>NC_137582.1:64659319-65937235 GCF_963210335.1 Falco punctatus | reverse complement strand
TTGGATACAGTTTGCTATTATTATTTCTATGAGTTTAGATACAATATTTCTGAAATACCTTGGAAAAGAGGCATCTTGGAACAGGGTGATCGATGCTTGCATTACATCATTGCAGCACACTGCTATGGCACGCAGACTGGTTGATGGATAACTGGAGTCGTTCAATCACATTCTATCATTCGTAAAACATCAGGCCAAGCTCACATATTAGACTGCAGGAGTACTTGCAGCCCACATTTCTGTCCCTGCTCTAGCATCATTCAAAGTATTACTTACATTTCAATTTAAATTATTTTTAAATTCAATGAAATCATTGTACACTCAGCTTGTAACATATCATGATTTCACAAGAAAGGGTAGGGACTTTGTTCTAGTTGTGAAGATAAATCCTTCATAGCCAATTTATGGTCATACAGTATGATGCTGCTATTGTGTGGCCTACATAGCTGCTTTCTCCCACATCCAGTGTGTTTCAGTGTCCTCCTGGGATTTGCTTAGTAAAATAAAAGAAGATGGGCTATTCTAGTCAAATGAAAGGTTCTTCATCTATACCCATCTTAGTAGCCCTTGACTGTAACTGTTCCCATTTGAATTCTCTTTTCCTGAACCTTAGCAGCCAGAATCATATGCAGCTTTCCAGATATGATGTCGTCCAGTGCCTCTCACTGCTACTTTCTCCACTAACAGCAAAGTGCTTCTGAAATCTGCCAGTGGCTTCCTTCCCCTTCTCATTTTAGACTAAATATGTCACAAGATTTAGGAGAAACATGATTAGTTTCTAATTACACAAATTTGGATTTTTTGCTGCTGCATTTCTTTCTGTTTGTGTTACTTAGAGTCACTGGATTATTCAGATCTATTTCATGTCTATATGATATGCCAGTTCTGTTTTGTTCAGAAAATAGTGTCTTTGTTTTGTCAGCATTTTTTATAAGCATAACCTAGGTTTAATGTCAAAACCATTAATGAACGTATAAAAAAAGACAGATCACAAGACCAGTACTAGAGGAAATCTATTAATTAGCGCTTTTCAATCGCATTTGACATTATGATAAACCAATTAAATTTATTAAATAATTAAAAAACACTATTCAAAGACATACATTTCATTGAAAACAATTATAAATTTTGTAGTTGTGCACATGATAAAACTTAAAAACCTCTGATAATTAGAATTAGTTTAAAATAATCTTTCAGCCACTTTTACTGATTCAAATTATCAGTAAGACTTTTTTTTCCAGTAAAAATCCTTACCAGGAAAGATGATTTTTATGAGATTTATAGGGTGAACTTGCAAATAAAAATCAATTCAATCATACTTTTTTGTCATTACCCTAATCAGATCTGAGAAAATATATCCAGCCTATTCCTATATTGTCAGTATTGGAAGAAGATTTAAACTAATGAGTCCCAATATACTGTTTAATACAGAATTGAAAGGCTATTATGCCTCTGCTTTGATAATTGTATGGCAATTTTCTTAACATATTTGCTTATGTCACTGTATATGTATTTATAATTCTCTTATAGTTCTTATATTGAAGTATTATATTTTAGTTATTGATCATAACCTGATCATAAAGAATAGTATACTTCGGACAAAATTTGTGTTCTTCCTTTTGTACAATTCTGCTTTTACCTGCTTTAATAATTTTTATTTTCCTATCTCTTTCTCTCATCTCTTCATTGTTTGGTCATGTTCTCTAATTTTTCTCTACTTTGGTCGCTTTCCTTCAAATCCATGAGACTTGAGGAAGAAAAGTAGGACACTGGAATATTTTTCTTGAATGATAAACACCAAGGAAGATACATTAACATAGACTTCGAGTGGTTATTTTGATTTCCATATATTTTTAATATCTTTAAAAAATGTTGCTACAGAACTTAGGAACATAATCTACAGTAGTTTAATTCTGTTTTGCTGCCTGATGTCAAACCTAAAGATAAGTATGTAGTAAAGAAACAAAACTGCATTTTAGGTTATGTGCTTCTACCCACACATGCACACATACGCTGTTCTAAAGGTTTTATTCCACATTTCTTATTGATGGAAGCTTTCCAGGAGTAAGAACTGAGGCTGACAGTTTTGTCAATATAATGGGTATAGATCTTTCTTTACATTTAGATTCAGATGCATTTTATTTATTTATTTATTTTTCAGTTCATCAAGCCCCTTGATATCAGTGCCTTAAATTAAGCAAAATGCATTCAATCTCCAGGATGGCAAAGTACACACTGGTTGGTGGAAATGGAGACGAGCTGATCTGTTGTGCATTTCAAATATATTTGTATATCTAGCAAGCCCTTAATTCTTTTTTACTCACTAAAAAAAATGTTATTCTGGCCTGAAGTATTACAGTGCTATGACCCATGAGTTTAACAGATTATTCTCTCTTTGGAAGTCTTCCTTAGTGTCATGTCTTTGGCCAGGTCTGTGTAGGAATGTGCATGGGAAGAAGATTGCATTCCCTTATCACTTTCTTATGATGTTCTGTATTTGCATGCAACAACACTTACTTGCTTTTAAAATTCAGAATAAATATATTACAAAAATAATTTTTATTTAAAAGGTAAAGTCAATAATAGTCCTAAATCTAAATGGTTAGGACAGAAGATATGGAGGGGAAAAAAAAAAAAAAGAAAAAAAAAAGCTTAAGAAAGCAATACAAACAATGAACTACACACCATGATATTCCCATTCAGCAAAAAATACCTTATATTAAATTAAATTAAATATTAAATACATTTTATCCTTG
This sequence comes from Falco punctatus, assembly GCF_963210335.1. Classification (NCBI taxonomy): domain Eukaryota; kingdom Metazoa; phylum Chordata; class Aves; order Falconiformes; family Falconidae; genus Falco; species Falco punctatus. Next base: position 65,934,479 of record NC_137582.1, on the reverse strand, counting down.
GCATTAAGCTTTCTCTTTTGTTTTTTACCTTCTCTGTCTTAAATAAGAATTGCATTGACTAACAATTAGCGGAGTATTTTCATAGTAAAAGTCCAAACTTTTCTGGTTTGTTTTTGCTGAATGCACAAAAGCAATCTACAGCTTTCATCATGCTGTCCGTATCTTACACAGCCTCCAAATCAATACCCTACATTAGGCTGATATGCTTAAACTACTATCTTAGATGGTTACTGCATCAAGTCTTTGTTAGAAACTAACCTTAAGAAGAATCTTTAATTTTAAAATATTACAGGACCAGTTTACTTTTGGCCAAATCAATGAAAAATACCCATTCAACAATGCTTCAGCAAACTGTGCTGTAAAAATAAAAATATTTAGCAAGAAAAGACTATCGTTTGAGCTGTAGCATCTACTTTTTACTGTCTGAAAATTAGTTAGGTGTAAAAAATTAGGCTTTCCTTTCCTTGTCTCTTCCACAGGGCACTGTCTAAATAAAATGGTTAAATCTTCAGTGGCCAAATATATCTTTTATATGGGTGAAATGTTTTACTATGGGAAGTCAGGCCTGAAGAAATGGCAATTAGAGAAGACTTTGAGTTACAGTGTGCATTAGTTCTACAGCAAAAGAAGCATTTTTCCCCCTTCTTTAGGATCAGCTTCAAGAGAGTGATGCTTGTAACAGTAAAAGGCTTTTTTCACATCATAGTGACAGTAGTCTCTAACCAGCCCTTTTCATGTGACCCTTACACCTCCCCCAATGTTCATGTTCAGAGGCCAGCGTATGTAGAGATACAGGAAAATGTAACTGACTCAGCCAGGAGATGTTTATTTTTTTCTCTACCATCATGATTTTTTTCTTTCTTTCAGAGTCTGAATACTTCATTTAAGAATTTGAAACATTTCTTGCCATTTTTATCATGATATGCAAAGTCTTGCTATTTGTAATTATAAAGTTATGTTTTACATTTGAATAATGTAGTACCTAGTGCTATGAAGAAAAATAAAGTTGTCTGGTATTACAGGTGGATCTGAGCTACACAATCACTTACCTGAATTGATTATGTGTTTTCCAAAACATTTTTTTTTCTAAAATTTATTATCCTTAATAGAAAAATATTGAAACATTTAGAATAGAAAGCATGAATGCTGTTGACTTTAAAAACAAAAGAAGCTCTTTCTGCATGATTCAGTTTAGTTTGCAAATGAATACCTAAAAATACGACACAGGCATAAAACCCCTTCAAGCTTCTGGAGAAAAGCGTATACAAAGCTGAATTGGACTTCTCTATCCCCTATGTGGACACAAAAGTAAACTACAACTCTACATTTTGAAGGATTAAACTTCATCCGAGACAGCTGGGAGTACTGAAGCATGAACCTCATGCTTCCATATATATAAACAGGGTGAACAAATGAAAGAATGGAAAGAAAATTTGTAACTAAAGTACACCTTCATCATGACTTTTGTGTCAGTGTTGTATCTAACTACCTTTGTATTTTTTTTCCATTAGAAGTCTAGGGTTATCTTTGATTAAAATGAAGATGGAATCTCCTTAATAACCAGTTTTTAGCTCTATGGGCAACATTTTCAGATTACGATAAAAAATACAGAGCATATATAGATTTTTCAACCACATATATATTAAATAAATTTTAAATATGTAGGACTTCTAATGGCCATCCAATTCACAAAGTTCCCTTTTACTCTGATTCCATTAAAAGACTCCCATCCAACATACAGTTATAATTTTTTTTTTTCTTTTTTCCATCTCATGTAAGTTAGAATGCAGATTGATGCAAACTGGAGGAATTTCAGTGGCTTGAATTAATAAAATTTGAATATTTAATCCATTATCACTGAGGAACATGGTGATTTTCAGCTTTTTGCTCACAGCTACCTTGAACATGCCAAGTTATGTTTCCAGTCCTCATTCTCATTGAAGAAAGAGTCCTGTTTATATTCGAAAAACACTTCTGCATTTTTCTGTACATTTTACAATTTATTTTTTTACTTTTAAACCAAAGTATGCACAAAAGTGTTTCTGTGACAAACACAAGCGAAGAAAAGTAGCAATAGCAGATTTACAGAGCTAACAAATGAAGCATTCTTAGGAAACATTCCATGTTTCCAGCCTTACTTGTGCTTCATTTTTTTTAAATTAATATAGAGGTGTATTCTGATCATGGCGTATAAATTATCAAATTTCAACCTTAGAAATTTTCAATAAGTATAAAGATTTCATGTTTTCCCTTAATACATCCCTAACCCTAAGACTCTTTCGTATTCAGTATTTTCTAAATTAGTGATGTTAGTTACATATTACATGATGCAAGGTTTGAATAATAAGGTAAAGCAAAGTCAGTATTGTGAACCACAATGCAGCAAAACCAAAAGGTTGATACTGAGCCTTTTGATGAAAGAATGTGCAAGTGATATCTAATATTTCTAAGAGCTATGTTCCAGGTATTACTTGCTAATGGCAGCAAATTACATCTTAGGCTTCTTTGGGCTGGACAAAGTGCATCTTCTTGTAGAACCAGTAAAAATCCCGTGAGCTTCTTTGTACCTTGACAATATTTTGGAAAAAAACCCCAACTTTAAAATTAGGTTAAAAATAAAATTTACATTAAAAAATAAAGAAAAAATTAGAAGCCAGAAATAAAAAAAATTAAAAAGAAAATAGATCTGTGTAAGATTATTACCTCCACAGTCTGGTTACACTGAACATACATAGAATTGTATGTCATTATTCCTGTGCTTCCTTGTACTGATAGAAAAGGGTTCCATGACTGTATTCATAAGAAATAAACCCAGATAGTTAAAACATATACCAGTACATGGTACATAGCTGAGCATAAAGGAGGGAGTATGAGTTAATGTACATTAAAAATAAATTTCGCTACACACAGGAATATTTTTAAACTTAACTATGCAGGAAAACAATTATTTGCAGAATTTAAAACTTTTTAAAAATAAATATATTAATATTTGATTGCAGAGATGACAAAGCTGGGTGTTTTTTTATATGAGCAAGGAAAAAGCATCAGTAGAATAACTTTGTAGTGAAAGGCGGAAAGCTGAAAATGCTCAAGTTCTCTATTTACATGATAATAAGCTGAGTAAAAGATCAAAGGCAGAAAGTGATGAAGAGGGGCAAGATGAACAGAGTTCAGAATTACAATGCCTGTTAAAAACAAAATAAATAAATTTGCTTAGCACTGGAAAAAGGAATATATGTGGGGAAAAAAATAGCATTTTTTTGTTGTTTTGTTTTGGCTGTATTTCATAATGAGGTGCTATGTAACTTTAACTTTGAGATGCTTATATGGCAATTTTTTATAGTTTTCTTTAACTGTCCAGAAACCTATCCTGTTCTATGCAGCATTAAAAAAGGATTGTGATAATTGATTTTTCAGTTTGGCAGAAAAACTGAGGAAAAAGTACTTCAAACTGAAACAAAGAACAAAGTAACTTTTTCTTACCAGGAAGAAAAAAATGGGGGAAAAAATCAATTCATATTGTGATTGAATGTATTTTCTATTCATCCTAAAGCTCAGCAGTTTAAGACACTTAAAAGAAAGAAAATCAAATGAAAGGTAAGGTTCAGAAATCACAGGTAGTTACCTTTATTTCAAGTCTCAGCAGTTAAAGTTGTCAACCAGGATGCAAGACAAACAAACAAAAGCACAAGAAGAAAATTGGTTCTAGCTCTCTCCAAGCAGAATTTTTTTACCTTCTAGTGGAATGCCTTTATCTCACAGCTACTGAGCAATACTTAGCAAGACAATGACATTATAAAAAGAGTTTTCTTCAACTGTTATTTCTGGATCACTTTGAATAGAATACATATCTCTTAAGCATTAGACATATCTCTTGTTATATATAAGGCATATCTGTAGTTATGTAAGTGCAGAGAAAATCATAAGATTTTATGCCAGCGTTGAACAAAACTGTTAGAAAACTCTGAAGCTCTAGAAAAACTAACCCATCACATAACATAAACTTTCCTTAACCTTCTACATGTCTCCTAGTTTTGGCTAGTACAGAGTTCATTTTCTTCCTAGCAGCTTGTGCAGTGCTGTATTTTTGGATTTAGTATGAGAATAATCTTGATAACACACTGATGCTTTAGTTGTTGCTGAGTAGTGCTTACTCTAAGCACTAAATCCAGGACTTTTCAGTCTCCCATGCTCCACCAGTGAGGAGGTGCACAAGAAGCTGGGAGGGACCATGGCCAGGATAGCTGGCTGAAACTAGCCAAAGGGATATTCCATACCATAGAATGCCATACCCAGTATACAAATGGGGGGTGGGGGTGGGTGGGTGGCTGAGAAGGGCTGGTTTTTGTGGTGAGCAGTTGTACTGTGCATCACTTCTCTTTCCTGAGTTTTATTCCTCTCTCTCTTTTTATGATCTCCCTTTTCATTACAATTATTAGTATTATGTTTTACTTTATTTAAATTATTAAACTGTTCTTATCTCAGCCCATGGGTTTTACCTTTTTTTACGATTCTCCTCCCCATCCCATCAGGGGTGGGAATGAGCAAGCAGGTGCACAGTAGTTGCTGGCTGGGGTCAAACCACGACAACATGGTAACTCCTGAGTTATACAAGTGACTGTATTTTTTTTAACAGAAAAGAAACCCCCAGTATGGGGTTGTTTTAGCAACAATTGTAATTTACTAGCAATAAACTAGGTAAGCTTTTTCTGTGGTTGTTGATCAAGTTATGTCATTCCTGTACTCTTGACTTTTCATTGCTAATTAGTGTAATGTATGACAGTATTGGAAACAGGTCTTATCAACCATAGAGAAGTATATCAGTTTTTACTGGTTTGGAAAGTATACTGCAACACAGCTAGGATTGCACTGAATATTTCATGTAGCCCAAAAAGAATTGATAAAATGTTCTACAAGAGATCACAACAATAAAATAATACTAGCATAAATCTGTTTAATTAAGACAGTGGGCTAAGTTGACTAACTTTTATCCACTGTTCAAATTACTCCAGAAAGAAGTATTTCACTATTGTAATAAAGACACTTGAATTTGGTTTATGTGGCAAGGTTTAGGTAATGGGGAAGGGATGGCCTCTGTGAGAAGACACCAGAAGCTGCCCACATGTCAGACAGAGCCAGTTCCAAGCAGCTCCTAAATGGACTGGTCAAAGCTGAGCCTATCAGTGATGCTGGTGACCCCTCTGTGATAACATATTTAAGAAAGGGTAATGCTGCACAGCAGCTCTGAGAGAAAGGAGAAAAATGTGAGAACTGCCCTGCAAACACCAAGGCAAGGGAAGAAGGAGAGGAAGTGCTCCAGGCACTGGGGCAGAAGTCCCCCTGCAGTGCCTGGAAAGGACTGTGGTGAAGCAGGTTGTCCCCCGGCAACCCATGGAAGACCATGGTGGATCAGATAACCACACTACAGCCCATGGAGGACCTCACACGAGAGCAAGTAGACATGGCTGAAGGAAGCTGCAGCCTGTGGAGAGCCCACGCAGCAGCAAGCTCCTGGCAGGAGCTGCAGCTCATAGGGAATCCATGCTGGAACAGGTTTTTCCTGAAGGACTGTGCCCTATGGAAAGGACACACATTGGAGCACTTCATGAAGGACTGTATCCCATGGGATGGACCCCACACTACAGCAGGGGAACAGTGGAAGGAGGAAGGAGCATCAGGGAGGAGCTGTTATGGACTGACCGTAAGCCCCATTTCCCATCCCCCGTGCCACTCAAAGAGAGGAGGTAGAGGAGTCAGGAGTGAAGGAGTGAAGTTGAACCTGGGAAGAAGTAGGGAGTGGGGAGGGGAAGGTGTTTTTCATTTTGTTTTCTATTTCTCACTATCCTACTATGTTGTTAATTGACAAGAAATTAAACTTCTCCAAGTTTAATCTGGTTTGCCCATGGCAGGCACTGGTAAGCAATCACCCCAGCCTTATCTCGATCCTTGAGCTCTTTCATCTTATTTCCTCCCTTTCTGCAGTAGAGGAGGGGGCATGAGAGTGGCTTGGTGGGCACCAGGCAACCAGCCATGGTTAACTCACCCCAACACTCCAAAAAGAGAACCAGATCAATGATTATACTTAATGACATGTAAGCTTTCATAAGACATTTAAGCTGGAAAACAAATCATTGTTCCACTAAATATAGTAAAAGTATTTAAACTTCCTATTCTGTTCAATATGGCTTTTAACAATATACCTGATAATACATAATAAAAGCAAAATAAGGTGCAGAATACAAGATAAATGCAAATTTATCGTACAGCAAGGAAGGAACAAAATACATGATTAATTATATACATTTATAGACCTATGTTAAAAAAAATGGGGATTTGTTTTGTTGTTGTCCTTTAAGGTGGATGTTTCAAAATAACATGACTAAGATACATCTAAAGACATTAAAGATACTTTGTTTCTTTGTGTTTTATTTTAAGGACAGATACCTCAAAGTTTGAGATTCTTCCTTACTCTGATTTGTTTTCTTAGAGAATTACTATGGCACTAATTACTCCACACTTTTCCCCCTTTTTTTTCTTTTTTTTTTTTCTTTTTTTTTTTTTTTTTTTTTTTTTGAGAGAGAGACTTCGATGATTTCATTGAGCTGTGATCAATGCCAACTAAACATTAGGAAACAGCTACAGTGGCCTTCAGAAATATGCTGTCATTTCAAAACTCTCAAAGCTGTGGTTCTCAAATTCTGTTTGTGGATACCCTTAAAACGGTGAAATGTGTAATGAGAAGCTATGTAGAACATTGGCTGTTGAATCTATTTGTATTTTTATTGATTATCTGACTGGAAGAAAAGTGTTTATTTAATTAACAGAAATAAATCCTATTGTACATGTACTAAGCATTTTGTTGAGTTAATGACATTAGCAAATCCACTTTATCTTGGTACGCTTATACTTCTTCATTTTAGGCTCTCTTACGAAGAAAAACCCCAAAGCTTAAATGGTAAGTACAATGGCTTTGTTTGTCCTTTGCTTATCTGCATTTTATTCCTTTCAAATGTTAATAACCTTAAGAATTATTTTATCCAATCTTAGCACAAATAGTCATTCATTACCCTTTTCTAATTACAGTCAATTGACTCCTGAAATGGCATTGCCTGGAAAATATTCTGTTAGTGATTAAAGCAGGCACCTTAATCACATTTGCAGTCTAACATAGTTATATTTGTTGAACACATTAAGCATATTCCTTAGTGTTTGATTTTTAGATAATTTTGTTTAAATTTTTACAAATATATGAATATGCCTTTTTTATTTCAATTGAATAAAATTGCTTGCCTTTTTCCTGAAGTCGTGTGGTAAAAGGTCTGTAATGGCAAAAGGCATCCAAGAATCTTCATAGTTCCTGAGAAATAATTGCTTATTGGCATATTTTTTATTTAGTATTGGAGGATTTTCTTCCTTTAAAGTGAGGAAAATAGACTCAGGTTACTCAGATAACCCTTTGATTGTGGTAAGATTTAAGTGTGGAAGTCATGGAAGCAGTAGGACTTGGGGAATGGAAGGGTAGAGATTTCAGTAGAGAAAAGTCACCAGTTTAAAGTAAATTGACTCCACCCTACTGGAGACAAAGCTCAAGACTGGTACTGTGCCCTTCATAGTTATTCTCTACTGTTTGTCAAGTGAACAGTGAAATAAGTTTTGGTATGTATCTTGAAAAATTTTTACAAATGTACTGTAGAGGGAGATTGAGACATCTCAATCAAGTCAACATGGTACAATCAACATGGGTTCACAATGGGAAAGATCTGCTTAACTAATTTGGTATACTTCTATGATAAGGTCATCCACCTAGTGGTTGAAGGGAAGGTGGTGGATGTAGTTTTTCTGCATTTTAATAATCCTCTTGACACTATCCTTCACAGCATCCTTCTGGACAAGTTCAAAGGGTTGTAGTGACTGGGGCTAAATCTGGCTGGCAATCAGTCACCAGCAGTGTTCCTCAGGGTTCAATTCTAAAGCCAGTTCTTTTCAATGTATTTATTAACAATTTGGATGAAGGAGCCGAATGCACCATTAGCAAGTTTGCTGATGATACCAAACTGGGAGGTGCTGTTGACTTTCTTGAGGGACAAGGGGCCTTGCAGAGGCTTGTATAGGTAGATTGGAACATTGGGCAATGATTAATGGGATGAAATTTAAGAAGTCCAAACACCAGATTCTGCATCTAGAGCAGAATACCACCAGGCACAAGTACAAACTGGGAAAGGAGTGGCTGGAGAGCAGCCCTGCAGACAAGGATGGGGATGCTGATCAGCAGAGGGCTCAATAGGCACCGCAGTGCCCTGGCAGCCGAGGGGGCAACCCGCACCCTGGGGGCATCACACACAGCAGAACCAGCTGGGCACAGGAGGGGATCATCCCACAGGAGGGGATCATCTCACAGTGCTGGTGCGGCCTCACCTGCAGTACTGCCTGCAGTTCTGGGCCCGCAGCTGAAGGAGGACATTACAGTCCTTGAATGCACCCAGAGGAGGGCAACAAAGCTGGTGAAAGGGCTGGAAGGCATGGCCTGTGAGGAGTAACTAAGGACTTTGGCTGTGCCTAGTTTGGAGAAAAGGAGGCTGAGGGGCGACCTCATGGCTCTGCAGCTTCGTGAGGAGGGCATGTGGAGAGGGAGGTGCTGAGCTCTTTCCCCTGGGATCCAGTGAAAGGACACATGGAAATGGTTCAAAGCTGCACCAGGGGAGGTTTAGATTATACATGAGGAAGTATTTATGTACAAAGAGGGTGGTCAGATACTGTAACAGGCTTCCTATAGAGGTGGTTGATGCCCCAGCCCATCAGTGTTTAAGAAGCGCTTGGACCATGCCCTTAGTAACATGCTTTAACTTGTGGTCAGGCATCTGGACTAGATGATCATTGTAGGTTCCTTCCAAATGACATCTTCTCTTCTCTTCTCTTCTCTTCTCTTCTCTTCTCTTCTCTTCTCTTCTCTTCTCTTCTCTTCTCTTCTCTTCTCTTCTCTTCTCTTCTCTTCTCTTCTCTTCTCTTCTCTTCTCTTCTCTTCTCTTCTCTTCTCTTCTCTTCTCTTCTCTTCTCTTCCCTTCCCTTCCCTTCCCTTCCCTTCCCTTCCCTTCCCTTCCCTTCCCTTCCCTTCCCTTCCCTTCCCTTCCCTTCCCTTCCCTTCCCTTCCCTTCCCTTCCCTTCCCTTCCCTTCCCTTCCCTTCCCTTCCCTTCCCTTCCCTTCCCTTCCCTTCCCTTCCCTTCCCTTCCCTTCCCTCCTCTCCTCTCCTCTCCTCTCCTCTCCTCTCCTCTCCTCTCCTCTCCTCTCCTCTCCTCTCCTCTCCTCTCCTCTCCTCTCCTCTCCTCTCCTCTCCTCTCCTCTCCTCTCCTCTCCTCTCCTCTCCTCTCCTCTCCTCTCCTCTCCTCTCCTCTCCTCTCCTCTCCTCTCCTCTCCTCTCCTCTCCTCTCCTCTCCTCTCCTCTCCTCTCCTCTCCTCTCCTCTCCTCTCCTCTCCTCTCCTCTCCTCTCCTATCCTATCCTATCCTATCCTATCCTATCCCATCCTGCTCTCTTCTGTTCTAATTCTGTTCTGTTCTTGTTCTATTCTACTCTAGTTTTATTATATTTTATAACACAGTGTTAGCCACTGTTTCCTGATGAAAATAATTCTTTTTATATCATTCTTTCCTATATTTCTGAATTTGTACCAATATTAAAGAATATACACACTTAGGGTATTAAACAAGGTTTAGTGGAACTTGTCAGTTGTGAAATTTGTAGGTCTTCCTATTACTGTGTTTATAATCAATTTGTAAAACCGATCCACATAAAACACTCTTGCTTTTTACCATCTTAACAGGAAAAAAAAAAAAAGAAAACCTATTTTTTTCTAGAGGCAATCCACTTTTTTACACTTTACTCATCTCAAGAGATGAAGAACAGCTCAATGGTTTGCAACCAGATTGAGTTAGTTTCCCTGACTGTCCCATGTTTATCCTTAGTGACCTTGAGCGAGTCACTTCTGTGCAAATCTGTGTGTCTTCACTGCCAAGTGTAAAATATGAAGAGAAATGGATGGGAATACTGGTATATGGCAAATACCACAGATGTATATTTAAGATCAGGAGATGTTCTAGTATTACGATGAAAAGGTCATAAATTAACATTTTCTGACATTCTCAGCTGCAGCCAGGGCAATCATATCATTTTATTTTGGCTTACTTTCAAGTGACTAATTTATGGGTTTGCTTCTTCAGAGACCTCTGAAGTTCTCTGTGTATGTAGTTGCTGAAATAAATATTTTATACAGTTAATGGAAATAGCTGAGTTTTCTTGTACCCAGGGAATAGGGAGAAATTATGAAAAATGAAAGCATCTTGTGTGATCTATCACAATCAAGCAACAAAACTTAAATAGCACTACTAAAAAGGCACTTGAAAATCAAATATGATCAGTAAGTGATTACAAAGAAGCATGTGGAATAAATGTGAATATTAAATACCTCACAAGAAACAATAATTTCCTCATGAAAAATAAAATGTATTGTACTCATATTTTGAAATATAAATTTAAAAATTAGCATACTCTGATGACCTTTTTATTGCCACCATGACTTTCAGACCAGCCATGTCTATCACACCTGTTGTATTATAATACAGTGAACATATGCTAAAGTTTTAGATGGTAGAAATAGACAAAGCCACAGAAACTAGCTTCTATTTTGATTTCCATCATGTTACACTGCTGTACTGTTAGCACAGAAATGTTCTCCAGCACCGATTAATAATTAATTAATTGTTTTTCTTACCTGTTTGGAGATACAGAGGGAAGAAGACAGAATCCTAGTTTCCCTAGTAACTCATAAAATCATTCAACCTGATTTTTAGCCACAGATATTACTATGGGCTGAAAAGAGACACTGGAACTTAAAGAGATTTTTCTCAATTGCTGAAACCCTAGGGCTTTATCTCTAAAAGAACTGTATCTCTAATGGCTTGTCAGAGAGAAAAAAAAAAAAAAAGAGGAGGCTTGTCTCTAAAGCTTATCTAAAGGATACAAGCTTTTTTCAGTAAGCTGTTGTGTGGCATTGCTGTATTTTCAAGTGCTTCAGTGTAGTCACAGAGGCACATCTGGCTGTTACAGCCTTTTAAAATCAATAATTATACACTTCCCATTTCTATTGTGCACATTGACATTTTAAATATGGCTATGTTATGCATTGGGGTGTCATGAAGATGCTGGCATAAGAAAAGCAGAGGAAGATTTAGAGAAAGTCAGCATGTCATTTCATAATGTATGGAACAAGGCCAGAGTTTTGGGGTTTTTTTTGTTTTTTAATATAAACCCTTGAACCTGTAAGCTAAGAAAGGGAGGACATTTGCGTTTCAAAAAAAGTAACTATTATGAATTTTATTTAATTGTCAATTCCTGTAAGTTTTAAATGTTTTAACTGCATTTAAAAATAAATTGTCTCACAGCATCTCTGTACCTTGTTGAAAAACTTTTGTATCAGCTAATGACAACAGAGAAAGACAGCATCCCTTCATCATGTATTCCTTAGTGTACCCTGAGAGCTGATGGCTGGGATTAGGTCAGCATTTGTAAACATGAAAAAAGGCTAAAAACATAAGGCAGCAGTCAAAACACAGATCCTTCTACTTTAGCATCCCACCTCCAGCAGTGGCCAAAAGCTGGTGCTCAGGGCGAGCCTTAAGAACAGATAGTCTGCTGGCTGATCCCAACCTCCAACCATGTGCAGCACAGGGAATTCCTGGGAAAAATGTGATTACTATGTAATTAATAATCTTTAACACTTTTCATTCATGAACTCAACCAACCTGCACTTGAATCTAAATACATTTTAACTATACACACAATGTCTTCACAAAGGCTTCTACAGCATGGTTATCAATTGTGAACGCAATTGTTTCTTTTTGTATGGTCCTAGGAAAGTTACAAGACAGATTAAGATAAAAGCACACCATCTCTGCAGCAGGCTTAGAACAAGTACGTAAGATATTAATTGCAAAAGAAATATTGTTAGCTCTAAATACAACTACAACTCTCTTAGAAGTTTTCAGTTAAAAGAGGTATAAGGTATGAAACAAACATTTCTGAGCAGTTAGAGCAAGTTTACAGAATCTTTGTGAAACAGCATATGCATATACTTATTAACAACTGTATACAGCAAACAGCAACCCATTATCATTTCTGTCTGACTTGATGTCTGAAAGTTGCTGTTTTTTTTAATAAATAATGAAATTTCTAAAATTATTAAAATCTCCTTTTGCAGTTTATCTTCATATATTCATGTTACTTCTCATGTGATATTTACACATTTTACATGGCAAATAAACTCAAATTTAAATAAAAATGTGATATTAAGACAAATTTGAGATGCATTATTTCTGTGTATTTTTATTATGTCATCAGTATAATAAACACAAAGAGAAAGGATACTTCTTTAAATATAGAAGTGATAATATTCAGCTATTTAAAATAAAATAACTTTTATACTTTAAATATTACTTTCTTTTTTTTTTTTTTTTAATGAAAAAAAGGTGTAATACACATGTCACCCTGGTAGAACTGGCGAATCTAAGAAACAGTTATTTGCCCATTGCTGTATGAAAAAATAAAGACAGGAGCAAAGCAAGAAACAAACCATTGACTTCCATGCCAGACTCAGTGTCTTCCCAGGACTGAAAATATTTCTCCCAAAGGTAAACTATGGGACGTGTTAATTAAAGTCCTCCTTTTGCTTTATAAGAGAGCAATTAAGACAACTCAAAGGGAAGGACAGACAATTGCCAACAAAAATTATAAGTCAGTACACACTGACAGTAGTATATTTTCCTTGGTTCCTATCAAAAAAGTCTGGAATATATAAAAACAATGCATATAGTGTTCCCATATGTCCGGCATGCACGTCTTCAATGAAATTTTCCTGTTAACCTTTATAAAGAGCGCAAATTCTTTGTCCCTCCTCTTTACTGTTGTCCTTGTTACTGCTGGTTTTTTTGATGATCTCCTGCATCTTCACTCATTGTCTTGGTAAAATCTCCAGCAACATACAAGGAACTTGGTCTGGTCCCAAATTCTGAGTTTTCTTTCTTCTGTCTCTCTACTCTGAAATGAAATTTTTCAAAAAGTGTGACCACAACACTAAGCAGAAAAGCCAGTTTAAGTTTAAAACAATGGCAGACCAAGTTTCTTCTATGAAAAAGGTTTCAGTAAGTGACAGTAGAATTTAGATGAGAAAATATTGGAGTATTGTTAACTTTATAGTACAGGTTGGATACTTTTCCAATTGATTCCTTAATAAAGAAGAAAATGTATAGAGTTTCAGAGCAATTACTTGGAATTGTCTTTCACAGTGAGAAGCAGGCTATGCTTACTTGCTTCACTTTTGATGACTAGAAGTCATTATTTATTGATTGACAGTTCTGAACTGCAGTGTTATTGCTATTCAAGATACATTTAAAGAACTTGTATAACTCATGAGTCTTTTTATTGGAAGATGGGAAAGTGGAGAACAGTGAAAAAAATCAAATATATCTCAACCCCCTCGTGACAATTCTAGTCACTAGTCCAACATAATGTCTTCACATTACATTAAAAGCAATAGGGAGATATTATTTACAAAAGCATAATCATCATAACAATTACCATTAAAACATAACCATGCTAAAAATATATTAGTTTTTTATAAATTTTGGTTTGATAAATCATATTCTTGATAACAATGTGCTGCAGAACAAGAACACCCACTCAAGCTGGGCACCAGAAACAGGCTGTTATACTCTCTGGAATTCAGCACAGAGTGAACACAACAGTTCACCCACCCCTGCACAGAGCAACACAGATTTATCAAGATTTTGGAGCTTAAGTACTGCCTTAAGAAGCCACACTGCAAATTGACCCAAGAACACTGCCTGTAAAAGTGACTTGGGTGAATATTAGTGCAATATCAGTCATAGTTCTTTCCTTTTCCATTCATTTTGATAAGATAAAATTTATTAATATAAACTAAAAATAAAGTCCCTAAAACTAGCAACTGAGAGTTTTGAATTAAATTTAAAGAAAATAAACTAGAAATGAAAAAATTAGCCATAACTGATGGCTATGGGCTTGAATTACCAAGACAAATCAAGTTACTTGTTTTTACAATACTTCCTACTTAAACATTTTAGAAACAGTTAATCTGGTGTTTCTAGATATGATGTTAGTCTTTCTAACTTTTATAAAATATTAAGAGAGCTTTGTTTGGACTTCTATTTCATAATCAAATTAATGCAGTTACACATATCATGAGCTAGTACTAAAACCAGTACATGAATATATAGAATGGTAAGCTTTGAATGTTTATACAAACACATACACACTTGCCAGAAATCACTAGCATATAGACAATCTTATTTAAAGGAATATTTCCTATCTGTAAATATGAATCACGGAAGAGTGTCTGTTGATGAGCTAATGTACAATTTCCTTTCATTTCCACACTGGTTTACAACAGTCTTCAAACATGTCCTGTAAGAACCCCTGAGACCACTGTTTATAGAAGGGAATTTTTGTAAGGTATAATTGTAGTATGTCACAAGGATTTGGCTCAATTGCTCTTTGTTTACAAGATATAGTTCCTCTGAGTAATTCTGCATTTTTGTGACTTCAATATGTGTATTCCATGTGAAGGCAGTAACGAAGAGCCTATTTAAATGTGACCATTTATGAAGTTTATGCTATTAAAAAAATAAGGGAAATCTTTCCCACTGGTAGTCTGCACAAGCCAACCTTGACAACATCTGGCATCTGGGAAGGGATGGGGCAAGAAGTTGTCCTGTTGTGTCCCACAGCCATATGGTGGAACGGCACTGGCAGACAGGTGAAACAGGAAACATATCTGCTTCCAACTGGAGCACCCCAAGGTTCCTTGGAGCAGGCAGGGAAGCAGTCAATTGCACGAGTGCACATCTTGGTTGTGCAAAGCCCGGTCAGCTCTACAGCCACTGTGGTTGCTTTAGCTGTCTGTTCAGCCAGCACTGAGGCTGAGTCAAACCCCCTCCGTACGCGGAAGGACTCTACACAATTGTGTTCCAAGTTATTGCCAGACACGGAGTATAATTGTGGAAAGCGTAATAATAAAAGTAATATGGAATTGCTTTAGAAAAAAAAATAATATAAATGGAAAAGCAAAATAAAACGCATGGATTTTCAACTCCAGATAATGAGCAAAACATTAAAAAAACCTTTTCCTAAGAGCAGACAAATAGAAAATGTTATCAAAGTCAGCTAACAAAATCATGAAAATGCACAGGCATATGAAAAGGCAGCATACCATATGTCCACCAATATCTAGTACAACAGGAACATTAAGAAAGCCATTAAGATAGTGTCCCCATTGTGTCCAGGTATACAAAACCATATGGTACATTTCCTGCTTCACTGTGCATTTCCTTGCTTTTGTTGTTTAGCATCACTAATTTAGAGCTCAATTAATATAGTTTATGTGTGGCTTTGCAGAATATTTTAAAATTCTTTTTTGCTACTTAAAATTAATCTTTTTGTAGTGCAAGTGCACAGTAAGTATTAATGTAAAGTAGGTTTTTTTACAAAACTCAATTAAGTGGAAGAGCTAGATAGAGTTATTTTAAGATAGCTACACATGATACTTAACTATTATTGTCTTCTTAGTTAAGTCCTCACACACAATTTGCTGAAATGATGCTATAGAGAGACATTACAAGGTTGTTGTTGGTTTAATCAATGAAGATTTCCCAAGGACAGATGTGGGTATTTCTCAGAAGTGTAGATTAGAGACAAAATAGTAAGGGACTTATATAGCAGTGTTATAGAAAATGCAACAAAACATATATGCACTGATAAATGTCCACCCGTACATGGAGAAGAGAGGGAAACCAAGGTGCTTGAAAGATTTTTCTCCTTCATGGATATTTATCCTTGAAAACCTAATGAAGATTAAGGAATCTCAGGATTCCTAAAAAACAAGATTAAAATTATTTGTAAGACACATTGTCTCTCTCTTTGGCATTTATGGATTCCACCTGCTTCCTAAAAAAGCTGAACTTTCCCACACTAGCTCAATCCTACCAAAGTTCCTGTTCGATTTCAGGGCTCATGGGGTGTGTGGGTGGTGGTGGTGGTAAATTCTATTTTCAAAGGACTATTGCTAATTATCTTATCTGCCTTTCTGAAAGATTCATATACTGTTTCAAGAGTTTGATATAGAAAATGAAATTAGGGTGAAAATAGAAAAACCCACCAACTTCAAAAATCTTTGCATTAGAAATGTTTAGATTGAATAACTGATTAGACCAAATAACTAATATCCTGAATATTTAATTTAAAAGATGAAAGATGAGAGTTCATTTAACAATAATAAATAATAAAATACCCAGATCCAGTAGGATTTGCCATTTAATGTCTCACCCATGACAGTGTCACTGTGCAGTACTATTAAAAAAATAATGCATACTTTATTTCCAAGAGTGGATGGAGAAGGAAGGAAACTGGTATGAAACCAAATCAGAAGAAAGTAAATCATTATGAGCTTGACTTAGTAACTTCACTGGTATAAACTATATCTCAATGCCTAAAATAATTAATATTCTGAGTGGAATTACAAGTTTCTGCCCAAATTATAGTAACATTTTAGGTCAGCTTCTGATTTAATTAAAACACACTTGCCATTTAACATTAGGGTACTGTTATGGACCATGAGTGAAAATACAGATATTGAATAGGTTTCATATTTTTACAAGGCAAAAATTGCTTATACGCTGTGTAAACTCATCCACTATGTGCTTCCAATCTCTGAAAACACTATATGGGCTCTCAAGAAGTAAGAATTTTTCTTCAAATGTTGTGTATCTTTTGAGAGCCACAAGACCCAACATCATGTATTTCTCATTAAATTACTTTTATTTCCTTAGAACTCATGCAAAATTATGCTTTTTTATATTCCTTGCAAGAAAATGTCTGTGTTTTCCATATAATTGTATCCCCTTTTAATTTCATAATTCATCTTGGAATGAATTTCCCTAATACATTTCTGGTTATGGTGTATTACAATAACAACCACTGAAATTTACTAAACAAATATATTGAATATTTCCCCTAGGGTGAAATATGACAAAAATGACAACTTTGATCAAACTTTTGCTACTGCACGCTAGACACAACACTTCGCAACTGAATCACTGTAGTCATACAGATCAGAACCTGAAACTAGTATTCCTGGAGACTAAATAGTTTAAGTAAGCCACCCACTCTAAACACTTTAAAAACGGCACAGGATGAACATTGCACAGAGGGTAGCTAACTGAGAAGGACTCCTTCGAAAACCCATTCATGAATTCTTGTCTTGTTAACAGTGAGGTTTTCCAAAAGAAGAATCATTCTCCTTCTTAATATAACAATCTCACCATTCTGGCACATAAAGAATTACGATGACTTTCTAAAATGTCTGCTTTTTCTTATTTTTTTTTTTTTTCTTTAATTCTCAGATAATCATATATTTTTGCTCAGCTGGCTTTGCATAATGTCTTTCTTCAATTCTAATATTTTAGAGTCTGATCATGCCAGGTTATGGCTTGCCCAATTAAAATCACCTTTTTGAAGATAATGCTTCATTTCAACTACATGATAGAAGAGAAAAGTCTATCTGCTCTCACCAACAAAGTGGACACAAGAAATAAATAATTTCATCTTTTATAGAATTGACAGTAAACTTATACAGGCTTTTCTACCTTTGGTTTTTAGAATACTCTGAACCTACTGGAATGAACCCGAATATCCATATAATCTAATTTTTAAGTGAAAGGATGCAGAAAAAAATACACTTCCCAGAACTTGCTTAAAAATACTTGTTTTCTATGTCCATCACTATTTATCAGTCTCATGGAACTGTACCAATAAATATGTAATTCCTTGCAGATTACAAGTAGATAACAGAAAATGTCCTTGTATTTTAATACAAAGCACAAATACAAATCAGAAATATTGAATAGTGATCAACACAATAGAATCATTATTGTTTTCTTCATATGTTCAGATTAAACTAGAGAGAGAGAAAAAATAACCACGAACCTTTAACTAAATGACTTACTGTTAAAAACCTCTACAATCTAAAGTCTGCCTGGGAAAGTAGATACTATAAATGGTTATTTTAAGATAGTATAACACTTATTTGTGTAATGGCTTTAATATTTCTTGACAAAATGCCTTCTGATTTCTGAACACAGGAACAGTTCTTCTAGTCCTATAGATAAGAAGATATCAATAATATATACACTCCTTTTCATTTTAGGAAGTGTGACTTGCTTGTAAGTCTTTTGGGGGCTTTTTTTTTTTTTATATAGCTAAAAAAGGATAAGAAAGTACACTTGGCACAAGCTCTTCTCTCATTCCTTTTTTATACATTAAGATTCACTTGCTACAGTAATATTCTCACCTACGTAATCTCCAGGCCAATAAAAAGCATGATCATTTCCCTTCCCAGTAATTACATGGTTGCCAGCTTCAATTTAGTTCCATTTACCCTTTCAGAATTCTTAACTTTTAACAGTTGCTCAATATTGCATCTCCATTATTTTCCTCTTCTTCCAGCTATGAAAGGTATTCAACTCTGTAGTAGACATTAACTTTCCTCCCCCACCTCCCCTTATCCACTTCCTATTCTCCATCCAAATTTGTCTTGAAACTAAGTGGGTTTTCTTCAGAATCATGTCAGGTGAGTTCTTTGTTATGTAAAAATTTTCATGCTGAAAACACTACACTATACTACTATTTAAACTGAAAATGAAGTTGTCTTTATAATAAGGAAAAAGTGGTATCATTCAATATTACGCTTCCTAGTCATAGTCATTGAAATTATAAGAGGGAAGCATGGGGGAGTTCTGCAATACACAGTGTTCTGCTTTACACCATTGCCCAAACCACTGTTCATCTTTGACAGTATTAAAGCCTGCTATCTCTCGAATTGGTTGGAGTAGAAATGCTGTGCATCACTGCTGTGCTGTGATTACGAGCTTTATGACAGTGAAAGCATTTATCTTAAAACTTGTAAGGCTGTGAGGTGGAATGTGAATGTGCACACTACAATTACCTATTCTGCTCCTTTCCATCCCTCCCAGATTCAAATTCTGACATGATAGTAGCTAGTATCTCACAAGCTGTTAAAGATAGCATGTGGCTAGAAAATTATCTAACTGGAGGTTTGAACCTCAGCTTTCAAATATCAGGAGGCACTAATCTCTAGCTCTGTGGTTTGTAAGGTTTGGACTGTTGAAATCATGTGGGGCTGAAGTGAAAAGCAAGAAATGGTGATGGTAATCAGGCGGTGTGAAGGTTTCATTATCTGAGGATCTACCATATCTGACAAAATACTACAAGTGCTCTCAGGACCAGTAAAATTATCTGAAGTATGCAAACATCAGGAGAAAGCACTGATCCTTAAATTGCAGTAAAGCAGACAAATGAAAGCAAAGAGTAAAGTAGTTAAAGACAAGCAGTAAAACACAATTAGATAAGATATAGAGTGCTCTTCCTTATTTTCATTGTCCTTTTTTTGTAACAATGTTTTATTTATTTACCAGTGTGTTAGAGTAAGTAATTGGTATTTGCCAAATACTATTCATAGTTTTGGTTTCATGTTGGAAAATAACAATAATAGTATGTGTTCTCTGAATTTTTCAGTAAGAATAAATGCCTGAAGTTTTCCAAATCTCAATTATGTTCATAATGTACCTAATTCTCAATACAGTTCAGGACAAGTTGACCTATTATCTACAAACTCCTTTGAAAAGCCTAATTTTAGCGTCTCTGATTGTGACAGCACCAGGATATAAGCTTGCTGCGTTTCTACTGTCTATTTTTCTGGTACTCCTCCAGCATGCAGAACTGTTGTATCAGGAACACGTGAGGATACAATCCTGCTTAGTACTTTCAGGATGCTTTTATTGAACTACTGCCCAGAAGCCCAGATAATCCCTTTTGGAACCAGCAAATACACTCTACCTGTGTAATTTCTTAAGGCAGATTCACAGCAATGAAGTCCTTAATAATTTCTGTGACCCTTTGTAGACTCCGTCCAGTATGTCCATGTATTTCTTATACCGGGGCCCAGCACTGAACCCAGCACTCCTGATGTGGTCTTGCTAGTGCTGAGTAGAAGGAAAGGATCACCTCCCTCAACCTGCTGGCCATGCTCATCGTTAATGTTGTTGGCCTTCATTGCCTTGAAGGTGCATTGCTGACTCAAGGTCAGCTTGTTGTCCAATAGGACCCCCAGCTCCCTTTCTGCAAAGCTGCTTTCCAGCCAGTTGACCACAAGTCTTCCCTAGTGCAAGGGATTGTTTTTGCCCAAGTGAGGGATTTGGCATTTCCATTCCAACTTTAGGAAGTGACTGTCTGCCCGTTTCTACATCTTTTGAGGTCCCTCTGAATCACAGCACAACTACTTGGTCTATTAATTACTCTTCCCTGTTTTGTATCATTACAAGCTTGTGGAGGATGCACGCTGTCCCATGATCTGATGATTAGTGAAGTCAAACAGTACTAGCCCTGGTATTGACCCCTGTGGTACACTACTAGTAACTGCCCTCCAGCTGGGCTTCATTTCACTAACCACAAATTCAGCTAATTTTCAGTCCACCTTACTCTTCGTTTATTTAGTCTGTACTGCATCATACTGTCAATGAGTAGATTATGAAGTACAGTGTTCAAAGTATTGCTAATGTCAATTCATTGCTCTCCCATCATCTACAAAACCAGACGTTTAATTGCAGAAGGCTACCAGGTTGATCAGGATAATTTCCCCTTTATAAATCCATGTTGACCGCTTACAGTCATCTTCTTGTCCTCAATATGCTTGGAAATGGTTCCCAGGATTACCTTCCTGGGAACAGAGTTGAGGCTGACTAGTCTGTGGTTTCCCATATCCACTTTAAGAACCTTTCTGCACAAAAGGCTGCACAAACTGCTGCCTCTATTATTTGTGCTTTGCGCCTGGCTTCAGTGCTACCTAGTTCTCACATTTGATCAACAGTGCCGTGCTCCGCTTATCCGCTGCCCTCATGATTCTGTAAATCTCACTCATACCCTTCTCATCGCTCTTCAAATGAAAGAGTCCAAGACCCTTTCCTTGAAAAGTGGTCAGTCCAACCATCTGACCTATTCAGAAGCTGGAGCGCATGGTTTTATCGTATATATATGCTCAAAAGTTAAAAGAAAAAGAAAATAAATGTATATATTAAGATGGAGTATTTGTAGCTAAACTTATATGTAAGTGAAGTTAATTTCACATCATCTGCAAATTTATTTATGACTTTCAGTGAAAGACAAGGTTTTACAACTTGAACATTCTGGATTTCACTATCAATGCAGAAATGTATTTTCTCTTTTTGTCTGGACAGATTACTTTTTTTTTTTATTGAGATTCTCTTTCTGGCTAGTGCTTTGCAATTCCTTGGGTTTTCATCTCTCTAAATCTTTTGGTGCTTAAAAAAGTTGAATCTGTCATACTTATACTTTTATTTACATGCCTGAAAAACTCTGCTTTTTCAAAATATTGTTGCAATAAAGAAAGGATAGATGTTTATCTTTCTATTTATGGCATTAAAATTAGTATAATTTTGGACTCAAATGCTATGAAGCTCTTTTGTGACCAGAAAGAGGGTCCTCTTGTTGCTAAACCAAGCATAACTTGAGAACACAGTGAGTGTTCTCCATTCCTGAAAATTATGAATCACAGCAGGTGATTTAGAGTAAGCATCATTCTAATAGGATCAGAAGTAACAAAAGTAAGTTGAGAAAATCATCTGAACACTAGATGTTTTTAGATTTTAGGAACTTTTACAGGATTTTACAGAAGATACAGAATTCACATGATCATTAGGAAGTAAATTACACCACCATAGAATATATAGAAGTCAGAGGCACATACATTACCTTTGCTAAAATTTAGAAACACAAAAAATGAAACTGAAAACCCTATACTTTTAATCATATGGTTCTGAACTCTGTTCATATGGTGTGTCATAAGTGCTGGATTTGATCAATCTTGTGCCATTAAAATTCCATTAACTCCATAAACTGATGCAAGAAGAGTATTAGAAATATTCACTGTCAGATTCTAGTAATGGCCATGTCATTTTGCTAAAGCAAGCAGCTCATCTCATTCAAGTTATGTTAGATTGAAAATTGAGGGTAATATGATGATAAATTAAAATATAGACAGCTGTTTGTTACAAATACATGTATATGTATGAGTTAGTTTACCTTTAGTTTACCTCTGAATAAGAAGACATAGCATTTAATTATTCCTAAACCTGATGTGTGAAATAATTTTTTCCCCTGAAAATTGTGAAAGAAGCACCACCAACAGCTCCTCACTGATGTATCTGTGACATTCATTGAGCTATTTTCACAAAACTAATAGAAATTCAGAGCATACGTAAATCATTTCTGTGGAAGAACTGTTTTAGAGTTATTAAGGATTTGTAAATTTTCTTAAGTATTCTTTCCTTATAACCTTGAAATTTAGAGACAATATACAAACAACATGAATAATCTTAGCTGAACTTTTACTTTACAGTGTTTCAGTTTGGCACAACTATCACTTGGGAATTTTTATTACAAGTGGGAAAGGAAAGAAGTTCCTTAGTGGCAATGTCATCTTCAGAATGAAGCACTGAAACTCCCTCCAACAGGAATACACTTGCATTCTCCAGGTCTGAGATGCTGTTTGACTTAAAAGATCTAAAGTCTGGGGGAAGAATATATGCCCCAAACATTCTCCCCCTCACAGACTTAGATTTGAACCTATGAGAAACTGAATGCTACATCTTTTCTTTTCTACTAATTTTCTAGATATTTGAACATATGTCGGATGAAACATGAAAAAAAAAATGAAAAAGTAACTGACAAATACTTTACAAGTACTAGTAAAGAAGACAAGGTTATAATCAGCACAGATGCTGACAGGCCCATGAATATCCTCCTTGTTTCTGTTATTTTTTTGTAGATAAATATGTATGTCTGTGTAAGGCACACCACAATGGATAACCCCCCCCCAAAACATTACTATTTCTCTGTCTAGAAGGGTGGAGAAGAAAATGCAGTGTTTATAGTTTGAAATAGGCTAAAAAACCAATTTCACTCATGATCATTCAGGATCTCTAAAGGACGGAGATGAATTGAAGTTGCTTGCAATGATATGCATAAGAGTTATTCCTTGCCCACTCCTAATTTTTCTTTCAAAACCAACAACAAAAAAATCTGAACAGGCTGAGCACACACTATAGATAACTTTTAGTTAAAACACTGATCTTGAAAGATGTCAAGCATTTTTGAGCAGGAACAGAGTATTTCAATTACTTGTGAATTACTAAACATACCTGTACTGTAAAAATAAAGTAAGAAGTTAAAAAGCAATAAGTATGTTTTCAGCTCCTTTGTATCTTGACTTTCAAATTCTTTGTTTCTTTATTATCTTCCACTATAAAATTTCATATATATATATATATATATATGTATATGTGTGTATATATATATATATAATTGCAGCCTTTCATATATACTTTGCTATATGGTAAGGAAAGTAACTATGTATAAATCTGATCAAAATCCCATGAAAATCTATATACAAATTTGGTGTGAGTTTTGGACTGGTGGCAAGCTGCCCAGTGGACTATCAGAATTTTAATTTTTTTCTGTTGTTGACCTGATGTAGCAAAAGGAGTATTTCTAGAATGTTTTATAACTAAAGAAAAAGAACATTAAGTGGTAATCTTAAAGCAAAAGTTTACAAACAGAGGTTTCTGGAGTAATTATTTCCTATAAGTCTTTCTGTAGCAGAACAGAACCATTCAAATTGGGGTGTTGCACAAAATCCAGAAAATGTAATAATAAAACCTTGTGGTATTGGAAAGATCCCTACTGTAATAGAACTAAGAAAAGAAATTAATGAAGGTTGTGAAAATATGCCTGTAGAGATGAGAGTTTCAGGTCAGGGAGGTGACAATACGATCCTTTCAGTGAGTTGTGATCATCAGACTGTCAATATTCAAAAAAGAAGAGAAAAGTCATACAGGAACAGCTACTTTCTGATTAGTTAGAGACACATAGGTTCTAAATAATCTGAAAGAATGACTGGAAGTATAAAACTTCTGAATTATTCCACTTATAAAACTAATGACTTTTTTTGTTATCTCATTGTTTTTTCAGTAAGAACATGTTGCTTTCTTCCTTGAAAGAGAAAAAGTTAATTATGAAGAATCTGAAAAGTGGTAATGTAACATCATTCTGGAACAGTAAAGAAAAAAAAAAAAAAAAGATGTGAACTATTAGAAAAGGAATAGAGAATACAATAGTTATTATGCTACCAAGTTAATCCAATAAAATGACTACATTAAATACTAAATAAAATATTTACTGTATCTGAGTGGAAACCACACAAGTCAGGAAAAGGTTTGCAAAACAAGAAACATATAAACAAATGTATGGGATAGCTTCCACAGGAGGGATGACCAAACAAACTTCAGGATGCGTATGATAGCGTGAACAGGAAGAGGTCACAATGTCTAACAATACCGAAAGTAGAGAGCATCAGATGAAACCAGCAAAAGGCAGGTTTAATGCAATAAAGAGTAACTTCAAACAGAACACAATTAAGTCTTGAGACATCTTGTAGTAGGCTTCTACAAAAGCTTTACAGGGGTCCAGAAAGATATTGAACAATTTAATAGAAAAAAACTCAATATAAGGCTTAAAAGACACCATCTCTGCTTGAAGGAATCCTTGACCTTGATTTTTCTGGAATCTGACACTGTACTCCTGGGATATATGTCTACCTGACTGCTTTACAGTCTTACACAAATCCACTTTTCTCCACCACCAGAAACAGCATACCAGTTTAGATGGAATTCTGTGTGGTATCATTGTTATATTCATTAATCATTAATGAGCATACAAAACAATATTTGAAATTGAAATATTGTTTTCAGACCCATACTTAAAGTTGCATCAGAAGAATTATAAATGTGAAATGTACTCTGCTACGACTTGAAGGGCTTTTTGCTTCAGCTGTTTTTTTCTCCAACTTCACTTCAGACACATAGTCTTACTGACCAGGGAGAAACTTTCAGACTTACAAGCATGGGTTCCTGTGTTACATAAAATCAGAACTGATGTCTCCAAGTGCAGCAAAAGAGAGCACAAAGGTCAGTCTTTAGTATTTCAGATTATGACTTCCCTATATGCAGTAAACCCCAGTGGTATTGTGCATCTAATATGACTTCATGAATGAGATGAAGCTAGTGTCTCCTTTAGAAGACAATGGGTTATCTTCAGTATTATATTTCATTGCAATCAATGTTGGTTTTTTTTAATTCGATGAAATTTATGAATTCAGGTATTGGTTTTTTTGGTTTTTTTGAGATTAAATCTGACCTAACAAGATGCTGAAATAACATCTCCGTATTTCTTACTTAAGAATTAAAATCCATTAGTATAGTACTGGGCTCCAACAAAGCTGCATCTTGTTAAAATATGTAAAACTGGAGGCATCACAAGTCTCTTGCAACCTTGCTATTTATGCTCGTTTCACACACCATAGCTCATTTGGTACAAATTTTGCAGTATTGCTTCTCTAGCTCTATACTTTCTTACCATTCCATCAGAAGATATTTCATATCTTACAGAACCAGGTTTAGTTGCAAACCTCCTTAAAAGGGGTCATGACACTGGAATATGGAGGTAGATCTTCTAGGCACTTATGAAAATAATGAATCATACAAATGACAGGTATCTGGGACCTTCTGCAAAGTGCATTATTGCTTATAAATCCCAGCAGTTGGTCATACATCACTTTTTAATTAGTATACCTCTTTCACACTACTTTCAACATTCTCACTTTTCTATTGTACCTCTTTGTTGCAAATTAATTAATTAATTTCTTAATTCATGTTCTCTGCAACAAATGACAAGCTTTCTGGTTAGTCCAGTTCTGGGTAGAAGTACTAATTTTTCAGTTAGCTCTCAGACATAAAAGTTTTTGTGCTTCTGAATAGTTCCAATTTGTTTAAAACTACAATACAATAAAGAATATACATTTATATTAAAAAATTGGCTTTTCAAATGAAATAACATCTCATCAAAAATTGATTTGTGTGTTTAATGTAAACAGTTTGGCTTGAATTTTGAAAATTCATATTTTTTCAAAATCTAAATATTGATCATCTGATTTCATCATATTTAGGCCAGTGATCACAAATAGAGAAGTTTTACTGAAAAGTAACATTAGTACAGCTACTTCTGTGGTGGGATGATGGCATGCCATGATGAATTTTCTCTGTATTGTGTGAGACTTGTCATAGAATTTTAGTTGGTAATGGAGGTCACCACAGAACTTATGATGATGCTTCAAAAATCTTTCATCTTTTTAGTTTGCTGCTATATTTTTAAACATGCCTCCAGTGCAGGCAAGCAGGCAAAATCAATTATTTAAAAGTGTCTCAGAAGCTTCTTTCAAGAAAAATGAGTAACGTACACTAATGGTTTTTTTTTTTGCAAGTGACAGTAAATGCAAATCACAGCAAGAGACTTTCAAGTATGGAGTGGATGGATGACAAACAACTTACCCTAAAAAATGTGTATGTGCACTTTAAAAAATGTGCAATGTAAGCTCTAACTTTTTGGAAATACTATTGAAAGAAGCTATCTCATAAAAATGTTTCACATTGCTATCTGAAAACGAGAAGAAAGTGACTCTTCTGGTCTCCAGAATAAAATATAACTGAAATATGTGCTGAGAAGTGATAAGCACATCTAAAAGATTTAATTAAAGCTCACAGGACTAAAGAAAAGAGCTACTGACACAGAAGCTGTCAGGACAAATTATCTGTTGAAGAATGTTTTCAAACCAGAAAATACACAGTTGACTACAGAAAACGGTTTAAAACTCTTACTGAAGACATTTAGCTAATCTGGGCTATGACACACATTTATAATGTTCAGTATAAGGTCATCTACTGACTCTGCTACATTCAGAAAAGTTGGTATTTCAAATTATTTGTAAAAAGAAGTGTCTTTCTTCTATAGCTGTTATGCAACCAGTGCAGATCTTCAAAAACATTTCCTTAAAATTACAGTTCAAGATTAAAATATTTAGCATCAGCAGTGAATCACTTGGCTGTTTAATTACTGAGCTAGTAATCCTGTTAATCATTCTACAAATGGTGTTTGTGTTTAGTGACAGAACAATTTCAGGAAAGATCAATGATTCATTTTAAGAACAATCATGATGATACTCCACTTTTTTTTGAATCCTGTATTTAACAAAATCATCCACTACTTCAGGTTATCTTCCAGAATAATACACTGTTTATTTCTACTTTATATAATAATCATTGAATGAATGCAATCCCTTTGAAAAAACAGGTTATTACCATCAATAAGAAACTTAAGAAAAAAAAAATCACATATTGAATTTAATTCCTTGTTGCCTAACACAAACAATGGTAGTGATTTTACCAAATACTTGCTCCGCTAGTGACCTAATCACTTCTAAATAATAAAGTGAACTGGAAAGGATGCATCTTGGTCATGGAATCATGTAAGTTTTTTCCCTTTGGATCACTTATAGAATGATGTCAAAATACCTGTGGTTACTGGGGCGGATATTTAGTTCAGATTCAAAATACAAAAGAAGATAACGTTAAGAAGACATTCTTTGCAGATAAGTAGATAATAATATATACACTGTTGATGTTGGAGATAATCAGTATAAGATAAAAATATCTTCATACATTGAACTTACCCAAAGACCTAAGAAGCAATGGGGGTGATGCTGTGGGCATTATTGGATTGCTAAGTCTTTTTTCCTAATATAGAAAGTTACTTCTGTGCTGACATTAAATCACCAATGAAATCCAATGAAAACTTCATAAAAGAGGGACTAAGTGCAGAGAAGCAGGGTATAATTTAAACAGATCACTGGTTGAATATTATTGCTTGGCTTTCCCATCTAATAGAGAGGGCAAATACAATATAGTGTTCTATGCAACCCAAAGAGCATGGAAATTCTGTTATGTTCCTCTAAATCTAAATGTTCATAGACAACCCACCCACCATCTCCTTACACCTACTTCTGCACAGGTTCTATTAAACATCAGAAAACTAAAATTAGTGATAAGGATACCTTTTTAAAAAGATTGTATGCATGCAAACAACACAGCGCTGTCTTACTAAATGCCTGCTCAAAATCAGCCTGCATGTTTAAATTTTAGAAGTATCAAACAAAAATATTTTGCACAAATGTATTTCTCATTTTCAAAAAGTGGTAGGAGAAAGTATTGTATTTGAAAAGAATGGCAGCTTAGCTCAGACACTTTATAAATAAATAAAAAGAATATAAAAAGAAGTAAAAAGAAGCAGAATTTATCATTTCCTTTCCTTAGTTGATTACTTAACTGAATTAAGGACCTGGGGAAATGCATTTTTCCATCTGCATCTGACAGATAATTCTTCATAAACTCTATGAATGAAACCAAGTTATTCAAGGTCTTAATAAATATGTAATGAGATAAACTCATTGCTGATGTCAATTTAGAAAACGGGTTCAATTTTGAGAATGTAAGATAAACAAAATATATTTAATTATGAATTTTAATTTTCTGGAAGACTGATTCTAAAGCTATAGAGAAACAGTAGTATTTCCTAATTTTGCATAAGTTAATAGCACCAGGATGCTGTACAGTTTCTCCTTTGCCTGGGATATTTTATCTGGTAAAATAAGTTTGCAAAACTATTATATATCACTCAATGTTCTTTTCCTGCATTCATTTTACACAGCATAACATAATTGCTCACATTCAGTGAAATAGTATCCTTCTGATTCCTGGCTGCCAATTTGGTAGATTAAAAATGTGAATATTTTAATCTCTAGATTAGAGGGAGAATTGCTATGGTACTACAAGTTTAGAACCAATCCCCATGAAGTGACTCATTTCCCAAGGCCAGCTGATTCACAGTTCTTTGAATTGTCACCTCCACTAGGATAAACTAGTACATATATCCATTAAAGAAATAAAATTAAAGATGAAATAGCCTTTCAAGGTACTTAATAACCTCTCTGCAGTGGAAACAGCATCAAATGCAATTCTTCACACTGTTTTGCTATGGGGAAAAAATATTTTTTAGAGTTAATTTTCACATAAACTTTCCATTTTTAATTTGATACAAGCATAAACCTTTAGCAATTTTTCAAAAGTTACAATGTATTCTTTTTTTTAGCCATAATTTATTGCTCTTGCAGGAGATAATACCGTAGAATGCACAGCAAATGGATTTTACATCTTTTGGGTTTTGTCAGTTTAAAATCTCAAATATCTAGCTTTACATTATTGAAACCTTCACGTTTTGTCATTCCCTGAACAGCAGGATCTGCTTAAATGCATTTTTATTTTTAGCAGAAAGAGCTATTTCAATGATTATTTCAATACTTATTCTATAAATCTGTTGCTTAATGCTGTTGATAAGCTAATCAACTATACAATTTTAATTAAACTTTTTCCATTCTCCTGTCTGTGTAAATATCTAAAGAAATATGATTAAATTCTCATTGAGGTTTTATCCAGTAAACACAAAACATGGAAAAGAAAGCAAACTCGGAGTGATTATTATCTAAGTATTGGCTGAACATCAATGTTTGACGGCTATTAAGGCAAGTTTTCAGTGAAAGAAGGTTAAATTAGATCAAATAAGACTACTGCCCCTGTCAGCATTTAGAAAATTCATTTTTCAGATAGTCTGAAACCTAGAATGTTATTCCCAGATGCAAAATTTCATTTCAAGAAATGAAAATTTTATATAGTCTTTTCAAACTATTCTTTCATAACTCGTATACTTCCAACAAAGAACTGAATTGCACTGGATAGCTCACTCATAAGATCACAGACTGGACATTAAGAGGCCCCTTAATACAGACAGACCACTTGTTTTATTTCTTTCCATCATATATGATAAAAAGTTATTTTTCTTTAGTAAAGATGAAGATATTTATCAGTTTAATGAGATCAGTCATTGTGGAAATTTAAGTTTGCCTTCTCATCCTTCCTTGCCCTTGGAAGACATACTGTTACCAGCAAAAAGACAGAGAAAGAATTTGTCTCCACAGCCATTTTGGGTAGAGGGAAATGATACAGAAATGCAGATTTTATCCTCCCCTCAGCACAGGATAAAACTAAAAAATTCAAATGGCAGAGGAAATGTATTATGGAAAAGTAAGACTTATGGCTAGGCTATCCTATTGCCTGATGCTACAAAACCCATAGAGGTGTATGGTTGTAAAATCAAACATCTCAAAGGCTAAAATTTACAGAATGGAGATCCCCAACATTTTGGTGCACCCAAATTTTACTTATAATACACTCTGACACACATGGTCAAACTGTTTCCCTGTTAATTATCCTTTCTGCTCCTACTGTCCCTCTGTCCCATCTTCTTCTACCATCTGATTTTTATTTTTTTCCCCTTCCTGTTTTGTCTCTTCCTCTAGTTTCTCCACTCTGCATCATGAGAAGATCCAACCCTGCTGCCCTTTGCCAGTCTTAGCCATGATGCTCTTCCTTAGGTTGTGGAGAACAGAGGGGGAGCGTTGCAAACACAGAGCAGAACCTGCCCCAAAGCACTGTGGTTTCCAGAGGTCCTCTGCAGTTGGAGGGAGTTGTAGCAAATATTGCATTACCTTGTGAGTCAGGATTGATGCACACCAGATACACAGAGAAGCGATGAAGCATTCTGCTGCAAAACTCGTAAGTCTCCCATGAATGTGGGAACTTGATTTCTACAGGCTTCATCAGAATATCCAAGTTGTAATGGGGAAGGCAAAAGGCATATACCTGACAGCAGAATAATCAATCTGCCTAATTTAAAGTCCCTACTTCAAAGCACTATGAGTGAAAAAGTTTAACATTAAGGATTATTTTAACATAAGCAAATCAGTGCATGTTACTGGAGGCACACAGAGTCACATACACACATAGATCCCGGCCATCCAGGACAATCTAATGCTCTACCATAGAAGTTTCCCAAACATATAGTCAGATGGCAGACAAAAGGTTTTAATTGTTACTATTATTATCATATACACATACAATTGCTATAAGCATAAGCTGTTTTTTAAGCAAACCAATATAAAGATAATTCTGTCTTCTGTATATCAGCAACTACAGAAGATTTTGAAAATTGAAGAGTCTACCTTATAAGACTCTGATCCATCCAACATTCTGAATATCGACTGGTGTCTCCTGTTGTCTATGTGCCGTTCATGCATGCTACCCTGCTGGAGCAGAGTTTATCAACACTTGTGGGTACAGTTTTATTAATGTCCATGGGGGAATTGTTGTGAAATTCTCTTTGTTAGTAGGAGATTCTTTTCTAATCTACTAAACACAGAATTAAAACTGTACTCATTGCACAGTTGTATTTTTCATTAATTTCAGAGAGCAGCAGTTTCTTAATAGCCTCCATGGCCTCCTCTGGCTTAAAGTCTAAAGTGATTACAGGAGCCAAAAATCTTTTCATTGTTCCCTTGTAACGTGCAGCAAAGGAGAACATAAAATTATAGCATGCTTTCCAGTGTGCAATAAAACTCACACTGGTCATTGGTGAAATTATAATGGGAAGAACTGAGACAATAGCAATGTTGATTCATGTATTTCAAAAAAGATGAATTGATTTTGAAGAGGAAAGCCCAGCATTTTCCTGTTGAGCCAATTCTAAAAACAAATACACATTATACTAGATTCTGAAATATAATTTTCCAAAAAACATACCTATATTTTTTATTGTATTATAATGTCCATTTGGGTATGGTTTAGTTTGGTTTCCATCTCTTTGGTCATTGTAAGATCTGTAAGTAAATGGAAAATACACTAGATAAAGACCTTATGCAAAGGATTTTCAAAGGACAAATGAGTCAAGAGTTTGCAGTCCAAAACAGATGAGTCTGAAAAATATGCTAATGTAAGCTCTGTAGTATTGATTTGTCAACTAGGTGTTGAACTCTCACTCCA
This sequence comes from Falco punctatus, assembly GCF_963210335.1. Lineage (NCBI taxonomy): Eukaryota > Metazoa > Chordata > Aves > Falconiformes > Falconidae > Falco > Falco punctatus. The sequence continues at coordinate 65,902,425 of NC_137582.1, read as the reverse complement.
TATCAAAACCACTTCACCAAAAATGACAAATTGTGTTGGAGGAAAAGGTCTTGGTTGTGTAAATGGTGTAGGAGAAAAAGTGTAGATTGGTTAGGTTTTCCTTTTCCCCTAAGTTTTATTTGGTGGCAATTATACTATTGTAGCAATTTAAATGAACCAAACTCATAGAGTAGGCATCAATTTAATTTTTTTTCTTAAATTACAGAATAAAGTATAGCAATAGTACTAGAGGAAAATATATAAAGCTGAAGGTACATGAATCTTTCTTCCAGGAAAATTAACTGGGATTTTCCTCTACTATTTTGAGGTTTATTATACAATTACTAAATTTTATTGAAAGGTGCCAGTTTATACATGTCAGGATAGCAAAAGCAATATACAGGAAAGTATTGACAGCTCGCTGTGCTTCCTGTGTGCACTCTGTATTCACTTTCATATGTTAGTAATAGACAAATGTATGGGTTGCACTATAACAGTATTACCTAAGAAACTAATTTCAATGTTGAGGACTTAAGATACATAGGAATAATATCTGGGCAACTTAAACTCCTCTACTGATGTAGAATCTGGCATACAACTGTTTATAAAATGTTGTTTGTTGTACATGGCACATGTCGTAAGTACTGAATTAAGTAGCAAATATGGATACATACAGAATGCCAATACTGTATTTATTGAGCCCATTTCAGAGATTTGTTGTTAATAACAATCAGACATATGTAATTTTATATTTCTTTTAAATTAGAAAAAATGTATAATTTTAAATTTGTATAAAATTACATATCTTACCATATTAGACAATTTCCCATTATCTTTATATATTTATTTAAAATCAAAATCATTTAGCCCTTTTATTAAAATGCCATCTCTCAGCTTTAAGTCCAACACTGTATCAATAGAAGTTATTATCAATAGGATGGATTTTACTCTGTTCAACCTGATTTATCCAAAAGTAAATTTTAATCAATTAAAAAAGTAAGTCTTTTACTACCAGGGATAGCAGGGAGCACCCCCACCATTAACTTTATGATCTACTGACTCTTTCTCAGACTCATTTCCTTGTAGGACCAAATGTACTGGTACTAAGCCTGGCACCAGCACACAGTAGAAAAGGAAGCCCATGCTGTCACAGGCAGGGTGCTGTGCCAGAGCTGTAGCCCTCACTGTGCAAGGTCAGAGGGGGAAAGGGGACCCTCATGAGCTAAAACATAAAAGATGATACTGAGTTAAAAATGAAGCAAAGATACACTTAATAAACCTGTAGTTCAAGAGGTTAAATATAAATTTTACATCCCCTGAAGATTAAACAAATTTAAAAATAACACCACTTTAATTATTTCAGGTTTTCACTGCAAATGCAGATGTGACTGAAATACCTGCAATTTTTTTTGTAATTTTTTTTTTTTAAAATTTCAAAAACCTTAATTAAATGCCAATAATAAGCAATACATATTTTGCATTTGAGTATTTGAAAGAGTTTATGAAACATCTCTTAAATGTTTCAATTTTCTCTAAGTATATTTTGCAGCTATGTATTATCATTCAGTATCAACAGCTTCAATGAAATTGGGTGAATACTGACTTTTAGATAAAGGTTTTAACAATATTATTTTGAAAAGAGAGCACACCAGTAGTCTGAAATCAATGCATTTGCTTTTAAAAGATTTAAAGTTTATATTTAATAATTGCCTTAATCCTGGATTTAAGGGTTTTCTACACCCTTTCCAAATTATGTGTTTGCATATGATGACTCTGTCTTGTCATTCACACAAATGCCTAATCCCTTTCAAGTCTTGCTATTGCATTTGCATTATCCTTCAGCATCAGTGGTGCCACAAGTTTGAAATATACCTCCCCATGACTGGAACCTGTCATTTACAACATAGGCTGGTTGTGATAAAGATGCTAGTAACTCAAGGAAGAGTATTATATAAAGAATATATGATTGCTTTATGGTTTTACTTTATATGAAAGTGTTATAGTAAGGAATTTTCACATTTATATTATTGTGGTTTTTTTTTCTAAGAAGTTTCTCCTTGTTCTTTGCATTATTATTTTGCTTGGCATGAATTTTATCGTCTGTTGAAGACATATTAACATCGGAATATTCATGCCATTCCATCATATTTCTCCAGTATTTCTACCTGCTTTTTTAATGTAGATACTTCAACAGCTCTAGACTACTGTCATTCATGGTGCTGTGTTGGAAATGATAACACTTATCACATAAATTGAAAAAAAACCCTAAACCACAAAATCCCGTATAGCAACAAAACTCATATTTTGAATTTTGTCTCTGAATAGAAATGTGGTTGCTTCTCAAACTGATTCCTAAGTTCAATAAAATGACACATCACTGTTTGAGAATAAATATTTACATTATTTTATAACGTGTCTCAGAAGACAGCTTTATGGCCTCACTGCATTGAAGTAATATTTTGAGATTTCTTTGTTAAAAAATAAAAAGTAAAATCCACCCAAAATAAAAATAATGGCTGTGGCTGGGATTGATAAATTCTGGGATACAATATCCAAGATCAGTCACTCTTCTATAATTTCTACTGGGCATTCATAATTTTTAGCTGGTATTTCCAGCAACATCCCATTCTTTCCACACCGCAGCCTGTAATTCCCCCATAAATGTACTTTTGATCTTCCCCGACTATCTGCCAGCCTGTTTGTACAGGTGGTAAGTTGTTGTTTTGTTTTGCTGGGTCTTTTTTCTTTATTGAACTCTATTACAGTGTTTACAGTCTTTCTTGTAGCTGAGGACTTCCAAATACGGTGAGAAAAGCAGTGTCAGCACGAACAACCCTTTTATGTTCAGTATGATTGACTACATAGGTAACCAAGGCTCACAAAGGGATCAAATGCTGACCATGGAGAACAACTTCCATTTTGGTCCCTAACGTGTTAGAGAATAATTAATACAGACAACATTTTTTGATAATTGGAATAGAGGGACTGCAGTCAATACAGAACCTGCAGCAAATTACTGTGCTAAATTACAAACTGTCAGAAGCAGTGGATGAGCTTGGCTTTTCCACTTACAAGATTAAGAAAACTTTTTCTTTTGCCTGTGATAGGAGAAAGGATTAATCTCACAGTATATCTTCAGGCTAGATATTTGGAGAAGGTGTGGACAGTCTTTTGCTGCCACAGATGATACCAGTCTGCCTGTAGATTAAATAAAAAACCAAAAGATCCCGTATTACAGAAGGAAAAATACTGGAGGAGGTATAAGAAAGTTTGTCTAGAATACTAGCTGTATTCACAAATCTGTTTAAACTGGTTTTGTCCTAACAAATGTAACCCATTTAGTTGTATAAACAGAGTTTTCATGCTATTGTGCAGTAAGTGGGACACAAAACTTGGAGTCAGTGTTCACTCCATGGAAAGCCACAAAAAGAAGAAAAGATAATTAATAAAGTGTGTAAGAAACACTGTGAGGGTACCATGGAGGCCCTCAGAATGCTGTCAAAAACATCCTTCCAAACCATGAAGAAAGTTTGGACAACACAAGGTAGTGGAGCAAAAGGTAAGATAAAGTAACTCTTAACATAGGTTAACTCCCTTTTAACATAGGTTGAGAAGGACTGGTTGAGATGATGAGGAACAAGGGCAAAACAAAAAAAAAAGCTTTTCTATGCTCACAGTAGGAATGGGAAGAAAAAAAAACAAAACAAATAAGACCTGTTGTCAAGGTTTATTCCCACCACCTAGATACAATAATGATATCAACAAGGTCACATGTAATCAGAGTATCTCACGTTGGAAGGGACCCAATAAGGATCATTGAGTCCAACTCCCTGCTCCTTGCAAGACTACCTAAAACTGAATGATACAACTAAGAGTGTTGTCCAGTTGCTCCTTGAACTCTGACAGGCTTGGTGCCATGACAACTGCCCTGGGGAGCCTGTTCCAGTGACTGACAACCCACTCAGTGAAGAACTTTTTCCTAATGTCCAGTCTGAACTTGCCCTGATGCAGCTTCATTCCATTTGCTCAAGTCCTGTCACTGGTCACTAGAGAGGGGAGATCAACACCTGCCCCTTGAGGAAGTTGTAGCCTGTGATGAGGTCACTCCTCAGCCTTCTCTTTCCCAGTCAAGTGACCTCACCTGCTCCTTATAGTCTTGACCTCTAGACCTTTTAGATGGTTACAGACAAGATATACTTATATGGGGAAGGCTATTAAATGCATGTGTTGCAAAGCTGAGAGATCTGGCATCCAAATATATGTTAGACATGTCAGACAGGATTAGTTGAAGGTGGTGTGATTCCAGGGTGTACTACAGCCCGCAGAGATTCTGGGGAGCCTTGGCTATAATGTTTCTAGTTAAAAATGGCAGAATCTAAGTAAAAGGAACAATATTTGGTGCAAGTTCACAGGCTTCAAGAGACACCACAGCATGGAACAAATCAGAATGCAGACATTAATGCCACATGAATATAGTAGGGAGAGCAACAAAGGAAACAGAAATATAAGTGTTCAGTATATAGGCAGCTAGTAGTGCATGGGGTAGATAATGGAAAACCTTTCTGTCACAGGAGAGGCTTGCTTACTTGCTAGAAACTGTATCTGTAAAAATGGCAGTATATGTAATGTGACTTTAACATAAGATTCGTGAAATACATAAACTGTGGAAGAGAGCTAGCTACTGTACAACTAAAAACAATTGCAGTTCCCATCCCTGCAACTCTAAATTTGTGTCTTTCTACAGAATTTGTATCTCTTCTTCAGATTATGAATGATTTTTAGTTCAGGTAAAGTGAAGCACAGCTCCAAAGCAGAGAGCCTCTTGGATTGGTGCAGCATACAACCAGATAAGCCTTCCTTTAAAACACTGATGTCTGGGAACATTATAGAGACATGTCCAAGTAGTGTGCCAGTTATGCTGCAAACTTCTTGATTGACAGATACGAATACAGTCTAACAATGCATATGGTCTGAACATTATATTTTTTTCTCCATTCACATTCATTTGAAGCTTACAGAAGCTTGACACAGGTAATACAGACTGAATCAGGACACAAGATAAAAATTGGGGTCTTTAACAAAGGAAGATAGCAGTAAGACTCCCTCTGGAACAGGTCAAGGCTTAGTATGGCAGCAGGAGTCAGCCTGGGCATATAAAAAGGGAATGGGGAATGAAGGAAGGGTTACTGCTTATGCCGTTCTGCATGGGCTGTTTCATCAGTTTGCTTTTAGCCATATAGCAGATGTGCAGTTTGAGCAGAAGCTATTAGAATATATCATGAAGATGTCCCAGTTGAACACAATGCTCTTCTAACTGCAGTGCCAGCTAGAGATTCTAGCCCTGCAAGGTGAGAAAAAGGCATATCCCAGGAAAAGCAGTACTGTTGCCAGATGCAGTAACCAACTTCAGAGTACCAAAACAAATGGCTCTTTGGAACAGAAGAGACACACTTACATGCTTCTACACCATTACTTCTGGGTCTGGGAGGTCTAGCAACCTGAGACCCAACGGAGCAGGAGTAGATGCTATGGAGAACAAAACGGTTCATGCTCTAGAGATTGTCTAGACCACAAGTAACCAGGTAAAAAATTAGCTGTGAAGCCAAGATTGAAATGTGTTTACAAGGAAGTAAACATTAATTTTAAAATAGAAGAAGGGCCATAAAAAATAAAATAAAATAGAGCAATACTTGAGAAGCCAAACTTCAACTGTCTAAGGAACTCAGATTTGCAAGGAGTGAATGACAACAGAAGAGAACACATTTTTTTGTATAATACTCAGGAAGTGTCCAATGATGCTTCCTTCTGCCCTCCTGGTCTCTAGAAATGTATGGATCAGACTAAAACAACAATAAAGTCAAAGAATGAGGGTAAGAAAAGGCTCTGATATACTATAATGAAGCCTTGACCTGGTGGAAAGGTTCTAAATGAAACACAAAGCTCATAAATCTTGTAATAACACATTTAATAAAGGAATATGCAAGAAAGGATTATTCATAAAGCTCTAACATGTTAACAGTGATAGTGTATGACCACATCTATTACAGAAAATATAGCAAGTAATAACATTTATGTATGGGACAGTTTACATTATTCTCTGCTTCTGCTATTCTCCTCACAGCTACTCAATAACCTGCAATTTTAAATAAAATATGACAAGTTATTTTTCTTGAAGGATATGATATGATGGATTTAAATTTACTATACTTAGTTAACCTCCAGTGATTTAGTTATATGTAGAGTTGTTATATATTTGTAAAAATAACCAAAATTAATTTGACTTATTAAGAGTAATTAGGAGCTGATTAATTAAAGAAACCCTGTCATCGTTTAACCCTGGCCAGCAACCAAGCACCATGCAGCCACTCACTAACTCCCCATCACCTAGAGGGATGGGGAGGACAATCGGAAAGAAATGTAAAACTTGAGGGTTGAGGTAAGAACATTTTAACAGGTAAAGCAAAAGCTGCACATGCAAGAACAGAAAAACAAGGAATTTGTTCACTACTTCCCACCAGCAGGCAGGTGTTCGGCCATCCCCAGGACAGCAGGGCTCCATCATGTGTAACGGTTACTCAGGAAGACAAACACCATAATGCCAAATGTCCCCCCCCCTCCTTCTTCTTCCCCTAGTTTACATACTCAGCATGACATCCCATGTTATGGAATATCCCTTTGGCTGGTTCAGGTCACCTGTCCTGGTTGTGTCCCCTCCCAGTTTCCTGTGCCCCTCCAGCCCTCTTGCTGGCAGGGCCCAAGAAACGAAAAAGTCCTTGACTTAGTATAAACATCATCCAGCAACAACCAAAAACATCAGTGTGCTGTCAGCCTTGTTCTCACATTAAACCCAAAACACACAGCGTTGCACCAGCTACTAAGAAGAAAACTAACTCTATCCCAGCTGAAACCAGAACAAGTCCCTAAATTAGAATGACCCTCTTTTCAGCAGGTTTCCCACTTCAGCTACAGTGTTATTGATTTAGAATACAGATACTTAAAGTTTTACCAATATCTTACCATGGAAGCCTTGGAAAAGTTCATGACACAAGTAGAGGAATACAAAATCATTTTGATAATTTGAAGAGAAATATTGCTGGAAAACTACTGACAGTGTGATGGCCAAGAATCATTAACAATCTGGTGCTTATTTTTTAACAGGTGTACAATTTAACTATCAAAACCAATGGGCAATATTAATGACAATTTCAGGGAAGCAAAACACTGCTGGAGGTTCTGAGCCAATGAATGAATAAATATCTAATTTCAGTCAGACAATCCAGGATAATCAGGAGTAGTCAACAGTGCTATGGAAAATACTGCAGGCAAGAAATAAAAATGGTACTTTAATTCTCTGTGATAAATATAACCACACATGTCATACAGACACATTCCAGCTAGAGTATGTCGCCCTTCATTAGCCCCTGAGATAATTCCAGATCTCATGCAGAATTACAAGAAGCAAGTTGTAAATAGATGAGATACACATAATTACTACATGCAATTTATAATAATACAATTTGGATTCTTTTCCTTTTTTGTTTAATCATCTTAAGTGACGAGGTTCTAAAAAATTACTTAGATTTGATCAAAAATATTGACTTAGAATAATTTATCCAAGAAGACAAATATATAAGTGTAGAAGGTACAATTTCCCTAGGTTCTTAGGGAAAAAAAACTTTCAGATGCTGTAATGAAATAGTTTTTGCTTGTAAACTTCATTAACTTTTATAATACTATTACATTGTACAGAAAAACAATTGTAATTAACTTTTCTTGAAAAAATATAGTAGAAATTGCTTCAGTATTCTTGGACATTGTACCAAAAATAAGCATACCCTTTTGTAATACTAAAAAGCTAACAACCAGTTAAAATTATTTTCTCCAAAAAGGAAGATCTTATTCTATCAGATTCTTCCATCTTAATATTTTAAGATTCCCTGATTTTTTTATTTTATTCATAGCATTCATGACATGTCAAATATTTTTCTACACTTTTAAACAGGTAATTTAAAAAACAACCCCCCCCTCCAGCCTTGTTGAATATATCAAAGTCAAAACCACTGTTTGTTCACAGAGTGTTTTTGTTTACATGGCTTTCTAATTCATGTTCACGGTATAGAACTAAATCTTCATCTAATGGATCTGAAATAAAAAGTTTTCCTCAAACATTCATTGGTCAAATTTTACAGTGTTTTATATTGAAAGCCTCACTGGTGTTTTGAGGATTAAATAGCATGAAATTTGTTCCCTTTGCCAGACCATGATATTTACAAGGCCAGGTCAAAATCATAAGAAAATGGAACTTAGATTAAAAGAAATCAAATCTGAAATCTTTTCTTGGGTATTTCTGCTTAACATAAATTATAAATCTCGTGGCTTTTATGGGCAAGACATATAGCGCTTATAAAGTATGGGCAAGGTGGAATAAGTTTAATAACCTACCATTGCATAAAGTCTTCATAAGACATGTTCTGTGGTCTGTGTGAGCTTTAAATAAAAAAGAATAACTCAGCCAGATTAGGTACTCTGTGATTTACAATCTGGTTTTCCTGCTGCTGTCATAATTGAAAAAAGCTGTATTGAACCTGGTGATCCATGGTATTTAAAAAAAAAATATTAAAGGGAAAGAAACAGAGAGGAAGGGGGAACGAGAGAGAGTGAGCAAGCGTGAGAGAGTGACTGGAGGGTAGAGAATGAGAGGGGAGGAGAGCTTGAGAGACAGGAATGGCCTAATAGTACTTCTCTCTTAGCAGCTGTCTGTTTTTGTACTCTTGCCTTGATCTGGATAAACTGAGATTTGTTAACTTTCAGGACACACTGGAAACCAGTTCCCCCCTAAATGTTTGGCTAAGGCAGCTATGTCTCTCTGAATTTATACAGCTGCTGTGAAACATACTGCATCATTAGTTTACTTTATTTTTTTAATTAAAACAAAATTAAAATATATTTAGACAGATGCTTGTTTTTACATGATTGCACAGTGATCAATTAAAGAAATTATTTCTGTACACTGTATTGTCACCAAAATATTCCTAGAAACTATGTTAGAGGACAGTTGTCAAGTTAAAAACCAGTTAAAGTTTGTCTAGGATTTTATTATCTGAAATTGCTTTTCTAAAGATGTGAAAATTTCCTACATGATTGAAAGGTGGTTTGTAATTTCTAATCAACGAAGTGTACTAGCATGGGTCCTACCTAAGGAAAGGTTCTCATTCAAATCACAGAAAGAAAAAGAAACATTCCATAAAACTTTTATTCCTCCCTTTCTATTAACAAAAGATTCAAACAGATAAGTTAACAGGTATGTTACAAACAAAACAAAGCCAAACCTCAAATACAGATTATAAAAATATCTGAAGCATATTTTGGTATATTTTGTTTCCATAACATATGAAATGCGGAACTGAGGCTTAGTAACAGTTACATGTTTTTTCTAGCCTGGCAAGCTTGTTCAAAGGGAATCCCTAAACAGTAAACCGACAGAAAAAAATATTATACCAAGGTGACAACCAAAGTTAGACTCCTTTTCTATCCTGACCACTTGGTTTATATCAAGGAAGGTTAGGGACAGTATTGCCACTGACTAATATTATTTTTTGTGAATATCTACTCTTTATGGTCATATATAAGCATCAATGCCTCACATGTTCAGCTTACTTCCTATTGACCATTGAATGTTATTTATATGAGGACACAGGGGTTATATTAGTTTTAGAAAACACCTGGAGAATATTTAACATTTCACAGAGAACATTTTGACAGCTATTTCACAATCTAACATGGGCAGTACCACCTAGGTTTTTATATAATTGTGTAATATCAACCCCAATTTGCTCTCAAGTTTCAGAAAATGGACTGTTCCATTAATTCAATTGCTAAGTTACTAAGAAATAAATATTTCAAGCAACAACACTGTGACTTCCTCCTAAACTTGAAATAGAAAGACTTTTTAATATAATTTAAAAAAAAAAAATTATATGTACAGCTGTGCCATAAATGCCCTTTACACACAGCTATGCTTTCCAAGAAAAACAGATGATATGGATAAATCAATCTATTGTATTTATTGTTCATTTGTTGTTTTTATGGAACAGAAAGACTAAAGCCACTAAGCATTAAGATAATGAGTTCAACCAAACTTTGATCTATCAAAACACCAAGCCTCCCCTTTCTCTTCCCCTTTCTTCCTCAGGAATTTTTTGTTTTCCAAAAGTTAAAGGTTAAGGATATGTTAATGAGAACCTTGAATGTATAGAAGTCAACTGTGGCAACTGTAGAAGCCTTAGCAAATGCCTCTGGGGCAAAGTCAGAGGGGTTGTCTCCAAGGGGGATCTTACGGTAAGCATCTACTAGGGTTGCAGGGAGTACAGAAATGCAGTCAGAAAAGTAAAAGCTCAGCTTGAATTGAAATTGCCTGAGATGTCAAAAACTACAAAAAAGGATTCTTCAAGTATGTAACAACAAGCAAACAGAACAAAAATATTGGCCTGCTGTTAAACAGGAGCAGTGAATTAATCACCAGTGCTGAAAAGGCAGAAGTTCTCAACGCTTTCTTCAATTCTGTCCTTACCAGCACAGTTGGCTTCAGGCCTTAGGAACAAAAATCTAGGTTGATGCAAAGTGAAACTCACTGTCAGTGAAGGAAGAGTCAGTGTATGAACTGTTACAGGACTCTGACCCCTGCAAATCAATGGGCCTTTCACAATATGCACCGAGGTTGCTGGCTGGTATCGAGAGGCCAGCATATCTCTGTAATCTTTGAGAAATTGTGGAGATCAGGGAAATCCCAGAAGACTGGAAGAAGGCTAATGCCACTCTCATCTACAAGGAGGTCTTAAGGAGGAGCCAGGAAATTATAGGCCCATCAGTCTTACTTCAGTCCCTGGGAAAGTTAAGGAACGAATCCTCCTGAGGGTTATCACAATTCAAATGAAGTACATGATTAGGAAAAGCCAGCACAGATTTACCAAGGGCAAATTGTGCTTGACAAACCTAATTATCATCTACGACAAAGTAACCTGCTGGGCTGATGCAGGGCGAGCGATGGACATCGATGGACATTGTCTAGCTTTTCTCCAAGGCTTTCAATATAGTTTCCAGTGGCCTTTTCCTAGAGAAGCTTATGCACCACGGCCCAGACAATCGGTCTGTGTGGTGGGTGGGAGCTGGCTGGCAGGTGGCACCCCAGGGTGGTGGCAGGCAGCTCCTTCTCAAACTGCAACCTGCCACAAGTGGGGTCCCCCCAGGGATCAATACTGGGCCCAGCACTGTTTAATATCTTCATAAGTGATCTGGATGGTAGGATCAAGAGCATCCTGATGAAGTGTAAGCAAACTTTATAATTTAGTGGATACCAAACTGAGTGTTGAAGTGGACATTTTGGATGGGAAAGCCACCCTGCAGGAAGACCTGGATAGCCTGGAAGACTCAACTAACAAGAACCTTATGGAGTTCACCTAGCACAAGTGTAAGGTCTTGCACCTGGGAAAACATAATCTAGGACTGTAGCACAGGCTGGTGTAGAAGGATGAATCTGTGTTAATTAACCTTGATAATATACAACTGTGGGCTGGCTTCAGGGGTGCTGGGTTGGCTGATGTAAATGAAGTGCAGCTGTGGCTGCTTCTGTTAAGTGGTTGGGCAGCCAATGAAGAGAGCACAACCAAGGAAGAGAAGACGAAGACACAGAAAGAAGAGAGAACATGTGCGCTGGGTAAGGAGAAGGTAGCAGAGGGACTGGCATGAAGAGTCTGTTGGTATGAGATGGTAAAAGACCTGGTTGCAGCTTGATAATTTGGAGAGTGCTGTGGCAGGCTGGGATCTACCTGGCTGAGGAGCAGCTCTGTGGAAAGAGGTCTGGGGGGCTTGGTGGACAACAAGCTTGATGTGAGTGAACAGTGTGCTGCTGCTGCTGCAAAGTGAGCCAAGGATGCTGTGTTGCATCAACAAGGGCGTCACCAGCAGGGATAAAGAAGTTGGTATCCTACTCTACTCAGTGCTTATCAGGCCACACCTGGGATACTGTGTTCAGTCTTAGTCCCCACTATGCAAAAAAAGGTATGAGTAGCCTGGGGATGGTCCAGAGAAGGGCCACAAAGATGATCTAAGGTCTGGGAAGCTTGCCACATGAGGAAAGGCTAAGAGAACTGGGGTTTTTCAGCATTGAGAAAAGAAGGCTTAGGGAAGACCTTACTACTATGTTCCAGTATGTAAAGGGTGACAACAAAGAAGATGGAGACTTGCTTTTTACAAGGAGTTATGTGGGAAAGATGAGGTGTAATGGGCACAAGTTACTCTTGGGGACATTCCAACTGAACACAAAAGGAAAATTTTTCATCATGTACAAAATCAGCCATTGGAATAACCTCCCAGGGAAGCAGTGGATTCCCCAATGTTGCATACTTTTAAGATTCAGCTGGACAGGGTGCTGGGGCATCTTGTCTAGACCATGGTTTTGCAAAGAAATGTTGGCCCAGATGATCCTTGAAGTTCCTTCCACCCTGATATTTTATGATTCTATGATAAAAGAGCTTGTTAATCTTCTATGAGACAAAGCCAAAATGTTTTGGGACCTTTACTTTTTTTTTTTTTTTTTTTTTTTTTTTTTTTTTTTTTTTTTTTTACCATTGTAACTTCTATAGCAGTTATATCCACTTGGCAAATCACTACTTGCAAAGGACATGGTAATATTCAACCTAAACTCTAAATCTCTAAATACTTTATTCTATGTATATAGAATATATATAATTTTTCTATATATATAATATAACTTTATAATAAACATTGCAATTAAGTAACTTTCTTTGGCTGAATGTTTATGATTATTTTTCAAGGGGGGGGTTGTTTCCTTATGTTATATTTTCTCTGTCTGTAGTACAATTAAATTAATTCAAATATTTTTTAAGCTTCAATATGATGAAAATTTTCAGAGATTTTCTTTACATTTCTACATAATCTCAAATAAAATCTGACTCTCTTCACTGGCCTTTCTTAAAAGGGTTTACCTCTAGATTTAATCTTTGGGCTAGGAACCTGTAATTATTCACGAGTCATGTTAGCATTCACATTAGATTAAAACTTCAAGTAATTAGAAACTTTTTTGGGGACCATAAAACACCATTAGATGACAACAGTGGAAGTAAGTCAAGCTGCCTGCAATATGTTCTCTTATATGTGGCTTTTTTAGGATCAAACAATACAACAAATATGAAAATCTTTTCCCATGATGTGATGCAAATATACTTCAACAACATCTGAAATGAAAAGACTTTGTTCTTTTTTTTTTGTTGTTTTTGGTGTTACAAAAAAACCTGACACTATTGACACACACAAAAAAAACAATACCCCAGCTATTCAAAAAATATTTAGATCTGAAGAAGGCAATCTCAACAATAATAACTTAATCAGACAGGCTGGTAGTTTAATACGTAAACACAGATATTATAGTAAAATAAAGAAAAAACAACAACCCAAAGCCCTGTCTTCTCACTGAGCAGGCTGAGTGGTGTCATTCCTGACAGTAATTATATGGTGTTCTGCTACATACAACACATAATTTTGTGTCTAGTTGATATTTGTAAATTACAGAAAAGCCAACCCAGCAGCCATAGTTTTGAGTCATACATTTTAATCATTGTTTACTGCAAGCATTTGCAGCTCATGTTAATTCTAAAGAACTGGGTAAACACTACATTCTTAGTAATCAAACATTTAATTAAAAAAAAAAACCACAACCAAACACCAAGAACCCCAAAAGAATCAGTAAAGTAACGTTACATATGCATAATTTTTATATATTTTTTTCAATGCTCAGGGCTTGATGACCTCCAGCATATGAAAGAATAGCACTCTGGAGTTTATACAGTGGAAAATCACAAGGATCCAAGCCAATGCTAAATGAAAACTCAAGAAGCATAACTGATTTTGCAAGCTGCAGAAGGCCTACTACTGTGCCTACTGCCCGCTGAGAGCCTTTATTAAGCCAATTACAATATCACAATCCAAGAGAGCTAAAAATTTGACTGTTCACACCAGGAATTATACTTTATGAAATATTCCCATGGATTTTTCTCAATGTGTCCAGTGTTGCCTACCTATTACAAAGGAGAATTTCTCACCACTACTAGGAAAATCATTGCTACATCCTGATGAGACTTCCAGATACCTTTCATGTAAAAAACAGAAAAACGCTTGCTAAAACAGAGCTGTAGATAAACTTCCTGTTAGTGCTGTGAATGTTTAAGAAAGATATTTAGCTTTTGAAACAGAAAGAAAATAATGAGGAAGTTAATGTATGTTATAGGTAATTCCTTCTCAAATTATTTGTGTTTTAACCTCAGTGTGGATCAAATTTCAGAACATGACGAGTGTTTCATAAAGATGTGTTCATGAATGTATCGTATTATGATAACAAGATCTGTAGGGGTTTAGCCACGAGTGTTTCATAAAGATGTGTTCATGTATGTATCGTATTATGATAACAAGATCTGTAGGGGTTTAGCCTTGAGTCACTAATAACACTTCCATCTTTGTTCTGAAAACTGCACATCTTATAAACTGTCATTTGCGGCACAGGTCAGATAGACCGTGGAGGCCATGTTGTATTTTGATTGTAGTAAATATGAACGTCTTGAAGCCATGCCAGTATTCCTTCCTTCATAACCTAATTTCCTACAGATGATAGGACAAAAAACATTCAACTTATTTTTCCCATCACAGACTCTGAAACCAAAGAGTTCAGGAGAAAAACTGGTTCTTGCCTATGTGTTCACCAAAAGAAAAGAGAGGAAAAAAATACTGATAGATTTGACCACGTGAATTATTGGAAAGCACTTAACCTGTATAGTGAGTATTTACTTATGTAGTTTATTTCATACTTTCAGAACCATTTCTATTTGTTTACATCTCAAATGAGTGTCTTCAGCTTTACTTTCCTAATGGATAAAATGAAGGAGGTTTGAAAATGACCTGTTGTAAGAAAAGAACAAAACCAAAAGAGACACCAAAGCTTAATCTTTCTCTGAAGTAAGGTTACAGGCTGGCATAGTATGCATTTCTTATTTTTTCTTAGTCACCATAGTATCTCTAAAAATCATGCTGGTAGTTAATTTATAAACCACAGCCAAACTTCTGATCAAATGCTTTTCATGGAGTATCAGTATAAGAAAAAGTCTCAGTTTATTTATTCAATTAATTTGCTGCCAAGTAACTCCACTGCAGTAGACTTAATTTAAAAATAAACATGTACTGTTTTATGATTCCAAAATATGACAAATAGCTCTAGAAATTAGCACTTATTTGCAAAATAAGAAATCTCCTGTACTTGAATACTCACACTGAATATGATTTGTCAGACAGGCAAGGTTACCACAGAAATAAGGCTGGAGAAACGCACTGAAGTAGGGGGTCCAGTATTTGCTTTTGAGTTTCATGGCTGGAACAGCAATTTGCTAATCTGAGTAACGCAAAGCAGGAATCCAACCCATGATCACTGAGCTATTACATGGTGACAGGAACACATAGGCAATTTCAGAGTATAAAACTTTTGTAAGGAACAGGTATTGTTTAAGAACATATAATTATTTTCCTAGTTGAAAATAATTAGGAACAAAATACGAGTGAAAAACTTGTTTCCAGATATGTTTGTAAAGATAAACTCTTAAATGAATAATGATGTGGGGTTGATTGGCAGGATTATAGCTTACAACACCACACTATGTGTAGTATGATCCTGTCTAAGGCTGTTATTAACAGATTACATTTGATTATCAGTATTATTTATCTGAAATACTCTATGTAATCATACCCACCTCTAGCACTGGGAACAGTTCATAACAGTTTTTGGTTTGCACTGTTAATTTCCACTCTTCCCCCTGCAGTTTTCTAAAGGACCTAGTTCTTGGGTTACCATTTCATATAAAAGCCAATTTCTTGCTTTCTTTGCTTTCTGCACTTTTAAACTTCATTTTTAATTCTAATTTAGACATGAATAATTTCTCAGTACTTTTAGCTATGAACTGTTATAGTAAAATGCAGCGCCATGAAGAAACTGGATATTATAGCTCCCATTATAAATTCAGGGTGAAAGTCCCTTCATCCATCCTTGCTTCAATTCACATAGAGCAGGGGTCCTCAAACTTTTTAAACAGGGGGCCTGCGCGCAGATGAAGTGGCAGGAAGCCATCTGTGGCTGCTTGGTTTCCCCCCCCCCAACCCCAAGCAGGGTGGTGGTGGTGGTGGTGGGGATTTCTGTAAATACCAGGGGCCAGATTGAGGACCCTGGGGGGCCGTATCTGACCCGCAGGCCATAGTTTGAGGACCCCTGACATAGAGAAACCATAGTTTCCACATTACTGGCTAATTAGAGGATGGTAAGAGCAAGGCACAAGACACAAAAGAAAAGAGTTCCTCTCAACTAGAGAGCTGGACACAATGCAATAAATAAAGTGACTCCAGGACACTGTTTCATAAAAAAATAAACTGGAACATAATAATAATAGTAGAAACTTCCAATAGCATCTGAAAAATGGCATGGACCATGATTCTTGGTATTTTGCTTACTTTCCCATGCAAGTGCTTCCATACTAGATTTCTATACTAGGAAACTCTGTTAGTAACCTTATGCAGTTATACTATGAGGTTGAATCTCATACTTATACATCATGCAGCGCTGAAACTGTTTAATATGTCCAAATGTCAATTTGGTATCTGTTTTTCCCTTCATCCTTCTGGAAGGTCGTAGAAAAAGACTGTAGGTTTTCTTTTCATAGTCTTTCCACTTTCTCCACTTTGCAAGTGCAAACATTCAATCTGAATTATTTAGATGACTTCCTGTGTTATAAATTAGAAATGCCAGAGCAAAGTAAGGTTATCAACCTATAAATACGATAGTAGTGTTGAAATATCTAGTTGGATGTAAAATTTGAATGTCAAGCCTTTCTCTGAAGAAGGTAAGGGCTGTTCTGAAAATGAATATTGCGTGCTAGAAACAATGTGTAGAACAGTTCTAATTTGTTCGTGTATGCCTTGAAGCACCAAAGCACTAACTCTACTGTTCCTCTTTAGTATGAGCTCTTATTTGACTACAAAATACACACAGGCATATGCACAAGCTCAGCCAAGTTCTGACTAGACGTTGAAAAATATTGTTTGACGAACATCTCCATTTTACTTTTATTGTACTGTTTATCCCAGGTTCTCTTTATCAGCAGAAATTTCTATCAGCCCAAGTTTCAAGTCATTACTCTATGTTCTATGTAGCCCCCTCCTTACACTATGCATTGTTCATTAAGTAAAGTAAGACTTCTGAATCTTATGTCAGAGCAGTGTCAGTGGTAGCAATGAGACCCAAGTTAGTCCTATACTATATCCATCTAGTGCATTCTTAAAGAAAAAGTTCTCCAAAAAACTGTAGATCCAGTTTGGTTCCAAGAGGACAAATGGTTTTTGCAATTGTTGTGAAGCATAAGACTCAGGAAATTAGATTTTTGGAGTTTACTGCTTTTGAATTCTCACTTCAGGAAAGATAACAGTGCCTGAAATCTGGCCCTGCTGAATTCATTGACTTCAGAAGACCAGGATTTTAACCGGTGTTTGAACAACTGACATTTCCCTATTAGCTTGTCTCTTTCCTCAGGTTGGTTCCTGAATAAAAATGTGTTTTACCAGAATGCATACATTCCTTCCATGTAGGAGGAAAATGGAGGTCCTTTTTTCATTTAAATTTCTGTTATGGAATACAGGGAAGACAGTATTAATTAACATTTTTCTTTTAATAAATACTTATACTATTAACATTCAGTTATTGTGCTTCCTTCACTATTAGCAGGGAAGTACAGTGAGATAATTAATCACATTAATAAAATGTGACTGTTCTTAAAAGATAATCATTAAGCAGAAAATCACAGCTTATCAGCAAAATATTAGCTTTTTCTCCTGATTTTTTTTTTTTAAATTGACTTGTCTCTATGAAAGATTATTAGATTACTTTTTCTCATGTTTTTCCTTTTTTTATGCTAAAATTAGACAACCATCATTTTTTTAATTCACCCTTTATGGTCTATTAAGAATCTTTAACAGAAATAACATTTTTACTCATTAGTTATGTGTGCTTATTGAATGCTGATGTTAATATGTGGCTTCAGCTTTATGAAACCAACAGAACTTACTTAAATTACTAGTTCAGTGTATGTATTAAGTGGACAACTATCACCTTCCCAACTTCCTGAAACAAAGCTTACATTGGGCACTAGATCGATCTTCATTTATTCTGATGAATATTGTCCAGAATTAGGAAGGATCAGCACTTTAATAACATAAATTTAAATTCCCATTAAAATATTGCTGAGTGTTTTCCTTTCTCATCACTCATGTTTACAGAATTCTTTCTGTGTGTATTTTTTAAAAAGGGGTGGGTAGGGAAAAACCTTTGACAATACATTAAGACTAAGCAGAATGGTCACTGTAGCCATAACTATTTGTCCATCACCTGTTTTATCATTAACCTTGCATTTAGATTAAGAACTAGAGATTAGTTAAAAATTGTTAATGTCAATTTTATGGTTGTGTGAAGCTAGAAACGACTGCCAAATAATAAAATGTACATTCCATTGTAATCAGCCAACCTCTATATTTCTTAGATTCTGCTATATTCAGTCTGGGGGGAAAGAGAAGGACTAAGATGAAGTATAAACTGGAGATAATAATTATATCAAGTACCTGCCCTTGCCTTCTTTAATTTTAAGAAAGAGGTTTTAGAATTTTAATACCATCATTTTGATAGCATTCCTCTTTTTTTCCCCTTTTTTCCCCTTCTCTTTCATTATTTTCTGTGTTCTACATTTGCAACAAGGACATGGCTATGCACTTGCTGACAAACAATGGTACAAACAAAACACAGGAACATTTTGGTATAGAAAGCAAACTAAGACATAAAATGCATAATGCCAGTTCAGTTGGATTTAGGAAACAGGTTTGCCATAAAGCTATGCTCCTCTTCCATCCCTAACCTCATTACTAATCATGTCACAGTGACAGAAGAAAACTCAGACTACAATACATAAGTTATAGAGTGTTCTGCCCTGCATATTTTGTGACAATAACAAAGGATTCAACACCATTTAAAAAGTTTACTACTGTTTTTAAGATATTTAAAACCTGTGATGAAATAAGTAATTTTGAATGGGTAAAACGTGGCTCATTCCTCTCTATCAAAAAAATGTCAACTGTGGGCATACCACAGGATTAATACAGATTCTTCTAGCATACCTGAGATTTCTGCAACAATTTAAACTAGATGCACACACTAAACTGTCCTTATTTTGCTTCTTCACTTCCTCAAGAGAAAAAATAGGTCTACCTAGAGACAGATTAACATGATAGAAAAAAAATTACTGAATTTTACCGATTCTGAAATACTTTCTAAGATTACAGAAGGCTTCAGTTTATTGCCATCTAGCTTTTACGGCACACTTTCCTGAGGTCAAATACTATAAAATGCTAAAGCATAGTCTTTCCAGAGAAATAATTATTTTTAAAAGGAATTTATATCTTGTTAGCTCTAAACACAAGAAAGTTGTTAATTTGCTTAGCAGCAAATATTAAGAAATTTTAGCCACCATTCGCAACGTGAAAGGAAGAAATATTTACAGATAATATTTTATAACTGCATGAGAAGAACAGATGGTAGGTGCATACAGATGCTGCTGAAGGCAGATAACTACTGCTCAGTTTCAGGTCTTGAAGTAAACAATAATCTAATTACTGGCAATGGATTGTCATTGCAATGAGAGTAAACAGTAAAATAAAACTGAAGCGTTATAATTTTCAGGACCAGATGCATGTTCTAATCAAACTAAACAATACTAATTATTATATGTAAATTTTGATAGCATCAAGATACAACAAAGTATAAACTGAATTGGTAGGCTAGCAGATACAAGAAATATTTCCTCCCCTTGAAAAGCAGACAGCCAAAGGTGTCATATGCTATAAAAAGGACACAAAAAGAACTTCAAAAAGACCCACAAAAAATATGACTATAATATGGCCTAACAGTTATAATTACATATGAAGGGAAATACAGACTTTAGTTAAAAAGAACAGAAATATAAATATCTGTTAGGGAAGAAGAGCAGAAAATTAAATCAATAATATTACGGAGTAATATGTAAGACCACATCATTCTGGTGACCTATTACGCAGCAAACAAATCAGACTAACAGATATTTTTCAAACAGTATTTACTGAAAATACAGTCTCATTTGAAGTTTTTCCTCTCCTAATTTTTTTACCTTTTCTTTGTCAGCTAAAAGTCTAGGTAAATGTATTGGTCCAACGTTGATACACAAATTGTTTTCTATCTCACTAAGCTCATACAGGTTCAGTGCCCATTTTTCTCTTGAAATTTGAATTGAGTAGTCAATAATTTGAAGTATTCTTTAAAAAAACACAAACAATCAACAAACCCAAAACCTTGTTCCATGTTTGTGGAAGTATTGTAAGCAAAATGGACAAAGGAAGGACATTTTTTTTGTCTGTGCTTGTTGCTTTGAATATTTCTTCTATTGTATTTTCTCTTTTAGTTTGCCACACTTTGACTGACAGGAACAAGTGGCATAAAAAATAATAGCTATTACATCAATCTGCTATCAGTGTTCAATTCTCATTTCAAAAAAGTTCATACCTCTGAAAAATGAGTACTGTGTCATTCAGCTCACCACTTTAGACATCTCAGTGATAGCTCCTCATATTAATTTTGAATGACAGCCTCTAATTTAAGGGCAACTCCATTAAAATGTAATAGTAAATGTGTTTACCTATGAAATCCCTTAATCATTTTGCAGATGGAACATTTAGTCTTGGACCACAGGGAAAAATTATACAGTAAGCAGTCATGATTTGGACAGCTGCAGAAATGATGTCTGTTTATTTTGACTACAAGGTAATTGTTTTGTTCAGAGAACTAACTTCAGGATGTTTGGGGTTTTTTTCCCCCTTGAGAGACAAATTCACTTTGGCATGCGCCAAGAACTTATATTTACCATAGAAAAGTCTGTACAATTATATTGTAAATGTAGTTTCCTGTTCTGGCCCTAGTCCACACTTGTATCCATGTTACCCTTTCCCTCTATGCTAGAGACAGACACGTTCCTCCCTGACAGAAACAGGAACAGTATTAGCCCTAATCCCATTATATGGCACCAAGTATCAGTTTCTACATTTCAGAGTTTCTTACAAAAAAGGGAACTTTCATTTTACTCCTACATATTGTGTGGAAATAATGGAGTCATCCCTTTCACTTTACCAAAGCTTTTTCTTCATCTCTTACAGCACTAGACTTTGAAGCCTGACTATGCTTCATGCTTTCACTATTTTTAATGAAAAACAGTTGTCATAACCAATACCAATGAGAAAAAAAAATATCAAAATGCATTTATATAAAAAGTTAGAGTAATCTTGAATAAATAAAAAGCAACATTAAATGAAGAAATAAGTTGATGGAAAACCTCATAAAACAGGAAAGTAAAGAAATAGCTTAGTTCAAGATTACAACTGACAAGGTTTAAGGAAGCTCCTGGGCTAAGATAAAAATGTATTGCTTTGACTAAATCAATGATATTATGCTTGCCTAAAACAGACATGGATTTAGCCATTTCTTTAACTCTCTTCCAGTCTTTCACAATCCTCTCAAAAACTTAGCTTTGCTTTATTACCACAGAACTGTTGCAAGTACACAGATAACTAGTATCTGAGAAGCAAACTGCGCTTGTTCCCTCAGACAGTATTTTACCAGTCATTTATTCATCAATAGTTAGCTTCCGCTCAGAAGCTTACCATATATTGTGTTTAGACGGGGGACTGTTGTTGAATGCACACATGTAAAGTTTCAACGAAGAAAGTGCCAGGACAAGTTGTGGAGTCACTGTCACAAGAAACATTAAAAGCATTGACGGGGTAAGGCTCTGAGAAACCACATTTATCCTTGATGTTAACTCTGCTTTAAGCATAGGGTTGGGTGAGATGTCCTCCTTTTCTTAGGTCCTTTCCAACCTAAATTATTCTGTAATTCAAAAACACTACTGAAACTTGCCTGGAATATTTAGGTCTGACTAAAACACAATACTTCATTTTTCATTTTTCCTTCTGTTGAAAAAATAATGATTGTTAAGCACTTTGAAAAGTTTGGAAAACATGGCATCTTGATGGATTTTTATTACAAAATATTTTATTTAGAAATCAGATCTGAAGTTAGATTCTAC
Source organism: Falco punctatus (assembly GCF_963210335.1). Taxonomy (NCBI): domain Eukaryota; kingdom Metazoa; phylum Chordata; class Aves; order Falconiformes; family Falconidae; genus Falco; species Falco punctatus. The sequence continues at coordinate 65,880,187 of NC_137582.1, read as the reverse complement.
AAGAAAGTATCTTAGGTACATTTAGGTACATTGACTATTTTCCAGTGTGTTATTAAGTGTAGCAAGATCATATAGTTTACGTTTAATAGAATTATTTGAAGAAATACACTAGATTGATAATAAAAAAGAAGAAATGTGGGTGATTAATCATTTGTAGCTCAGGTAAAAGTTCTAAAGGCTTTAGCTTAAGTATGATGTTGTTTGTAGACTGAAGATCAAAAACTATCAGATTTGAGCCAAGATTTGTATCAGTTGCAATTAATTTGGTTTGAAAAATTCTGAAAACAAATTTTCATAAACTAAAATCTACATGAGTTCCAGAACTTTAATTATCTTCCTTATTAGTTTTGAAGGAGAGAGGATTCAAATTTCTAAAAACACAGTACATGAATATGAATTTATTTATGTAACAGCTATAACTTACCAAGAATAACTAGATCTTCTGTTGTACAAACTTAAAATCTGTTATTTTATGTTTCAAATAGTATGCTATACATTTTGAAATATCTTTACTTCATATTAAGGAAAAATGGCAGTATAAACAGAACTTAAACATGAGAGAAAAAAGAGTGATATACAATTTAAAATATAAAGGTAATATCCTTCCTTCAGCATGCTATAGAAGCATAGCCTTTCTCTTTTTCTCCCCCCACCCCAAAACTAAGCTTAGAATCATACAGATTACACAGAAAAAATAATATTAGCTTACACAGAAAAATGTAATCCACTAAGTAGGAGTTAACAATTTATTCTCAGGGGGACATATGACAGTGTCACATTTATTTAAATAATTCCTTTTAGAATAGAATTGTATTTAATATTCTTTATTTATTCATATAATGGCAGCAGTAACAGCATTTTCTCAAAATTTCTCTAGCATAAGTCATACCTTCTGATAAGAGCACCAGCCTTACGGTCCCTGCTGAAACTACAAAAAAAAAACAACAACTCCAAAATAAAATAAACAAGCCCAGTTAATGATTCTGTGTATTTTACATTACAATACAGATTACCTGGTGTATACCTTTACTACATTAGAGACCCATTTGGTTCCTGCCAGTAAAAAAAAAAACAAACAAAAAAAAAAACACAGGGAAAAAAAAGGTTCATGAAAAATATTCATAAACAAATTAAATTAATAAAGGAACCAGAGGGATTTTTTTTACTAACTGTGAAATGATGGGAATGGACACATGCTGAAATAATGATGCTGGTTTCTGGAGGGAGTGACAAGGAAGAAAGCTAGAGCAAAACCAGGGGAAAAGACAGAAGAAATACATTTTTATTAGTGCTTTCATGCACCAGCCTAGCCTTGAACCTGGATCATAAAACGGACTTTCTGATTTGGTTCCAGGCTGCATATAATTGTTGGAAGTGATGTGGGTTTAATTAATTTACTACAAAACCCACTAGAATTTGGTGTCTTCACAAGTGATAAATTAGGCTCTTCAGAAAAATAACATATCAATAACCAATACTATTTTATGTAATAACAGCAAAACGCACAAGTTCTAGCAAAAAGTAACATAATTACAATGTCTGTTGCTGCAGATAAACCTTATATCTACAGGTTTATATTGCCAAAATGTGAACTTGCAGAGTCATAAAGCAATGTATTGGAACAGACAAGGCTCTCGAAGCACTTACAACCACTTTATCTTCATGATAAACACAAAGAGCAAAAGTAATTTATCAGAGAACTAACAAATTGATGTGTTAGAGCAACAAGACTAAGTCCATTTCTTGGAAACACTGTTTCCTAGCACAAAGAAAAGAAGAAAACATGGATAATCAAGCTATACTGTACAGAACAAATAATGAACTTGGAAATCTTAAACACACAAGTAAGAAAGCTGTGAACTTGCACCAGTTTAAATATATTATGTTTCAAATTTTATGCCATAAACAGCAAAGCAGCATTGGCTTTACATGGAATGAGCAGATTTACATGAAACTAATGATCTACAAAAAATGAGGTTGGAAAGCTAGGACAGTGTGAACTACAGCTGAGTCTTGGCAACAAAAAACACAGTATTTAATGCTTTATGAGGGATGTGATAAAAACCAACCAACCAACCAACAAAACATAACAATCCTAAAGCAGAAATCACCATTAGAAAGGCGGAAGAAAAAGCCCTATTAATATATTAAACAAGATGATGTGTTAAATGTACAATATGAAGAAGTAACAATGGTTAACGAGGTCTAATAATTTCTTCATCCTAAGGACTTAAACTGCAATGAAAAAGCATCCTGAAATATACTGAAAACACTATATGACTCAATATTATCCTGTCATGTCAAACAAGGTGTCACTGAAAGGAACAATTAAGTATTAGAAATATGAAATACACATAAATTGCCACTACTTGGGCAAGGCTATAAAACAGGAAAGTTTTATAATCCCTGCAGTCATTGGAACAAATTAGAGTAATTCCTTGCAAATGCAAATTTCAGTTCGGAAAAGTTTTGTTATAACCAGGACTTTTTTTCCTTGTTATTTATAATTCACAAAAGAAGACCATAAACCACTGACCAATTCAGGCCTCTTACCTTGAGCAGGAGATGATTTTTTGGTGGCAATTCATTACACTTAAAGATCTGGAATATATATGCTGCTTTTAGGGAGACCTGGAAAGTCAGCTGCTGCATACATTGCATACAAATGAATTATTTGAGAGGTTAGAACCTATTGTAAAAGATGTGATTCAATTCCTTCTCTGATTGGATTTGAACCCACATTTTCCACTTAAAGGAAGTCTAATTTACAAAGTAAATGTCTAAGTAAAGTAAAATCAATAGACTATGTGTCAGGGAACTTCATGGCTAATGCTACCCTTCTAAGAAGAGATTCTTTGATTCTATCTTTCATTAAGAGGACTGTCTCACTATTTCACATTAAATTATTATTTGGCTTGAATATACACAAACAGAAGTGGCCAAGGAACTTTGGGTCTGCTCCCTCTTTTCCCAAAGTGTATTTTTTGAAATGATTGTTTCTTTACTAATAAACTAGAATATATCTGGTAAAACAAGTCATAGAATCATAGTATAATAGAATTGTTTGGGTAAAGATCATCTAGCTACAGCCCTCCATGCCATGCATGGGCAGGGACACCATCCACTACAGCAGGTTACTCAAACCCCCATCCGACTTGGCCTTGAACACTTCCAGGGATGGGGCATCCACAGCTTCTCTGGGCAACTTCTTTCGGTGTTTCAGTTAGTTTGATGCAAATTAAGGTGAAGCACCTATGGTAATAAACTTTTCTGGTCAAAATGCCTGTGACAGGAAAATTAGGAATAAGAATACAGTCTAAGCTAAAAGTTAAAAGTTAAAAAAATAACTATTCATGGTTAAGGGGAAAAGCCCCTTAGGAAAAGGTATTAGCAAATGGCTTCTTCAGTGGCTTGGACAGAATGGGTACTATGCACATGCACCACACATTTCTCCACAAACTTAAAAAGTGTATATATCAGAAACTGGTTCTAGTTGGCAATCATTAACTTTTTATTCTAGTGGTTTAGTCATATATGTAATTATAAACATTATTATTCACATTTCAACACATATGGGGAAAAATGAGCATCTGTAGGCATGGCATTATTGTCTTTGGCTGGATCTGTATATTTGTATTTGTTTGACAGCATAGTCAAGTTATGCCTCTCTTTTTTGGGGGTGGGGGGTGGGGGGCTTGGTTTGTTGTTTTTTTTGGGGTAGATGTGAGAATATTGGCATTTAGTTCAACATTACTAGTGTAACTCTTAGTAACTTAGTAACTCTTAGCTTCAAGATGGAGCAAACTAGTATTCAGCAGAGATAATTAGTAATGTGAGAAGTGACTCTTCACAAAAAAATTACTCTTCCCTAGTAGCTACATTCAACCCTTTATAGGTTGAATGCTACTATCTTCTGGGAAATGTGCTTCCTCCAGATTATGATTAAAAAATACTGTATGCATTTCTAATTAAAGTAATCTTAAACTTTTGTTATCAAACATCATATTACTATTTTTATTTGCTTCAAGGTGGCATTTTTTTGCCATTTACAAGCACCACATTGGTTATTTCCTTTTATAATCTATATGTTCTATTTTCAAGATAGACATGAACATTCATTTTTTCTTTAAATTTCACAAATTAATTTTAGATCTTAGATCTTAAAAGTCACATGTAAATTTACTTTTTTTCAAGCTAGAACACCTCTATTAATCTTCATAACTCATTAGAAGTATGCTGCTTTTCCAAAGCTGCTAAATGCTTTTTTGATCAAAGAAGATACATTTGTACGATCAGACATGACAAATAATTCCAAGTGTAGAACAACAGTGAATATAAATTTAAAAATTACTGAAACATTTCAACTTGATCATTGTGTTGCTGTATAGTTCATGAAATCAGTCTAAACCCATGAGGTCCTGAAATGTTTTTTCTCCATGCAATTCTAAAAAAAAAAAATATGTAAACACTTTGATACATAAAAGATTATGAAATAATGAAAGGAATTAAAAAGGGCACTCATTAACCATATTAGGGAACATAAAAGGTTCTTGTTATCAGACTGAATAATGCTAATATAAATGTTGCCTCACTGCAACAATGATTTCAGACAACTGTTATATTTTAGGAAAAGCAATTAAGATATAATGTACAACCTGATTATTCATTCATGAAGCTTGATTAAATCTGATTTTTATTTTAATTCCTTTGTGACACACAGAACTTAGCTAGTAGACCATGAATATTTCTTGGTGCACTCTTCTCAGCCAATTCATGCAATAAAGTTGGAAAAAGGTTTATTAAACAAAAAATCCAAACAGAAAACCCAACATCCAACACAACTGCAAAATGAAAGAGAAGTTTCTTCCTTGCTGAGTTTTCAGCTATTTAGGTTTCAAAGCCTATATTAGTCATAAATATTTGTCTGCAGGTAGAGGTTTGTAACAAAATCTTAAACAAAACCCCCATAAACTCGTCTAAATCTATGCTCATCTACTAAACACAGCCATACACTTTGAAGATCAAACTTATTCAGTTCAAATCTGCTCTATTTTATACTAGCATTAACAACAAAGGACTCTGAAAGACAAACTACTCAATACTCCTTCTTCACCTTAAACAATCAACACCCACAGACTTGTAACAGCCTACTAAATATGCAAAGATAAACTTGATTCATTTTCAGAACCTTTTGTTTCTTATTATTCTACTCCAATTCTTCATTACCTGGCTTTTTCATGACAGATCTTACTGCACTTGTGATTCTCCATTGTAAAAACATCAAGACAGATCAGCATGTCCCCATTTTTCACTTTAGAACTTTAATTACAATTGGACAGCAGTGCTAGATAACTAAAGACAACATATTAAAAAATTACTCTAAAAAAAAAAAATGTCTGTTAAGTCAAATGACATTTTCATAACAATTTCATTCTAAAAATCTTACCTGAGAGTAACTTTCAGGTTGAATGCAGAAGTTAAAGGAGACAGGGAAGTCCATGGATTTCAAACATTTGGGTACATAGTACTATTCTAAGGTAATAAAGGTTTTCAAGCTTATCGAAAAGCAGGACTGTATATTTGAAGCTGAACTACTTTTTCCTTGGTTTCAAACCAACGCTACATAAATGTTACACAAGGAGACACTATTTTATATAATGGGAAGAATGAGGTAGTCAGAAATAACTGGAAATATCTTTAATTTAAAGTAAAACCTTTTTCACTGAAGCAGTTCATATTTTCAGAGACATTTGACATAATTTCATTTTCAACTATCAAAAAGTTATTTTGGCAGTTTCTACCTAAATTATTTCAGGTTTTCTACAAAATGATTTAAAGCAATTTATTACATAAAAGTATTATGCATACAGGCTAACCTACAAACACCTCCCTTCTTATGCTGCCCTACTGCAAATAGTCTGGAAACTTCTAGAGTTTGTCATATATACTGAGTGACTTCTATAAAAAATAACCTTTAGAGTAATCATGTCTTGATTTTCTCTTCTAAAAATTTTTGTCCAGAAAATATAAATAGTATATCTGAAGTCTCACTACAGGTCACAACTGCTACCTCTGTACGGATTTGAGAAAAGATTAATAAACTTGATCAGAACATTTATTATATATAAATGAATGTGAAAGTTGAAGCAAGTTGAACCATTTTTGAGTGATTTGCCTTAAAATTTTACGGAGTTCAAATGGCTATAATGGCAGGATTTCAAAAGTCAGACTCAAAATATATAAAGATAGAGTTGGTAACGATCTACTGAGAGAGTAAGAGTACATCAAATGCAATCAGTAAATTATGCTAAAGTTCAGAGTTATCTCACAGAGGAAGCAGCACACCAGTCAGTGCTCACAGGTGCGTTTCATGGACTCTGACCCTGAGCTCAAGGAATAAAAATATTTTAGTACTTACGTAAAAATATATAAATTGCTGGCTATTAAAAAACAGACTAGTTGGCAGAACAGTGCCCTAATGAGAAAATGGGAATAAAAATATTTCTGGATGATTTATTAGCAGCATCCTTTCTAAAATGAGATAAAATGCCTGGAGAGATACAGAGTGTACTCCCTGACCTTGCTGAGATATGTCATATGAACAGCAGAACCACAAAGGACATTCTCAAAAGAAAGATATTTATGATTTACTTGACTTCATTTACTGGAAAAATGGTTAGCTGGTGTTATCATCCTACACTGCAAATAAAAGTACTTGAGAAAGCTAGACAATAATACACCAAGAATTATTGATATATATGTAACCCATAGCTGAGTTAGTATTACAAAGAGGGCTTCTACATTAAGTCAGTGAAAAGTAAATCTAAACTTGGGATGCATCTTTTTTTCTTCTTTAATCAAATGAGCAGAGTTAAAGCAAAGAACACACAGAAAATTTATCCATACAAAGAAATTGAGCCAATATGAAATTCTTAAATATCATCTAGCCTGTCTATCCTTCCTAGACTCATTGTAAATTTGGTATTACAAGATAGTAATATTCTTGAATTTTGTTTTGTAAATGTATTAGTAATTTAACTACAATTAGAATTTATGTTTTAGTAGAAGGTTGAGATTCTTAGAGCTAAGTTACAACTAGCTATATATAAATTCAACTCAAACTGAAATGAGCCACTCAGAATATTTTTGTGCTCTCGGTGCAAAATATAGCCAGATTAGATTGCATCAAAATGTTGAAATTAAGATATTAACATATATTAAGCATAATACATATTGCTACCAGTATCATCTCTGACTGCCCAGAAAACTGTATATATAAGAATTCAACTATTGTGTCGTAATACTGTAACCACCAAGGATTAGAACTATATCAAGATTTGCATGAAATACTTTTAAAATTTTATTAGTTGATTTGTTGTTGTTTATTTTTCATGAATCTTCTATACCTGATTTTTCTACTTTACATTTAAATATCAAAGTTCTACTTTACATGAAACATCAAAGTTCAAAAATCAGCACCTTTATGCTTAATGCTACTTCTCCAAAACAATACTAAAGCAGCTTCCTTCTTAAAGTATGTTATCAGTGCACATTGTTACCATCAGCCGACTATGAGGACAAGGGTACAACACTACAGACAGTCCAGATACAGATTCTCATTTCCAGCATGTATAAACAAATGCAGAATAAAACATGTGCATATGTTTGTTGCCATTTAATGCTAAGATGACTGAGCTGGAGCTCACAAAAATCAGCAAAAGACTTTGACTGGGTTTATGCATTTGTTTTGTCCACTGGCACAGTTATTCAAATACTGATATCTGAATGGAGTACTGTGATAACTTGTATTTAAGAAGAAATCATTTTTCCTTTTACATTATCTAACTTCTGACAAAGTCAATATTTCATGAAACAATTCCCATATCAAAAGACACCATAACTTCTTGTCTGTCTTAAAAAGAAAACCAACAACAATCCACCAAGAAAATGAGACTGAGAGAATAAGGGGTTACTATCCACTTGCTGCCAGAACACCATCAATATAGAAGTAGAGGAATCAGCAAGCTACCACCCACAACCAGAAAGAGGTGTTAATCTTCCTTATTATCTGGAATGAAAATTTATAATTGGAAAAAATAAAGGAAGAAAACAAAAAGAGAAGAAAGATGGAAAAGTTGGAGAGAGGAGGGGAAAGAAAGAAAAAGGCTGATAAAGTGGCTGGCTGCAATAACTTTTTTTCTCCCCAAGTTCACAAACAAGAAATTCAGATCTGGTGTCATCCAACAATGAAACCTAGCCATGTTCTGAGACATACTTCATGCTATATATTTTAGAACCTAGCTGGCTTAATTTTTAAGACATTGGCTTAGGAAAGTTGTTTTATCTTAAATGTTTCATTAACTGTAATTATCATAACGTCAGTGATTTTTAAGTCCTTCAGGAATATTTATAACCTGAAGTTCTAAAATTACAGCTTAATTTAAATCCCAACTGTTCTAGATGTACAGAAATGTATAATAAGGAGTATTTCATAGTCTAAAAAGACAAGAAATTAAAACGAAGAGACAAAGAGAGGATGCAGAAGAGGAAAGAACAGACCCAGAGAAGAAGCGATTCATCCAAGATCTACTTCAGAGTCACTGGCAGAGGACAGTGTGTCCCAAATCCTAGTCTACTCAGCTCACTGGTAACCCAGAGCAGTAGCATTCATGTCACCAAAGGGAAATGGTGTTTTCATTATATAATGAATATATCTTATCTAATAGACATATGTAATTATACATAATGAGAAATGGAAATATTATATTGAGTAGTAGTTTTTTAATATATAAACCCATTTCTTTTTGGCATCATCATGCTTTAGCTGAGTCTTTTGAAGTCATTTAGCCTGAAAGTAACTGGGACCTGACTTTGCCTAAAAGTTACAGCAGCTCTGAGGGAGGCTTTGTAGTTTTGATGTAGATTCTATGAGCTTAGACACTCTTCAGTACCATCCCCAAAAAAAAGATGCCACCTTTTTGATATCAAAAGTCAAATTTATCACAGGTATGCTGATTCACATCTTTACTGGGAAGCTGAAGTCTGTTTTTCTAGGTAACACTACGAAGTGAAACCAATCTTAAAATACCAGCAGAGACTAAAAGAAGGAGGTAATGACCACAGCCAAGATTCTGGCTGTCTAAAGGCTAAAATGTGAAGAACTTGTGTCAATAAAAAGTTACTTCAGTCAAAAGTGAAATGTAAAATTCCTCCAAAAGGAATTAGTGGATGAGGACATTTTACCTAGGACTTTAAAATTAGTCCATTTAAGGGACTTAAGTGCAAGAGTAGGGCAAAATTCTCTTATCAGTTTTGTCCTTTAAAATCTGGTTAATTCAGCTGAAGCGATTGTTCTACTATATCTTGTAGGCATTAAAATTAATATTTTTTAAAAAAAATATTCTTTGATTTCTTTTAAATATAAAACAGAAAAAGTTTAAAAAGATAAGCCAAAGTTGGAAAGATCTCTGAAGTAACCTACACTCTGAAACAATTTTAATTTGTACCAAAAATGAACCATTCATAATCCTAATCTAGTTCATATCTGTGTTTCTTATATACTGTAAATCAGTTTTGTGGTATTAGGTAATAGGTGAAACCTATTATTCAAAAATGAAAAACAAAATATGTTGTCATAAAATGGTCTTCAGAAAGCTTGAAAATTCTCCTTCTGAAATGCATGACAGTAATTCAATTGGCTGTGACCCAGAGAGCAGCAGATTCAACATGATAAACGAAGAACACTTTCATATTTATTTAGGCATCTTGATTCGTTCTTGAAATACTATCATCTCCCCACTATTAACTCAGTTTAAGATACTTAGTAACTTTTAGTTGACTGCATGGCAACAACAGGACATGTTCAGTAGAAAAACTGGAAAGTATCTTGGACTGGTTGGCAGTGTAGGAATATACTTAAATATTCAAAATCATTGAGTATATAGGAAGCTGCAGACAAGTGTTAAACAGTGCTAAACTTTAATAATTCTATTTATGAGCATAATGCAACATACGTAATATCCTAAACATCTTATGAAAAAACAATTCTTATGAAAATATAATTACGTTTAAAAAGATACTCTAATTCTGCTGGAATGGTATATTTTGAAGCTATGTACAAAGAGTACGGCAGTCATTACCATAAAAATCTCGGTGTGTCTTAATAGCTACATAATGTTCTGGGACAATTAATCCTGTAGATTTACTTATTGTCTATTGGGAATTCATAACTCTATCTTATGTAACTTAACATTAGCAGGAATATATTCTTTGATTCCAGCTGTTTTGCTGAAGTTCAATAACATCACACAAAAAATTGCATCTTGCATGCTAAAGAATATCAGTACTGTAGAACAAAAATCCTCAAGAATTTGAAAAAGTAGTTTGCAATATTTGGTTTTTTTAGTACGTAAATAAAAATGCTAACACTGTGTAATTTTTAAATTAATTCCCTTTCTTAAACAGCAATTTTCTTTTCTATGATCACATTTTTTTATGTAAGACCATTATTAGGCTATACAGTGACTGGTTCCTTTATGAGCATTAATCAGTAAAAGGAAATAAATATATATATTTCTGATATATAATCAGTAGAAGAAAACTATAAAGAAATAAGCCTCTTCTTTTCATTTAGATGTACCTAGGGTATTTAATCTGTGTGTGTTTGTTTAGGTAAAAACAGTATTGCACTATTGCAAACCTTTATTTAGTATTGTTCCATAGTTACATATAGCACTGCAAAATAAATAAACAGTAATATAGAGATAAATTGTCTGGAAAAGGATGTTGTTACATTCAGGGTAACCATGGATACAGAAAACAGCTGGTCATTGAAAGCTCATGGAACTGAATACCAGCAGTAGCCAAAAATTTTATTGCAACCTTGCATTTTCAAACACAATCCCATCTGCTGACATGGATATAGATGTCTCCTGTGTGGTTTGGAGATTTTCCAATACCTGCAGATTCTCTCAGAAGTGCACTCAGATAGCAGAAAGATGTCTGCCAGTTTTAGTATATTAATTAACATTTTCTTGTTTTTTAAAATCCATAAGCATTCAGCTATCCTAAGAAGGTGATACCACAAAAGCAACAAGAATATTGCAATTAAGACTTTACCTGTTTACTTGTGGTAACCAGTTTCTGTAACATGGCTGGCAGCACTGACAATTAAAAGCCTCACATAGCCAGCTGCTCTGTTGTTTTGTAAATGAGGAGCAAATAACTTAAAGGATATTTACAAATGGAATAAATGTTAACTCTTTTTGATTTAACACATTGCTAATTGTCTCCTTAACAAAGGAGCTTTCATTCAGAAGGCTTAGTCTTTAGGAGTTCTATAGTATTCAGACTTTGCTAAACTGCAAAGTACATAAACACGCTGTTAAAAAGAAAAGAACAGCTGTTAGTTTTTATTGTGTCACAAATAACACTTTACTACCATCACAGAGGCCATTTCCCTGACTTTTCATTGCTTGCTGTTCATACTATCCATCTCTGTCAAAAACATGCTCTCATGTTTATTAAGATGAACTGGCATTATAAGATGAACACTTGGAATTCACAGAGATCACAGAAAAAAAGGGGAAAAAAGTGTTACATAATAAGACAGTTGACCATTGCATTGTATCCAATAGATTGAAAATTAATTCTGGGTGTAATGACAAGGATAGCAAATTTTGGAGTAACTTGGATGTTTGTACAATGTTATTTGATGCAGCCAAGCCATGTCTATGCAATGGCAGTATACTACAATAAAGTCAGTATAAAGACTGTGTGTGTTTCTGTCACAATGCAGGAGAGCCTGCTCTGTCCCGTGGTCAGCTGTAACTTGTAAGAGAAACAGGTTTGTCTGGACCGATGCTTATACTTGCATGAAACTAAGTTTTCTGGAAGAGTTTTTTTGAGCCTGTTGCATTTCTTCATCAGGATATTATTCCAGAATATTTTCAGTTTAATTATCTTCCTGGAAAATTGAATGCTCTTATTACCATACAGAAGCATAGCTTTAATAATGTTTATTATATTATATTAATCAACCTAAGAATCAGTGCTCCTCCTCCAGCCTAAGACTTCTGTGGGGTTGTACTCATATTGAGAAGCAAACCAATCATTAACTGGGTTATTACAAAGGGATATACTTTCAAGAGTCAGGCTTTCCTGTAATAATTTTCCATCTCAACTACTTTTCAATTAGTATTTTCATTGTCATGCAATTTATTTTTTATACCAGTTGTATTATCTATACCAAATACTTATTTCTTCTCCAGGAACAATTAAGAATAGCATCTAGAGGCACAACATGTATATGCACAGCCCAAATATTTGTCTCTCATGAAGTTTCTTCCCCAGGAGCATGTTTAGTTGTTTTTTTGTTGTTTTGTTTTTTTTTTTTATCAGCAACACCACTGTTTGCTTATACTTTTTCTTAATATTATTACATCAGGCCCTAAATGTAGCATTTTAGATTTGAAACACAGCTGCACAACTAAAAAAAATAAAAATCACTATAACTGTAGTAAACTGCAAAGCAAGTCCATGCATAGTGCAGCTTCACTTGATCTACCTATTTTAACATCGCCATTGAGACCCAACTGTTCATGTCATTTATATACTTTTCAAATGCCTAAAATGAATTTCCAGATTTTCTTTTGCTAATTTCTGCTTATCCAGGCACTGCTGCAGCTTTTGAATGTAATTTGGCAAAATACCAAGCTGAAAATAAATAGACTAATTTTCAAATACCCTAGAAACGTTTTTACTTTGATGGTAGTTGTAATGCAAAGTAACATCCAACAATATTAAAGTTGTTCTCTATACAAGTACATTTCAGCTTTTAAAATGTTTAAATTCAAAGAGTGGCATTCTGCTTTGCATGCCTTAAACTAAAGTTGTCAGATTTTATTGCTTGTACATAATTGCACTGTATATTCTAGGCTACACACAGAAATCCCATTGTCTTGGCTACCTTGAAATTCTTCCATTAAAATGTTATGTGACACTTTATGGACAACAGGACATTACAGGCAACTTTTCTTCTAATCACAGACAAGGACATTTCTTTATCTTAACATATTTCTCTAGTTTGTGTGCCACGGCTAATAAAATATATGTCATGACCGGAAATGCAATATAGTACAGAGATGGTTTAGAAATAGTCCAAATATAACTTTCATTTCAGAACTGTAATTTGAGCCTTTATGAAACCTCTGCAATGAAAACAGCTAATGGATGAAATACATTTTTTCTGGTTTTGATAAATAAACAGCAGATGTATGACCAGCATTTTTGTAAAGGCTTCATTTAAAATGTTCTAGCTGAGCTTGAGTAGATTGCAGTCCTCGATGGCTCCATGTACTGGCAGAAAGGTGTTCATGGAGAGGCAAGTATTCTTACTCTCAAGAACAAAAACCAGTCTTAAAGAGACAAGAGAATATATATTGTGGAAATTAAGTTTGTAAAAGGCATATATAACCTGTGGGGTCAAAATCTTGACTTCATATTTCTGAAATAATTTTGAATGAATTCATGTGTATGCATATCCATAATGGTAAGATTTAATAACAAAACATAGAGGAAAAGCTTTTAATAGGAGGAGTGACATTATCACTCAGAAACAGTTCTAGTCCAGGAGTTCTTTGCAATCACTACCAAGCCATTTGTAAGATACTCTGATTCTTTTCTAGACATTAGTAGCAGAAGAATACAATGATCGGTATTCTGAACTTTTTCTTTTGGTTAACAATATGTCATTTTGTCCAAGATAAAAAACATTTCATAATTTGTCATATTACATAGTTACATAAGTTACAATTTTTGGAAACAGAAACAAAAATATTTTACATGCCTAAATAAAGAAAAAATATTGGTTTAGTTCTTTAAACTGACATGAAATTTATATATTCAATTAGTTTAAAAAAATACTAATTTCCTGGAATGGTACACATCATAGTTTAATATGTTCCTGTTATTCAGACTGTATGTGTTACTTATCATTACATTAATCAAATTAACATCACAGGAAATATGATTCATCCATGAACCACATCTGATATTGGGAAAGTGACTTGAAATACAATCTTAAATGGAAAGAGACCTTATATGTCTTTTCAGCTTTCATTCCAATAGTTGCTAAAGATAAATAATCCGTATACAATAAATGTATTTAAAACAAAGAACATCTCCTAAAAAATGTAATGCCATTGGATAAACTATTCTCCAGGACTTCCAGATCTATTTTCATGTTCTTATGACACCATAAAAAATAACACATTTTTCAGTTACTATGATTCTCTTGTATTTCTGACTGTTTCCAGTTACAGTAGAAAATGCTGTTATACAGATCCTGTCACATATTACCTTGAAAAAAAGGATGAAATATTGTACAATCAGTGGTCAGGTCAATGCTTTTGATATAATAGAGAAGATTTCCTCACACATATTACGGCAGTTATTGCTACTTCCAATTTTTCAATGTTATTTTGTGTATTTCTTTTTGATCAAAACCCAGATGGAATAATTTCAGTGCAATAACTTCTCTTTCATTTATATAGACAATTCGCTGGTTTTGAAAGACAAAACTGAAAGCAGTCAACCACTCTGAGAAAAGAATTAAGAATAAACTTATCAGCAATTTTGTACATCATTCCTTAAGATACATTTTCAAAATGTTCCAGATGCAGTTCTTGATCTTGGGGCATTGATCATTTTGGGGCTTTTTTTGGCTTTTTATTAAACAATTTATTTTAAAAAAAAATTATTAGGTTTGGCAGAATCTCACACTGTTGAAGAAATCAGAAGTACTTTTCAGGAAAAATCAGACAATTTGAATAGCAATGAGCTTTTAGAAGTTGTCATACCAACTTTTTATAACTGTAGGCAACTCCCACCACTAGTACCAGCTTTCATGACAACGTTCAGCTTACTAAATCCTGTCAGGTTTGTTGTTGCATGGTATTGTAGAAGCTAATCTTAAAGAACTGAATAAAGGTATCCTTTCTATAATGGGATATGGTGAAAACCCCCAAACATATACTTTATACACAGTAGATAAATAAATCTATCAAACACAAAACTCACTAATGAATCTGGTGAAAACTAAGACAATGTTAGGTCACCAACTGAAAGTGCCTTCATTCCTCTTTGAGTGAGTTCTTTTGCTGCAAGCGTTGCATGTGTTTCTTCCTGCTTAAATAAGACCTTTAAGCTTATTGCACACATTCAGATTGAGATAAAATAGGGGGTTTGTCCAGTAGTTTTTAAAAATAAAGGACATAATGCCTAATGCAGACCTGTTGAGTGTTATTTAAATTGTGAAATTGCACTTGGCTACCAAGCAGTGAGATAGAAATATAGCAGAACTGAATTTAACAGAGCACTCAAAAATGGATGGGAGAAGACTGGCAGTTCAGCTTACTGTACATATTTCGGTATAAAGAGCACAACCCCTTGGGACAATTTGGAACATGAAAAAAAAACATTTCCATTTTGTTGATTTTTTTTAAATTATTCTACTTAAAAGCAGAAGGCACACAGAATTCATTATGTTTTGCACGAGATGTAGCAGTTTTACCTGGCTTCAATTCCAAGTAAAGAGCAGCTTCACTTTTATATTTTGACCAAATGTGAATAGGTCTCTATAAATTGACTGCAAAATAAAAAAATGCTGAGTATGCAATAATTATACGGGTCATTTCTGCACACAAGTATTTTTTTCTTGTTATGTTGCTCATGTACATATTCTGGAGCTAATATATAACTCAACATATTCATGAGGGAACTAAATCTTTATAACGAAGTTCATCATCAGAACTTGACAGAAATAGAAGTGGTAGGCATCCTAGTTATTCTATGAAGAAAGCAATTTTCTACATGAGACTGAAGAAAACTGATGACATTCACTGATAATAATAAAGTAATACTTCTTGTTCTCAAGAATCAGAAAAAATAGAGAGATTCTGAGTTTGAGAGAGAAAGCAAAGATTTGTGCTATTCTGTAGTTTTCTCAGATAAGTCAAAATTATTTTTTTAAAAGGAAAACAAATTAAATAAGCATGGGCAACCTAGACTTAAAGAAAAGTTTTTATAAGAGGTATTCACAACAATATTAAGACGTCAGTAGTTCGCATGGCTTGCTATTCGCCAGACTCAAACTGGAGGGAGCACAAAACAAACTCAGTGTAACAACATCGATGCCCTCCCATTTCTTGTCTAGATGTAATGGACAAGTTTTCAGTTCAAAAGATCATATGCTCATCTTCATTTCTTGAATTATCTCCCAGAAATCATCAGCATGATTCATTCTGCCTTTCCAGCTCTGCGTGAATGTTACTTGTGATAACTAGTGACCCTAGTGACAATGGCCACCATGGTGATGGAGGGAGAAGTCAATCATTGCCTTCTCTTTATGAGATTTCAGTGTACAAGACAGATCCTCCTACACATAAAGCACATAGAGAACTTCACTGTATACAAAACACACCAAATAGCTCATTTTATCCAAAGCATGCCTGCATCATTTCCTGTAAGTTCTATTCACACCAGAATAACATCATCATCTTATATGGGAAGATCTAACTGTCATTACAGAAAGTTTATTGTGAACAAAAGCCACAAAAATGAACCATGTTAGCATAGTCCCTAAAAAACAATAAAACATGTCCTAGCCAGATGGTTTAGTCACAGTAATAGAATCAAGAGAATACAGCTCTTTAAAAGTTGAGTAATTAAGAAAGCTAAAGATATGTAACTGTCTTTCCTAATCATGATCTCTGGAATTCCTGAAGTTATGCTGTGAACTTCAGAGCAGTTTCAGATAAATGGCCTCAGTGGGCATACTACATATAACTTAATTACTTACTACAGTGAATCTTCAGCTGCAAGGAAAGGAATGTAATCATTCTCAGTATCTTCATAAGATCATGTGTAGAACTACACAAATTTACATTGATTGCATCAACTAAATATAAAGTTAAACCTGGGGACTTTGTGTGGGGTATTTTATGATTTCTAATGATGGGTGATGTTAAGAGGGTAAGAATTAAAAAAAAAAAACTTGAAACTTGAAAAGCTGATAAGTACTCCAGTGTGATGGATTACAAATCATCTGGAATATTTATTGGAACTGTAAGCCTTTAAATAAAAAAATCTTAGATCTCAGTATACTTTCATGAGAACACAGAAAATTCAGAACATAGGAATCTGACTGTTGCTGAATGTAATTTAAAACTAAGGTTATGTTTACAGTCAAATAGTAAAGACTAAATATTAAACACCTCAAAACAGTATCATTAATCTAATATCTGGTGAAAATCTGCACATTTAAGTGAAAATTCTTTTTTGATACCTATGACAGAGATTAGAGAAGGAGTTGGAATTCTTCAAGGACTCTGAAAAGGAGGTTTCTAACATTACTAGCTATGAGATCAAATCTTTCACTAAGTCTGGAATTAGTTCCAGTAAGACTCGCAATCATTATAACTACTTTTGCAAGTACCCTGTTAGCCTGTGCTTAATTGTGTAAATTTTTCTGCACATAGAGATATTAATTTCCTGTACTCTGATTTCTTTGGATGATATATTCTGGATATTACTTTCCCATCATATTTCAGGTTAGACCTTAAAGTAGAATTTTCTTATTTTGCATCTGTTTTTCCTTACCACAACTGTGAAAGAAGCAAACCAATAATAATGCATTTTGGAACATAATGCTAGTTTGTTAATTAAAAGCATTTTGTTTTGTTTTTCTTTGCTTGGTTTTGTGGTTTTTCATTATTTGTTTTTCTTCCAGATGAGATAAATGCTAATTGATGGCAAGATGATTTATTTAAGTTCCTCTGCAAAGTACACCATCCTTAATTCAGTTGAGCTGCAGGATTGGAAGTAGTGGCTGGTAATGCAATTGACATTATATAAACAGAGGTCCCAAGCAGAATTTAATATATTAGAAGTGTAACAAACTAATTAGACTATAAGATCCTCAAGACCTGCACTGCATTTGATTCTCTGTAGGCAGATTATTAGCAATAATATGAGCATGAGAATGCTGCACTGCTACAAATAAAAAATACTGGTTAAACTATAGAAAAATATAATCTATACATCTCATACAACAGAAATACATATTCATCATATATGAAGGCTGCTTAGAAATGTAGGGAACAAGAAGTACTGAGCTGAACTGAAACTGTACATAACTATAGTTATGTAGAATATAATTACCCAATTTGGAAGGAGGCCAGAGAAACACAAGACAAATTCTTCCATCTGTTATAGTCATATCATCTCACTAAAATCAATGCACAGAGTTAAAGGTTAAACCCCTTGAACCATGGGACTTAATCTGCAAGTGGTCAGGACCTTGGATCTGTGCCGCTCTTAAAAAAAAAAAAAAAAAAAAAAAAGTAGATGTTCCATAGGTTATCTTTAAAGAGCTGACTCTCCTAGAAACCCTCCCAATTTTCTAAACAGTAAGAAATTTTCTATTTCTACATAAATGGCTCACAACATGACCTGCCAGGCTGAAGGTATCAGGGAGGAGAACCGGGTATCGCATCTGAAATGGGCTATATTGTAGACTGATAATACTTTCAGAGAATTACAGTTCTTTTATTTCTGAATTGGGTTTGTCCTATTGTTCATAGCTAGTTGAAATGGTACATTGTAAAAACATCAGAACATCAGAAAAGATTTGACACAAAAGACATGCAATTATCACTTTTTTAAAGGCTGTCAATCTGAAGCATGGAGAAGTGACTCTCTTGACATCATAATGCCTCAGTGGTAGAACTACAATGAGAATTCAAGGATTCTGAGCCTTAATTCTGCACTCTATGATCTGTTGCATACCAATGTCATCCATGACCTGAAATGTCTCTTCGAAGTTTTTATGACATTTATCTAAAACATAATATAATTAAAATATTTGATTAATCTTACTCTTAATGTTTCTCTGAAGTTTCTTTTCCCTTTAAAACTACTTCTCTTTCACTTTGTCAAGTAAATTCATACTCTTTTGAAGGACACATAGTTCAACAAATGGAAAATTAACTTTAATTCCAAATACACAAAAGTGTCCCTTCTTATGGGAAAGAGTTTTGCAAGGGGGATGGCTTTGCTTTATCCATAAAATAAGTGTTTAGACTATGATAGCACCCTTATTTTAAACCATCACTCAACCAACCATAAAACAAAAATCTAAAACTTTACATATACAGCAGTGCACTATTACACACACCTGAATAATGTTTGTGTTTCAAATAGTGAAAGAACTGGATAAACTCTACACCACAATGAGCATATACTAAAAGAGTCTACCTTATGGCAACTGTTGAAGAGAAATAAATACATTGAGCAAGTTTTTCATTAGTATTTGTCCTAAAATGTAAGTGGTATGAAGTTGCAATGGCCTTCAAGTCAGTGAAAGATAAGAATGTTATAATAATCTGTAAGGATTATGCTATTAGATCTTGGAAGGCTTACTCAGACAATATTGAGCTAAAGATGACAGTATTATTTCTTGAGGTACAAAAGGCATTATTACTTATTTTCAGGTAAAGCAGTTAAGAACAGACACAGTGCCAATTCACTTTTTTCACCCATAACAAGATCTGACTCTATAATACAAACAATTTATTTGTACTTTTCCAGGTATAGACATTCTTCTTTTTCTTATTTTGCAGGAACAATATTGCTCCTAAGAGCTTTATGGATGGCCAAATATTCAGCTAGCACAATTATTTATTAAAATAAAATGCTGTTAGTAATGCCTAAGACCACTCAATCATTTCTTCTGCTTGGATATCATCTTTTACATTATTTTCCCTTTATTATATTCAAGTATGTGCAGAGAAATTCCTGCTGAACTTGTTATGCAGACTCAAAGTCACCTGGAACCCTGCAGAAAAGAAATGAGAAAAAAGCCTGACAGCTTATTTTCTAAAATCTGTTGGTTTGAGATCTTTGCTTCCTTTTGAATAAATGCTAGCTTGATGCTGTAGAATTAACTGTTCAGAATCCATCAGCTTTCTCAACTACATAAGTTATGTGTTAGAGATCACCGTGAGAGATGTGGGGCCATTATCATGTCTGTTCTTTACCAGCAGAAGTGACAAACTTATAAATTTTCTGGAGTGAAACTCTACACCTGATTTTGGACAATTAGCACACATTTGCACAGTTTCTTAGTGCACTCTATGATCTTATTAAAAAAGAATAAGAAGAAAAAAGATAACTTCTTATTCCTTTCATAGATTTCTCATTTAAAAGCTATAAAAAACTGTATTTGCTCCAAGTGATTAATCAGGTAGATTAGTTACATAGACTCACTCAGATATAAATATTGCAGTATGACAAGTATAATTTAAATTAATCCCTAAGATGCTATCTGTATGCTGCTTACATACAGCCCTTACATCTCCACCCTAATAAATTACCAACAGAACTTTCTAAAGGCATGGTAAGGATGGGTCTCTTCTAAAGAGTTTAAAAAATAAGTATCAAGAATTTTTGTAGCTCCAAACTCTTTATGGTAAGTACAGCTGATCAGAAAGTAACTGTTAATCTTTCTGTTACTTCAACAAATTTTTAATCAGACATGAATATAATTTGCATCACTAGTTTCTACATACTGCTATCATTTAAAAAGAGGTGTACATTTGACAGAAATTAAAACGATGAGACTATTTTAACAGTACATTACAAAGGCATCAGTATAGAGTGAAATTAAGTGTGTAGCAGAGGAAAAATTAGTATCACAGTAAGGAGCAGAACTGAGATCAAAAGCAGGCAAATGCAGCTAGGAAAGGGAACAGTCATGGTGTTGAAAGATTTCTCTGCTTTTCAGTGAAAGGTTAACAGGCTTTTTTTCTGGAAATGTTCCATGTGATCAAATTAAAAAAACATTAAGAAAAATTGCTAATCTACAAAAAGAAATAGCACAAATCAGTTTAATGATTTCAACTTGTAAGTACAGGAGCTGTAAGAGGCGTTTGAAAAGAAATGGTTGAAAGGGAGATAGGGAATATGCTGTTATCCATCAGCTAACCGTAGCGCAAAACAGTCAATGAGATTCCTGAATGAAAGAAGACCCACAAGTAAATACTTCTCATGTAGTTCACTCTCTTTTCTCAAACATTTTTTTTTTAATATGAAGAGAGTCCTACCACTGCATATGCATATACATTGCATATTGAGCAGGTTCAGATCCTCATATTCACAAAATTAACCTAATATCTAGAACCATACCATGTTTGACAGGTTCTTCCTGGCCATGTTTGAGTACCTAGCTGTAGCTGATCGTTTCTCACCTTCTTGAACTGCCAAGTTAATATAACTTCTCTTTCACTTTTTCTGCTTTGCCCTCCAAAGGACATAATACATTAGCTGAGAAGCTAATTGAATAGACATTTCATAACCACAAAATTAAACTTTAGAACTGTGTTGTCTTCATAGTGAATCTCATCGTTCTGTTCTACTGTATGAATTTTAATACACTGTTTTGCTTTATATTGCTAGATGATCTTTTCCTAGTCCTTGTGAAATACTCAAAGCAGTCTGCAAAACAAATAAATGTTTAATGCCTGGCCCTGGTTCTAGTCACCTTAAAATTTCCCTTCACAGAATCACAGAATCTCAGAATCTCGGAATGGTTGAGGTTGGAAGGGATCTCTCAAGGTTGTCTGGTCCAAACCCCCTGTTCAACAGCTGGTTGCCCAAGACAGTGTCTAGAAGAAGGCATTTGAATTACCTTCAAAGATGAGAGACTCCATAACCCCGGGGTGGCAACCAAGCACCACACACTCCCTCACTCAGAGGGATGGGGAGGAGAATAGGAAAGGAATGTAAAAGTCAAGGGTTGAGATAAGAACAATTTAATAATTTAAACAGAATAAAGAGGTAACAACAATAGTAACAATAATAATAATTTCAAAATCAAAAGGTGGGGGGAAAAGGGTAAAGCAAAAGCTGTGTACACGGGCAAAACAAAGCAAGGAATTCATTCACTACTTCCCGTGGTCAGGCAGGTGTTCGGCCATCCCCAGGACAGTAGGGCTCTATCATACGTAACAGTTACTCAGGAAGACAAATGCCATAATGCCAAATGTCCCCTCCCTTCCTTCTTCTCCCCCCAGTTTATATACTCAGCATGTCGCCATATGGTATGGAATATCCCTTTGGTTAGTTTGGGTCACCTGTCCCAGCTGTGTTCCCTCCCAGTTTCCTGTGCCCCTCCAGCCCTTTCACTGGCAGGGCCCAAGGAACTGAAAAGTCCTTGATTTAGTATAAACATCACCCAGCAACAGCTAGAAACATCAGTGTCCTATCAACATTGTTCTCACATCACAGTCAAAACACAACACTGGACCGGCTACTAAAAAGAAAATTAACTCTATCCCAGCTGAAACCAGGACAAAACCTTAAGTGCTACATATTGTTATGACACATTGTAAAATGTATTTCAATTGAGAATAACAAATCTAAAGAAAAAATGAACCCCTTTATCCTTGAAATTGGAGACTTCAGTATCACCTCACTGACAGTAGTGTTTGGAATCACAACTCAGAAAAGCCTTGATCATTTCAATGATTCACATCCTAAACAGTACAGAAAATAATGAGAAAATGTGACAGCAGCTCAGATTTCTGCATTAATCTGCATAAATCATAAAGAGTTTTAACTGCATGTCACATATCCCTTCATAACCTGCTAGATTAGGGTATGGCTATATAAATATATTCTGAAGAGGGCCAGTGAAAATCAATACACATCATATAGTAAAATAAAAAGTAGCAGATTCAGAAAACCTGAGAACTTTCCATCTTCCTACAAGCCTGAGAATACAAATAATCACATTGCACACTTCATCTGAATAGACAAGATAATTTCCTTGCAATGAAACAGAGAAAACAACAAACTACTCTTTTGGTATGTTAAAGACATATTGCCTATAGTGTTACATACATTTTTTTTTGTGCAATGTATATTAACAGTGAACATACTGTAGTTAAGTGCTATCTAAAGAAACTTTAGTTGTCTCCTTTATTCCTATCACTCATATTTAAACTGAGAATAGGTTCGTCATACTTTTGCTAAATCACTGGTAAACTGCTGCATTAGGGAAAAGAATGTAAGTATAAATGTGATACTTTCTCTAAAAATACAAGCTCTCTCTCTCCCTTTATACAAGATTTTTTTAAAGCAATAAAGGAAAACATATTATTCCACTACTGGAGGCATTTTTCCTTTGTTCTACTTATTACCCTAGAAAGACTCAGAGGGAAGAGTTTTATGGAGTATCAGGGAATTCAGTAGGTAAACAACATTATGGACTTGAAATCTGTCTTTTCACACAACAAAAAAGGTTGAAGATGAGCTGTAGTTTTGTGAAAACACCTTTACAGTTCCATAACTTGTGTATTTTAGTAAAGAAAGTTAAACTATTTTGTATCAATTCCTTACATAAACACTTTACTGACACTTCTAGCAGATGTGTCGATTAATTTCTGAATCACGGTCACAGAAGTGCTGAGGTTGGAAGGCACCTCTGGAGATTGTGGCATCCTGTGGTCTCAAAACACTTTTGATCATGCACCCTTATCAGTAAAAAATGTTTCAGCAGGCACCCCTAATATATGTATATTTATTTATAATGTACTACTGTACAGTATTGTTACTGTCAGACATTACTGATGAGAAGTACAGAGACGTGGCTTCTAGTACATTTTGCAGTCAGTCTTTTCTCTGGAAAAATAACCGTACTGACTATCTCAATAGCCTGTGATTCTTGATATGCTACCCAGATCTTTAAATAACAGGCACCTGTGGTGGTTGAAGTTAGGAGCAGCTGCATGTGTCACTACAAGCAAGCTGCTAGGTCACTGATTAAAGCAGAGGTGAGGTTCAGATCAAGACCAAGGAAGATCATGAACAAGCAAGTTATGATACAAACTTCAGTTTTTCTAACTAGAGCAAGGCAATTGATGATTTTAAACAGGAATATATTAAGCAAGAGTTTGAACCTAAAAACCAAACAAGCAAGCAAGCAAACAAACCTGTTAATGATCACCATCCTGCATTTTCCTGTTAATCCTATCATTCCTATCTTTTATTTGAAATCTGTTTGCTTAGGTCTGGTCTTTCAGTGTATTTGACTATCAGAAAGTCGACCACAGGAAATAAAAAACCTTCTAGCAAATGCTCAAGGCAAAAACCTACTTATTCTTCAGGGTAAGAGGAGAACTTTTATTTCATCTTCACTTGAGTTTTTAAGCATTGTGTTATTTTACAAGGGTCATAGAGTTTGATAATAAAAAGTTTATCCTTACACACTTCTATACAAGAAAAACTAAAACCTCAAAGGTGAATAGTAGGGAGAGGTCTTCTTTACACTGTATGATGACTATGATTACAGAAACAATTTGTAGGTTTAAAAATGCAGTTAGCGATTCATGTCTGTCTGCCCCTTTTCATGACTTCAGAAGAGAGAAAATATGTGACTTCCTTGCACTTCTAGAGGAAGAGACATCCTTGAAAGTAGGTGTAAAAATATAAGTCCAGCCATTTTTCAGAGAGTGGGAAAGGCAGCTACTTTCATGATCTACCTAAGAATAATTTACTCACAAAAAAGAAAAAAAAATAATCTTTACTCTGAGACTCATGAGGAAGATTTTTTTAAGCCAGACTATTTTCAGAAAGACACAGAAGGAAGAATGCATATCTTGCATGTTCAGTTTTAAAGGCATTTAATCTCTTTCTTATAATGTCTTTCGAGGGAAGTATAAAATTAAATATTCTTGAGCATATTAAATCTGAATTTAAAGAAACTGCTAAAACTTAATTACGATTACAGGTAATTGTAAGGACATTGCTTCTGCCCAATACCATTTTCTAGGTACTAAACTTTAGTTTCATTCCCATCTCATTAACAATTTTAATTTATAACCCTTCAGTCCCCTTCAAAGTAGATCATTCTGAGATCTGAGCAAAAATCAACTTCTTTTATTTAATACTAACATGCCTATTGAAACTTAGTTATGTTTTGAAACATATTAACATTTTACCATCAAACAATGAAATGCTTTACAAATTACCCTGTCATAGTCTGAACGTATACAAACACTGACAAAAATTTTGAAGTGTAAACATACACACACACAGAAGCAGGAAAGCAAATATGTGTATAGAAAAGAGAAATAGAAAAAACAGTATCAACAATGGATCAGAATGGTCTTTGTCTAAATCCAAAGAGTCCTGATTAATTTCCAATAAATATATAAGACTTCAAAATTAATAGTATTACTTTTTGTGAACTACTTCTGACAAAATAGTATATCACTAGTCACTTTACTTTGACCTGCCTAGCTTTTGGTTATTTTAGCTCCCTAAGACTTCCTAAGAATTCTCAGTATTTTACTTTCAGTTTCATGCTGTTCCACTGCCTTGTTTGCATATATCAGTTCTGCTACTTTTTCTTGATAATCCTTTTTTAGCTTGTTGTAAGCATGTTGCAGATTTTGGATCTACTTTTGGTTAAGAGAAAAAAATACAACTGAGACTCCAAGACCTTATTTAGAGTTATGCCAAGAAATCTGACTATTGTCGGTGAAAAAAAAATTAAAAAATAAAATTATAGTATTTCCAAGTATGGATGGATGGACAAAGACACTGTATAATGATACATAACTGAAACATACATTTTATTTTCTTAAATTTGTATCTGACCACATTTGCTTTATTATCTAGGGTAAAACTCTGATAAAAAGACTTATTTAAGACATTTTAAAATATTCCTACCTTATTTATATTAATAAAGTTTATTTATTACTAACAAGTATGTTTTTATATTTAAAATGTAAGCAATGGCAGAGACTATTTGGAAGACTGTGACATATTTGCAGGTGGTAAATTGTCATAGGTCACTGCCACAGTGATGGTGATTTCCATCACAGCATGATGACTCCCTTGTTCCAGACACTGACAAAGCATAGTCCTTTCAGCAGAAAGATTATAGAATTATCTAGCTATGACTATCTTGTGCTTTCCTACCAATGCTGTGCACAGTCTGCTATTTCCTCTTAAGCACTGGTGTTGTATATGTACATTGAGACCACACCATACCTCCCCTGTGATAAAGTTGGCACATGGTCAGAAATCAGAAAGTCACTACTGGCTGGGAAAGGACAGCAAAACTTATTCGATATCTCTAGTTTGTAAAGGTGAAGCATGGAACCAACTTTTTAAAGAAACAAAAGCAATATAGCCTATAAATATGTGAAAGAGACTTAAGAACAAAAGCTGTTTCTTATAATCTTGGTGCTTGGTACCACTAGATTACAGCACAGTACCATACACTCTGGTAAAAGTAAACAGAAAAAGTAATCATTATTTGGAACAGCTTAGCAGATAAATAGCATGAAACTGGACTGAAAGTAAAATGTGAAGAAACCTGGTCCATCAGCTGTAAAGCTGAACAATTATTATTATTGACTTCCATAGCATTAATTTTTCTTAGTGATGAAAACAACCACATTAGTGATTACATAAAATAAATGGTCTATAAATCCTATCTCCACCATCTATTACTGTAATTTTCAGCTCCTGTAGTTCCCAAATGATCAACAATATGTCAGTATGACATTTGTAATGACTGAACTGAAGAAAATTTGTTTTGAGCCTCTAAGTGCAGTTGCACACTCATACCTCATCCACTACATTTATGTTGCATGTGTGACTTGTTAGATAGCAGAAATTTTCAGAGGGACATCCACTTCAGTATGAAATTAACTGTATCTTAAAAAAGCCCGTTCCGATAAATTAAGTTATATGAGTTTCATTACTTGTACCCAAAGTTACATTTGAAGCCTGAATACACTCATGCAGGCAGAGAACTTGCATACAGAAAGAAAAACAAAATAAACATTTCTATTTAATTAAAAGTAACTGAGAAATACTATTATCATGGTGTAACATAGTAAATGCCTTTACTAAATACACTCTATTTTCCGGCTAATTTCTCTGTTATCAGCCCACATCCAGAAGACCAAGTTTATGCAAGCCATGTCCCTTCTGAGCTATGGTCTGAAAACATTCACTGTCCTTCAGAGAGTAGACCCCTATCACTAATATTTACTTAGCTACAAACTTATGTTGGAATTCTACTGCCATTCAGTATTACCAGTTCTTAATTTCATCCCTTCTTACACACATATAAATATGTATAGACAGTATTGTCAGTAAAATTGGCCTGGAATAATTCAAGAACTATGATTTGAAATAGGTTACTGCCTCTGTGACTTTCCAAGTTGAAAAGATTCACTCCAGATACTTGAAAATATTAATGTTCAATTTTCTGAAAAAAAACAGAAAGCACTTTGTCCATAAAAACTTATGATTAAATAAAAAGCATTGCAGAAAACTAGTACACAAAATTTGTCTGTGAATTCTGAATGTTAACAGACACATAATTTAAAAATTGTTTTAATTCCTGTAATTACCTGCTGCAAATTAGTTCAGCTGCTACAAACACAGACATTAATATGTCTGAACAGGTTATAGTTTTTCGTCTATCCGTTCTGCATTTCATATCAATTGGTTCAAGAATATTGACTAGATGAGGATAGCTGGTTTTACTTTTGAACCAAACCAGAAATTTATTTTACATAGATGCTGTGAACATCATGAGATCCTGAAGAATCGCAGGAAATCACTTAAATATCAATCCCAGAAGATCATCACAAACAAACATTATTCACATTCTTCACCGCAGGCCAAATAAGATTTTCCTTAATACCTAGAACATATTTTACTTTTGGAGTGACTGAAAAACAAAAGACATTTTTATGAGGGTGACTTCTTTGTAAGTCGAGTCAGTAAGTGAAGAAATGGGGAAAGAGTTTAATGTTGGTGTGCAGTGACACTATTTATCCATACAACAGTACTTCAGTCCTAAAGACATATGGTGACCTACTCTTAGAAGTGATAGCTGAAGGAGGCAACGTAAATGATCTCTCAACATGGCTCTAATTTTCAATCTGGAAAGTACAGCATAACACTTTTTCAGTTCAGTACCACAAGTTTTGCCAAGGTTTTGTGCAATGCAGAATATACTGGGTATACTAAACACACCAAGAAACTGCAGGAACAGTCTTTTGCTGCCTTCTTTTGCTTCACAGGTGTGGGATTCTATCATAACAATTTAGATTGTAAGATAATGAGCCATCATGATAGTCTTAGAACTGTTATCTCCTAACATTTCTAATATCCTTTTGTCAAAAAGTTGGCTGTTTACATAAAGAGATAAAACAGTGATTAATACTAAAACCGTTACCCTTCTTACCTACCAGATAAACCAACACAAAAATAATCTCACTAAAGATAAACCATGAAGTGGCAAGTACCTTTGTGTAAAAAAAAAAAAAATATATAATAATTTTGCAGTGAAACTTGACATTTGTTTGGAAAAAAGAATATAGTAAAAAAATAGCAACAATAACATTTGGTTACTATTTACACTTACCTCTATGACAATTCTTCATGGCACAGCCAAAGGTCACAAAGAACTCTCTCTGGGAATGCACAGATAAAAATTCTCTGTGTGTGCGCACCTGTGTGCGTGCATCAGAATATAGTAATTTCACTTCGAACTGTGTAATTCTTTGTAAGAGTAAGTGAAAATCTGTACACAGATAAATTTTACTTAAATTCAAATAAATAATTAGCCAAAGGCTGTTCAAAAATCAGCATCAATAGCTCAGCACTGATGCATTTTGCTGTAATATTTGAAAAGGTTTCTACTACCCCTGACCCTCTCATCTTTTGGGTTCTATTCCACAACAGAATTTGAAGAAAGAAATACGTTCCTGTGTTTGACTCCTCCAATACACAATTTGATTGTTAATGAAGGTGAGAATTTAAACTTTTATGCCAGTTTGTTAAAGGATTATGCTAGTTTAAAGGATTCAGACAAAAGTGCAAATTCGTCTCAGGCCACTTGTACTACAGATAAGGGCGCTGGCATATTGAGCTAACATATATTCACTGAAGGACATCAGCACACTTGCAGTATTTTTCCTAACCCGACACAGCATCCACCATCCCTGTTACAGTGGAGATCCTATTTTCTGTCCAGGTCATCTTCACAGTGGTCAGAATATTCTGTGATATCAGAAAGCGCATGTTATAATCATAACTACTGGAAGAGTCCCCCCAGAAGGGAAAGAACAATAGAGGAAAGGAATCCATGGGTTATTTTAAACAACTGTAAGAGTGAATTTGATACACTGTGTTTTCACAAGTGCTGAACACTGTGGATCACCGGTCCCTGACTGAGAGCTTAGCTACTACAGCAATAAAAATGCTTACCTGGGAGTACATCTTTGTCTCACTGTTCTGCAGTTAGCAATTGTACTTTTAAATAAGCTACTAAGTAACTCTAAATAAATATTTTCATATGAATATGAACTGTAAAATACAACAGAAATGAAAATACAACATAAAATGGAAAACTGCCAATTAAATATTATAGCTATAATTGCATCCAATTATGAAATATAAAAAAATTAATTTCAAAATTAAATGCCATTTCAAAGCTGAAATATACCTTCTGACATCAAGCAGCAGAAAGCAAAAAGTTAAATTCATCCATTACATTAGTATCGGCTATTCTGGACTGCCAGATGGTGGACAACTTTCCTGGAAATCTGGGAAATCTACAAAATCTAATTTTTCCCATAATTAAGCAGAATCAGTGATTTTTTTTTTGACATCTGCTACTTTGTAATACCACACATATCATAACCTAGATCTATACCTTAAGCCACTGGGCAACTGTGAAAAAGCTGGAAAAAACCTATAAAGACTGTTCTGTCAGGGAAACATACAAAATCCTAACATCTTTCTGTGTTGTATGGCAAGGATCATAAGATCATAGGATCCATTTATCAACTAAAAAAAATCCTCTTTGAATATGCAGTAATAGTTTTATTTTCTGTTGCAGCATATGATATAATGTGAAAGCAGAAGGAGAAAGAAAGGCCGCCTTTAGTGTTCAAAGAAGTCACATTTTAACCGCAGTCTTTATATTGGCCAGAAAACTGAGAAATTACTCATTCAATTAATGAAGTGCCAGATGTTTGAAATCAACCTTACTTTAACTATTTGCCCAAAATATTTTTTTATAGTCAGTTTACAGAGAGTGACTTAGTTACAACAGAGAAGGGAGAAAGAAACACCTACTAGAATAAGATATATTGGCACTTGGGGTTTTTTTAATTTGTTTTTGTTTGGCTGTTATACACAGACATTATACTACTGAAATTTAAATTGTTAACATCCACTCCTGGATTCAACAGAAATTACCCATGTTGTTCTTTCTTGTCCACCCACTCTTTTTCCAAGAGTAAATTATAACATAAGATGTATATTTGCACTTGGTGTTATTTCCACCTATATTTATTCTCCCTCTACTCTGGGTAATTTCTGGTAGCTTTTAACAACTATAATTTAAAAGCTGGATAGTAGGTAAACAAAGTCATATGAAATGTAAATTACTATTATCCATAAATGTAGTTTTTATAAAGATGTTTAAATTATTTTTGGTTTTGATATGATTAAGGACAAAAGTTTACTTTTGGATGAAAATTATGACATGAATACCCCTTTCTTTAACAAAAAAGCTATTAAAATATATTCTTTTTTTTTTTTTAGTTTGGAAAAAGGCAAGAGAACAGTACCCACCCAGATATCTATTACTAATACAGCTGCAGTAAAACTGAAAATGATGTGTAGTAGCAGACCAAGTTGGGTCCTCTAAAAAAAAAAAAAAAAAATCCCCAAAATTTCATTTACTTTTTGAATAACTTGATCATATCAGCCCCTTATGGTAAAGGAATACCATCTGCAGGTATAACTAGTCTCTTTATGCCATTTTTCAGGGAGAATTTATTTGCAGGTGAATAATACTGCTTTGTTCAACAATTATAGTAGAACCATACTTTCAAAACTGTGTCCTGCTTGACTGCATTCTGCTGATAGCTTTGTTACACTCCAGCTCGGTTTAATAAGGGACATGTACAAGAACAGTTATTCTTCCATGGAAACAAGCTGACTCAAGGGCAGAATGTACTAACACCATAATCAAAGCTGTTCATTTGAAAATGTGTTAGACATATCAACCATTATCCAAAAAGAAGCACATAACAGGGAAAAAACAAACAACAGGCAAAGCATCCTGTGGAGTACTGAAGTATGTCTGCTGTCTCTAGACTCAGTCTTATCATATTCAAACTTTAAGTTCAGCCAAGAATAGCAGCACACATGAACTTCATTATGTGGTGGGCTGACCCTGACTAGATGTCAAGTCCCCACCAAAGCTGCTCTATCACTCCCCTCCTCAAAAGACAAGGGAGAGAAAATAAAACAAAAGGCTCCTGGGTTGAGGTAAGGACAGGGAGACATCACTCAGCAATCACCGTCATGGGCAAAACAGACTCAACCCAGGAAAATGAATTTAATTTATTACCAATCAAATCAAAGTAGGGCAATAAGAAATAAAAAAAACAAATCATAGAAACACCTTCCTGCCACTCCTTCTTCATGGGCTTAATTTCACTCCTGAATTCTCTATCTCCTCCCCACCAGCAGTGCAGGGAGATGGGGAATGGAGATTGTGGTCAGTTTATCACATTGTCTCTGCTGCTTCTTCCTCTTCCCTTTCCAATGGGAAACAGTCCTTCACAAACTTCTTCAATACGAATCCTTCCCATGGGCTGTAGTTCTTCGCACACTGCTCCAGCGTGGGCCCCTTCCAAATGGTGCTGTCCTTTAGGAAAAGACTTCTCCAGTGTGGGTCCCCCAAGGGGTCACCAGTCCTGCCAGCAAACCTGCCTTCAGCCTGGGCCCTTCTCTCCACAGGGCCACAGCTCCTGCCAGAGCCTGCTCCAGCACAGGCTGCAGGGTAATCTCTGCTGTTGTGCCTGGAGCACCTGCTCCCCCTCCTTCACTGACCTAGGTGTCTGCAGAGCTGTTGCTCTCACACATTCTCACTGTTCTCTCCAGTTGCTGCTGCACCACAGTTTCCTTCCCCCTTCTTAACTATGTTATCCCAGAGGCACTACCACCATTTGCTGTTTGGGCTTCACTTGGGCCAGTGGTGGGTCCATCTTGGAGCCGGCTGGCACTGGCTCTGTTAGACATGGGGGAAGCTTCTAGCAGCTCTTTTACAGAAGCCACCCCTGTAGTCCCCTCGCTAACAAAAACTTGCCATAAAAATTCAATGCACACTACAAGAGTTCAGGCACTATAAAACCCCCAAAAACAAAAATTAAAAAAAAAAAACCAAACAAAAAACTCTTTAGGATTTATTATTTTTTTTTTGCCAAACAGTCTCCCACCATTATTATGAAGTGTTTATACTAAAAATTATGTATCTTTTTCTATTGTCATCTTATTTTAGAACCCTACAGCAAAAATTCTAGAAAGGTCAGCATGAATAGTCAAGAGAGCTAATCAACAGCAAGTGAGAACATGCCCATCACCTATCAGAAAGCATTCTTTTAAAAAGACATATTAAAAAAACCCAAACCTCTGTAAAGGAAATTCACATTTTAACTACTTATTTATACTTGCAAAGGGAGCATAGAACTACTAAAGTTTTATTTGAAACGAGTTTAGCCCTAATTTCTGTTCATACTTAACAAAACTACCAAGTTGCTCCAGGAGATTCCTGAAGTACATTTATTTTAATTGGAATCTGTTATTTGTCAGCTTCAGAAGGAAAACAAGTATGCAAGACTGAAATTCCAAAAGAGAAAGAGGAACAGAAGTTTAACCAGTGAGGCCTGGGAAAGAATAGCTGAATGTAGTATTTCTAGCAGATTAGCACGAATCACTTTGTTACATCTTAATTAATTTTATAAAAATTATACAATCAAGACAGTTGGTATTACTCATTAATTCATTGCATAGTGCTACTGTTTTAAAAATGCCATTTAAATCCACTCTCACAAGTATTCAGTTCTATATTTGACTTGATTTGTGTCAAGTTCATTCTTCATTCCGTATTTTTACAGAATGAAAAACCCACACTATTTTTAAAGTAGCTTCCACAGTATTGTCTTCCAAATTTTGTAGAGACCATTTCTTACAGTATTTTCCCATATAATTTTCCATTTTAAAGTTACATGCTACAAAATAAAAAAAAATATCACACAGTCTCTTCACATGTGCTAAACCAGCAACAAATATATCCAGTGTTGCCACTCACGTTTATAATAACTGTATTAGTTTCCTCATTTTCTATTCGTTCCTGATATATATTGTGTAATTTACATTAAACTAGTGATAGTGACATACAGGATCACAAAAGGTGTCTTGCTGAAATAAATCTCAGGCCATTCTTACCAGGTGTTTGGTCCCTACCAATGATGTATCACAAACACAATGCTAATCTGTACTAGCTTCTAGGTTGAGGCTCTGCAACCATTTTTGTTATTGATCACAGAAGCTAAAAAGGTCTTAAGCAGTTCAGTTACCACATTATATACAGGTATTTTTTCTTCAGATTGTAGTTCTGTTCTCACAGCAGGAGCTTTTAGTTCAGATATTGCAGTACACCATCTTTCCTCTCTTGTGAGAGTGCTGCTTTGATTTCTTATTCAGAATGTAAAGGATTCCACATGAATTCTTTAATGGAATTCAGGCTTTAAAGAAATGCTGTTTTTAATGAATGACACGCTTTCTAAACATGCTTTTCTAGAGCCTTATCATACAGCAACTTAAGATAGCTGTGACAGTTTAAACTCATTTACAATGTGAACTTTGGGTAAGTTCTTTCTGCCAAAATCCTTCTTGGGTTTAGAAGGACTTCACCAGAAGTCTTTGATCTTGCAAATCCTAAACTGCCCACTGTTTTTATATTAATATTAATAACTAATAATAATCTGGACACTCAATTCAATGTTTTACTCCTGTAGTAAATTTACCCTCAGTGCAGATTTTAAAATCACAAGATGTTTCAGAACATCATGTCATTACCAGGGCGGAGAGTTCTGCAAATGTGGCGGAGTCTTCCGTCCATACCTCTGTTAAACTTTTCTAGAACTCCAAACAGAGAAAAGGCAGAAAATTGTTAAAAGCCAGCAGCCTACCACTTCATACATGAAGGGAAACTGCACATTCTTTTGAAAGGGACAGGTGGATCAAGTTTCCTTAGACCTTTCATCAGCAGTTTGAGGAATCAAGTTTGAACATTACCTTCAGTATATGGAAAACAATTAGATAAGATTAAGACAGTTGGACTAAGCAATTCATTAAGACATTTTTAGTGTCACCAGACTGTAACTGCAATGCTTTTTTTAAAAAACTATATTTCATAACTATCTGGACATCCCCAAGAAGTCTGGTAAGAGGAAAAGTAAGAAGATAGCCCACTTCTTGAAACTGTTCTGCTGGTACATTTTTATACCACAGCATATTAGTGTGATTTTCCCACATTTTACTAAGGATCCTTGTGATTGTTGCCACATCTGCTGTGGCTCAGCACTGCTCTGAGCAAGATTTTAGCCATGAACAATGAGATCAGT
Organism: Falco punctatus; assembly: GCF_963210335.1. Lineage (NCBI taxonomy): Eukaryota > Metazoa > Chordata > Aves > Falconiformes > Falconidae > Falco > Falco punctatus. Next base: position 65,845,610 of record NC_137582.1, on the reverse strand, counting down.
TGAAAGGAAATGTCTTCTTATTTGTCTCTCCCCAAGAAAGGTGTAATGTCTCTTGACTTTATTTCTGGAAATGATCTACTAGACCAACCTGAAGAGTGATACAATTGTTATTCCCTTTTGCATCAACACTACCACACCATACATTCCTGGCTTCAAGCACACCATCAGGGTGATGTTAATTTAAAAGCCTGCTGTTAAGTATCTTGTGTATAGAAGGTAAGATCTGCCTTCACAGGAATGTCTGTTCAAATCCACACGAATTTACTAGCCCTAGAACTCACACTTGTTCTGCTGAAACTAGGAGCTCACACTTAAAATGCATATAATTAGATATTGATCACATGTTTGGTCAGACTACACCAGAAGAAAACATTCCTTGCATTTGTGACCCTTTCATCTGCAGGTGAAAAAGTAATAGCTATCTTCTCCATCAAATTTACTCTCTCCTTGAGTTACAATACTGCCAGATTTTGATCCATTGGGAGCTTAGGTGAAAGGAGGAAGGAAAAATCATTGACCTAAAGAAACAGAACAAAATCTCAGGGCCTTCACACTACTCCAAACTCTTGTGAGTCCATAAAACTTCTTCAGTTTTTCCTGATGGCCAATACTATTAGTTGGTTTTCAGGAAGTTTTCCACTAGGCTTCATTTACTTTATAACCACTGATGACAGACCTAATCTTTTTTAAAGGTCAACAAAATTGCTCTAAAATTACTAGCATGCTACTTGTGTACTTCACGGTAGACACATATACTTCTGAATCCTTAAACAAATAGAGTCCGTAGGGTAAGAATCTGCAGCAGTGTCTAAGAAAGTCATCAGGACTCTGGCTGATCCCTATATGTTGTGTGTTCTTTCCTACACAAAATGAGAAAAAGGCACCTAAAGGGCTCACATGCTTTAGTAAATAACACCTTACCCAACAAGCTAGATAATGGCTTCATGCAAGTAGTTACTGAGGGGAAGGGACTGGGGTATATGTAGTGTGTTGGAACATACAAGGTGTTGCATGGAGTTGGGTGCCAGTGAGAGATGGGGCAACTCATTACTAGTTTAAGACTGTAGGGTCAGGCCCAGGAGGTGGTGGGGGGTTTGGAATAGAACTCATTTTACTGCCATGAGCTATGTGATAGTAGAGTGTAGGCATTGTGGATATCAGAGACATAGCTCTACCTGTTGATGAGCCAACCTGGCAAAGAGTCAGATATTGCTATGTTTCCTAAGTGTCAGTGATGTCTGCTACTAATAATATTAACAGAGTATATCAAGTGTTACCCAGTACACCACTGGTGGCTGAATATAAATATCTGTTCAAGAGGAAATGTCAACTCAGCTTTTTGTATTGGTTTTTACAGCAGCCAATTAGACATTATGTAGATTTTAATTATAAGTTTTCTATTTTCCACATTTCACTGATATTTGTGGTTATAAATGCAAAATATACAGGAACCTTAATAAAGCGAACGAGTTCAAGTTTACTTTTTTAATTAGCTTCTCCAGTTCTTCATAACTTACAAAATAGGGACCTGATTTTCGGGATATTTTCACATTTATTGAGCTGTAATGTTTTAAGACTAGGGGTTTTATGACTTTACTTCCATAAATGATTGCCTAATACCCAAAAAGGTCATAGTAAGTACGCAAGCTGATACAAATAGTGGTAGTCTACAAACACTTCTCTTTTATTGCCTTAAAAACAGATAGTAAATGGATTTCCATATACTAGTATTCTGAGACCACCCTCTGTGGACAAAATTAACTGTGCATAGTCTTAACACTATTTTACCTACTTGTTTTTTGCCTTTTGGAACTTAATGTTTTTCAACTCTCACTTTTAGTTAAATAAATGATCAATCTATCTAGTTAATATTGATCACATTCATTTACTGGTTTGATCTTTATGATACTTCACTGTATATCATGGGAATATGTATGTATTCTTTAGCAAACAATAAAATACTTTGCTCTCCAACCTCCTTTTTCTGTTAATTCTAATGTGTAGCCCCCACATTGACTTTGTACACAGTGGAGTAATCAGGAACAAAATCCTGTAATAACAAATGTTCATCAAACGTGATACTTTCCTATTCAGACTGAAAACCTCCTGAATGCAGATGACTGAGGAGACTAGTGAAAAATTAATATATAGAACCTGGAAACTAAAATATTAATTGATCAGAGGGGAAGGGGGGGACTTTGAATATTCAAGCAACTTCATGGAGGTAAAGTAAGAGGGAGAAGCAGGAACGTAACAATAGTGACTGGAGTTTTAATTATCAGATATTGAAGGATATTTGAAAGTAAAGAGGAGAAAAATCCATAAGAGTAAAGTTGTATTTCAAAGTCTTGTGTATCTCTGGATATCAAGCAGTGAAACTATCTCAGGGGATAGGAAATGTGGACAAGATGATCTGGAGGATTGCAGATATTTTATGGGAGACAGAAGAGGAAAGATTGTCACCAGACTGGAGGGGCAATGAAAACTGTATCATGAGGTCCTGCTTCCATTTAGAGACAACAAAGTCTGCATCTGTTAAGTCTTATTTTATCACACTAATGAAAGCTTGAACAGACATATCCTCTCCCACCATACCGTCTCCCATTATTTGGAAGGTAAGAAAGGTAAAAAATTAATAGCTAGTTACATCTCTCATCTTAGACTCAATCCTTGAGGTTTTTGATACCCAGTAACCTCACACTCTGATATAATGCATGTAACGCCATGATATGGGTTTATCTCTTCGGATAAGCTGGAGTAGCCATTGGTCATCTAAGTCCTTGTAACCAGGTTATCTCCTTCCATTTGGCTACTTACACTACATAGGCCCACCAAATTGTGCAAATTAATTTTCTTTTGGTTTCTAGAAGTACCATATAAAATATTGCATAATACATTAGACAGAAAATGTTAACATAATGCACTTGAAAAGTCAGAATGTAGAGAAATGACTAGCTTTATCAAGCTAGTTAATATAGAAGATATTGTTTGTTTAGAAGGAAAAGAAAAGCACAGAAACATTTGAATCCCTATTATAAATTTTCATCAGTTTATTAAATCTTTTATTATGCCAAGAGATTCCCCAGCAATCTGAAATGAAATAGCCTACCTCTGAGGTGCTATTAGGATAAGAATAACTTACAGAATAAGGTCTGCAAGACACATAGAATCAATCATTTTTACTATTATAACCAAGACAAATTCCCATTAGAAACCATGCTACAGTTACAAGCATCTATTTTAAATTTTTATATACTTGGTGTGCTCAACATAGCAGCACTGTGTCTCAAATTACTTTTGTAAATCTAATTGATTTAATAAATTCACACTTAAATTGCTATTCAATTACTTACTTTTCTCTTCAGCAATTTTACAATCTTGAGCATATAGCAGAACGAGAATATAATTAAAGGGCTTATTCATTTAAACAAATACTTATCTGCTGGTAGGTCACCTGGGTTTTTCTCAAGACATTCAAGCTACACTGTTTCTCTGTAAAAAGGATATTATAGAAAACTGCAAAATTATAAATGTTGGTAATAGACAGAAGGAGAGACATGCCTTATCATGCGGTGTATATAGAGAATTTTTTATTTACCTCATATGAACATACAGATTCATTACAGATTCATTCATAATGTTTATTAAATGAATATCTGTGGGTAACTAGGTCTATATGTATTTTTTCATGTATTTTTTTTATATACTTTGCAGTTGTAAAAGGGCAAGAGCTTCCACATAATTATGTATATGAATGATGTATAGCTAAAATGAAGCTGCAAAGTCCATCTCCAAACATGCAGATAGAAATAAAAAGCAAAGCTAATCACAGCTATTTATGCATCACACAGATGAATCACATAAAACCCAAACAAACCAGGGGGCCAATCACATAGCAGAGGTCATAACGCAATGAATAAGTATGCAAGTATGTAGAGGTACTGGATGTTAGTATTTTAAGTTTCTGTCTGGTACTCTGGACCCACAGTACCCAGAGGCCCAATGAGCACTAATTTTTGTTCATAACAAAGTAGGAAAGTATCATCCATTTTGATTGATGAGAAATCTGAAGTAGGGAACTACTACCTATCTTCTTCAAGCCTCTACAAAACTGAACATACAGCACAGATCAATTAATCATTAGGATAGTGCTTTGATCAAGACCACCACATCAACTTTTTTTTTTAATCAAGAAACTTGCTTTAGTTTGTAGCTGCAATAAATCTTGCTCAAGTGAGATGTTGCTCCTCGAAGCACATCCAGATTGTCATTTCCCCACAAGCAAACAGTCTGCTTGCTCTGCAATTCCAGCTTCCTGCTCAGCATTGTTTAGAGTGGTTTCCCAAAAAACTCTGCTACCTAGAATACATGTGGAGAGGGAAACACTGGCACTATTTCTGTCTTTGGGCTAAGCAAACTGTTCCAAAGAACAGCTTGACATGGCTAGTAGGTGGTGGATACGTTAATTCAGCTCTTTTCCCCTTTGCACTTTCTTGAAAGCTTTGTATATCACATGTTCTGCTCTTATAGATGTTCATATACAGATAAACACTCGATACTGCTTTCTGCATTTCCCTTTCTGTATTTTATTTTAATGGAATGTTTATGATGCTTGAGGATTTCAGTTAGGTCCAGAAAGAGAAAAACAAACAACCTTACATAAGGCATATGAGTTTTCCTCTCAATACCTGAAATTAATACTCACTGATTTCCATATTTCCTTGAATTAGAGTATTCACTCTCTTAAATACGATCAATCTAAAATGAACTCTCACATAAGAATTCTACAAATGTAATAAAATTGTGTTCCCTGCAATTTTAATTGTGAAATATAGACTAGTAAAAAATTATCAAAATAATTTGTTAGAGCTCTCCAAAGACATTTCAATTCTCCAAGCTAGCAAATATTAATACTCTAATTAGCAAATATCCCAATTTAAGGTAACATTCCTACAAAATAAAAATTAAAGTAAATTTAACTTTTGCCTAAATAAACCTGCTTAGGAGTATTAAGAGCTTTTTTTGGCTTTGAATCACTTCACAAAGAGTAGACATCTAGAGGTCTGGATTTTAGCCTCGTAACAGATTTAATGCTACAGTTGTTGAGCTGGGACTTCAACCAAAATGGTGTGTTTGAATCATACTTGATTCTACACAAAGCTTTTATTCTATAAATCTACTTTGGCAAGCAATATGTTCAGGGGTTTCATAGTTTCATACATTACTATCAGGGAAAGGTTTATTATCTTCAGTGTTATCAGTTACCTCAACATTTTGATGTATCAGCATTTTTTTCCCCAGACTAAACAAGGTAAACTTTGGTATGATCTTATCTGAATGTTAGATAAACCTTACAAAAGGATTACTGAGGCTATGAGGAATGATGCCTCTGTTCTACAGAATTTTAACTGGATCATACCCATGCATCACCTGTGTGCATCTGAAGAGCTGAACTGAAATCTGGGCTACCTGCACATGGGATACCACACTTATTAGCATTTTCTTTTTTCTGGAAGTTACTGTGCTTGATTGGTAATATAATAATACAATCACTGTACAATCATATGTAATCAATGCAGACAAAACCACAGAAATATACTGACACTCTAGCGTGGAACCTTTTACAGAAAACAGTTCCAAAAGGTTTTTATCACAATTCAGTGTGTTTAATCTTTTTTGACTTATCTAAGAAAGATGATTTTCCTATCTAGAATAGAACATGAAGTCACCTGCATAAACATATGTACTTTTTTACACCCCTGTTCCCACAACCCTTTATAAAACAGAAAATGGGTATGTCAAACTGTTAAGGAAGAAGATCTTAAAAAAAAGTACCTAAAACACCAGCATCTTCTGAATCACTGACATATTTAATCCTTTTCTCCTACCTCCATGAACAAAAAAGATTTAAGTATTATGAAGATGACAAATTCCTGTTTTGAAAAGGGAAAATAGAGGAAATTATAAAACCCTAAAAGAGCAACTCACAATTTCTCTTAAAACAGGGAAGTGAGAATAGGAATGTGGTTCCTTATCAGAAAGAGTCATTCAGCTAGGACTCAAACTGCTAAGTCATTTTAAGTCAAAGCAAAACATTTTAATCATCACTCAACAACTGATCAGCAGTCAGCAGTGACCGAGAAACTCAGTGATCTTTTTACATGAAACACCATTTAGTAATTGGACTCCCTCTCATTTTACAAATCTCATCAATCATGAGAACCATGATGAAATCTCATCTTAATTTCTTCTCATATAAAAAGTATTACACCATTATATTCCATTGAGCTTCTGCCAAGTAAATCTGGCTACATGCAAACATACATGCACCAGCAGAAAAAGTGAGATATAAGCAATTCACACTTCAAGCACTCCCTTTTTTAGCCCCTGCTTGTCCCATTGACCATAACAGACCGCTTAATGCAAGAAAAAATGCCCACTGTTTCTTTTCACATGTATCAAGCGCAAAGCACATCCCTTCTAAGATTAATGATCTGCTGCAATCTGCAGTTTTGTCAGCAGCATCTTATACTTGATTGTTTCTATGGTAACCAACAAACTAAAGGAACTGTTGATATTCTGCTCTCTGCTGTCAACAGAATCCTAGTACATTACATTTATTTCTTTATTCTACCCACATCTAAAACCTAATTGACTAAAGTTAAAAAGAACTTTTGGCATTGTAAGAGCTGTTTTCTGCAGCTGAGTCCTCAAATATTCTTCACCCAAGAATGGGATATGGAGAACAAAGCACTATTAAGTATTGAATTGAAATAAAGTATTTATTTCTCTGTACAAGCATTAATAGGCATTTGAAGCAAGGGGCTCATGCCTTCTCCCTCAACCATGATGTCTACAGCAAAATAAATGCTATGGATGTAATTCTCATGTAATGCACTTAGGCAGAGCTCCTTCAATTCCACAGACTCTCAAACAGTAAACCAAACTATGATGGTTTTTACATTGCATCCTCTACAGTCCTTCCCTTTCAAATGCGCAGAAACCTGCCCCATATAAATAAAATATTTATGATTAATTGGAAACGTCATAATGAAAAAAAAAAAGAGGAGATAAAACTAGTTTGCATTAGTCAAGGTCCAAAGTGATGGTTACACTAATTGTTTTTACACAGCTATTTTAGAGACCAAACACATTTCTATGAATAGCAGAATTAGTCCATTGTTATTTGCTCTTTAACTTCTCTTATCTTCCACAGGACAGATAGTAGACAACAAACAATACATACTGTCACTAACCCAGAATTTATGTGCAATGCTAGCTGACTGGCTGGTCAGCTGCTGCCATGGATAACAAATACCAACCAAATTTTTTCTGTTTTCTTTACCCACTCCCACTGAGGAGCAAGAAAGAAAAATAATTTGTGTCTCTTGCCTCTTGCAGGCAGGGAAATTTTCACAAAGCCTGTAGGAACTCAGTTATCAGAAAGCATTTATCATTTGATTCAACCATCTGACTGTTATTGACTAACAGGTTCAAAGGTTAGTGGAAGAAAAGTGTAAATACATGTAGCCTTACTGACATCAAATGAAAAGAATAAAGAAAATACCACGGTGATAAATGAATGTGCAGTGAATAAATTAAAAATCTCAGCAGATTGTTCAGTTAATGCAAATGTTCCAGGCTCTGGGCAGAAGTTCATACACTTAGGATAGACAAGTGGTGGTGGTGAAATGGTAGAGCAGCACAGAAACATTTATCTTCTTGCTGGATGGCCACATTAACTGATCAGCAGCAGCCTTCCTTCTACCTAGCAATAACAAAAAATCTTATTTCTGACCAACCTGACTGAGCCAACCCATTAGTAGGGCTGTATACTTCAGACCCTCACAACTGTAACAACGTTATCTTTCACTTTTCCAATCTATTCAACAGTTTGTTCTATCGCTGCTCTGCAAGGCACCTGAAAATGTCTGAAGAGTCTCTAAATTGCATCCAGGTTAAATATCATGGACAGATGATGATACTATCCTCTCAGCATTTTTTTTTTAATTACTGTTATATACAGGTTGATATTCTCTCCCTGTTCTTTGATTTTAGTAGCTGTACTTAGAGGTAGAATATTTTTCAATATGAACAATATATCTTTAATGTTCACCAAAGATTAGATTCATTTTCAGCTTTGATGTTTTACAGTTTATATGAAACCAAAAAAAAAGGTTTAGAATGTGGATAAATTTTAAGAGTTCATTTACTGATGCTAATCCAAAGGCTTGTTTAATTTTTCAGCTTCATTTCCTCTTATTTAAATAGCCATCTTTGCCACTTTATCAGTTTTTATATTCTCAGCATGATGAATAAGCAGAATCACAATGAATTCAGTATATTTTTTGTAAGTTAAAACCCACAGATTTGCAGCTTTATTGATACTTCAATTATTTTTATAACTTGTTTTACGTAGTTAAAGTTTTTAAAAAAAATCAAAGTAAAGAAAATAAGAAGAGATCTTTACAAATAAAATTCAGTTAACAATCAAGATTAAAAAAAAATTTTTTTGCTTAAGAGACCTATCTGTGGAGGCTAGCTAAGTAAAACTTAGGTAAACCCCAAAAAAGAGTAATTTCAGAACGTATACTCTTCAGTTAGTAGCAGACTCCCTGTAAATTCCTGTTATAAGATTATTCAGGGGTACCTTGATTACTTAAGCCCAAAAAATCAATGAAGATACAGAAACTAAATCTGAGTCCTGTATTGACATACAGAATGCTGAAACTAATTGAACGTAGAAGTTTTACTGATGATAATCCAGAATGATTAAACATCTTAAAATGAAAATTATTCTTTTCCTGATTTCTTTGGTAGAACATAAAGACAGACATACCTATGGCAGTTACTCACACACAAAAAAAGGCCTCTGTTCTTTTACCCTATTTGTCTTTGATTTCTTACAGCAATACTCAGAAAAGAATCACAGAGATTAAAATTTTTCCCCATCATAAAAGGGACTGTAGCAATTCCTAAAATTACCTACACAAACAGAAGTTTAATGCTTAAAAAATCACTGCCTTGCAGACCTGCTGCTTATTGCAGTTACTTACAGTATAGCATATCAACACTAAATCAAACCAAGAATCTTTTCATTTTCAGTCCTATTACATTCATATTAATCTCTTCTTTGCAATTTCTTACCTTTGAATAATTTCTGAGCTACAATTGCCAGACTGTGTAAATGTAAAATAAAATTAGTGCCCCTACAGCAGAGGACTAAAAGTAATCTCCAACCTAAGATATTGGTGTGGATATAGTTTTAAATCCTTGTTCAGATGTCATATCTTGGAGCTACTGTAGACACGGGAAACACTGCAAATCATTTAGCACTACTCATGTAACATACTAATGTTGGCTATTAATTATTATGGATTAAGATCAAATTCTGAACAACAATTAACTAAATATTAATATTTAATTTAATATTAATAATTAATAATCAACTACATTTTATTATATTAAATTTATTTAATTTTAAATTATTTGTATTAAAATAATATTAAAATTAATAATTAACTAAATATTATTAATCAACTACATGAATATCTTTCAGGCATTCTTTATTTATATACAAATTTGGGAAGAGTTAAATTTCACTTTGCGGTCCATTTTGTGAGATACAGATATTCAATCACCAGAATTTGAGGGATTATGATGGATGAAGTTGTGCTGAATGAATGATGTGCTTGAGATGGAGCAAATAGATCTCTGTAGATCCTTTAGGCCATTCATTAACTTTTACAGAAAGATGTGTAAATAGGGCTTATACATAGTTACAGTTTAATCCAGCACTTCTTTTTGAAATGACCACCTCATTAATGATTGCCAAGGAATGATACTCAACATGCAGCAGCTTTAAGGGGCAATTCCCTCAACAAGATCGTTGTGTGCGGGAGGCAGAGGAGATGTGCCACTACAGAGCTCAGCTAGGAGTTCTCCTCTTAAACTTCACACAACTTCAGAACTTTGGAGACACGTCTGCAATACGGCTCTGTCTTGCAACATCATGCATAAAATATTATGTCATAGGGATGCCCAGCAGATACTTACGGTGAATACTGTTATGACCTCCCACTAATGCCTCCTGTTGAGGGCTATCATTACTTTTATACTTGGTCAGAAGCAAATAAAGAGTAGTAAATTTTTAGAGTACTATAAAAAAAAGCACTGCAAATAGTCTATTTGTTGATGTAACTTATGTGCATTCCCCTCACAATGCTTGAAAATTCTCCAGGGCAGGTATAAAAGGCATAAAATATAGCATACATCAAAACCTTCTATACTTATCGATCATCAGTTTGGTAGATGCAGTAAATAAAAAACTCATATTATTATATAGTTTACTGTTCTTAGGGCACTGAAACTTTTTTCAAACTATCCTTAATTACTTCCAATAATTATTTCTTTTAACTCCCAGAGGTATTTTCAACGTTATTAACAGATATGTCAAAAAAACACCAATAAAAATCAGGAAGCAAGAAAATTATTTACCCAGTATGATTGTCTACCCACAAATTTGCAAAAAGGAGTGTAAGAAATTGATGCTACCAACATTCATTGCCTAAAATAAAGCCTCTGAGTAGATTCACATACCTCTAAACTGGGTAAAAAAAAGCAGTTGCTTATATTACTTGTATCTTAGCAAGTATGTCTACATGGCGATTGAATTAAAGCTAAGACCTTCCTAAATTTATATCTGACTTCTGCTAAACAAGGGCACATCTCCACAGATGTAAACTACCAAGAAATTCTGCTTACCAGGCATGGAGTGTACCCAACAGCAGCAATACCCTGCTATCAAATTTACTGATGTGAACTTTGTAAAATTCTGCCTTTTCCTGTTAATAATCACACAACTAACAATTATGATTCATTTGTTTAATGGTTCTTCAGGTCTGTTGTCAACAATTATCAGAGAATGACAGGAATAAATCACAAAAATTTTTATACAATCATTTGATTCAGAGAAACTGAAAATAAAAGTCAACAGCAAATGTTGCTTTTAAGATTGTAGTACAGATATTTTTGGTGGTATACTGATCCTTACCTGCAAATTTGAACAGGAAGAATCTGTCAAATATGACTTAAGTCACAGCATTGGCTTAGTTTTTCTACCCACAGGAGTTCAATGCATCAAACATCTCGATTTTCAAAGTGAAAGAATTATTATCCTTTCTGCTCAGAGGACATAAAGAACTGTCAGTTTACTGAATCCAAAAATTCTTGAATTTTAATGAGTCAGAAAGAGAAACTGGGGAAAGAAATTGAAATTGGTATAACTGTCCATTACAGTAATTAACAGTGCAAAAAGGCAATTCAAAAATAATTTTTAAACCTACTAATACATATACACTTGGATTACATCCTTCTTTTCTTGATTTTTCTTATATTTCTCTGTTAAAAAACAGTAAATATAGTTCAGAGGTTTAAATCCATTCAAAGCCATAAGAACAGAGCCAAAGTTACTAGACAAAGCTTCCTGCTAAACATTTTTGTTTGATTGTTTTCTGCATTTACTGATGAACTTTCATAAGATTAAACTTTCAAGATAAACTTGTCCTTTTGACTTTTTTCCTCAGCCTCAATATTAGCAAATTCCTTTATAAGTAGTGTCTTGGAAATATCTTAGAAAAGAAGTTGTGACCAAAGGAGCCTTTCCTGCTACCCCAAGCCAATCACTTGTTCTTCCAGATATCAGCTGAACCATTTCCCAGCTTTTATAGGTCATCACGTGATCAGACTCTGCAGGGATGTGGTATAAACAGTTACATATCGGTTTAAATAAGCTGCCTTCAAAAGAATCCACAAACCCCAAGCCATTCAGTGGTATTTACAGCACTGTAGCAAAGGTTTTTTGTTCAGTTCCCCATGTTCCTTAGGCAGAAGTATTCTGAGCAACAGGTGTTAGGGCAGGTACTCAAGTACAACTAATGTTATTACAATCTGGAACAAAGCATTTTATAACAAGGGAAGAGACAAATAATTTTGGGTTTGTTATCAGCAGCTAGGAAAGCAAAAAATGAGAAAGGGAGACTGTTCCACTGCAGCAGTTTAGTTTAACAATATATATCTGGAGACATCACTTTCCCTCACTCCTTTTACATAAAATATTAAAAAAAAAAAATGGTCATCGAGTAAGGTTGTATAATATCAAGTCTTGCATTTTTTAAAGAACAAGAATGTGCATATGCTCCAGGTTTCCCTCTGGCATTCTATACTGAGTTACACTTCATTTTCATTTTTCTAAAGATTAATTTTTTATTAGTTTTTTTTCTTGCAAATACTCAAGCTATTGATAATGAACCTGATGCCACTTGATTTGGAACATTCAGCTAAATACAACAAAAATTATACTGTAGATTGGCTATAACCACCTGCTAAAGGATCAGCAGTTAAGCTTCCAACAAAATTCTCTTGAAGTACTCTCACTCATTTAAATCAAAACAAAGAAGCAAACAAAGTGGGGGGAAAAACTCCAAACCCCTAAAATTCTAAACCAAACAGCAGAACAAAACCCATATGAAAAAACCCACACTGTAATGCGTGTCTATATGGAATATATTTCAAAGTTTATACTGAGAGTGTGGTGGTGAGCCACTACATGTCGTGATTTGCCATTAATAGTAGAAGGTCACAGGATTTCTATTAACTTGCCAGTACAGCATCTCAGGTCTTGTCTTGACCAGAACTGAGTTTAGCTTTCATACAAAGTTTAGCAGTCAAGTGACTATTGCCACCGAATATTATTTATGACAAAGGTCTAACAAATTTAGACTTGATGAGTAACAAACACTACCCTTTATGTTATGTGGTGTTGGAGAAGGCTATCATAGAATGTAAACCAATAGCAAAGAGGTGAGGACAGTCACACTTTAAGTAGCAGCCAAGGAAGAAAAATCAAATAAAGACATAGTGTTTGAAAACATTAAAAAAGTAATCCCAAGACAGAATCAAGTCTGAGAAGAACAAAATGATCATCAACAGTCGTGTACTCCTCCACACAAAGAACTCAGGGTGCATAATTTTACTGTTCCTCCCCCTTCCCCTATCCCTCTTGAGGATGACTAGCAACCTTAAATGCTAGACTGACACAAGAAAGATGAACAAATCATCAGAGCAAAGGAGTAGAAAACTTGGGTAATTTAACTGTATTACTACTGAAAACTTTTCTTTATTACCCAGATAGTTTGGCCTGTAAATGTTAGTGTCATTGTAACTGAGATAGCAACTACATATTTGGATTACACAATTAAGACTTTAATTAGACTAACAATAACTTATCAGCTCTGCATGTACAGTGCATTCCTTCTTGCCCTTAAAACCTCAAGCTTTAAGCAGCTGCTGTTTAAATAGCATTACTTCTGAGCAGGAGCAGGAGCTCAGAGCAAATGGAGGCCTTCAGGAAGAAGAAACACTGTTCGTTACATTGCCGGCTACTCCTACGTTGCAGAAAACTAGATTTATTCCTTCAAGATAAAACTTCTTATTGTGTTCCGTAATATACAGGCGATACAAAGTGCAACTAGACTTTTTAAGAAGTGGTTATTTTTTACTACAAAAAAAAAAAAAGAGAATGAATTGCCTGAAAACTAACTTACGCTGCCATGCAATTCTTTTCTTCAGGAATATCTGAATAAGGCCTGCAATTTCTGCAGTAAATTTGAGAATACATTTTGTTAAAAAACTTTTTGATATCATATATATTTTTTTAATGCAATGTTCAAAGTACAGGCAAGATAATGAATACTGCAGACAAAAATATGCAAAGAGTTTTATGCTAAGGAGCTGTCCCGGCCCCTAATAAAATACATCTATAACTTTTGGATGGTAAACATCTAGAAATGCAACATCTTCCAGAGGTATTACAATATAATATAAAGTGTGGATGAGCTCCCTGAATTAGCACCACCATCATATCCTAAGTTCAAGATAAACTCATTATGAAATGTATTTTTTTGCTGTTTTCTTTCTTTGTCTTATTCAGATACAATTCCCACCCCACAACATTCATCAATCACTCCAAAAGAAACAGAAATAAATCAGGGACAAGTTCGAAGTTCATTGTGCTGAAAATAAACCCCAAAACCTATGATTTACTCAAAGTGGAGAAGACCAAATCTTAAACAGAGTGACAATTAATTTTCACTACAGAATGAGATAAAATAATGTTTAATTAATGATTTCTTCTCTAATGACTATTCCACTACACCAGTAAAACAAAAACCAACCAACCAAAAAAGGGATCAGCATTATGAAATGACTAATTTGTTTGGGGTTGGTTTTTTTTTTTTCTTGGATTTTTTTCTTTCCTTTAACAGGACAGGTATTCCTGAGATTCTGGAGCATGTGAATGCTATCTAGACACATACTAATAATTATCACTTTACCTAATCTATTGCTTACTGACAAAATTCAAAGTAAAAAAACACTACCAGAACTAAATATTCTTTACTCTGCTTCTAGTCGCTCTTAGCAGAAGAGAAAAACAGAGAAGCTAGAAAAATTCCTGTGCAACATTTATTGCTCTGGATCAAGAAGCAAATGACGACTGAAAATGAATGTCCTCATTGGTTTTAACAAAAATGCCCATTTATGGTGCACCAGAAAAAAACCCTACCTTTTTTTTTCCTTTACTTTGGATGGAAATTCTATTTATTAAGCCAAAAATTTGACAAACTGACAGATAGAGCAGACTTAATCACATGTTTTCTACTCTATTCCAGTCTTCTTATTTTGAGATGTGAAGAACTTTGTGCCCCTATAAAAAAAGTGCATTGAATGACAACTGCCTGTCCCTCAAAGAACAGGAAGAGATACTATTTAATGCCTTTCCAGAGCTCAGTTGGTAAGAAAAAAATCCTGTTAAGTATTCTGAATGCTTTTGATACATAATGAAGTAGCGATTGAAATAACAGAGCTGAACTTTAAGTACTGGTATTTTATATGATCTTTTTACGTTGATGGTGCACAGACAAAGAGTAAGAAATTTTTAAAGAATAATCTAAAATACTGCAAGGGGACAATAATTGGCAGTAGTTTTCTTTTTCTGTCCTTAACCTTACCAACAGAAGAGATGGGTTTAGGAACTAAGCGCCTGTAATGAAATGCTGACATTGCAGCTAAGACTGAACTATGGCAACAAAGAAGGAATTATCTTGAAAAAGTGAATCTTCAAATATGGTCAAGTAATTAGAGACAATAATGATTTTGAAAAGACAAATTTTATCACAGAAGAACTGCTATATAGGAAAATAAGCCAATTAAGAACTAATAAAGAGGCATTTTAACTTACATTGTAAATTCCATCTTTACCACTCTAAGGCTGATTTTATAGAGAAAAAGAAGAACCTGTATTTTTTTACTGATACTCAAGCAGAATTTCAGCTACGCTCCCCCCTACAGTATCAGGCTCATTTCATCAATATTTTAAACTTTTATTATTCCAGATCATAAACATAAAATTTATTTAAACTGAAGTGGCAACTGAGATGCTTCATATTTTTATTTATTAGGAGCATGGAATTTCTGACATGGGAGAAAAAGTCTTTTGGGTGAGTCAGGAACCATGTGATAGAATTATCTTTAAATACATTTAAAAAAAAAACCAAAAAACTGAATAAAGTTTCATGTACATTTTACTATTTAAATTGTAACATATGGATTTACTGGTCTCTGTTTCCTTTAGTTTGGCTTTGTTAACATTCAACTAGCTAGAATTATTATACCAGGCATTTTCTAATGCAGTCCTGTCCAAACCACAAAACTTCTCATGTTACTTCAACATTACCATAACGTTACAACAAACATCATAGATTTGGACCAATAAAATATACTTTTTGTCTCTGAAATATATTATAATAGAACAATAACAACAGAAACCCACACTATTACACAGTCATCCTTAATTGCACAGAGAAATGGTACTTTTCTTCCTAGGAATGACTACTTTGCTTTTGTCCCAATACGTTACACGTAAAAAAGGGCAAATGGAACATTTATTTATTAATAAAAATGAATAAAGGAATCCTGTCTACCTCCAGATCATAAATAAAAGCTTTTGTTCTAAAGCCTGTCAATCTATATCTGACAAAGATATGCTATTATAAGCAAAAGTCCAATTAGAAAAGTGTAAGTTTTTCCATAAAATAATTACATAAGTATATGCTATTCACATTGTTTAGTTTTATCCAGTCTCCTTGTTCATTGCCTAGAATCTATCAACATAAAGAAATAAAATAAATTATTGAGGTAGATATCATAGACAAGTAATATCTCCTTTTAAGTAAAGTAATACTACCTTAAATTGTCTTTTAGAAAGAGAAGAATCTAACCTGAAGGAATCTTTCATAAATTTAGTGGTTTTGGTTGGAATGGAGTTAATTTTCTTCATAGTGGCTCAGATGCTGCTGTGGTTTGGATTTCTGATCAAAAAGCGTTAACAACACACACCAGTGTTTTAGCTGTTGTTGAGCAGTGCCTGCACCGCATCACAGCCGTTTCTGTTACGTGCTCTGCTCTGCCCTGCCAGCGAGCAGGCTGGGGGTGGGCAAGAAGCTGGGAGGAGACACAGCTGGGACAGGTGACCCCAACTGACTGAAGGGATATTCCATACCATATGATGGCATGTTCAGCATATAAAGCTGGCAGAAGAGGAAGGAAGTGGGGGACGTTCAGTGTTACAGCATTTGTCTTCCCCAGTAAGCACCATACGTGATGGCACCCTGCTTTCCTGGAGATGGCTCTAAACACCTGGCTGCCAATGGGAAGTAGTGAATTGATTTAATATTTTGCTTTGCTTGTGTGGGCAGCTTTGCTTTATCTGTTACAACCCATGGGTTTTCTCACTTTTACCCTTCTGATTCTCTCCCCATCCCACCAAGTGGGGGGGGTAAGTGAGCAGCTGCACGGGGCTGAGCTGCCCACGGGTTAAATCACAACAACAGAATATGAACTATAATCGAATGATATATATATATTGAATATGAACACTAATTGGATTACTAAGGAATTTTTTAGGTTCTAACCATAGTATCGATAAGCAAGACTGCACAGAAAATGAAGGAATATAACAATTATAATCTCAATGCACAGCATAAAAAGAAAGGGAGCAAAAAGTTCAAAACTGCTTTAACAAGCATCCATGCACCACATCATTGTAAGTACTTCTTGGGCATGTCATAAAATCAACTGCATTTCTTTGTTACTCAAGCTCTCTTCCTTGAAACATGATTTGGTGCCATTAACAAAGAGCTACACATATTTAAGGTAACAAATCATGCTTCAGAAATAATTCAAATAATCCACTGTATCACACCTTGAATATGTAGGAAAACTACATAAGAAACATTTGTTTTTATCACTATTTACCTTTCCTAGGTAGTCACACTGCTCTGGTGTTCAGCAACATTTACATGTGTCTTAATTATCACATGAATACAGTGAACCACCATTTCCAAGAAGTCAGATCTATTGGATATGATCTGCACAGACGCTATGAACACATTCAGGAAAGCAAACACATTTTTCTCATACCAAATTTGCCATGTGTGATGATGCAGAGCATCTGCAATACACCTTCTGCATTTCCTGAAATCAGGGCATTACTGCACAAGTATTATGAAGCTGATCTGCATAATGGACATGTCCAATGTTCCCAGATTTTTGGTTATGAAATCATTATATATAATCCATTCAAAACTTGCATTTTGAACAAGACCACTTGGAAACACCTATAAACAAGACTTTTGAATGCCACTTGAATACATTTTCTGGGGGCAAGGGTGGAGGAGAAAAGAGATGAACACCTTAGCCTAAAACAGCAAGGTAATTTTGTTTGCTTGTTTTTTAATGCAACCTTGTGCTACATCTTGAGCTGGATGCTATCACATTGACAAAACTATTAGTTTTGCCAGTGTATATTTATATAATTACAGTTATTCTGTAGTATGCATTAATTTATATACCCATTGCATACCTTAATCTAGTTCAATTTACTAATTCCACACAGCTTCTGCATATTTAACACATACAGAAAAGTTAAAAACACCCTTCCCATCCAGATTACCTTACTGACTTGTATAGGTGATATCATACGGTTGTCCTAAATACACATTAGCACATTATATTAGCACACTATATTTTTTTATTCATACTTTCTAGTTAAACTTTTCTGTCTTAATGATGCACTGTATTTGACCATATTTGAAAATTGAGAGCTGTCCACCTCACAGCAATATAACCTTGGTGGGGTGGATGGATGTTTGTTTTGGGTTTGGTTTTTTTGTGTGGGTTTTTTTTTTTTGTGAACAACAGATCTCCGAAGTAACTACACAGGAATGCTACCTGTCTCAAAGGATTAAAAAAACCAAACCTGTATAATTTTTATATGTTCCTAAAAGCCATTGAGTTAGCACAGTGTGGGGAAAAGAATTCACAGTAAGCAATTTTCAGAGCATGTCTAAAGGCTTCTTGCAGGATAAAATTGTTATTTCTAATCTTGAGAAAGTATGAGGCATTATTCTTCCCTCAGATCACCTAAAAGGTACCTCTACTGTGTGTGCATGCTATGAAACCAGCAAGGCACTTCTGACAGTTCTCTCGAGCGATTTACCTGAGAATATTCTAAAGCAGCATAATTTTCCTGGCAACTATTTCTGGTGTCATCCAGGGAATTACGCCTAGTTTAGCAGCAAGCTAGGGTAAAAGATTAAAGAGGACACAATACATGGAAAAAGTAAAACAGTTTAAAGTTGGTATTCTTTGTTTCTGTGCATAGGAAGATAGCACTGTTTCACAACAGTTTCTAGTTGGTATTTATGCTTTCCCACCATTTTCCATATATGTTTCTCATACCAAAGATTCTTCGCCTGGTTTAACAAGGTTATTTTTCCCCTTCTCAGTGAGAATTCTTTAATCAACCATTCAACTTCTGCTCAACCACTTCCTACCATGCTAATGACATGTTTTCTAACATATGTATAAATAGTGGAAATTGGTGATCTTGATAGGCAAAAAGATAAAAATACGTTTAAAGTCTGGATAAAGTGACTGACATAATGTTATGGTAACCACTGGCCCAATAAATATGGAAATATGCTTATCCAGTGACAGCCAAAACAGATGTAGAATAATTAATTTTTTAAAAAAATTAATTAACAATAAACAATGTATTTTGTTTGTGTAAATGAGATTTCTTAAAGGTATGCAGGACATTGGATAATCTTGAAACTCAGCATCAACAATTTGTGGCTATTTCAGGTCATGCAAAACAGCAGACTACTCTGCATTCTTTATTTCTTGAGAAGGCACAGTGGTTAGGTATCAGCTAAATGTATAAAAATGGAGCATTCTCCATTCTTTGTATTCTCCAGGCTACCTTAAAACCAAGCCACTAGCAACAAGTATGGTGTTACCAAAGCCTTGTTCAGTAGGCATGTTGGAAAATCACTTTTATTTTAGAAAGAGAATAATTTTAATGATGTTTCTTATGTTTTAAGTAAGGAATGTTGACAAATCTTTTGTCTGAAATGAAGTATAATTATAGCGTACAGGTGCTGATGACCTTAACACAAAGTATCCTGAAAGTAACACTGATAAATCAGGTATTCTTTCTCTGGAGACTGTGTACAGCATATTTATATTCAAATACTTTATATTACCTATTATAATCTGGCATAATGAAAGATAATTAATGGGTAACTATTGCATAAAATGTCTCTAAAAAGGTAAGTCTGCTTGCAAAACCAATGATTTTTTAAGTATCATCTAAATAACAAAGACTCCTAATAAGAAACAGGCTATATGACCACATAATTTCAACAACAAAAAATTTGAATGAAAGGTTATATTTACCTTGGGATATATTAGAAAATGCCATCATATCATGGGTGACATTTCTAAATATCAATTTAGCTGACTTTATGAAACACAGCTTCTATTTCTCTAGAGCCAAACTGAACAAACACTGTAGCACAAGAGAAATCCCTAAGCCTGGCAGCACTGTTTAAGAATAAGAAAAATACAAAGCCTTATCATTTTGTCCACAGTTCAGAGATGGTAGGAAATACTCTGACCTACATAGACATCCAGGTTGGACTTTATCAACCTACCCTCACTAATCCAAACATACAGCTTAGTGGTCTATGCACAGAGCGCTCATTTCATTTTGCATATTGAATATCAGAATTTATAATAATTCTTGTATTAAAAGAAATACACACAATGTAGAATAAGAGGTTACACAGTATCTATTTCAGAGTTCATAAACAGTATCTGTCAAGTATTTCTGTTGAATGATTCTGTGATTATGCTGATTTACTGCCTGGAGCTATAAGAAAGTAAATTCACATTTTTTACACCTGGGTTTGGAACATGCCATGAATTGGATGATTTACATTTTTCCCATGATTATCCGTGACTATAATACATGCTTTTTATATTTATATTTATATTTATATTGTTTATATTTATATACTTAAATAAAAACAAACAATATATACTACTTAGGACTATGTAACAAGGCTATATTTTACTGATTGCTTTCTCTGTCATTCATATCGTGTTCTAGGTAAAAAAAATCCCAAAGTTTTGTACTTCCCATGTCTCATTCATGCTCAGAAAAGCTATTTGGCTATTTTTTACCTTATGTTTAGGAACAATCCTAAGAGGAAAAAAAAAAAAAAAAGGAAAAGTATACTTGAAATACAAAGTACATTTCTGACATATCAGCTAACTCTTTCAGTTAGGTGTCATGATGTTAAAGCATAATTCCATTTTCTTATGCTTGGAACAAAGCAAGAAGCCTCAAATCAATCAAACATCATTTTTACTCTGTCTAGCTTTGTATGACCATTTGTTGAAGTTTTGTAGTTACAAATGATGCTAACATAATTGCTTCGTTTCTTTCTATCCTTTTCAGATTAATGAAAACCCATTAATGATCTGTATTAAACATTTAATAATTTAGAGAACATAAAGAACAAGTTAAACCTTAGAGGTTTAAAAATATTGTTCAGTAGTGTAAACTTTGTCAAATAATTTAGTATTGCATTTTTTGATTATAGATGTGCTGGGTTTTTTTCATCGATTTCATCAATTGAAAGTATTTTATTGCTTTGATGTGTGAACATGTCTTTATAATAGAGAAAACAGAAATGCATGGGATGAATAGACCTATTCAGAAAATTATAGAAGGTGATATAGAACATATTTTAATATTCCACACTACTACATGCAAGTTAGGGAATCATATCCAAGGTTCAGAGAAAAATCTTGGTTTCATTAAGAAGAAAAAATATCTTTTTCTCCGCAGGAGGAATACATGGGCTTTGAAACATTTGTAGTCATTGCTTCCCATAAGCTCCAGTTTTCGCAACTTGTGTTTTATTAGCATATGACCTTCAGCGTTCCTGCACATGAGGCTGATTTGTTCTTAGGAAATTGAATATAGGAATATCCTGGAGCATTTAATTTAACATTTCTGTGTGTTGCATCCGCTGTTCAAGGAAATTAACTTGTCTGTGTTTAGAAGCTAGTAAGCACCACACACTCTGAAAGATCTCCTTGGAAACCTTGTCATCATATATTTGGGTCGCTAGTGGTCTGTAAAATTTCAGAAAGGAAGCACTTGGGAAAAAAAAATGAAACCAAATTATTCCTGGATAAGAAATAACGAGTATAGTGAAAAATGGGCCTCAAAATTAAAAAAAAATATGATTCCTATTCTTTTGTTACCTAATAAATTATTAACAGATCAGTAAATTGCAGTCACAATAGTGTCAGGACATATCACTTCATTAACGTTTGTTTCTCCCTATTTCAGATAATGCATAAATTAATCAAAAAAAATGTAAGCATTCAAGGCTTTTAGTTATCTTCAATATACTTCATCTCTTAGTGTTAATACACATCTTTTGACCTTATTGAAGTATTCATTAATTTTTTATGGAAACAAAGTTAACAGTTTGTAAGGTAGAAGTTTTTGTGGAATGTTTTGAAAACAGGAAAGACAAGTACGGTCAAATTAAGTTTTCCTGAGTATTGTGGGAATTTTTTCACCCCACTTTTAAAAAAACATAGCAGCTTCTCTTTAACTCACTATTTTTCAAATTAAAGTCTCCTGATCCAAAAACAACCGTTTCCAAAGCATTGTGGTCACAACTTCAGATTTTCACCTCTCATGCAGAGTAGTAACAGATCCACAGAAGTCCTTACAAAATTACAGTTCCACTGTTAAATTATATCTAATAGCACAGACTAGTTAATGCTGTTTGCCTTACATCTGGGCCATACTTCTTTATTCCTTCATTATAACAACAATAAATCCTCATTCTTTAGGATATCTTCTTTCTTGAGCAACTAAAGGCCATAGTGTTACAGTAATGAAGTAACTGAGGATAACATAGTTATAGAAACACTAGTAAAGCAGACTCTTTGCTATTGAAAAATTGAATATTTTTCATTAATTAACAGTATTTGGGATATCATTGACCCTAACATCTATTGGCTTTGCATATGGCAGATATGATTTATGAGTTTGTTGTCTCACACTTTTTTATTTTTATACTAAAGGACGTGGCCCCAGATAGTTTTGAGATTTACAATTTCTTTACAATGTATTTGTTTAAAGAAACAAATAAACAACCCTCCCCGAACCTCAAAATTACATACTTCCCCTCCTTGGATTGATATCTTAAGTTCTGTTATAGTCTAGTGATTTTGAGGTGTTTCCATTAGAGTAAGAGCATGGTGATTTATCAGTTTCTTGAATATCACCACCACCACTTCAACTGAATTTGAATAAATTCTGATGCAAAAAATATTGCCATTTTTTTTCTACAGTATTTATGAATATACATGACTGAAGTGATTTTGTATACATACAGAGCTACATTTGTCTTAACTAGGAAGAAAGCAGTGTGGAAACACAGGTTTATTGTTTCAGGACAAAGAAACAGCCACATGTAGCCACAAATGTACAGACGACAAAAGGACACTGCTATATAAACCCTAACTATGGAAATTCCTCAAAGATAAACATGGACAAAATATTTTCTCCTCATTTTTCTACAAGTTTCCACAACATTATGACAAATACCTTGAAGTTACAGTAACCCACATTATAAAATATCACCTGCTGTCCATTATCTACTAGGAACCAATGGCAGTATTATAAACAACTTTGAATATCTGCAAGACTTACATCATCAACACTACACATTATCTACTCACATTGTATGATTTTCTCTTTGTTGTATCAAAATAACACATCTTATTCTTACTGAATAAAACACATAATTTGTAACTGCTACAGCTACTGCATTTGTCCAGAATCACATTACAGATGTGGTAAATCAAACTTCTTTTGAATTAATATTTCATATATTTTTTATTTTTTTTTACACTTCAGAAAAATACACAAAACCATTTATAATACCTGGCACTCTTCCTAAATTTTCCTATATTAAACCTTAATACCTGGACAGGAAAAAAGAGTTATGGCGAATGAAGTTCAAAAGTTTAATAAAATGGGTCATGTATCTCAAAAAGTGTGAATTCACTGTCATCCTTCTGTCCTTCCTATGATGAAATTTGAAAAATGTTCTATACTACAGTATTTGTATCTTCATAGATTGCTACACCACTGGAATAGATTTCAGTACTTTTCAGTACAGTAATTTATGCCACTTCTTTTGTCAGAGTACTCTTCAAGAGTACTCATTTTTTATTTTTTAACACCAGTCTATTTTTTGTTTTCTTTCCTTTTTTTTTTTTTTCCAAAGAGAATTGCACCAACACATATGCAAACATGCTAAAACATCTAATTCTAAAATTTTTTAAATTAGCCTAGTTATTTTTTACCTATATAATTTTATATGATAATTTTATTAATTGTTCAACAAAATACTACAATGAAGCCAGCAAAACTTTTGCCACATAGATACACATTAGGGATTTACTTTTTAATTAGATTTATTAATGAAAAGAAAATTAATGACATAACCATCTAAATGAAATATTCAGCTGAGCTACCTCAGAATATAATATTGAATAAAGGATGAGGAAAAAGATGCTAAGGCGAGTTTAAAAGCTGAAGATGTATAAAGCAATGAAAGAAAATTTATTTTTCATCCCAATTTAAATTGTAAATTTCTATGGTGACAAAATACTCTACTTTTGACAATATGATTCCTTTTGCTTTACTAAACAGCAAGAGCTCAATTTTCAATTTCAAGTGTAAATATTTTACTTTTTTTCTTAAAACACATGCATAATTATAATTATAACTTCAGTACATTTTTTTTCTTACACCAACAAAACCACTGGATTTTACTCATATATGATGAACTATTTCTGATAAGGATTATTTGAAATATTTTATTCCACAGCACAGCATCTCACTAGTGTTACTTCAGTCATATTCTAATATGGTAAGACTGAAGTGTAACTTTCATGGTGTTGCTTCTGAAAAAATATATAATTCAAAGCATCTAATGCCTCGCTACCTCGTTCATAAAGGAAAATGAAGAAAAAAGACTGTCCACAACTCAAGATTAGATTAAGACATATTATAACCCTATAAACTTTTAATTAGAATATATCTGACTATTGCCTCTCTCTCTCTCTTTATTTTTTTTCTTTATTTTTCAGATCTGCTTTCACTGTAGTCATGTGGTAAGGAAAATGAGAAATTCTTTCCATGTGAACAATGTATAAAATGCTGAACTGTACTGCCTCCCTTCCAGGCAAATGAGAGCTACATATGAATTATGGTTTAAAGGAAAGTGATAATATATGGCCTATAGTTCTATATGAATATACAGATAAACGGAAACACACAGTATGTATAGAAAATTACACATATCTACATATTGCTATTTAAAGCATGTAATGATAAGAATTGTATTTGAAAGTGGGATTATTAATAACACACAAACTTGAAGAAATAGAGCCAGCATAGATGTTGAGACATTGGGAAAATATATTTTAAAATATAGCCTTCTTATAGCCTATTCTTACAGCTTGTATCAACAAAAAGGGCAATACTGAGAATTCCAGCAGGGTCTCGGAGTATCCACAGAACTTGTCAAATAATCAATAAATTATTTCAAATAAAAGGAATCATGAAACTATTGATGATCACACCATCAAAACTGAAGTGTTCAGGTGGGTTTTATGCTCTTTTACAGTGCCAAAGAATATTTTTATTCTTGTGTCCTTTGCAACAGAACACTGTAAATTTTTAGTAGTGTGCTACAGGAACAATAAAACTGTACAGACTTTTTTGTATATGCTTTTCTACTCAAACTTTAGTGATGCACAGAGGTAGTAGCTATGTTAGAAGTTGGGGTTAGACCTTATTCAGAGACCTGATATGATGAAGGCTTCATCTAACAGAGCTGATTATAGTAGTATTGTTATAATCGTTTGTATCCATATGAATCCACACCAATTTTTCAAATACATGTCTTCCAAATAAAGAGAGGAGGTGCAGCCTCTATCATACAAAAGTTGATAGTCTGAGACACAGTTAGCAAAGACCTTCTTATTTTCTTCAGCTTGAAGAAGGTGATAGCATAACCAAATAATTTCTAATTTTTTTAGTAAGTGCACTAGTAAGGCCATACTGGTGGATTCGGGTATGTTAATATGATAAAAGTTTTGAAGCCATTTTGTTTAAGACAAAGTATGAAAGTTGGGATACCAACTATTACACACAGGATATCTAGTAACTAGTAACCAAGACAGCAATTATGCAAATTTACAAAATCTCAATGAGATGAAAAATAACCTGCTAATTAAATTTTGCTGTGACTAATAAATTTGAAAATGTTCCACCGTTATATACACTGACATCAGAATAGAACTGAAATAAAGCACTGAAGTGTCTTCATGCAGTATAAAGTAACAAAAAGGCCTGAATGAACTGTAACACTAAGCTTAGGTTGCAAGTATTGCTAAAAAAATTTCCTTTATTCTACCAGCAACACTTGAGACCATCCAGCTATTGTCCTTAAGAGCCCAGCTTTTGGACTTAACAATCACTTTATCTTCTTCAATTATATTAAAAAAAAATACGACCAAAACCTAAATGTGGAAGGCAAAAGTGTATTATCACCACTACAAACTAATTTACACCTTAATCCAGTTTCAAAGCTTTACTGCCAAAACTTAAAAGTACATCTTTAATGCAAAAAACTAATCTCCAACTTGCAATGCAATGTCCAGCAAGAATCTAAACCGTTATTTTCTGAAGAGTTCAAAATAGAAAAAAAGAGAGTCCACTAAATGAAGTAAGCATAGAGAATGGAAATAAACCTCCTTAATTTCAAATACTGGCTGCTCCTTTTCACAAATTATTCATTATG
Organism: Falco punctatus; assembly: GCF_963210335.1. Taxonomy (NCBI): domain Eukaryota; kingdom Metazoa; phylum Chordata; class Aves; order Falconiformes; family Falconidae; genus Falco; species Falco punctatus. The sequence goes on along the minus strand of NC_137582.1, from coordinate 65,819,238 downwards.
TTTCAGGTTGATGTTGTTATCAAATCTGTAGGATTAAAGTATTTCCTTTGAGGGGCTTGGCAGCATTGGAATTAAGTATCAAGAGCCTTTCTATCCATGAAACTGAATGACAAAAATTTGCCATCTTATGTTGGAATAAGTCGAAGGACTTGAGTGGGATGTTACTTATGTGTTTCCCAGTGAGAAAAGCTATAAAATGGAAGATGAAAAAAAATAAGATACACATGGTCTTCATAGTAGCTTAAATGTTGGACTGTTCAGGTTGGATAAGAACTGAACACTTCAATCCCATCTGCAGTGATTTACTACATGTGGAAGAGCAACACTGAAATAGTCTTAGGAGGATCTACCCCAGACTAGATAATAGCTTAGATTTCTTGTTTCTCAAGTAATTTAACTCTATGATCTTATGTTTTTTCTTTTACTCTTCATAGCATATTTTCCTCAAAACTTCGGATGTATGGAGTTGATATTTTATAAATCATAAATATTCTTTTATGTAGAAACAAGAAAACTACTTTATTAGATTTAAAAGTCCCAAAGGCCAATGGAAGAAAAAGTTTACTCTCAACAGAACCATCAGTTTCTGAAACAAATAGAAGCATCAATAGCATTCTTCACCTAATCACTGCAGCCAGATTGATTTTTCAGAAGGCAGACTATTATGTATGTGTGAGTACATGACCTTTCAGATTTTACCAATAATATTCTTCATGTACATTGATCCACCTTATACTACTGGAGCCAGGGATGCAGAACTGCCAAAAACATTCACTTCCACTTAGTTAGCTGGAAATATACCTTCTTACAAAAAAACAGCTTCTTCAGTCATGATATGTGGCTTTTGTATGTCATCTGATGAGATGTAAATGTCTAGGACAATTCAAAACTGCAGGTACCTAGTAATCATAAAACCATAAGAGTGTGAATGTAGAGTAACCAATTTAAACTTATTCAGTTCTAGGCCATTAGACTTGGTAAAAGGTATTTCCACTCAGCTATACAGAAGCCCATTACAGTTGTTTCCATTTGAAGGTCAGTAATCACCAGTGTTGACCTTCAACAGAACATAAAAGTTGTTCATCGATGGATTTATCAGAACAACCAACAATCACAACACAATACTAAAATACAGATCCTATTTTAATCCACATGAAGACAAAAGGAACATAGCATTTTAGTGAATTAGATTAGACTGTGTTGAACCTTTCCCTGTTCTACTGCTTTGTAGCCACTTAGCAACACTCTAATGCTGATACAGTCACTTGATACTAAGTGAGGGACATCAGGGTTCTAAGGAGATCCTCCTCCTCCTGACATTTGGCTGCCTGGGCTCAGGGCCAATTTAGAGACAGTGTAGCTGAAGGCATGCCCCGCTTCCCTTTTAGAAAGGACCTTAAGTAAAGCTTTTCCAGAAAGCTTTGCTGGAAACCAAAGCAAGGGCTGCTCCTTCTTACCTTTGGACCTTTTATGCTGAGGCTCTCCAACGAGCCTTGCCTGAGCTCCAGCCTCAGCTGCATCAGAGCGACTATGGACCTGCCTGATCTGGACTTTCAGCTAACCCTGGATGCCACCTCCAGACCTACTCTGCTTTGCTTCATCAGGTGCTGTGGGTCTGGGTAAGATCTCTGCCTCTCCTGGCCTTGGTTCCTTGCTGAGCTCCTGGCTTCCCTTCCCTTAGGGACTGGGTGCTTCTCTAACATATTGGGGTAGAGATCAACATACTGATTTTGACATTGATACCAAAATTACAGTAGTACAACATAAGAAGAGTTCTGGATTCCAAGTACTTATAGACACAACATATCTATACAACACTGGCAAAAAAAGCAGTCTCCATGGGCTAATCATCTGCTGAGTTACAAAGACTCTACAATGACAGAAAAATATTTTCTAGACAGCTTTTGGATAGGTTTCTACAACCTTGCTCTGGCAGGGTTTACAATAGTGTATTAAATATAGTGCACTATTTGGTACTAAAGAAATTAAATCTTGTTCCAACATGGTTGCCACTCATTTGTATTACACATTTGACAATATGAAAATAAATCTCCTTCGTGAGATACATGGCTTGAAATAATAACCAAACAATGTCGACTATCTGAAAGAAGCACAGAAAAAAGGTGCAAAAAGGAAAGTGAAAGCAAAATGGAATGAATCAGTAAGTGAGAAAATGTGTCTAACATGGGCTCAGAGCTATACAATACAGCAGTCACCCCAAATATCCCAATTAGAAACTAGATAAAACAGTACTTATTTTGGTCTCTAAGGATTCTTGCTAAATGACTTCTTGATTGGTATTTCTGACTGTAGACAAAAGGAAAAATAATGATGAAGATTATTTATTTTCTTTTGCAATTATAGGACAGAACAGACTAAGAAAGTAATGAAATTCCTTTTTTAACATATCCTTTTAACATAACTTTTAAAACTATAAATAAGCAAAGAGACTAGAAATATTAAATATTTTTCACTTAATAGATAGAGTAATTTCTTCCACAATGTTTCTGCATTAAGGGCAGTTGTAGGGTACAACGTTGTTTTTTAAGGAACCACCTACATTATCAGGTCTTAAATAAATTTCTGGTCAAAGCATCATTTTTTACTTCAGATAGACAAATACCTTTGGTTAACTTACACCAACCATTATTTTTCTTCTTCACAAATTTTCTGAAATGGGGAAAGACAGAGGTCAAAATCCCCTATACTGAGAAAAGGAAAGCATACAGAAAGTGGCAGGGTCAGACAAAAGGTGTTCAGTTCTATAAATCAGTATTTATGCCATTTGGGGACCATCTGGTTCCAAGGTACACTAATGAAAATGGCTGGTTTAAAACAATATCTTAACAAAATGGCCATCTAAAAATAAAAGCTGTTATTTCTGTTATCTCCTTTGGCATAAGACAATTTTTTACGCACTTCTTTAGCCTTGGGGTGTTGTTGGTTTGCTTGTTTTTTAATAGGATTCAGTAAAGAAATATATCCTCTGAAGAGCATGGAAATAAAAATGGTAGTATAATGAAAAGACAAACCTCTGTAACTAGCAGCTTAACCAGAATTACATGGGCTAAGTGACTCCAGCATTAACTCTGATGAGCACAAAAGGCAAGTGTTGGACCAAACCCAGGCTATTTCCTCCTAGATTACTCCTTCCCCATACTGGGATAAATAAACAAAACCAAACCAAAAGAAAAGAAAAGAAAACAAACATTGCGAAGCTTTACCTTCTACGCAAACTTAGCTAAAAGGGTGAGAAAGTGACAGGGTAGTTCAGGCCAAACTGAGCCTACAGTCTCCTCAATGATCATAACCCAAGACAGCTGTCCTGAAAGCAATAAGGTATGTGCAGCACAGGGAGACAAAGCACAAGATATTCCAAGCATCCACTGCTGGCTGTTTAAAGAAATAAAATTTGCAAAGTTGATAAGAAATATCACAAAATACAGTTCAAATCCATCAGTACACATTTTTAAGAGGGACACTGCTGAAGAATAATCCCTTCTGCTCTTTTTCAAACACTGTTAAAAGATGCCCCAAAATGAAGGCTGAATTAGACTCTCTTTTATATATATTTTTTTTTCTTAAAAAGTAATATGTCAACAAGTGAATTTGATAGTCTGCTGCTTCAAAGTCAGAAGTTAATCAGAACTAATTTAAAATATTCAGTAACTGTAAGTACCTTGACAACTAAGACAAGCTTACAGATATTCCACATAGGGCCAAAGTTTCTACCTAACTGGAAAGATTAATCACTGAAACTGTCAGATTGGACAGGCTGAATTTAAAGGGATGAAACTTGAGAAAAGCATCAACACACTTTGATGCATACATCCACCTTTACCAACTGACAACTTAATTATGAGACAATAAAAAAAGGGAAAATTCCTATCCTTCTATCAACTGCAATAACATAAAGAACATATTTCAGGAATTAATAAAATAGTGGCTGTGGAAAAAAACAGAATTAAAGAAGATCTGGATTTTATTTTTATTAGAGATTTTGGGGAATAGTCTGAAAACACATTCAAATCTAATAATAGAGAAGAAAAAAGTTAAATCAGTTTCACATATAAATATATATATTCTGGAGTGGAGTCTACTGTGTTTATTTTATAAAGGGAACTATATAAAATATTGTCTATATAAAATATTGTATCACATGATACATTATAACTATCTGCTTACAAAGTGGAGAAATAGAAAAGATCTTAAAATCTGGTAGTCTTTTTGTAAAGATGTAATAAGCAGGCCAAGTAGGATGTGAGGAACAACTTGCAGAAGCCATAAAAACTATTATTAATCCTTTTTGTAACTAATCAACAGCAAGAAACCTGATGGCCTTCTGAACATTACACAAGGAATATGAAAAATGAAGGAAACGAGAGCTACTTGAATTTCCCCTACATTCACATAGGAAAAGCATATAAATAATCTTGTGCACGTATTTTATATATGGGCTACATCACAAGATCTGTCTCAAATTGAATAATGTCATGAAACAAGCAGACAAAATGAGTAGTTAAAAACCCATGGGACTAGATACCAGTCATTAAAGAATTCAGAAGGCCTAGAAAACAGCTAGCATGGTAAAAATTTTTAAAATGATTGAAGAAGGGATTTAAAAAACAAAGAAGTTCTAATGACTGTAACAGGAAAACTGACATTCTTAACTACAAATCAGATTATATGGATAAATATGATATATTGAAGAAGAATCAAAACAATTTTTGTGCAGGAAGACTTAGGTCTTACAAATTTATTTCAGTTTTCTGAATGAGTCAATAAATTGGCTTTGCTGGGTCAGGGATCATGGCAGGCCTTCAAAAGGCATTTAACGAAGGCCTTCCACAATGTTTCCTTTAGGAACTTTGCTGACTTGGTAAAAGAAAAGGCCCTCACATACCAGAATATCTAGCTTTTAAATTAGGAAAAAATAAAGCAGAAGGGACAAGAACAGAGGAATAATTGACCCGTTTTCATGCTGCAGGAAGATCATATCAGTAGACACCCAAAGAGAACCATGTTTGGATTTTGCCACAGAAAAAAAAAGAAGTCAAAATTATTTAGGAATCTAGGTGAATACAAACACAAAGAAAGATATGGGGGATTAAAAATAGCAAAGGCCTTCAATACTTAGTGATGAAAAGATAGTAATGAAAATCAAAACACAGTTCTGGTTCTACTGGTAGAGGTGCAGCTTTAAGTTTACTATTATCACTCAAAATGAGATCTTACAATTATTAAAGGTACCCTTATTTAAAAATACCAGGTTTTTATTTTTAAAAAATACTGTGCAATAGCAGTAAAAAAATTAAAACAGATTAATAGTCATTAGGAAAAGCATATTAAGCATAACAGAAAATATAATTATTTCAGTCATACATTAATTTCTTCAATAGTGTATTTCTGTTTATTATTGTGCCCACCCTGCCCCACACCCCAATTAGATAATTTTGGAACTGGAAAGTCAGAGGAATAATAATAAGTGGTTGATGGTAAAGATCTGCTGAGTCGGAGGGGGAAAAAAGCAAACTGAATGGGCATCTAAGACCCTGGGGTGGATGTAGTGAAGGAAGAGGGAACTGAAGTAATTTTCTATTTCAACATCATGAAATTGCAGATGTAGCTTTAAAGCAAGCAACATAAATGCTTCACCCAATGTACAGCTAAATTTGTAATTTTTCATGGCAGGCCACAGTGAATTTTAAATATTTACATGTATTCAAAAAATACTTGAAAATATTCACAGAAAGAACATTCAGTAAGAATTATTACAGTTGAAAAACACCATTCTCCTTCTGCAACTTTCTAAGCCATAATTTGCTAAGAAGCCATGACAGTGCTCGGGGAAAGTGTTCTTGAGCTGCCTTTAGTAAGTCTTCCCTACATACCAATTTTTGGTCAATGTCAGAAATAGGATACAGGGCTAGATAAACTTTTGTTCTGATGGCATGCAAGTACTCTCATGTTACTCTGCCAAAATCAAAAAGGTAACTGGCATTTAAAAGAAAGCTTCCCCAACTGACTGGGAAAAAAAGAGAGTGAGGCCATACAATAAAGTTGAGAAGTTAAAATTTTCTTCTTTTTTTCCTTAATTGTTCATTTCAGCATTCTAACCTTTGATAGATACATATACAAAAATGAGGAGAAAAAAGAAGACAATACTGGCTTCATATATTTCATAAGAAAGAAAAGACAAAATAAAACATTTTCCTGAACTGCAAAAACTTTTTCATTATTATAAATATGTAATTTGCTGCTTAATGAAAAGCTGAAGACATTGTATTTTGTACATATCTATAACTGCAAGCATGATAGACAAATAGGTGTTAAACTGCCATATGCACTTCAAGATACTCAGTCTTCCGTGAACAGCCTCCAGAAAACAACAGAGAAATTCAGTGTAAAAAGAAGGAAATATTTTAACTCATATAGTTAATACTTTATACATTCCCATGAAGAATTACAGGTTTCATCACTTTGCTCTCATTGCTGAGGTTGATGTTGAATGACTACAGAGATCTCCAAATAGGCCTTCTATTACTTTATTTATAGAATACATCCCCTAGTAAATTATCATATTAAGATATTAATGTGATTAAACCTATTTTACAAATGCTACAGGACAATACTGAATATCTACCCTTAAGTGAAATAAAAATCTTACCCTAATTAAGAAAAAATACAGTACAGAATACATGATTATACATACACATCAGCAAAACGTATTGTTTTTCTGGTTTTTATCATCACTATAAAATGTGTAATTCAAAATTTTTATGCAAACTTTTAAAATTTTATTACTACAATTTACAGGCCCCTTCAAGAAGTTAGAAAATAGGAGATAAAATACTAAAGTTTAATGAAAAAATTGAAGCATACTAATACTCTTAAAATTATGCCACTAGTCACATGCAAATGACAGATTAATTTTAAAATCTAGTCTTTGACATTCAGCTTCTTGTCAGGAATTCTGAATTAAATATTTTTGAAACTGGAAGCAATTTGGTGAGGGAAGTACAGTGCTGAGTGTTGATCCGTGACAGTTTGTAATCCAGTAATTTTTTTTCTTGCTATTATTAAACATCAGCATAATTTGCTAGAGGAAATGAACACATCTGTAAAACTGTCTTTTTCTTTGTTTTTAGCCCTACACTTTAGTGGATTTTCTAAGGAATTGAAATGACCGTTTCACCAGAAAAAATATTTAGGAAAAAAAGCATATAAAGCCAACTGTATCCCAAACGGTAATTCTGACAAAAAATTGTTTTAAAAAATCTGTTAAGGGAGAAAACTGAGCCACCAGTACTTCTTTCCCATCACAATAACCAGCCCCAGAGGTCTGCATTGAAACAGAGATAACTCTCCATTAGATGAACAGTGCTAGCTGAAGTATCAAAGTTGTTAACAATAATACCATAATTATGTCTACTTTTGAGTTTTGTTCTGATGAAGAGTAAAAAATATATTAAAAGCATAGTCTAAGAGATTTGTGACACAAAAACAGGAGAGAAACACACAGCAATAATATAAGTCCTTACTATTTAAACTTCTTTGGCACCATCTGGGTAAATTATAAAATTCCTCCTCTGTACTGTGGTGCATCCTCAAAACAGCTCTGGCAGATCACATGCATTCAGATAGCAGGTAGAGAGATGAATGTCTACTGTGATCACTGCTGACACAGAAGCAATTTGCATCTACTTTTGTATTTGGCTCTGTTCACACCAGTAAGTCAGCACAGCAGAACATGGTAAGTAGACTACAGCAGCAGATGCTGAGGTTCAGGCACAAACACAAGAGCCTGTGTTTTGCCTGCTTCTTCGGCCCTTAATACAAATGCAGTACAAGGCCATCCCAAAAAACATCATTGGTCCAGCCCCGTCCACTCCAGCAGGGCTTGGAGCAAGGACCATGAATATCCAAAGCAGAGCTTCCCACATATTCCCCAGAAGGAATTGAGCCTGCACAACTCTGAACTAAAGCAATACCAGTTCAAGGTGGGATGATGGGAGGGGATCTGCCTTAAAGCCACATTATTTCTTTGAACCAAAATGTTAAGATATGTTAATGCAGCTGCCACATTTGTCACCTTATACCATTAATTTTTCTCAACCACTTCTTAAATTTTATTTCACAACTGTACTTGTAAATACTGTTCTAGTTAATAATTTGTGGTAAGTTTCTGTGGAGCTTAGAGTAATAAGGCTGTCTCTCATTAAAAGTGTTCTACTGTGGTGGGTTAACCTTGACTGGCTGCCAGGCGCCCATCAAGCTGCTCTTACTCTTCCCACCTCAGCAGGATACAGGGAGAAAATAACATGAGAAACATCATGGGTCAAGATAAAGGCAGTTTAATAAAAAAAAAAAAAAAAAAAAAAACCAAAACCCAAAGGCTGCATGTGGAAGCAAAGCAAAAAACCAAAAAACACCCAAAACCTCCAACCCATAAATGGAGATGCACACTTTACTTCCCACCAGCAGGTGAAGTCCAGCCACTTCCTGGGAAGCAGGGCCTCAGTACACACAGAAGTTGCTTTGGAATACAAACACCTTAACAAGGAACACCCCTTTCCCTTTGGTCAGTTTGGGTCAGCTGCTCTGGGTGTTCCCCATCCAAACGTACTTACTTTGCGAGGGAGGTCGGAGGGACAGCCTTGATGCCATGCAAGCACCACTCAGCAACAGCCAAAACACCACACCAGTGTGTTATCGACCTGCTGCAAACACAAGTGCAAGGCACAGCACTGCACAGGCTGCGATGAGGAAAGTTAACCCATTCCCAGCCAGACCTGGTACATCTACATTCAAGTAAATAGTAAACAGCTGGAACGAATGAAAATTAATAAACTTTAAAATGATCAAAATATTTCTGGGAAAAATAAAATACAATATGAACAACCTTTTTAGCTGCCTGTATTGATTATTTTATATTATTTTTTTTAACAAAAGAGAAAAGCATTTAATACTTCAGTTGCCAAATCTGCAACTGATATTTTGCTTTCATAAAAAAATGTATGTTTGATATACTGCATAAAACGTGTGTTACTAAAATGTGATCTGATCCAACAGCTTCTTATCCTAAGGGTTTAGATGCAAGTAGTTGTAATCCATTAAAACACAGCAAACACTAGTAACAAAGGGTCTGATATATACAGTAATCTTTAAAAAAGTCTGTTCCTAACTAGAGATGAAAATTAGCTGGTAATATTTTCCCCTGGATCATGAAAAAACAGAAATTTATGATGCTGCAAATTTAAAAACTGTGGTATTTGCAGTTCCCTTTCTTGAGAATCGAGTATGTAGCTAATATTTCCATGAATTGACGGTGGTTTTTCTCTTCAACTAATACACTCAATACTTCAATCGCTCTGAAATCTTTGTCATGCGATTGCATACCAGAACAGATCACAGTATTTGTTCTTTGGTGGTGTGTTTGAAACAGTTGCTTAATCTATAAATGAAGAAAAAGATACTATCTTGAAAATAAATGTGGAAGTCAGTACAACTGTGTTCTAACATCTTCCTTAGAGATGTACAGAGAGGAGAATTTTTGGTTTGAAATTTTTGTTAATTTGATTTTTCTAGATCTTAAAGAATTAATGATTGGACATCAATTTCTTATTCAACTAAAAAAATAGATTTAGGGAGCAGTAATTTAGACTCACAGCCTTTACTGGTGTTTTTTAGTTAAAGTTAGGAAGCATGTCAATCACATTGTAACTATTCTTATATCAAATTTTGTATCCACAAAAATTTGTGTTTACACAGTGATACTATGAAATTACAAAGACTATAACTACAGTAGGGTAACTAGTTTCTGCCATATAAGTAAACCATCATAAAATATCTTATTTTGTAATTAAAAGAAATACCCTTTTCACATCTTTTGTATAAGGAAAAGGCAAGAGTGGATATCGTTCCTCTATTTTAAAAATACGAAGAAAACCAATCTCACTGACGCTACTATTGTAAAATTTTATTTTTGTCTATGAAATGTGAGGAACACACCCACCTCGGACATTGTTGTGGGATGATCTTGCCTAGATTTCAGATGTCCACCCAGCTACTCTCTCATCTCTTCTCTACAGGTTAGGGGGACAAAATAAGATGGAAGGGCTCATGGGCTGAGATAAATTACTCTCATAAGAAAAATAGTCTTGATTTGAGCAAAATTGGATTTATTGCCAATTAAAAATAGAGTATAATGGTGAGAACCAAAGATGAAACTAAAAATATCTTACTTCCTTCTCAACCTTCTTCACAGGCTCAACCTCATTCCTTTACTCCTTACTCTCTACCTTCTCCCTCTATGCACAGATGGGGAACGGCGGGTTATGGGTCAGTCCATAACAGTTCCTCTCTGCTTCTCCTTTCTTGTCACACTGTTCCTCTGCTCCAGCAAGGGCGTCCCACCCACAGGATATAGTCCTCCATGAACTGTTCCAGAGTGGGTCCTTCCCACAGGCCAAAGGGTCCTTTCCATGGGGCAAGTCTTTCAGGAACAGACTGCTCAGGCATGGCTCTCCCAGGGGCTGCAACTCCTGCCAGGACCCTGGTCCTGCATGTGCTCTCCACAGGCTGCACCTTCCTTCAATGCATGTACACTTGCTCTGGAGTGGGGTCATCCACCCATGGATGCCCCAGTGCCTGGAGCACCTCCATCCTTCCTTCTCTGGCCTTGGTGTCTGCAGAGCTGTTTCACATTTTTTCCTCACCCTTTCCCATCCTTCACACCCCTGCTCAGTGTTTTTACTGTATCTTAAATGTGTTTTCATAGAGGTGCCACCAGCACAACTGATGGGCTCAGCTTTGGCCAGTGGTGGGTTCCTTTTGGAGCCAGTTGGAATCAGTTGTGCCTGGTACGGGGCAGCTCCTGATGTCTTCTCACAGAGGCCATCCCTGCAACCCCCCTGCTACCAAAACCTTGCCATGTAAACCCAATACAGACAATTTTGCAAATTATTTGCATAACAATTTGAGTGTTTCCTACTTTTGAAAAATCAAGCCTAAATTTTGACGATTTAAAAACCATCTTGCTAGATAACACTAAGCTAAAATGGTTTAATCTTAAAAATATATGTTGTTCATCATTCCATACTTAAAATCTATGGAATTTTTTCCTAACAACATTATAAACTTACCATATTAAAGATGGAAATTAAGCTTAAAAAATTCATCTATGCATCTACAAGCTCCATAGTTCAGCACTGTGCACTTAAATTCTGTGAAGTCCACTACAAAATATATTCAATGAATCAAAACCATAATAACCAGATAATAATTAGAGATATTACAAAGTTATTATTCCTCCAAATTTATTTATAAGTCTGTTTCAAGGTTATTTCACAGATGAAATAAAAAATTTCTTTCCATAAACAGCATGTTTTGCGTATTGAGCTATACCATCAACAAGGGGTTTTTTACTTCATTTTACCCCTTCCTAAATAAACCAGTTAGATGCATTAAATATTTGTTGCCATGCTATTTGTCAAACAATACAGCTATTAATTTAAATGGTATTTTCCACTCCAAGAAGTACAATCGATATACAATCGTCTGATCTCAATTGTTTCATCAATTCCCCTCATCTTGTGCAACAGAAGTTACCCTTTCAAAAACTGCATGTGGAAACATTTATAACCAACATACTGCCAGCTAAGAATAATATTGAGGACTCACATTTTGTGCAAAACATAATTAATATTAACTTTTCTGTTCAGAACTTCAATCTGCACGATTTACTACCATTCAGTGGCGAGAGATTGCAGAAAAAGAGATTGCACAAAACTGCACAAAAGTATATTCTGTGGAGGTATACATATTAAAGAGTAAGGAATTTGTCAACATGAAATAATTTAGACAAGGATGTAAGGTCTTCCCTTCTGTATTTTGATACCATGTTTAATCTTACTAAAACTGTTATGAAAGAAAAAATATCACCATAGATTATAACCTTTAAAAATTTGAATCAGCTGTACCTCAATTAGTAACACTGTTTATTGTTCTAAACAACTACAATGGATCTCCCAAGTCACCTCACAAATACAGGTTTTGGAGAAACTAGGGTGTTAGGCAACTGTGTTTTGCTCTGGAATTCATTCAGTAACACTTATCCATATCCCTTATGTCTATTTGCTAAAGAAAGCCCTATTCATTCAGATTAAGATGCACAAAGGTCTTCAGACAGCTGTGATTTCAATCTTGTATAACCCTTGGCTAACCTAAATGCCTAACCATCACCTATACTTTATGGAAATTATCCTTCTGTACTCTTCTAACGCTGCATAAAACATCTTATTTTATTTGAACTCAAGCTACCATCCCAGAAAAAAAGGCTCCTAAATCAGAAGGCAAAGCCATTCTTTTCAGGTTATTGATAGCATTACAGCAAATTAGATAGCGACAGTTTCAGAATTTATAAAAGGTTCAACAGTGACAGGATGTTCCTACATAGGAATTGATCAGTTCCATCTAAGATATAACTTGAGTTAGGATGGAATCCTTGAAAAAACTACTCTCCTTTCCTAACTCCTGTTTTTCATTTACTGGCAGCAGCAAGGTTAAAAAAACATGCCAACTAACGCCACAAACCATTGTCTTCACTACATATGGCTGGCCAGGTCTCCAACAGCATGACTGATTTGGAGATGAACTCATTTCCAGAGTAATTTTTCTTGTAAATTTTTTTTCTATCTTATTAACTCTTTGCTGCTGTGAATAGAGTTCATGGTGGCATTAAGTGATCACCACAGTCATTCTTTCCTGTAATACTATTGACCTTTTATGTTACTTATGTTGTCAGTTGGTGTCTGGTGTCACGGAAGACTGTTTACGGTAGTACCATTTGCTCTGCCTGCAGCCAGACACCAGGAGCCCCAGACGCAGTGAGCAAACGTGCCTGGGATACTATGGCAGGCCAGCCCCCACTGACTGCTCACAAACTGCGCCAAGGCTCCCAATGCCACGTTGCACCTCTCGTGGGCAAACAGTTCAAAGGTCTTTGAGAAATCTGGTAATCCCAGGGCTGGAACTTTCACTAATGCTTGCTTCAGCTGCTTAAATGCAGCTCACACCTCCTCAGTCCAGATGACATAATCCTTTCAGACAAATTTTAGTAAGCCATACTATGGTTCTACCTGAAGTCCATTGTTTGCAATCCACAATTGGCACCACCCACCGTTCCTAGAAAGGCTCTCAATTCTCTTGCAACTTGAGGCTCAAGGAGTTGACAAATCGCTTCTTTCCTGTTTGTACTTAATCATCTTTGTCCTCTCAGAATCTCAAACCCAAGATAACTTACAGTCTCCTTAGCTATCTGTGCCTTTTCTTTGGACACCTGATACCTGCTAACTCCCAGGAAATTTAGCAGAGTGATGGTCAATTCTGATTAATTGTTGTGTATTTTCGAACAGCCTCTTTTAACCTATTCATAAAATCTGTGGGTGATTCCTTGCAATCTTATTTTACTTCATACAATTTAGACAAATTTATAGCTTTTGGTATACCATTTCTAATTCTGAACAGGATCCATCTTTGTTATTTATTTAATAATTGTCTAGATCTGTGGATATTGGGGTCCCAGTTAATGTTCACAGATGGAAATTTTTGCTCCACTGTTCCTTTTAGCATATCTGCTGCTACGTGAGCTACATGTGTTCTGGTTGCCTTGTGGGCCATCTCTTTCGCAGTACCATCAAAGAACACTTGCATTAATGCCTCTATATCCTTTCAGTCAGGATCTTGAGTTTTAATCATCATTTCAAAGGCCCTGGTGACCTTATAGGGATCATCCCTATAGTTTCCTGCCACAGCTTTCCAATTATTTAAATCAATGATTGAAAACAGAACTTTCATTGTTACTGGTCCCTTTGTCCCTACTGCTTGGTGTAGGGCTTCTCACTGGCAATTTCATGTCTGTCCAGCAACAGGACTAAAACCTTCAGCTCCCAACAACTGTACCTCCTGATTTTGACAAACCTCCTCACATTTCTGTATAGGTTCTCTTGGGTGTGCACAGTGACCCAGGGCAACCATCAATTTCATATACTCTTCTTCCATTTGTCAACAATATTCAGCATAAGACATCTCTGTCCTATACTACAAGCAGAACAACATATTTTTAAACCATTAGAATTTTTGTCCTTTTCTAATGCTAGAACAAAAAATCTGTTGGAACCATACCATATTCTTTTTGCTGTTCTGGATGATTTCTTGAAGTAAAGAACATGTCAGAATATGCAACTTCATCCCATTTCTTTTCCCTCCATAAGAACAACATTAGATGTAAAAGCGTATTATAATTCAGAGTGCCATTTGTCAGCCACTTTCCCCCATTCTCCAATCTATACAACGGCCACCATTAATTAAAGTATCCCTGGACACAGATGATCCTGCAATACCCTTCTAATGTTTCAATATACATCCCAAAGGTGATTTTTTTAAGAACTCCTCCTCCAAAAGACTGAACTGCTCCCATGACAATATACACCAATTCTAAGAAATGACAAAACACCTTAGACAGGACAATACAAAAATCCAAGACAATTCACTCACACACACGTTCTTACAAAATTTTCATCTTAAAATATAATCCAGGTCTCAGTATCCAAAGTCATTCCAAGATCAAAATACTGGTAGGTAACCAAAAATCCCAATTTCAGTCACCCCTGGACCTATAATATAAACTAAAACCACAGTTTTGCACAAATCTTTCTTTTACCACAGTTCCTTAATGCACAGGACCTCTCCTCATGACTCACTTCAGGAACTTCCAAAAGTTTTTATATATTTTTATATCACAGGTGTCTCAGAAAGCTTGCTACATCTTAGTGAGCTTATTCAATAGGTCAAGTTAATCATTGCTTTAGTTTCAGCCCCTGTCAGTGATTCTTTAATTTTTGATTATATCAGGAAAATGCTCCCATCACGGTCATTCTATCTCCCCCTGAAGCTGGGGCAGGCAGAGGCAATATCCTTGCCTGCAGATGGCATGCTCCAATCAAGAAGTTCTATCAACAAGCTGAAGGAAGGGGTGAACAGTAACCCTTCTGAATTATGAAATTCAACAATGACAAAATCCTGCACCTGGGAAGGAAGAGTCCATTGCAACAACAGAGAGGTGGTGGTTTTTCAAGAGTAGTTGTTGCTTGAAGACTGGCTGGGCATCAGTCTGCTGGTGGTGTGTAATTGCTTTAGCTGGCATCACTTCTTTTTTTTTTTCCCCTCCTTCCCCCCCCCCCCCCCCCCCCCTCTTAATTTATTAAACTATCTTTATCTCAACCCACAAGTTTTTCCTCAGTTTTGCCTTTTCCCTTTTCTTCCCCCACCTTGCTGCTGGGGAGTGAATGAGGACTGGGTGGGAGCTTTGCTGCCAGCTGGGGTCAACCCATCACAAAAATGCTGCCCACAGAGGTGGTGCAGTCCTGAAGATTTTTGAGACACCACCAGACAAAGCCTTGAGCAACCTGGTCTGACCTCAGAGCTGACCTTGCTTTGAGGAGGAGGTTGGACTGAAGATCTCCTGAGGTCCATTCTAGCCTGACTCGTTCTGTGATTCCATGATTTGCAGTTCTTGTAAATCAGAGATAGAAACAGCTACAAACAGATCAGTTCTCACCCTAGTCTTTGGATGAGACCTGTTACCAACCTGCCAGCTGATAGATTACATAGTTTCAGCTGACACGAAAAATACAGGTTTTTATTTTCTGCTTTAAACCAACAACCAATAGTTTTGAAGACAATCTTATCCTAAAATCATCAGCTATGAAAAGGCAAACACTGCAGGGATGTTCACTTTTATGATAAGGAAACAGATGACTGAGGTCCATCTCTGCCTTTTGACCTCAATAAAAGTTTGTGAAGTTGTGTCAGTAAGAGGTGTGATACTAATAGACAGAGCTGATACTAACAGACAGGGATGATCACAGATGTCTAATATTCTATGTAAGTAACACTTAATAAACAAACAAAAAAAAACAAACAGCACAGCTGTAGGGCAAGGCCTCAAGGATGAGAGTGAGCACTGTTAGCCTGATGAATGGAGATGTGTTAGGACTTGTAGGGCACAAGTCCTGGGAACAAAGGAACAAGTTAACAGCAGACTCTTGAGCCATAGCAGTTGAGATGCCAACCCTATGGACAAAAGAGGGACATACAGCAAGATAAGGGAAGGGATAGTGCTGATAAGGAAATTTGTTATTTACGAAAGTCATGTAGAAAGAAACCCCCTAATCTTAGAATAAAGATTGATGCTAAGATAAGATAGACTAATCAGTACCTATTGTTTAAATGATGCATCTTAGAAGATAGCCAATCTGTGTAGTTCACGCTTAAGATTTAACCAATCAGTGTCTAACATGTAGAAGGTAGAAACTTATATTAATGTAAAAGAATCGCTAATAAATCGACATCTTGCTTGCATCAAGCTACATCCCGTCTCTTCATTCGCCGCACACAGCCATAGAATTAAAAGGTATTTGAAATACAGTAAGATGCATAGCAGATGAGCATCTTTCTGGCCACATCTCCAACCTCAAATCAGTTGCATTACAAGGAAATAATTAATATACTGGTATGGTATGATACAATGTGATATGACAAGATAAAATAAATATCAGTAATGGAAAATCCAAAACAGCTGTTTTTTATGTAAGATATTTTATAAAGGTAAGTTATACATATGAATTGCAATTTGCTGCTTCTGAGCCATCACAGAAATATAGAAAAATCATATGATTCCACCTAAAAGCAGACCTCAAGTACAGAACCTCTCTCTCTTAATTGTTCCCAAGTTAAATTACATCTTGTAACTATACCCTAAATCTGGTCTTAGTTACTCCTGCCATTATTCAACAGTAAATACAGATAAATTATATTAAAGTATTTGTTATTTAGGCAAATAAGAATGTTACTGATCGGTTAGGGGTTTTTTTGTTTTTGGTGTTTTTTTTTTTTTTTCTTTCTCTTACAGAGTTTTAAGAGTCTCAAAGTGTAAGCCTTCTAGACTACTACTTAATTATTGGCATAGACAGTCACATAGTAAAGGAAGTACTCACAGTTAAGAGTCTCTGAATAATTTAATACATCATTTTTAGTACTATAAAAAGGTTTAAAAGTTAACATAACTTTAGGGGAATAAGAAATAAGGCTCTTCCTTTAGTTCTTTCTTCCCTAAGAAGAGATTCAATATTTAGCAAGACAGAAGACAGAGAAATTATTTATCTCACAGCTTTTTTTGCTTTAACCTTCACCAGGACTCTATAACTACCAAAGCTTACTTAATCTCTTCTGTTCCTCCCAGTCTTCACTTTTGCTCCCTAGCCTTTTCAGACTTGTCATTTCCCCCACTCCTCTTAAAAATGAAAAGATATTTCTCTCTGTTTCTGTACCCTACAGAAATTCAAAGTCACCGAGTTCTAACTATCCAGGTCTGAGATACAGACAGACTGTTCTGTCTTGCACAACCTTTGTTTTAGGGACACATTTTGACATTACAAATTAGTAATTCTTTTGGGGAATGCTCCCCAAGTAATCAAATTAAGCAACGCCCATACCTTATTTTTAACCAGCAGCTTACTTTGTGCATTTGGATAATCACAACTCAATTTAGTGTTGTTTTATTTTTTATCTCCAGAAGTCCCTGAATTTCTTTTACCTGCAATTTCAGTCTTCTGTTCTCTCCTTCCAAACATTGTTTTTCTGCTTCAGGTGTCTCTCTCTTTCCCCATTCAGACGTATTCTCAGACTGTAGTCTTTCCAGCTGGGAAAGGTTGGGGTGGGAGGAAGAACAACAGAAAGACACAAGGAGAGGAATAATATGATTTAAAACTCATGTTATTTACTGGATGAGGCTAATGGCCTCACCTCAGAGTAAGGTGGGCATCTTTGAAATCAGTGAAAGATACAAGTTTTCCATGTTTCATAAAGTTAAATACTTGAATTTGAAAAGAAAAAACCAAGAAAGTAAATTTTTCATTAATTGTACCTTTACAAAAGCAAAGAATGGGTAACGTTTTAATATAGTAACTTGTAACCAAATTTGATTTCTTCCCCTACTATTTATGGAAAAAGAGTATTTAAAAAAATGTTTTAAATGACATTGAGACTGATTTTGGTCTGACTGTGTCAAAGTTCAATTTTTATTCCCCAAAATATAAAAAATCAGCATGCTTTTAGTTATTTGCTGTTTACATTTCAGAAGGACTATAATGAAGATTCATTAACCTGAAGAAGTTCTGAAGTATGTCTTCAGTACTAGAAACAGCTATCCTAATAACCAGAGGAAGAATTTTTAAGTTTTCAGAGTGTTTCTTAAGGCCACAATTAATAGTCTTAAGGGAAATATAATCTTTTATGGTGAATGTGTAACCTTACCTTAGGTTAACCATGCTTTCTGAATTCATTTATCTAATCCACATATATGAGGTATTACATATATCAACAAAAAGCCATGTTACTGTCATATAAAATAGTTATCTAGCAAATGATTATATTTATTCTTCAGAGAAAACTAGGCAGAAGTCTTGTCAAGAATGTATGAAATGTTCCTCAGGTTTCAAAAGAAAAATTGGTAAAATGAATTTATTTTTAAAGCACAAACCAGGTACTTATCAGGTACTAACAGGTATTTATCAGAAGATTCTTATTGACAAGTACTTACTATTAACAAGCTGTTATTAAATGGTACTTATAAGAAGACTGAAAGAGGTTAAGATAGATTAATCACTATGAAAACGAAAGGTTCCAGTTCTTTCAACTGGGATGAAAAAAAATAAAGAACAGAAATGCTAATAAATTGAAGCCAACATTTTGAGAACTTTACTATTTTCAGTATGAGAACTAAAATTGATTTGATAAAAGTAAAGACTGACAACCATGCAAGGCACTTATTCATTGAAGAAACAGGATATCTGTGCCCAAGTCTTTAGAAAGAGCCAAAGGGGTGTATTTCTTCAGATATGTGTTACTTTTATTTCAAAATCAATTTCTGGTAAATAATGAAAAGCTACTGAACATGAAGCAAAGAGAATGAAGTGTTACAGCATCAGAGAAACACAATTCAAACCCTATGAATTGTAACAACATGGTTATCTAGCTAAATAAAATACCAAACTAATCTGCTCCCACCTTATTTCTGAGCAAATAAAAACAATTAGAAACTATAAACTCAAAGAGGTTCATTCAGGTTTTCAGAGGAAAGTAGAAATGCTTTTTGTCTCTCCAGTAAGGACAGAAATCATATTTGATGGAAAATAACAATTGTTTACTAACAGTTATAATATTTTCCTATATATTACTCTAGCTAGTATTCTATATATGATAAATCAGACAATTCCCCAAAAGGCTGATTAGTGTAGGGGGAAGGGAAAAAAAACCCCAAACCACAAAGACAAGGTGCTTTTTTTCTCCACAGGCTTCAGCTTGTCTTGATGAAGAACAATAAAAGACAAACAGCAGCACTGATGTTTCAAAAAGCTTCCATGTAGGAAGCAGACCCCAAACTTAAGTTTATCCATTTGAAAATGAGGTCCATAATGTACAAAGACTTACGCAAATTTAGGTATGGGCACTTTATGAACTAAAGTTGCATCTAAATACTGAAGTATAATCCTTGAAATAAATAGGAAAACAAAGACAAAAGAACTATGACATTACAAAAAAATACTTCATTAACAAATTAATTACAGCCCTCTCCAAATTCCATTTCTAAGCCAATTCACATCCTGTGTGGCAATCACCAACAGTATGAAACTTAACAAGAGCAAGTGCCGAATTCTCCACCTGGGATGGGGGTAGTCCTGGTTATGTGTACAAACAGGGGATGACAGGCTGTAGAGCAGCCCCACACAAAGAGATCTGAGGGTTTGGGCTGATCGCAAGTCAAATAAGAGTCAACAATGTGCCCTGGCATCAAAAAGAGCTAACCGTGTCCTGGGGTGCATCAAGCATAGCATAACTGGCTGGTCAAGGGAGGTGACTGTCCCACTCTACACTGCACTGGTGTGGCCCCACCTCGAGTATGGTGTGCAGTTTGGGCACCTCAATATAAGAGTGACATCTAACAGTGTGTACAGAGGAGGGTAACCAAGATGGTGAAAGATCTCAAGGGAAAGACTTATGAGGAGCAGGTGAGGCCATTTGGCTTGTTCAGCTTGGAAAAGAGAAGGCTGAGGGGTGACCTCATCACAGGCTACAACTTCCTCAAGGGGCAGGTGTTGATCTCCCCTCTCTCGTTACCAGTGACAGGACTTGAGCAAATGGAATGAAGCTGCATCAGGGCAAGTTCAGATTGGACATTAGGAAAAAGTTCTTCACTGAGAGGGTTGTCAGTCACTGGAACAGGCTCCCCAGGGCAGTTGTCATGGCACCAAGCCTGTCAGAGTTCAAGGTATATCTGGACAATGCTCTTAGTCACATTGTTTAGTTTTAGGTAGTCTGGCAAGGAGCAGGGAGTTGGACTCAGTGATCCTTATGGGTACTTTTCAAATTGAGATATTCTGTGATTCTAAATACAGAGGATGAGTACCAACTACTTCACTTAGAAAAGTCAATTATCAAATAATTACAAACTGAATGGGTTATGTTTAAACACATTTTATTCTACCAACAAAAGACACTTCCTTAGGCTGTTTCTTCTCATCATGGTCTGTTTGTTCCCCTTAATAAAAACAAGAAGAAATGAGCTGAGCAACCCTCCACACACACCCCAACAGAACTCCTAAAACCTTGGCCAGTCTTAACATCATGACACACTGCTGGAGGGTACTATCTGGAGAGGAGGCTGAAACAGTTCAGAAAGATTAGGCAAACTAGCAAGTAAGAAAGAAAATAACATATTCCTTTCCTACTCTGTATCACACTGGCAGACAAACCAGGAACTAATTTTAACTTTTAAAACAATTATGCTAATCAGCAGTTGTCTTTACATTATGGACTTACTCTTGTATGAAAAGACTTTATACAGCTACAAAACTACTAGTTATGTGAGGTTGTCCATCTGGCTAAAATACAACAGATTAAAATGTCTATGCATTTTATATTTATGTTATCTCATGGTCTGTAGAAGTTATTTACCAAGCTAAATTCCTTAGAATGTGATAAACATCTGTACGGAGATTAAACAGGGAATCATGGAAGGAAAATTTTGTAACCTTGGGTTTGGGGATTTTTGGCACGGTATACCCACTAGTGATAGAGTACAAGTTGTCAGCTCTAATGCACAAGATAATGTTAGATGCTAAAATGTTTCCAATTAGGTCTTTGATATCTATCCACTGAATTTTTGTACAGTAACTGGAAATAAAGGGATCACATACCTCTATTTAGCACCAAATCTTTTTTATCACTACAACCCCCACCCCCAGCTGTGCAGATTTATAGTTGTTCAAATACCATTGACTGAACTACAATCACAGAAACTGTGTTTTTTTCTAAATGAATATGCAGGCATAATATTTTACAGGTACCCATAAAAGATCTGGAACATAAGAAAGCCCTATGTTCAGGCAAAGCTTCTGCCAAAAAACACTACTCAAATTCTCAGCCTGAAAATTCACCTTTTCACAGAGATGACACTAATAAATACCAGTTCATATCTGGCAGACTTCAAGTAGAGAGAAATCACAAACCCATCCAAGGTTGAATTTCAGTCAGGCAATTAAGTGCAAGATGACTACCAAGCCAAGATCTGATGTCAAAGATAAATTGACTTATGATTGTCTTGTAATATTTCAATTCATTGCACCCAAGATGTCTACAAGCTCCAATAATGATAAATTTAAATATTTAATTATCCTGTTTCCAGCTGGGATAGAGTTAATTTTCTTCCTAGTAGCTGGTACAGTGCTGTGTTTTGGATTTAGGATGAGAATAATTTTGATAACACACTGATGTTTTAGGTGTTGCTGAGCAGTGCTTACACTAAGTCAAGGACTTTCCAGCTTCTCATACTGCCCTTCCAATGGGGGCACAAGAAGCTGGGAGGGAACACATCAAGGACAGCTGAACCAAACTAGCCATATAATGTCATGCTGAACAATAAAACTGGAGGTAGGTGGCTCAGGGGCATGGGGGTGGTGGCCTGCTGCTCAGGGACAGCAGATGGTGAGCCATTGGGCTGTGCATCACTACTTTTGCAGTTAAAAAGATTAGCCTTCTCTTGAGTAGACGGAATATGTCTCCAAAACCTGTACAATGCATTCCCAGCACTACTCACACCCCAAAACCCCTGCCAGGGCCCTTCCAGCTCCAGGAGTTCAGCTGGTTGCACTTGAGGCCAGTTAGCTGATGTGAGCTGTTGTAAAGAGCTGGAAGAAGGTTCAGCAGAGGGAAGTCTCTCTTTGCCTCAGGGCTGCTTTTAATCTGAATACCCCAGACCCTATCCTTGACAGAGGAGCTATGTTGCAATTTTTTAACATATTTGCATTTAAAAGAGGAGAGATTCATATGAAAATAATATAGATTGCAGAAAACTATTGTTTTATGAGGAACACATGTGATCCTGAGCTGACTAGTCATATCTTTCTAGACAAATTTTTCATCATGTTTTATCTTGAATCAAATAAAAATAATTATGTCTGAAATTATATGTATTTAACTCATTTAGTGGAAAACTGAAATATTGCTATTAGAAAGGTCATGAAGGAGATTTTATTGGTTTTGTTAAGTATGAAAATAACTGAAAATTACTGACCAAGTATTTGTTGGTAACATCTTTGCTAATTAATCTTCCTAAAGTAAAGAAGGATGCACACATTTATTTTAAATGAGACTAATAATATTATTTTACATTACTTTTTTCTAGATTTTATATTCTATAATACTAGGTAATCTAATCAAGTCCTTACAATCTTTAAGCAGGATACTTCTGGCATGCAGAATAATTAGCATGTGTAAAGATACATGTTCATATTTGTAGAACAAAATTTCAAACAAATAAAAAATATTTGCTGCTTACAATATTTCTTCAATTACGTACATCAATCCAATTTTACTTATCAATTGTTACTCGGTCATATTTTCAAAACATTTTAAGCAACTCTTAACTCATTAAGCAGTATGGGTACTGTATGTATCAGGTATGAGAAATACTTCCTGTGCGAGCTCAGCCACTTGTTCCATGAATCAACTTCACTCTCTTACTTTAACTAGGAACTAAAACATCTTAATAGCTTAATGATTGCTTATGATAGAAGCAACACTATGTTCACTACAAAGGCCTCAGAAAACCTGTGAATGTACAGCATTATTACAGCTTTTAGTGGTGCATCTAAATCCATAAAATTAGAAAGTTAGTTAATTATACCTTTTTAAAAAAAAAAAAAAAAGTGAGCTAAAAATGACAAAATTACACCTTACTTCAAAGATGAAATGCAGATATTCACAGCAGTAATGTCCTATTCAAAAATTGCACTGCTGTTGCAGCTGTATTTTTATGTAAGAGATGAAGGTACATTCATATAAAACATACAAACTCAAACACTTTGGAAAGTTGCTTCTTTATCATCCATGTTATTCTTACAAAATGAGGAAGTGAAAAATCAGATCTAGAATTAAGTTAGGAAGAATGAGAAAAAAAAATATTTAATGATCTTTTTAATGTAATTTTGTGCAAAAAATCTTGCAGGCTTATTGTCTTTCAGAACACACCCAAGTATGCTCAGTCCTCTATGAGATGTTGTAAGAAGGGTCTTTATATAAGTTGGTGCTTTAACTTCCAGAAAAGATTAAATGCAATTACTAAAGAAAATGCTAGCGTAAATTCAGATTTTTGAGAACATATTCCTCTCACTAAAACGAAGCCAAACAAAAGAAACCAAAAAAAGCTTCAGGAATCTGTTATCTTCTAGAAACAAGGTTTGGAATGTTGTTTGTTTTTCAACTGAAAAAACCTCACCGACCTTGTTCTCCAATTATGAGCTCCCTGCCTTTAGAGAAAGTAACTTTTTCACTTAAGGGGAAAAGAAACCCAAACCCAGCAGTTACATACACTGATGGACTCTGTAGACTTGCATAACTGTCCAACTGGAGCTGCTCTGAGACAGACCTACTCCCCCTCACTGGGCTTGAACACATGCCTGGGATCTTTTGATCTACTCCATATCACACAGTTTCCAAAGGCTGAAAACCACTCCATCTGCTGTGCAATTAACTTGTGCAGACCTGCTTTCCTTTACACTACACAGCAAAAACAAGAGTTGTAGACCTAATACAGCAAGATGAGGAAAGCAGCTAGATGAACGTTTCTCAAAAGTGAAGTCAAGCCAGATGCTACTGAAAAAGCAACACAAGGCAAACATTCAAAAAGTGTCATCTGTTTTGAACTGACATAATTAAATTCTTGTGGGTATATATGTGCATATAAAATACATACATGTATGTATATGTATATACACATAACCACAACCCTGTGTTTTTTTAAAAGGAACGTGGCATTTTAAAAAAAAAAATCCACTTTTCATTATATGAAAAACATACATCCTTAAACTTAATCTATTTCTGCCTTAAAGTCTACAATCTTCTTTCACTTTCCATACAAAAACATTTCACAGGAACTGTAATCCTTATTTTTAATTTTTAAATTTATTACTGAAACTTCAATTAAAAAATGTAAATTAATTGAATAGCAGTTCAGGTGTTTTTTTCCACATAAAATATATATTGTCATACGAACACAGAGAATAACTATTTTAGATGCTCCTGGGTGGAACTACAGATTCCAGTTTATAAAGGAGTTGAAAGCTTAAGTAACAACTTGCAACACATGAAAAAAACTTGACTTGTTTCATTTTCCTTTCAAATATGAATATTTTCTCTCCAGAAAATGTCTCCAGCAACTTGCAATGAATTTTACTTTTCAATGGAAGAACAGAATAATAGTGGAAGCATAGAGTGAGGTCAAGGTACCGTCACTGAAGTGGATAATTGCTAAGGTGAATGGTGGAGATGAAGTACAGTGTACTGACCTTTTGAAACTGGATAATTACATCTTAGAGCTAACCTGTGCCGTTTTATGACTAAATGAAAGACAGAGCCCTGAGAAAAACAGACACAGAAAAAGGAACTCCTCCTGGTACAGTTCATTAGTGGGAAAATCTTAATGCTCTACTTTAGTTTAAGGCATCATAACAGTAGTTCAGGCTCAAAAGGTTTTATTGAAACAAGATTTTCCTTCTTCCCTTTAGTCAAGAGAAGACATAGGGAAGGAGTAGAATGGAGGACAACAATTAAGCTGCCTACCCATTTTTAATAGGCTTACTGACAGCAAAAAGAAGGATGACAAAGAATAGATATCATAGTCAATACGATTTCAGATGGAAAATGGAAAATTTCCCACACATCCCTCGGGTGAAAGAGAGGTTAGGAAAGCAGAAGTTTTTGTTTGGTTTTAGTACCAAGTTTTGTTAGCTTCCTATAAAACTTGGGAAAATGTAGGAAAGTGCCTGGAGAGTTATGATTTTCAGCTTTCCAAAGGAAGCATTTAAAATAGAGATAGACAGAACACAAGCATTATGGTAAAAAAAGCTGTAGTTTTGATTTGATCTGACTGACAATGATATCAGAAACTGATATGAGTGACAATGATATCAGAACCAAAAAAATGCCAAGTCAAGCAGAAATTCTCTCTGCAAAAGGTTTTTCTTTTACAAAACTGGTACTTTTTAACAGCATTTTTTGAGAAAGATTCTCCAAATATCTTAAATAAATGTTGTCCATACAAGATACATTACATGCAAGGTCTTTTACACAGCAGAATTGACAGAAAACTTTGAGTTTCATTTATTTATTTACAAAGTGAACCCTACTCAACCACACCGAAACATTTAACTTCTAATCCTATCTTTCTTCACACCAAATACCTACAGGCAAGCCATATAGGGCCTACAGAGTTGTGGCCCAGAGAGGTAAGAATTCCTGTTTAAACTAATAAAAACTCTGGCAGCCTCACTTAAATACCTGTAAAACATCTGTTTCAGCTTGCATAGATCAAACCCAAAAATTTAAAATCAGTATGCTTTTTGTGCTTTAAATGACTGCACAGAGGTTTTTTGGGTTTTAAAGCAGGATGAATAAAGACACATTTTCAAGATTCTCGATATCCTCACTATATTGTGCATGGAGGTCATTTCCATTCACCTACAATACAAATTATTCTACAAACTTAAAGCAAGAGACACACTGAACTGAAACTTTAAAAGCCACAGATTCATTATGAATTAAGGATCATGTCACCTTCCTAAAAAAGAAAACCTACTGAAATAACTATGAAGCTTCATAAAGAAATTAGTGAACTTGACTCTTACAGATCTTTTCCCCACAGTTACTCATAAAACTCAGCACAAGAAAGCTCATTGTTTCTGAAGCACATGTTCCTTTTCTATAGCTCAGACAGGAATACTATCTCACAAAAAGAAGTCATGTCCAATGACCTTTCAAAGCCGGAGACAAGAACTCAACAATTGTGCAGCTTTACAAACAATCTTCCAAACTATTGACAAGAAATGCAAGGACAGAGAATCTGCCATTTCACAGTGGTAGGTTAGTTTATTTATGAGATGTTGTCAGCTTCTAAGGTACATCTTTATGCATTGCAGCTGCTAGCAGGTATGTAAAAAGTGCAATTTCCTTAAATATGGCACCTAGGCAGATTGGATTAAATGAATTAAAAAACAAGCTCTGCCTGAGGAGTCTACCATCAAGCAGAAGCATCATGTTTCTTCATTAAAAGTGTGGTAAAACATTGTTACAATTCAT
The DNA here is from genome assembly GCF_963210335.1 of Falco punctatus. Classification (NCBI taxonomy): domain Eukaryota; kingdom Metazoa; phylum Chordata; class Aves; order Falconiformes; family Falconidae; genus Falco; species Falco punctatus. The sequence goes on along the minus strand of NC_137582.1, from coordinate 65,792,484 downwards.
AACATAGTTATAATACTGGATCTGCAGATCTTTTATCAATGTCTAAAAGGAATGGTATCAATCTGTTAAAGATACTCTCTCAGCACAACTAAGAGAAAAAAAATGTTTGTACTGGAATATCCGGAAAAGGCTGATCCAGGCAGAAGCATCTTCAAAGAGATACTATATGCAAGGTGAAGAGATCAGTTAGATTGCTGACTCTGATTCTCTGAAATCCTGTCTGGTTTTAGGCCAGGAGTGTCTACAGAACATGGAAGATGACAATGGTTCCATTCCACTGCCACTGCACACATCCCTTTGGGAAAGGCATAAGAGGAAGAAGGCTTCACGTAAACAAGACACTTCACATGTCCAAGTGGGTAGCAAAAACTTTCAAGAATCTTCATTACCTACAATATAGCTTTTATTTTATTTGGGGGTGGTTGGGTTTTTTTTATTTATTTGTTTTCCGATTTCTACTGCTAGAAGTCTGTAAGGGCTTGATGACAACTCCAAAAGCTCCTAAGGTCTGAAAAAAACCCATCAGCTTGCCTGCTTTAAAGCTCAGCACTGCCGTGCACAGGTGTGATATTTGCTGGCAAGCAAAACTATTACTTACCATGTGTGACACCAGGCAGTTTTGCAATCATTATTTAGTGTGTGTGACTGTTTCAAGAATTCTTTTCCTTTTTCATCTAAAAAAAGTAATCAAAGACTACCAGAATTCATAGCATTCCTTCTACAGGAAAGGGAAGAAAAATGCTGGTTACTTTTTTATTTGACAAGTACTTCAATATTCAATATATGAAAAAATAAATCATATTGTGAGGAAGTCTGCCAAGAAAGCCATTTAGTCAATCAGAAACTATACTGAAAGCATGATAAATGTTATTGTGCCTGACAATATCTTGAGACACCAAGCCTTGCCACAAATTGAACTTTTAAATGAATGCGTATATTCATAACAAAGCATGTATCTGAGCACCAGCACGTTTAGCAATTAAATATTTCTTCCCTCTGGTACTACTCAAATGTTTAAGTCTGTTGCAAGCTGATATCATTGCACTATGTTGACATTAAAAGAAAAGTTACTGATTTACCACCATTTATTTTCCTCTTCCCCATCTGCACACAGAGAAAACTCTTTTGTGTGAATGACTAATTTACCACAAGTGATTTATGCAGGAATAGAAGTTGTCCATAGGTACATAAAAAACTTAAAGTCTGAAACTTTACAACAATCACAAATGTAGAGAGGAATAAATAAGTTCAAGAAAAGGAAAATGCTGGGAGCAATATGGGGAAAATCACCCCTGATCTCACAGAACTTGATTTCCATGTTGATTCTGGCATGCTTTTATTAATTTGTTTTAAGTTCAAGTTGATATGGACTACCTATCACATTAAAATAAACATTAACACTTTCACCAAAAGACTAGGAATGGTGTCCATCTTAAATATTATTTAATGCAGCTTTAAGAGTCCACATTAACATGCATATCAGGAAATGATAGTCCTGACATTTCAGATGTTGTTTGCTGCATTGAGGTCTAAAATGTAGCATCTGCATGGATCATAATGTACCTGGTGGAGCCCTACTCAAAACAATGAATTACCATGAAGAAATTTTTATCACCAAGCACCTGCTGTTCAGGAGTATCTGCTATGCATTCAAGCTAAAAATTCTGAAGTGTTTTTATGTTTTATCTTATTTTTAAAAAAGAGATATTTACATTACATTAAGGAAGATGATGAAACAAATACTGAAATCTTGTTGTATGCTAGCCTTCTACACTATCAAAATTCATAAAAAGACTGAGACTACAGGAATATCAAAACTGTCAGTGTCTACCAAGTTGTGCAGTACTGCTTACTTATTTCACATTTTCATATGTGAATAATAAGTTATTGCAAAAAAATATCTAGGAAAACAGTTAGAACTAGAAAGGACTGTTAGAATACAGATATACAAACACATGCTATAAATAAAATATCTGATAGCTGTAAGATGTAAGACATTCTTGTAGGTTTGCCAGAAAACAAGTAAGAGCATGATTTTTTTTTCCGAGATACATCTTGTGTTATTTTAGCTGTCTCTTCCCCCACATAACATCTATTTTCGTATTTACATAATTACCTGATGCCCCTTAGAGCCCTACTATCACAGATTTCCCCTGATTTAGTAGAACATTAAGTAAATGAAAAATTATTTATCCCCACTGGCCCCCAAAATAGATTTTGCTGCTGATGGAAAGGAACAAACAGTAAATCTGTCAGGTAAACTATGACCTAGCTGATAATTAGAGTTAGGATTTAAAACTGAAGGAAAGTAGTTGGTTTCCTTCTTAAATCTGTGTCCACCAAATGAAACTAAAAGACAGTTAATCTGCCTTAGTTACACCTGCAGGAGAAAGAAGTCTGTGCTTGTACTATCTTCAGGACAAAAAAAGGACTACAGTAACAATACTTGCCAGTGCCAAAACATAGTGGTAACCAGACTGACTGAAAGGTTGTCCTGTAAGAAACCAAAAATACATCTTACATGGGCAATACACTGCAGTGTTTAAATAATTACAATTAATGATTGAGAGACTTGCTACAAGTATATTTAATTTTGCAGCTACGCCCAATGAGCCTTAACAAAACTAGATCCACTGAAAAGTATCTACAGTCTTTTCAAGACACAGGAGCCCCATAAAGCTGTGGTCCTTAATTCTACAACCCTACTTATAAGAGTCTGAAAGAAAGTATCCTGAAATGTATTCTTTCTTTTTAGCATTACATAAATAAATTCATAAATAAATAAATTCTGCCACAATGATTCAGAGTCCTTGTAATTCTGATTGTCTCTCTTAAGTCTTTCTCTAATAGCTAGTGATCAGTATAGCAATAAACTGCGTGAAACAGTGTGGTATCAACAGAAGGCATTTTTCAAATGTAACAATAATATACTTTTTTTCTGTAATAAATAAGCTTTTTGAACTGCTGTTACCAATTCTCTAGTGTATGTAATCAGAATCTACAGACTAACAAAGAATTTATACAAACACCTGTGTACTTACCCATAAACTAATAGGAAAATCAGCTTTCCAGAAGACCAAGTGGTATCAAAAGGAGATATCAATCATTAATTATATTTAAAACAAAACAAACCCAAAACATCCTATTTCATGTTTTTGTTTTACTTGCTTTCTCACAGATATATATATATATATTAAAGAAACAATCTGATATAAGACATATTCTTGAAATACTGAAATCAACATTCATACTCACACTACATGGAAAAATCACGTCTCATGTCCTTTATATTAGTGAATGTATCCAGGCAAAAGAGGTGATGACATCCCGTAGCATTCTAATATAATAGAAATATTTTTTCCATTTAGGTTGGAAAAGACTCTTGAGATCATCAAATCCAACCATTAACCCAGGACTGTCAAGTCCACCAGTAAACACATCCCTAAGCACCGCACCTATGTGTTTTCTAAACACTTCCAGGGATGGTGATTCCATCACTTCCCTGAGCAGCCTGTTCCAATGCTTGACCATCCTTTCAGTGAAGAATTTTTTCCTAATATCCAATCTAAACCTCTTCTGGTGCAACTTGAGGCCATTTCCCCCTGTCCTATCACTTGTTATCTGGGAGACGGGATCGACACCCACCTGCTTACAGCCTCCTGTCAGGTAGTTGTACAGAGCAATAAGGTTCCCCGAGTCTTTTCCTCTCCAGACTGAACAGTTCCAGTTCTGTCAGCTGTTCCTTATAAGACTGGTGCTCCAGACCCTTCACCAACTTTGTTGCCTTTCTCTGTGTGCAATCTAGCACTTCAACATCCCTCCTTGAAGTGAGGGGCCTAAATAGCTACGTAACATTAAAAGATTTTTCCAGACAAGAATACTGAAGAACAAAGTCTTCTTACATAAGAAAACAGTTCTATTGAGATGTAGCAAAATGGTGAACCATTTGTAGGCTGTCTTGGAAACTGAGAGGCTTTCATCCATAGTCTAAAAGAACAAATACATAAGTGCTTTATTCATTTTTATAGCCAGGCAATATATCAATCATGCCTACATGGCTTGATCAACTAAGTTATTAATGCACATGAAAAATGAATCATGTACTTTATTATCTTTCAGAACAGAACTCAGCAATCTACAGTTCAAGATGCAAACCTCATACATTACCAGTCCACACAAACACCTGTCATTTTTCTTACCAGTAAAATGTGTTTCAACTGAGAATCACAAAAAAACCCAGACTCCTTGGTCACACAAATATACTAAGAAGTACACTTAATTATTATGAGCACTAATGCATCTCCTATATGCAAATTTAATTAGCAAAAATAATAAAAATAATAAAAAATAAATATTAACATCTTCATTTACCTTGCAAAATAAAACAGAATATCAGCCTCATCTCAGCATTATTCTTAATGCACCTTTGTCTTATATTTGCTAATATAAATATTTCAACATTTTACTACCATTCCTGGTTGGGGAGCTCTCATATATTACGGTTATTTGCAGTCAGGCAGGTAGCAGGCCATATATTTGCACACCTCAATATAAAATATTTGTGTAAAGGAAATCTCGAGCCTCTCACTGGGCACATGGTCTCCTAGCTTGCAGGAGTTGTGTGGTTGTCAAGGGGCTGTGCTTCCTTGTGAAAGATCTGTGGGAAGAGCCACCAGACTGCACAGCATCACAGAGGATGAGAAACAGATGGACTAGATCTTCTTAGACCTTGCAACTTCAAGAGCTTAAACTGTCAACTGGAGGGTCAGGAAGAGCTTATGCTTATGAAACCGGAAAGTGGAAACTCCCATGACGATGAAGGCTGGAAACTGGTGATTTCTCACACTAGGAAGAAAGTTTACGCCTCACCTGATAAGTTGCACTTTCAGAGCAGGTTCACTGCCCTTGCACTTGATGAGAAACATCTCTGGTGGGCAAGCCCGAGCCACTCAGGATGACTAGAAGGAAGCGGTGAATAATAGCAATGGGAGACTCCCTCCTGTCAGGAATGAGGACGTTTGCTGATGTGACTTGTCAGAGAGAGGTTAGCTGCCTCTTAGGTAGAATGTATACTCCACAAGAAAAATGAAAATCTAGATTTCTAAATTAGAGAAAAGATAAGAAAACCCTACAGTACATCTGAGTTCTTTTCCTTCTACATTTTGACAAATTTGTTGTAATTTTTTTACTTTTGTTAAGCTGGTTTAATAATATGTCTCAGTTACAAACATCCCATCTATCAAGACCCTGGGAAACATTCTGAAATTTTCCTCTCTTCTCCCAAAAGATGAATGTAATAAGTGAGACCTATTTACTTACTGGAAAAAAAAACAAACAAACCAAAACCAAAAACCTCTACAATAATAAATGATAACCAAGTAGTTCCTTTAAAACTTATACTGTTGTTTAAAAGAAACTACTCATATTTTCTCATTTAATATACATCCAACCCATACATGCATATTTATTTTTATGTAGACATGTCAGTTGACCTTATAGCTACTTTATATTATGGGCAACTGTAGATGTACTGAAAGATTTTGTTACTTGGAGGAAAAAGAGGAGGATATCTTACCAATGGCAATTCCTTATCTCCTCCTCTTCATTCTGCAAACAGCATCCCAGAATCATAGAGGGGTTGGGGTTGGAAGGGACCTCTGGAAGTCATTTGGTCCAAAACCCCTGGCTCAAGCAGCACCACATAGAGACAGCTGCCCAGGACCATGTCCAGGTGGCTTTCGAGTATCTCTAAGGTGGGAGATTCAGCAGCTTTTCTGGGCAGCCTGTGTCAGTGCTTGGTCAACCTCAGAGTATTAAAGTGTTTCTTGATGTTCAGAGAAAACCTCCTGTATTTCAGTTTGTCACCATTGCTTCTGACCACTGATCCTATCACTAGGCACTAGTGAAAAAAAGCCTGACTCCATCTTCTCTACACCTCCCCTTCAGGTATTTACAAACATTCATAAGATACCATCGAGCCTTCCTTTCTCCAGGCTGAGCAGTCCCAGCTCTCTCAGCCTTTCCTTGTGTGACAGATGCTCCAGTCCCTTCATCATCATAGTGGTCCTCTGCTGGACTCTCTCCAGCAGGTTCATGTCTCTGCTGTAGTCCGGAAATGGACTCAGCACTCCAGGTGTGGCCTCACCAGTGCTGAGTAGAGGGGGGGGATCACTTCCCTCAACCTGCTGGCAAAGCTATTCCTAATGCTGCCCAGGACACCATTACAAGTCTTAGCCACAAGGGTGTACTGCTGACTCACGTTCAAATTTAATTTCATGTTCTCTATTTTTTTTTCTTCACTCCTTCCCGAACACTTACAACTTCACTAGGCTTTCTCTTTTGCTCAGCCCTAACCTTATTTTCCAACTCTGACTGTGACTAAGACCCTCACCTCTGGCTCACACCACAAAAGCCCTTGCAGTACAGATCTCTTGGCTGTCCTAAATTTCCTTGGGCCCTCCAATTCCAGCCCCACTCCAACAGCACCTCTAAGCTTTCTCTTTTGCTCAAGCCTAACCCGACTTTCCGGCTCGGACTGAGACAAAGAACCTCACTTCCAGAACTTCTGTCAATATCGCTTGCAACCTTGCCTACTTTCTGTTTCTTATTTTAGATGCTGTTCAGATTTTATGGCTTTGCTGGATTTTAAAAGTAATGTTCATGGTATAAAATGTACCAATAAATACATCAAAGGTCACATTAGCTTTACTTGGCTGTGCCAAAAAGATGCTACACTAACTTGCTTCAGTAATTTGACTCTGTAAATTTACTATATGGCTTAAGAAAGTCCCCTTTTGCTATGGTATTTCAGGCTACCCAATATCATATTTCTATCTGGCATCCATTCAAGCCTACTTCTTCACTCTAGCCACTTCTAAAGGTTTCCCAGTTCCTTGAAATTTCTCATAAATCAAACACTTCCCATTCCTCCTTGTATAAATCTGAAGAGAGTGACCCTCACCATCATTCTTGACTACAGAAACCAAAGTTGAAGCCTTGGTTCTAACAGAATTCAGTAACTATATACTCAGAACTTTAATATTAGGCAAAATTTAAGTAGCCTTTGACTTGAAGGTTATTTTTTTAGGGATGACAAAACCCCTCAGACTCAAGTGCTTCCCATAATCAGAAACAGAGACTAAATCTAAACTCCTTTGGATGTACATCTTTTGTAGCATCTTTTTTTACTGCAAGCTCTTCAAATTACCAATTTTTTTGTTATGTTTAGCAAAATATTGGTGTCTAGATAAACATGACCTTACAAAAAAATGGCATGTACAACATGCTATATTCTTAAATACAAGGGGTATTTGAGATTGGATTAATATGACTTAATTTTAAAACTGCATTTTCTTTTTTGCCTAGAACTGAACATAATAACTATAATTGCAACTAAGATTAATCACACTGAACATTATACAGTGGTTTAGATTAATTTAAAATGTTCTATAATCTCAATCAAGGAAAAAAAAAAATCACATTTCAGCTAATCTCTTGGAGAATACTGCCTGAGATTTATAAGGGACATACATCAACCAAAACTCTCAAAACTTGACAAGACATCACTCATCTGGAGAGTGAAGACTCCAGTGTGTTAACAAGTTCATGGCTGCTTTTGCTACTACGCATAGAAAGGTTGAATTTTTGATCCAGGGAATAAGTAAACATTCCCATATTAGCTAAGAGTAAACTGATCTAGGAAATGTAGCTGAAATTAATTTCTTATTTAAAAAAAAAAAAAAAAGAAGTAAAAATCACACCTTAATCTTTATGTTTCACTACCAAGCAAGGGAAAATTGGAGCTCTGACATTCACACCCAAAAGGTTTGTTTTCTTTGCTTTACAAACAGTAGCATGCTTTTCTTGCAGTTGATTATACTATGACAGAACACAGCAGGGGTGACAGTGGTAATAGATTAAACAAACTGTGTTTAAAAAACTAAGTAAATGGCAAAGATTGTTTTAGCATAGGGATTATAGCAATTATTTCTCTTAATTTAATTTGAAATCTCAAAGGGCAGCTGGTCTGAAGCAGTCTTAACCAAAAAGATCTAAAGCAAAGCATGAGCTTTCATCTCTTAATTTGACTCAGTGACACCTTAGTTTTACGAAAAAGGAAAACCAAAACAAAACAAAAACGCTGTACATTAGTTCCCCACTGTTTTTAAAGGTTCAACACTAGATATTTTGGTTTAGTATTATATATTTTATATATAATTTATATATATAATTATATATATTATAATATATAATTGTTTCAAATATATTTGAAATTTGGTTTATTTCAAAAGAAGGTATAATAAATTTCTGCTGACAAGATTTGGGGTTTGTTTGGGAATTTTTTAATGACACTTGAAACCTTTTATTAATCTCTGCTTATTTCCCTTTTCACCTAAGTATTGTTGCAATACTACAGTTTCCCAGTTTTTATGACCTGAAGTTAGTATACTTCTGTTACTAATGGTTTTATCAGGGGGAGGGAACTAGAGGTGTGTGTGGCTTTTGGGTTTTTTTTCCTCCTCAAACCTAATACAACAAACTTCTTCCCAAAATAAGGAACACAGACTACTCCCTACAGAGCTGAGACTGAGTAATGCAAATCTTTTCCAATATCAAAATAAAGAACAGATTTGTCAGTTTGTATGCCTATGAGTGGAAATACATGTACAGACTATATTGGACTCTGTTCTGTGGAAAAGGATGACTTCTAGTCTTAACTCTCAGAATAATGATAATATATAATTTACCAAAGATAATTTAAAAACTTGGGATTTTTAGATAAGCAGCATACAAATTTAATTGTAGTCCAGACTGTATCAGCCTGCCTCACTTTGCTTTAAGCAGTTATCTACTGCTGTGTGTTTAGGAACACTAGTAGTCATTATCAGTAAAGAATTCAGTGATGAGAATGAGCCATAAGCCATTCTAATAAGCCCTGTAAAAGGAAGATGATAACCCTTACTCAAAAAAAATACAGGGATTTGTCATAAGAAGATGAATGTAGGCATGGAAAAAAAAGTAAACAGTGCAATGGTTAATCTTTCCTTTTTGTGTTGTTTTTTTTTTTGTTTTTTTTTTTTTGCTTGTTTGGTTTTTAATTTTTGAAGTTTTATTTGCCATATAGGAAGTCAAGACCTCTCTGTTTCCAACTGATTTCTAAGCTGAACTTCCATCCTGATTTCATATTGCTGAATTAAGACAAATGTATAGATAAATAAGGAACTGTAAAAAACGCGGGAAATCAATAATGGTTAGCATGATTGGAAGCACTCAAAGCAAGCTAAAATTGTCCTCAGTCTCAGGAACTTTCTAGACTGTACCGGTACAATGTGCTGCAGATCTGAACACTGTTCAATCCAATTTACTAGAAATTATTAAATTAATAATACTAAAGATGTAACAAGAATCCTAATTGTTAGACAGGAAAATAAAATACTAAGTAAAGTTACCTCAGCTTACAGTACATTTTTTGATGTAACTGCAAACAAGTCATACCAACAATACGTCAAAATGGAGAGTGACAGTTAAAGCACTCTACATTTAAGTTTGGAACTGTGCAAGAACACTTATCTTACAGATGAAGATTGTTGACTTTTCAGATTAGTAGTAGGTGGTGATGGGAACGGGATGCATGCTGTAATTGTAGGTGTCTAGAAATAAATACATCTTAGATTACTAGAATACTAAATAGTGTGAAACTATACTAGAATTTGTAATCTTAAGTTTCCTGTAGACAAAACAATCCATACCAACATACTTAATAAAAATTTGCAAGTCTGATTTGACGTAATATTAAATTTTCAGGAAAATAAAGCTTGCATAAAAGTTGCAGGTAATTTGCACTATACACCAAATTCCAAACATTGCTATGTTCTGTGCATTAAGCTTTCTCCTTGAACAACAGACTATGTTAAAAGGGACAGATTAAACCAGTATTTAAGCTTATTTTCCCTTCTTAACTGAAAGTTCAACAGAATTCAAGAAATACAGGAGCTTATTTCAAAGAAATTTTAGTGTTGTGTTGCTTAGACTTCAGATAAATATGGTATACAACATTGTCTCCACACAGCTTTAGTCACTTAATCTAAATAAGTAATTATGTGAGGTAATTTCTATAGCACAATGGTCTGGTGGCAGGTGCCTGTAGAAATAGTTCTACTGTTTTCAGTAAGATTTATATGACACCTTTTCTGTTTTATATGAACTGTACCTAAATAACACATTATCTTGGTATTTTGAAGTTACAAAGGTCCCTGAAGAATCTTCTGGCACAGTTTTTAATCACCTGTTACCACATAGTTTAAATTAGGAACTGAACCAAAGTTCACTGACATCAGCAGATTTGTCATTGACTTCAGAATATCACTCATGCTGTTGCTCAGAGAAATAAGCAGTACTCCACTGATGTAAACAAGGAAAGTTTTGTGACTATATCCAAACAAAACACTCATTAATTTTTCCTAAGATTGAATCCTTTGAAAGTAATCTGAAAATGTAATGCTTCAGTGCAGGGGCACTTTGGTGCCAGACAGTTCTCTTTAAGCATGAAGACAAAAAGGAAAATTCCTATTATACATTAAACAGGAAAAAGAAAAATAATGCATGGCTAGTTATCTTCCTTTCCTACCTCCCATGAAAGTACTACTTCTTTGTTCCAGAAGCAATACAGCTCTCTTGTATAGGCTAACCTGAATCCACAATGGAAACTGTTCGTAAGTACAAAGGTTAGTATTTATTTATCCCGGATAAATAAAGGGCCACTTACTCATTTCTTGTTAACATTATGGTAAGGGCTTGCAAGATGACAAGGTTAGTTTCCATGGGGAAAAAGGAAAAAAAATAAAATAAAATCTGAGAGAGAGAGGGATATGTTGTTTGTTTTGGTTTGGTTTGGTTTTTCCCCAAGAAATAAACCCCATTTTTTCTTTAGTAGGCAGACCAAATATTCTTCATGCCTAAAGAGGCATTTTAGATTTAAAAACTAAAAGAGAGAATGATCTAACGCTATATTTCCAATCAAACCTCCCCCCAAATTAGATTTTTATTTTTTAAGTAACACAAAGCTATCCTTATCTGGATAAGGACAGAAAAAAACCAACTACATAGTGAAGTACAAAATACTTATATCTCTAATTCAGTGTCTTTAATAAGTCAGAAATTTGATTAAATTTTGTCCATTCTACCAGTTGTTACATTTAATTCATCAGTGAGTTTTTTTAAAAGAAAAACTGCTTAATTTAGCCTAAATTGGTTTTATGTGAATGAATAACAAGTAAGTCTACTAGCAGAAATATTTACTTAAACAAGAAACTAAGTGAATACTAAAATATAATCCTGAAAGTCAAATTCAGGATATTTAAACATATTTAATAAAGCTTTTTTTGGGGTCATATTTTAAACTACACACTGCAAAAAAATCCTGATACAGTATGCTGAGATGACCACACTAATACGTTATCATGATGTAACTCTGTAACCATTTTGCACTTCTCAGTCTAAGCTATGAAAAACTGTTTTTGTTAAAAATGCAATGCTAACCTCTAGGACAACGTTACTTAATGTATATATACACATAAACACATATTTAGACACATATATGTGTAAGTGTGCATGTGTGCATATTCCTCTCTTGTCTTCAAAACCTCACCACATTATACTTTCTTCCAGTGGCAGAGCAACAGGCAAAAATAACCTCTACTAATGATGCAGACTTGGCATGGTATTCCTTTCATGGAAAATCAGCATGCACAGCTATGTTTCAGTATGCATGCACATGTATTTTCTAAACATATTTCCTCACAGGGATAAGTATGAGTTTTCATCTTTCATTTGTAAAAGAATGTTCTTAAAAAACAAAACAAAACAAAACAAAAATTCTAGTCTTGGTTTGTATTTCCATTGCCAAACATGTAATGAAGACCCAGGAAGTATTGACAAGTACAACTCAATACAATTTAAACATCTTGTTAGAAGCCAGTATGGCAAAAAAAAAAAGTCAATGAACCTAGATTTTCCCAGCACTTTCCAAATTACATTTGTAGGAAAATACACAGTCAAATGGTACTTGATATTACGCACCATCACAAATTATACTTTATGCTGGACAGTAAAAATGTTCACATTAAGTACACAATTTCTAGAGATAACACTAAATATGAACCGGCACCTGATTTATGAAACCAGTGGAAAGAATAGTTCATGCTCTGCAAGAGTACTTGCTTAAGGAACACTCCAGAATTTTTTCCTTGCTCTCAAACTACGTATAAGCTATTGTAATTTAGGCAAGAAAAATAAACATGTTTATCTAAAGTAATTTTTAAAGTACTTTTAACAAACCACGGGTCAGATGTGTGGTAGCATCATCATCCCATTTCACTCAGCCTGAAAATCACACCAGCCTCCCAAACAAATGAAGGATTAAGCCCAGTAAGGAACAGTCCAAATTCTAGACCTAATCTAAAAAATGACATTTTGCCACAGGAAAAAAACTGCACTGAGTTTCCACTCTATAAATTCAATTGAGTTCTCAAATAATTCAGATATTGTTTTCAGAAAATTGCCTAAAGATATTTTGAAACTATAAAGACTCCTTTAGCACACTAAAAGAGACTACTGGCTATTCTGTAGTATATAAAATCATCACAAATTTAATTTTGGAGACAACATTTTATTCCTATGATAGCTATGCATAGTATGCAATATTTCTGTGCATTTTAGGTGAGAATTAAACAGAAAAATTCACAGTACCCAGCACAGCCATTAAGGCTGCTACTTTATATCTGATTATTACATTTTCTGCAAGGTTCAGGGGAAAATCAGAAGGCATTTCTGGAGTCAGGCAGAGTATGGGACAGAGGAGATTTAGATACTACATGTATCTAAATTTCCTGTAAGATTATCAGAGCATTACTGTTTCAATTTCATGTATATACTAAGTGAATGAAAATAGCCATTATAGCTAAACAGCTTTGCAGCACCTTCACACTATAAGGTAATTTCAGGATAAAAAATTCTGGAAAAGGTGGAAATAATGCAAAATCATTAACAAGAACTAGCTGTTAACAATCTGAGTCTTCAAAAATTATGTTCCATTTTGAACAGCATTTAAACAACTACAATGAGAGCAGAAGACCTCATTTATCCAGAAGCCTCACTTGCCTCAGTGGAGTTTCCTCCACCTGGAAAACAACAGGTAGGGAACCATTACCATTCCCTTAAAGTAATGCACCTAAGTAAAATTACAGATTGCTATAACATACAGTGCAAAACATCTATATATTGAGAGAGAGAACAGAAAACATACATTTTAAAAGATGTTTGAAGGTATTTTTTTACTCTACAAAATCAACAGCACTTGTGACTTACCTTCAACTCTGTGCAAAAAAGAGGAAGAACAGAAATGTCTCTGCCTAAGATACAAAATGCTAATTTAGCCTGTGTTCCTTTTCTCTCAGGATATTTCCTTTGATACTGATGTTCCAATGGGCTTTAAGTGCCAATTAGTGTAATCTTTGCCTCATATCCCATAAACCGGGATATAAATTTCCCTCATCAATTACTAACACATTAGATAATGTTGAGTAAGGGCACATTCTGTACCTCAACTAGCAGATTTTTTTTTTAAACAGCACAGAAGTCACTGCCCGTAGTGGCATTTGTAAGACTACAGTGCACACTAGTGGAATGCAGCAGTATATGCATTTTGTCACTGTTTTCAGTATAATGTAAAATTGCTTTATAAATATTCCATCTTATTTAACTTTTAAACCACCACAAAAACACGTCCTTCAGAAATGATAGAAACAGCTATAAAATGTTGAGGAAGACTTGCAAAGTGTTTAAACATGCATGTTTTATTGTGCATAAGACTAAATGAGCATTCTAAATCCTAAAACTTTAATAGTCTTGCTAACTGTAACTCCTTGTTTACAAACATCACAGCAATACATCAAGGATTTACTCTGTTTTATAGAGTTCAAAGACCTAAATAATCAGACTTGGATACACTTTTTGTGCCTGTAAACTACAAGGTCGGTTAATTCATCTGTAAACTAAGCTGTATCTGACATAATTGGATAGCCCATTTTCAGGGACTTTCAACTAGCAATGTCATTGTTGTAAAATTTTTTCTGTTCTTCAGAGAACTTAGATTCCTAGATTTTCCTACAAAGACTGTTTTAAAAACAAATACATCTAATGTCAACACCCTTTATTTATTCAGTGGTTTTATGGACTTGATTTTTGTCCTTCTGTGGGTTCTCACAAAAACACAACAATAATGCAAGTATAATTTTATACTGAGCAACTGCATTCCCCTTTTTAAGAATAATAAAGTGTATTACTGTTGTTAAGAGTTTATTTGTAATATATTTAAAAAATCAAGGCATATGAAATATTAATTGCTTTAGTATCCCACTAAGGGCTGCAAGCTCTTCTGGAAGTAGAACTGAAGCTTATTAACAGTACAGACAGTACATACAAAATGTTTTTGACAGCTAAGAAAGGTAGACACATAAGTCTTAGTTTAAGATTTGATCTTATGGGCTGAATATTGTGTAACAAACTCATAAATAGGTCTTTTCAAAAGCTTCAAATATATCTAATGATCTTTAATACTGATGGCATTTTTAGGTTACATATTGACAAAAAATTGTAAACCAGGCTCCATATAGCACAATATACTTTTCCTGCAATAAACACAAAGTGTAAGGAAGGGATTTTTGGGATATCCCACTTCAATTCTTGCTTTCTCCCTGGAAAAATATTTGGTGGTCATGAAGTCTTAATTCACTAGCTCCCTAAAGAAAGCCAAGACAATTTTGTCTATTTAGTCAGTCAAGTAAAGTAAATTTTAAACCCTAATCTGTAGTGAGGAGGTAATCTTTAAAGAAGAACAGCCAATTAGGACTTGGTTTAAAACTGTTATAATTAAAAATACTTGAAATTAAGGAAAGGCTAGAGAAAGCTCAATGAATGAGGATTTCTGAGTGTCCTTAGAGAAACAGACAAAATTGTGTGTAGTAAAAACAGATGACATTTGACTGCTTTCAAATAAAGAAAGAGTGCTGTCAAACTTCAATTAAGATTTGAACCATAAGCTTCCTAGTGTTAACTTTTTATTTTACTATTTAATGGGAGAGCAGAATTTTTATAACAGGAAAAGAAATGATATTTCAACACTAAATGCAATTTCCTGTTTTGTCTGTTACAATGGTCTAATTTATGACCCCAAACAGGACAAGTTCAATACTCGTGTCACACAAAGCTATATATACTGCTTGTTGTTACTACAAACATAAATTGCCACTTTACTACTTTTTTTTTTAATTAACTCATACATTAAAAGCTTACTCTGTTTCCAAATTGATGCAGAATGCATAATTTTTTAAGAAAGATTATTATCAAGATCACCAAGGCTTTCCATATTTAGTTTGTTCCAAGGTAAGTGCCTTTTAACAGAAAGTAATGAGTGACTGTGAGCATTAATATGCAAGTCTTGGCAGCTGTGAAGCTTCTAACATTACACAAAATCTCTCAAAATTCCACAATGCTGGCAGAGATAACTATGCTTAAAAATAGTTTAATTTGCAGTGGCATTGTCACCAAGCATTTTTTTCACATTCCCAGAGGGACTGTCAGGTGATCTACCAAAGGAAATAGCAGATTAATTTATGCATGACTGAAACCAAAAACTATTAGTCAGGGACATGAAAATAATCCAGAGGTAATGAATGATCCATTATTGATCTAGAAATTCCTTTGTAATTTAATAATGATGCAAGCATGTATACAAATCAGATGCCATACTTAGCCTAGTACATGTCTGTGCTTTCTTTTACTTCATTTTAAATTTTTTCAGCATCAAGAACCTTTTATGGTGCTCCAGCATCCACTTCTCAACAGTAACATATAGTAAAAGACATTCACACACAACATCAACACACAAGATTTGTGGGTTTTTTCCATAAAGGAATAATTTTCACTTACAAAAAACCCCACAAATAAAGTAATTTCATTCACATTAGTCAGATTCAGGACCAGTGCTTTCCTGCCATTTATAACCTAGTTATAGAAGTCTTACAAATCTCAGAAGATAAAACAGAATGCTCAAAATATTACTTCCTGTTAGCAATTAAAGCAATTCCACGTGTTCCCACGAAAAAATCAGCAACACATATATGTGTATATGCATGCACAGATATAAAAATTGGTATCTATCAATCTCCTACCAATTCTTAGCAAGTTTTTAGTACTTCTTGTTCTATTCCTGCCATAAAACATAAAGACTACATCTCTTAAGAAAAACATTTAACTAAATCTAGACTTCCTCTGTTGTACAGAAGTACGGTAAGCTAAAATCCTACTTAATGAGCAAGCAGAAAATTAAAAAAACCCTAAAATCTGAAGGAACTCAAATATCACAGATAGATGGTAATCTGTTGCTGTGGATGTTCATCTATGAAGGAAATTCCATTTATGTATGCACCACCTTGTAACTAGAAATTGGAATTTAATAGACTGCTTGCAATCTTTTCAAAAACATTAAAAGAAAGCTAATTAATTTTCACAATTATTCCAAATCTGAGATGTTAAATTTATAGGAAATTTTAAAATCCCCATCCATATTTAGTTACATAGACATTTTGAGTTTTGTTGGATCTAAGAGGTCCTTAACCCATTGTTCTGAAAGCTAAATCCTGCAAGCTGCAACACAATTTTTTCTTACTCTTCTACTCATGAACTTGGATTGAAATGAACACTTCTTTCCTAACACCATTCCTACCTAACCAGGCAATGTTTTTAAGTAACTCCTTTGAAGGCTGGTCTCCTTTATAGAAGTACACTGCTTTCTTGCATCAGAACTCTACCAAGATTTCCTTGCTAAGCTAAATCAGTCTCCTGACACATCTACTGGTTCTCCCGAGTACGAGGACAAACTTTGTTGCACTTGGAAGATCCTGTACTTCAAGACCTGCTAGCTTTAGTGAACTCTTTGTTTACCAGTCAGAGCTGCCTCCCCATGGGATCCTACCCAACAATTCCCTGACTAAGCCAATGTCCTGCTTTCCTGAGGTTCAGGGGGTGTGCTGCTTGCCTTTCTCACTTCTTTCAGGAACATGAACACCACAATTTCAAAGTTGCTACAGATAAAGAAATTATTCATCATAGCCTCCTTTATATTAGTCAACAGCAGATCGAGCTATGCATTTGAGAGCAACTTCCATCCCCTCAGCCCTTCCTTGCCAGTCTTTCCTGCGGTCCTTCAGAGTACTACATTTGCATGAATTTGGCACACTATCTTAACTGCTCCAACACTATTGTAGTTATGTAACCACATATAGCTCTAACTCTTCCTGCTTGTTTCCCAGGCTGTGTGCATTTCTGTACCAGCACTTGAGGCAGGTGTCCCTTCACCTTGTTTTATCATTCATGAAGTCTTTCTTGCTCCAATCATCCTGCACTTTGAGCTTTCCACTTATTCTGAATATGTGGAAATGAATGCCACTTCTTCACTTTACCGTGGTCCATAACTCCCAACCCTACCATTCCTAGTTCAAAGCTTTACTCATTAAGTTAGCCAGCTTGTTGGATCAAGGAAGCAACACCTCCATGACCTCATCCCCAGAGCTGTGTGGTCATTCCCAAAAAGCCCCCATCTGGTGTCCATGCGGATGAGCAGCAGAGAACAGAGGTAGTCTAAGGACAGGAAAAACCTTGGCAATCTCTCTTCAGTGTTCTGGATCCAAGTCCACAGCAACCCACACAATCCTCAAAAGGGCAAGTGGGAGACACAGGGATTTCTCTCCCTGCAGGAGAGTGTCTCCTGGTACTGCCACTGGCTGCTTCCCCCTGATGTTATTGCAAGGTTCGGGTTGAAGCCAGCTCTGATGCCTCCCCGATCATACTTTCCTCTCCTACTCTGCTACCAGGCTTCTGAACCTATTCCACAACCACAGAACTGCTTGTGGAAAAAGAGCATTCTCCAGCTGCTGGAGATCGTGTTTCCAGCCTACTGTGGGACTCTATTTACCTCACAACTGATCACAGTGTCTGGCTGCCCCTCCTGTGTGGTTCAGGCTCTCTTGCCTCTGGGGACTGTGATGATGGTATTAATCTCCCCTTTGCCTTCCCCTGAGCCTGCCCAGCCTGCTCATGTCCTCCTGCAGCTCCAAAGGGGCATCACATTTCCTCAGCTAGTGTACCCCTCTTTTAGGCATGGACACTTCTTTCCCCCGCCCCAGCCTCACAGGAAGGTGTCAGGCACTGCCTGCAGCCCACGGCCTGGGGACCTGCATCCTCCATCAGCAACTCAGAGACAAGGTCTCTACTGCGCCAGCAGCAGAAGCCCCTGCTGATGCTGGCTACCTGCCCCAGGGTGTGCCACCACCATTGCTGATGTGTCTTGTGCTGCCATTGGCATGTTTCCAGCCCCCTCCCACACGCAAACTGCTGGACAAGCCCCCTTTCCCCACAGGCACAGCCTGGGACCTGGGCACTGAGCCTTCCTGCAAGGCTACGGAGCTACCCGGTGCCACCCTCGCAGCTCCCCAGCACTGGTGCTTCCATGACAGCACATGGTATTTGCGCTGGGGCTGGGCTTCCTCACATACCCTTGGCAGGTCCCTCCCCACCAGGCTATAGGGATAAATAGCTGATAAATGGTTGATTTATCACATTCATAAACCCTAGACATGATTTTACTTAGTTACAACACCAGAAATGAGAAGTCTCAGTTTTGTTTCTTACTGCATGTGATAATGATGTGCTGCCAACATACCTGTCTCGGGCTTTCCAGCTTCGTTTGTCTCAGTTCTTCGTATTTCCATTTCCAAAGAAATAATTCATTCTCTAGCTTTTCCATTTCTTTTTCCATAAATACGTACATTCTGAAAAAGTATTTTAAAAGTCAGCATTACATCTCTTTGTGGTTGACAACAGACAAATTACTTCGAATTTCCTGTTCATAGCTTGAGTTGTATTTTGCTGTCTTTGTCAACTGTATATCTTTTTTTTAATTAAAAACCTATATTATTATCATATAATTATTCCAACAGATTTAACACAATTAATAGCTAAGAATAAGAAATCCAATAGTAGAATTAAAATAAAACAGAAATCCAGTAGTATAGAATTAATATTTTAAATGAAATAAAATTTAGTGATAAACTGAAGAAAATTTGGAAATGGACTTGTTAGTGATTCAGGTCACCTAACACACGGCAAGTTAGTGAAGATCCTCAGAGAAAAGGTACTGTATCATTTTTGTTTGGTTACAGACAGAAGATTATTTGAAACACACATACACAGAGGAATATATACTATATGTAGACAGTACTGAAACAAAAGATGATCTACTTTAGATCTTAAAAAATATTAAAATATGTATATTTAATGATTAAAAAATACTTCTTAAAAGAAAACGCTAGAATTTTAGGAAAATTATTATTTAGCTCAGAGGTACTACACCCTCATTCAGCACTTCCTCTGGAATGTTATTTGAGCATAAAGTCCACTACTAAACTCAGAAAAATTATTTAGGATGCACACTTCACAAAGAATGAAGAACAGTTCCTTGGAGAAAGGTCCTGTATTACTGGAACAATTAACTTTGATATTTACTTTTACACCTCCTCTACCTTTCAGTCTTTCAGGAAATAATGAAAGAAATATGAAGCAGCAGAGGCACTACAGATGTTCTTGTCTTTGAGACCAATTAAAAACTCATTTCTGTGTTCACAGGACAAGTTCCAAAGACAAGCATGAACTTCTTATAATTTCATTTTTATGACCTTCCTTCATAATTTCATTTTACATTTGTGCAATACATATGCATCATTTTGCAACTTTGCAACAAAACAGAGTTTGGAACATAATTAAAATCGCAAGAAAAAAATTCTTAATTACAAATAAAAGCTTTCATTTCTAGCATTTCTATGAAATCAAATCACAGTTTAAAATTCTGGAATATTTCATTATCTATAAGTATCAATATAGGAATAAAGCCTATAAAGTCAGGACGCTGAAGAAATCTAAAATCTGAAGAAACAGTAAAACAGTAAAACCACATAAGTACTATTATGTTGGGAGATGAAAACTTTACATTATATAATTTTTTTGAAAATGGAGAGATGCAGGGCTGCTATACCAGGAAAGAGAAAAATATTGAAATAGTTGAAAATTCTAATACTGGCAATTAAAGGAACTGTGGTATGTTGCAGTAGTTATTTTCTATTCTGAAGCCAATGGAATTTGCCAACTTTTTTACTTAAGATAGTATTATCAGCTGACTGTAACTACATTCTGAGAATATTTGGTTTAAAATTTGTCTTCCACAACAGCATCGTTAACTTTAAGGAATTAAAGCAAATTCTATTAATGAGATTTGTCTGGGGCATTTCTATGCAGCATACTGCAGGATTGCACAGAGATACCAAGAGTTAACACTGACTGGTCTGGCTCCGGTCCTGGAAGCAATGTTAGCTACATTAATGTAGCATTCCACTTGAGTGATGTTATTGTTCTCTTTTTTTTTACAACTAAACCTAATGCTCTTGAACCAGGGATCTCCTTTTTCTGCATAGATACAGCACAGCTTATCTTAGTAAACACCTACAGCTCCCATCACATTATAGTAATAAAATAAACACCGTCACTCAGAAAGCAAAGTGGAGCATGATGACTTCTGTCATATGTAAAAGTACCTAACACATGCATTTCAGCTGAATGTTTTTTTTTTCTTCTGAAGTAAGGGGATATTCTTACTGGAATCATACCATGACTTCATGGGGAACTAAAAGAATTAAGAGGGACATTTAATACAGTAGGAGGTAAAAGCATGAAAGATGACTCTTTAATACTTTGAATAATAGCCTATTGACAGTACTGAATGCATTGAAAGTCCTTAGAAATAATCTAATCTGAAAAGTAAAAGAAGAGTGTCCACTATGTTGTGCTTGCTTAGGAGATACTACTTTTATTTTGTGTTACAGTAGCTCTTGAGTGAGGTCAGATCCCTCCGGTGCTACTAAATTCCACGGATGATCCTGTCCACATAAAGTTTGTTATTTAAATAAGGAAAACAAAGAGTAGAAGAAAGAATACAGAAGAGGTTGGAGAAGCATCTTACTACTACTAAAACAAAAGATCAAGATCAGAACATTTTTAATGGATCTAGTAACCACCTATTTTAACTCATTATCTAATCACATCAGAGAATTACACAGAATGGTTGACTTTGGAAGGGATCTCTGGAGGTCATCTGGTCCACACCCCACTACACAAGCAAGGTCACCTAGAGCTGATTGCTCAGGACTGTGTCCAGGTGGCTTTTGAAGCCTCCAAAACTGCAGACTCAGCAATGTCTCTGGGCAACCTGTGCCTGTGTTCAGTCACCCTTGCAGGAAAAAAAAAAAAAAAAAAAAAAAAAAATCTTGATGCTCAGACAGAGCCTCCTGTGTCCGTTGCTTAAGTCTACTGATCCAGCTGTAAGCAATTCCTCTTCAAAATTTTCAACCACCAGTGTAGCTGGTGGGCTTTTGGTTTTAGACCAAAGAAACACGTTTAAGTTCAGAATATAACAAATTAAGATCTTGAAATTAGAGGACATTTAGATGAGAACACTGATCCAAAAGATGACTAAAGATAGCTGTTTTAAGCAAATGATTCTTTAAAGTGCTGAACAGCTCATAAGGTCTTACTTCCCATTCATGTCAACAAGACCTCAAATGTGTATTTGACATGAGCCATAGTGCCTGGGAGAGGATTTTGTGTGTGATTTCACATTGTAAACAAAACTCTGAAGTTCTCTGAAAGTCACAACATAAACTTTGAGCTGTTTTTTTTGTGTTGTTTTTTTTCAAGTTCCTTTCTTTTTATATTTTGCAAAACCCGATCTGTGGCTTTAAGGGTTTATTGGCATTACTGAAGATAGCTTTAAACAGGATGCAAGAAGCATAGGTCTTCTCAGGGTGAAGCAGCAAAACAACTTATGGAGAGATTAGTCAGGTAACTAGGGGCGAGTCCAAACACTGGATATGCGTAAGCTAATTTGACTCTGGAAAGAATGCAGCTATGGTTCAGGAGTACTTGCAAACCAGAAAACTGCTGAGAAGTCCTGTGCTGTATGAGTAAGATCATACTGACTGCCAAGGTAACCTTTGGCCTTGGGGTTCAAGCTGTCTGTGATCCAAGCTTGCTTTTGACGCAGCACAGCTGTGTGTCCTTGGCTCAAGTTACTGAGAAAAGTGCTCCGTTGTGAGAAAGAAGCTGCTAGATAGTGCTTAAGCCAGAGCCATGCAAGATAAGAAAACAAAAATGCAAACAGGGGTGAGATTGTTGAGATAGTCATTATTAGCAGCTCCAGGATCCAGAAGTGAAAATACTGACATCAAAAGTATAAAACCTAAGAGGAAAAACTGGGAATCTGAAGATGGAAGCTCATTAAAATCAGCTGATTCCACTAAGCAGTGGAGACAACCCTTTCTCAGCTGGCAGATAACAGTCTGTCCAACAAAGATTCGTAGGGTGTCTCAATAGGCTGGTGAATATGTTAATATTTATCCAAGTAACATTATTCCTAGCTATTTATTGTGTGCATTGATAAAAATAATTGCTTCAGACTTCTAGGTCACATGTATTCTCCTTACAGAACATCTTCACACATGGGAAATGTTGCTCTAAGTGACATGGAGAGGGAGCTGTTATACCGGTGCCCACCGTTCTGTGGCCATCACTGCTCTGCCATCATTTGCTGCCTGAAGTTGGCACTGCCATATGGTGCACGGTGTAGACATGCCTCAGTTTCCGTGTGCCACGTATACCACAGTCAGTATATATCTAGGCGTAAATTGCAAAACCTTTTCTCTGAAGTACAGTTACAAATTGGCTAGGAAGGAATGTGAACCAAAACCAGGAAGGCAGAACCAGGGTTTATTAAAATTTTGTCAAAGTGATTAAAAAAATAAAAGTTGAAAAATTATCCCCTTTTTCAAAGGAAAGTTTGGCTGTCATATGCGTGTATCTATACTGTGATTGCTGTTGAAAAATGAAGTACCTTGGACTCTAAATACTTCAGCCAGAGGAAAATGGGTATGTGAGGCATCAGCCTCTTAACTCACATATACAAGTATCATATTAAGCTCAAAAATGTAGGCGTTCTTGGATTTTTGCTTTCAAAAAAAATAAATCCTTTTTAATAAACCAGAACATTCTTCTATTCATCTGCTGAAGCATGATTCAAATAAAAAAATATTGTATGTTTTCTACAGCCATCTAACTCATATAACAAAAGACAGTAAATCCTAGTTAAGAGTGTAAAGGATTTAAAAACTTTTTTTTTTTTCTCAGACTTGTACTACCTACAGGATGATTGCAAAAAGAAACTGACAGGAAAAAGATTCTTCATCATAGCTTACCATTACAGACTTGCTGAACTGAAACTTTTGAATGTGTCTGCAATAGAGAGGGAATTTTCTTCTCATTTTCTAATTAACTTCAGCTGACTTTGAAGTTACAGCCACGTAGTGCCTGAAGTCTCCTACTATATCCATCATACACATACGTGTTTCCTTGGAAAGACTTTTTGGTGCAGTTCAGCCTTGCTCAATACTGACCATCTATACGAAACACCAAAGAATTCCTACCAACACAGAGAATCACATACTATCATATAGTGTGTAATCAACACATAACTTCTTTTAGGCCACCAAAATGCACATTTGCACATATGAGGTAAATTTGATATGATACAATAAGCATACAGTAAGTGTGTTATTCTCTCTCTGTTAGTTGCTTTTGATGTATACTTTACTATAAGTGAGATTGACAGCATTTTGCAGCTGTATTCATGTACTTTTAATTCAAAACCAGCCACAGTCATCCTGCAGTTGCAGTCTTTCAATGTCTGCTGGTAGACTATTTGAGAATTTGTTGCTATGCACAAAGCACTCCAATAACTGAACATAACATTAGAAACCACTGCATCGACACCAAATTGCTAGTAAGTATATATTTTTAATTAAATGTACATTCTTGACAGTTCTGTACGGAGCACTTAAGTTTTAAATGATAGAAAAGCCAAGGAAAACAATAAATACATTATGCTGAACTGTCTCTATGTATTCTTATCAGAGTCTTGTAAATAGCAATTAATAAAATATAGAAATGAGAACATCTGAACTATAAATGCAAGCATCATTATATATATTTTAGAAAGTGCCTTAAAAATCTTTACTTTTAATAGTGATTTCCCGAGGTAGGATATATACTGCACTTACTCTTTTTCCTTTTTTAAGATTTTCTGCATCTCAGCCAAATGTAAATGCAAGACTGAAACATGTATTAGATCATTCTCTGTTGTCTTAGATGTACTGTCCAAACTTTTTTTAGGTTTCTCCAAGCAGATGCTGGGAACTCCACTGGGAAAGGAATCGGGAGGCTTTGGAGTGATTTTTTTATTGTGATTGCTTTGGTCTTTGATTACCTCCACTTCCTGAGAAAACAAAAAAATGACATCCAAGAAAAACAGAAATTAAGGCAAAAGTCTAACAACTTCTGCAGGGCCTACCAAGGCTCTTCTAGGCATTTAATTCAAGTAGAAGAAAAAAGGGAATAAGTAACATCTTATACACTTGCAATGTATATGGATAAAATGTGCAAAAAAAGATCACTGCTGTTTCATGATGTCTCACACGTTCTGTTATGACCAGCTTCATATCCAAAATATTTCTAATCCATTTTTACTAAAGAAATAGACTCCAGTTATCATTAGTTGGCTATAACTACAGAAGACAGAATCCTGGAAGTAACAAAACCAAGAAGGCAATTTATGCATACAAATAATATACTGAGAAACTCTACATTAAGAACTCTTAAACATGTAATGTAAATCACGTTGAAGCACATGATGGACTTACACAAGTTTCATGTAAGAAGCAAAGTTACCTGCATAACAAACTAATTCTGATCTCGTTCAGAAACTAAAAGCACTATAACGTCTATTTTGAAGATACATGTTTTGTGTACAAACTAGCAAAAATAAAAAAAAAAAAAAAATATTATTTTTAGGAAGATTTAACATCTCTTATAAACAACAGTTTCCCTTAAAATTTATTTAAGTTTTATCACTTCTGATGAATTGTGTTTAAAAGCCAAATTCATTTTAGCAGATTATTAGCAGTCCTATTTCATGCCACTCTTGAGTTTTTAGAAGAATGCCTCAAATCTACATCAGAAAATACTTGAAGCTGATGAAAAGATAAGACTGTTTTCCACTCACTTATAAACTTTCAGTTTTCAAGTAGTCCATTATTTTATACTAAGGAGAAAGAGAAACAGTTAAAATATATATTATGTGACTTCCTTCCTATGGCCCATTTGTTTCCTCAAAAATGTGAAAAGCATGCATCTTTTAGCCAAATTTATTCTCAATACTAACACTTATGGTGGTTTTTTTTTCAGAATTCACAGGAATATAAATGCAATTTATATGTATTTCAGAGTGAATGAAAATTCTGAGCATAATACATTCAGGCCTGAGATCCTGACAATTTCCATTGAACTGAATTAAAAAATTTCTTATGTCCCACTATGTAAGAAAAAAAAAAAAATTCCTACTATGTAGGAAAAAAATTTCCCTTATCTACAATGACTGCTATCTTATCAGACAGATAACAAGTATAGTTTTTACATGCTGCTGTCTAAGAAGACTATATCATGCATGTCAAGGCACAGAATTAAAACTTGTAAAACATGAACAAATAGATCCATTTTGATTAATATAACTGGTTCTTCTGTATAAAACTAGGAGCTGTATTAAACTCTTCCCATACTTGATCGTTTAATTTTGCGTAACAACTCGATTGCTCTCCTTATAAAACAATCTTGTGACTTTTCGGAAGAATTTGCCTCACCTCTTCCAACATTTTAGAGATCGTGTTAAGGAGAAAATAAATAATTTTATTTTACAAGCCAAGAACTTGCATTGCTTTTTTGGAGGTAGGAAAAAAAAGCACACAAACTATGCAGAATTCAGATATCAGAACTAATCTGTTACCTTAAAACACAGGAGTCAGAACAATACTTGAAGTTATTGATTATGTCTGCCTCTATTACTTAAATGTTTAGCCATAGTTGAAGGGTATGATTTTTTCCCCCCCATAATAGGAATATTAGATGAGCAAAAAAAAGTGGGTTTGCTATTGAATGAACCAGATAGTATTTTCATCAAAATCCTTGAAAAATCCTATTTCTACATACACTTCCATAACCTCCCTCTTCTTCATGGACTAAAAAATTTCCCCACACTTTACCTTCTTTCTGTCTTCTGCCCCAGGAATCTTGTTGGTTTTGCTTGGTTCTTTCACAGGTTCTCGTTTCAGAAACATTAACTGATTTAGGTCTTTTTTAATATAAGGTATTTCTGTGCAACTGAATTCAGTTTTCCAAGCAGTAGCATTTTCTAAGTTTTCCTTCTCACTTACTACATCTTGATTTACTTTTTTAAGCATACTCAGTTCTTTTACAACATTGTCTAACTTTATTCTCAATTGTCTTGCTTCCTCATGGGCTTTATTTCTTTCTCCTCTAACTTTGTTCCATTTCTCTCTCCAATTAGCGGTACAATCTGACCACCAGCGCATGGTCTTCTCCATTTGAGCAGCTCTGGCTTTGACTTCTTCCAGTTCCTGAATTTTTACTGCTTCAAAAAATTCCCAATCAATGCTGTCATTCATATGCATATATGGATAATGAGATGAATACGGGTAGAAACTTTGAGGTTGCAGATTTGAATTAGAGAGATGGCCACCTGGTTGGCAGCCTCCAGCTAATTTATAAGGTTGTCTTGGTTCAGTCCCAATAACCTCTGTCTCTTCCATCAGTTTCTGAACAGAGCTTAAATTCATGTTTTGATTCATAATCTAATTTCACCCCTAAAAAAAAAAAGACAGACAATAATTTAGCTTCCCTCAATTATGTGAGTAACCTCAAACAGTAGTTTATTTTCCTGCTACAATAATGAGAAAATTTTAATAATGCTGTCAATGTTTTAGAAGTATGCTTCATCTATAAGAAATAGCTATTAAAACACATTTTATGTAATACTTTTTGAGTACAGCATAAAGAGATATACCTATTACTTTACTAGGAATTGCTAGCAAAGTAAATGTTATTAAATAATTATAATGTTCTCAAATATTTTTGACTCTAAAGAAACCAGGCAAAAGCTTTCTTCCTTCAAAACAAGATTAAATTGAATCAATATACATTCTAAATGTCTAGTAAGAGGAAAGTATTTGTCTAGAACTACAATCACACTCACTTGCTTTCTTTCCTGAACTCTGGAACTTCATACTAGGCAAAACTTGCCTTATAATTTGCATACCTAAGGGGTAAAAAAAACAAAACCAAAAACAAAATGAACAAAACACAACCAAATAAAAAACCCTGACCTTTGGATTTTCTTTGTTTCATGAGAAAAATAAAGAATTTTTATAGAGGGATTTATTTTCTGTCTACATTCCAGAAGCTGTCCAGGAAGTATCTTTTTACATTGTTCTTGAAATGTCAGCACTATCATACTGTACTCTATAGTCTACCTCAAGATGGTATGACTCTGCCAGCAAACCTTGTTGCATTCCTTTTCATTATTTATCTGCTATTGCTCATTCAGCCCAGAGGAAAATCAATGTCTCAGAAATTGCTTTCCCACCCCAGTGCTGAGAAAATGTTGGTGTTGGACAGTCTGTAGAGACTAGGACTAGTCACTTACACCTTCTTATTTTTTCCTTTTTGTTCCTTAAAAAAACAACAACAAAAAAAAAACAAAAACAAAAAAAAAAAAAACCAAAACCCAACAAAACCAAAACCTAAAAATCTTGCTATTAGTAGGACTGTTGTTTAAAGTTTAAAAAAATGCTCTTATAGTCCAACATCCAACTGTAAAAATCAATCATGTTGATATGTTACAGCAATTAGCATTAAAACCTGTATTTAAAATGTAGATGGCCAATGCAGCAAACAAAATACTGAAGAATAGATAGTCTTGGTATTATGATTAATTTGTGTTTCATTTCAGCTAAACAGAAATTTTTTCAGGTCTCGGTTCCTGTTTCCCTGCTGTTTTCAACTTTTCTGTGCTTTCCAGGACACTTATTTTCCATTTTTTAGAAACTTCTGAAGAACTGTTATAGTCAAGTATGGATATGAGAGAAAGAAAAGGATGGTAAGAGGACTCCCAACTGACTCATCATCGCTGTCTGGTGTGGCACCATCAACACCCACAATACCACTATACAGATGTAGCACAGCTGCTGCCAAAGCTTGATCAAGGTTGAGTCTTTTTCTCATTTTCTGACCTACTTCCAGAAATTTCTTTTGAATAAGCCTTATCCAAAACACAAAGATACTGCCACCCATGATTTTGTATGAGGCTCAGTAGAGTCAAAATAACTAAATATTAAACTTTCACAGTAAACTGTTAATTTAACTTTTGGGTTTTGGTAATGCTTTTGTTTCCTAAAGCTTAAACTAAAACCAAAACAAAACCACAGTAAACTTTTAATACATAATACAATATTTTAACTTTTTGATTTTTTAAATAGTACAATAACTTTTTCTTACATTTTTGTTTCTGTCCCAGACTAGTAGATGCCCGCAGACATTCATTACTCTGTTTATAATCAGCTGCTGCCTGCATACAGCCCTGGTTTAACTGAAGTAGAAGGGCATTTTCCCATTGGCATTAATGAAAGTAGGATTTTCTTTGTGCAGTTGCTGTACTTCTATGACCAGTGTAACTCAGCACAAATCCACTGCTGCCAAAATGACATCCCCGCCTCTCTCACACATCCATCTACGTATTCTTGACTAGTTAGCTTTTTCTTTTAGTAAAACTAGTGAAATAATCAGATTGAACAGATGCAACATTCCCAGCTAGACAGTTTTTTGTTTCACTAGAGCCCTCATCTATTTGAGTAGTGGCTGCATGAAATCTAATGCTTCCACAAAACATGATACGGAAATACAAGATAGAAGGAAAGCAGGACTGTCCCTTTTCACAGTATCACAAACTGCATTCAATCTGTATAATTTCTAGAATTACATAAGCAACATGCAGGAAACAAGTCAAGAGTCTGTGAACAAAACAAAACAAATAGTATATCGGATACAAGATTATATGTAAAACACAGTGTTTGACTTCTGTGAGAATATTGTATGAAACAGAAAGAGGAGAACGTATTTCAGTGACGACTAGAAAGCAGACTGACCCTACTATGGATAAAAGGCTTGTGCAGGAACATCTTTTTGTCTAAAGTGAGGTTTTGCCTACAAACTTCTTTTCTTGTCAGGTTAGTGAGCCTTTAAGACCATGGGTGATGAAAGAAAATCAACTGCCATGCATCATTGTAATGGCATTTTCAAACATTTTTTTAAGTTATTTTTGTATGAAAATCCTAGAATGCCTAGAATTAGACATTTTAATTTAATGTTTAAGTTTTCTGCAGGTATTTTTCAAGAACATTTTCATTTTATCAAAAAACTAAGAGCTTTCTGTGAGTGTTAAAACACAAGACTAGTAGCATCAAGGATGAATATACTCTACATATCTAAATGACCATGTTAAACAGAGCAACTCTGTAGCTACAGAGTTGTAGAGCAAGTCTGATAAAAATGGCAATAGGCATTCTATTTCAGCTGTGAACAATTACGATTTGTGCTTATATCTATTTTAAAAGAATTAGACTAAAATATTAGGCTTCAAAAGAAGCAAAGATTTAAAAATAACTAAAATGTGTTGATTATTATAAAAGTGCCTGAAATGGTCAGAATCTCATAGTTCCAGAGGGTGTTTAGGGTGGGGTTTTTGGTTTTTTTTTTTTTTTTGTGGTTTGGTTAGGAGGCTTTTTTTCATGCTTCACATCAAACTGTTCTTTCATGTTCTCAAAAATACTGCATTGATGAGATAATAAATCAAAAAAAGAAAAACATTTAATTGAAGACTGTTGTAATACTGAATCAGTTGATACTGAATTTTTAATAATCCTTGTAGTTACAGTGATACTTTCAAATAAAAAATTCACTGTAAAACATCACACATCTACATTGAAGTTTGAAAACTCTTATCTGTAGAATATTACCAATCTTTTCCAGGGGAGGGACAAGAATATTTTCTAAAGCATACCTTAAAGATAACTAAGGGGAAAAAAGCTACATGTAATATTGTTAGACACAGACCTCTAAACATCAGAAATTTCACAACCCTGAAAATAGACAAAAAAAACAACCCTCAAACCCCAAAAACCTGTCTGCAAACAATTTAAAAGTTGCTGGCCTGAGTTTGTACCAACAGACTAGCTAGCACAGCATATGGAACTCAGTGAGCACAATTACTTAATAAGAGATAATTGGATGGAAAGACAAGATAAAGCTAGAACACTGGATGAAAGTGAGGATTTTCTGTCCAGTGAAAGTCCCCTGATAGTTCCACTCCTAACAATTCAGTGATACAAAAGAACACAGACTACCTTTTAGTTTTTCTTAACAGAATAAAACAGGCATGCACAAAATATAGGTAGCAGAATTCATGGAATCATGTGAGTGGCGTAGGGACAGTATAAAGGAGTGAGCTCATACATTCTCAAGAGAAAAAAAAAGAAGGTGCAGAGGTTTGTGAACAGTACAAGTAATACGTCTAAACCATATTTTATTATATTGTAACCTTTGCTTATTTACCTAATGATCGTAAACACCAGTAAGAAAAAAGAAGAGCTCTTGATTCATGATTGCAGGCCATTACTGTTACAGGCAAAGAGAAATGTATTAACCCTTGGCAGCACAGTTAACAAAATCACCAGGAAAGAAAAGAATTCTTACACTTCCCCCATGTTAATAACTGCTCACTGAACTCAGGTTTTTCAGTAACTTCAGTAGCTAGGTCAGCAACTTTAGGATAATATTTCAACACCCTTTTACTAATTGCATGACTTAATCCTTAGTTACATGCCTTTTAATTATGGAGACATCAGTCAAACTTTTTTTAAAAGGGATTCTACATCTTTACAAAATATGTCTGCTTCAGATTAAGCCAGTTAATTTTTTTTTTTTTGTCTTATCTATAAATGCAGTAGGACAAAATGAGCCATTAAAACTGTATGTGTGTTTTTGTAAGTGCTATTGGTAAGTCAGAACATTCCATGATACTGCTGCAGATGCCCCTTCAACCAACAAACCCCTGCAAAGGAAGAAGGCTTAGAGAAGATGGGCAGGGGCGATGGGCTTGTTATGGGAAAAATACAGGGAGTGACTGACTGTCACTATCTGAAAACTTAGCTGTTTACACACGGCTGCTAACTACCAAGCTCTCAGTTCAAGAAAAGGAGATCAAATTATGTATGCCTATTCCTGTTGTAAAATTGATTTTAACTAGTAAGCTGTTACCCTTAGGGATTCCATCCACTGGCTAGAGTGAAAAAATATTCACTGGGTGAAAAAATATTGGCAAGTAAATGATAGAAGTGTATGGGTGAAAAACTCTGCCACACTGGAAAGTGATTTATGATCTAGGTCAATCTAAGATCTATCAATAGAACATGTATCTAGTCACCAAAACCCAAAAAATCCTGAGGCAACACAGAGTCAGAGGTGTGATCATTCCATTAGAATAAATTTAGCACAAAACTGAGGCAGAATGAGTACCTGGTTACAGATAACAGCTTGAGCACACTGGGATTTATGATTTATTTAAACAGGCTGTGAGGAGACAATGCCCAGTGGTAAAAGCTCTGGCAAAACAAATTTTAGATTTGTGCCATTTTTGTCAAACAATGGTATAGCTCATGCCATCAACATTTTACCAAGATCAGGGAAGGTAAACTAATTTAGGAAACTTCACACATAGATTATAATAACCCCTTAGAACAAACACCTGAGGGATGGAAAGACAACTTTACAGGGAATGTGCATCCTGACTAAGCTACCACTGGTATTGCAACCACTGCTGCTTTAAGCCAGTGAGTGGTTTGCTAGTTCCCTGTATCCAGAGTGCCGTGGTTTAACCCCAGATGGCAAATAAGTACTGTGTAGCTGCTCGCTCACTCCCCCACCACCCTACCCCCAGCAGGACGGGGAGGAGAATCAGGAAAAAGGTGAAACTTCTGGGTTGAGATAAGAACAATTTAAAAATTGAAATAAAACATATAAAAAATATATATAAAATATATAAAATATAATAACAACAATTGTATTGAAAAGGAGAAGGAGAGAGGACTAAAACCCAAAAGGAAAAGAATTGATGCACACTACAATTGCTTATCATCTGCTGACTGATGCCCAGCCGGTCTCTGAGCAGTGATCGACAGGCCCCAGCCAGCTCCCCCCAGTTTATATAACAAGCATGATGTTCTATGGTATGGAATATCCCTTTGGCCAGTTCAGGTCAGCTGTCCTGGCTCTTCTCCCTCACAGCTTCTTGTGCACCTCCTCACTGGCAGAACATGGGAAACTTGAAAAGTCCTTGATTTAGAGTAAGCACTACTCAGCAACAACTGAAACATCAGTGTGTTATTAACATTATTCTCATACTACACCCAAACCACAGCACTGTATCAGCTACTGGGAAGAAAATTAACTCTATCCCAGCCAAACTCAGGACACCAGAGAAATACAATCTTATAATGGATAACATTTTAAGAATAAAGTAGTACAAGCCTGATCTGGTTCAAATGTTGTGCAATGGATTTTCCAACTACTGTAGCAACCTCAGAGTCATGGGACAGTAGAGAGATGGAATGGACTACTAAACCAGCGGCTACATAATCTATTAGATACTCCAAGTGGGGATCCTATCTGTGAGAACTTGTGAGTTGGCTAGAAAAGAGATAAATCCCCATGGGAAGTACCATAGATAAGGGATACATCTCAGTAGCTGCCCAAATTCCTGTTAAACCCAGAAGTAACACATACACACACACCCAAATACATAAAATTAGGTTGTAGTTAAGCATCCAACACAGAGGTTACCTGACTCTCCTTTTACAACACAAAAGGAGTATGGGGTGCTGTAGACAATAAAGGGAACAAGTTTGGATTACATCCAAGACTGAAGTGTCCTTTCTTGCAGAAACTGTGTCCTTACCACATCACCATGGAAACACTGTTAACTAGACCATATACCCAAAACTTATCTCTAACAGATTCTGCTTTTTTATTCACCCATGGAACAACTCAGGTATTGCAGGTCAGTCATAACCCACCTTTAAAACTAGTTACAGGAGGAATACCATCTGTAACACCACAAGGACAAGTATTGACAGTACGTGAGAATGTTACATTAACCTTAAAGATCTAAAGTTAACCTGAATTTAACTATATGGGGTAACACTGTATGTGAAACTGTACACTACTGTGACAGCAGAGTGAAATGGGTCCTAAGACTTGAAAGGCAACTAATCATATACTAGTGGCCCACAATAATTGCACTAAATGTACACAGTGAGAAAATACATGACATTTTTTTCATAAACAGTCCTAATAATCACTGTGCAAGTCAATGTAAATGGACAAAATTAAGATACCACTTGTTCCTGATCAAAAAACATCTTAACAAACAATCCAGACAGCTTCTCAATAAAAGTCCTCTTCGCTTAAAGCAATTGAATGATGGAAGCAAACCACTAAGCAACAGAACACCAAAACACAACCAACAAAACAAAACAAAAACACACCAAACCAAAACCATGAAGCAAAACCCCCAAAGATAAAACTGAGGGAAAACAAACACAAAATAGTTAGACTGCCAGAGAAGGAGTAAAGACAGAAGTGCTGAGTAAAGTTCTATACATTTCCTATAGGTCTGGCCAAATATAAAATCTTAGGATATTTCCTAATGGTATAAACAATTTTGTCTTGAAAATCAACAAATAAATTTAATCTGAGGAGAGGTTAAAATATTCCAGAGACAGTAACAGGAGTAGGACCAAACTTAAGTAAACAATCTTTAGTAGAATCTGTGCAAAACTGGAGTTAGATCTCACTTTTGAATTGATCACTGCTAGATGAGAGGGAGTACTACGACAGAGAGAACACAAGCAAAAAAAGAAACCCAGCTTGCCTTTCTACTGAAAAGTCCAGAAACAAAGTTTTTTAACTACTTTATCAAGCCTAAAAAGTTCAAAAACCTGAAAGTAACTTCAGGAAAAGGGTAGTTCTGTAGGGAAAATTGCATTTTCCTACCATATAAAGTATTATGACGGACAAGGTCTTTCTGAAGTACCCCCAGAAAGTGTATTACTATATTAGCAGTTAACATATAGGTAAATTCCCAGGACAAAAGGCAAAGGATGAGCACGTTAAAGATAGTGACTGAAAGGCAATAAACCACAGAGGGAGCAGTAAGTGAAAGGAGTACTTGGGAATAGCTGAATCTTTTTCTGATTTAGTCAGAAGCAAGACAGGATTATCCAGAAGCCAAAGGAAAATAGAGTGATCACCATAATGCTGAAATAAGCATTTTACACTATACAACACTATTAAGTATACTGCTCCTTGATAATCGAGTATTCATGGTAAGAAACTAAAATTCTTTGACTCCAGAGAAGGAATTCTTTCTCTTGTTAATAATGGAGTGCTTCTCCTGAAGGTTTTCATAACTCATATGAAGACAAGTAGGGTAAAATGATACATATATAATTTATAACTTCACAAAAGGAAACATGAAGCAGCCCTGAGTGGCCCTCAGGCTGGCCACACCAGTCACATTGCCAGTTTGTCTTCATTTGCTATCCTTCCCCATAATAAACTCCGATCCTTTGAAATAAGATTTATAATTTCAAGCACAAGTGGTCCTGCTCATTTTAGAGAAAATAAAGTCTCTAGCCTGACAGCAATTCTTTTGAAACAAAGGCATGCTGTATAGAAGTCCTGAGCAATATGCTCTGAGCAGGATCAGATGATCTCTAGAGGTCCCCTCTAACCTCACCAGTTCCATGATTCTCTGAGCAGTGTAATTTCTCAGGAGCTGTGCATGCCCACTTCTCCCAGTTTTAACATTGTCATAACAGCCAGAAAACAAGAAATCAAAATAACATATTTCAAGTCTCTGAATTAAGCCAAACCCAAACAAATAAAAAAGCCACAAAATATGCAACGGTTAATGCAAACATACTTAAGACTGCTACAATCCACTCTTGAAAATCTCCAATTTGCTAAGATTTTGACCATTTTATGGAATTAGTTATATTGCTTCCGTAATAGACACTAGGGTCAACACACACTAATCCATGGATCAAATGCATATATTCTAGAAAGAAATGCAGCTTTGAAATATCTTGAGATACCAAAGCTGATTGTATTTTAACAACACACAATTTAACCAGGTAACTTTCCCACTTCTATTATTGCAAGTCCCTGTGCTTTTTTCCAGGAGACAGAGGAGTCAAAATGCTCATATACAAATAAAGGGTTTGTTCTTAAAATATGTTTGCAGAAAGCAAGAGATGCTCAAAAGAAAATCTACTCCTCACATGCCAGCTAAACTCATTTACAGTTTCAAGTGTTAAGTATTTAAAGTTTGGAATAACTTAATATGTGGCTACTGTGGAATCAAGGAGCAACTAGCAAGACAGACACGGTGTACATGCAAAACCAGATTTAGTTAAGATAGGTATGAGTAAAATTTTAAGAAAAGTTAAATCCAAATAAGTACTACAAAATGCACCTACTCTGAAAATAGGGACTGTTTCATTATATTTCACATAAGTTACTTTTTCTTGAGTTTGAGGGGTAGCCAGGTTTTATATTCAAATCTGCAAGACAAATGCCTATGAAAGATCACCCTTTTTCATCTTTAGATATTTCTCTTCCTTTCTGAGAAAAGATCTATGGTGCCTGTGTGATGCTTATTATTCTCAGGGATGCACTTTTCTTCTTAAAGACATAAAATGCCACACAACTTTCTTCTGTCCTTCTTCATCACTTCCTAAGCTAACTGAATTAGAAGCAAACTTGGTCTTACTTCCACTGTAGGGTGGGCCCTGATATAGCAATGTGGAAAGGCACAGCTGTAAGGCACAAGGAAAAAGAAAGAATGTGTATAAACTTTGGCTTTATTCCCATAAACCTGTTCTGTCAACAGAAACTGCAAATATGCAGAGCACTGTGTGCTAAGAAAGTGGTGAACAGGATAATCAAGCATTCCCAGTTACATCCCAGGCTGAAGGTCAATTCTAAGCACAGGTGGAAACAACTCAGAAAAATATATCTGCAACAGCAACAATTAGTGACTTGCAGGAAACATTTAATTCTCCCTAAGATCCCCGAAATTTTCTATTTGGACTGTTTCTTTTATTGTAACTATTGCCTTTAGTGTGATTCCTGTATCCACATGGTAACATACATGTCTCTCAATGTGTGAATTACTTCTGTAAAGTACACTGGAAACTTTCTATGCCAATAGGATTATTTGACAACAGAAGTCAAACCAGGATGGTTAAAAGCTTTTAAGAACAATGCATTTTTTTTTCTTTCCACATAAGATCTTGGTCTTTTTGGTTACGGTAAGACACAAGGTGTCAACAATTAAAAGCAGTAACTAAGGACAAGAAGTCTTTCACATCATATCCTACATTATTGTTGCCAATGGTAGTCTTAGAGGTTCTTGCTCAAATTGAAATGTTGTAATTCTCTTTGTAAACAGATGCACCAGAAGAGAAGTTGGTCTACTTCTCTCTATTCCTTTGTACTACTTTTCCTTTTACCATTTTCTCCCCATGTATACATATCCATTTTAAAGTAAAATCCTCTTGACTGACTCAATTTCTTTTTAAACACAGGAATATAGTTTATATAATACTATACAGATTATATACATACTGTACATATACACATTCATAAAAAAAGTAATCTTGGAAGGTCATCACAGATTACAATGTATTTAAAAACTGAACAATTTCTGCTGTTTTCTCTCTCTCTTTTTTTTTTTTTTTTTTTTTTTTTTTTTTTTTTTGGCTGCCACTTTCAATGAACTCTAAGCAGTTTAAATACTACTTCTTCAAGATGAGAACCAGTATTATAATCATTGTGATTTAGGTCTACTTGTTAACACAAGTCTTTACATTAAAATTCTTTTACATAGACAAACTGATGTTTCTTCACGTCTTTGAGGTCGTATTCAAATCCTTAAGATTAAATATGGGTAACAAATATTTGTACATATGGATGCTGTCATTTACTACCCATAAGGCTAAAAGAAACTCTGAAGTACTGCTTTAAAGATAATTTACAGTAACTTCATTTCCCCAGGGATGTTTTGTTTGATTACAAATCTTCATCATATATCAACCAGCTTTTATACGTTCTAGTCTGTAGAATTCATACTCATTTCTCAGCCACTACACTTGAAAAAGTAAGTTGTATAATCACATCATGCGGGGGTGGGTGGGGGGAGGAAAGCATGTGTGAAAAACAACTTTCCCAGACAATCTCAAACAGAACTAAGATTAAGCAAGCCAAAACAAATTTAATCCAATTTAGCTAGCTAGCTGTGTCTTTTGAGACACAACAGTTTGCTTGGCTAGCTCCCCTTTGAGGTTGCTATCGCTTTTCATTAGGATATGATCAATGAAAAAAAAAGAGGCAAAAATCAACTTCCAAGGTAATTAGGTTAAGTACAAACTGTCACAGTTTTAGTTTTTTTCCAGGGTAACCAATTTAGAAACAGTTTACACAACCTGAGGTATAATCTCATATCATTGACTTGAGGTGTAGATTTGTAATCTACCATGGAATACCTTTATTGTCCACATGATGCTCTGCATGGCTGTTAGGAAAAACAGGCTATGAACAAAAATCTGAATAACAACCTCAATTCATACCAAATTCAAGAGTGTATTTAAACTAAGGCAATGTTAATTCATACAAATGAATTCATATCAGTTAAGGTCTGGTCTAGTAGGTATCACCTGAAGAGCACAGAGGGATTTTTTTAGAACATTAATCTGTTCTCAAACTTGAAACAGGTAATTGCTTCAGAAGAATAGGGTTCACATCAGGTATATTAGTTCAGTATACCAAAACACTATCTCTTTTTTAATGCTTATGGCTAAAGATGCAAATGAACACCATACAATTTATGAAAACACCTAGGCATCTTGTTCTTCACACAGTATGAGATTTGCTTTTAATCACATTAAAATGGTTTCTGGTTGGTTGTTTTTGGGTTTTTTTTAGTGGTTCCACAGACGAGGCAAAGAATAACCAAGTGCATAAATCTTCCTCCTCTGTTTCCACAGAAAGCAGAGTAAGTTAGTTTCAGTGAGTGTTTAATATGACAAACATTTTTTACCCCACATTGAAATGAAAAGCATGTTAAAGGTGTTTTCATAGCCCCTTTACTGGAGACAAGCAGGCTAAGCAGGTAGCGTCCTACACTGCTCTGCTAAGTTGTGACAGAACCAGTTGTCAGTCAACAACAGAGAATCTCAAGAGACTCCACACAGTTGTCAGCCAGTACACACATGCACTATCTTGCGTATGCTGACAGACAGCACTCTGACATGACACAGAAGAATATCGTTCATTGATTTGCTCTGAACTTTCCAGAAAGAGGGAAGACTCCAGAAACATATGTGAATAATATCCAAGACCTACATCATCCATAAGGTTAGATCTGCCTTTGAACATGTCAGTTATAATTGGCTTTAGAAGTCTTTTTAAAATTTGCAAGCATTAAAGCCAGTTGTAATTTAAAGTTAAAGAAGAAAGATAAAAAACATTTCATTCATCTACTTGTTTTCATCCAGGGTGTTGTTAATCAATTTAAGATATCTGAAATATAAAAATTTGCAAGTAAGCTTTAAATAAGCTTACAGTACACTGTTCAGACCAAAGACCATTGTATCATGTCAGGGTGTCAGTGGTTAGGTATCTTTCCCAGCCACTGCTAACATTAGCATTCAAATATTCAATGTTTTATTTATTTATTTTTAAAAGCCAGATTAATCTCTTTGTGAAAGCCTCTGTAAGTTTTTTGTTGGGTACAGACAACATTTAAGATACTCAGCTACACCCAAATGGCAAGGAGGACTTCAAGGGTCTGTGTTTTTTTTTCACATTTTTCAGACTGGGCTACAGATCAGGTCAGCTGGGCTCCTTTCAGTTGCAAAGACAGAACTGAAGACAGATTTCTTTAATTATCCTGGAAAGCACTTTACTAAACAAGAGTTAGGTCAGACACAGTGCTAAAACCTGTCCACACAAACAGAAAAGGCCACTTAAATGTATAGAGAAGTTTCATTATTTAAACAAAAATCATCACAAGTTTATTTTCTAGAGTTTATACAACAAATCTAACAACTTTTTGTACATTACTCAGTTGAAAATTGACTGTAAACTGGATAGCTTCACTTTCCTTTTTTTTATGGGCTTTTTTTGCTTACTAACAAAACAACATGGGGGGGGGGGGGATTGTTTTCAATATGTGAAGATTTAAAGACATATCTTTGAAAAAGTTTTTAATCCCTACTTATATTCTGAGGAATTCTTCATTTTTAAAAAAAAAAAAATCTGACAATATCTTAAAATCATATGCTTTATGGTATGAGATTAAGAATTGTCTCGTTATAGTTGAAATCATTTATGATCATCTACTCAAAACATGACCTTTCAAAAGCAACTTCGTAACACTGGAAGTAGGGAAAATGAATCACAGATATCTGATGCATTGTTTCAGACCAAGACATAAAACATTCCAATGCTTATTAGGACACAAAAGAATTTTTCTTCAAAACACAACTCAGAGTCAGTCTGGAAACAAGTGATTTTCCCACCCACATAAGTAGACAAGAAAGAATATCTTGTGTTCTCTGGGTCAGAACCTATCCCTTAGCTTGTTCAACTACTTTGATGTAGTTGTATCAGAATTAACAATTCTGTTCTGCAGAGATGTGTTCAGTTCTATCAGAATAGTTTTAGAAGCTATTTCTTCTATATTTAAAGAATATTCTTTTAAAAATTATTACTTCTTGGACATTTATATATAATTATTCTTAATTGCCCTTAACCACTGTAGTATTTTAACACCATTTTATGTCTTTCCATGGTTCAAAGACTCT
Source organism: Falco punctatus (assembly GCF_963210335.1). Taxonomy (NCBI): domain Eukaryota; kingdom Metazoa; phylum Chordata; class Aves; order Falconiformes; family Falconidae; genus Falco; species Falco punctatus. The sequence continues at coordinate 65,752,378 of NC_137582.1, read as the reverse complement.
GGTGGGATTTAATGCTTTAAGATAGCATCCTGTGATGACTCCAACTCTACTAAGTCTTCTTTGATGGAAATGTACTTAAGAAATAATTCATATTGCCATGGTTTTACAGTTACCAGTGTGGTCATGAAATAACCCACAAAGTATCATGTGTTGTATCCTTGAGAATGCATAGTGCAGCATCAATAATCTCTCAGTGCCCACAGTAGGCCAATGATTAGTCCCACATAAGAGTAGAAATTAATTGTATAAGTTACTTATAGAGAAGTATGGTTACTCAGCCCAGTTCCTTCTGCATACTTTCTTCTGGGTACTGTTCTTCAGTCAGAAGGGAAGCTGGCAACTTTTTGCTGGCATAGATGGGTACAAAAGTTACAGAAAAACCTTCAAGTTGACTGAAAAGATACTTAAAAAAACCAAACCAAACCAAACCAACAAACAAAAAAACAACCAGGCAAAACAATAAGAGCTTTCATGGCACTTACTCCCTGGTATTCCTCCAGTAACGTGACTGACATTAAATGTGACTGACATTAAATAAGAATGGATTTGGCACAAAACAGGTCTGAATTAACCCAATGTAAATCAAACCTAGGTTAAAGCTGCTCAGGGAGGATCATTTTCACAGTAAACCAGTGAAAGATTATGGCATTGACTACAATGGGAATAGAAGCAAAATTTATAGGAATAGGAGTTACGAATCAATCCTTGTTAGGGAAACAAAACACAAACTTAAATTGAAGATTTCAATATTACTCAAAAGTTTGTTGTTATTCTTTCTTTCTTTTTCTCCATTTTGCTAAAATATAGTTTAATATAAATGCAGATTTATCTGTTTTCCATGGGACTTACCTTAAAACTGCTGTTTCCAAATGCAGTTTGCTTGGAATACCTCCATCACAGAAAAGTTATATTGCCTTTATAGTTGCCTGGCAACTATTTCTAAAATGAATTATATTTATGGCGTTTACAATGCACCATAAGCAGACCCACAGTCTTCTCAATTAAATTAACAATAACGACATTAGTAACACCACCTTTGACATGTATATAAATTATTTACTGACATGTAAGGAACTGTTTCCTACTTCCTCTAGGGAGCCAAAACTTTATGTCTCTCTCTGAAGTATCTAACCTTGCACCGACAGGGATCCTTGGAACAGGAAAGTTCATGCTTGTGCAATTTTTTGTTTATTTTAGTTTTTTTCTGTTTAATACCTTAATGAAAACTGCAGTGATGAACAGCAAGACATGAATACTAAGCAACCTGGACAGCTTGTATGCACCATGATGCCCTGTATTCCTTTCCTTGATGCTGGAGTGTTCAGTGGGTTGTTTGCAGTTGAAGTAGGCAAAACCAAACCCAACAATGAAAAGCTGTACTATACACTTCAGAGAACATGCTACATATGCCTGTTTACTGATCCAGTCAATGTACCCTGGATGTCAATGTTAGAATTGCTTTTCCCTTGGAATTTTGCTTATACTTTATTCAGCTGTACTACTGTAGCGACTTCTTCATTTATAAGCAATTGGTATAAGTATCTGATATAGGAAAAAAGGCAGCAAAAGTAGAAAGCACTATTTAAATACAAGTAATACATACTTCATTCAAATAATATTTTATAGGTTACAAAAATATAGCCAGTTGAATTAAAATTTGCACTAGTAATTTTTCCTGAAAGAATGTTGCCTTAAATGTCTATATGTTCTTGTCAATTGTACTTCAGAGGAAGAATAAAATAAGACTTGTTAAATAAAAGTGGTAGCAGACATATTGCGTTATTCTGAATGCTTTATCAATAGCAATTTGGAACATAAAATTTTATTTTCCTGTTTGTTAAATTTAGTGGATTCTAATGAAATAGTTATCAACATGGAGCTGTTATTGTGGGTAACTTTTGCTAGCCTCTTCAACCCACAGAAGAGTCAACTAGTAGAATATCAAATTTGTACACTTTAAATGATTCCAAGATCTACCCCTCTTGGTGCTGAGGTCAATGACAATGGTTTAAGTCTGTTCATTATCAACTGCTTCAGAGTATTCATTTTCTAATATTTTATTTCTCAGTTCTACCTGAGGTTAACAGTAATACTTCATATTTAGGGTCATAGAGTGGCATCAATTCAAAACTGGCTACATGCAAATACATAAAAAATGACAGACATCTTATCTCACATTTTTCACTAGGTTTTTCATAGAATTCTCTGGGAGGTTTCATGACAGAGTAGTATGACTAGTTCTATTAATAATACCTAATATATTATGGAAATCCTTTCATCTTCTTTATATTATGCAAACTGTTGCATTCAGAAACTCAAGAAAATTTAAATTTTCTAACATCTGTAATCTAAAACAAAAGCCAGACTTCCAGAAATAGGATTATTTATAGCAGAGTTTGCTTTATAAAATGGTTGTAAGAATCAGTGAGAACTAAGACAAAATGCAGAAACCTGCATAGTCAGTAGGAGGTCTGTTAGTGCTATTTGTTATATGTACTTATTGAACTCATCAATGTTACTTTTCAAATTTGACCCTTGGTTCTCATTGGTGATGGATCATCCAGTCAGTCTCATACCCTTGGGGATATCTGCCTTTCAAATAATGAAACCAAGTATCTTTGTCCAGCATCAACAAATCATAGTATCAATATGTTATATTTCATTACATTAGAATAATACCATATAGCTAAGAACACACATTTTTCTTATCCTGTTATCAGATATTTTCTGAAGGAAGTTAGGAAGTTATACAACTCATTAGTGGAAATTAAGAAAATAGAAATAATGTGAAAATACTGCTTTCTAACAAAAAATGCAATATGAACTGCTGCAAACTCATAAAAGCATTCTCATGACATGTTCATAATACAAACAATGATTAAGTTATCAAAGTTTTACCATTTACCCTATTGCAGATGCATTTCTTATTATGATTTTAAAAAGCTTTTCAGTATTGAAACAGTATAATCCTTGAACTTTTTTATTTAGAAATCCATATAAATGCAAAAAATAAGAAAATAAGAAAAAAACCTTTAACAAACTGAAAATTTTGAAAACTTACCTGGTCATGGTAAGCAAAATTCCTACCACATCTGTAAAACAAGCTATGCTTAATGAGGTATTAGAATTAATACTACCCAATAGTAGAGAAAAGGATAGAAGAGAAAAATCTAGCTAGATCTAACTTAGCCATATACTTCAAATACTATCTGTTTTCTGTTCTTCAATACTTTTGCTGGGTATTTCAGGCTGTTTTCCTCCTTACCAACTGCATGATAGTAACTCATACTTTGTCTCTGAAAAGAAATATACACATTAAACAGTAAACTCACAAGCTCGAGACCTCTCAGCCTCTGTTTGCTGTGCTCCTCTTGCTTCTCAGTGTTACAGACACATGTGTAAACAACAGAATTTCCTGCATCCTTTTCTCATCTGCACTATACTGGGACATGGCCAATGGAATTATTTACAGCATTAAGGCCACCCCACAGTAACTTGAAAAAGATTCCTATTGGTCAGGCTTTACCAAAACTAAAACCACATTTTTCATTTAAGTCATTTACACAATATAAAACTTTTTTGCCATATTAATCTTCAATGAATATTGCTTTATTCAGTTTTTATTTCTCCCTCCCTTTCTAAACTGAAGACTGTGACCCCAGTCCCTCAAATATTATCTATAAGCTTAAATTAATTATTCTAATCACAGTAGTTAAGCTCAAGGTTGGGTGGATTCTTGTCACTACTTGCTTGTAGTATACCCACTGAGTTTTAAATATCCTACAAGCCTAGTTTTTCCCTCTCTATTACTGTATATCATCTAGTTAGTACATGAATTTTTGTAACTGACTCAGTAATTAGCCAGAGGCTGTTGGACATTATTATGAAAAAATTTAGTATGTTATGTTCTTGGAGATAGGAAAAGAACATGGTGAGGAAAGGTTAAATATATGGAATTTGAAAAGCTTATTTCTGAAAAAATGAAATATCTTTGCATTAAAATTTAGAGTTATAGTATTAAAATAGGATGCAATAAATATTTCTTTAAAGAATATAAGCTCAAACATTTTTGTAACTGACATGTGACAAAGCAGGACACAACTGTCCCAAGGCCAATATCACAGGCCACCTAAATGGCAAGTCCTTGAGGCATAAAACTGATATAGACACAGGTGAAATAATTTGCCATAGCTCAAAAAAGCTAAATATTTCTAATTAAAAAAACCTCATCATGTACAGAATTACCGACAATTCATGTCACCATCTCAGACTGAGAAGCCAGATTTCCTTACTCATAGCTTTAAGGAACATACCTCTACTTATGTACTAACACCCCACCACCTTTAGCAGCAGTATAGCAGGCAGTCTTTTCATCATGACTAGTAGTTATGGCTGCAGGACTCTTCACTTAAGTAAGGAGATTGTCTGATACTGGGATTTTATGATTTTTCTTTTAATTCATTTTAAGGAAATGAACAAGCTAAACCTTCCATTCCCATCAACTACATGGACATTACATGACTTCCATGACTGACAAAATCTATTCCACTACCAAGAGACAAAAGACATTCAATAAAAAAAAAGATTAAAACCTCCCTAGACAATTCTATTAAGAAACAACAAAAACCCCTCACAACCAAAGAAACAAAACAAAGCAAAAAAGAAAAAAACCCACCCAAAACAAACAAAACAAAAAAACCCACCCAAAAAAACCCCAACCATAGTAAAAAAATACCCATAGAAAAAAAAAGCAAAACAAAAAACACACAGCAAAACCAAATCCTAGTCTGTATCAAACTAAAAACAAACAAAAAAAACCACCAAAACCCAAATCTAAACAATAAAATAGTAAGACAACAGCTACTTGATGCATTTTCCATGGTTTCTTTAGAAACTACATATATTTCACCTTCCGCTAGAATACTCTCTGGCTACATTCTGTTATCCCTGCTGTAGGAAATCAATTCACATTTTAAAAATCAAGTTAAAGACACATCATAACTTACACGGTATGCTATTCTTTTGTAGCTAGTCACATTTAAACCCATTCACGAGATACAGTACTCATTTTCCACCATTCTTAACTTACTGCAATCTCTGAATGCGTCCAAGAAGCCTGTTCCATTCTCCATACAAATTCTCATTTTCTAAAGCACTTGATACTCATTCGTTTTATCTGAGAGGAAGCTGAATAACTTTGATCACAACTGAAAATACCTTCACAAATGAAGATCTGTAGTAAAAGATAACTTACCATTCAAAAATAGCAAAAGAAAATAAATAGAAAAAGTGTCAGTACACCACATGAAGGAAGCAGTACTATTGGAACTGCTGCTAAGTGTAGGCTGAATTTTTTGCCACAGATGTCTTAAAAATCCTGAAAGCCTCTTTTTCAGTTCTTGTCTCCTGAACATCTATTTTAAGAAAAAGGACCACTATCACTGACTACTTTTTGGGAAGGAAAACTACTCCTCAGGAAAAAAGGCACAAAAAAGAATTATGCATAATAGGCCAATAGTAAAGCTATAACTAAAACTCAGGTTCTATTCTGTTACCTTTTGTAGTAATCACCAATTCTTGGAGGAATTTTGATTTTATACCATTGATAAAGACATATTCAATTTAATTAAAGAAAATTACACTGTAAATGTAGAAAATTGACATGACATTGTATAGATGAAACTATGCAAATTATTTTTACAAACAGTAATTAAATATATCATCAACTTCCGTAACAGAATCAAATTAAAAACAAGAACCAAAACCCAACAAATCCAAAAAATCTCATACTAAATAAACCTGTGGATTGCAACTCTTCAAGACGTTAGGGAACTACTAGTGAAAGTATTATGAGGTACTATTAGGGAAAGGTAGAAAGGATTTGATAAGCTATTTAAAATGTTTATTGAAAAAAAAAAAAAAGTGGAATAGTAAGCTACTTTTATATTTTCACTTGAAAATATATTCTTCCTCTTCAGTCTTGTCTGACCATTGACCTTGATGTTAGGGGTTAGAGCTATCACTGTAATAATTACAGAACAGTTGTTGCCAACATGCAAGTTTGCCTACACATGATTTTCACATGGGGAGCTGAATTGTCTTCCTAGAAGTCTCCAGGTGTAATGTAAATAATTCTAAGTTCATACTAAGAACACCCATAAGCCCATCAAGAGAATGAAACTGTGGTCCTTACTTTTGTAGAAAAATGAACTGAGAAAATATTATAAAGTCTGTAAGTGGTATCAATAATCTAGAACAAATATTTTGATAAATGGTGTTAGCTGTCAACTGAACTGTTTCACCCCTGACTAGTGTGGGATAGACTCCCTTCTCTTTGAGTGGATTTGAATTTTGGCAGCACTCCTGACCTGCTTTTTCCAACATCCACAGAGAAGCATTAACAGAACATGAAAGCCAAATTTTGAATTTTTAAATTCAAGACCCATTCCTTTAGGGTCACAAAGAAGAGACCTGATCCTTTTCAGGATTATTGAGCTAATAAAAAAGATTATTTAATTTGTCTCAGAGGAGAAAGTTAGAGCAAATCTTTTTCAAGACATAGAAGTTAACAATATTTGTTATGTTGATGCAATTTCTTTAGCAGATATAAAAAATAAATCACATTACTGTGCAAGCCAAAACCAATAAAGTACTTCAAGCACAAAGAGCACTAAATCAGAACGTTCCTATTAACTTAACTGGAAAATAAAGAGGGGTATGAAGCACTAAAATTGTAACCTTTTGAATCTGGGCTTCCTCAAACATTCTCAAAAAGCATAAATAGCCCAGTTATACTTTGTTGAAGAAATTAATTTTTAATCATACTATTTTATACTATTCCACACAATTTCACACAAGTGAAGCAATAAACATCACAATACATTTGAAAACATAAGGATAGGTCATCATTTAGTGTACTGCAAGCCCAGACATGCTCTCTTAGACAATGAAAATAAATAGAAGACAGTTTGACAGTAAAAGGTACATTCAAGGCATGAAGGAAGAGAAGATACAGGCAAAGTCATATCATCTTTAATATCAGCTCTGCAGCAGCAGCAAAGCCTAAATTTATGTAAAAAAGGAGCAAACCTGTTAAAGAACAATTAGTTACAGAAGGGATAAGTCAGTAACAAAACCCACCAAAAATAAGACGCCACCAGTCCTCATGCATAGACTAGTCAGTGTGGAAAAACATGGTGCAGTTTTGTTTGTTTGATACAGAAACCCGGAAGAAGACACAGTTAGTACAATTATTTCCTAGAATCTTTAAAATTAGAAATTAAAGAAAAGGATATTTTTATCCACATTTTTTTCTAAGTTATAGCACGTACTAAAAAAAGCAATCATAACAAAGCTTTGCTTCTATAGCTTTTCAATACAGCAGTATTAGACATCATTATTTAATAATACTAACCTAAAAACTTAAGTAATGATCTTTGAGCAAAATAATTATCACATAGCAAGAGCATTTGTCATAAAACCTTCAAAGCAGGCAACAAGGTTATACACTGACAAAACTGAATTACATGAATAAAACCACTTGTGTATTTAACACCTCTCTCCTAGCTACGTAACTTTAAAACAAGCAACACCAAACAGCAACATCATGAGAAAACATTTCAGTTTTATTCTAACATAGTGATAAAGCATAACAGGAAGAAGTTTAGAGATAATACTTTTCTCAGCTTGTTACTCCAATTCTGACTTCATCTGTGCAAGTTGAACTGATTCACAGGTGCAAACAGTCACAGCAGATAAACGTAGACAATTTATCTTGTACAGGTCTGTGCTGCTGACTGAAGTTCTTCGTTTATTGGAAGTGAAACAAGAAAAGAACTATATATTACATTTGACTGGTGTTAGGCTATTCAATACTTCACACCATGTATAGCAAAGTTGTGGTGAAACTACTTAAAGATTCACTGTAAATATAAGCTTCACCCTCTGTTGTCAATTACACTGTAGTGAAAATTAAGACAGAACACCTGAAACTGGCTTGCTCATTATAAGTATACTTCAACAAGCCTCAACTTGGCAGAACTACCACTGACTCCCAATATCTAGAAAGGTAAACACAGCAGATTATAAAATAAACTCTAAATTTTAAGATTTCTGTACACTGGAGGTTATTCCTAAACAGTAGCATAATCTGAGTGTTTTAACTTTGAAAAATAAAACAACAAAAAAGTCAAGAGAAGCCAGCTCAGTTATTTCAAGTGTTTGTGATATTACTCCAGGTGTCTCCTGACCAGTTGACAGTTATCAAAGAAGTTATAGAAACTGCAAAAGGACAACACTCAGCAATTTTAAGATGAGGAGTGGAAGTGAAAATGTAAGAATAATTGTTCTCCATTTGTGATAATTATATTATTTTCTACTGAATGCATATAGAAGTGTTTCTGCTTTCCATATGTTACAAATAACTTTGCAAATCAGTTTCTAAATAAATTCTCAATAAATGTATTTCTGGTACATCTGATAGAGAACACCCAAGTGCATCTTCATAATTTATATTTATGACTACAATTTACTATTTAAGTTGTTGGAATAGCAGCAATATACTTTAGAGGATTTTTAAATGGCATCAAATTAAGAATAAAATAAGCTGTTTTTTTTTTATGAAGGAAAAAAATATTGTTTCTAGTTGATATTTTGATATAAAAAATTAAAAGTAGTTGAGTCAAAGAGATTTGGTTATGCTTGCTCTTCAGTGTAACCAGAGTGTATAGAAAAGCCATCTTGCAAAACCTTTCATTAACTGCACACAGGTGTGATGCAGTTATGAATTCTAGATTCGTTCATTAACACACTGATCAGAAAGACATGCATATGTGTGTGCAAAGACAAAAAAGACTTAGCAGAATTTTTAATTTCATGATCTTCAAACACAAAAACCTAATTTTTAATATATCAGTACTAATCAACACATTTCTATAAAAGAAATCAAGTAATCTCTACATATATTTCTGATTAAAAACATTAAAGGTCCCACGCTATAATAAAAACTGTGAAGCCTCACTTTTTTGAGGAAAATATTTTTATTGATGAATCATTCATATACTTTGATGCCTCAGTTTGTTTTCCTCAGATATCAATTATAATTTTTTTTTTTTTTTTTTTCAGAAAGAGTTGACAAATACTCCAATGAAGTGTACAAGAAGTACGTGTATCTTCCAACCCTACGCTGGAAGGGCTGTGGGAGGAGATGCTACTTTGCATCCTTAGAATGCTGCTGTTATTAATAAGTAGTTTTAGAAACAATATTTTCTTCCCCCCCCCCCATAACCTAAGAATAATAGTATCTTACAGAAGAATACCTTTGCGTCATACAGACGATTGTAACAGCAACGTGATGACTAGTGTTTCATCAGACCACACCTAAAGCAGGGAAAAAGTCTAAAACTGTATTATAAACCACCTATCCCATTCTGAAAAACCAATTATTTCCAATTTTTCACAGTAAATGAAAACTCATTTTCCTGTTTGATACAGAAGTAGTTATTTCTTTTACTAGGATAGCATTGCTGCAGGTATTCAATATTCAAACAGCAGCAGGGTCTGCCACAAATACTTTAATCACTGTAAATACAGTTACTAAGTTTAAAAGTTATGGTTTGTTCACTTTTACAAGCAACAGTATCTCTCTGGCCGTAGGGCTGCCATTTTCAATAATAAAAACATCTTGTATCTTCAGCATTTTAAGTGACAAAATTTGGCAAGATTGAAGGTTCTATGTTATTAATAAAAAGAATGTTTTCATTTAGGTTTCTGAATATCTGGACTTCACCTGTATCTATTTCAGAAAAGAAGCTATCATAATTAGGTCTTTAAATCAGCAGATTATAAATTACATCTGAAGAAATATGTGTCCCTGATTTTTTCCTGTACTCCAAACTGAAAATTACTATCAGCAGCATACTGATTTCTAAGTTAGTGTCTTGGCATCACTTACAGGTCAACAGAAGTTAATAATGCCATAAAAAGCATGAATGTATTTAAGACCTTGCTCCACATTCCTGTGATGACTTTGATTAGGTCAGTTGTTCTTACCCAGGATTAAAGAAAAATTAGAACTCAGATCCCATCTGTAGGTAGGAAGTCAAGCATGAGTTTGGTTTTCAGTCTTCGATAGGATCAATGTTATTTGTTTGTTTTTCATACACAACTAATATCTACAACAACAGAATACTTGTATCTTTCTGCAGTTTTCATTTACTCAAGGCTATTCTGCACCAATAAAGCATGATCCCAAATGTATGTCTTTTGGATAATTCAATAAATAATTATAGTTAATAAGTAAATTCTCAGTAGCCTAATGAGAAACAGGAATCTCTTCTTGCAAGCTTTTACTTTACTATTTGTTAATCTACCTGTTATTGTAAAAACTAATCACAGCTTCAAAACAAAGACCTAGACTATCACATGCAGCATAAGACAGTAGTACCATGAAGAGATACACAAACTACCTCGAAGAGTATTACTGAAGAGAATAAAAAAAAAGATGATGCATTAGTCTGGATGGTGTCAGGCACATGTCTTGAACTAAGACTGTGGTGCAAATCACTTTTCAGTTGTGACAGCGGGAATAGTATTCGTGGCTGTAATTGTATGTTACAAACAAACTGTAAGTACTACAGCATACCATGCACTAGAAGTCATTGTAAAAGATAGTTGACATTAATCTAAAGACATGAATCTTCATTATGTATTAAAAATACCCTTTTATTATATGTACTATGCACAATTTTTCTGTCTTTCCATATAGTTTCACAGCCATTTCTATCAACATTTTAAAGTTTACCTGTCAGTAATGGTCTGAACAGATGAATACCCATGAAGACAGTGTGATGCAGCTAAGGGTCAAGATTGTCATAAATGTCTTGCACCTAAGATAACCCACATTTCTTGCAGTACATCTTTTTCAAAAACCTCTTCCACAGCATCCCTCAGTAATGAGGAGCCCCTTGCTAAACTATGCTATTCTAACCGTACCCTTGAGAGCCCTAAAGTTAAAACATATGAAAGTGACTGCTATGGGTTAGCCCGAGAAGTACATTCATTTTCCAGGAAATTATTTGGATTACTACTGAGTTGATTGAATGGTTATGTTCAAGGGAACATAACAATAAGAATTCTGAGTCCAGTTTAAATTTATTTTCTATACTAATGAGACTAGAGATTTGATCATGTTGTTTTATGACTTTTTTTAATAAAATGGAAAAGGACACTGTTTATTACCTGCATTCTGGGCTTGTCAGGGACTGAAATGTCTTCATCTTTTCTAAAGGAGTACTACAGACTGATGTGTATACATTAAAAATGTTTAGTCTTTCGTTTAACGATTTATTTTACATTTTAACTTCATCTTTTCAACAGCAAACTGTTCAGCACAATCTTGTACTGCTTCAGAGTATTCTCTCAATATTGTATTCTGCTTAATCTAATTCTTTATTTATTCACAAATAAGTTCAGTGTTCTGTTACATGTTTTGTGACCAAATTACCTCTCCAACACAGAACCTACACACACACACACACCTCATGCATATATCTGTGGATATATTTTAGTTAAAATTATAGTCTAACTACAAATTATTTTAATTTTTATGAAAAGGGAAATTAGAGAGCAAGCTGATATTCACTGAAATTGGATATGAAACCTACTACGACCTGATTACCATTCCTGATGGTTGTGTGCATAAATAAAAGGAGAATACAGAAGTATATCAAGCAGAGATAATTCAAATTAATGAAAAATATTCATAAACCTGATACTAATATCCTTTCATACTCAAAAAACCACCCATGAAATAAGAACATCTTATCTTTGACATCAGTAATTTTCTTCCTTACTGGCCTTAGCAAATGTTAAATCCTAAGACGAGACACATGACAACAGGTTATTTAAAATCAACCACTTACTTTTGGATTTAAACTGTTCTTTATGGGGGCCAAGACCTTACATCTGGGTAATAATTAATGAATTCTGTTTTATAAATCTAAATAAAATTGTAATTTAACATGTTAGTCCTTAGTTACTAACTTTTCCAGTTTCAACATCACATACAGTTAGAACATATTTTATATGTGCCCAGGTGGCTTGTGGCCTCCAAGGCTAAATTATACCATTTCCACATTAAAGATGGAATACCACTTTCAGAGTACATTTACCTTACTTTATTTTATCTAAGAGATTATTATCTTCCAAAGGTTGAAATTCTAAGCAAGATGTGGAAATGGCTCAACAAGATTTAATTAGCAAGCAGAAGGACACAGAAACTGAAAAAACTGCTTTCAGCAGATTATAATCCTGTAGATATCTGATTTTCATGATGAGTGAGAACACCTGCATCAGTATTAGCTTTTACTGCATTTCCTGCTGGGGCTGTCCCTGGGCAGCCGTGGGGAAGACTCAGTCAAGTGTAGATCCTTTCTGGCAAGGAATGCAGAACGACCAAAGGTGCCTAGTTTGAATACCTTGTACTAGAGACCTAGATTTCTCTATGAGCATAGGAAGCAACTTTGTTCCGATCCACTCCCAGTCACTTACTACTTCCCCTTAGTTCTTTGACTTGTGCAATATCTCTATAAGACACATGACAAAATTTCCTCTTCTAAAGTTCATTCCATGTTTGTTTGGGTTTTTTTATATATAAGGCTGAGCACACAGTTAATTTGTACTAGTATGGTTTACTAGCATATAATATTAGTATAATATCTGAGGTATGTTTGATTAAGTATATTTTCTTTGTCAGATGATAACTAGATTTAACTGAAGTCAGAAAGAACATTTATAGGAACATCTTAACTGCTAACTGAGGCTAAAAAGCAGAAAAGATTATGATTATGCTGATATTTTATGCTGTTAAGGATTCACTGTCCAGTATCAACAGTGCCGCCAAAGAGGTGGTGATAGCTTGCTCCTACTTTAAATATGGTACTTTTAATGTTTGAAGACACTGAACAATTTTGCATTTTGCCAACTAGATTTGCTGTTCAAGTTCTCCTCAAAGCCTTGTTCGGTGAAAGATCACCTAAATATATGAAAGAAGTAAGATCTTTGGGAGAGATAACATAACTTCAAAAAGCTTGGCCAAAATTATTTTTTTTTCAACAATGTAAAAATGTCTAATACAAAATGTTAACTACGTGTTTGAATAGTGTCTTTCTTACTCAATATTTATGCAATTATGTGTTTTATAATTCTTCTTATGGCAGTCCAATAGCCATACTAACATAACTAAATACACAAACAAACTGAGGTTTATAAAAGTCAAGAGAATACAACTAAGAAAGAGAATAGGTTATCTAATATTAAACAGAACAAGGTTACAATCAGGCTTTCCGTGTGTTTCCTGAAGTAGACTACAGCTAAAGTTAGAAGTTATTTTGGTACCTCTTTTTTTCCCTGTGAGCACATAACCAGAGTTAGCTCAGGGTTTTTTCTGCTAATAATATTAATATTCTAGAACAGGAGAAATGGGGAATTTTAATAGAAATAGCTAATAAAGCAGTTTAAAAAGTATGTTATCTATATGAAATTGTGCTGAAATCAAGAAAATCTTTCTTACATAAAATCTTCTACATATGCTAAGATACAAGCAATTTAAAACCTTGCAAAACTGAACTCTATTGAGTTATGAAACAACTAGATTTTTTGAGAATATTTTTTGTTTTATATTATTGTTCATGTAATATTTAAAATAACTATTTTCCTATATATTTATATTTCTTTGTTCTGACAGTGACCAAACATTCTCTAGGAAACACTTGCTTCTGGAGCAATAACTGTGCTTCAGAAGTCATTGTTTATAAATATAATAAGGTATGAAACTACAGATTCAGATTCTGACAAAGAAACCTTAGCTATAGTTGCACTAAAATGATGGCTGTTGTCACCATGGCAAAATACAAAGAGAAAAAATGTAAATGGAAACTTTTTTAACTTCCAAATAAAACTGACTCAGCAGTAAAAATGTTCTGGCACAATTTTCAGCACACGAGCTATCATTTCCAAACATGTGAAAAACATCGGTTCTGCCACCTTTTGAAGATTGGATATAAGGTATCGTGTTTTCAGATGTTTTTTGCTAACTTATACCGCTATATTCTGGGAGGGATACATGTTTACAGATAGTTAGAAACATATTCTCTTTCAGCTTGTGGTTTCTGAATGGGAAAAGATTAAAGCAGCTCCTAAATGAGTTTCAATAAAACTTTTTATGGTTTAGTTAACAGTCCTGATTGGAGCTGACTATTGAAGCTGAGACAATGGTATAGGTACTTGGGCTTCAGAATAACCTGTTTCAAATGAAGGATATCAAGGAAATTTGATAAATAGTTAAGTAAGTCTGTAAATTATTTATCCATAATGATGTTTACAAGACTTAAAAATTAGTAACAAAAAATGTTTTGCTGTTCTGTGGAACACTATGCACCTTATGCACTGTGAGTCAGACTATTGTATCCAAACTCAACAGTACTGAGTGATCATATAAAGCATTTGTACTGTCATAATAAGCATAAAAATCAAATAACACAATAAATAAGCCACAATTCTTGCATGGTTCATTTCCAGAAATTAACACTGTGAGCAGACACTGAAGAGTGAAGATGAACTATGTTATTCACTGAATTCCACCCAGTCTGAACTTGCCATGATACTGAGACAATATAGAAGTATTTGAATAATAATTCAATCTGTGTGTTGTAAAGCACAATAGATAAGGAAACTGTTTTAGTAGATTTTGGCTGGGGTGCGTATAATAGTAGATCTCGGTTCTTTATCCACAGATTCCAGCAATAAAACCCAAATCTCTACAAAGTAGATTTCAACAAAAGGAAAAAGTATCATTATTCTCATCTTCCCATAGAGAAATTAGGTGGCCGGTTACTTGATTTTGTTATACTTACAGGCATCTTAGTAGTAGAACCATAAAAAAAAAAAATAAAAAAAGTACTGCATTGTCCTGAGTATCAATGCAGTAGTACTAACCGACCTATATTACCTCCCTCATGGTTAAATTTCACCTGCTCCTTGAATCGATACTAATATATTCATTATGAGACTGTAACATTTCTTTTGGACATCCTGTGCCTTGATGAAGTCCTGCACATAGGATTTTAACTGCTAATATTCTCTGAATACAGTTTTGTGCATGATGTCGTGGCACCACGGGGGATGGGGTGGTGGTAAGGGCTCCCCACGGGTCTGTCAGGCCCTGCCCCAGCAAGGAGTGGGGCAGCTGGGGGCACAAGGCACCTCTGAGGCTGGGGGGCAGGCCTGGCTCAGGGGACCCGCGCTCAGGCAGGGCAGGGCTGTGGGGGGCTGGAGGCCAGCCTGGCTGGGGTGTCACTGGGGCAGGGGCCACAGCAGGGTGCTGGGCTGTGGGCAGGTGGGGGGAGCCCCAGGGTGGGCAGGGACAGGCAGGGCTGGTGGCGCCTCAGGGCCATGGCATAAGGCATCTAATGATGTCTTTTTGTCCAATTCAGTTGGTATCGGATATTTTAGAACAAATCAATGTAAAGCAAAAAATGTATTACAGATGTCAACTTAATTACATATATGAATTTAAAAAGATGCAATTGTCTTTGATACCATGACCTCACACTTTCATTCAGGGACATGAAATTCAAAGCTAGACTTTGAATAGATCATACTCGTATGATGAACCCAGCATCTTAAACCATTTATGATGTGCTCTTTTGCCCATTTTTCCCATCTTTGACTGATTTTTGGTTTCACTGGCTTCTTGGCTTCTGTACCAGTACTTTTCTCACAGTAACTTCTCTCATTAATTACTGTGTGTCCCTCTGCTGTGGGGTTCAGCTGTCCAAGATCCACAGCCTTAGTTTGTACAACCCCTCTGCCTGACCTTGGCTCCAGTTCACTGAGAAAATTCTTGTTTAGGTGTGAGAAAGCAGGCGAGCTAAAACTAGGCAAGATAAGGAAAGTAAAAACAGATGGAAGTGCAACTGTTGACGCAGCAATAGTAAACAGCTCCAGGACTCAAACAGAAAAGTACTGATGTAAAACTGTAAGACCTCTCCCTCCTGCCAGCTCCAGGGAACTGGAAGACACTAACTCAGCAGCAAGGCAGGTCAGCCCATTTGGAGGAACCTGGCCCTTCCCCAGCTGACTGACAGCTTGTCTGGCCCAAGAGGACTCAGCTGCTTTCACAAGCATTGCAAGCACAATAATACTTAACCTAGGAGCTTGCTAGTTCTAGCCTGTCTTCACATGTGTCATCCAACAAAAAACCTCTTCATACCCCTCCATTGTATCTTGCTACAGAGTCTCTGCTCATGGTGAAAGCTGCCGAAATGGAGAGAAGAGGAGGGTTCAGAGCTTCTAACAAAGGACACTGTGTCCACTGTACAGCTAGCAAAACATTTCCTTGTCCTATGAGAAATTAGACTAAAAAGCAATTATTATCCAGAAAGTTCTAACAATCAACTAAAATTACAGAGGAAAAATTTAGAAAGGATAAAATGAAAGCACTTAATGTCTTTATGTAGTAATATCAAAAGTCAAAATTAGTGACTAAAAAAGATCACAGAATCACAGAATAGTCAGGGTTGCAAGGGACCTCTGGACATCAGCTAGCCCAACCCCTTGCTAAAGCACATTCACATAGAGCAGGCTGCAGAATCATGTCCAGGCATGTTTTGAAGGTCTCCAGAGAAGGAGACTCCGCAACCTCTCTGGGCACCCTTTTCCAGTGCTTCATCACCCTCAAGGGAAAGAAATTCTTCCTTATAACCAGATGGAAGTCCTTGTGTTGCAGTTTGAGCCCATTGCCCCTTGTCCTGTCACAGGGCACTACTGAAAAGAGCCTGGCCCTGTCCTCCTGCCACACACCCTTAATAGACCTTGGTAAGATCCCCTCTCAGTCTTCTCCTCTCCAGGATAAACAGGCCCATCTCTCTCAGCCTTTCCTCACAAAGGAGATGCTCAAGTCCCCTCATCATCTTTGTAGCCCTCCACTGGACCCTCTCCAGTGGTTCCCTGTCTCTCTCGAACTGGGGAGCCCAGCACTGGACACAGCATTCCAGATGCAGCCTCACCAGGGCAGAGCAGAGGGGCAGGATCACCTCCCTCCACCTGCTGGCCACGCTCCTCCTAATGCACCCAGGTTCCCATTGTCCTTCTGGGCCACCAGGGCACACTGCTGGCTTATGGCCAACTTGGTGTCCACCAGCACTCCCAGGTCCTTCTCTAGAAAGCTGCCTTCTAGCAGATCGGCCCCCAGCCTGTGCTGGTGCATGGGGTTGTTCCTCCCCAGGGGCAGGACCCTATATTGGCCTTTGTTGAACTTCATGAGGTTCCTCTCCACTCAACTCTCCAGAATGTCCAGGTCTCTGCTGAATGGCAGCACAGCCGCCTGGTGTATCAGCCACTACTCTCAGTTTTGTGTCGTCAGCAAACTTGCTGAAGGTAGACTCAGTCCCTTCATTCAGGTCATTGATGAGTAAATTGAGCAGTGTTCCCCATGTTGGCCTGCCCTTTAATCTTTACCCATAAGCTCTCAACTTGCTCTTCACCCACCCCTAGGCAGAATACATTCTAGTTGTTCCTTCACACCTCTCCTTGCTGGCCTGTCTTTCATAATAAGTACACAGCCAGCCATGACAGCATGCCAGTCATGAAAGCTATCCCACCATGTCTCTGTAACTGCAATGAGATCATGGCCCTGTGACTTCACAGAGATCTCTAATTCTTCCTGTTTATTCCCTGGTGTACAGGCATTTCAGAAAGGTAATTGAGCATGCAGGTTTTCCTGGAGGCATGCAGGTGGATCCACTATAACCACAACCCCCTTGAGGTGGCTGGCCGCCTGGTACTCATCTATGGAGGCAGCTAAGGAACATTATACTGCTGCTCTGGTTGGCCTGGCTTACTCCCCAGCTGGATGCAATGGCATGAGTATTGTGCCATTGTACCCCTCACTCCAAGTCCTTCAGTTTAAAGATTTATTAAATATTTTTTTTTCATTTCAAAAGGTATTTTTAAAGATATATCAAAGATAATTTTATTAATTTTCAAAGTAGTGCCATTTTTAGAATTTAAGCCTCCTTTTCTTTGCACCCATAAAATATTAACTGAATATAACCCTTTTTCACCAACAGTTTTGTTGTTGATATTCATTTTCAGTGAAAAACGTTTTGCTGAAAAATACTTCTTTGTATTTGCATTTGGTGTGGGTCTTCCATTAAAATAAGGCAGCATAAGGCATGGTAGCTCTAGAAAACTGAAGTTTTTGGAAACCATGTATACATCAACACTATGGAAGAACCCATATAGAAACTAATTTTCTGTTACTGGCACCCATGTTCTCAATTTAAGTAGCTAATAGAAGTACATCTAAATCAGCGTGGAGTGACACAAACCATTCTGAAGAAATTCTGTTAAGAAATTCCTGCAGGTATCTGGAAACGTAAATTTCTCAGAATATCTAATTTTTTGCTAATTTATGTTAGCACACAATTTCCCTTTCTTGAAACTATGACCCTAAGACACAGTGACTGTGTCTTCTGAGAAAGAAAGTCTCTGGGATACCAGGTTATTAAATTCTATCCTTTACATCCTACTACAGACTTTACCTGGGACTCCTGCCTCTCACAGTTTCCTTCACATTCATGGATATTTCAAATTCACCCATACTGTATTATCAGGTTTAATAATAAAATTATTCTTATAAATTATATGTTCATATTCTTCAGGGCTAACATTCTGAACAGCACACATTTTCTCTCATGAGATTTCTCAAAAGAAGGGATTAGAGTGTGCTTTACAAACATTAGCTCTCACAACAACCTTACAATAATAATTTTTTTTTTGTGCCTTTGGAGATGAAGTAAATGTTTACAATGTATGTCACACAGGAAGTAAATGACAGATGATATGGAATTCAGGCTCCTAGACTCTGTCAGATTAGAATCTTTAAACAAATGTGCAGAAACTCAACTCTTAGATATGGAAGGAAAAGAGTGCCCAAACAAGCAAATAAATTTGAAAGAATATAAATAAAAATGATGGGAGTTTGGGTGTTTTTTTTTTCCAATTCAAACAAGACTGTATGATTTCCTACCAGAACATAATGTTTTCAGATGAGTAAAAGCAGGATAATTTCTCACATGAATGGAAGAATTGGAAGAGAATAACAGCAACCCTCAAAAATATTCTTATCAGATATCACATTTAGTTCCTTATTATGTTAGCTCTTTGCCTTATGATGTTACCTCTTACAGTTTCTGCTGATAATAATAATCACAGGATGCTGACATGTCTACAACTAGCTTCTGCCAATGCAAGCAAACTGTAGTAAGCATGCTGTAATTTACAGTCCCAAGATGTTGACAGACTGGTTTGCAAGCCAACAAAACATTACTTTCTTTTGCAGCTTCAAAGCCTGAGAGGAGGACATAGAGTTCTGTGAAAGTCAGTAGGATGCTGGAAAGCTAAGGCATAAAATAAGCTGTTCGTTGCAAAGATGCTGGCCATCATTCCAGAGGGGATATCACAGATCTAACTTCAACAAAACATCTGTCAACATGGTTGTTTTCTACACAGACTGAAAAAAATAGGCTGAGAAAGTTTTTCTTAGGGGCTTAGCCTGGTCTCCAGCTGTGTGTCGGTTTTGTGTACTACCAGTTAGTAAAACAGTAATACTTTATTCATGTATATTGTATTGTCTATCTAATTCTGTACCTTGTGCAGGTATCTTCCTGACAAGACAAGTGTGTCCTTTTGAAATTTTGGTATTTTGGGACAGCATTTAGAAAATTCTTCTGTAATTATACTTCTGACAATTACATGAGGTTGGAATCCTAAAAACCTCTCTAGTCGCTATTTAAACTCTTGACCGGCAAATGCTGAATTTTTGCATGTGTAATTGTGTCTCAAACCCAAAAAGGATGGATAATATATATGTTAATACTTTCAGATTAGTTTAAAGAAAAATAAATCTTACTTTTGCACCATAGGATAACATTAACTTTAATTCTAAGCCTCTAACCTTAGGGCAATAGGAAATTACAAAGCTAGGACAAAGCAAAGGTCATCCCAGCCCGGTACTGAATGTCTAGCGATAGAAAATGTCTGGCTCTAAAAGACAATTCACAGTATTGTTATGTTCACTTGGATGTTTAAAATACCAACAGAGATCTTTGTGGATTCTGCTATATCCTTCTATTCAAACAGAACAATCCCACTTGCACTCTGCAGCCATCAGACCCTGACACCCCAGCAGGGCCAGTCCCCAGCTCCCACAGCCCTGCCCTGCCTGTCCCAGTCCCCAGGGAGGTGCGCGCTGCCCGGGGCTGGGGTTGCCTGGGTGCCCCCCATTACCCTGCTGCTGGCTGGGGTGGTAGGATGAGCCCTGGCTGCCAGCTACCAGCCAAAGAGGTCGATTTTCTTTAATACAGTGTCTGTTTTTTATCACAGCTATTAAATTAGTACCCCACAATCTACATGCATCCTGTTGGTTCTACAAATAGAGTTCTGCAGATGTTTGCTATTATGCACAATTTAGAAACTATTTCATCAAAGAAAAAAGACTTGGGAATTAATCACCCTCTATATCAAAGGGCCCTTGAAGAAGCAAAAATGTCAGAATCATTGCAAACAATAAAAATTTGCTTGCATGTCCATCTAAAATATTCTAACATTGTTCTTATTAAATAAAAAATAATTTATTTTTCTTTGGGTTTTTTTTCACCACGCAAGCATATTACAGCCCGTGCTATGGTATGTCTATAAAACCTCTCCATCAGAAGGAGAAAGAAAACACTTAGGTATCTGGTGATACATGGACATGTGCAGACAAAGAGTTAACAAGTTAACCTATTCAAATTCAAGAACTTGCATAACCTAAATGGAATTATTCTTGTGTGGTTAATGAGATTTATAGGTACTGAAATTACAGTGGTCAGCATCAGGAGGTTATTTTGCTCACATTTAATCTATTACCAGCATAATAACTTACAGTAAACTATTTAATAAAATAAATCTGAACGTTTTTCTTTCCTTGCTTTTGTTTACAATTGTTTCCTTCAAAATATTTCAGTCTATTTATCCTTCACATAACTAGAAAATTATATCTATGCAATTTCTAATCTGCATCGTAAGCATACACTTAATGGTGAATAGTAACTGACTGCTTTGGCTGGTAGGATCAAATAAGATTAAAATCCAATTTCTAATACAAATGCTTGTTTATTGCATTTTATGTCAATAGCTGTCATAATTTATGTAATTTGCTTACTGATGACTAATTATGAAAATTAAGTTGGGCACATACAAGAATCCAAAATTGGTAGAAGTATATTATAAGCAAATTGATTAAAAATTAAAACTATTAGCATCTCATTATTTTCTTTATAGTGAATACAATATTTAACAATTGAATAATTAGAAAATTTTACTAGCTACTTAGTTACTAAAGCTGTCTTCTTGATTACACAGGCATAATTAATTTCTTCAGATGAAAATTACATAAAATATTATTATTATTATTAGATGGACTCAAGCAAAATGTCTGTTACAGATTACGTGCAGTAAGAACAAAGTCATATATCACAAAATGCAATATTTCAAACTAAAAAATGTATTCTTTATACTTCAAATGTGTTTGTTGCTAATTTTGACATACAATATAGGTAAGTTCTAAATGTATGCTGTGACTATTTTCAAGGCAGTGTAGTTATAACAGGACACAAGACCTTTGGCATCATTTTTAGTTTTCTCCCTTTCATGTAAAACACGCCTGGTTCATCTGCACTTCTTTCCTTGACCAATGCAGTGTATTTCCCAAACATGTAGCTGAATGGCTACCTATTAGAATCAGTGATTTTGCACTCCAGGTGCTAGATGCAAGAAGAGCATCCCAGTGCTCAGCAGTGGTGATTTCCCATGGGGCATAGTCCCCAACCACCATTGGAGGAACTACCCACACACAGCAGAGAGCTTGATGCAGAGCAAGCTCCTGAAGGACCTGCAGTTTTACCTGCAGGACCTGCAGGCAAGGAGCCCACCTGCTCAAATTGTGACCAAGTAAAGGAGCTGCAGGAAGAGGTCACCAGGATGTGCAGCATCACAGATGAAGAGAAATTGATCAGTGTAAGGGCACATGGAAAGTGAGAGCACCTGCTTCATTAAGGTCATCATCTGATCAAGGACCTTTTCAATGCATTCAATGCATTCTTTACTCAATAATGAGTAAAGGGGAAAACCATAAACAAAGGCCCACAGAGACACAAATCTGGTAACAAACAAGGAATAACAGAGACAATGGCAAGGACCAGGAAGCCTCCAGCTGTTAATTGATGAGCAGCCAAGAAACTGTAGGCACACCTTTAGAAAGGGTCAACCTGGACCTTGTAACTGGTAAGAAGTAGGAAACAAGAGGAACATGGGTATTTGGGATATTCAAGGGCAGCCTGTGCGACCATGCAAAACTTTTGAATGAATGTTTAGGGGAAGAGGATTGGGGAGGAGCAAAGTGGGAAATAAGCAGAAAGGCCTAGAAAAGGGGCCAGTCACATATAAAACATGACCAGCCAGTGCATTTCTGTGTCCAAGCCCTGTACCTGATCGCTGTAGTATACTCTATCCTTCATTAAATCCTTTGTTAACTATATTTCTGTGGAATCTTACTATCTATCTTATGTATGTGAGTGCTGTAATGGCTAGGTGACAAGTACAGGTGAGACAGGTGTCAGTGGGTTTGTTGCCACTACTGGAGCAGGCGAGGGTCTTAGCATCAGTAGCTGGAGGAGGACCATAGCTCTTGGGAGCATCGTTATGGGTCCCACAGACTTTGTCCTTGGTGTGCCAGCTACTGGAAGAACCAGTGAGTGCAGACAGGGCCAGCAGCTGGGGTCAGAGTGAGGGCACAGGCACCCCTGACCCATGGTGTCAGGAGCTGGAGTGAATGGGGGTCTCAGCTTCAGCCACTGGGATGGGACTAGTGGGTGTCCCAGACACATCTACCGGGGGGACAGGGATGAGCAAATTGAGTGGGAGGCTCAGTGACAGCAGCTGGAGCAGGACTGTGGGTCACAGCCCCTGTGCATGGTGCTGGCTGCTGGGGGTTATTGGAGTGTTTGCAACTTCCCCAAACCTGGTGTGCATGGGAGTGTGCCTGTGCAATTCACTAGCAAACTTCAAGCTGAGTAGGAGGCCCTGGGTTTGGGCACAGGGTCTGTGCTGGTATTTGAGGGGAACTCATGAGTGTGGGGTGCCTGTGAAATGCCTCTGTGAATGCATGCATGTTTGCTACTGGGCACAGGGCTGGACCACTCAGTGAGTACAAGACCTCTGGAACAGGTAAGGGGGCCTGCAATCCAGACGGTGGTATTGGACAGACAGAGGGACTGCACTGATACTTAAGGGATCTATGACTGTACATACACTTCTGAATCTAGAGTGGTGTGGGCTTTCATTTATGAACTTTTATCTCTAGCAGCCAGAGGAAGGAGAACCGCTCATCTATACTTATGTTTTACGTGAGTCCTGTATGTCACACAGGAGTTGAAGGCAGCACCTTGTCTGTGGCAGTCTGTATAGCCAGCCTTGTCAGCATCCTTTGTCATCTGTGTGTGACTGGGATACACACTCAGCTTTGCTGCTGGTTGAACATGCAAACAAGAAAGCAGCAGCCACAGCCATCGGCCTGGGATGGAGATCCCCATCTGTCTGGGCACACTAGGCTGGGTGCCAGTGGCCAGGCAGGAGCAACCCATGTGCCCAGAGCTGATGGAGGTTATGGTCACTTATAACATCCCTTAACAACTGAATCTTCCCCAACACCTTTCATCTTCAAGAGTCTGACCCTTCAACAGTAATGAAGGGGGTGCAGGTAGATGGTGATTATCAGGTGTGAAAATGGAGCCTCCCATGAAGGTAAAGGCTGGAAGCTGGTTACAGAGGATGGCTCCTGCTCTGCCTCCAGATTTGCAACTTTTTGACAGACATGCAAATGTCGTTCACTTATATGACACTGTCTAATCAGGTAGTCATTAAGATAATGCAGAAAAGCTATGTAACATTGTTTATTGGCAAGCAACCATTGCTTTAGTAACAATATTATGTCAGATACTGATGTAACTGAAAAGTCTGAAATGGGAAAGATATAATGGGAAAGATAAGTCTACTTACTAGTGCTAAGGAACAATTCTGTATTTTTTTTGTAAACTGATAAAACCTGATGAGAAAGTGTATTCTACTTTAACTTTACATCTGACGTGGGTTCAGAGCGTATGAGATCTGTAAGTCATCCACTCCATACCATTGGGAGCCATACCCTTAAGTGAATGACAATAATGGAAACTGGCACTCAGATCCTGGATTCTGCACAGTTCCATCAAGTTAAAGAAGAACTTCTTGTCAAACGAGTTGATGTAAATTCCAAAAGCATTACTTCTTTGGCTGCAACCATCTTTCTCTGTTAAAAAAAAAAAGAAAAAAAAACATGCAAGTACAGGCATTTAGTTTTCTAGCTAGGTCTAGAAATCATCAAGATGTACAAGTAATCTCTGTTTTAATTATTCTGAATCAGGTCCTTAAGAATTCACTAATAACTTTTGTCTGTGTGCCATTTTGACTTTTTGCATATTTACTGACTCAGATTCCAAGGTTCCTATTTGCCAGGTAGCATCTGATGCACACCAAGCATATTTTTAAATGTAACTTCCCACACTATTGCTAATGTATTTTGACTTAAATTACACGACCAGCTATGTTAACCAATATTAATTTAAAGCATATTTTCTTATGTTTTATTGTCCTTTCCTCCTATATGCTGAATATTTTGCTAGAAAATGATGTAGATAAGTTGGGGACAACATACTGTTGAATAACTTTTTACATTTCCTCTGGGTCTCCCAAGAATACAATGAATCTGTTCAGGTTCCTATAGCCAGATGGACAAGTTTTCTGGCAATCAGAAAATTGAAGTGTAATAAATCTAAATAGAAATCTTGATAGGACAGCTCCCTAGAGTTTCATACATTTCTTTTGCATTAATTATTCTCTTGGAGTTTCAAACTACATCCAATCAGTGTTGTAACATAGAGAAAATCACTGCACTAAGCATAACAGAAATTCAAGTGTGAAAACCACTCCTCAACTGAAGTGCAATTGCAAGCATTGCAAAAAATCACTTCAAAGTGTCTGTAAACTTTTCTTTTTTCTTTTTTTTTTTTAAAAAGACTGCATTAACTAGCTCTTAAAGACTGTCAAATGACATTGTGGGCACAGATCTGATAACTGCCAAATGAAAAAAACACCAACAACAACAAAAAATCCCCCAAACAATAAGAACACAGAAAGATTATTTCCAATAAAAATAACTGCAATGCCAATTTTGTTTCACCAAGTTAAAAGCTGTAAAACCACATTCTAAATTTGGATAAGAATATTCCTATATTACTTGTATTTCTTGAAGTGAATCATGGTCATCTTAGCTGCACAAATTCAGTTTCACTCCTACCCCGAGTAAAATATAGATACTTAGCATTTAAAACTTATTTTGCAGCACATGCCTATGTGGAAAGAGTGGATGGGCATTTTTTTACCTAAAAGCTAAGTGTAGCTGCTGGTTAATAAGGCCATGGCTGCATGATGGCGCCTGTCCACCTGCTTGTGGCCATGCCAAGCCGCATTACAAGGAGGTCATGAATCTGCTGGAGCTGCAGAAACAGGTCCCTGCTGCATGTGGGTGTCAAGAGGTGCTGTGGCAGGATGGCTGCAGGGATGGAAACTCGCAGAAGCTGCTGTCACATCACAGGCATTGCTCCAGGATCTGCCCGACAGTCTGGGCATGGTGTGAGAGGAGAGCTAATGTTAGTATCCCATGTAATTACATATTATGCTGTGTAATTACCTGTAATTGCCTATTATTTATAAAATGCCGTACTTATGGAGTATTATTAAAACTTTTCTATGGTAGCATAGTCCTGTTCTTGTCAGTGTTTCTAGTGTAGAAATCACATTCTTTATGTATTAACACATCAATCTGGACATTAAACTGGCTCTGACATAACTTTTTGGTCATCATTTCAATCTCTTAAAATGGACAAATCAGAAACAAAACGTATGAACTTAATGCCGAAGACACGAAAACCTAAGACTGAATATTCTAACATTACATTTTTGAAGAAATATATTTTTACTTCACTTTGCTTATATGCCCAAATTTCTCCTCCATATAGCTCTGATAGGGAGGATGCAAGAAAAATACCTATGATCAGCCATGAGAATCGATATTCAGTATATACTCGATAATATGTAAATTCTCAATTTAATTTTCAGATTATGTGGTACCAAAATATAGGAGGTTCTACAGTGATATATTATAAATGTTAAAACAAACTGTAAAGTAAACCTAGACAAAAAAGGAAAATGTTATTTTTGTAATACACCCAAGGACCACCAGGTGCCTCTGTAATAAAAGGAATGTAAAAATGTAATGTTTCAAACAAAAATTCAATCTCCAACCCACCAAAAAAAACCCCAACAACCAAACCCAAAAAACAACCCAACCCCTAAGGATCAGTTGAAGCTGTTATAAAAACTAACATTATGTGGAAAGGTGAAATGTTAATATAAGATCAGCCAAATTCTGCTGCCAGTGTCAACAGTATTAATGCCATCACAATTAAGTTTTCAATTCAGATTCTACTTCATCTTACACCTTGCAAAAACTGCATTCTCATGCAAAACATTTAAAAACTCCCCAAAGAGTACCAGATAACATGCAATCATCTGTTTTTCTAATTAGACATCAAATTATTCCGCTACAAGTTTATCGCTACTTTGAATTTAGCTATGATTAATGGCAACCGTATTACCAGTTTAGTTAATTTTATGAAACAGACTTAGGCTGTATCTATAGGAAGGTACTGACACACTTAAAGTGGTACAAACCCAGAATCATAAATGCAGTCACAATAGGGAGATACTACCTAACAGTACAGCTTATTCCTGTAATGGAAGAGATATAAACAGCACTAACATAAACTGTTTATAGCAGCATAATTTTGCACATTATCTATTACAAAATTCAATATTTAATGATACAGTTACTTATATTCTTGCTTGTAATACCACCTGTATTACATATGAAGACACAAGAAGAATGGACAATGTGTATAAACAAACTGAAAATCTTGCAACAGCAAGAAAGCTCTGAAAAGCAGCCTTCAGCAGGCCACAAGGTGAAGCTTGTATCTTGTCTTTGTTGAATCTCCCCATCTACCAGTTTCAAAAAAAGAACTATGTAGGACAGCAGGACCATTAAATCTTCCTAACATTATGGTCTGGGAGGAGCCTTTGAAATCTTGTATGTGAACTTGTCTGTTTCATTTCCAATGTTTCATTGATTGCTGACCTTCCTAGAATTCCTACCTTTTCCTGCTGTATCTCCCAGGATTTCAGCAATATTCTCTGTGCTTTTGGCTTCTTATCTTTCTCTGACTTTTTTTTTTTTTTTTATACCTCCTGCTCAGTTCATTTACTAGTCATCCCTCTTCTTCTTAAATTATCTTTCTTACACTAAACTAGTTTTTATTTTTTTAAAACAATCTATTTAATATAATAAAACAATATTTTATTAAACAATCTATTAATAGTAATTTATTAATCCCATATTTTGTTTCAAATTAAGTATTCATAGTAGAAATAATATAAACACAAAAACCCTTGAGATTTCTCTAGACCTCATCTATCATTATCCCATTTCTTTTGCATGCCACATGCCTTTCCCAAAACATTTTTCCTACTTCAATTTCAAATACTGTTCAAGAACAGTGTATAGGTTTGCAGAAGACAACCGGCTCACAAAGCGCAAAAGTTAGAACAATTGTATTCAATTATCTGCAGAGAAAATAAACCTCAAAGCTGACAAATACAACTTAAGGGATGTGCAAATAGCTTTATTCAAATCTATACAAAACTATACAAAATATTCCTTTCACTTTAAAAGTTATTAAAAGCCAACTATAAACTACCTGAGTAAGAGAACAGGATCACACTGATTTAGCATTTACTTGTCTGTTCCCATTTTCTCCGGTATGGATTTTCCACTAAAGGATTGATGGAGTAAATTGTTTTCATTGTCTCAGTCTAGACAGCAGCCAGATTAGGATCAAAACAGATGCCAGTTCTCATTATTTGGCATACAGACACCAAGTAGTAAGTATGGTACACAGAAAGTGAAATGCTGTGGAAAAGAAATTCTCTGTATTCAGTGAATAGTTTTCCTAGTTTATCCAATACAGATATTAGCAACCTAGTAGTTCTGCTGTTGATGGGGGCAGGGGGAGGAGGGAAAGAAAATTCAAATAATCTTATCAAGACATGTAAAGCTGCATAATCTTTCACTCAAAGGCAGGTAAGAAAGAGATTTCTACCACAGGCTAGAGTCAGATACTTTTGAATTCTAACATGAGCTGTGGCATACACTGTCATGTCTTGACCTGTATCTCAGCCAATAAACCTATGGTATGGTAGTTGGCTTTTCCAAAGGGCTGGACAACTCTGGGGATCATTTGATGAATCCAACATGCTATACTCACAAAGCATTAAGTGAAGGGGAGGTCCTTACCAGGCCGGGTACAGGCTAGTGAGGAAGGTGAAATCCAGTTATTTTTTATTGCTAGAGAAAAAGTATCTACATATGTGTAGGTACAAGCACACATGCACACACACAGAAAGCAGCCCAACAGTGAGGCAACTGCAATGTTTGCTGCTTGTACACCCTATCATTAGAAAAAGAGACTTGGACTCTTAAGTCAAAGGAACTGAACTGTCACTGGAAAGAATTTATCCTTCTCGAGCAAACACCTCAAACATTTGCATGTAAAGCCGAGAAAAGTAACTCCAGTGTAGGGGAGAAAGGCGTGTGTAAGAACTTATGCTGAAGTAGTCAAAACTGAAAAGGAGCCAATCCCAGAATCACAGAATGGTTGAGGCTGGAAGGGTCCTCTGGAGGTCATCTGCTCCAACCTCCCTGTTCGAGCAGATTCACCTAGAGCTGGCTGTTCAGGGCCATGTCCAGGTGGCTTGTGAGTATCTCCAAGGTGGGAGACTGGTGGGGCAGTGCTGGGTCAACCGCACACAGAAAAATGCTTCCTGATGTTCGGAGGGAACCTCCTGTTTCAGTTTGTGCCCGTTGCCTCTTGTCGCCATCACTGGGCACCACTGGAAAGAGCCTGGCTCAGTCCTCTTTGCACCCTCCCTTCAGGTACTTACACAGATTAATAACATTCCCCTTGAACCTTCCCTTCTCCAGACTTAATAGTCCCAGACCTGTCTGGGACTCTTTTAAGAAGTCTCTCAGCTGGATTATTTACCCTTCTAGGACCTACAGATCTGTATTGAAAGAAAGACAAGCTAGCTGAAAACAGGAAAGATTGTAAGAGGTTTTAAAGAATGATAAAGAGAATGATACAGACATTATGCAGCAGGGAGCAAGCCTGTGTTTTCCTAAACGTGCATAAGGTGAGTTGCTGACATAGCAGTATAAGTGGTATGGGATGAGCTCTACCCATGGAAGACAGCTGGCAGCATGACAGGTGGTACGCGCTTTTCTCCTGAAACTCACTTTCCAAGGAATCAGAGCATTGATTTCAGTGAATCAGAGAGGCTGGTGGGCCCCAGCTCTGGAAACCACTCGGGAGATGACAACGGCCACACACGCCGAGACCGTCACTGCGTCAGGGCGCCGCAACCGCCCCCTCCCCGCCTCCGAGGGCGCGTTTCGGCGGCGAGGAGACCCGGGCGCCGGCGGGGGCGCACCGTCCCGCGGCCGGGCCGTGGCTGCCGTTACCCCCCTCCGGCGGAACCACCGCGCCCTCCTTCCCCCGCCCACCCCCCGCCGGCCCGCGCAACGCTGCCCGCGGCCGCCGCCTCCGCGCCTGCGCAGTGCCCAGGGGTCCCGCTGCCGCACGCCGCTTCCCCTTCCGGCCGTGCCGCGGCTTCTGTCAACATGGCAGCGCCGGGCGGGCGGTGGAGGTGGCTCCTCGGGGCGGCAGGTAACTGCTGGGCGGCCGCCCTCGAAGGCGGGAGGAGGTCTGGGGGAAGCGGTGGGCAGCGCTGCGGCGGCCGGGGCCGGGTGGGAGGTGCGGGGCGGCGGGAGGCCTGGGGGGGAGCGCTGGGGGCGTGAGGGGAGGGGGGAAGGGCGCGCTGGCGGTGAGCCTGTCCGCTGGAGTGGGTGAGCACCCGCGGCTGGGCCTGGAGATCACTCACGGTGCGCTTTTCCTTACCTCGCAGTGGTTGCACACGTGTTGGCATCAGGTGCGGGTTTTGTGGAGGATCTAGACGAGGCGTAAGTACTAGGCTGCCTTGCCTTTTTGCTTAAATATCGTTTATCTTTTTTGCGGGGGGTGACCCCAGACGGACAGCTTTGTGCAGAGTGTGGTTGTCAGGAGAGCCACCCTGAAAAAGTTTGTCTTTTTTCTTAGCAGGAATGGCAGAAGGATTGTGCCCTGGATAAAGTAGGTGCAGTTAATGATGCTGAGGAAGACTTTTAATTTTGCAGTTTTTTTTAAAGCTGTTATTACAGATGCTGTTGCCAAAAAACCTTCTGGGGCCTCCTTGTTCTTTCTTTTCGGTAGAGCAAATATATTGGTGAATTGGTGGCTGCCCCAAGTAAAAGCTGCTTGCGTTTAACCAAATTCTTCGTTAGAGTTTGCTGCATACCTGCTGCAGGGAGTTGAGAGAAGGAATATAAGAGCATTCATGCATGACTATAAACAGTAGACGGAAGGAGGCCTGCAGGACTAGTTCATGGTTGCTTGAGGTGCCAATTACATTCCAGTGTAAAAGTGTGCTTTTACAAAAGGTTAAACCCTGAGACCGTGGAGGTGTTGAAATGGGTAGTCCTGCCCCTTAACTTGGTTATGTAGCGTTACTGTTCGGGTACTGCGTTTCTTTAGCAGCTTGATGGCTACGTAATTGCTGTTCCCAGTAAAAAATAACTTTCCAAAAATGAATTTATTTATTTTTTGCCAGAACAGTAGGTTGATCTAAAGTGCTACAAAGTTGCATGATTATTAGAATTGAAATAGAAGATACAGAAAATACTAGCTGGTAGGAGAGGAGAAGGTGGCATTAGATGGCACTTCATGATAAAGTTAAGACTGTCAAAAGTGATGTTTTCATGAGGTTTTGATCCTTAATAAATTGCATCATAGAGCTAAACAGTCAGAAAACCATTCAGTTTTTTACCATATTGCTCATTCAGCTACAGCAGATAATTGCAAGATCAAATGAGGTGCAGTAGAATTACGGGGTTGGGAATAGGAATGTATGGATGGGGGGTACTGAAGACACATCAGATACATCAGCATCTCTGAGTGGTCTTTTAAGTGTTGTGAAAAAAGCAACTGAAGTACAGGAACTGCTTTGACTTGATTTTTTTAAAGCTTGGTTTTGAAAAAAAGCCTCATATTTTCAAGGACTAAAGGTAAAGAGGCTAAGTGAATAAAATAGCATGTATCTGTGCTCCAGCATTGTGTTCCCATATCATGTTTTCACAGGTGTAAATTTAAATGTAGTTGCTCTTTTGGAGTGAAGAAGCATAATTTTGTAGTCACATATTTTTTTATGAAATAGCTGATAAAAGAAAATTGTATTTTATAACACTTGGGTTTTTCAGTTACAAACTACACAGATGTCTGTATTTGCAATTGGGAGTAAGAATTAAATAGTGAGTTGTTCAGGACAGGTTTGGTTGTGGGTTTTTTTTACCTTCTTAGACAACTGGCAAATAGTCTAAAAGGTCAGGAAAACAATTTTTTTAAAAATTGGAGTGATAACTGGTGAAAGTTTCAAGTTTTCCATTTTATAGATACCTAAATAATGAGTTTTTGCTGTTGCTGAAAACTTTGGGGTTTATTTGAGTTTTGGTAGTTGCAAACAATGCCTGCTAGCACAAGGTGCAGGTCCTTTTCCCAAGCTTACAATTTATAGGAAAACAAGTAGCAGGTGAGAACTAACAGAGGTGCAAGTTACTCAGCATCACCCAACAGGGTTGTGGAAGGGATGCAAAAGAGGAGCTATAGTTCCTGTCAGCTTATGCTGATCTAATTGCTGTCTGCCTCACAAGATGAGTACTGATCTGGTATTTGCAGGCTTGTTCCAGTATGATAACAAAGGAGACTGAAAAGGGGAATATTTTTCTGTCTGTGAGGATGCATTTCAGGATCAAGGCAGGATCAGAAGCATCAGAAACAGTGCAGGGGGGGTGAGAAGAGACAGGAGGGAACAGAAACAGCAGCTTGGTTGGTTTAAGGCCCTTGTAGTTGTGGTCTTGGTCTTCAGTCTTGCTTCATGCTTGTTTCTTTTAGCTATTAGTGAAGAAGTGAGGTGCATGGATTAAACGGAGGTTGAGCCAACATTTGATCATGTAGTGCCAGATATTGGGAAGGTGTATGTATTTGAGACAAATAATTTTGGTTCAGGGATGTGCAACATCTGTCATCTTTCCACCAGTATGATTATGCCTGTGTCAGCTGACAAGGGAGAGGATTGTACACAACAATTAAAAAAGGCACTGAAATTTTATGCTTGGAAATGTATTTATAGGGCCTAGAAACAGCACCTTCAGAAAATTCTTAAATACCCATTTCCATTTTTGTTCAACAGTATGTTGAACTTTCAAAATACTGTCTAATAATTTATTGATTGATATTACCAAAACTAGAATGAGTTTAGATAGTTGGTTTTTGTCACAATTCAGATTATAGTTTCTGTGGAAGTTGATTAAATAAGTGCTTGTAAATGAGTGGTATAACTTGAAATTCATTATAGTAAAAGCTACAGTATTTTTTATAATATCTTCGGCCAAAGTTATTAATTTGCATTGGAATGTCTGCTTCCAGATGTTTCTTTTCATTCCCCCTTTTCCTTGCTGTCTGCTGGTTTTGTAAGATTTCAGTCTACCTTTCTCAGTGCTTTAACGCTCTTTGCAATCTCCCATAAAAATGATACTGTGGCAGGGGGACGAGAAGGTCTCATTGCAAATCTTTTTACAAACAAACACTAAATCATAGCACGGGCCAGGATCTGACAATTCATTAGCTGCTTTCTGCCTCTTGCATCATAACCAATTATGTGACATTGGTTTTGGAAGTTAGCTGGAGCATCGTTAGAGTTCTCAAGAGATGCTAGGCTCTAACTAGTTTTTCCAGTAGTTCTGTAGCACTTAGGGTGGTGAAGTAAATTTTTAGCGAGGTGGTCAGCTAGGCAATTTTGTGACTTAAAAATGCAGCTTTCCTGTAACAGTTCTGTGTTAGTTGCTGCAAATACCTTTTTCTGCTGTACAAGCTTTGCAACCTTGGTATGCCATCAATAAAATAAAAAAGGCTCGAATCTACCGGTGAAAAGCTGCAATTCTAAGTTTCAAACACCCGGTGCTGTAATTAGGTTATATTCATGATTTCTGAATTATTTCTTTCAAACAGTAGGCCAGCATCAGCATTAGTATTTCTTCAGGATCATTATGGTCCATTACAAATGATTTAATTTTAAATAAAGTATAATAAATGTTCTCTGATTCTGTTTACTGCCTATGAGCTATTTATAGGCATGCAGCATATGGGAATTGATGACTTGGGCTATAGCTTCTATTAATTGGATCTTGAAGTGTAGATCACACACTTATTGTGTAATTATATATATATTCATTTCCTTTCACAGTAAGTGTTACAGTAAGAATGTTGTATACCGTATTTTACAGCATGTGACATTACTACCAGTTCTAGTTACTTTTACAAAGCCCATCTTACAAAAACAAACCTTACATTAAAATTCTGATTATGTAATTCTCAACATAGAAATAAAATAATACAATAATTTCTATGATCTTGTAGTGACAAGAGTTCAGTGAAATGTGTAAGCAACACTTCAAGAGGTACCAAGGAACTTTGATTTATCATGTTGTATTTTGTTTAAGAGGGTTTAACATTTAGTGACAGATTTAGGATTAATAAAGCTAGTCAGTTCATGAAGATGTCATTAGCCCAAGTGTTTGGTACTACTTGTGTATCTCTGTTATTGATAAAAACTTGAACATTTTTATTCCATTAAGTTGGTTTCTTGTGCACACCTTTGATAAAAATATAAACTGACATACCTATAGCAGAATGTTGAAGGAGGTTGAACTAAAATTGCTTTGCATGTTAAGATTAAAGATCATTTGTTTAGTCTACACTCAGTAAACCTAAGATTAACAGCGTAAACCCATGCTGAGTCTCTATTAGTTGATCTATAAAAACGCAACATGTTCTAAACAGTCAACAACAGTATTTAATATAACTAGAACAGCTGCAAAATATTACATACCCTAATCAAATATCTTTTGTGTGTTTTGGTGTTTTCAGATTCCTTACTGTTTTCCTGGGTGGGTTTTGTGTTGTTTGTTTGGTTTTTTTTCTTGTCTTGGCAAATAGTTAGAGAAACCTAATGAATGCAACTGTGTAGGTAGTATCACATGCAGGGACAATCTTAATACTGAAAAATAACTATTTCCTCTTTATTCCCGTCCAAAAAGAAAGAAACAAAACAGAAATCTTGTATCTGTAGTTTTATACCAACTTAATTGTAGGCTTTGTCTGTTTCACACACACTTATTTATTTTCTGATATATCATATATTGATTTAATTTTTTCCCTTCCTAGGTTTAAAGAAAACCGTAAAGATGATATTTGGCTCGTGGATGTGAGTATATGAGAAAAATTGGAAACCTCTTAGTGGAAATCAAAACAAACTGTATAATGCTGTACTCTGTAGTAAGGTTGCTTCTTTGTTTGGAAGATCATTTGTACATGGTGCAGAAAAATTACGTAATGGTAATTCTTCTGACAGGATGGATAAGCAATCTGTCTATTGTTCAGGATGAACCAGGAATTAGACGGAGTACTGCATGCTGACAGCCTTCGTTCTGTATTTTATAGTCCTTAAAAAAGAAAAGCAGATTACCTGTCACTTACAGTCAGGAGGTGATAACCGCTGTTCAGAATTTTTATAGTTCTGTTCTCTAGTTGTACCAATTAATTTGTGTTCTAATATTTAGCACTCTGAAGCGTGAGAGGCTCCTTTTACTTCAAATACGATAGAAAAGTAAAAAAAGCCTCTCACACTTGAGGCGGTGGTCCTTATTTCAGAGGCAAAGAGTTATTAGATTGAGCTTGTTTGGGAATGAGATGAAATTTTTTTTAGCTAACCTAAATATGAACTGTAATTATCAAATTGTGTAGTTCAGGTTTGTGGGTTTTGAGTCATGAAAACTATATGTGCTGATTCAGAATTGATCAGTAATGTATAGGAAAACAAAATCCAGCTTTGTCAAGTTGTGACCTGATCTTGTTACACCAAAACATTGATATCTTCGATAATAATTTCACTGAGGTGTTGCAGCAAGACGTAGGCAGAAAGATGAAATGAAGTCTTTCAGCTCTGACTGACCCTGAGAAAATGGGATCAATTTTACAGTGTGCTTGTATAAAAATAGTTGCTGGAAAATAAGGCTTGCTATTTATTTGGGACTTAATCGTAGAATCAACTTCTCTTATTATTTCTCTTCATTAACTTCTCTCTCTCCTCCCTTTATTTATTTATTAAATCAAATGTATTTGCTTCTCAGTTTTATGCACCTTGGTGTGGCCACTGCAAGAAACTGGAGCCTGTGTGGAATGAAGTGGGTATAGAAATGAAAAACATGGGCTCTCCAGTAAAAGTTGGGAAGATGGATGCAACTTCCTTTTCTAGTAAGTATGATTTGGTTAGGGGTAACTTCATGACATATACTGTTTTGAAACTGTTCTTCATTTCTTAAAGTCATTCTTCTGTATCATAGCGAATGTATGCAAACAGTCGTTGCAGAACAATTTCCTGATCTTTTTATTTCTAAAAGTGACAACATGCTGTAGTATGTGCGTTTATCACGCTTGTTTCTGCTTGTGTAGGGAATTCGTCCTGACAAATGGAAGGTAAAAGATTTTTTCAAAGATCTGCTATTGATAAGCTTCTCGGAGTACCATTATACAAGCATCTTTGTGGTGTTTGTCTCTTGACAATATCTGATTTTAGTGTTTGTGTTGCTGTTGGAGTGTCCTTGAGCTCTTGCTGTTACTCTCTTCAGTTATCAGTCCTTAAGATGTTAGACCAAAAGCCTGCTGAAATCGCTGAAGTTGTTACATCAGTGTTGAGCCAATTTCTCCCCATGTTTCTCTGTAAATGTCTTGAATCAATTTCAGATATCTTAATGCTTGCTTTTTTGATGATGCCTTACATATGTGCTGACCTTTTCAGAGAAAACCCAAAACTAGGTATTCAGAGAAGTGGTTTGGGTAGACATGAGAGAATTGTTGCATGCTTCGCAGTATTTTCTTAGTTTTAGGGTACTTGTTTATTGTCATTTCACTTATGTCTACATTGAACATAGGGAGCGGTGGGACCAAGTGAGACCTGTATGTAATAAAGCTCAGTTAATAATGTAATGTTTTTAATTAATACCCATTAATCCTGATCATTCAGGATTGTCACATTTACATAAAATATTATGCAGAATGCTTTTTTTCAAAGATACTCGAGTTTTTCAGTGCTTACATGTAGCAGAGTTTGGTCTTTTGACATCAAAATGATTTTTATCTCAAACACTAATTTATTGTATGTAACTGTTTCTGTAAAGCCATGTAAATCTGACCTCATGTTTCATCTTAAAGATACCTGTTTGCTAAAGAAGCTAAAGAAAAATAAGTCTGGGGAAGAAGTGGAAATAGATCTGGTGGATCTCTAATATTCCAGTTGTGTATAAAATTTTAAATCATACACATTGTATAAACTTTTACCCTGAAATATTTGCATCTGTCATCCTGATGCCACATTTTGTATTTGATACCTGAACAGAATTGAAATATTGGTTTTGTTGTAGAATTTGGTTTTACATGTTTAAAAATTACTAAAAACTGCAAGGGTCTCTGTGCCCTTGAAATGTTTTTCTTCTCAGATTTGTTACCAGTTTTATGAAGAATAGAGTCCAATAAATCTTTTGAAATAGTTTCATGCTTTTATTTTGAAAGTGGAAATTTTACAACATCTGGATATGAAAAGCTCAGCCAACTCTACTTAATGTCTTCTCAGTAATTCAATCTTGAGAACATCAGAAGGAAATGCAGCTGGGCATACACATGTAACTAAGAAGGAACTTCAGTGGTTGGCTCTGCATAGTTTGTGTTCCTAATAAGAATATGAAATAGCGTGAAAAATCTGAACTCTGAGTAGCTTGTCATCAGAGAATTGACATCCTAGATGAACATATAAAGCATCCAATACCTGTTGCCTCTGGTAGCTGTTAGGGATGAGGATACAGCAGTTATATCAACCTGGCATGTTATCAGTTGAATTTTCACGGGTCTTAGCCTCAGAAGTTCACTGAATGTGCTCAAAGTAGAAACACATCACACTGGAGGCTACCATAATTGCTACTGTTTGCCTATACTGCGTTCTTCATATCAAGAAGTGAAGGTGATGGTAGAAATAAGTCTCTTCCATGATATTGAGTGGATTTTAATAATCTCCGTGGCTAGGCTGTTTAAAAAAATATATTAAAAAATGTCTATTTTGTGGTTCTCCTGACTGCTGAAGAGCTATGCAAGGAGAAATTAGCTGCCTGTCAACAGCTCTTGTGATTGAATGTTCTAATACACATTTTAATGCATTCTAGTTCTGTGTAGTATAACTGTGAGAGAAAAGGATCAGAATTAAATTGATTCTGTACACATATTTCTTAGATCAGCCTCCTTTGACTAAGATGTTGGTAGGTGAGCTACTAGTTTTATTTAGTTCTGTATGGTTAAGGTTTTGCTCCAGGCAAGCAACCTTAGGGTCATGATTTCTAAACTGTTACTAGAGCGCTGCACACAAATCCTCCCATGCCTGCTGCTTTTGCATGTGTTTGGTAGCTTCAGAATGTTAATGTTAAAAGTACTGAATCTTGGTGATTTTTGTGTGCAGGGGTTGTTTTTCAGTAGGGAATTGCACAAACATTGTCAGAATTTTAGACTTATTCTAGCTTTTTTTGAAGACTACTTAGTTTAACTTTTGGGAGACGCTGAACTGACTGGCAAGTGTAGTTTAAGGTGGCAGTTGCTATGTTGACAACTGGAAAGGTGGTTGCAAATTGTATTTCTCTAATTAATGGGAGCAAGATACAAGGTTTTAAATAAATGTGAGGTGGAGGAAAAAGTTCTGCAATTGTCTTACTTTTTACCACTTCAGTAAGCAGCAGGTAACTGATAGCTTAGAAAGTGTCTGTTTCTGGTGAAGCTGATGACTGTTGATATTTACCTCTGCAGAATATGTTTTAAAAACTTGACTTTTTTGTAACTACTACAGTATTTTACTGCACTTTTTTTGTTACCCATTACTGTAGCCCATGGGTAGTTATTTTTATTTTATATTTCTTCTAAGAATTAGTATTTACAATTCTACATCCATGATACTTACTTCTTGCCTCTGATGCTTTCAGCCAATTGTTTGTACATATTAAAGGCATACTACCTGGTGAAAACTGAGCAAGCATGTCTATTTAGAGGATTCTCCTGCCATTTGACTTTTGACATATGATTTGAGAGCCAGTGCTGGGACCCTGCAGTACCTCTGAAAGAGGTCCAAAATTTAATGATATTGCTTCATAACAGCAGCTTTTTGAAAGCAAGTAAAATTCATACTGAACTAAATTGTAAGTTTTCTCACTTATTTATGTGGCTTGCATAGTAAACTGTGTTTAAAGATTAAGGTAGGAGAGCAAGAAAGTCTTAGTTCACTTCGACCTTAACATGTTTCTTTCAGGTATTGCATCTGAATTTGGAGTGCGAGGCTATCCAACGATTAAGCTGTAAGTTAATGCTTCCCATTGGGTTTCTAACAGTTACCTATCCTACCACTTACTGTTAATCTTTAAGGATGAAAACTTTGATGGCATAGAGATGCTTTGAAAACTGGGTTTATGTTTACTTTTTTCCTGTGAGTTTCCTAAACCTATAAGAATTCAAAGAAAGTCTGTTAGAATTAGGAAAGCTTACTTGAATATTCTTACAATGTGAGTGTGCTACATCCTCTATCGGCAGAGTACAGTAAACTGACCAACAGTTCATGGAAGCTTAACTTAATAGGTAAATTCAGATGTTTTTGCAGGTCATTTGATACTTTTCCATTATAAAAAAGCAGTAAAGAACTTTATATGTTTGTCTTTTATGACTGAGCCATAAGCAGTATAAATACTGAATGTTTGGGGTTTGGGTTGGGTGTGGAGGGTTCTTTGTGTGGTCATAAGCAAATGTTCCAAATGATCTGTGTGTTTAAGAAAGTAAATGATTGCTGTGCACTAGAAAAAAAAATTGTAAAAGAATGTTAATTCTTTTACTCCATAATTTAATTGTATTGTATTATTGAGTTTTATTTTTTGCTGACCACTTCTTTTACTTGATTATTTGAAAAATTACCTGGCTTACTGCTTGCTAAAAAGTGACTAATAAACACATGAGGATTAATTCTACATGTGCAGATGTAGTTTAATTGATTTCAATTCCATTCTTCTTTTGTCTTTCTTATTTATCTAGCTTAAAAGGTGACTTGGCATACAACTATAGAGGACCTAGAACCAAAGATGATATAATTGAATTTGCTAATAGAGTGGCAGGGTAAGTATACTCTTCTGTGAGACTGGTTTTGGTGACTTAAAACTTCTGTAGGATTTTTGGGATGGGCCAAAAACTGAATTATTTAAAAAAGAACAAGACATTGACATGAAGTTAAAACCTACGATACATGTGGTTGTATGTGAGACTGGTGAGGAGTGGCATGGAGAAGATAAGTAGGGACTGGATAGTCACAATGCCTTCTTTACAGTGCAAGAACCAAGGTCTTTTCAAAGTATCAGAACATATAAACAGTGAAACTCATGGAAACTGGAATCAAGAATACTGACCTAAATACTGGTTGATAGACA
Source organism: Falco punctatus (assembly GCF_963210335.1). Classification (NCBI taxonomy): domain Eukaryota; kingdom Metazoa; phylum Chordata; class Aves; order Falconiformes; family Falconidae; genus Falco; species Falco punctatus. The sequence continues at coordinate 65,712,363 of NC_137582.1, read as the reverse complement.
TCAGTACTAGGGCAGAATCTGTGTAATACTCAAAGGTTATCTTAGAAATTGGTTCAATATGTGCTTAGACATCTGAAAAGTAGCAGCATTTGGCAACATAAGGAAATTACTGTTACAGAATTATTCATAACAATTTCTGCTGGGTTTTCTTCCTTCCCTACAGTGGCCTGTGGCCTCAAAATGTTATAGACAGTAATCTTTGGGGAGAAAAAAGAATCACATTTCTTTCCTTCATTCTTAAATATCATTAAAAAGCATTCATATAGGTTTATAATATTATTTACTGTTCAGACTTCTATAGTTTAGAAATATCAGTGATCTCAATTTGCCAGAATTTTGTAAGTTTGTTTATTTCTAAGACCACATATTCTAACTGCTGTGCTTACATTCAGAATTTATCTCTCAAATGATTGAGACCTTATTGTAGCTGGGAAGACCATGTTGTGGCCTTTCATTATATAAAAAGGGCTTACAAGAAAGGTAGAGAGAGACTTTTTATCAGAGCTTGTACTGACAAGATAAGGAGTAGTGGTTTTAAACTGAAAGAGGATATATTTAGATTAGATATTAGGAAGACATTCTTTACTGCGAGGGTGGTGAGGCACTGGAACAGGTTGCTTGGAGAAGCTGCAGATGCCCCATTCCTGGAAGTTTTCAAGGCCCAGTTGGATGGGACTTTCAGCAACTTGGTCTAGTGGATGGTGGATGCCCATGACAGGGGTAGGGGTGGTTGGTTGGACTAGATGATCTTCAAGGTCCCTTCCTACCCAAACCATTCTATGATTCTGTAGCCAGTAAATGGCATGTGTATTTACATCACGGCAGCAGCATTTTGTACTAAGATGTTAATTTCAAATTTAAGGGTGCCATTTGAGGAATATAACAAGTTTATCTGGGGGGGATTTTTAGTTTTGTTGCTTTTAGTTGAAACAAATAATAATTTGAAAAATTAAATGAATTTGCATTGGGGAACTTATTTAAAAAAACACAAAAAACCTGTATGGCATTTTCTTGGGGATTTTTATTTGTTTGTGTTTTGCAGCTTGCAGCAACTGAGATTTTTCTTTCTCTTTTTTTTTTCCTCCTGCCAGACCTCTTATCAGGCCACTTCCTAGCCAGCATATGTTCGAGCATGTACAAAAGAGACATCGTGTACTCTTTGTGTATGTTGGTGGTGAATCTCCTTTAAAGGTGTGAAGCTTGGTTGAATAAAGTTGCTTCTTCGGGCTATTCACAGATGTAGTTTAAAATATTTTCTAAGAGAATGAAGTGCTTCCTTGTAATAAAATCTCTTTTTTTACATTTACTGAACTGTATTTACAATCTTGTCATAACCATATTTTTTAATTACTGTTTGAAGATAATGTATGACACAAGACTTTTGTTTGAAGCATACTAAAAGTTCAGAAATTAAAAAAACATTGTTTGTATTTTTGCAGGAAAAATACATTGAAGTTGCTTCAGAACTAATAGTTTATACGTACTTTTTTTCTGCCTCAGAAGATGTGCTGCCTGAGGTAAGCTGTTTCAGTTTCTACTATTTTCACAGAAATGGTATAGTTCTCCTCATATATGTAACTTTGCTGTTTTGATGGCACAAGAGATGGCTTCTTACAATGTATTTGTCTTTGATAAATTTCAGACTAATTACTGGTTGAGTCTATTTGGGGAAAGAATATAAACCAGGTTTCAGTCTGTTGTTGCTTTGTGTTGGCCAAATTACTTGTTCAGTCATATTAATAAAATTAAACAAGTTAAGCAGAACTCAACGTGGACTGTACAACCTGCTCAGGAAGGGAGGTACTTTGGATTTTAGCTAATGCAAAGCTCTTGTTGCTCCTGACAGCCATTTCACCAACCACGTTTATAACTAGTCTGGGGGTCTGTGGTATGGAGTACCACTGATACCCTAATAATCAGAAAAGTAAGTGAAAAGATAAGTTATTTTCACCTTGTGCAATACAGCTAATCAAAACATTAGTCTACCCAGGGATCAACCAGTCCAGTCTACTGGCTGCAGAATTCTCATATGGTTTTTTGGAGGATTCTGTAGCAAGGAAGTTATTCATAATTAGTCACAAGGGTGGCAAAAATTGCTACCACTGTTGTCAGTCTAACCGTTGTTGCTTACACGTTGGAGCAAAATCAAGAGGCTTTTTTATTTATTGTTATCTCATGAAGCCTACTCCATGCCTGATTATGTGTGACTTTGAAATTAGTTTAGGATTAACAGGGTGAGAACTAGCATAATTTAGTTTTTTAGGCACCTGCGTTTTCCAAGATTGTAAGTAGAACTGACCTCATTATAAATAGTGTATTGTTAGATTTCTGGAAGCCTTGTATCAAAGGCTACCTCAATCTTAATATTGCTCTTTGCACTTCAGCCTCAGATGAGCAAGAAAAGTACTGGTCACTCGTGCAGTGGAAAGAGTGTAAAAAGCTGGAACTCTTTGAGATTATGTGATCAGTGATGTAAGCCATGAGCTGTTTTTCCTACTAAACGTAATTTCCCACAAATGTCATTTAAACTGAAGTAGTAACGGTATGCAATATTCTACAGAGAGAAGCAAAAATGTTACGGTCATTGGTTGTGAGTTGTAGTGAGATTTTGCATGACAGTATTCACTGTTAGGCTTAGTTTTGTCACCTTAGGTAATATTTTTCCAAGCTTCAGGCATTTTTTGCAAGCTGTAAGTTGCAAATAGATTGAGTTGCCCTTTAAAGATGCTAAACTGTTCTGGGCAAACAAGAGAATAAAGCATCATCTAGAATTGCCACCTTTTTGCTCATTCATATAAGATGTTACATTATAAACCTACTGCTTTTATGTTTTATTTCCAAGAAAAGATAATGCAGAATAATTGCAGAAGGCATGCAATTTGGAAAAGCACTCATGATACTTTTGTTGTTTTCCAAACATCAGTAAATTAGACAATTCAGCCAACATCACCATCAAAACTAAGCTCATGAGACAGTCCTTTATTAACCACAAGTACTGTGAGAATTTTAACTTAGAATGGTAGCAAGCAGTGAGAAGTAGATGCAGTATTGCTTCTGTGGCAGTTTACTGAAGACATGAACTGAGTAAGATTCTTTTAGGTTCCAAAGGAAAGATTTCTACAGCCTGTAATTTTTTTTGAGTAAGTTGCTGACCATCCTAAATATAATGTAATAGTATACAGGTGGTAATGCAGGCATTCATTGTTCTGTTTGCCTAAATTAGGGCTGAAGCTATGCCTTTGTATTCCTGTCAGCCTGAACTACAGGAATTAGCCCAGATTTAGTGACATTTTACATGGTAGCAATGTTACTATTTTACTTTACAATATTGACTGTCCATTTAATAGAATTAATGGTATGACAGGTATACTGACAACAGCACAAATTGGGAACAGCATGATTGATAAAACTCAAGTTGTGATCTATCTAAAGTTCACATCCAACCAATAAAATATTCTTCATGCTACTGCAGATACTAGTAAAAATCCTGCTTCATTTATACTTTGTGAGACCTACCTCTCGAAAATGTTTGTTGTGTTAATTTATCACCTTCTGCATATTAGAAAGCTATTTTAGTAAATGTAGACGGAAAACATTTAAATCTATGTTGAGATTTTCCCCATGGACTACACTTCCACATTTTAAGATTTTGTTTGCTTGCTTGTTTAAAAATCTTAATCTTCCATGGATTAATTGAAAAACACCTCTTTTAGTACGTGACGCTGCCTGAATTGCCTGCTGTTTTGGTCTTCAAAGATGGAACTTACTTTGTTTATGATGGTAAGTAAAAGTGGACATTACCTTAAGACACGGTATTTAAAGTACCTATGGAGAAAACTGGAACAATTGTGATTATTATTTTTTTTTTTTTGGAAGGTTGTCTTGGCGTGCTGGGAAATTCCCCAATTTTATGATAAATAACAGCTTCTTCATGAAGGACAAGAGAAAAAACTAATTAGTTTTTATGAACAAAGTGCATTTGGTTTTAGCAATACTGAAGTAGGAGTGATGATATTTGCTATGTGTTCTCAGTAAGATGTAGCTTCTATTATTATATTTTTTGCTGGCATTAATGGACATAAAAAAGTTATCCCTTCACTCACTGTCCAAATTCATCATATACAAAATAAAAACTGTTACTTAAGAGTCACACACAAGATGAATTTGCAGTTCCAAACAGTTAATCAGATTTTCTCTGAAGGCCTCTTCCTGACAGTCACATCTCTGTCTCTTAAAGTTAACTTGATTTTTTTCAAATGTGTACTCTGCTCAGAGATTATGTAAAAGAGTCCAGTTTGAGCTTTTTATGCCTTGGCAATACAGGCTGTATGCTTGGTTAATGCAGCAAGCCTTTCTTCGATAGCTGTGAAGGAGGAGGAAACTGATTCTGCCTTTGTTCTTTGTTTAAATTTGGAGGGCCTTGACTGATACCTTTGAGCATATGTGATGTTCACATTTGTGTTACTTGGATATTGGTAGTGGGAAAGGATCAGATGGCATAACCTCTCCCTATATAACTGATGGAGCATACTATGCATACATAGGACGGTTGACCGTTAGGTCTGTTTTTCCTTGCTGAAACTGTCACTCACAAGAAGAAGTTAAGGAGACATGGACTGTTGTCACTGTAGCAGTTAATACGTAGGTTTAGGCTGCATAAACTACTTTAAGTGGCTTGTCCAGCATGTAAACTAGTAGTGCTTCCTAACATCATTAACAGCAGTATACCAGCCATTTATATAAAAAGTGTATAGCCGTATTTGTGGATATCCATGTATAAGTGCCAGGTTATTCTCAGACTATACTGTAAAGCCCATGCATTACAGTCTGTTAGGTGCACATACACACATGTACTTACATGGCATATCATGGTTTGGCTTATAGATACACTGCACCGCTTATTTATGAAAACATCTAATCTTGATAAGGTTGTTTTAAATGTAAGTGTTTAAGTTGAAAACATCACTCAGATGATTATTCTGCTGTTTTAATTTCTGAGGATCAGTAGTACCACAGCAAAATATTCCAGATGGGCCATCAAGGATTTTCTTCATGATTTCATAGAAAGGCTGTAGTTGTGTTAGTTGTGTTCTTCTTCAATCTGTCGCCTTACTAATCATCCTACAGATAAAAATTCACTCTACAGACTCCTTGATTAGCCTTTTTTTTTTTTTTTTTCTTTAAAACCAGGCCTGGAGAAGGCAAGCTTGTCAAAGAGAAACACTTCTGAATTACATTTTCCTGTGTAGCTGCTTGCTTTTCCCAAATCTTTCAAAACAAGCACAAGGCTCATAATAATCCAGGCTTCTGACTTCCTTTGTAAAAATTTTACTCTTCTGTAATGTACTGGAAACAATCAAACAAGTTAGGAAGATGCAATATAAAAGACTGGATAAGGTTATATGTGCAGCTGTTATGATTGGGCAGAAATTTGAATAACTCACTGTAAGAAAAAACTTAGCAAAATCCATTTCAATGCTCTGGCCTTGCCTAGTGTTTTGGTTTGGGTTTTTGTCTTCCTCATAGCAGGGGGAATGGGATGCAGATCTATGGGAAGCTTTATGCTTGGAATTGCTTGCTGCAATCTTATGACAGTTTTTAACCTGAAGTTATTGGTAATTTACTCAATACAATAAGATTTAACACAAATTTATTTAATGTGCATATATGTGTGTATGTATATGCATCATGTATGTTTATATGTTTTTCTGTTTTACTTGTGATTAAGATCTAATTGTAATGGTGTTGATGTGTATTAGAATTTGATTCTTTATGGGTTATAATATCCAACATCTGAAACTAGCCCTCAGTATAACTGATTCTGAATCATACATAAAAATGTGTTCATTTACGTTCACAATGCTATTAATGCAAAATATACTTTTCCTTGTTTTCTTTCTGTTACATTAAGGTCTCTCACAAATACTGCTTTCTGCATTTTTCTATCTCTACTTTCGTTGAAACTTGACCCCCTCCCTTTAAAAACAGGGATTGAAACTGTTCCTTTGTGCACTCGGTCACATTTATCTTCCAGAATAGTATTGTTTACCCTTAATTTGGGAAAAATAATCATCAAAACATCTTTTCATGCTTCGTGTTTGCCTCTATAGTACTAAAATAAATCTGATTGTCTACCTTTTTAACTTTTTTTTTTAATAGAGTATGAAGATGGTGATTTGTCATCCTGGATAAACAGAGAAAGATTTCAAGGTTATCTTAATGTAGATGGCTTTACGCTGTATGAACTTGGAGATACAGGTGAGATGCTCCTACCACTAAACTCTCTGGCATCTCTTGTACTTAACACTAAAGAAAAAAATAGTACTAAGAATGTGGGTTTTTTAACCTCAGAAATTAATTAAAAGAGTTGGTAGTGCCAGTCTTTTTTTGATATTGGTGATTCCTGTTTTGTTGACCAGAGGCTTCATCCAAAGCCTATCTAGTCCTTTTCTCACAACATAAAAATTAGTGTATCTAATCCTGTAGTCCCACATCTAATCTTTTTGTAGTCCCACAAAAAGATTAGTGGGACTTTTTAATTTAAGAGCAGCTTACGTTTTGCATAAATTATATATTAATTCTTGGAATATCTGCAGGGAATTTTATGACTGCATTTAGAAGTAACACATATCTAAACACATCCACATTTGATACATCTAATGGATTCAGATATCTTTAAATTAGATATGGTAAGGAAGTGGGGAGAAGGAGGTACCAAAGTGGACCTGTACGGGAATACTTCAGCTTTTTTCTCTAGTAAAATCTTGTGCAAGGCAGATGAAAACTTTGCAGCCAAATGACTTCTGGAATAGGCAGATGACTGGTGCTGCTCTTAAGGGATACATACTTTGAAGTAGCAGAAGAAATACTTTTAAGTGCAAATTTTTTCCAGGTCAGGACACCTTATAATCTGCATTCTGTTTCAAAAGAAAAATTTATACTCAATGCAACTTTAAGTTCTTTCAGGTTTTAAAGATTATGAAATATCTAGGTTCTTAAGTGTTTGTGAAACTAATATTGTTAAACCTACAGTTTAAAAGGTTATTTACAGACATGCTGTTAGAAATTGTTTAAATATAGCATATTTCTTCCTGTTAAATTTTTGTCTAATAATTCCTCAAATTACAAAAAAACCCCAAAAAACTATGACTTAATGGAGAAACAATCATTTATTTTAAGGGCTTTATGTATAAATACGCAGTAAGTACCTGGAATTTATCTGCATCTTCTTTTCCAGTCTAAAAAGTCGTTGTCTCTTATATTCACTAGGTAGTGTATTAGGGTATGGAAAGGGGTGGGGAAAGTGAGAACTGAGGTGGGACGGGAGGAAGCTATTGCTATTCCCTAAGAAAGCCTAGGTTTGAATGATTGTTCTTGCCCTAAAAATTCTTCAGTATTTCTTGGTTCTTAGGGGGGAGTGCTTTCTGTGGTGTGGTGATTGGTAGGCATTGAGCAATAGATTGGCTTGGTGGGGCAGGGTTTGAGTGGATCACGGCATCTAAAGAGACTTAACAAACTGTTCTTCTGCACTCTAGAGGCTTTAGTTAATCCAGCTGACGACTTACACTTAAGATCTGCTTTCCGAACAGGATATACTTGATCTGGAGAACCTTTGGCCAGCTTTCTAAACACGTTTTGATCTGGTTCATCTTAGGAGGCTTTGGGGTTTTTCTTTCTTTTGATCAGAAAAACTTCCCAAAGTGAATCCTGAAAAAGATCAGCATATTCTGGTGTTTGGTCTTTAAGCTCCTCTGTCAGAGGTCTGTGAAATAAGTTTTGGGTTTGCTTGTTGGTTTTGGGTTTTCTCTGATGTAATGACATTTACTGGCAGAGTCTAGAATTTCCATGTTTTTTGCCATAAGAGTATTACTGCACATTTTCAATAGTGTGAAAAAGTCATTAATGAATCCATACAATAGTGATTCAATCACTTACAAACTGATTTTAAATGCCATTATATAACAAATGTTTCCAAAACCTCAGGTATGTGCAGATATGCAGCTTGATAGCGAGTTAAGTTTTATCTGTGTTTTTCCCCATTTAAGTTCTTTATCTATAGATATTCTTTTCATAGACTGTTAGTGGTGTGGCATTAAGCCACATATTTATTTTCAGTAGCATTAAGAGAACCACAATTTGGACAGCTGGAAGAGGATATTTGGAAGCAAGGTTGGTTTATACTTAACTAATTCTTGTCCCTGGAGAGTATCTAACCTTCTTAAGTTGGAGTATTTTCCGTCTGAGAATGTGTTTCTTTTTAAATGCTTTCAAGTATTTTATTCCTTATTGTAGGAAAACTTGTGGCTATTGCAGTTGTTGATGATAAAAACTCTTCACTGGAACATACCAGGTACAGAATTGAGCATTGGTGACACTATGGGAGAAATGTGCTGGCATGACGCAGAGAACTGGGGAAGTTTCTTAAATGTTAAGAAACGCTATGTTAAGTGAATGGTTTTAACTGGTGGATGTTCTCCAATTTCTGACTTCAGCCTACTGAATTTACTTAATTTGTGGCTCTGTTGAAGCACATGTGAGTTCAGTGAGATGATGGGAGTTCCTGTATCAATCACTCTCTGCCCTTTGTTAATGAGATCACAGGAGCAAACAGTGATGACATAGCTTTTTAAAGCTATGGTGTCATCTTTTAAATGTAGATGAAAGTAATTGAGTTCAGATTATTTTTGAGATGAACTTAGTAAGTTTAAGCAAATGACTGTTCTTCAGCTTGGTTGCTTTAAAAATGAATTTAGTGGTGCTTATATATTGTCTGTGGGACTTACATTAAGGAGGGGTGTTTTCAGTTGAGTTGGTGTTTGCTGAAGAGACTGAGATGAACAAGACCTTCCTTGTCCCTTTCTGATTGCATGCATAATTAGACTAAGAAAATACTGTTCAAGTACTGTGTATGCTGTTCTCCCAGACTACTTTTGGATTTTCTTCAGAGTCACAGTCCTGCATCTTCAGAAGGCAATAGATGGAGCAAAGCAGCCTGACTGTTTTATCACATTAAGACTGTGGTAGATAGTCTTTCAACCCATAGGAACCAATCAAGATGAGCAAGGTGTTTTTTGTTAATGGCACAGGGAATGCTTATTACTGATGAGTTACTACTTGTTGCTTACTGGGGGAATCTTAAGTTTATTGTTTGCATTTTGACAAGGTGTATCCTGGATTATCAGTGTCACTTTTTTTCCCCCCCTCTAGACTAAAATCTATTATTCAGGAAGTTGCTAGAGATTATCGGGATAACTTTCACAGGTGGGTACACATGGTACTACAATATCTTAAATGAACTTCTGCTTTAGCCTTTCTAAGACATCAGTCATTTTTTTCTCCATGAAATGTGTTGTAGTGCCTGCTTTCGTATTCATATTTACTAAGACCATTCCTTAACTGAGTGTGTTTTGGGATGCTGACTGTCTTGTAGATTGTCAGTTTTTGAATTATATTACTGAATGTGTGCTCTCATCTTCAGCTATCGGAAAAATATTTAAGGAAGAACTTTTGCTGAAACCTACTATTCTGCTTTCTTTTTCATCCTGTGTTTCGCTGCTGCTCTTACAGGGATTTCCAGTTTGGCCACATGGATGGAAATGATTACATTAATAGTTTACTAATGGAGTAAGTAAATTGTTATTTGAATGTTCTTCTCTTGTACTTGTTGCTAAGTATATTTAATTGAAAACAAACTTACGAAGAATTATCACCTTTCATGAGTTAAAAATTCAGCGTGTAGTATAGTATTGGTTGTTTGTTAAATTAGACTGCATAAATATTAAATGTTTGGTTTACTGGTAATGCTGATTGACAAAGTATATTTCAGGTCTATTTTGTTAAATTAATTAGTCTAGTAGAACTGTGTTGGTTTTTTGGATTTTTTTTCCTTTATTAAAATTACAAGGCACTAGACAAAAGTTATGTCAGTTTGTAACAGGAAATATAAATAATGGTTATGCCTTATCTATGGTTTTAATTTCTGAAGTGGCACATTTCATTCCTGATACATTTTTAAGACATGCATAGAAATATGCTTCTTCAGAGAAGAACCACCAAATGTAATTCATCATGGAAGATGTCTGCACTTGATACGTACATGGTACATTTTGAAATATATAAGTAGTTTAACAAGATTCCTGACATTTGCCCTTGTCTAAAAATGCATGATTAGTTAAGTTGCTTGGCCTTTACAGTTGACTACTTGTTCTCCTCTGGCCTTTTGAGTGAAAGAAGGGGAAAAGCTACGGTCAATATGCCAGCTCATGCCTTTCTTGGGCATCAAAGCATGTGTTTGTGCCCCTAAAGGTTCTAGGAGCTTCACAGGGACTCAGGAGGCACTAGGTCTGTATTTCTGTGGAATGTCTGTGATTAACACCTGAATACAGTTAATTTAAAAACAGCTGTGTCTCAATTGAAATTAAGTGATGTGACTAATCTGGTGCTTTATAGTTGCCAAAAGTGAGACCTTCCTCAAATCATTGCTTCTCCTGTGCAGGCTTTTATGTCTGAGTACTGAGCTGTTTCAGCCTGTTTATCTGCCAGAAAAGTGCTTTTTTTGGCTAGGGGAGTGGAGGAGATACTTTGCAGATCCAACAAAACCCTTAAATGTCTTCCTGTGTATTTTGCCAAGTACCAGAACCAGTGCAAAGAAGCAGGGGAGGGATGTAAGGTCCCTGGGGGAAGAAAATGAAGGGGAAGACAGAACTGCCATTTGCAGCAGTTAGTGATTTAGTGCAAGATCTGTTCAGCTGGATTGTTTAACTTAATCAGCAAAATGCCTTATTTTATAATTTGTAGTATATGTGAAATTGCTGTTAAAGTACTCATAGGCTTTTAATTATTTTGTAAACAGAGTATATACATTTCCAGCGTAAGTGGAAAGCATCAAAAGAATGCAGAAAAATGTTCAGTGTTTTAAGTAGCTGCTCTTCATTTGGCTGCTTGAGTAATTAGAGTAAAACCGTATTGCAAGTGGTCCGGTTTTCCACTGGATGGCAGCAAGTGGAAATAGAATAAGCCTCCTGAATAGCAAGAAAGCTGTTGCAGAATACTGTTCTACTATGCTAGATGCACACAGGAACAAATTCTGTTTCTTCACAAAGGACAAAATATTGTATGATTCGTGGTGGTAGATGTAGTAGTCCCTGATAGAAGTACACTTATGAACTTGGCTGTAACTCCATTAGCAGACATCATAATTTCTTTCTTCACCAGTGAATCTCTGTACAGCATGTAAAATTTGTGTGGAGTTTATCTTTCAGCTGTGCTACAACCAACTCCAAGAACCTCAGTTACCAGACTGTTAAATGCAGTAGAAGCACTTTTTCTTTTTTTTGGGGGGGGGGGCGGGGGGACGGGATGGGGACACACAGGGTGGGAACAGATATCCTCTATGTCAGAGTAATAGAATTTATTCTGTTCTGGCTGGGATGGGATAAGGTGTTTTGACAGAGGTTGATAACTTTTTACCAGGCACTTGCAAAAACGCCTGACTTGGTTTGATTTCCTGCTATTTACATTTATTGTTTGTTCCTAATAAATAGAGAATAAAAATGTCAAGGTAAAAATTGTATTTAGAGAATCTTATGTTGCAGGTTGTTACAGTAGACAGTTTTGTTGTTTAGTTGTGTTTTTTTTTTAAGTTCCTTTGAAAGCGTGATGTTATTTTGTTATCTCTGTAGTTGGTCTTACATTTTCTGAGCTGCCACCATACTTTCTACTTGAGTACTGGGAATGTGGTCTGCACCTTAAGTCTCAAAGTAATTAGCTTTCTGGGAGTTCGGAAAATTTTCACGTGTCAGTATTAAACTTGTTCACCTGTAGGTTTGGAATTGAATTTAAATTAAAAAAAAAAAAAGAAGCCTAAATTATGTTAAGAAAATTTGGAATAATTTCTATTACTTCAAAGAATAATGAGAATCTTGAGTAAATACTAAACAGTATTTTCATGAAATAATTGATTATGAATTGATAGCCACAGTTAAGGTTGAGATCATCATCAATATTACATGGATTACAATTGTACATGGGTTGAGGCACTATTAAACAAGAGTAAAAATGTGGAAAACCAAGGTTTGTGTTGCTTCTGCTCTGGAGGAAGGCCACCTAGTATTAAATTCATTATTGACAGAACTGTAGAAAATTGGCAAAGAGTACAAGAGATTTTTCACCTTACCTAATGTATTTTTTTAAATCTATCTTGTTGGACAATGCACTTGTGCAGTATTAAATTTTGCTAAGCCTAATCTAATTTTGACTTTTGTGTTAGTTTGAATAGTAATTGAATACTGGTTTACCTCCAGAGATAATTTCTAATCTTTCTTTTTTTCTTTCTTTCTGATTCTGTGATATGAAACAGTGCTTGTGAAGGTTAATGTCAGCTGTTGAGTAATAATTGTTTAAAAGCTCTGTAGCTCATCTGCCATATCTAAAAGAGACATAGAAAACCTTTGGTTGGTATGGCCTATTCTTTTGACTTGACACAGGTAGAAGTTGATTGATAGGCCTCATCAGTTGGACCATGGCTGTATGGGATTGATTTTTTGGATTATGTTTTTGCTGTTGTGCACTAAAACACTTAATGTATTCTGCTAATAGTATGTCATATACAAGGCTACTAGCTGTAATCTTGTACTAGCTGGTAAGTCATAAGGTATCTGATTTGCAGTCAGTGTGGGTATGTAAAATGCAGTAAGCTTCAATAGCACCACTGGCACAGATTTGAAGGAAAAAATATCAATGAGAAACATACTTCTACCATTCAGGTGATTCTCTTCCCTCTAGAACTCATACGGTGTGAAGTTTAATGGATACCCTTTTGAATGATGTAGGAGTTATCTGAATTGCAGTGTTTTACACCGTAGTTCTTTAAATGTATAAACGATCTCTTTTATGTTTTCAGTGACTTGACAATCCCTACTATTGTTGTATTGAATACGTCCAATCAGCAGTATTTTCTACCAGATAGGCACATTGAAAACACAGAAGACATGGTTCAGTTTATTAACAATATCTTGGATGGTACAGCTGAAGTAAGTCCTCAATGTGACTTGGAATATGTTGGTTGGTATTTATTTCCTTAGGTCCTGAAGTAGCGAAAAAATTGGTTACTCTTATTGTTATACCATGTGTTTTGTCTTGCTGTCCTGTCTGTCTTCCGGTCTTGGGTGCTGTCAGTGAATACGTGACTGATTCCTTGAGGTGTGCTGTTGCTTGCTGTTCTGACTGCAGAACCTCTTGTGGAGAGCAAGCTTTTTTTTGTTTATAGCATAATGTTAGCTGACTTCTCTTGATATTCCTTTTACTGCTCTCACTGGTAAATTGAGAGCTTTTATTCATCTCCTGGTTTGCTTTAAATGTATTTGTTTAAAATTTACTTTATAGTGAATACATAATTCAACTTAGCCTTTATTTTGGCAGAAAATTAATAAATTCAGTAGCTTGATGTATAATAGGTTCAAATTCAAAAACCATAGTATACTTGCTTTGCATATTACAGACAGACACAAGCTTACCCCTCTCTCTCTGCTCTAAAATTAAAAATGAGCTGGCCTTTGTTAAAACAGCAGAATTAATAAATCCATCTGGACTTGATGGCTTGGACATTTTTTTAGTGCTGGGAAAACAAACTCAGATTCCTTTTTCCACTCAGTATACTGTTAAGTTGAACAAAAGGCTACGTTGTGTGAATTTGGAAAGAGATCATGGATCAGAGCTTTCATTTGCACTTAGAGGGCAAGAAGGCTTTGCCATGAAGGGAGTTAGTGCTAACAAATCATTTGACTGTTTTCTGGGAGAAGCCTATGTTGGTTTAAGCCCCAGTTCGCTGTATATTGGATGCTTACTGTGTTAGCCAAATCCTACCTTACGTTATACCAGCAGTTTTATGTCATTGGGTGGTATGCTGTAGATAGTTTGAGTCAGAAGAGGTACTTTGGATTATTTAATCTGACAAATCGATGTAGCAACGTAATATAGGTATATTTGCTGTTGCAAGGTGAGGGGTATTCTTGTAACTTATTTGGTGGGTCTTTATTCTTTATTTGTCATTTTTTTTAATGTTTTTTAATTGCACTGAATTATGTTGTCAACATCTATTTCACTCTTTTAATACATCATCCTGGTTAAAGCAACAAATGAAATTGATTTCTCTGTTCTTTAAAGTTGAGGAGGTTTGTTTGTGATGCCTTGTTTTTTGCCATAGTGTCACTTAGAACTTTCTACATTCTGTTTGCAGTATTTCAGCTAGAATGATTAAAGAGCTGTCTAAGTTCACATCTCTATATGTATGTGAGAGTGCTAATACAAGACAGACAGCACAGGATGTACTTCATTTAAACTAAACGGTGTCTATAGTCATAAAATGGCATGTCTTTGGCTATATTCAGGCCCAAGAAGTTGTGCAGCTGTTGAGGAATGACAGTCTTCAAAGCATGCCTGTAAAAAAGTAATAGGATGAAGACTTTCAGAAACACAGTGAAATTTCTGAGAAGCATAACATTTCCCCACACCCTCCACCCTTCCATGGGAAGTCTTGGATTATTCAGCTTGACTTTCTTGTAATTTTCTGTAAGGTGATATAGGTAGCCTTCTGTGAGTCTATTTCATCTCTGTGGATTTTTTTGTAATTTGAGGGGGTTTGTTCAGGGTCAAGTGCGGATCAGTTGACTTCCAAAATGTAGTTTTGTTTCTCTGGCAACTTAAGACAAGTGAAAACTGGTCCTGTTAAACAGACAAATTGCCTTCAGATTCATGTAGCTATTTTGAAGACCGCTGAATTAAGTGCTAATGTAGGTATAGTCTGTTACTGCTTGACTGAAGTTTTATGACGTTTTTTACTATACCTCCATATCTTGTTGTTACTACTTAGATTTTTCTAGCTGCTTCTGTCATAGTCCATAAATAGATACCATCAGGTGCAGGGAAGTTTGGAAGATCTCTGCAACTTTATAGTTGCTACATCAGGACAGTTGGTAGTTTCTGTTGGTGTTCCTCTATGATGAGAGAGTGGAAAGCCAGCCCACTGTTGAAGCATGCACTGATTTTTTTTAGAACGTTCTTCGTGAGACTGTTGAAATGTTTATCCATGCTTGAGAAGTTGGGAGTGTCTGGGCATCATGAGATGCAAGAATAATTACTTTTCATTTCCTTCTAAAGGGACTTAAGATTGCAAGGTCTGAAGAATGAACTTTTGGAATCATAACTGAAAGTGTCAGCAGTTTTGACATGGTTCCGTTTGAAATTTCAGGCACAGGGTGGTGATGGACTTCTGCAACGAATCAAGAGAGTAGTCTATGATGCCAAGTCTACTGTAGTAGTAAGTTTTATTTTTCATAAGATTAGATGGTGCCCTTGTCAATCAAGATGTAAATATTTTCAGAGAGTTTAGAAATATTTTTAGGTGTTTGTTTATAAGGTATATATTGTGTATCTGTTACAGATACATATACTTTATATTCAAGCCAAATTAACTTCTTGATTAAAGTTTTTAATAATATTTTGTGTGTTAAATATTCCACATACATTTGTTTCTTCACTTTTCACTCCTTTTCTGTATTAGCCTGACATGTATTTTAAGAGATAGTGTAGGAAAAATTCAAAACCTCCTCCTTGACCCTTCTGACATGCTTTCACTGAAATTGATAGCACTTCTATGTTCTGAGAGAAGTTACAATTTCAGTCTAATAAGGGGATTAAATACTATGTGAAGTGTAGTTTTAAAGCAGATATTTTAATCATCTTTCTTACAGGTTAATTATGCTTAACAGAATTTTGTTGGGAAGATGTACGCAAATCCATTTCTTCACTTGTCCTACACAAGCAAAAAACCTGTGCTGTGAATTTAAATTGAAACATGTTTCTGTATGAGTGGCTTCCAAATTTCGGGAAGTGTGCAGTGTTTAGCAAAGAGTTTTTGAAACCAAAAGTCCTTCCTCTTGTGCCATTAAACTACTCTTCAGTAGGAAGCTGTCTAATAACAGAATGTTTCTGCGGATCCCTTATTACTCAAACTAATTTTTGAGAATGAGGCACAAATTAGAGATGGACTGTCTCATTTGAACACTTTTAGAACAGTTGTTTCTCAAGCTTCAAACAATTAATAGGATATACAGTTGGCATGCTAGCACTAGCTATCCCAATGCAACATTGTAATATTTGAAATTCTGAGTCTTTTTCTATAAACTTATAGTAGGAATTGTTAAAATGATGATTCCTTCTTTCTGGAGGAGGGGTAGGGAACTTAAACCAAACAAAAAGAAAGAACATCCACCAAATCTAAACAACAACAAAAAAAACCAAAAACAAACTGGCTGTCATTTTGGATGTTTTTGCATAAATAGAGTAATAAGTACTAATGTGGTAATTTTTGTATATTCACTGAAAGTGTTTTTTACTTCAAATTTGTGTTTCAACAGTCTGTTTTCAAGAGTTCACCACTTCTGGGATGTTTTCTCTTTGGGTTGCCCCTGGGGGTCATCAGCATTATGTGTTATGGAATCTGCACAGCTGATACAGATGGAGGGATAGATGAAAATGAGGCAGCTAAAAAGGAAAACGGTGATCGGGAGCTCACGGATGAAGGCAGTGAGGAAGAACAAGAGGAGGAAAAGAACGGAAAATATACAGAACTTTCAGATGGAGAGCTTAAACAGAAAGACATAATGGAAAAGAAAAAAGACTAACTTGTTTAGCAAATGAATTCTCTGGAATTTCTAAATAGACTTATTTATCGAAGGTAGTCATTTATTGATGATCTTCATGAAAGAGGACCTTTTTGTCTGCATTATGGTAGTTTTGACTTGCATGTATTCAAATTTTCTCAGAAATTGACATAAAAAAATATGGATGTTCTCTTAAATGTCTTGAATAGATCAACAAAGACAATTTAAACTGAAGAATTTTGCAGGTACAATTCTACACCATTTTTTTAAGGAATTTTGAATCTTTCATTTCCAGAACAGTGGGATAAAGATGTTGTTACTTGACCTCAGTGTATGTGATGAACTACTACTAATATAGCCCAGCTAAACAGTCATTCCTATAAAAAGGCTGAAACCTAAGAAAGATTAAGACACCTGTAAAGTCTTTCAGAGTTTGATAGCTAAAGACAACTTTCAAATTTTCCAAGAAGTTACATGTTCTACCTGTTGCGCATTAATTTGGGGAAAAAAAACCCCAAACTTTTTTCCAAGAAGTTACATGTTCTACCTGTTGCGCATTAATTTGGGGAAAAAAAACCCCAAACTTTTCTATTTTCTCAAGTTAAATGTAAATTGTTAGGAATTAGAGGACTGGTTTACCTTGTAATAATACAATTATTAGCAGTCAGGAATGTTTACTTCATATAGGATGTGGGAGTTATATGCTAAATTCTTTATTAGTGCTTTAGCAGCTAAAAATATTCCAAAAGTACATTATAAACCTTTTAGAATGTGATTGCCTGTTAAATTGTTTTGTACAAATGCTTACACAAACTTACAGTGCAAATGATCATTAAGTTTTCTGAATCCACAGTATAAGTTGATAAAGGAAGAAGTAAATATAAACACCCTCTGATAATTTTGCATAACTCTCCAATGACAAGGGTTTTTGAATGGTGTTACATGTTTAAGGTACTTTTGTCTGAGACTGTTACCTATGCTGGAGGAAGGAATTAATGGAGCATAATATTACCATTCATAGAGTTTGGTCAATATAATGCATTTTTGTTACCTGTTTAACCATAAGTCACTTTTAATACAACCCTGTGACTGTGAGAAGGACTAATTTGTGTCCGGGGTTAAAATCTTCAGGGATAAGCTATAAAGAAGCTTTTGGCATCAATGTCAAGCAGAGTACCACAGAAACAAAACCTACGTGCTCTTCCTCTTAGTATTCATGCTGGGTTTTTGTTTTTTGTTTTTTTTTTTTCTTTTCCCTTTTTTAAGGGTATATTACTGTATAATACAGATCATGATGTCCTTATTAGGCAGCTTGATCATGTAATAATTTACTATGCTATTGCACTAAATTAAGGAATTTTAAATAAAAGACATTGGTAAGCTTAAACAGAGAAGTTATGTGTCTCAGTAAACCTGATGATGATATAAATCAGAACCAGGGAAAATGTATTCTATCCTTTTACCTTGTAGGAAAGAAACTTGTTTCTTCCGTTTAAGTAGCTTGGTAACAGCAGGCTTCATGTTGCAGTTCTGAGTACATTAAGTAGTTCCCTGACCTGAAAAGCTTTTGTTATCAAACAATATAAACAATATTTGAGGAGTTCAGGCATCTTTTTCAGAAAAATTCCACATCCGATTTTGAGTCCAACCTTTTTTTTTGGGGGAGGACAGTCAAAAAAGTGAGTTTATAGAATACTGAATAGCAGGTGTCTGATACTTTTTTTTTTTCCCTTTTTGATTTCTCATTTTTCTTTAAATGAATTGTCTTTCCTAATTTTTGTCATTATAGCTAATTGCACATAATGTCTTGAGTTTTCTTGCTTTTTGATTATTATTTCTTTCAGAATCTTTGAGGTAGTTTTAGCATATATTTGAAGAGTGAGATGTTGCTTTAGAAAGTTTTTCATGTGGCGTGATGCTTTTCTTAAAAAAAAAAAAATAATAATAAGCCTGTAAATTTTTTTGGACTTTAGCCTGACTCAGTGCTGATAGTCAAAACGTAGGACTATTAAGACAGTAATATGTTTTCTTGATTTGTCTCTTTTTTGTTAAGATTTCAAATACAGATCCATTACATATTTAATTTTAACTCAGGCTGGAAACTTAAAGCAACACAAGAACTGAAGTGGTCACTGGATCATTGCTTTTCCTTCTATGGTGGGTAGTAAAGAAGAAAAAATAATTCTGAATTCTGCTGCACTACTAAGAGCTGTTTTAACTATGAGCTGTTATTTTTTTTGGTGTTCATAACCAGTAGTAACCAAATAACTTGGTGAGAAATCTTCTGATACGAACCTGAATATGATAAACGCGGTGAAAGAAACAGATCACACTGGGATCTGTTAAAACTGTAACACTTAATGGCTAGAGTTAGGAGGAAAGCACGTGTCTCAGTGACTTCTGAACTATAATGTCAATCAGATATGTACTGAGCTGTTGAAAATTAGACTTTAAATGTACTGCCATTTTCATCAAATCCTTCTCCCAGTTATATCCAACAAGACAGGCACATGGAGAAGAAAAGCATACAAAAAGCATACAAGTTACAAACTGGGTGTCAGAAGTGATATGAATCTGAGGGGCTTGCTGTGGTCATGCAATGATGCTGTCTGAGGGGGGATCTGGCATTTTATTTTTTTTTCTTCCACCTCTGAAGGTTCCTTGAAGCAACTTCACTGTAATAACTTTGAATTCACAAAATAATGCTGCTTTTTTTAAGTCAAGTGTAAGCCTTTTGTTTTTCTGTAATAAAAACATTTAAAAGAGCATGTTTCCTTTGCTTAATTTACACTGTTAAGCCTAGATATTACACATTGTTTAGGAGGCCATTTTTCCTGGGACGATTGTCGTAAATGTAGTTTAGGCCCCAAGTAATGCGGTACAGAAATGCAGCTGGTACGTTTTTAAAAAAAATATGGATTCATCCTGTCTGATGCCTTCTCATAAACATTTTGAAAATTCTTTCTAGCTGTAGGAGTTAGTGTTTCCTTGTCTTTGAGTGGTCTAGCAGTATAAAACGAATGCATTTCTGAAAAAGAAATTTTAAAATACCAATTAATTCCACTGCTAGAGTTTCAGTAGCAAAGGGAACCTGAGGCAGACTGTTGTAGTATACATCTCTGAAAGAACTTGAGTAGCCTTGACACTTGGATGCGTGCGATCTCTTACTGCTTCATTTATCTGGGCTGTTTTGACAGATACTGTCCACACTGTGGTGCTCACTGCTTAAAGGAATGAATGATTAGACTCCGGTAGATCTGATGTGTTGAAGGCAGCCCAGAAGTGCTTAGTATTCATGAAGTATTCAAGTGAAAGGTTTAGCTTGCTCAGTTTTGGCCCAGAACTAATTTAACCTGTTCCTGTTTTGTCAGCATGTTTGAAGAAGTGGTTGTACTTGCAGGAGCAGGAGGGTGGAGAGTTGCTCTGATGACAGCCAAATCTCAACTCGGTGAAAAGGGTACAAAACCAGAATGTACTTCTCTTAAGCTGCTAAAATCTCATGAGACTACAGATGTTTCAGGTTGTATTACTGTGTCAGAGTGGTATGGGCTCTCAAATCTTCTCAGAGACCAAAGCAGCTTTTTCCTGTTTTGTTCTCATCACTGAGTACATTGCTAGCAGATTGAATCACATGAAGCTGCCGCATGTTATATTGCTGTAACCAACAAAGACAATTTTGACAATATTGTGTTGAATGCTCTGTTGAACTCTTAAACTTGCAAGGTTTTTGCAGTCTGCCTAGGCACTACATGCATTCCCAAAACAATTCTCTTTCTCTGATTTCTGAAATTTTAACTGTATTAAAGGATTACTGCTACTATCCTGTATATCAATTTACAGACATAAAGCACTATTTAGCAGCTGGTGTGAACTCTCCTGTTGTTAGCAGACTTCTTACCCACCAAAGAGTACAGTAATGTTTGCAGTTGTTTAGCAAGGATAAATAGACTACAAGTATTTTATATAAAGCATTTTTGAATGGAGTATTGTGGCTTTTAACAATAAACCCTGAAAGATCTTGAAAGTCCTTTGAAGAGGTAAAAGGAAACCAGTAAGATGATTACTAATGAGAGGAATAGTATTGTTTTGTAGTTCAGTTTCCACATAAGTTTAGGTTGCAGAGGAGAGAAAACTGCATTGGAGGAGAAAACATCACTGAATGAGTTTATTTATATACTTGACCAACTTTATTGTGTTAAAAACAGTTTTGTTTTTCTAGTCTCTGCTTCTTTCACTTCACCTTCATTGCATCACTTCCAGTACTCGGCAGCCCCTGTTGCAAGGTTGGTGTAGTCTTCAGCTGGGTTGATGACTGTCCTGACCAAAATGGTGGGTGGTTTTAGGCTGTCTTGAGTCAAGAGACTGAAACTTTGGTAAGCACCAAGGCTGACACATGAAGGAAATAAAAATGCATAGGCAGGAGAAATGGGAATGGGAGAAAGGAACAGAGCAGAGCCATGTATTCTCATATGTGTCATGTTTTCATATGGATGAGCTATGCCACATGCATGCATGGCTAGTGAGAGTTTAAGACCTTTGAAAAGAAATCTTGTGTTCTCCCAATTTGCTTTACAGAGAACCTTTGGCTAGGAAAGTTTGCCTGATATTGAGCAAGGAGCGTTACTACTCAATCAAGATTTTTATGGATGTTTTTGTTGTTTCTCCAAGTCACTCAAAATAACATATTTTTGTGTTCATCACTTGTTTGAAACAAAACCAAAACCCACCTTTCTCGGCTTAGGTTGCTGCACTGCTACTTTAAAGAAGTGATAACTTAGAATATATTTAAATTTTTGCAAGGGTGGCAACTTGTAGTCTTAATGGTTCCAGGAACTGGAGATCTAATAAATAATGTAGGGTTTGTATTTTCATCTAGAACATGTGGGGTTTTAAAAAATAAATAAATTATTAAAGAAACAGTTGCTGCAATTTCATTCTTTTTACCTGAATAGTAAATGTTGACTCTTAATCCAAAGCAGACAATGTACTATTCATAGACTGTAAAAGCTTTAAGTGACTCAATAGTAAAAGAAAACAAAAAGACTTAGGGACTTAGGTACAGAAGTTTTTAATACCCTCCCAAAGTTGTTTTTTTTTCCATTTATCATTGAGTCATTTTGACATAGAACTGACTAACTTTTTAGTTAATCTTTAATTTTTTTCCTTGGTATGCTTCTCTAAAAGAATTAATTACTCTGACAGCGCTTGTATGTTAGAAACTGAAATGCAGCCTGGTGTTTTGGATGGCCACTGGCTAATTTTGTTTATTTCCTCTTTGCTTTTGTAAAATATGTCTGTTTTGATCTTACCTTTGCACATCGAGCCAGCTGAGCTTCTTCTGCTTGGCACTTCTTGAAGGATTACACAACTCCCTAAATGTATGCTGTTGTCTCCATATGTATGTTAAAATTTCACACGTGCGCATGCACACACACACACCCCCCTATCACACAGAAGCTATCAAAATATCAGCGTGTTTTTGTAAGACCTTTTTGGAGATTCTTTTTTTCAACAAACATTTAAATCTTCAAGTATCAGAATACCTTTCCTGTTCCTAAACAGATCATTAGTTAGAACAGGAAGAATTGCAGAAAAAAGGTGGTCCTATGGCAGACTGCTTCTCAAGTAGGGGAAAACATGTAGATGGTCTGTGTAGAAACAAAGTTTCTAGGAACAATATTCCCCTTTGAAGTAAGAGATCTCCTTTTATCTAAAGTGGAAGAAAGCCAAGGCTTTCTTCTTTTCAGTCACTATGAAAATGAAATTTGAGGGTATTTCCTGCAGAAGATGAGAGAAATACTTGGCCCAGACAAGTCCTTGACAATACATTAGTTGCTCCTGAGCTGGAGAAAGACATTAATTGTCTTCAGCAGATCTATCGTTTAATAGCTGTGTCCAAGTCTCAGTGGAGAAAATAATTATAAATTATGCTGTACCTTCATGCAAAATTATGCTTTATACAAATAAAAAACACTTGAGAATTGAGTTAAACATTGAGATGTTAATGCTATGGTGCATATCTTCCCCTTTTTTGACCCCATCTTAATTCTTAAAAATACAAACTGAAAAAAAAAAAAAAAAAAAACAAACCAAAAAAAACCCCAAAAACATGGAATGCATATTTTTATTCTTCGTGGCTTATTGAGGCTTTCAGAGTGGGTTGAAGGAGAAAAGGAATTATTTTCTAAAAGATAAATGGAAATATTGTTCTGGGTTGAGTGCCTCTGACAGGCAGATGTACCAGAATTTGAAAAATACAGTTTGGAACAAATGCTTAAGTAGCTGGGAACTTCTTGTATCACATTGCCATGATTTAAAATAGAAGGATTTCTAGCAGAGTGAAAGTAATACTTGCGGTTTAGAACAGAATTAAATGCAGATATGAATCTTGATCTGAACACAGTATACTTCTATTTTTACACTTTGTATCATGTGTTGTTATAATTTAAGTGGTCTGTCTTCAAAAGGAAAGCTGTGAGTGAATTCATGTTAATCTGTTAGGGTTTAGTTTCCAGAGAGCACCTGGAATTCAAGCATAATGCAGAAGCACATTCTTTCAGTGGGCTTTAACCCTGTGTCAGCTTCAGTTGTCAGAAATCTAAATGCTAAGATGTGCTAGAAATAAGTCCTCAAGTTGCTCACTTCGCCTTGCAGAGGCTCAAGCCATGTATGGGAAATTAATCAAACATAGGTGTTGGCTGTTAGCTAATGGAGAACGATTATCTGTGTCCCAAGAAAGAAGCTGCAAGCCTTGTTTTAGTTTTGTAAATAATGGTTATGAGGTGGGAGGAATTTGTCATACTGACATCTTTAACTGTTGCATCCAAAAGGTGTGATCTTGGCTAAAAACACACAGCAAGTCTCATAAGGGAACAAAGTTTGCAATGAGGGCTAAAGTCATGATGGTCTTAAAGACTGCTCCACATGTTGCAGTGGACGCTGGGAAAGAGTTACAAAGGCAATGCATGATAAAATAATAAATCTTGTAATATTCACATTCAAATAACATGCTACTCTATCACACCACTCTTAAAAAAGTGTTAATAAGCCTGAGTTTATATCAACATATGATGCACTGTATTGGTAACAAGTGGAAAGTTTCTATAGCAATGGCAGTTCCTCTCACTTCTCCCCTTTAGGTTAGAAGTTAAAAATGTCTCAGTGCAGACCCTTGGCACGAACTAGCAAGGCTGAGCTCCAACACCAGATCTTTTCCCACACTTTGTCCCAGCAGAAGAAGCTCAGTTGCACAGTGCAGCGTCCCTGATGGGCGGTGGCGGTGGTAGCCTCTGTCACACGTATGTTAGCTAGCCCCAGTGGCTTTCAGAAGGAGTTGGAAGTTGGCTACAATGAGCATGAGTCTGAAAAACGGCAGTAGCAGAGACTTCAGCAGCCCTGGCTTTGACATGTAGGATGTGTGCTGCTGTGGGTGGTTTTAATGACCTTCTGAAGACAGGGGAGAAAAGACTCCCTAAATGCTTTAAAAAGTCATCATTACATTGCTGTGATGAGCTGTGATGATGTATCATAAGGTGAGGAAGAATACGTGAGGTATAAAGGTGAGCAGACAGGAAAGCCTGTGGGGTATTTCCTCTGCTCAGGCCCACATACGCTCTTTGAAGCTAGGACAAGGCCACTCTGCTCTGGGGACAGCGAGTTTATGATCACAGATGTAGGCTGGCCTGTGCCTGTTGGTCCTTGGGCAGTGAACTTGCCCTGTCATGTTTAAATTAGAGTGTAGACAAGCCATGGAGCATTACATTCAGTTTCTGGCCATCTTCCTTTGACTTGGAGTGCAGTTTTAGGCAAGTTACTTAGGCCATACTTTCATTATATTGCACCTTTAATGACAGTGCTGGCTTAAGGAATTTCTGTCCTCATGCCTTTGTATGCTGCCCTTCAAAATATGGCTATGCAAGCTGTTGGAAAAACAATGCTGTAAGTGGAAAAATGATCTGATCCAGGTCAAGACAATATTTTGGACAGAACAGCATGCCAGGGTATTAGAGAGCAGCAAAGGTTTGGAGGCAGCAGCAGAGCGGGAAACTTTTAAAGGATATTTCATTACAAGTATGCTGACTTAGCTATATTTTGTCCTTTGCTTGCTTTCTCCAGAAAACAAAGGTGACTTGGCTGAGTCCTTACAGTGAAGAAAGCATGGGTGGCTATCCAACGATCCCTCTTTCAGTAGTACAGTAGCATTGTTTGCCATGTATCCTAACCTCTCCTTGCTAGAAGATGGTTAAAATGGAAGAGGAAAATTCTTCAGCCTTGTCATGTTAGGCAAAATGCATCTTGCACAGGATATAACTAGCTAAGGATGGGAAGGGTGCACTTCTCAGACTGTAACTGTGGGCAATCACTGTCACAGTGATAGGATGACTCACTAGGTTATACATTTGTGGATAAATTCTGCTTTACAGTTCTGTATGTGCATTTAAAACCACGGAGTGCTTGAAGTCTGAGTCCAACTCAGCAATCCTTTTCATTTGTGCATGACTTAATTATGGAAATTAACTAAGAGAAACAGGAGCTACATTACAGGGAGGGACAGGGATTTTAGGCTTGCATTTTGGGAAATACATTTGTTTCATGTATAAAGAAAGATAACTATATGAATTTCAGACTAATCTGTCTGATATGTAGCGATTGCAATTTTTTTGGTAGAATTTTCCATATGAGAACCTAAGAGCTTTATGAGGTAGATTTAAGAACTGTTGCAAGAGAAGGTCAAATGAAAATATCAGATGTCTACTGTGCTTTATTTTGGAAACACTTTTCCCAAGTTAGATGTGAACATTGTGTTTGTAACCTTGGCAAAACAGAAGATACAGTACAGAATACTATCTATATGATGTTCCTAGTAACTTGACAGAAAAGCAAAAAGTATCTTTAACCAGCAGTGGCCAGAGATGTGTGTTGATGACTGGTGACAGCCTTGACTGCTCCTCTTGGTCAAAAAAAAGACTGCTTTCTTCAACCAGTTGATCACTTGCCTATTGTATCTATTAACTTATTCTTTTTTTGCTTCCCTTCTCTTCCCCTTTCCTCTGGTTTTCATTGTCTCTTTTTCTTTTGTATTGTATCCTCTTTTTGACCGTCTCAGTTTCTCCTGTCCTTTTCCAAACTTCTTTTGATTCTTTCTTTCCTTCCCTGTATATTAGCAGTCAGAAATATACAGAAAATATCAGGCAATGATGAAACAATCTAGTTAAAAATCTTCATTCAGGCTACTGCGTGACCTCTCAGGCTGTTACATAATGATGTCGTTTCCTTAGTGGACCAACATACTCAGCATTTTGGTATCTTACATAGGCTTGATTATCAGTTTTGACCAGCTGAGTTGAACTTAATAGGCTATTTTATTATTAACATAAGGGAAAGCTTGTTACAGATAACTTAGAGATGTGAAATTTAACAGATATATATGGAGCGCATAAAATGCCTTGTCGTTGAGCCTTCCTCTTCAGAGTTGTCACATTTCACTCCTATATTTAGAAAACTGGAGGATGTTAGATTTGCCTTTTTAAAAAAATTTGCTACAGTTAATGAAAAGTTTAAGGCTTCTTTTCAGTGAACACTATACAGATAAACCTTTCCTGATTAATTTTGTCTTGACCTCAGATGATAAACATGGTCTTGCAAATTACTTTTTTCCCTCTAGTCAATTATTAATTTCTGTGATTGAAATAGAGTAGATAAAAACTTATCTGCTGCTCCTGGTTTTCATCAGTAACTGATGACTACTTAATTAAAACACTGATGCAGAGCATATATTTTTCAGATTGAAAAAAAAAAAAATTCAGAGGGCTTTTCTTTCCTCCTGATCTCCTGTTTTTATACTTCTGAGTGAAATCTAGAGAAGGTAGATAATAATGTGATCTGGAAGTAAGTAATTTTAATGCAATGGCACAGTGTCTGTGGAAAATGCAATGGTTACTGTCAAATAGCAGTAGATAAGTTTGTTGTCTTGGCAAAACAATTTTAATGGAGCATAACTAATGTTCTTTGTTTTTCTGGAATGCCATAACAGCACTCTGATTCTCATCTAGCCAAGGTGTATTCCTGAAGACATCTTTCTCCTTCCCCTTCTTTGTTAATGTAAATATCAACATAGAAACAGACTACTGGGTCCTGTGCAACTGCTAATCTGTGTGGGTAGTTCTCATAACAAAAATATCTCATTTTGCTTTTTTAGACATGACCAGTGCTTCTGTAATATTCACAATAATAATTCCTGATTAGCCCAAATAGTTTATGCTTGAGCAGAACTAACAGATCTCTACTGATTCTTCAAAGCTTTCTATCACTGTATTTTATTTCCTTTTTGCAAAGTAATTTTTTTCTGTGAATTACTTGTTTGCCGATGGCATTATGTTAGCAAACTTCCAGATGTGCAAGTTCTAAATTTCTGTGGAGCCTATAGAAATGGAACAGGAAAAATAATATTTTGGCAAACTCTCTCTCTTGTAAGATGCAATATCTAAACATCACAAATTACAAGTTAATTTGTCTGTGGTTATTAAAGCTTACTGTCTTGGTTGCAGCTGGGATAGAGTTAACTTTCCTCTAAGTAGATGGTGCAGGGCTGTGTTTTGGATTTGGTGTGAGAACAATGCTGATAGCACACTGATGGTTTTGGTTGTTGCTGGGTGATGTTTATACGAAGTCAAGGATCCTTCAGTTTCTCAGGCCCTGTCAGCGAGAGGGCTGGGGGGCACAAGACATTGGGAGGGGACACAGCCAGGACAGCTGCCCCGAACTAGCCCAAGGGATATTCCATACCATAGAACATCATGCTCAGTATACAAACTGGGGGGAGTTGGCCAGGGCTTGCTGATCACTGCTCAGGGACTGGCTGGGCATCGGTCTGCAGGTGGTGAGCAATTGTATTGTGCATCACTTATTTTTTGTCCCTTTCCTTTAGATTTTATTCCTCTCCCTTTCTCCCTCCTTTTCATTATTATTCTTACTATTAGTATTAGTATTACTGGAGGGTGGGTGTGGGGTGTGGGTGTTCCTCTATTTTATTTTATTTTAATTATTGTTCTTATCTCAACCCTTGAGTTTTACATTCCCTTCTGATTCTCCTCACCATCACTCTGGCGTGTGGGTGGGGAGTGAGTGAGTGGCTGTGTGGTACTTAGTTTCTGGCTGGGGTTAAACCACAACACTTAGACAGTAAGAGTGTAACTTCTAGTATTTATGCCTGCTGCAATGAGCTGAAATGTTTGAATTTTATATGGTGCCATTTAGGCTATGCAACAGCTCAGGCCTCTCCCCAAAAAAATGTATTAGTCTGGTCCTGCAGCACCATAGTTGAAATCTGCTAAACTGTGGTTCATTGAAATATTTGAACCATGGTCTCTGGAGATGAAATGGTAAGATAATACATAAGTTTAACAGAAGTCAATCTACAGATTGTTCAAAGCAAAATAACCTCTCCCTGTCAAGTCTCTGAAACACAGCTATAAGAAACAGAAATCTAAGGTAATTTACTTCTGTCTCATTGCTCTTGCACTCCCTTGACTATTAGGTTGTTCAACACCTTTATACTGTTCTAGAGTAACTTGTTGTATAATGGTAAGTAATTTAAATTTGTAATTTTATAGACTCCGTGTATCTACACAGTTGCTATGAAACATCTGTAAGTGTGGACAACGGAAGTATAGAAACAATTGAACTGTCTCTAAAACTGCGAATCCCAATGAGAGTCAAAATATAGAACTTCAAAATAAGTTTATCATTAATAAAATAAAATTTCATATATTAATCACCTAGGTGTTACTAGATCACACAGGTAACAATGATGATATGATTATTAAAATTAATAACTATATCGTTCCAGTTTCATATATTCACATGAGGGCATATTAAATAACTGTTTTATTATCCATTCTTTAAGTCTTCTGAGATTCAGGAAAAAGCCACACTAATGAATAAATAGATAAAAAGATTATAACTGTCAATCATTTGTATAGTTCAATTTTTTAACAGCATGTGACTCAATTACTTGGGAGGTTAATAAAGAAAATATAGATTGTCTTCCCTGAAAAATAGGTTTAGAATACCATGGGTGGTCTGTTCCACAGAAAATTAAAAGAACATCTCCATAGTTAACACTATGCATTTTTCAACAAAAATTATGACAGTTACTTGTGAAAACAGACCATGGCATTTAATTGGGATTTCAAGTCTTAATCTTCCAGCAGTGCCTCTCTGTTAATATGGTAATAACTGTAAATACCAAGTCTCTGACTCTAACTCTCTGTGTTAATGTAGGATCTTAATAATTAACAGTCTAATCCAGTTCCCCTACCACAAGGCCACTAGAAGTCTGAAAAATAATTACATATTTAGAAATAATTCAATGGAAAAAAAGCTTAGTTTTTTTCAAAATATTTTTTTTTTTAAATATGTTTTCAAGTCTCTTTTTTTGATGTTTTCTCTTTGCAAATGTTCTGACATGTTCCCTTCATGATCCTTACCACTTAGAAAGCACCAGTTACAACTAACCAATAAAAACCAGATATGAAATTTAGTGCTTTACATTTGAAAACAATTGGTCAATACAGTTTAAAATTCTAACATATAGATTTGAGAGAGAGGTGATGGTCAATTAAAACTCCCTGCTAATCAAAAGAGGGACTACACTGCTGCAATAAATCACGGGTTTGATTCAGCTCTGGAATGGTTTCATGCATTCTGTGTTTGAGATTTAACTTAAGTTGAAGAGCTAAGTTATCTGCTGCAAACCATTTCTTTGATTTTTATGAACAAGTTTTCTAAAATGCTCTGATTACCGTCTTGAGATATCTTTTGAGTAATCCAAAATAATACCTTACTGTAGATAGGTAATGAATGCATGCACCTGAAATGGTGAATATGCTTGAAAATTACTTTGCTGTGCTATTCTGAGTGTGCTTACAGAATGCAGAGGGTGATGCCATTTCTAAACCAAAAAAAAGAAAACCCAAAACAACCCTAATTTTGTTTCTGGAGCATTCGACTACTGTAACTCAGTGCCTTTGTTTTTATGGGTGTGGCCCATCCATGGATATGCTATTTTTGTCCATGCTGGGATACTCTTCAATTGTCTGTCTTTAGGATAGAGGCAGCAAAACAAAGTGGTTTATGTTTAGATGTCTATTAATTTCTGTATCTTTCTCCTCATATAATTCTACTCAACTGTAGTTTATGAATGTAGACATTTCTAGTATGAAGACACTGTTCGGTTCTAGAAACATTTCTAATGTGATGCACTATGAGATTGTCACATAACTGAATTTCTGGGACTCTTACATCATATTTTCTACTAAAATGCAACTTTAAAAGCTGCCTACTTTTTTTTTTTTTTTTTTATATACTTCAAGACAACAGAGTGTGAACTTTCTACCTATTTTTCCAACAGTACTTTAAAATTCCTTTTCTGAGAGCTCAACGGAGCAATATGCAAGAACTTTAAGCCAACTTAAAAAAAAAGGAATGCTAATGTAAAGGAAGTCAACAGTCTCAGCTGCTTAAGTCCTTGAATGCTGTTCATGAAACATGTTTTATATCTGTATTGTGCTTATAATACATAAATGTTAAATATTTTGACAGTCTGACCATGAGCTCTATATGATTTTCCTGTAGGAACTGCTGGAAAGCCAATAAAACCTTTTACAGCAGGTCTCCCCAACCCCAATATTTCTATTTTTCATGCTTATTTTCTGTGCCAGTTACGCTAATAGGAAAAAGAAAAAAACCTCGGGGGTTTGCTAATGCACTTGCTGAGTTATGATTATTCTTGGCCTATTTCTTTTGAAATTAATAGTAAATTAACTAATTAATGGTGGACAAAGAAGTCACTAAAAGACTCAGTGTGCCATATATACCTTACTTGGCTACATTTTTGCACTTCTGGTTATAATAAATAGTTTTTATTGCATCATGGCATTTTTTAAAAAGGCATTTTAAATGCAGTGTTTCATAGTGATTCTTAATAAAAAATGAGCTTAGACTTAAAATCTACCTTAGAGTACAGTTAGCATTAAATTCTTTGAATAATCATTAAAGTTGTGGGGTTTTTTCTCTTTAATGGAAGAGCTTTTATTTATAGAAAATTACTTAATCTGTTTAAATTTCTCTTTTCTGAAGTGTGGGAAGGAAAAGTCACAGTCAGGTTAATAATGTGTCTGGTAAGGGATAATGCTATTTTCCTGTTGTGTTCTGTCATTTTTACTTACTCTTATTACTCCAAGAATTTCTGAATGTGTTTTTTAAAATTAACTTGAAAGAGTATCAGCTGAGTGTTTCAGCATGTAACATGCCAGATATAGCCAAACTTTTGTAAATTTTATATTGTACTGCTGGATTGTCAAAACAGATACTTTTCAAAGATAAGTGCAGTAGCAGAATTCAGATTTAAATATAGATTTTTTTGTGATATAAACACGGACTGATATATAAGAAAGATTAATTTGTATCAATAAACAGTGAAGCACAGGAAAGCATTATCTAATTATCAGCAAATTATAAATAACTCCAAAACAAATGAGTATGGTTCATAACTTCATCAAGTTTTCCCACTAATTATAAATATGAATTGAAGTGTGTGGGGAAGATCATGGGAAGAATATATTTTGGTCAGGGATATAGGCAGAATTTAAAGTATGTGTTGGATTTACTTAATTAAAAGATCTAACAGATCTCTTTTTTAATGTGGAAAATCTTTTGCAAGTTTTTTATGCAAAAGGGAAAAAATGTTAGGGGGGAGTTAGACATATATTCAGTATTACAAAAGACTGGTAAAATTTATATCTATCCTAGTATAATATATAATACATAATTTATGATACATACTTGTCCTTAAAAATAAAAATGGTCAAAGGAAGGTACTGTTGTAATGGCTAGCCAGTTCTGAGATCCAGATCAGCCCTGATGTTTTCCTAGTTTCAAGCTCTTTGATGTCATAATGAAGGCAGTGGCATTTCAGTACAAAAGTGTAACCTGTTCTGCAAGAGTGGTTTGTTGACCATAGTAAATGACAAATGTTAGATATACATGCTCTTTGAGGTGCTTCTAGGCCTGTTCTTTCTGTGCATGAGGCTTTTATAAAGTGTTTGCTATTATTTACACACAGCTAAATGGGAATATCCCTATAATTACAGTTTTGTATGTCAAACATAAAACATTTAAAATATATATATATATATGGTCATTGTGTTGGGATTAAACCATAAACTGTGTGTTATTGGCTTGCTTATAGTGCTTAATGCAGGTTATAACTAAGGGTGTTTGTAAATCTTGCATAATGCCCTAACACATTATTGTTCTAATCTTGTGTCCTACCTTTTATAATATTTTACTGGGGTTTTGTTTAAATTATATTGCTGTGAAGCATTATCAGTTTTAAAACTGTTTATATCTTGAGCATGAGTAGCAGCCATCACACTTGTGGAATTTCTTCAAAGTGGGCAATAACATGCTTCAGGAATATGTACTAACCTGCTTCATCACAGTGAGGTGATGAAATATAATGTGTTGCTTTGTTTCTTAACATGCCTGTGGTTTATATGCAGTACGTTGGTTAACAAATGCAAAATCTGAAATGTATTATTACTTAGAGGAAGGAAAACAAATACTTGGAAGAGGAATAATTTTGAATTACTTGTTCTAAAAAAAAAGAAAAATTAAAAAATTGGTCAAAGTATTTGGAAAAGAGGGGAGCATTTTTTAATTTAATAATAGTCTCTTAGTCTTAGTTCTGCTTTGCTGTCTCCTTCTTCACTGTTTTTACCAGACTTTCTGGTGCTGACATGTCCTATGTTCCAAATATTATTTTTCTGAATGAGTACAAAATGAGCAGTAGATTAAAAAATTGGTTTTCATTGGAATGTGCTTTATCATTGAGGGGAAAATCCACAGAAATTTTCTGTACTCAAGATTAAAAAGGGGTGGGGGGGGGGGGGAGAGGGGAAGAAAAAAAAGTGTGCTTATTTAATTGGCACTATGATTTTTCACCTGAATGGTAGAAAGAGTAAAACTTTGCCGTAAGGGCTTTAGGATTAGATCACATATGATTTGGCAGATAAGAGTTAAAGTCACACCCATACTGACTGGCATGAAGTAGCTTCTCCTGTATCTCTGGAAGCTTGTTCTCCTAAGTCCCAAGAAAATATTACTGTTATTGGTGCATTGGTCACAGAACAGATTGGCACATATCACTTAAAAAACTGCGAAGACGGTACCAGTTACCCTGCAGTGTTAATTGAAAAATAACAAAAATAATATCAAGAATTGGTAGTAATTACTTTGTTTAAATGGTTATTTGACACTAAGATATTAAATAAAAATGAGCTCCAAGTTCTTGTTCATTAGGTACTTGTTACCCACGTATATAACAGGAATGATTCCAGCGCAATGGAGCCATGGTACAGCCCAGGAGGTCTTTTTGATTCTTCTTGGTAACCAGTTCACACTAGTATGTGAGTATTAAAAATTGGTCCGACTGAAAAAAAGGAAAGCTGGTGATGATTCTAAGGTTTCAGACAGAAAGATACTTGCATGTCTGCGCTCTTAGGTGTTGATTTAAATTATTATAATGATCATAGATACATGACTACTTTTTGTATTAGATGGTCTTTGACTCTCTTTGCCCCACGTAATGCTAGTCTAATATAAAAGTGTTTTCCAAGATCAGTAAAGGGAGAGAAACATGGGATATTTGTCTTTAAATATTACCGATAATAAATAACAAGATTAATTACCTGTACTTGTTTTGTTCGCCAAAGAAGCACGAAGAATTTTAACTTTTGTATCACCATGCTTTCTCTTCCAAAGGAAGATGACAGAGTTTGGAGCTGGTGCACAAGGCTGATGACAGCCACTATCCACACCCTTTGTCATTTTCCTTTTAATGATTTACTATTTGGATGATCATTAGCTGGAAAGAAAAAAATGTTTCCATAAGCATACAAGACATCCAGGCTCATATCCCTAATTACTGTTCTTTGGAAAGATGGCAGCATATTTCACTGTAATTATTGTTCAGCTGGATGTGTGCTTATGAAAAAAAGAACTCGTTTCAGATTATTGTATAGGATGTTAGGATGACACTCTCTAATGTGTGTTGTTTGAAACCAGCAAAGAACAGACTTGATATTCTTATTGATTTCTAAGTGTCATAAAATTATTTGCAATAGATATTGTGATCTTTCTTCACACAGAAACTGAGAAACTTGACGTTAAAAAAAGTCTTAAAACATAACTGAAAGCAGGATTAGACAGATATTACTTGAGACAGCCGGATGAGTTTAAAAAGCAGCAGACTAAAGTTGTGGCTACTGTAACTTCAGCATGCAGAGAATCCATGCTTGCATGTAGTAAACTAGCCCAAAGGCGTTTAATATGTCCTTGAAATATAGTCCTATTTAAAAGCTGACTAGAAAAACTGGAAGGTGCTGCTTGAAATATGTGATACCTGGGTGTGTAGATGTCTCCCTGCTTATTTTCATGATGCAATTAAGTTGTCATTCCACTTTTTTTTACTGGGCTAATGAAGTGTTTTTCACTGTTTGATAGTGAAGTGCCAAGAAGAAAGGTGTGAGCTGAAGTTTCTTTCTGTGTATCAGCTGAAATTTGGAAGGTTTCTGCACTTAGGAATGTATTTAAAAAACTCTAAAAGTAACTGAAAGAAGAATCTTACTCTGGATTTTCCACTGAAAATAATTCAATACACAAAAAATTCAGCATCATGAATTTTTGCTCAGATGTGTTAGGTGAGGAAGTTTCCTATGTATAATGGGGAACACTACTTAGCCAATCATATCGGGATTACTGGTCATCTTGGTATAAAAGGATGCATATTCAGTCCTTTGCTCTGTTTTTTCTACAATATGTGAAGGAATTTCCTTAAGATTTGTGAAAACAATTTGTCCATGGCAATTTTCAGGACACAACAAAGCATGACTAGATGAAACTAGCACTTTACATTTGTCTTAACTTAGATCATTAACTTACTTAAAATTCAGTCCAGTCAGCATAATGACATTATATACTGTATCCTGCTAAAAAACCCCAAACCAAATCAGCTATCTTCTTTTGAACTCTGTACTATCTTTTGATAGTATAAATTGATGCTGAATCAAGAATAACAACACAATGCTTTGCCACATTTTGCCAAAACATTTGTACTCTGTGTCCTACAGGTTTTCTATGTGTAATGCTTATTTAATAAAAGCTGTATATTTAATCTAAATTAAACTAAGGTAGTTCCTTTTGTTATCTTTTCATTTTGAAGATAGTAGCACCTATATAGCTTTTATAGGATCTGTTAATGGGTATTTTGCTTAGTAAAGCTTAATAAATATAACTTGAAGTGTGCATCAGAAACTATTGTAGAAAAGATAAAATATTATTAAATGGTCTTTTTGGTCTTGTTAAAAATCCAGTTGTGGCCACAATATATTAAGGTGCTAAATGACACATCAAGGATCATCTTGCCAAAAGGCAGAGATCTCAAAGTAAGCCAAGAATGTTTATTGAATTAAAGGAAGTCTACTGACTCAGGAATTTCTAGTAAAGGGAGACAAGGGCCTTCAAAGAAAGGTGTTGGCATTTATACCTGTGTTCTTACAGCTGTGTTTGTAAAAGAGTTGGAAGAGTTACTGCATCATCCTAAGGTTATGTGTGTACACCATACTTGCACAAGAGCTGGAATTATTTACTGCTGCATACTGAGAGATATAATAAGCTATCTTCATGCTAGTCCTTGCTTATGTTTTGACTTTCTTTCATACATTGCCATTAGTGTTTGGGTTGAGCTGCCTGATCCTTATGACACAGTAATGAACTAGAGGTAGAAATCTGTTGAAGAAGCAGAGTTGGATGAGCAATGAAAAGTGGAGAGGAGCCTACTACACATCTAAAACCAATCCACAAAGATACTCCCAACATGGGGGAGCAGTAGCTGTCACTTTGACTTGCAGTACTGCCTGCCTTCACTGTTAAACCAGGACTTCCAGCTCCAGGATACTTTGACACTTTTCATTCTGTGTCTTATGCTGTGTTTCTACTGCTGAAAACAGAGCTCCATGTTTCACTAAAATCCATTGCTAATCCCCTACTATTGGGAAGGCTCTGAAAGCTGAGGTAAACATCATTAAAGCAATGTCATTGCCTGGCGTTCCAGCGATGTTAGTTTGTTTGCCCAGACCTGCTGTCTAGTCATTCCTGAATGAACAGAGAAATCACCAGCTGTCAGGCCTCATAATATTTTTTTTTTTTGCAGTTTGCAAAGGAGTTGAAATGTATTTGTTTCTCTGCTCCCACAAAATATGTGACATTGGAGCCTACAAGTGAGTTACTATGCTATTTCTCATTGAAGAAAGCATGTGTCTGTACATATATTTAAAAAAGAATAAAAATTAGGGTTTGCATTTCTGACATATGGGGTCTTCCTTAATCTTCATACACAATTCTATCTTCTTTATGTACTATGTTGTGTATGTGTGTAAGATATCTACTATAGAGATCTGAAATGGCCAAGAATTTTAAAAGTCTGTCCCTGTTAATTTTGACTTTATTCCCAACTGCTTGAAATAAAAACAGAATATAACAATGTATTGTTTAAATCCAAAATAAGCAATGCATGGGAAATTTTAGAGAGCTTGAAAAAGTTATGTCAGGCAGGTATTGGTTTTTCAGAACCAAAATATTTACTCTGTTTTTAACATTAGATAGTTCCCAGGTAAAAGCAAGAGTTCTTTATATTGTAAGTATTAGTACTTGTGACATTTTTTGGTGGAATAGAGACCTATATTTTAGACCTGTGCCTCAAGGTGTTGGAGTCTACTCTTATAGAAAGAATTTTTCAATGAACATTTGCAAAAAAGCATTAAAGGAAAAAATGGGTGGTTTTTTGTAAAACAACAAGCAGGCTTCATTAAAAGTTGGAAGCTTTAAATTAAAGTACAGAGTAAGATACAAATTGCATTATTTCAGAGAGCCTCAAAACACCTGTGATCCAACCCAGTACATGTCCCTCCTTGTTTTATTCTTTCAAATCGCGCTTCTTAGACTGAATCTTTTCCAATTAGCATCGCCTGTCCAGGTAAAAGATCCATTGCTTGGGTAGTTAGACTGGTGGGTTATAATCACAGGCCTGGTAATTTATACGTTTCTCTGTGTGGGAAAGTTACTGCTCAGTGAACTGAAGTTTGAATTTACAGTACTGTTAGCTTATTCCACTTCTGTTTTTAAACACAGTTGTGAAGAAGCTCATTTTAAAGTGGACTTAAAGTACTCAGAGTAGGTTACCTGGCAAATTACTCAGCTATAAATTCTAGCTTCAGTTTGTGAAAAGAGATTAGCGGCATGGGTTTTTTTCTCTTTTTGGGAGACAAATCAAATTTTTGTTTTTATTGAAACATTAACTGAAATTTATGCAATGTTTATAATTTTATTCTGTTAAGTTAACCCGGTCACCATTGCTATGGTTATTAACGACCATGAAAAAAAGAGACAAAAAAAAATACTATAGAAGTTCTATAGAGCAAAGGTTAAGTACAGAAATAAGGCCTACAGTATGACTCAGGTTAGCATTTTACCTGAGTTCTGTTCTAAATATGATGGCAACATGCCTGAAGCACAGATGATGTTCTTGCTTGCTCTTATGAGGTACGCATCCTGTAATTGCCTGACCTTTCTGCATTCTGCATATACTGCAACATTATAGGTATGTGTCTTTCTCACTGGCACCATGAATTTGGGGGAAAAAACATCCTATTAAATGGAGAAAAAACTGGCCTACACTGTTAATGGAAAAAGTAAAAGGCTAAGAGACAAGAGAGCAAGTAGCTCCATCAGACCACCACAGAAATCCTATGGACCAGCTTGGATGGGAGCTGCCTTTAAGGAGTTTTTGGTTTCTTTGTATGAAGACTGGTGGTTTTGTTGTTTCAGAAACCACCTATAATTATTAAATGCTACTAATTTCCTCCAGCTTCTAGAAAGACAAAGCTGCCATGTAATTCTTAAAACACACAGGCTTCTTGTTTAAGATTTCATTTGAAGCATTTCTTTCTCTTAATTCATCTGGAAATAGGGTGTTGTAATACTTGCTTACATTCAACAGAGTAGCTGCCAGCGCTTTCAGGTTCTTTAATAAAAGGCACCATCACTGCGAACTGATTTATGGTTTTTAGGAAACTTCTGGGTGTGTTCTGTGACAAAGTTCATGTTAGTTTGCCAGCCTATTGCCCTTGTAATATGAAGCTTCAAATGTCAGATGTGGATTCCTAACAAATGTGCTTATTTTAGAGTTAATCTGTGGAACTAAATTTTTTCTTCATCTTCTTTCCTGAACTCTAGGGAGCAGATATCAATGCCAATTAATGACTTCAAATATCCCTACTAGACAGGTAACTTTTTACTCTATCACTCATTGCTATTTCTACAAAATTTTAAGTTTGTTAATAAGGTGGACTCCAGGCCCAGTGGTCAAAGGAATACAATTATATGAGTAAGTGCAAAAAGTGAACTTTAGAGCTGCCTATTGACACATGGTTAAACCGAGCAGCCAAAATGTTTTTTTATGCACTGTAGTTACCCCAGCCTTCAGCTAGGTGACACTTTCAGCAAAACATTTTAATCCTAATTCACATATTTTCTGATTCGTTCCTTTATCCCCTGTTGAGCTGTCATTTTGTGTTCCTTATTCTTGAAAGAATTCCTTGGATGCTTGGTTACTGTGATTTCTCTATTGTTCCCAAATATATTAGTTATGCTGTGGAACTGCATCAGTGCCATTCACAGGTGTTCCTTCTGTGGTTGTGATGCCCTGTAGTTCAGTGCTCGCTTCTTCCTAGTAGTATAGTGGGCAACTGAAATGTATGAAGATTTCAGAGCTTTAGCAGGCACTTGATTTCATCAGTGCTCATTGTATGTCCGTCTATTGTAATGCAAGTAATATATATTTATTTAAAAACCAAACAAGATAAACCAAAACTGTTGTAAAAGGTAAATCTAGGCTATAGTATTGTAGGTACAAATCACTCTAGAATTTATGAAATCCTCTCTAAACTATTGTCACATAAATACTTGTGCAGTAAGGGCCAAACTCAAGGTCTTTAAAGAAAATTAATAACCTAAATGGCTTAAATTCTGGAAGTGCCTATATCCTCATAAATGTGCTATCCTGCAGAATTTTCAGGCCTGTATCAGGCATATCAGCTTCTTTGTACATTTCAGGGGATGTTGGATGTGTAGGTAAGATACTGTGGTAATGTGGAGAGGACAGCTTGAGTGAACGATGAGTGAAGTGTTAGGGAAAAAGATGGAGGCAGAGGGGAAAAGCACCCCCAGCTGGGACCAAGAGACTATCAACCTTAGCTTGGCGTACCTTGCTGTCAGGCAGGGAGGAGAAGTGTTTCTGTCCAGGAGGATACTCCTTGGACAGAAAGCAGCAACCTGCCTTAGAGGTCAACAACTGGGATGCATTGGTTGTTTAGACAGGCCATAAACTGAGAGGCAAAACCTTTCTTTAAACCCTATCTCTATTTCCTGCTTGTTCTCCGTCTCCTATGCCTTTCTTTAGGGTGGTGGCCCTGTTGCGTGGATTGCCTGAGTCCAACTCATATGATACAGTGCTTGGAAGGCAATAAGGGTAAGAATAGACTGGGTACACCTAGAAAGCTAGTATGCTATGATTTTCTACCTTTTTAAAGATTCATAATTTAGGCAATTGGGACTTGGGCTTTAGTGACAGCACCGACCAGTCTGGTAGCTGTGAGCTGGCAACAGCAATTGGGTGGCTTTGCAAACACTGATAGGTAGGAACCTGGGTATCTGGGAGGCTTTGCTATGGGGCTGGGTATCTATATAGTGATCCTGCAGAGACAGATAGGCACCAAAGCAGCTTCAAGGATCTAAGTAAGCATACTTACTAAAGTCAGTGACTCATATCCATACAGAAAGTGTTCTGCTCCTGATTCAGACCTTTATTATTTTAAACTCGTAATTAAGTCTCTTTGAACCCACAGGTGCAGCCACTTACTGATGCTTATTTGTTTTCTTTTATTTGTCACAGGCTTTCATTTACCAAAACATTTTAGTAAGATGATTGAACTAGAGGTATTTGAGGTGATTTTAATCTATTCTTGGAATCTATGACCAACTGTGGTTCTTTTCTGTTCTCTTCTCTGGGCACTAGTGTGGGCATAGATTTGTATACAGGCTTCCGATGGGTGACTAGACCACTATGATACACATTTTACAGGTTGTGTTAAAGTTGATTATGTGTTTATGGCTGTTAAATTATTTCTTATGGGATTGTTTTGGTTTTAATTTTTCATTTTTCAGTGAGTTAAGAGTTTAATAGTCAAATGATAAGCATTAAGAAAAAGAAAGTTTTCAGATATATGAGAAAGGAATGAAATATTTAGGGTTCGCGTATTTTTTAATGTCTGCCTCGTGACTAACCAAATATTTACAAATTTCAAATATGAATACATTGAATATTATATTCACTTTCATATGTATCAGTCATACAAGTATTTTAACCACTCTCTTCCAAATCCACTGTTGATGTGCTGATTTTTTTCTTTGCTTTAATTTCTGTGAAGTTATTTCACAATACCTGAGCTGTTAAGTTATGCTTACTAAGTTGTTTCACTGTTGGTTAAGGTGTTTCATTTTATGATTTCTTAAAGTACTGTCTAGATTCCAGGCAGTTATGCAAATAATTGAACTACAGTTATTGTGTTCTTTCTAGATCAGTGAATGATTTTTTGGTTTTAGGTTTGTTTGTGTTTTGTGATGGTTTTGTTTTAGGGTTTTGGGGTTTTTTAATCCAAATTAGAATAACTTGGGGAGATCCAAAGGATATCTAAAGGAGTAAAACTTGGCATAGAGGCACAATAAGGATGGGAGGCAACTGTAGCAAATGTTCATTCTGTTTTTGCCAGAGGAAAGTTCAATCGAACTCTCCTACTTGCAGGCCAATGACCTCATCACTGAGTGTGCAGAGAGAATACTGTTGAGTTTTTGTTGTTTTATTTTATTAAATGTGCCTGGAACATCAACAAAATAATACATTTTTGTGTGAAAATATTTAAATATTTTCTGCTCACAGAAATGATTGGAAAATTCTCAAAGGGTTTTCAAAATTTTGGGGGAAGGTGGAGAAAGCTAAGAAGCTGCAAAACTGGTTGTGTGCTAGAACATAAATACACACAGAGTATAAATACATTCTGTAATTTTTAGATTACATTTTACCGTCAGCTTCAAAAACATTTAATGCATGTCCTCTGTTCATTTTACAATTTAGCTGGAAATGTTTGTTCATTTTACTCCAGCCTCCAGTTAGAAGGAGTACTATGCAGACTTTCTGAAAACTGGAATTTCTGCTTATATTTTAATCAAAATGTCCACTGGTGATCATATTTGGAGAGTCTAAATTCAGCTTAAGTCTAGTGTTATTTATTGTTTTCCTATAGTTGATTGAAGATGTCTAGCCAGAAGGGAACAGTAGGTGCTGGGATTTATGGGAACTTTAAATGGCTAAGAATAATGGCTTACACTGAAATGTGTTTAGATTCATCCTGGTCTTAAAATATTTTTGAGACACGGCAAGTTGTGGGACATTGAGAGTACTATGCTACAGGTGAGGTACTAAGATCTCTCCCTCCCTTCAGCCTCAGGACTCTCCCTAATAATGCTGGAAGTTAAAATGAATCATTTATGAGCATCAGTAGACACATGGGTGAGGCCTCTTTGCAAACTGGTATTTTGTTGATGCAATATGTGTGACAGCCTTTTAGTTCTGAATATAAATGTTACTGAGAGGAAATTAGGTTGGTTCGCAGAGGAGATCGGCCAGACTTTGCAGTGCATCTTGCTGAGGATCAGGTACCTCCACCAGTACTGTGCTTCAGATAGTAGTACATGCAGAAGAAAAATGGAAGGTGAGTGCCTTGAAACTTTACTATCACTTTAATCTGTACTGAAAGCAGAAATATTTAAACAGGTGTAAGGACAGAGAAGTTTTACATATTGCTGTATGGAATGGAATCAAGTCTAGGGATTACTTCTATGTTTTAGATTTTGTTTGTGGACTTAGCAAGAAAGAAAAAAGCAACTTTTGTAAAAAAACCTTTCCTTTTATAAGGGAAAGAAGCTATAGAGAAGAATTGGTGAAACAACTGCCAATTCTGGGAATAAGAAAAAGCACGGAAAAGCATACATTTTATTTCCAGTATCAAGTACCAAGTACTAGTTTTCAGTATTCTTGTGCTAGAAGCAATTATTTCACAATGTGTACCTGAAGTAGTTTCTCTGGAATGAGGGTAATATGTGAATTGCTAGAAAAAACCCAGTGACTGGTATTGAACATCAGGTTTCTACTAGAGAGAGAGAACCAGTAAGAGATGTGAAATTGATTAACTTTTAGTATTTTCTCTGAGCTGCCTTTACTTAAGAAGACAGCTGTTAGCTCCTTTGTGATCCAGTTGTGATAATTAACCCTGATAAGCGAACTGTGGGATGACTTTAGAGAACTTCCCTGGGAAACATGTAATATCTCAACTCCCTGATGTTCCGGTTCAGCTGGATTAATGAGTGGATGAAGCGTAGTTGACTTGGTTTATAAGCACCTTCAGAGGATGGGCAAGGATCTATTAGATTCTTTCAGTGTTCTTGACCACAGGAATTTGTCATGTGTGCTATAAGCACTTCTAATCCCTTCTGTTCAACCAGAACACTTTATGTCATGCTTGACAACTCTCATTAAGGTATGAGATTTTCAGTTCAATTCTGTTACTCTTTCTTGTCAGCAGGTATGACGCACTCATGAGCAATAATGATGTAATGCATTGCCATATTTTTTTGCTGTTGTTGATAGTGTGCATGTTTTTAACATGGGTAATGCCCAGGTCTGTGTTTATCTGCTGATCTTTGCTGAAGAGCTAAATGAGCAAT
Source organism: Falco punctatus (assembly GCF_963210335.1). NCBI lineage: Eukaryota > Metazoa > Chordata > Aves > Falconiformes > Falconidae > Falco > Falco punctatus. The sequence goes on along the minus strand of NC_137582.1, from coordinate 65,669,743 downwards.
TTATTACCAAATTTAAATGGTTATATGAAAAACGAGATTATTGTGGTTCAAGGAAACAAATCAGGAAAAGCTTTTTTGTTGGTTTTTTTTTGTGTTTTTTTTTTTCTTACCTACCCACCTTCCCCTCCCAATTAAACTAAATTATGATTTACTTCAGGATGTGATCCTAGAAAACTCCACTGGTTTGCATTAAAAGCATCCCAGTCCTTTGGGCTTAGCTATGACTCTCCTTTTATACAGATACACCCTTGGTTCTGGTTGGGAAAAATAGTTTCCCTTACATACCAACTCTGTATTCAGCTTAGTGCCAATCTAGTTAGAGAAGCTGCATTGTCTGGTTGTTCTGTAAGCGTAGCAGGACCAAACCTAACTCTTTAGAATTAAAATAATACACAAGATTTTGTAGTTCAGTAAGCCCAATTTCTAAAACTGGTGAGAATATGTGGTTCCCATTGTCTTCAATTAAAGTGAAGCACTCTTAAAAATAAAAAATTGTATGCAAATAAGGAAAAATGAGTGTTGCCACCCATCCTTCTGGCACCAGGATTATAATTACCCTTATGAAATGAATGATATCCAGGCAGGATGCCTAAGGGGAGATCAGCTAAGATTTTTGTGAAGCTAATCATAGCACTTTGGATAGATTGCCAGCATTTTTCTAAATACCACAGTTTGTGAATATTTCCTTCCCCATTAAGTTCCTCAGAGATGTCTGCAAACCTTTTATGACTTTGGGAAATGCAGATTGAGACTCTTGTATGCATATTTACCAGTATTTACAACTGGGGGGTGGGGGGTGGGAATGTTTATTTGTATCTATTTTTTTTCATAACTCATTTGGAGTGCCACTTAAGCTTTCAAACACCTACATTTGTTATCAAATCTTTTATTTATTCAATTTACTTTATTATTTTATTACTTGTATAAGAAATACCTCTAAACCAACAGCATGTGCAAAATACTTGCTGTCTAGCTGTGGTTGAAAAGTAACTGTGGATTGTAAGGACACTTTATGGATGTATGTCTCAATGCAGGTGTTACCTGTTTTTTCCCTTTGTGTTCCTTTCTCCATCCTGCAGTCATTGAGCTGGGAGAAGTTGACCTGAACTGTCCTTCCAACTGCCAGATTCATAATACCCATTTCTTCGGAACTGACAGACAGATAATAAGGCGAGGGCAAGCCTTCAGCTTTTATGCTCGCTTCCAAAATCGGGAATGGGATGATGCTGTGGACCAGGCTGTTTTCACCGTGGAGACAGGTAGTCACTCCCAAACTCTGTGTAATCTTTCCCAATCCTTTGCTAGTTACATTTCCCATATTCTTCAGTGATAAATAGTATCTGCTCAATTACCTTCTGTGCGAAGAGACTACCTTCCCCTAACTCAGGCAGTTCTGCTGATAGGTAAAGTTTTCTCACTCTGCTACAGAAGTGACAAGTGAAAAAAGAAATCCACCCTTGGGAGCTTTGCATTGTAAATAATGGCTAAGCAAATTACTTTTCTTTTTACATGTGCTTTGTTTAGTCTGATGGAAGTTGTATTTATTTTCCTGAAAAGGCCTCAGACCCTGTGAATCAAATGAGACGAAATGTACCTTCCCAATGGGCAGATGTCTAGATCAAACCTGCTGGAGCGCTTCCTACAAAATTCATCAGCCAAAGTGCATCAATATCAGCGTGTTTCCTCCCTCCAATGCATGCATTGGCCGTTACATTCTCAATATGCAAATCACATCCTGTGGTCACACTTACCAGCGATGTCTTGGAGATTTTTATGTCCTTTTTAACCCTTGGTGTGCAGGTAAGAACACTAGTAATGATCAGATAAGTTTTAAGAAAAATGGTAGTGATTAGTAAAAATGTTGAACATATTTTTATTACTTAGTAAGTAAGGGATGGAGTCACAGAAATAACGAGAAACAGGGAGGAATTTTATTTTGCCTTTTTTTTTTTTCCCTCCAAGTTCAAGACTGTTTCAAGCCAATGTTTTGATTTGGTTTCTTAATGGTAGTAGGGATGTCATTTCCCCCTTTTTTACAATGGCATGACAGGAAAATAAACAATGGGCACAAACTGAAATACAGGAGGTTTCCTCTGAACACCAGGAAACATTGTGAGGGTGACTGAGCACTGGCACAGGTTGCCCAGAGGGATTGTGGAGTCTCCATTCTTGGAGATATTCAAAAGCTGCCTGGACATGGTCCTGGGCGGTCAGCTTCAGGTGTCCCTGCTTAAGCAGCTTTCTTGGACCAGACAACTTCCCTTCCAACAGCAACCATTCTGTGATTCTGTGGTATCACTATGAAATAATACTGTACAAATACAAACAAAATTCTGTAGATTGGTTCTGGTAGCAAGCAATTCTGAAGTCTGCAGGACCTTGCCAAAATCATTACATGACAAATATTCACATTGCGCTTTTGATTTCATCAAAAGCAGATACCCAACTCTAAGGGCACAGAGTTTGACTTCTAAAGCAGCTTAGCGTGAAGATAAATTGCAAGCTCCTTAATTCAGGTGCACTACAGCAGGGAGAGACTTAATACAGATAATATATAGCTCTAAGTAGAAATGAATTGTCTGCATGTTTTGAGAGCCTGCACCCTTGAACATGTTTAAAAGTATAAATCAAAAATAGGTAGGAAAAGAAAGGGGAATTCAGTGAAGTAGAAGATACAGAAGTTCTAGAAATGTACATACTGTCTGACTGATAGCTCTGCATCTTTTCCAGATGACCCTGTATATATGGACAATCAGGCTCATAGAGAAGAATATATTCTGAATGAACATGGGATACTGTATGAAGGCGTTCATAAGCATATTACCTCTCGACCATGGCACTTTGGACAGGTACTTTTTGAAAACTTGTTCAGAAGTAGTTGTCATCCATATACAGATGAATGAAGTGTTGCTCATATTTTTTTCAGAAATGCATGCTGTGTTCTAGGGTGTAAAAGATTTTTAGGACCAGTCCGGACTACACATGCACAAACCAAAATATTTAAGAATCTCGCTGTAGCCCAAGCAACTGGAAAGAAGTTTTCTGTAGTAAAATTAAGGAAATTGCAGAATGTTCTTGGAAAAGGTGAAACAGAACATTGTGCTTCTGAAGGAAAACTATTCCATTGGTCAAACACACAAAAATGACATGATTTCCACCTTGTTTTTTCTTCAGGCAGATGAACAAAACCATGCTGATCACTAGGAGTTGTGCTTGCTTAAAACAAACAAACAAATAAACCAACCAACCAAAAGAGCAGGGGAGGAGGGAGGGCAGTTCATATATATGAAAAAGACTAGAGTATTGACAGGAAAGTAACTTTATCAATGTCAGAATGTCACAATGCCTGTGTTAACTTCTTGTTCCTCAGTTTGAAGATGGGATTCTGGATATCTGCTTGAAGATCCTAGACATGGGTGCAAGTTACCATCATGGCTCTGATCGTGACCATTGTTGGCGCAATGATCCTGTGCATGTCAGCATGGTGGTAAATCACATGGTAAGACCTCTAGTGGCGTGTGACCTCTGAATAGATTGGGTCACACTTCATTATATGATACAAGGACAAATTGCACTGTAATCTAACACAGCATGAGTAGCAGGGGAAATCCCTTCTTTGCTCAGAGTCATGGGAAAAACTAACTGGTAACACTAGTCTCTGACAATTTTGTGATACGCTTAGGACGTGAAGACATGGTCAGCTATTTGAAAAGGTTTTTCTTTTCTCTTTCTAGATAAGCAGCCATACCACTAACAGTATCATGAAGATTCCAGAAAACAATGATTACCTGAAAGGAACAAAACCATTTTCCTGGAATGGAAGTGTCCCTATTCTTCAGCAGTGGTACAACGGCAGATGCAGGCCGGTCAGATATGGGTACTGTGGGTCTCTTGCTTCAGTAATGTGTACAGGTATGATATTTCAGTCTGCCCTTGTCTAGTTATCCAAAAAGGAAGAGAAAACCAGGATCAAAAACCTCTGACCTTAAAAACTACTGGAAGAATATTATTCATTAGCATTTTACTAGAAAAGAAAGGGAATATTTTTATATTGTTATGATATGGCATGGCTCCTAACAGCGTTTATTATCAACCGATGGCTTTTCTATACAGTGTGAAGAGCAAGAAGAAAAGCAGTATTGTCTTTTCTGTGACCTTTATGCCATGCAGCTGTCAATAATGCAGCTTTTATTAAAACACAGAGCAAGTGCAGCATCATGGAGATTAAATTTATCCTTTGAGTGAGGTTTGAAGGATGAGGAAAACCACTAAGTTATGAACAGGAGGAAGACCTCTAGCAATGTCTTCTCCAAAACATAAAAGCAGCAGGCTATTATCTTCTTTTACTGCAAAGGATGAGATAGTGAACTAAACTCTACAGGCAAAAAATCTGAGTACCAACTTTATACCATTTATTTACTGAACCTGCTTCTACATTGAAGAAAAATAAATTCCTGTTCTATACATGAATCTATATGTACTACACTGTTTTAAAAAAATAATACTGTGCTTTATTAATGCAGGATCAGGTTCATTATTTCTGAACTTAAAACAGATCTGGTTTTGTGGGCTGTTTTTTTTAAGCTGGAAGTGTAATAAGCCATTCCTTTCTGCTAGGCTTTTTTCAGACTACTTTTCAATGACTGAAAAGAAGTATTGAAGATAAAATCACTGCTTATCCATTGTATTTATATAATTGAAAAGTGGAATATAAAATTATTTATAAAATAAATTAAGGATTCGCTTGATTAGTTACCATTCGTAATAACTCATTAATATTTTTTTCCTTACAGTGATGAGGTGTTTGGGAATTCCAAGCCGTGTTGTCACGAGCTTCTGTTTTCCATGCTCAATTGAGAATCCCCTTGGTATCAATGAGATTTTTGACTGTACTGGAAAAAACCTGTGTGGTAAAGACAAGCTATGGTAAATAAGAAATGAACAAGATATTTGGGTTTTGTCAAAAATTAAATGACAGAAAGACTAGTATAAATCTAGCAGATCAGTGTATCTCTTCCTTTGGTGTGGCAAGGCTGTTCAGTATCTGAATAATGCATTTCAAAACCATGAAATCACTGAAAAGGCAAACTGCTCAATCTATATTTTCAAAAAAAAAAAAAAAAAGAAAAAAACCAAAAACACTTGTGAGAACCGACACTATCTACTTATCCTTCTCAGCTGAAAGAATAAGATCATCAATCTTAGTAGCTGTGAAAATATTAAGTAGATCATGAAATTCAAGGGAAAAATTACCACAAATTAGGACTATTATCTTCAGTCATAATCACTTGGTTGATAATTCTGTATTCTTCCTGAGGTTCCTTATCATGGATTGCTTCATTCTTGTAATCCTTTCAGTTCATGTTCACACAACTATGACATTATATCATAGCAGAATTTTGTGTTTTCACCCTTGGCCTATATGTTCATAGTTTCACAGCACCAGAATTTTGTTTGTATCTAAGTATCATCTATGAGAACTTTTAATGAAATTTCTGCCCTTTCACGTGTCAAAAAGATGAGGTCAAACTGAAATACTAAGGGAATGAGGATCTTATTTTGGCACAGAAGACTTAAGGTTTTTTTTCTTTGTTAAGCCATTAAAAAGAAGATTAAGGCAGTATGGGATTTTTCTTTACAAAACCTGGAGAAAAATGTTAGAAAAATAAACTACTTTAAGCAAAAGAACTGTGTTGGCATGTTATCAACTAAAAATAAAGGACTATAAAAGAATTTTTTTGCAATCAGGTCCGCAGGGTTGTGGAACAAATTTCCAGTCCGAGTGATATAAAGCAAAACAAACAACTCCTGTCCCCAAACATCATTAACAGTGTTAAGACATAGAATATTCAGTTGTTTAAAAGGTTATCTCTGACATGGTTTGCCTCCATTGTAAGGCAATTGATGATCCAAGAGATGCCTTTAACCCTATATTCCTGCATCCCACAGGCGATATCACTGCTGGAATGAATCTTGGATGTCTCGCCGAGACCTAAATCAGTGCTGTGGTGATTGGCAGTGTCTGGATCCAACACCTTTGGAAACAGGCAGAGGTAACTGTTTACTATAACTGTAACTGTTTTCCTCAGCCTCTGCTGTTGAGTTTCTCTACTACTCAGGTTACAACCTATTATAACATTTTTGTTATCTGGCTTAGGTTCATCTTGCAGTGGTCCTACATGGGTTCGAAGCATCAGAGAAGGGGAACTGGACTTGGACTACGATGGTCATCATATATTTTCTCGAGTAAATTCAAACTATGTTGGCTGGCTTTCCCAAAGCAATGCCAAAAAAAAAAAATTTTTCTGTGACACTTGGCCATGTGGACAACATCTAATCACCAAGAGTGTTGGCAGTGAGCAATTTGAAGATATCACTGGGTCTTACAAGTATGAACTAGGTATGATAAAAAGTCATTAAATGGGTTAGAGGGAATTTTACATGCTAATCATATAAAATTATTGATGTAATTTGTCCTGTGTTAAAATGAGTAGTACAATCTGAAGTTGTCTTTTTTTGAGAGAGAGAAAGATGCCCTTCTGTTCAAAGATCTTAACTCTTAAACTTTAAAATATATTTAGGTAATACAAACAAAACACATAGTAATTACATTCCATTTAGGGTAGGGTAAGATAGGATAGGATAAGATAGAAATTTCAGTTGGAAGGGACCTACAGTGATCATCTATGCCAGGGGTCCTCAAACTTTTTAAACAGGGGGCCGGCACGTGGATTAAGTGGCAGGCAGCCATCTGCGGCTGCTTGGTTTCCCCCCCCAACCCCCAGCGGGGTGTGTGTGTGGGGGGGTGGGGGGGTGGGGGGGTGTCTGTAAATACCAGGGGCCGGATTGAGGACCCTGGGGGGCCGTATCTGGCCCACGGGCCGTAGTTTGAGGACCCCTGATCTATGCCAACTGCCTGGCCACTTCAGGGCTGACTAAAGGTTAAAGTATATTATTAAGGACATTGTCCAAATGCCTATTTTTAAGGCACTGACAGGCATGGGACATCAACCACCTCTCTAGGAAGCCTGTTCAAGTGTTGGACCCCCCTCTTGGTAAAGAAATATTTCCCAATGCCCAGTCTAAACCTCCCCTGATGCAGCTTTGAATCATTCTCATGTGTCCTATCAGTGGAACCCAGAGAGAAGAGAACATCACCTCTCCTTCCACTTCCCCTCCTCAGGAAGCTGTAGAGAGCAATGAGGTCACCCCTCAGCCTCCTTTTCTCCAAACTACCCAAACCCAATGTCCTTAGCCATTCGCCACAGAACATGCTTTTGAACCCTTTTAATACCACTTGTAGCATGTGTATAAGTTTTGGTCTCACCTGTACTTAGTTTAAAATTTTAACAGATTTTAAATAATCTAAAAAACCCTAAATTCTTTTAAACCCAGGATTAAGTTCTTACTTGTTGATTCTTGCACAGGTCTGCCAGAAAAAAAAGCTTACTTTCAAATTTCATGTATTATTAGGATATTCTGCTGTTCTTACTTGGGGCTACTGATTACTGATTTTCATCTTCCAATAGTAGGGATGAGTTCAGCCAGCAAAATTGTGTAAGGGAATGAAGAGTGGATCACAGCTGATTCTAAAAGTGCAAGTTCTGGTTTTTGAACAGGAACAAAAAAACCCTAATAGATAGTTTCTTTGTTTGAATGGTGTGGTTTGCTTCTTGAGAGACATGTTCACCCTAACCCTTGTAAAGAGTTGTATTTTGAGTTTTGCACTAACTACACATTTTGAGATTTGCATGACCACTTTTTAAATTAACTAATAATAGTGAATTAAGTTTTTTTGAATGTTTTTCTGAGATATTTATTTTCTTCTATGCATGCAGACCACCATACCTTGTGTTTTATTATCTGGTAGTTTTGTTCTACACCAAGCCAGTACATTAGGTTTCAGGAAGGAGGAGGAAGAAAGTTAATTATCTTTATTGTTTGGGTAGATATGACTTTTTGTGCCTCCAGCAGATTCATAATCATGTATCTTCAACAGGTTCTGTGAAAAACAAAGAAGCCTATTACCGGGCTTACAGAAGGATTCACCCAGGATACTGTAATGCTTCCAACTGTCATATTGACAGAGAGTTATCATCGCTGAAAAATCCATTTTTAAGTGACTCTGGTATTAACATGAGGTTAAAGATGGCTAACTGCCCAATGTATGGTGAAGATGTCCAACTGCACTGGCTGCTTGAAAATTTGCGTAATGAAAACAAAACCCTGAAGTTTAATTTGTGTGCACAAATAATAACCTACAGTGGTTGCCCAATGGATCAATTTTGGAAAGACAGTGTGAATGTCAGTTTGGGGCCTAGGGAAGGTAAGAAGGTGAATTTGTTTAATACTATTTTGTCCAGTATTCATTTCAGGAGATAGTTAAATTTTTAGGATTAGTGGGGACTTCCTAATAGTGGTGGGAAGTGAAATGAATACAATGTTGAATATTGACAGCTGAATTCTCTTTAGAGTGATCACTCAAAAACCAACACAGTGTCAATACTACAGGTATAGTGACAAGTAAATCATAGTCTTTCCATAATTTCTCAAGGCTTAGAGAGTCTTATGAACATTTAAAAAGTTGTTTCCGCTAAAAGTCCAATTCTTGATTCTATATTCAATACAAAGATAAAGTTGTAGCTGTCTATCAAAAAAAAAAAAAAAGTTTCCTTTGGCCAGAAGTTATTAGCCAGTGTAAAACACTTGTAATGAGCACTAAAGTATTTCTAGATATACCATATGATGGGAAGTGCAAAGATTTATCAGAACATAAACAATTGTTTTCATGGTTAATAAATTTTCCTGGAAGAAAAATTATTCCTTTAATTAAAACGCATCATTATAAGATGAATTTTCATAGTTGATATAACATCCTGGTTTACCAAACTTTGTCTACATTTGCATTATTGCTTTAAGAATTACACTGAAATAAAAGTTTCCAATTTTTGAGTAACAATAACAATAATAATAATAAACCAACCTCCTTGTAAATGCAGTGATATATTAACTAAAAACTGTGAAGCTGTTTGTCAAAGGTAGTAATGTATCACCCTAAGCCAGGAAAAATCATGCCTGTTTTCAAAGATGCTGTGATAACTTAGTATTTAATTAAGCAATTTTAAGTGCCAGTTAAAATTTAGGAGTAAGGTAAGTAGAAATATTAGCCAAAAAACAAGGAAAAATAATTTAAATAAATTTATTTTACAGTGAAAAAAATTCCTCTGTGTATATCATATAGTCAATATGGACCTTATCTCTGTGATCACAACATTATGAAAGTAGTTGCTGTCTCAGACCCAGAGTGTGGAGAAGTCCTGATGGTGAGCAGGGATATTGTGATCAACAGGCCACCTGTTATTGTCAAGGTAAAGAATTTTAATTGTGGGATTTGTGAACTAAGGAACAGACTTAGGGACTTTTACTGGCCACGTCTGTGGTACAATGCCAATAAACCTGAAATTCTTTCTTCTTTTCTTTTATTCTATTTTTTATTTTAAAAAGATCGGTGTGATTATAAATGTGTAACAGTTGACTTGGATGTGAAAAGGTCATAGAAGTAAATCAGAAAGAAACGTGTAGAAATATTTTTTTCTTTTATTCCTTACTTATTTACTTCATTGTTAATTTCATAAGGGTTATGAAACATAAAATGTGTTTGTTTATTTTATGACTAGCTACTAAGCCAGCCCAGGCTGAAAGTACCATGCACTGCAGAGATCTCCTTCTGCAATCCTCTCCAGGAAGATATGAAGAACTGTGTAATGACGTTAGAAGGCTGTGGTTTGTTCAAAGAGCCAATGACCATTGAGTAAGATCATCAGTTATTTAAATGGGGATAATATTGGGGGTTGACTAAGATGTGCTAGATCAGAGTAGGTTTTGAAGAAGAAAACAGCTCTGGATTTTTTGGTGTTTAGGACCTGAACAGGACTTTTTGCTCCTTATTACTTTGAGACTCCATTAGAAACCTCACTCTTGAAACTGATGGGTCATTTAGAGCTGGCAAGATATGCTGCTCTTCATTTGTCTCAAGACTTTAAGTATGTGTTTCAAATTTCTGTCTGAAAAGGAATGCACTGTTTTTTGAGTTTTTTTAACAAAAAATTCTAGGTGGATCTGCCATCCCTTATAATTCTATTGAGTTTATAATAGAATTCCGCTAAATATTCATGAACTGGCACCACATATGTGAACAATTAGAAAATGGCAGTGAGTAAGAAATAGCAATATGCATTCTAAGCTCATAACACGTTAATCACAGGAAGCTGGAAACTTCCAGGATGCTATAACATCCTAGGGAAAGTAGCTGTTCGTTAATATGCATTGCTATTCTTCATGGCAAGGAGAACTGACAAAAGTATGACTAGTTGTGAGGGGAATCAATTAGGAATTGTTCTTGCTGAATAAAAATGAACTTGATTCTACAAAGCTGCCAAATTCAACTTAGGCTACTGGAAATAGGAAGCAGTAAAAAACATCTTTGAGGTAGAAGGGTGCTACATTTTTGAAGAATTCGAGACTATCGTAAATGAGTTTCCAGTTTCTTTTACAGAACCCACTATGGGAGTTTTCCCTATCTTCTGTTGGGACAGAAGCTGTTACCATGCTTTTCACAACACAGAATGTGGGATTTTTTTGAGACAGGCAAGAATAACAAAGTTGTCATAACAATTTGTCTCTGAAAACACATCATAGCAAACTAAACCTAATTGTGTGCCCCCATCCTGTAGAACTTCAGGTCTCTGAGCTACCCAGGGTGCTAATTCTTTTCCTTCTCTCGGTCCAGTTTGGGAACACTGGCATCCAACCAACAGGCACGGACCATCGTGGAGTTCACACCTTACAGGCTCGGCAGCCACCGGCTCTTGGCTAACTTTGGATGCCACAAGTTTGCCTACTGCAAGGGATGCGCCAAGGCCGAAGTGTGTTGCCCCACAGGCCAGAATGGCACCCTGTCCGTCAGCCAGAATGGGTCACTCCCGGTGTGTGAGAATGGCTCCCTCCCCGTGAACAGCTCTGGGCCTGTCCCAGTGGCAGACCCTGCATTCAACTCCATGTGTGAATATATATGTATCCCAGTATGCAACCCAAACTGCAGTGCAGGGGGCCAGCCTGTGTATGACTTCGTGTACCTCCCTGCGGGCCATCCCTTATGCAACTCCATCTGCAACCAAGGCTTCAATCCAAACGTCAATCCTGGTTTCAACCTGGGATGTGATCCTGGCTTCCGTGTCATATGCGAGACCATGCCTTCTGCTACGTGTGCCCCGATGTCTCCATCCATGTATGGCTCCATGCCTGCCCCAACATCTAATCCTGTGTCCCCCCCTATGCCTCATGTGGTGTTTGAGACAGGTCCTGCTCCCACGCACCAGCCTGGAGGTGGAGGGGGAGCGATGTCCTACTCTGTCTCTGTCCCCACGAACAATGCGGTGAGTGCCCTGCTGACCCACTTCATGGCTGGTTCTGGTCCCACTGTGGCAACCCAGGCAGTCCCTACCCATATGTCTGCTCTGCCATCCCAGCCTGTGTGCTCTCCGGTAGTTCATGCTGTCAGCAGCCCCATGCCACCTTCGGCTCCCCTTTCAGTGCCTGCTGCCTCCATCTCACACGTTGTATGTGGCTCCGCACCCTCTCCCACTGCCCAGCCTCCATGTGGCCCGATGGCCACCCTGCCCTCCCAACCCCTGAGCACCCCAGTAGCCCACGGTACATGCTCCCCGGGCCCCTGCCCAGCATCTTCCCCAGTGTCCCGCTTTGCCACCCATAGTGCCACCCCAGCAGGGCTGCAGGTGGGGAGTGCCCCAGCAGCCCAGTCACTGTGCTCCCCAGCCTCCCGCCCTGTGGGACCCCCGGCAGCCCACTCACTCTGCTCACCAGCCCCTCGCCCAGTGGGGCCCCCCGCGGCCCACTCGCTGTGCTCCCCCACCACAGTTTCAATGGGGGCTGTGGGGGCCCTCCCCACCAGCTCACCCACCGCTCACCCTGAGGACTCACCGGCAGCCTGCCTGCCGTGCCCTCCGGCCCCGCGTCCCCTGGTAACCGCCACGGCCCGCTCCCTCTGTGCCCCCACCTCTCGCTCAGTCTCCCGGATTGTGGGCACCCCAGGGTCTCGCTCAGTGTGTGGCCCCCAGTGGGGCCCCTCCTGTGACACCACCACTCACTCAGGCTCTATGTGGGCTTCCACCTCCCGCTCAACGTGGAGCCCCACGGGGCGCTCCCCTTTGTCCCGCACTGCCTACGGCACACTCACACGCCCTCCATACAGCTCCTTGTCCCACTCCTCCTACAATACCTTGTCCCGTTCTGCCTATACCACCCTACCCCACTCCAACTCTCCCTCTGCCTACGCCACCCTGCCCCGCTCTGGGTCATCCCCCTCTGGCAGCACCCTGGCCCGAGCAGGGTCCCGCACACCCTGGAGCCCCAGGAGGAGCAGTCTCACCTACTTCAAACGCAAATACCTGTAATGGAGAGTAACCTGGGGAAAAGCCAAAGCCAGTGAATTAAAGCATGTGTGCAGATGCTTTGAAAGAGGTTAGAAATATGGTGATGGAGAGCAGCGTGCATAGTCCTGAGTATTTATCCACGCATTTGAAATGTGCCAGAAAGTAGGCTGATAGCCAACTGCAGAGGGATGCATTTGATGTAACACTCGTATGTCTTGAGATATGGTATGGTGGAAGTGACAAATGAACATGCTCCCTGTGGAGCTGTCGTAACAATAGTTGCAGAGTGCAGGTAATCAGACTTACTTGCTCAGTCAAACTGGTTTATAAATGATGTGTTTTCACTCTCTCTTCTCTTGATTTCTTGCAATGCATATTTCTCAGATCTCCCTGGGCTACAGCACTTGTAGCAAATCTCTCTCCCTGCATGAAATGTGCTGTCCTTGGGATGCCGCAAAGAGGTGGCAGCAGAACCGCCTTACATCTCGCCTAATAGACATTGGGCCCCTGAGTCCCGGTATTGTTTTGGGTCAGGTCAGTTCCTTAGTTATGAGGCAATGAAAACTGTGGAGGCCGTGAACTAACTAAATCATTACAAATCAACTGAAGAGTTAAAATAAATATATTTTAAAAGAAGCAATTATTATAAATTTAGTATTACCACTCTTAATGTATTACAGTTCTAGCATCAGGAATCAGATTAGAAAGGCTGCAAAACTTGATGAATGATTAATATCAATTTATTGGCTTTCACAACTGAATGTTTTTCATGTAGCATATTCAAAAAAAATTTTCTCATATATATTGGATGCATTTAGGTTCATGGGAAAAGCTCTAATTCCGAGGCTGTGCCTTTTTGATTCAGCGTAGCTAGGAAACTTCTGCCACCCAGCCTGAACTAGAGAAGGAAGTATAACGTTATTCTTTCAAACACCCAGCTCTCCCAAATGAAAGGTTAAGAAGGCAGAAGAAAAAGTATTATGTCTTCCTCAGGCAATTGGTATCTTTTCAATGCTAACTTTCTCCCAGTGTTTTAGGAATCAAAATCATACAATGTCATAATGGAACTTTCCCCAAATATTGGATTTGCTCACAAGAGTTTGGGATTTACTGACAATACTTCCCGTCCCTCCATTATTTTCCTCTAGTACTCCGTTATTTTTAGTAGCAAGTATTAGTGGGGTTTGGCGGTAAGATAATTTTGCTGGTGCTGCAAAATCTTCAGCCATGTAGCAATAGTATTTCAGTAGTATCACCGTAGTTCACATCCCTAAGCCTTGTGATGAGACTGAGTAACTTTCCAGGGATTTTGAAAAGGTGTGGTAGCTATGAACATGCCAACACTATCAACTATATAGTAATTCTGAGTATGGTAGAAAAAATATTTGCCTGGATATTGTAGTAGAGTGGTCATAACTCAATGACTTGTTTTTTATGCAGTTTCAATAGTCTCTGTTAGGTATTTGTTGAGAATTTCTTTGCCTGCCTGACAATAAAATAGAAATTTAAAAACCACCCTTAATTCTGTTGGTTTGGTTTCTTCTTTCGGTAATACCTCTTCAAAAGTGGGCAGTAAGTCTTCCTAGATGTACTAGAATGTGAAATCTTCCTTCCACTCCATTTCTGTAATATTTCCTCTTCCTTTCTGTGATGTCTGAAAACAAAGCTGAAGTTAGGGGAAATCTAAAGATTTCCTACTATACCTGTAATACATAGTTGGTATTAGAGGAAAGATTCACCCATCCTCTTTGCTCACAGATGCTGCGTGAGTTTTTCCTTTGTTTTTATGGTCTGCAAAACCTGCAGTCTACAGAAACATCAATGAACAAATCTCTGGGTGGCAGAGGAAGAGATACAAAAGATACCAATACTATTTATTTAGGAAAAAATGTGATTATTTTAAGAAACTGTTAACGGTACATTGCATCTACATCATTACCAAATAGCATTTCAGATTTCTTTTCCCAGTAATACTTTGACTTCTCTAATTTTTCTCTTTTATGAGAATGAGCCTGATGCCGTATTTCAGAAACTCCAAAGATTCAGTCCCAGCCTATTAATGTCACTGGAGTTATCGAATGTGTGTGCGTAAATTCTACTCCCCACTCTTCTTACCATATATGCTGAATACACATTGCTTTTGAAAACTGTAGCAAGTTCTTTATAATTAGAGCCATAGAGGATTACATAAATCCTTTAAAGTTCAAAATTATTCTAATACTAAAGAAATTATCTTCAGTGTGTTGTTGTCACATACATCCTAGTAATAGAAAAAGGTAGGTTGTAGTCTCCTAGTAAAGTACATTGTACAGCCTCATATTTGGGCATTTGAGGCAGTACCCCTAAAAAAAAGAACCTAACCCCCCCAAATCAATAACAACAAACAACCCCACCAAACAGCAGGATTTAAATTACCTGCTTCTTAAATGTCTGAGTGAAACACTCCAACTTATGTTTTCTAAAGTATCTACTGTCACAGGAGGTGTGGTGGTATGGTTTAAATTTCCACAACATTTCTGGTCTGTTTCGTTTTGTTGTGGGTTGGTTTCTTTGTGTGGGTTTTTGGTTTTGGTGGGGGTTTTTGGCTGTTGTTGTTTTGGGGTTTGTTTTTTGTTGTTTTTGTCCAAAACTGACATGCTTGGCTGTCTCAAAAGTACTTTCTTGAAGTAGAACCCACAAGATTTATTTTTTTTTTTTTTGCCTAGTGTATTTAAGATATTGAAGATTAACAACATTCTGTAATGTCATGTAATACATAAAGAAGTCTCTTTTAGAGGACAGGAGGCCAATTCAATCATGATAATATAGTCATCAGATATTGAATACAGTACTATCATATTTATGTGTTCAGGAATACATTTCTAATTTTAATCTCAGTTCAGACATTTTATTTAAGCAAAGGAAATATATTAACTTGTTTCTAGGCCAGTCAAGGTGAAAAAAAAGCAATTTCTCATGCATTATTATAGCTACCCTTTCTATGATTTAACATAATAAATGGGAGTACTGGAATTTATTTTTATGTGCAACTAAAATAAAATTGTATTTCTTTTAAAGGTGAAGAAGAATCTAGTAAGTGATAATTTTCAGTTCTCACCCCTAACAGTTCATTAGACATTTATAAATCTTTTTAGATGAGAAGTTGTGAAGATCTGGATGCAAGTTAACCGTTTCAAACTTTAAATGCCTAAGGTTTGTGCTTTTTTGGATGTTTGCTGGTGACATATCATAAAATGCCTGAGTAAATTGTGATTTATTTTTATATATTCCATTACCTGCAAGGAAAATTTTGAAATGTATAACTCAATGAACCAATTACCTACCAAGCATTAGTTATAGAGGTAAATTAAATTTTATATATTGTATCAGACAAGAAGATTAAATTAGGGAAATACTATATTCATTTTACTTAGTGTTAAAAACAAACAAAATCTTTTGTAACACGTACTGTGAAGTATATACAAATAAAGAAATTAAATATGCTGACCAGGAAAATGTGAAGATATTAAAAATGCAAAAGACGACAAGGATTCCTTTTTTTTTGTTATATAGCAATTTTATGACATTTGTTGTACACCTCCATTAGAACTGAATTTTGAAAAGTCAACTTTCTCATAGTGCTACTGCTGTAGTGTTTTTGTAAGGGAAAGTATTTATTTGTAGAAGGAAATCCTATTCAAATATTTTATAGGCATCCCAGCTCTTTCTTTCTTTTGATGTCTCAGATGGGATGAATTTCTTCCACGCCTTTGTATATTCTTCCTGGATGATCTTGTTCAAGCTTTTAAATTCTTTGTCTTTGAACTATAAGGTACGTTATGTAATGTGCATGTATGCTCATTTGTATTTGCTGATTTTCTGAGTCTCTGACTAACACTGGAATAAAAGTTTTGTGCAGGAGACCAATGTAGGACTGAAAACAAAGTGTTCCCAGCCCAAGGATCAAATGCAGTGTACGTGTACAGCTGAGCCCTCATTACTATTCTGTTGCTTGTTTATGGTAATAGTTAAGTCTGTTACCACATTAATTTGGATTTTAAATCTATTTGTTTCATATATACTAACTGGCCACACCTGTCTAACTTTTCAACTAACTGCAATTTTTTCCCTGTTCTTCCCTCCTGAGAAAAGTTGCCATTGGTGGCGGTCAGTACACCACATTAGCTATTTGAGCAACTTGTACTTTTTCATATGGTCTGAACTGCATGTGTGTTCTCTCCATAAGGCATGTTTAGTGCAAGCTATCTATCAGTGCTACAGGGTTTGGATAAAGAATATTTATTGATACATATGAATTGGTTGCAAAAATTAGTAAAATTAAATATTACCTAGAAAAACAGGAGTTATGTGTAAAGAAGTTAAAATCTTTACGGCGTAAAGAAATGTCACCACTATACAGCCTTTTCTTTTAGAAAATCTATTCTATGATTCCTGTGTTCTCTGATTCCTGTTTCTGAATATCAAACCTCAAATTTTCCTAAAGCTATGACAGTATGTCAAGTTACCTTTAGATTAATTAGAAATCAAGAAATGCTGGTGTTCGAGATAAATATTACTAGAAATTCTTGCTGCTTCAATATATTAAAATATACCAGTAAACCTAATCCATCATTTGCAGCACTTTCTGAATATAGAGCTCAGACACTGGATATTAACCCTGACCTAAAAATGCTCTATAATTCCGGCTTAGCTAAATGTAGCATCTTCATCTTCTAATTTTTGCTTATCTTTTAATTTCATTTTGGCCTTTCTTGGCCTTCGTCCCTCTTCCATGCAGGTGGAACAATTAGAATAGCTAGAGGCTGCTCAAATGCAAGTATCATCAAAGTTGCTACCACAGCCTTCCTTAGACATTTCAGCATCTCTAACAGGAAATTCTGTCTTAAAAGTACAGACACTGTAAAACAGAGAGAATACTGAGGTTTTTGTAATGATCTTGTTTCCTTCCTTTAGGTGATCTCAGTCAATTGTATAATAGCATGAGTCATTAGGGGTCCCAACTGCATATTAGCTGAATACTAACGTGCACATTAGCCGAATACTAACATGTGCACTTTTCTGCATCACTGGCTGAGGCCATTTGCCAAGGGCAATATCAATGCAGAAGGAATGATGAACAGGATTCATTGAGATCTGGTCTATAACAACTTCACAGTAAAGCTTCATATGCTCCTATAAAACTAAGTATGAAGTATATTCAGAGACTATGGATCAAATAGAAATAAGGTTAGAAGAGTTATGTCATACATAAGGTAAAAATTAGGCACTAAATGCCCAAATTAAAATTCTGAGAATTTTGTGATGGATACTGTTTAATACTGGTAACATCCAAACCCCACAGGAGCCTTACCCTTTCTTCTTAAAATCTTGAGGTGCCTAGATTTGTGTCCCAATATGTATAGATTTTTGTCCCAGTCAGACTTGAATTGATCCTGGTGTACTTCCTATGGCTTTTAAGCCAAATGAAGGTCCAGAAGCTACATATTTCTGGCCTAAATTCCCTTAGTGGTCCAATCCTTGAGGTGGTCAGAATGTATATAACATAAGCATATCCACAGAGTTTGGAAACAGCTTTCATAATTTCTATTTTGCATTATCTTTAACATTCATCTATAATTTAATGCAAAATGCAAGCACAGTTCTAAGATAGACCCAAAATCTATGACATATACACAGCTAAGTGTCTTGTCAACATGCCAAAGTTTTTAATTTCCTTCTGGTTTCTCCCACTATATATTTTTTTTTCCTAGCTGCAGCACAAGGGTGCTATCTTCCTCGTCCCCATTACAAAAGAGACAAAAATTTTGCTGTCTGTCTTGGGAGGGTATTTCTGGAGAAAAAGGACACATTTGGTTCCAATAAGCAATTAATCAAATAGGAAAGTGCTTCTTGATATAAATGTTGCAGGCACTTGATGCCAGTTGTACTTTAAAGGAAAGGTTTAGCCTTGTTCTGCTGGTTCTCAGAGGGGTGGATATGGCTGTTGCTCTGAGTGAGGTGCATAATCACCATAGCATAAAGTTTTTCCACCTTTGTTTTCTCAGTGTTTTCTTCTTGGCTACCTCTAGAGAGGTGAAGACAAACTGTTCCAGCTACCTGTTAGTGTCCACTGACTCCTTGTCTGGGCTACTAACACTCTTACCACCCACACATAGCATCATATTCTTGATTTATTTTAGAGGGAAATGAGTGAATGAGGAGGAAAACTCCTAAACATTAGTTGCTACAGTGATCATGTACAAAAAACACTGGCTGCTCATTAGATGTTTACTGTTGAATTGTTTCCATTCTTACTGAATTGAAACCTGCTTCTTAATCCTGAGTAAATACATTCTCCAGAAGGGCATAAAGTAAGTTTGTATGATTTTGTGGTGGAAAAGATGACTGGGGGTTTTGTTCCTCCAAGCCTTGTAGTATGAGATAACACAGTTATTCACACTTGACCAAATGAAGTTCACAAACGTTGTCCAAATCAGTCATTGTGGACTGAATTAATGTATAAGGAACTTTTTCCTTATAAGTCATGGCTACCCTGAAATGATGAAGCTATTACCTATCCTTTTATGAGTATGGCAACCACTTTGATATCTGAAGGGGCTTTTATGTCATGTTGGTGGAACATGAAAGGAACAAGGACTTTCAAGCAAATGGAAGTATTCATGTAAATACAAAAATAATAAATATAAATAAGTGTAAATACTCTTCCATCCTAAATACATTCATCTCTCAGTTGCTTTCTTTCAAAGCTTGGCCTGTATGCTGCTTTTTAGCAAGAGGCTGTCTACCAGAACATTTAATTTTTAAATATGTAAATTCTTTGATTTACCTTTAGATGTAATACTCAATTTCTCTATTTTGGCTGATAGACCTCTAGAAAGCTGCCAGAGGAAAATAATTGTGAAAAACTTCTGCTATGTACTGTCTTTCAGGATGAAATTATTTTCCTAAAATATATATATATATATTTTCTCCATCTATGTAAGATGTAAAATTCAGTAGAAAAATGTTAATTTTGTATAAAATATCCTCACAGCAGCAGTCTGCAGTCATTCAGTCAGTGCAGCAGAGAGCTTCAGTCATGTGCAGAAGGTTAACAGATGCCTTCAGCTCCATGGATCCTGCTACTGCCATGGCTAAAGGATGAACACACAGGGGTATTCTGGAAGAGAGGTGTGGTATCTGGAGAACAGGTGAATTTGGGGGATAATTACTTGAAATTATTTGGGAATCTGTATTGAAGGTCAAGTGATGAAAATATTAAATAGTTTACATTCATGTTATTTTGGTTATATAGAAGAGCTAAGTAGCTTTAAATTTTTTCTCCTGATTTTTTTTTTTTTTTCAGTAGAATAATAGTAGTACTGAGTACTAGCAAATAATACTAATAGTACTGTATAAAAGTAAGGTAAAACAACTCTGGAATGTGTGGATGATATTTATCTGTTAATTTCAAAGCTTGTGATTTATTGACCAAGTTTTTGTTTAAATGTTTATTTCTATTAAATTTGTTCTTGACTTTGAAAATAAGCTATAATAGGTCTAAGACACTGATGATTTTCCTTTCGAAAATACAGACACATGCATGTATTGGTATATTGGCAGAAAAATATCTTGCATATAAATTTTAAAGTTAAAATATTATAATCTCTGTTGTCATGTAAGGAATTATTTAACATCTCTGCAGTGGAGTATTGCCTCAATGGTTAATCTCCTCTTAAAATTTAAAAACTATTTTAAATAACTAAATTATCTGATCTTTGATATCAGCAAACATCTGAAAAGAAGAATAAAAAAAGAATCAATTTTTTTATTATAATATAAAAGCAGATAATGGAAAAGTGAGTACTCTTTTTGTTATTATCAGTTCATGTTAAAGCACTTCAGAGCTGAGAACATGGAAATTTCCAGCAATACAGATTGGATATAGTGCAAATTGTTTGTCATCTTAGGACTCTGGTAGAAATAAGACAAAATTTGTCAATCTATACTTAAAACAGTAGACTTTTCTGCATACATTGAAAAACTGAAGAAGCAAATTTAATTTAGATTGCAAATTTTAAGATGCTTTTGCTAAGCTTTTGTGTGAGCACATTAGTTGTGTCAGAAATTATTAAAGTGCAAATTGTAGCTGATAAATGTCTAATATTACTATTCAGAAAAAAAAGAGGTACTCTACCTTAATGAGAGGTATGAGCACTGCCTCATTATTTGACACAATGTTATGTTTATTTAAAAGATAATGATGTTAGGTAAATAACTATTTTGGTTTGAGTTACTATTACAAATCAGGATACATGTCATAAATTCATGTTAAGCGCACCTGAGATAATGTTTAAGTAAGATAGTAAACATTATCTTCATCTGTCCCACTGGGTCTGAAAACTGCGTTTAAAATACAGCAACTGCTTAATTATTTGATTGAGTCCTACTTGATGTAATGCTACTGTTCACAACATGGCTTAATAAATCCCTAGTAAATAAAGTGTGAATGCTATATCTGAAAAATAACAGAGAGTGCAGTAAGAGCATTTTAATTCTAAACCATATGTCTCAGATACTAAAAGAAAGAAAATTAGTAAGTGGTTCACAATATTGGACTGGAAGAAAATAATTATTTAGTTTTTTTAAAAAACAATGTAGTATATTACAAAAATGCCCTGTATTGAGAATTTCTATGGCACAAAGACTGATTGAAATAACTGCTAAAGGGAAAAGAGGAAACATAAGCACTTGTTATTGTGCTCTAACTAGGAAACCTCTTTTGTGTTGATTCAGAAATCCAAGATACTTGGGAGACAGGACCAAGATGTTTATTTTTGTCCAAAAATATATTTTGAGGGATAACACTACAATAATAAAGTATTTAGAGCTTGAAAATGTGAAAGACCTGAAAATTAAGCCTCATCAAAACACAGAAGGAAGCTATTAGGGAGGAAATATAATTGACATCCTGTCATGGACATTCCTAGTTTCCAAGATCAGAGTATAATGATGCTCAAATAGCCCCTTTTAATTAAGAAATTTTACATCTACTTTTCAATGGCTAGTAGATTATACATACTTTCAAAAGAGTAAAGATTTGGGCTGAAAGTACTTGATTTACCATTAAGAGAATCTGCTTGAGATTTTTTGAGAATGCAGTACTCCCGCTCCAATTTTTGACCTCAGCTAACATCTGTCAGTGTTAAAATCCAGTTTGAAGTTTGCTGGATTAACCATTCAAAGCGAGTTTTACTTCATTTTATGTTATGTATTTCCAAGATTACTGAGCTGACTCTCTTTCTTTCACAGATGTTCATTGGGAATTGTTCTTTTTAAGATTCTAAGAAATTTTAACATGTATGATAAGTAAGTGATGATGTTATTTGTCTGGCCTTTTACTGGTCTTTCACTCTGGAAATGTTATCTTCTAGTTTATGAGCACATGACTAAAACCCCAGGAAGTAACAGCACGATATTTCAAAGAATTCCCGCATGTAAATTCCCCCCACCCACACACTTGTAGGGGCTTGGGCTGGGCTGGGCTCCAGCCTGGTGCAGCTGTGTAGCCATGAAGCAGAGCTGTGTGCAAGTTGCTGAGAGGTACGGGCCTCCCTGGCTTCACCCAAGGCCTGTTTTGCAACTGTAGCCCTCACTCTTGATCTTGCCTGAGATAGGGGGCAGGTACCCCTGAGTCTCCTACCTCCCCATTTCTGATGCTGACCAGCACCCATGGGCTGGTGTCCCAGCCTGGCTTCAGCCAATCCCTGTCCCCAGGTCCATACCCAGCCATCATGGGGCTGTGACCCCTCCTCTGGCCCTGCTCTGCCCCCTTTGCTCAGGAGCTGTGGAACCAGCTCCCATGCCGGCGAGGTCCCTGCCCCGCTGGCAGCACTGTCTGTTGCACTCGGCTCTTGGCTTGCCTCCCTCGCAGCTCCCCGGCGAACACTCTAACCACCAACAGAATTTTAATTCCTCCCATTTTCTCTTAGAACTGATTCTGCCAAATATTCCTTGGACAATCTGTTTTTATTTCAGACCTGGCATTATGTGAAACAACCTGCTGACACATAAAATCATGTTAGATGTCCTTCCTCTACTAATTTGCAGCTCAATGTAGCTCCTACAGATGTCAGTGTCCAAAGTCCCACTGGACTGAGTGGAATAGGAAGAAACCTGTGGAACTGTAGGGGATGAGCTTGGTGTGTATGAAGGGGCTATGAAATGTAATAATTATGTTTGAAAACCTGAAAAATTGTATTCTAAGTGTAATATTAATTACCTATATTTCAGCAAGGCTTTCATGATACATTTTTTTTTTTCATTAGCAATATATCATCTTCTTCATTAGCAATATATCATGTACTTAATAAGTATCATTACAGTCTCTCTCTGGGCTGAAATTATCTTTCAGAATGAAAATACAAATGATTTATTGACACAGAAATATACTAATTACTGACAAAATTCCTGGAAGATTGGGATAACATAGAGCTGTGGCAATGACATGTTAGCATCCCTACCTCCAATAAATTTTCAAACTTGGTGCGTGCCTGTGAAGAATAAATCTCAACCACAGCCTTATGCATAATAAATATTGAGAGAGCAAATGTACCTCAAAATAAAAATGTATGTAGTAAAACTTTTGAAAGAATGAACTTGCAATAAAATAACAAGCTGATTTTATACTTGAAGTAATCTATACTTGTATAAGAAAAATTTTCTGTTGAAAAATATAATTATCTGCTTGAAAGGCAGAAACCCTTAAAGGAATATTTTTCCTCTCCCTCCATAATTTTATTCTATAATAATTAGGCTTTTAAATTGTGAATCAGTTCCTACTTTTTTTATTATGACTATAATAATAGTTGTTGTTGTTATGATTATGATGTTTATGATGATAATTACTATTATTTAGTAACTATTGTTTTTAAATACTATGATCTGGGGGATTGGCCCCATGATGTATAGTATAGATAATTTACAGAAACCATCAAGAATAAGGACAGACCCTTCTCAGACAGGCAGACTTTCCCAGTGCTGACATTTTAGTGACCTAATTCCCCGTATGAAATCAAACACCCGAAACAGTAGCATAAGTTCCCACACGATGAACAATGGAAATAATTTGCCTCAAAATTATCCCATCAAATTCAGCATACTAGATGACTCTGGATATCTAGCAGGAAATACTGAGTAGAAGAACAAGTTACGGGGCTATGGGTGACTCAGACTGAGATACCCTATGATTTTACAGTGTAGAGGTTAAGGTGGAGGGGGCATCTAATCCTCAGCACCATCTTTATATTTTACCCAGTAACTGCTAAAGCTCCATAAGAAAAGCAAAAACAGAAGAGAGTTTTGGAGTAGGGACAGGGAAACGGCTTCTCCATTCCCAGGTTAATATCCTAAACATTTGTTTAGAGACACGCTCATTGCCAGTTCATAGCTCAGAAATTTCATAGCTCTTGCATTTCCTTCAATTCAGTAGCTCTTTCAAAATGAGTAGTGAAAGGTATATTGCACAAAATAGCCTGTGGTGATATGCTATATCGTTCTGCTGGTTAAAGATATTTCCATGTCCTGTGAGGAGGAGCTAACCAACAGCCTATGGAATAAAAGAGCTAAGATCATCTCCTTCCTTGTAAGGGAAAAAAATAGCTGCATTTTATAGGAAGATCACCCTATCTCTGCCAAGTGTGCAAAAGAATGCTTAGCTTGTGGATCTAGACCTGGTTTTGGCAGAAGCCAGCTGCTTACGCTGCTCACCTAGCAAGGGTGGGATGTGCAAACTGCAGGGTTTGGCAAATGTACAGGAACAAACTAGGCACATATAGGATTACAGTGCCTCCACGATAAAGTTCTCAGAACTCTGCATATAGGTGCCTGCAGCTGTTAATATCCCACGTTAAGAGCTTAAACCCATTGTGAAATTCACATTTTTTTCAGGAAAAAGTAATCAATTCTAAGGATAATTCCTACGACGGACGATAGCTGACCTTACTTATAAAGGAAAAAGATTGATTGCAAAATCACACAGCTAATTTGCTTTTTCTTGTATGAAATTTTTACAAATTTCCTGCTTTTTTAAACCTTAGATACACATGCTTGCATACCATTTTATATGGCAAGCAGTCTATGTGAAACATTCTTTTTACTTCAGATTTCATTGGTTTACTTTAAATCAGGTTATTTTCTCTTTGTTTCAAGTAGTATTGTATTCATTTTTGTTAACACCTCTTTGAAGTGCAGAGAATCGAGTGAATGATGATGCCATCATTTTATGTTAGTTTAAATCTACATAAGGTGGCACTATTACCTGAAAATCTTGACAGTGTTTGCTTCCCCAAAACATTTTCCCTTGTTCTGTCAAAAATAAAAATGAAAAAACACCAGACAGCTGAAAAGGTTTCTTAGAAAAAGCACCAAGTTGAGGGAGGAAAGCTTAAATGTCTTTTTTTTGTTGTTTGTTCCCCGTCCCGTGTCTGTGTCTGTCCCCGTCCCCCCCCGTCGTCGTCCCCCCCCCCCCCCCCCCCCCAGGTTAATTATCTCGGATGACTTCCCTGAGGTAGTTCATTGCACAACTGTGTGTGCCTGCAGCCTGCAGTTATGGGTGGAGAAATAAGCAACCAAGAATGAAAGGGTGGCGGTATGACTTTTGGAGGTTAAGCTGGCTTATGTCTTACTAAACATTTATGAAAGTGCAGTGTAAAGCTTCTCCATTTAAACATGATAGCCAGGGTCTGTTTCCATAATTTATAGAATTCTATAAATTCTATAATTTACACAACAGCAATGAGCAAAAACAGGAATAGTAGAGGATTGCAGTTAGATAAGCACAATTGCTACTAAAATGATCCTACTATTACTTATTTCTGAATGGATTTTGGTAAATAGACACATTTACATGACAAGATGTACAAAATGAAGATCAGGATGCGAATAATTGTACTATTCTGTTTTCTCTGAATGTTTTATGTGACTTTAATATAATTTCTCATTCAAATTTTGAGCTTTATTTTTTTTCTAGCAGGATATCTATGGAGTTAGTAACAACCATCCCTCTTCATGAAGATGATTTTGCTGACAGTGCCTGCTCTGTGCTTTGGAGAGTTTGACAAGTGTGTTTACCACCATAACATCTTTTTGAACATTTTCCCAAGTCTGACTAATTTTCTTGACTTTAACCTGAATAGTATAGGAGATTTCTTTACAAAAAATAAGAATGACAAAGCCATACTCTCCCTTCAAGGAGTTACAAGCAATTGTTTTCTTTGCAAATATGAGTATGTAAATATAAACTCATACACCTGTTTTACTGTGTAGAATATACAAAAACATCAAAGAATGTTCCTCAGAAATGCTTAGTTTTTCTGTGTACAGGCAAGCAGTCAGAATAATCTGAATGCTTTCTCTAATAAAATGTGTAGGAAAAAGTGAAAGCAGGAAGTATTTGCAAATATTTATTTGAATAAGTGAGTCTGGGTCACTTGGATAACATTTGCAATCATTTTTCTTAAACAAATACAGAAAAACCTCAACAGTACAAGCAATTCAACTCAGAATATTTAAGAAAGGATTTGCTGGTGAATATCCATGCTGTTAAGAACTTAGTCCAGATGTCTGTGTGTCCATCTTTGAACCTTTCCAGGGTCCATCCTCCGCTTATAAAAATTGTGGTCATCTGGTACAGGAAAAATGCTATTTAGTTAAGACAAATGAAAAGTACACATAACAGCATATTAAAAATTACTAAAACTGAACTGTTCTACTGAAATACATTAATGCAATTCTGAATTTAAAAACAACAACAACAACCAAAAACCGAAAAGCCAAACATAAAACAACTGTTGCTTTGCATTTTCTCTGTTCCAGGTAGACCTGTACTGGGGTGTCAGGAGGTAGGAGCTGCCTTCTAAGATGCACACTTATCTCCCTGGATATTGAAGAAGCTTCACTAAGAACAGTCTATATAGATCATTGTTTGTGCCCACAAACTTTCTCCTTGGCTTTAAAAAGTATGTCTACATAGCAATGCAAGTGAGTAGAATTTGTAAAGCACAAAGGTGATGCGGAGAATCCAATATCTCAAGAATATATGTTTCAAGAGTGTAATGAGGGGGTGGAACTGAACTTCCAGGTGTGGTGGTTCATTTCACCCCTTCCTCTGGGACACTCCATGACCTCAGGAATCCCCATCTGGCCTTGGTGTTGGTCTAAGGAGTCAGGCGCTTAAGCGCCCTTGACTGTACCAGCAGCTCTCACATGGCTAAGGAAGGGAGCAACACTGTCTGTACCAGGAATGCCTATTGCCTGGCCAAGGTAGGGAACAAGAGTGTGGAAAATCAATTATTCCCTGACATCCCTGGAACATTCCTGACCCAGGCTGTAACCCAAATGGAATGGTAGAATTGTTTCTGGAATTCTGAAAAAAAATGAATGCCTCAGGTTACAGCCAGAATGGAAATGTACAGATGACTAAAGCCAGTCATCTCACAACCTTATAAACAGTGGTCCAAAGTGAGACCCTTTGAAGTCTCCTGGACCACAGCAGGCTGTGACCAGTATCTCCCTCTGAGTGGGATGTTGCTCAGAACTCATGAACTCCCATTTGCAATTCTAGGGGGACCATCGCTGAAAGCTGATGATGGGCCCTGGTCTGATACTCCTGCTCCTTGAGGCTCAACCCTTCGTCTGTTGAGAAATGCAAAGGCATTTGATATGAGTATTTCACTGAACTTGAGGGGAACTTTTAACAGGCGCACCTTTGTAGATTTGTGCATATGTCTCTATACATCTATCTCTTTTGTGATTGTGTGCATGTGCGTGTGTGAATTGATTTAGGTATCTCATAGTAAGTATAGCGTAAGTTTTACCATCTTGAACCCATAGTAAACCACTTTTGTAATGTAAGTAAATCTCATTGATTCACTTTGTAAATGTTAAAATAGTCATAGATTAAGTGCTGCTAAAATCCTGTGATCAACCTTGAACTGAATAAACCTTAGACATCCTTTAGATATAACCCCTTTTCCAAGTCTGCGTCTAAGATTAGACCTAGCTGCACCTAAGCTCTATTAAGAGTTTAGAAAGCAAGGAGGTCCATTCTGAACTTTGTGACTAAACTCCCTTACCCTTTTGTGTCTTTGATCTCTGTGTAAGTCATTTTAGCTTGATTCTAACTTGATTTTCCTTTGTGTGTTCTATCCATGTAATAAGTAATAGAGTAGACATGGCCATCAAACTTTGTGAAGTCGCATTTCCACAGAATCATATTAAATTATTTTGCTCATATCTTTGTTGTAATTCTTTAAGTGACCTACCCTAAAACACTCATTCCACAACACCAGGTTAGCTCACCCAAAAGAAATTATGTTCATGTGCTCTAAGATAAGTTTGAAATATGAACCAAAGCCTCGTAACTGAGATTTGAGACATTAGCTTTAAAAGCACATCTCTGTCCCATAATTCTAGGATAAATGCACCCAAAGTACTGTAAACATTTGTGTATGTATAACACAGTGATCTTGCACTAGTGGGTATTGTACACAGAACTGAAGTTCTGTGCAATGCATTCCCTAAGGCCTCTGCCTGTAGTCAGCTGGGCAGTTCTTTGTCCATGCTTGGTTTCACTGTCACCTTTACTTCAGTTAAAATACTAGGTGAATGAAATATATCTTTCCACAAATGCTTTCTAGGTTCTTCTTCTGACTGCGACTTCAGAGGCAATTGTTTGTGGCTGCTTGAATAGGCATATTTTTTTCCTTATCAATTCTTCACATAGCAGACTGTGTCATGCTGTGTCCTGTCAGCATACCATTGAGAAATGCTACAAACATATTCATTCACCAGCTGGAAACACTGCATACGCTGTGCATTGAACTCACAGTCCAGTAAGAGAAGATGATTTCAGTCAAGTTAAGGGCTTAACAATCACAATAATTCCTGAGTCATGTAAACCTGTATGGTTTTTGTCAGGATTAATTCCTTACTCTAACTGCTTTTTAAGAGAAAAAACTTGAAATAACCTAAATATTTCATATGTACACTGTTTTGCTGTAAACCTGAAAAACCCCATATGGTTTACATTTTTAAATCATTTACACCTATACCATTAGGTCAAGAAACTATTGAGTGTCAAGATCCGATATCTAAGCCACTGGGAACTCCCTGCCAACACATAAGGAAGCCATGCCAAAATTCTCTCCCTGCTCCAGCAGCAAGGCATAGCTTTCCCAGGCAAGTTTATAAGCATCAAGAAATAGAGGGTGTAGCATCACCCTAAATATTTCCATTTTATGAATATGACATACATTAAGAGTCTTGTATTTTGGAATCTAAATACCACTAAGAAGAGACCAGTAGCTGAACTGAGTCATCAGTCAGGAGATCAGCAACAGCTGCAGAGAAACTGAACCTGCTGTGTGTCCTGTTTTGAGTGTGCCAAAGGAAGACAAAGGTGGAAGCATGATGGAAAGAATGAGATGGTAAACAAGCTACTGCCTCAGTTTTTGCCTCTCCATGTATATCGGCAAAGGCTATAGCCTATCCTTTCAAAATGGTTTCCACATTTATAATGTTCATCCCTGATTTTCTCTATATTTGTAGTAGGTTTGCATGGCAAGTTTTTGGTAGCAGGGGAGCTACAGGGGTGGCTTCTGTTGGAAGACACCAGAAGTTTTTCCCATGTCCAATGGAACCAATGCCAGCTAATTCCAAAACGGACCTGCCACGGGCCAACACTGAGCTAAACAGCGATGGTGGCAGTGCCTCTGTGATAGCATATTAAGAAGAGGAGAAAAAAAATAACCTGCGTCAGCAAGAGAGAGGAATGAGATTGTGTGAGAAGAACAATTGTGCAGACACCAAGATCGGTGAAGAAATGGGAGGAGGTGCTCCACATGCGGTGAAGCCCATGGTGAGGCAGGCTGTCCCCTGCAGCCCATGGAGGTCCATGGTGGAACAGATATACGTCTGCAGCCCATGGAGGACCCCATGCCAGAGCAGGTGGGTGCACAAAGGAGGCTGTGACCCATGGGAAGCCTGCGCTCATGCAGGTTTGCTGGCAGGACCTGTGGAGAGAAGACCCCACACTGAAACACGTTTCCTGGCAGGACTGGTGACCTCAGGGGATCCATGCTGAGGCAGTCTGTTCCTGAAGGACTGCACCGCTTGGAAGACACCCACACTGGAGCAGTGTGTGAAGAGCCGCAGCCTGTGGGAAGAACTCACTTTGGAGAAGTTCATGGAGAACTATCTCCCATGGGAGGAACCCCACACTGGAGCAGAGGAAGAGTGTGAGGAGGAAGAAGTGGCAGAAACAACGTGTGATGAACTACAGTAACCCCCATTCCCCATCCCCCTGTTCCACTGGATGGGAGGAAGCAGAGAAATCTGGAAGTAAGTTAAGCCTGGGAGGAAGGGAAGGATTGGAGGGAAGGTGTGTTTTTCTGATTTGAATGGTAATATATTAAACTAATTTCCCCAAGTCGAGTCTGTTTGCCTGTGACAGCAATTGCTGAGTGATCTCCCTGTCCTTATCTTGACCCATGAGCCTTTAATTGTGTTTTCTCTCCTCTGTCCGATTGAGGAGGGAAGTGACAGAGCAGCTTTGGTGAGCACCCGGCATTCAGCCAGGGTCAAACCATTACAATATTTCAACCTATGACCTATGTAGATTTTAAGGCACATTTACACAGATCATTTTGCACAGATGTGAAATTATATGAAAATATATTTTGCAGTTAATGGAGTAAAATGATTTTGATATACCTAAAAATTATGTAATTTAGTGTAGCTTTTATCAGCCAGTAAAAAAAATATTTTTTCTCCATGAAATCAGTGATACAGTAAAAAGGTATGCAGATAACAAATGGTTATTAATCCCAATGCACCCAGTAAAACTGCACAGGGATTGGCATAATGGTTATTAAGCTACAAAAGATGGGAGAGCATCTCCTTAAGCTAGTTGCAGCCAAGGTGCTTAGCAGAGCATGGAGAGAGTGTGGAAGAAGAGCAATGAAACATAAAGCACCAGGGAAGAACAGAGACAGGATGACATGACTGCAGGTAATGACTGGGAAGAAGAAGGAAAACAATGAAACAAACGATGTGTGTAAAGCATAAAATGAAGACAAGCAATGTTTCACTCTCTCTGTTGATGGACAATTGGTGTTTTGTTAGGATACCTGGTAGTTATCATAGAGAGAGGGACTGAGAAGGATGGAGTGAGGGACTGAGTCAGCAGGGAGGCTGCTAACAAGGTCACCTAGGGACTGGGTACCCAGCTGGGAGCTCTGGAATTGGCATCTCTTTTGCAGTGCATGAGAAATAGGGTTTACGTGCCACACAGTGCATGAGCCACATGAAACCTGTATGTGTCCATTTCGTGGTTCTATAAATCGGGTTCATTTTAATCATATACACTAATGTTGAAAAGCAACTCCACCTAATAAACACACATAATCTTTCAGTTTATTCAATAATGAAAAAAATGTAAATCTTATTTTAACATGTTAGCCAAGTCTGTTAGCCAAGATCAAAGAGACTTACTGAGTTCTGTACCTGACAGATCCCTCCAAATGTCAGCATATAAACATACAGCTTTTACAAAAACTTGCAGCCCTCCCTCCTGCAATTTTGCTCCTGAAAATTTCCTTTTTCTATGAGGAAATAACAGATCAAACTTGCTTCTGCAGCTCTTCTGTACACTTTATCTTGGCATGTTGACAAATGCTGCTATGTACATGGAAAGGAAAAGGGCGGTACAGCTGGGACAAGGAGTAGGTAAGGCATCAGGACAGATGTTTGCCTACCATCTTTGCTATCTTTATACATCTAACTGTTAACAAGGTGGGAGGACACACTCTTCTTGACATTAGCCAGGAAGTTTTTACTGCACGTTGCCTTATATTAACTTAGGCATCTAGCCTGGGTTAAGTGATATGACAACACCCATTCCTCCACAATGTCAATATACCTTTTGTCTTGCAGGATGAGTAGTGGAGGGTTTTTTTCTTCATTTTTTTAGCCACAGCTCCCATGCCATTCTCAGCCAAAAATCCCATGACTGGCCAAATGTAGGAGAAATGTACAAACAAATTGTTGCAGATGGGGAAAGTAAAAAGGATTCTAAGAAATACTGAAAGATTTGGTTTTGTATTCTGAAAACATTTCATTAGGACAAAAAAAAAAAAAAAAAAAAAAAGAAAAGAAAATCCCACAGAAGGTCCTCAGAGAGTCTGTTGTGATTCCCCAATTCTGACAGCAGATTTGCAGTATTGTTTAGGATGGTTCAGGTTCTGATTCCTGTAGCTCATGCCAACTGACAGCTTCTGCAAGGGATCACTCACTAGCTAAAGACCACCTGAATTTGATGCTTGCATTCTCAGATACACTTGTGTATCACTCATGCATCTCTTGTAATGAGGAGGTCAGATGGGTTATTCTGCATCTGTTGATTCCCCCTCTTGCTGGGGGCACTCACAGCTGCCTTAATCAACTAATCTCTAGCCCTGTGCAGCTTTAGACCACTAAAATACTGTGGAATAAACAAGAACATCTGCTCAGTTGTTTATTCAATGTTTAATCAATTTTTTCAAAGAAAGATAGCCCTGATGTTCACTGTATTGCGATTTCTGCACATTTGATATTAGTGGGATGTTTTGGTGGAACATCATAGCTATGAATGGAATTGAAATGGATGGTTTAACATATATGACACACTGCAATTCTATGATAGTGTGCTTTGTGAAAGTCTTAATAGATCCTGCAAGTCAGAATTTCTGACTCTGTTGACTATGTAATGTAGTATAGTAAGCAAGAGTTTTCATTTTGTACTGAGTAAAGCCATTGTTTAAGCTACTGTTATATTTTATATAGAATCCTGAAGTTCGAATATTTGATCCTTTGCTATTCTGTCTTTTCTGTGTACTTTAGTAATCAGCTTAAGTGGGGTGGGGAAGCTAAGTCACAGCTAAGAGAATAACAGAAAGTCAAAGCAAAATGGATTTTCAAATCTTGTAAGATGCTCAGATATTTTTTTAGAGACACATAATATTCAAGAATATGTTCCTTTAACAGTGGTGTATTCAATGTGGAGATGGATGTCACCCTAAACACATTTTAAGCTGGTCTAAAAATCTTACATTCTGCTTATATAACATTTAGTTTCAGAACTAAAAATAATTTTAAAAGCTGTACATTGTACTGCATATGACTGGTGAGATAGCATTATTTGGGCTAGTTTACTTTTTCCCTTAAAATGAATTATAACATTCAGTTATAACAGATGGCTGCATTTGTAGTGTCACTGCTGGTGTCAGTGTGTCCCCCTGAGGTAGAGGAGTGAGAACAGATGTAAACCTTTTCCTCAGTAAGCCTTGGATGCTGCTCTTGGAGGCTGGGATTGCCACACAGTGCAGGCCGCAAATGGGGAACCACAAATATGGTGTCTGATTTTTGCAGTCAATAACACTTGGCCACCTGGGACTGCAGAAAGTAAACTTGTTTTTCTTTTATTTCAGTGACAGCTTTTGAACACCAGATTGCTGAAAAACTACAGAAATACCCTTGAGGAATAGACATAATCCAAATAAACTTTTATGAATTCATATGCTGTATTTCAAATTTCAAATGAGAGCTTTTAAACAACAGGAAGCATAGTTGTATGTTGGTTTTTATGTTTTAATTTGGTTTTTTTCCCAAAAAAGCCTAGTTTACCTTATACCTCTGTAATGAACTGCTTCACCTATTATGCCACTGTGTTTCCCAAATGGTTCTGCCAGTAGAAACTCATTCCAGAAAATGCTTTTGTGCCCAAATTGCAACATCCTAAATATCCTGGGTTCACCCTAGAGAGAGTGTCACCTGGCACCTGACTGTGCAGAGACCTATTTATACCACCAAAGCTCTCACAGCAATTGGTTCATGGCACCTTGTCTGTGCTGCTCACATCTCATGACTTCCACCTCCCTCCCAATGCTTTCTTGTAAATATATAAGGTCCTACCCAAACTCTCAGGGTTCTGGAGGCAACGACAGGCTCTAATTGCCTGGATTGATCTGCAATGCCATTTTTTTTGCAAACACATCTCCACAGCCTCCTCCCCACTCCCTAAGGAATTTGCAGCCTGTATGCAAGCTTTGCTCAGAGATGTTGCACTGTGACCTTGGAGCACCAGATTGCTATGAAAACACTCAATTTGGGAGAAAGATCTGTGGGAAGGCTCATCTCTGGTGAGTGAGGTCCCTGCCCTGCCAGCCCTGCTGTCATCTTTGACTCCTTTTTCACATTCCCTTCCAAAGCCACCCACCCTTGCTGCTCCCCGATTCATCTTTGTCAGGTTGAGGAGCTGGATACCTACAGCATCCCTAGGAGGAACAAATGGTATTCAGGCCTCAGGAGCATTCCCATACCCTGTTTGGTTTTTGTGAAGTCAGTGTCCTAGAAAGTTGTCCTGGAGCCCAGACTGCAATACATCAGGCAAACCCTGTCTACGCCAAGATGAGATGATTGCTGTTGTGTGCCTGTGCTGTTTTCCCCCTCATCAAGTACTGCAGTGGGTTGACCCTGGCTGGATGCCAGGTCCTCACCAAAGCTGCTCTAGCACTCGTCAGCTAGACAGGGTAGAGAAAATATAACGAAAAACTCATGGGTCGAGATAAGGACAGGGAGAGATCACTCAACAATTACCATTACAGGCAAAACAGACTTGGGCAAAACTAATTTTATTACCTACCACATCAGAGTAGGATAATGAGAAATAAACCAAGTCTTAAAAACCACCTTTCCCTCACCCCTCCTTTCTTCCCAGGCTTAACTATACCTCTCATTCTCTCTGCCTTCTCCCTCAAGTAGCACAGGGGGATGGGGAAATGGGGGTTCTGGTTAATTCATCACACATGATTTCTGCTGTTACCCTGAGGAAGTAAGGACTCATCACAGTGTTTTCCTGCTCCAGAGTGGGGTCCCTCCCATGGAAGACAGTCCTTTACAAACTTCTCCAATGCACATCCTTCCCCTGGGGGCTGCAGTTCTTCATGAACTGCTCCAATACAGGTTCCTTCCACAGGGTGCAGTCTTTCAGGAACAGGCTTATCCAGCGTGGGTCCCCCACAAGCCCTGCCAGCAAACCTGCTCCAGCATGGGCTCATGTCTCCACACAGCTGCAGGTCCTTCCAGGAGCTCACTCCAGCACTGGCTTCCCATGGGGTCACAACCTCCTTTGGGTATCCATCTGCTCCAGCATGGGGTTCTCTACAGGCTGCAGGTGAATATGTGCTCCACCACAGACCTCCATGGGATAAGGGGCACAGCCTGCCTCACCATGGGCTGCAGGGGAACATCTGCTCCAGCACCTGGAGCCCCTCCCTCTGCACTGACCTGGGTGTCTGCAGGGCTGTTTCTTTCACATATTCTCATCCCTCTCTCCTGGCTGCAATTGCTGGAAAAAGAGGGTTTTCCCCTTCTTTCTTAAACATGTTATCCCAGAGATACTACATTACCTGGGCTTAACCTTGGCCATAATTGGGTTTGTTTTGGAGCCAGCTGACACTAGCTATATTGGATAAATGGGAAGCTTCTAGCAGCTTCTCACAGAAGCCATCCCTGTAGCCCCCATGCTACCAAAACCTTGCCATACAAACCCAATATATCCATGGATATGGGTCAGCTCTGGCCTAACTCTGGGAACATGTCTCCTAGAAAGGCAGCACTTATTTCTCTTCATCCAGTTTGGCTGAGCTGCTGACTGCCTACAACCCATGGGGATAACTGTTGCAGCACTCTCAAAACTAGCCAGCTGCAACAATGTCTTTTACCATCACATATAAATTTAACTTCAATAAATAGTTAGCACACCTTGCCCTGGCACAGCCACAAATCCCCCACAAGGCCTCAAAGGTCTACCTACTGCCTATGCTGCTTCTTCATACTCTTCCAGCCAGTCCCTCTACTACCTTCTAACATCTCTCCCCACCAACTGTTCCTCTTAGAGCTATTTAACCCCTTAACAGAACCAGCCACAGCTGCACCTTATCAGCCAACCCGCCACCCCTGAAGCCAGCCCACAGCTGTATATTATCAATGTTAAACAACCCAGCTTCATTCCTCTACAGATAACCTCTAGCAGCCACTCAGTTTTGTACAGGGACTAGCCACCTCCTTTCTGACAGTGTTTCTCCTGTGAGTAAGAGGGCTCCATTCCAGGTCCATGTCAGTTGATTTGCCCTCAGAAGCTTCTTACAGTGCCTTGCAGTGATCTGTGCCAAGCAGTGGTGCTGTCCTGGATAAGAGAGGCTGTTTGTGTCCCAGTCATTAATTTGTGACAATAAAAGCTCACAGCCCTTACTGTCACTGGCATTCACTGTCAACAAGTTCCAGGTGAGACCAAGAGCCTTTCTTTCCCTTCTTTGTCAGGGTTTTCTTAGACAAAATGTGGACATTAGCTTGCACATACAAATACTTTGTGTATAATCATGGTATTATTTTAACATCTGTCAAACAGCAGTTGCTAGGGGTCCAGCCTTTCACACCAGCATTACAAGTGTGTTAGAGAAGTAAATTACAGCCAACATTATTTTAGCATGTTGAGTAATATAGAAATATTATTTTAAATGTAACACCTATCTAATGACATAAAGATCATAGGGTCTTATAGTTGTATAGAAATGTCTGCAGCCAGTTGCGACCTTCTCAGGGCCTGTTATGGTTTCTCTCATGTTTTCTTTGTTCCTTAGTACAGTCCCACTGAAATGGGAAAACACTGAAAAAAAGCTTTGTGCAGAAAGAACCTTTTTATTTACTGCAGTTTGTTCTAGCTGTGTTTTGAAATTACACATTTTCTTTCAGCTATTTACAAAAAAGGTATTAACAGAAGCCTCAGTAGAGCAGTCATCATGTTTGTACAATGATGGTAAAGCTCTCAAAGGTATTCAGCTTTTCAGACCCCAGAACTCCTCTATGTACAGAAAAGTTAAAATTCTGAAGGCAGTCAAAAGTCTATGCTGCAAACATATTGAACAGACATAATGTGCTGGCACTGGCCTTGGCAAAGGACCACTCAGTATTTGTACACCTGACCATGTAATTCAGACCGCACTTCTCAGGTGCTTGGGCTCATGCCATTGATTTCATGAGTCAAAGTGAATCAGCATGTATTTGACAACACTTGTAGTGAATCCAAGTCATATCATTACCATGGCAATAATTCCTTTCAAATCTAGAGGGCTTCATAACTTGTTTTCCCCACTTGTGTGTCACATTGTCTCATGAATTTTACTTTATCTCCTCACATTTCTTCCTTCTCAGTAGTGCCCTTGCTGTAATAGTTCACTAGATTCTTTCAAACTTTCTGCTTTTAAGAAAGGGTAAGATTGCCTACCCCTTTGATGTGATTAATCATTCATCACAGTTTCTTTATTAAAATTTTTATGTTACCTTTCTATATAAGATCACCTTTTGTTCATATGTATGAGTACATGTATAAATAACTTTTCTATGCATACTGCTACAAGTTTGCTGAAAGACTGAGAAGTAGATGAGATGTACCACTGAAGGACCATGGTAAGCCAGGGCAGAAAATTTTACCTTTTTGCAACAATATGATTAGATGCAGGTCTTTTCTGCCTGGCAAGAAGTAGAAAAACATTGCCTTTTTGTACAGTTTTGGAGGATCTCTGGCATTTCCTTTATTGCTGCATTCATTGGTTCTATAGGTTTTGTTAAGATTATATATTTTTAGAAAACAGAGATGAAATTTAAATAGAAAGCTTAGAAAACCCATCTGCAATTCATGATATTCTCTTCACAGATTTTCAAAGGTTGAAAACCTTTCCTAGTGCTGCCACAAGTAGGTGTCAGTAGAGACACATACATATAATGGCATAAACGTTCGAACTCAAAATTATTTAGGTAGTAAGGCTGCATATTTAGGCATCATTAAATTACTTTTGATGAATCAATGTAGATCAGCAAATACCACACCACTTTGCAGATGTAAACCACTATTAGTTTTTGGTTAGTATTAAAGATGCTTTCAAACCTCAGTGTTCAGCTGTTTAGTTTGGATATTGAGGTAGGTCTGGAATCATTTAAACTATATATAGACTTGTTCCATTACTGGGGTCTGTCTTAGCTGTTCCTTCCTTGGAAGTGATAGAATTTGATTATGTAGCTTTGGATTTGAAATCCAGGCCCACTATTTACCTCTTTTCATAGTGAGTGGCAAGGCCTGAACTTTCTGCCCAGGAACAACAACAACAGAAGTATCAGGTATGTAGTATTTTCCCTCTAAAATGCTGGACAAAAGCAAACTCATTGGTTTAGAGTTGTTCATCATAGGTATAAATGAGCTCATTCTTAAAAATGAAGATAAAAGTGGGGGTTTTATTTATAAGTGTACGAAAATCCAGAAGTTTATAAACTTACCCTATTTTAGACAGATATAAACTTATTGTGAGGTGGAGTGTGAACTGTGTAAGACAACACATATGCTTAAAAAAATCAACAGGATATCTGAATTCAGAATTAAATGTCTATACATAACTAAATTCATACTACATGGAGAAGTTCACTGTGATTGCAATACAGCTGCAGAAACAACTTTTTTATTATTTTATTCTAGTCTTTTATTTTTAGTATTTATTTAAAAGTAATGACATGTTTGTATAGAACAGAACAGTTACATGATCAGAGGCTAGGTTTCTAGGATGAAATTGTGTCAAGAAAAAACCCCAGGAATATGTCAGTAAAAGGAATAGCAGGAGAAGCAAATGTAAAACTGACTGCCAGCTGAGTTTGCCAAAGTGCCAGATGCTGCCTCTAGTAGACTATGTTCCATTGCTTTGGCATCTGGATGGTCCTTTGTAATGAGGCAAAACTTTGTCAGCTACTGAATTTTGTGAATGTATGTGTGCTTGGTTTAAGTCTGATGTTTTTTGCAGAAATCAGGCTTCAGCAGAAACTACCACAAGAAAAGTAGGTAGGTACATGCCTTCAAGAAAATAAAATACCAACAGATAACAAAATTATTTTGCATACTCTATTTGTAATTGACCTGAGAAGGAGGTTTAAGTAATTTTGGTCTCTTTATAGTAAGTCTCTATGGAAGATATATGTAAAATGCTATTGTTCTTTAAAAAAAACTCTGTTAAGATAAATGAAATACAGCATAACTTTAAGCAGGCATACAGAGAACAAAACTAAAGGAAATTTGTTATTCTATTTATGTGATTTATAGAACAAATCACAAGAACAGTTTTGGAAACATTTAAAATGTTCTGCCTGTGCTGAATATGAAAAGTCTTAGAAAAATAAGCCATATAAAAATACATAAATAGTTTTACTCAGAGTATTTTTAAAAACTAATCAATAAACAGTATGCTAAGCAGATTTTTTTTACTTTAAAAAGGGGAGAAAGGTCTGTGTTCCATGAGTTCCTCTCAGAACTCCATTATTTCTGTCAATACATGGGTTTTGAGGATATTCATACCACGGTAACAGATATTATTTCACCATTTTGAAATATATAGGTATATTAAAGCAGGAAAAATAGTGATGAAGTATAATATCGTGTGTAATACCAATATAACATTCTGCAGCTTAATTTTTTATAAGCCCATCTGGAACTCCAAATAGTTGACTTCCTATCTTTAAACAACTTTAAGGAACAGTTTTTAAGTCAGAAATGAAAAAATATGTTTCCTGACTCTCAAGTTGATAATCTTAAATCAGACATTAGTCACTTCAAAACCTAGATTTCAGTGCTTATTAGAAGTGTGACTGCACCAGTTCTTCTTGCCATTAAATGTGCTTGTGCTAAAAAACTGAGCTGAAAAAAAAAAAAATTAAATTTCTCCAGTACTTTTAAAACTTCGTCAGAATTGGGCATGGTGGACTGAAGGTAGCTCAGTGGGCAGACCTGGAACACAA
This sequence comes from Falco punctatus, assembly GCF_963210335.1. Taxonomy (NCBI): domain Eukaryota; kingdom Metazoa; phylum Chordata; class Aves; order Falconiformes; family Falconidae; genus Falco; species Falco punctatus. Next base: position 65,630,381 of record NC_137582.1, on the reverse strand, counting down.
TATTTCTTGCTGTAGTGTTTTGTTGGGGTTTTTTAACAGTTGAAATTTCTAAAATATACCACACTTTGTGAAAGCCAGGCATGCAGGTGCTCAGGAAGCCTGAGAAGAGAGTTATGAATTTCCCTACTGCTGTAAGGATGAGGAATCAGAGCCTAGATCATTGTTGTCTGTGAAAACACTTACAAAGGCTCTCTGAAAATAGCACTGCAGACTCCAAAAGACTTTCAGATGATCTTTCCATTTTCATTTGGCAAGACCTTCTATGCCAAATAAAAAGAAGCTCTATTATTTCTTGCTCAGAATGACATAGATGGACAGTCAATGCTGTTCATTAAAAAAAGCCAGGGGCAATGGGTGGGGGCAGGAGGCATCTGTTATTAAAACTGGGTGTGACTCTATCCGTATGTGTGTGTGTATGTGTGGTGGTTTGCATCTGTTTTCAATTTTGTTATTCATCGGTTTTCAGGTAATAAATACCTAGCACAATATGTAACACCCTACAAAAAAACTAAAAGGGAAAAAAATTATATTCAAGAGAAACTATTCTTATTTGGCTCCTTTTTGTCCCTATTATCAACACGGAGGAGTATAAGTTTAGCTTTGTTAATTATGCTCTAAATACAAAGGGAAGACTTACACTCATGCAGAAGGGGACATGTTATTATAAATTAGTTGTTACATATGAATATGCAGAACATGGACTCATTTTAAGTGACTGTTAACAGAGAATTGGAGGACTGGAACAAACTGTAAGAATGAGGAAATCAATGAGGGCGGTGAGGAATTTCACTACTGAGTGGCTGCAGATGTTCAAGTAAAGTTATGTTGCAAGGAGTATACATTTGTGGAATGAACATGTAGTGTAAGACAGCCAAGGGGAAGGGCAACTGTTAAGAAATTTGTAATTAAAACGTCTGCAATTTGTGTCAGGACAATTAAAGGGCAATGGTGGCTTGTCAGGTTTTAAAGCAGGATTATAACTAATTCTATCGTCTGGTCATTCAACAAATAACCTGGTCATTTAGCAAGTAAGAATGACTTGTGCTGTTTGTCAGCAGCACATCAGGAACTTTTTTAAGCTTTTTTTAATTTTTAAACTCCATGTTCTGTCTGTGGACAAATATGCCTTTTCAAAACAATGCATCAAGGAAAACTCTGGAACTGAAAAGACTACTAATATGGTTCTATAGCCAAGGTTGTGTTGGTTACATCTGGGGAATGTGTAACTGTGCTCTTGACAGTGCATGTACTTCAGTCAGTTACTTATTTCACTTTCAGTGTGATGTTGTGAGCAAATTGGTTAAACAGAAATAGTTTGGCAAACAGGAGTTTTAAGTGCTTTAACTTAAAAGCACATCTTGTCCCTTTAAGGCTCAAATGTTAGTACAATAATGTTTCTTATTTAAGTAGCTCCAAGTAAAATCAGAAAGGAGTAACTTGCTTTAGACAACCAAAGGATAAAACACATCCCTGCAGTTACGGTCAGTTCTGGTATTCCTTCTCCTTCACCTCCTTTGCTCTGGTTTCTGCATAATTCCTTCCCTCTTGGATCAAATGTCTGCTTCCAAGGAAGCTCATCAACGTTTTTTGCAAAGAAATCTATTTCTTCCAAACCCTAGCAATACTCCATGGCAGCAGAGTGTAGGTTTGTTTCTTGTCTGTTTGTTTTTTCTACTTTTCTGTTAGTATTCAGATATCTTTTATTTTCTGGATAAGAAAACAAGCATGTACATTACACCGAACTGCACTGCACAGCATAAACAATTAGATTTTAAAATGTTTCCTCAGAAATTACTTTGGCATAGCACACTCTTCCTTTCCACCCCTGCCCCTTCTTGTTGTATGTAAACCCCTATGGAAATAAATTCAGAAAGTAAAGAGAGACAAGTTAGACCGATTCAGTGAAATGCAACATTTCATATGACATTTGGAGAGCATAACACCTTAACTGCTGCTTACATTTGCTGTCCTGTGGTCCTGTGGTCAAGGCTGGTTTGAAGGCAGTGTGTTATCTGCTTAGACAATATTTTGTTCCCTTAAAGACTTTCATGCTCAAAACCATCTCTTCGTTTCTTCTTGGGGGAAATGCTTTTGTGGGCATTGTATTAGATTCTCCTCTTTTTATTTAGTTAGTGTATAAATTCAAGTCAGCAGTTTGGACATTTGTTTCTTAAATATATCTTAGATAAACCTCTAGTTTCTCATTACTTCAATAACTGGTTCTAAATCTCTGAAAAATAAATGCTGAGGTGAGAGATCTAAACTATCTTCAAGGCTGTTTGTGCCAAGTGGTGTTTGATGGCGGTGTCTTAATTGCCCAAAGCACTGCCTCTGATACTAACCTATATGGGCAACAGCATAGTGTTATATTTTAAAAAATGGTACAGGGAATCCCCTTCTTCACTATCAAGAAGATACAGCAGGGAAACAGGGAAATATTTTCAAGCATACTGGGAAGGTTATTCACTAAGGAACATAGAGTAGAAGGATTAATTCTAGTTGTAGAGGAAAGGTAGGTGCTGAAATCAGTCAAAATTACTGTAGCTAATTGGCAGCTTAAACACAGGACAGAGGTAGTTTGAGACCGCAACAATATGTATTTACTGTTTATGCAGCAAAACCTGCAATTTAGTCTTTATTTATTGTTGAAATGAATGAGTCTTTTCATTGATAACACTGTTAGGCCTGTAATTAACAGCAGACTATGTATAGGAGTATAAAAAACCTCGTGATTTCAAACGTGACTGTGAAAAGTAGGTAATTTTTGTAATGACTACCAGTTTGAGGGGGCTCAGTCAATTATTCTCCTTGGATTTTACTCCCCATGAATATGGGTTCTTGTTTATAAACACCTTCGGAGATCAGTTGAGTTATATGTGAATGCCTCTGTGTGCTAGGACAGGTCTGTCCTTCACTGAGCATCCTTGTTATTCCACGCGCTGCTCTGTGCCAGGCCTGCGCTGGACACACCTGGCAGAATTTGGGCAGGGGGCTGCAGCTGCCCTGTGTGGAGGGCCATGATCCACATGTGCCACTCATGAACAGCGCCAGCCGGCTCCTATGCCAATGGGAAAAGGCCTGCAGGCCGTCAGGGTACCCCGGTGCCCTGACCCTGACATATCTAAAAAAGAGCCACAGCCACTGTGGGGAGGGGACATATGAGGAAATAGGTGAGGAGAAATAGATGGGCCACTGCTGGGGTCATGGCTGGGGCCATGGCTGAAGACACTGGGAAGGATGTGCTCCCTGCTAGAGAAGGGTCCACTGAGGGACCATTGGCTGTGGGTGACCCATGCTAAGGACAGGATGCTCCTCAGGGACTGCAGCCACAGGTGACCCGCACTGGGGGAGAGGGAAAAAAGGAAGAAGCCATGAGCAGTGAAGGGAAATGAAGTAAAGCATGGCAGAAAGAAACCGTGTCATGCACAGCCCCAATGTCCTGCTCTGGCCCTTGCCTCACCAAAGGACTGAGTGTAACAAGTGGCAAAAATGAGAGGAGGTGAGAACAGGGAGTGGGGGGGAGAGGTGTTGGACTGAAGTTATCCTGGGGAAGGGGGGTAGAAGGTGTTTTCCTAAGTGTTTGTTTAATCATTTATGTTTGGGTAGGTTTTTTTTCTCAATACCCAAATCAGTCATAAACAAGTTTGTTTTAACTATCAGTAAACTAAATAAAATTCCCTGAGTTCATACTGTTCGGCCATGACACCAAAAAAAAAAAAAGATATGGCCCGAAGAAAGGTGGCCACAAAAGATGCCAATAATCTCTCCCTAAAACGAGTATAGTTAATTTTCTCAGTTTTATCTGTCACTGTGCAATGAAGCAAGATCTAGCATGCTTCAGGAAGTAAGACTTCTGCACTTTGACCCTCACCAGCCCCTTTTATGTCACCACAGGTGCCATGGACACAGCCCAGCACCTCAGACAGAACAGGGTGTCTGTGGTCAATGACTGCTCTGATTAATTCAACAGATGTTTCCCGTTTCAGCAAAGTCGTGTTGCTCCATAATCCTCCCATTTTGCTACTCCTTTCTCATATTTCACCACCTAGCTTATTTCCTCTGGCACTTCTTATTTTCCATGGTTTTTATCGTTAATTCTCTTCTCTATCTGCACACTTCTTCCCCTTGATCTGTATCAGCTATAACCCTTCTGTTCCCTCCTTTCTCAGCCTTACCACCAGTTCCTCTCTGCCTTATCTGCAGAAATGATGCTACAGGTTTTTTTGTTGTTAAATTACTTTCATTCTCAATCTTTTCCTCTTCTCAGACACCTCAGATACTCCTTAGCTGAAAACAGTGACAAGATACACCTCATCACAAGCCATTCAAAAGGGATACAGATTGCTGCACCTGATTTTAATATTTTTTTCTTGCTTCTTACTCTCTTTCCTTTCTCTTTCTTTTTCTTTGTCCAGATGAACATCTGGGATTTCTAGAGAAATAAAGGCAGAAATCACACTCTTTCACCTTTATTACCTCTCTGGAGGTTGCCTAAAATTGTCTTAATATGTAAAATACCAGTCAGCTAGTGACATCACATGGAAAAATGACATGCAATACAGATCTAGAGGAGGTTCCACTGTCTGCCTGGAGAAAATATGCATTTTGCCATTGAATAGTTACTTGGCATCAATATTTGTCGTCTTGGCTGAACTGTTGTTACTGTGGGCAGTTGTTGGGACTCACTGGGTTGCCTCAGGCAGGGGCAGTGCATGAAGCCTAACAGTTTAAAACCAGCAGAAACTGGTTCCTGTCTGCCTGCTTATTACCTAGCTGCATCTACAGAGTTTCATTTTGTATTTCCTTAATGGTCAGACTTCAGCTTCCTGGTCTTCCCTTTTTCTAAGAAGGAATAAAAGCCAGATAAGAACATTTTTAATGGAATGACAAAATTTTCATCTATCCTTATTTTATTTTTTTCTCCTGATTAGATATATTCAATAATAAGATCTTGGATTTTCCCAACCTGAATTATCCATGAATCCTAGGAGGAAAGAAAAACCCACAGAACTATGGCACTGCTGTCATTGTAAGTAATTGTTTCACAAGTTAGTAACAAAGGTATAAGACCCAGTGCACTGTGTGCTAGTAAAGCAAATTAAGCCAGAGGAGCATGATTCCACACAGAAGATAATGGTGTCAGGGTGAGAGAAACAGGGGATAGTAGGAATCTTCTGTGAGGCTGCTCTCTCATAAAGCAGCTGCTAAAAAACCTGATTAAGCACTGGGATGTATCTTTCCACCAAGTCAGTAAGAGGTTTTTGGTGTAAAGGTCCTGAGCTGTCACCTGATGTTGATTTAAAGAGGCAGGTGATTACCCACAAAGTGTAATGTGGCATTATTCCCTGAGGTGTAAACTTCTATAACAATCAGAAAAGAGAGAGAGAATAGGAGGCTACTGTATAATGGAGGGAGCACAGTGCTGACAGTGGTGGAGATAGTGAAGTTGACAGGAGTTTCATTTCAGGGCTGGCTGCACTGCTGTGGCTGAGATAGTTCCCAGTCCCCATCTCAGCTGTCAATACCACCGCTGGGTCCTGAACCTGTTTCTCGCCTCCACCCTCTCCTCTGCTTCAAGCTCCAATTTACAATTAATACTTCACATTAGCCCACTAATGCTTGTTATGTCTTCAAAATGTTAACAAATGGGCTACAAGAGCCATCATTATTTCATGGCGATGTTTTTTTTTCCATTAGCTTGAGAAGAATGACTGTTTTGTTGTAGGCTACTGTTTACTTTTCTATGTTTCTTTGCTCTTCTCTCTCTCTCTTCTCTTCCTTTTCTCTTTCTCCCTGTATCTTTCAGTGTCAATACTTTATAAATTATGAGCAATATTCCCATTGCAAGAAAGCTAGTTACTGCTTATATTCTAGGCTGGCATTCAGAAAACTGTATAAGGAAACGGGTGTGAGGGAAAGAAAAGCTGAGGATGAAATACTGTTAGAAAAAGAGGAAGATGCAAAAATTAGGCACTTTAAAAATATTTCTGTCTCTGCTTTCCTCCTTACCTCTGCTCTGTTACAAATACATTCTCAGGTACTTCACTAATGAGTAAATTTTCCTGTGGCATACTCTGAGTACAAAGGGAATTTTTTGGAATAGATATTCATTACAGCTATATTTAACTACAGACTTTTGTGTCCATATTTTAATAGAAAAAATATTCAAGAATTCCATGAGATTCTATCAGCTGTAGTAACCTCCTATCTTGTCACTACCACAGTCATTAACATACATGTTTATCAGTCTTCTCTTTTGCCAGCAGAAAAAAAAAAAGGCTATTCTTTTACTAATCAAAGGAAATGTAAATGGAAGAAGATTATTATTCTTACCTTTAATTCAGAATCTTTGTGTATTACCATGATTGCAGCTTTCTGCATAGATACATATAAGGTGGAGATATCTCATAGGTTAATTCTGTAGATTTGTGCTCTCCAGTATATGCAAAAGATGGAATAATATTCCACTTATTTCGTATATCATTCCTTAAGACATGAACTGCAGTTCTAAAAAGAAGCAGTTTTCTTATCATCCTGCTGGTAAACACGCATTTCATTGTAATTGTATTACATGAGATGCATATTATTATTTGACCAGGCCAAGAAAGGTATAAAATAAACTCTGGCTTGAAAAGGCAGGCCATAAGCACATGGGAGTCTGATGAGGCTGGAGCTACTTCCTGCTTCAAAATTTCATGTAGACAATTTATATGTTTTCTCTTTTTGTTTTGTAGATGTTTAACCTGCAAATTTCACCCATTTATACAGCTTAGTTAATGTTCTTGCATATTCTCTCCTGTCAGTCACAAAGAAGTGTTACACAAGGTATAATAATAATAAAACCAACAATTTTGTCTTTCTGTAGCTCTTCTACATCCTTGACAGAGTTCAGATTTTCCCGTCGCATTCTTAGTGCTTGAGTTGTATTGAGACAGTGTGTAATGAAGTGTTGTTATTATTAGCATCTAGAACTCTTGTTGCCTTTGTTTTATGTATTTGCTAAGAAAACTTTTTTAACCAGTGTTGCCAAGGAGTGAATTTGACCTGTTTCATAGTCTTTTCACCCATTATAGACAGAATTCTCATTAAGTTTCTGATATTTTTATTCCTGAAGCATCTTGGTGTTGCTGGAAGCATATCAATTGATAACAGAACACCTTTAAAATAAATTCAGTATTAAATAAACACCTGTTCATTAAATCCGTAGTGTTCTTTATGCATTTTGGAAGCAGATGCTGCTGCTGATAATGATACAGACTGACAAGCAAGTCAGATACTAACAGACTCTACTACTGATGAATCAGGATGCTCTAGAAGATTACATGTCAAAATAAACTGTATTTCTCTCTGAAATAAAGCAAATCCTACCTGCACTGAGGACTGAAAAATCATTTTTGGTTTAAAACAATGTTAAGATCCAAACCATTATCTGATACTTGAACCAGACTGAATTCTCCAAGGATTCTGGCTGTTCTTGACCCTTCTATTTTCAGATGTATACTTTTGTGTAAAAGGATTTCTGGTCAAGAAAAAAGGAATTTCAGAAACACAGATAGGAAATGGAATTTGCAGTGATAATACTGAGCTGTCTAGATAAAGTGAGAGATGCTGTTAATCTTTTGCAAAAGGCTGACATAAGACATCTAGACAGACAAGTTTATACAAATGCTTAAAGTGCATCCAGAGTCAAACTTTCTTTTTTTTCTATGGACACAAGAGTAGCTTGAAAATCATAGGAAGTGTGAGTAAAATTAATTTTTTATACCTAAGAATTAGGCCTCAGTGCTTTGCTACATTGTCAAAAAAAAAAGCATGGTGTGACCACCAAGGGTGAAAGAATGGAACGGAACAGAAGAGAACAGAATAGAAAAAAATAGAGTAGAATAGGATAAAGTATTTCAATTGGAAGGGACCTACAATGATCACCTAGTCCAATAGCTTGTGTGACCTCTAACAGGAGATTGTGAATCAGGAGAAAACTCAGAGCAGAATCAGGCTTTCATTTGTATCCCTGGCATAATGGAGACCATCACTGAGAGGCAACTTCACTCGCTCCTACCCCAATACAGCTTCTGCTCTGCCTCTTCACTCCCTCAGTACCCTGTAACAGCAGCCGCCACCTGCTTTGCTTCCGGGTAGTAAGAATGAGTTGAGTCGGTTGACAGACACACTTCCTTGCTTCAATTATGTCTAGAGCCAGCCCTGAAAGTATTTTCAATGCCTGAAATTCTGCTTCTGTGCATAAAGCTTAAGACTGGATTAATCTTAAGAAAGAAGATAAAGCAACTAAATGTTGTCTCACAGGGAGCAACTGACAGCTAAGAACCTAAGCTTCTTGGAATAAAAGGGAAGGTCCCCTTACATGGATAAGTAATATAATAAAGCCTGTAAAATAAGCATAGGAATAAATGTTCATGTTTTGTAACAGAGATTTGCACTGAACCTGTGTTTTTCAGAATATTCAATTATGATTTGGGAAGTAAGGTGGAAACAGGTCCTCACAATGTAAGGTGTTCAAAGTAAGAAAAAGCCTGTGAGAAAATGCAAACGGGTTGTCTGAGTCAGCTGAGGACAAAATGGCAGAAGAAAGTCAATGTAGATGAATGTGAAATGATGTATAGAGAACTCCAACCCCAAACCCTAACTTTACCTATGCAGCAATGTAGCTTAACCAGCGATTCAGGAATGAGATCTTGGAGTTGTAATAAATAGCCTGTGAAAAAATATGAACTCCATGCCCAGTAGCAGTTGGAAGCAGAGAGATTATTAGAAATTATTAGGAAGAGAAACATGATAGGAATACCCCTATGTCTTTATTTAAAATCACAGCACACTAACATGTTATACTCTGCACCATTCTTGTGTTTTTCTCCTCAAAAGTATTATACCTTCAAAGTGCCCAGGGAAGGGAAGAAAGAACGATCAAAGGTATGAAATAGCTTCAAGTGAGTGAAGTTCTAGTATTCTTCTGTCCTATAATTATACTCTTCCCAAGGCATTTCCTATGTGCTTCTGTTGGGGACAGGATGCTGGGCTATGTGGACCTTTGATGTGGCCTAGTGTGGCTGTGCTTTGGCTCTGCTGTGTCTGTCATGGAGGGAGGAGTATAGTACCAGGGCAAACTGACAGAATTAAATTCCACTGAAACACAGTCAGTATCCACTACTGCTTTACTTTGAAGTGTTGCTCTTCTTTTATAAGGTGCAAGAGTGCATAAGGTTGTAAAGGAACTCAGATTAAGCACTGCCTCATTCTGAGGATTTCAAACACACACCTTCCATCTCTAAGGGAATTTCCTCCCAAACAGGCTGGAATTAAACCTGTTCTCCAAATAAATATTTAATCTGACTTTTGAGTTGCATTTGGATATGTCTTCATTAGCAAGCAGTGCAGCAGAACAAGAGCAGATCTGTACAGTGAGGCAAAATGAACCCAGTTCATGTGCCAGAGACAGCTCCAGGATGTGAACCACAGCATGGTAAGGGAGGCAGCGGAGGGTTTCACTTCACAGCCATAACCCCGATACAATGCTATGTGCTAATATGGACATACTCTACCAGAATCTGGTTCTCAGCCCTGTAATGAGCAGGATAGATGATAATAGGGGATTGCTAGCCCTTAATAGGGGATTGATAGCCCTTATGCTCCTTTTCTCTCATACAATAATTCTTCAGTTGTTTGGTTTTTTTTGCAGTACAGCAAAATTTGAATGGCAAGAGGAAAACAGAATTGTCTGTAACCAAGTGTCTAGGACATTCACTGGAGGATGACAATATGGGTTTGAATGCCTTTGGACTGAGAATAACACTGACCAGGAGAGTGTTTGTGAGGTATTGCACTATTAACATCAACCACTCCTCTCAACCTTTTTTAGAATAAAGGTATAATCCCGTCTCTACTGCCCCAAAAGACATTTTATTCAGCAACAACAACTAGGTGTTTGTGAATATTAAAAGCGTGCATGAAGCCCTCACCTTCTTCCTAAAAAAGGGTAGAATTGGAAGACACTTCACTTTCTTCAGTGTTTTTTAATGTCTAGTTCTAATGTCTGTTAAATCCTTCTCTGAGGTGCATAACTTTTCCTAACATTAAATATGGAATTAATACAGTCAGCATAAAAAATGAAATTGTGAATTTCACCTTACAGTTGTAGCATAGAGCCTTTTTTTGTCTTTAAAACCCAGTAAATAATAATAGTTTAAAAATGAAAATAAAATTGTGTTGTGGTCTTTCTGTCATGTTTGACATCTGAAGGTCTTCCAAATCCTTGCATTATGCTTTACATTTCTTGTTCAGTTTTATTAAACACCTTAATGAATTGCTAGAAAGAGCTTTTCCTAAAGTACGTGTAAGGAGTAACGTGCCGTCTTCACCTGTATCTGGCTTAGCTGATCTTGGAGCTCAGTGCTGACAGAAGCCACATCCATGGGACCAAGAGCCATTTCAGCTTACAGCAGCCAGAATGTTATCATTTTATATTTTCTTCACGGAGTTGAATTTTGCAGCAAGATGTTAACCCTAAAACCCATTTTTACCCCAGTGGAAATGTAACTCATTGTTCTGTTATTATTTTTGCAATGCTTATACTGTAGTTTAAAGACTTATTTGAAGTTGAGCCCCTATAGACCCTGTTGCTTTTAGATACTGAGCAAATGGTTCTCAACAGTAAGTAACCCCTGCCACATTTACTGACATATACAGACACAGGTGTTACACAAATTGGCAGCCATTTCCTCACAAGGATGGTGAAAGTAAGGGTTTCAGCCAAGAACACAAGGAATTTCTCAGCTCCTTATGTTTTCTATGGGATTTTTTTTTCCTTTGGTTGGTTGGTTGGTTCAGTTTGGGTTTTAACTCACAGCAATTTTCAGACTATTTTTCATGACAGTTCATTAACTAGCTCCTTTAAAAATATCACTTGAGAGTAGTATAAAATGTGTTTTGGATTAGTTGTTTTGCTGCCAGGAAGTAGGATGGTTAAGTGCAGCCAGAGCATGCCCCAAGTTCCTAATCTATCCACAGGAGTAATGAGGGCTTGGTGCACAAGACAACGCTCATTGCATTGCATGAGGAATGCCTCTGAACTTTTCTGAAGGCTTCCCATGGTAAGCAGCCATCTATTCTGTGTCATCACCTCCTGTTTGCCTGCTACTAATTTTTCCTTTGGGAGAGGAAGCTGTCTGGCTGACAAAATAATGCAGTCCTCTCAGTTTTGATTTCAGTGGAGAAATAAGCTGACTAAAATATTTTCCCATTAATATGTGCTTGAAATAACTCAAACGATTTGCTTTTAATTGCTCCCTAATAATAATTTTGTATGACCTGTAATTAAAAACACTTCTGTCTCAGGTTTCTCCTTAATTGCAGCATAGCTTTTTCCTCTGAGTATAACCACATGAAAGAAGGATAAATGCTGGATTCTGCACCTGGAACAGTGTAATCCTGGATGTACCTATAGATGGGGGGACAATAGGCTGGAGTGTAGCCCTGCAGAAATGGAATTGGGGATTTGACTGATGTTAAATTCACCCAATATGAGCCAACAATATGTCCTGGAAGCCAAAAGGGCCAACTATATCCTCAGGTGCATTAAGCACAGTATAGCTAACTAGTTGAAAGAAGTGATTGTCCCACTATACCTCAGCATTGGTGTGACCTCAGCTGGAGTTCTTTCTGCAGTTTTGGGCTTCACAGTATAAGCAGGATATAAAACCAGAATGTGTCCAAGGGCAAGTAACAAAGATGGTGAAAGCAGTAGAGGGCATGACTTATGAGGAGGGGGTGAGGATGCTGGGTTTGTTCAGCTTGGAGACTGAGGGGTGACCTCACTGCTGTCTGCAACTTCCTCATGAAGGGGAGTGGAGAGGGAGGTGCTGAGCTCTTCTCTTTGGTGTCTGGTGATAGGACATGAAGGAATGGCTTAAAGCTTCATTGGGGAAGTTCACGTTGGATATTAGAAAAAATGTTTTTCCTGAGAGGATGGTCAAGCACTAGAACAAGCTCCCTAGGGAAGTGGTCATGGCACCAAGCCTGTCAGTGTTCAAGAAGTGTTTGAACAATGCTGTTAGACATATGGTTTAACTTTTAGGTTGCCCTGTGTGGAGTCAAAAAGTGGACTTGATCATCCTTGTGGGTCCCTTCCAGCTCAGGATATTCTGCAGTTCTAATATAGTGGTAAACTTTAAACCCTTCAAAAGAGAATTCACCATATTCTGAGTATTTATCTTACACTTTTGCTCCATTATATAGTAAAAATATAAATTGTAATTTAATTAAACCTTAGTTAGCTGCAATTCTTTAGTCTTTCTAAAAATAACAACACTGCTTAGGAAAATGTTTACTCCTAAATATATTTTAGCTGCTCTTAAATCCAAGCTTCATTTCACCTTTCAAAAGACATAAATTCGTAGCGAAATACAACAAGAGTCTGAAAATAGATTAGCTAATATTTGCAGCCTTTTATGTATATATGTATTTGTCTCTAAATACCATAGTTAGTCCTTACTGCAAATTATTCTGTACAGTCTCAGGGAATATAAAAGTCTTTTTGCAAGAGTATGATATCCTATGCAGAGGTATATCAACCTCATGGACAAGTAGAAACAAGTCATTTATATTAATTATTCTGTTACCTCCAGATTTACAGAATTTTGGAAACTGATAAGAAAGTGCATACAAAAAACCCTCTGAAAATGAACAAGCAAAATGTACTTTTTCAACTTTAACTTATGTTTACTTGTAAGAAATACTTCTGGTTTTATTACTGCATGTAGCTTTTCTACATAAGCTTAATTCACAGTGAAGTTTGTTCCAGTAGTTAACATTAAACACAAAGAAGAACAAACTAATACAATTCCAGTTTGGAATATAAAAACCTATATAAATGTTGATATAAATATTTTCTAATTTATATAATATTTGGCAAATTAAATTTTCTCTATTTATTTTGGTAAGAACTTTTAACTCTGTTCTATTTTTAACACATTTGTAAAATATCTAACTCTAGAAACAGACTTATAAACTACAGATTTTGCTATACATATAGCTATAATCATATATCTTTAAAATTTGAGTAGTTTGATTGAAATCTCTGTAATTTTAAGGTGCTAAGAAACTGGGCCCTTGAAGTCCCTTAAAATTAGTCCATAATGTAACCATGGGATGAATCTAACACAGCTCCTGTTACATTTCAAAAACAGCTGTTTGTATAACAAAATATAAGGAAGAGTAAATCCTAAAAGTTCAGTGGAAGGCAAATGCTGAAATATATTAATAGCTTACGCATAAAACTAGCATTTACATTACAAGTCAGCTTGTAAAGCCCTTTGAAGTCAACAAGTGAAATCCTTGTAGTGTCAAAGTTAAACTACATTCACAAATAAAAGATATTTATGTGAAAGATTTTTAATTAGATATGAAAGGACAGAGAAAGAGAGGGAAGAGTGACAAAGGATTTCTTTTTCAAACTTGCTTTAATTTAGTTGTTATCAGTGTATCCCATACATTTCTTGAAATGTTATCATGAAACCTGGATGCTTTATATGAAAATCAATGGTTTGTTTAGAATATTTGTGTCTGATATAATTAAGAAGTTACATATTTTATCTACATCTGTTTAATATTGAATGTATGACTCAGACATTTAGAAAGACTAGTAAATAAAATTGAATTTTCTCCCTTTCAAAGGTTCATTGCCCACCAGACTAACTTCAGATTATTTGCTTCTGATTATGAGTCCAATCTCTCTCTATATATATAAATGTTTATTACTTACAGCTTTGGAAGATTCTCCTAATTAAAAATCTGTGAGACTGATCAACTGTTATGATCTTGTTAGAAATTGGATTTCTTTTTTTTTTTTCTATTGTTTGTTTTGGTTTTGCTTTCAGATTGATGCTAGTATTCTTTGTTACAGCAGTAAGTTGTTTACAGAACTGCAGTACAACAAGGCTGGTAAAATACTTTTTTGTCTCTTTTTCTTTGGCTGGACATCTGGTGGCCATTAACAACCAAGCATTCTGATGTGTTATTCATCTGTGCTGATATTGCACAAAGGATTTTACCACCTGTTCAATTTTATTCACTGCTTTAAATACATATTTAGAAGGGAGCTTTTAATACTTTTGAGTTAAATATGAAGGACATCATATCTGAATGTGTAGTTCAGCAGGCAGAACTCGTAAAACTTACTAAATCCCACAATTTTGAATCTCATGAAGTTTCTTCAGTTAAAATTTGCTTGTAGTTATTTGGAACTGAATGTTTACATAGACTGAATACTGTGCTGAACAAGTCTCCATCTCAGAAGTGTAGCTGAAATTCTCCCGTCTGATATTTGAAAGCTTGTGTTTTTAGAATCAGAGAGATCTCCCACACTGGCCCTACTATTGATGATCTACAAGGTGGCAATGATTATTCCTCATTAATCTGAGATCATGATTACAGACACTCTGAAAATAATGAAGGAATAAATCCACTAAAAAGACCACTACCAAAATTTAAGGAAATATAGTTAAAGATCTAATCTCTCTGTGTCACCTGTATACTAGATGGAAGAAGAAGAGGTCTTCTGAAACACATTTTGGGAATTTTTAATGTAAATCTATTGTATATAGCTCAAGCGAAAAAATGTCATCGTAAATTTCAAGGATACAGTGAAATTTGGTATTACATCTAAAATAATGTCGAAATTTCTTAGAGTAGTTTAGTTAACAGCTGTGAATACATTTGAAAGTTTCCAGAAGGAGAACATGCCGAACTCAGTTGATAATGTACCTGCTGATTAACATTAATCAAGTAAAGCTAGAAATGGTTTAAAATGTACAAAGTCGAATGAGATACTTGATATTTTGTGCACAAAAATAAGGTGGTGTTGGTCATATTGATGTGCTAAGCATCAGAAAGACTAATGGTTTGGGAAAGGGTAGGTCATGTACTCTTGGTAAGAGAGAACGATATTTTGGGTTAGGGCTTTAGAAGGTAGTGGAATCAAAGAGAGCTGGCTAATATTCAAGCATCACTTCCTCCAAGCTCAAGATAGGTGCATCTCCATGAGTAAGAAATCAAGCAAAGGGGGCAGGATGCCTGCATGGATGACCAAGAAGCTTATGGCAAATGTCAAACAGAAGAAGGAAGTTTACAGGATGTGGAAAAAGGGACAGGCCACTTGGGAGGAATATAGGGATACATCGTCAGAATACACAGGGAGACGATGAGGAAGGCTAAAGTCTGTTTGGAATTAAATGTGGTGAGGGAGGTCAAGGGCACCAAGAAGGGCTTATTCAAGTACATCAGCAGGAAAATGATGACTGGGGAAAATGTGGGCCCACTGCTGAATAAAGTGGGTACCCTGATGACAAAGGACACAGAGAAGGTGGAGGTACTGAACGTCTTCTTTGTTTCAGTCTTTACTGCTAATGTTGGTCCCTAGTTTCCCAGACCCTGGAGGCAAGAGAGGAAGTCTGGAGAAAGAAAGGCTTTCTCTTGCTTGAGGAGGATCATATTAAGCAAAACTGACGCTCACAAATCCATGGACCCTGATGGGATGCACCCCTGAGTGCTGAAGGAGCTGGCAGATGTTATTGTTAAGCCATCATATTTGGAAGGTCATGGAGGAGGGGACAGGTGCCTGAGGACTGAAGGAAAGCCAGTGTCACTCCAGTCTTCAAAAAGGGCAAGAACAAGGACCCAGGAAACTACAGGCTGGTCACCCTCACCTCCATCCCTGGAAAGGTGATAGAACAGGTCACCCTGGAGGTCATCTCGAAGTATGTGGAGGAAAAGAAGGTCATCAGCAACAGTCAACATGGATTCACCAAGGGGAAAGCATGTCTGACCAACCTGATAGGCTCCTGCGATGGAATGACTGACTGGGTAGGGTGGCGGATGTTGTCTAGCTTGACCTTAGCAAGGCAGTTGACACTGTCTCCCATGACATCCCCATAGGTAAGCTCAGGCAGCGTGGGTTAGATGAGTGGGCAGTGAGGTGGATTGGGAACTGGCTGAATGGCAGAGCTTAGAAGGTTGTGATCAATGTCACAGTCGAGCTGGAGGGCTGAAGCTAACAGTGTTCCCCAGGGGTCAGTGCTGGGTCCAGTCCCGTTCAACTTATTCATCAATGACCTGGACGAAGGGACAGAGTGTGCCCTCAGCGAGTTTGCTGACGATACAAACCTGGGAGGAGTGGCTGACACACCAGGTGGCTGTGCTGCCATTCAGCCGGACGTGGACAGGCAGGAGAGCTGGGCAGAGAGAAACCTCATGAAGTTCAACAAAGGCCAGTGTAGGGTCCTGCCCCTGGGGGGAAACAACTCTATGCACCAGCACAGGCTGGGGCTGACCTGCTAGAAGGCAGCTCTGAGGAGAAGGACCTGGGAGTGCTGGTGGGCACCAAGTTGCCCATGGGCCAGCAGTGTGCCCTAGTGGCCAAGAAGGGCAATGGGATCCTGGGGTGCATTAGGAGGAGCGTGGCCAGCAGGTGGAGGGAGGTGATCCTGCCCCTCTGCTCTGCCCTGGTGAGGCTGCATCTGGAGTGTTGTATCCAGTTCTGGGCTCCCCAGTTAGAGAGAGACAGGGAACTACTGGAGAGGGTCCAGCAGAGGACTACAAAGGTGATGAGGGGATTGGAGCATCTCCCTTATGAGGAAAGGCTGAGACATCTGGGCCTGTTTATCCTGGAGAGGAGCAGTCTGAGATTGGATCTTACCAAAGTGTACAAATATCTTAAGGGTGAGTGTCAAGAGGATGGGGCCAGGCTCTTTTCAGTAGTGCCCTGTGACAAGACAAGGGGCAACAGGCACAAACTGCAACACAAGAAGTTCCTTCTCAATGTGAGGAAGGACTTCTTTACCTTGAGGGTGACAGAGCACGAGAACAGGTATGTCCTTCTCTGGAGCCATTCAAAACGCACCTGGACGTTACTCTGTGTTGTAGGTGAATTTGCTTTAGCAGCAGTTTGGACTAGCTGATCTCCAGAGGTCCCTTCCAACTCTGACCATTCTGTGATTCTGTGAAAAAGGTAACCTTACTCTATTAAGTCATCTATGCAATGTAAGTGACATTTAGAGATTAGAATTGCTTCAGATGTGAATTTGAGTGTTTTCTTCTCTCCATGGTTATATTCTCTCCTACTTATATTCATAGGAAAAAACAGGTCCAAAAGGGAAAAGAGACATTGTAGATCATTGAGCCCAAACTTGTCTAACTTCAAAGTTAAATTAGGATAGTCAAGGCCATAGCTACACAATAAATGATTTCAACGTTACATTTATTTGGTGTTTCTATGTAATACATAAAAAACTTAACATTTATTATGAACTTTGCAAAAACCCTTTTGCTGTTTTCAAAGTATGAAGAAGGTTTGTTGGCTTCCTAAGATACTATTTTTTTAAATTTTTTTTTTTTTTTTGCCTCTAACTGATTTCACAATGCCAGGAAATAAACAAAAGAATTATTTATTTATTACGATGGAACCATACTGTTATGACAAAAAATAGAGCAATTGCTTGATATTACCATTCTAAAATAAATGATAGATCACATAGCCAAGTCCATGAGAAGTGTGGTTAACCAAGGTAGGCCAAATATTGTTAACTCAATCTAAAGTACAACAGGAATGTATCTTATTTCTTTAATCACAGATGAAAATCAGGATTTGAAGCTGGTTAAAATTGGAAGACAGTTGTGTCAGTACAGATATAAAAATAGTAGAATGTTCTTTAACCAAAGAATGAGATAGAGAAAAGACTACAAGGAATATAGGTTCAGAGGCTTCCTCTCCACCAACAGAAATATTTTACTTCTCTCAAGTGATTTTCACATAGTTATGTGGAGAATTGCCTGCAGAATGTTAATTTTTGCCTCAAATACAATCTCTTAATCAGCTTCTACCACAGCACGGACTTTCTGTCTTTGTGTCTGGCATCCAGAAAAAATCCATATTCATGCTGTCACACTGTCCTTCAAACAGTTCTGCTAATATACAAATAGAGCTCCTTAGATGTTTTGTCCCACTTCCCAGAACCTATGCTAAATCAGATTTGATATCCATTTCTGGAAAAAATAAAAGTTTCTCTGATCTTGTTTAACCTTTGAAATTTTAAATGCTACTTCAAAGATCATATGATTACAGCTGGCAAAAAGATCAGTACAATTTAAAGTGTTGCCTTGCAAATATTGCAGAATTCTGGATGGCTGTCTCACTCCCTATTTTCATTTTCCTCCATATAATTAATAGAAAATAAGGGGACAACTCCATTTACTCCACAGAACTGCATGAGACAAAATATTTTAAATTGGTACCCAGTCATTTGCATTTCAAAGTATTTTGGACTCTAAATCTGGGGTTAGATTTAATTTTATCTTCTCAGAAACATGGGAATCTTACAATGTATTCAAAGTTGTATCATCGCATAAACAATACCCAGTTTTGTTCTTTCAGGAATAAAAAAAAAGATTTTTACTTGAAATAATACTTAATTAACTTGCAAGTGAGATGAAACATAAAGAAACAAACTAAGACATGAAACAAACATTTTTCTTTAAGGTGACCTAATACTAAGTTACAACAGTTTTTGATATCTGGAAAAAAAAAAAAAAAAAAAAAAAAAGAGAGATGGTATTCTTCTGGAAAGGTGGGACAAGATCTTTTTTAAAAAAGTTGTTTTTTGGCTATGGGAACAATAGAAGTGTTTGGGTTTTTTTAATATTACAATTTAACTGGAAGGGATAATTCAGTGCATAACACCTGAACTTGTTTTCCTAGAGGCTGGACCACTGTACATAGAGTGACATGAATGTGGTTATTCTGGAGATTCAGTGTCCAGAATCTGCCCTCAGTAACAGCTGCTTTAATGGATAACACTAGCACTAACATGTTCTTATCTGAGGTCAGGGATTGACCCATGATTTTCAAATCCATGCTACTGATTTTGTGATTATATGTATTTGAATATTGTAATTCACTTTAGCAGTCATACTGAATTAATTGTGCCCTCTGTGAACAAACTCTCTACACATACTTTTTTTCTGAATTGGTTTATATTTATTCTTTTTGTGAATTTATATTTAATATTAAACTTGCTAATCTAACTTGGTCTCAGAAGGCTGAGTATGATGGCTTAGCTCATATATTCCTTGCAAGGATTTAACTTCTGAACAAGGAAAAGAATCAATGGGGACTTCACTTGGAGAAATATAAACTTCAGGTATGAAACCCTACAGATTTCACTAGCTTTAACCTGGATTTCATCCAAGATATTGTGAGTTCCCATGTGGTGAAGATAATAAAAGGACAGGCTGCTGAGATTGTGCTTCTTATTACAATGCAACATGGATTCAGTGTCCCCAACAGTTTAGAAATAGCTGAAGTCTACTTAGGTGGCACAATAACTTAATGAAAAGTTATTTCAATATATTTTATAATTATAAATATATTTTTGTGATAGGTAAATTTCAATTCTTCTGCATCTGCAGAACCCAATTCATTCATCACATATAAATGCACATTATCCAGGCCACGGAGGGCATTTATATCTCATTTTAAAGATGACCTATATGTTATGACAAATTGAATCTTACCTAAAGCCTTTTACCTAAAGTCCACTGTATATCTGTCTGGTAATACTCTAGCAATTTTTCTTTGTTTTTCGGCATTATCTAATATCTTGTTAAAACAACTATATGAGAAAAAGTAATAAAATATTTTGGATATGATAGGTGTAATAGATAATTTTAAATTGGTGTGAGACATTTGAATTGTCAAGTAAATACAAGATACCTCTAGCATTATTCTGAGTTTCAGAGCCATTAACAAAGATGCAGGAACCTTCAGTCCCTCCCAGTAGGAAACAGGCACAGTCATTGACCATTTGAAAACAAAGCCTGTGTAACAGAAGTAACTATTAACCACAGTTTTAAGGACACACGTTCTGGTAAAACACTTTAAGAAATATGTTAGGACACTCAATTATTTTCTCAGACACTAGTTTCACTTCATTAAAGTATTCCTCCAGAAACAGATGTTAACTTGCCAGTGCCCTTTAAAATACTACGTAGTTCCTTGTACAGTAACGTTCTGACAATCAAAAAAGAGATTTTTTCAAAAATATGGTTAGTTGACACAACATTAATTCTCACATAAATCTAAATGCAGCCAATAACATTTCCATGTTGTGCTGATTGAGTTCTATTTTCACTGTAAGTACTCAAGTGAAGTACTTAAAATATACTATGTATCCTGAATAACTATATCAGGCAGCTGGTTTGGTTTGGTTTTCAGATTCCTCAGAGAAAGGCAACATTTTTGTAAGACATACAGCTTTATTTGTATTTTTTTAATTGCATTGGTATTTATTTTCTCAAAGGACTACAACAGAATCTTACTTGATGTACATAGCACTAAATGTAGTACTTGCATGGTACACATAGTACTGATAGGTGTATCAAAAATATG
Source organism: Falco punctatus (assembly GCF_963210335.1). Lineage (NCBI taxonomy): Eukaryota > Metazoa > Chordata > Aves > Falconiformes > Falconidae > Falco > Falco punctatus. Next base: position 65,609,929 of record NC_137582.1, on the reverse strand, counting down.
GTGGATAGGAAGAAGGATTATATCTAAGTAGTAGAGTGATATTTTTCAGAAATTCTGGATGAAATTGTCAAATGTTGGTCTCAGATTCACCTCACTTGCTCAGTTATGGGCATTTCAAAAGGGACCTTACTTAGGAACCTTACACTCTTTTTAAAGCTGATGGTAAATCTCAAATTCTTTCACTGCAGAAATCAAACACCTAGACTGATGTTTAATATTAACTACAATGCTATGTTTCAGAGTATTCAGTGCCCGGTACCTCACATGTAATCGATACAATACTTAGCAACTCAAAATGATGCATGTAAGAAGGATATGTTCATAATTAATCTTTTTAATAATTATCAGTACCTCTACAGGTGGCAAGTGTTTAATAAAACCTGCTTTGGCTACATGTACCCCTCTGCCCCTTCAGTTTCTGGGATGAGTGTCTAAAACATAAATTCATGCTCTACCTCTTCAGAAATCAGAATGCACCTTCCTTTAAAGGTTGTTGAGACTTGCTGAGACTTGTTGACAGATACAAATAAGCACTGGATAATGGCACAGGTCAGAGCGATTTTCAGTGAAGAAGTGTCCCATGGTAATTTTATCTATAAGGAGACTGACAACATCTAGATTAAGTTTCTGATCCAAACTACCATCTCCATGGCCCACTTTATCCATTGACTCTCTGAAAGCCTCCTTTGCTTTATATTAGCTTGTTAATACAGCTCCTGACTCCAGGACTGTTAAAACTGATAAACATCACCTAAAAGGGTGGACAGCTTTAGAAGGGGAGTTGACCTGCTGCATAGGTTCAGGAGGAGACTGTAATTCATTCCTCATATGAAGACCAACTACCATGCTTTCACAGAATAACTCTGAAGCAAGTCTACTACAGATTCCTGAAGATCTTTTCTTTTTCCTGTGGTCCCTTTCATGGGTACAGAGGGAGATTAGAAAGTCAGAAACAGGACAGGGATTTCTATTATTTCATCTTCTATTTTCCCTGTGATTACAGGTTGTTTTGTGGGTTTTTTTTAGTTTAACAAATTTAAGCACCAGAAGGGCCAAACTTTATAGGAGCTATGTTTCCTTAAAATTTCCATGACTTAAACTAGCATTTTTCTGTGGTTCTTGTTTGCAAAAGTTGCTTATCACTGCAAGCTTTTCACCTACTAAACAAATCAAACTTGTTCTGCTTTCATAACATTGCATTATCAATACCACTCAGTGTCTCTGGCATTTGCTATTTTGAAAATTAGTTTAGAAATACCTGTGGTGTTTCTTAGTGAAGTTGTTGTCAATGAGAGTTATCAGTGATGACATTTAGATATTTATAAAACCCACTGCCTTTCAATAAGATGAGATTATAGTTAAAAGAAATCCCTGTGTATTAAACACGATGTACAGCTGATCTATGTGCTAAAATGTCCCATTTCATAATAAATCTTCTGTTAGTAGGTTTTTCATGGTAAATCTATGACTAGATGCCAAACCATTTCATTAGCTAAATGAACCTAGACAAGAAGTAGATGATGTCTGTGTATTGGCAATCATTTATGTAGTCTGAAGTGAGACATGTTCCTGAATCACCATGTTGCTATGTGACTTTTTCTTATCATTTCTGATCATTCTGAAAGCTGTTGAAAAATGCAGCACTCTGGGTAATAGCTTGGTTACTTTCAGAGGAGTGGGATGAGCATAGGCTTTTGTGGTAACTCTGCTCAGAGCATTTTATTTCCTGCTCTGGACTCTGCATTCAGAAACAGAACAACTCCAAATCTGTGAGATATAAAGATGCAGCTCTCTGGCCCTCAGCAAATGAAGAGGATAATCTGTCCAATTAAATCTTTAAGTGTCACCTATTTTGTTCTTCCTGAATATATGAAAGTCTAGGGCTGAGCTGAAGCGGGGGAGAGGAACCGAATAAAGTCACAGTCAGAGCTGCAGTAGTAACCCCAGAGAGAAAATCAATAGGAAAATGATCAATATCAAATAAGAACAATGACAGGGCATCTACATAACTGCATACATTGAGGTTTAGCTAATACTTTACAATCTTAATCTATGGCAGTGCAAACATTTGCTAGTCTCCTGTTGTCAGTGTAAAAGGTATAGATCATTGATGGACCTGGTTCAGATTTGAAAGATATTGTTGCAGTCTACTTTCTTCAGCCTTACTACATTCTCAAGTGTTGCACTACTTTCATAAGAAGTGTATATAGACAACACTGAAATACCACAGAGACATTTACTTTCCCATCTCAGCTGATGAAAAGCTCAGTTTTAATAGATGCTTAATGTGCCAATTTTTTTTTTGATAAAATTTATGATTTGCTGTTTCAAGGAATAGTTCAGGTTAAAAAATCGATGTTTCTGAGAACCAGGTCAGGAAAAAAACATTCTTATATGCATGTTGGATAAAATTAGTTCAATTTTACATTGAAAAGCTTTTCATTTTTTTAACTTGAAATTAAAGTGTTTTAATAGCAGCAATGTGACTTACCCAGCTGTAGTCACATTATAAAAGGTACAGAAATCATTTTATTGCCGACACAGAGATGTTTTTATATCTTAGCTAACCAAGAAGAAAATAAAATTTTGTAAGTGTTGATAGGACTGTGTAAGACATGCATGCTATTTGCAGGCCTTTCTCTTCGTGCCTTTTTCTTCCAGTTGTTCCTCTAAGCTGTTATTGTCCAAGTTTTGGGGTAAAAGAGCTGAAAAGATTTGGGAAGAATCTCTGTCTTCATTTATTGTTACATCACTATTGGTAGCTAGTGAGCATAAACAATAAGAGAAAGGATGTAATGGGAAAGGTGAGAAAGGAGTAATGGACAGATTTGGAGGTAACAAGAGGAAGAATTGCAAGGGCAAGAGTTGGAAAGTAAGCAAGGGTAAATGATGGAGCACAATATAAATCAGGACAAGGCTGAGAACTGACAAGACCAAAAGGTGAGAAGATTAGGATCGTGGGGTGGGGTTGTAGGAGGTAAGTAAACATGCTGTGTAAGGCAAAAACTAGAGACAGAACAGGGAGAAAGGGCAATGTAGAAGGCTGTGGGATAGACTGAGTGGTTGTTGATCACTGAAGAAAATTTGCCTTTAAAACTGAGAACTGAATGCAAGACTGCTTATATCTACATTTAACTGCTGCTAGTACATATTTGTGAGGTCTGATGATGAGATTTATGCCCTCCTCCATTTTATGGGAGAGTCTATAAAAAGAAAAAGGCTTTAAAAATTGCTTTTAAAAGATGATCCATGAATTTAGTTTGATTTGCTCAAACCTTTATTTTATTTTATTTTATAAATATCCTTGTGTAGTTCAGTACTCAAAATGAGATATTTTGGGACTAAGTTCAAGCATGCTGTGAAAGAGGCTATTTTATGACCTATGCTCATTTGTGGTAGAAGTATATGTTATGTAATACGTTTTATGTATTATTAAATGTATTTCATACAACTGAAGAAACATAAAGTCTAGTCTTGTGGTTAAACTTTGATTTTGTTTCTTCTTTTTGTGCAGTATTCCTGTAGGTGGCTCCTCAGTTAACGTGAAACAACCTTTTTGGGATTGGCCACTAACCATTTTCTGAGTTTTCAAGAGAGGACACTTATGCACACTGTGTGAAACTGTTGCATTAATGCAGCTGCATAGCAAATAATGTACAAGTGTCAAGGTCTTTGAAATATCAAGTCCTAGGTGCTTCCAACTCAGTACCATGAATTCTTGGATAGTTTAAATTATTTTGCCCTTAACTTCTTTTTGACTCAGTTCCTTATTTAATAAATCTGGAATTTAATCTCACATATACTGTACAAAGAAATATATTAATGCTTGTAAAATGGTTAGTTCCTATGGTGAGAATACAGGAAAAATATGTGTGAAGAAATTAACAATTAAAGGTTCAGCTCAAGGTTTAAATACTACATTTAATTAGTCTGGAGCTACATATTAAACTAGGGCAAAAATAATATTGAGTGATGGAAGAAAATAAGAAATGTGAAAAATAGCATATCAAGCTATGGTTGCAAATGATATCAAAACACACGAAAATAAGAAATCTAGCCTCATCAGTTCTGACAAGTCTTAAATAATGTCTGAATTTTGAAGCTTACATTATTTTTTATCTTTTTTAGCTATTACTCTCAGTATTACTGTAAAATACAGATTCCTATTTTGGCCATTCAACATCACAGAGTCTGAGATTTCTGCCTCTCGCAGTTCCTATGACAACACACCCAGCTCACTGTTTCTGTCATTTTCTAATCTAGTCAGCAGGTCCTTTTTGTTCATTTTCTGGTTTACCTGTTTCACAGTAAAATCTGTTGACGTATAGATAACTAACAGAGACTGCTCACTTTTTGAACCTAGAACTCATAGCATCAACTGGAAATATTAAATGCTGTAGCTGCAACTGTTCATTTTGGTGTCATGGGTGCATGAGAATATCAGTATCCAACCCTTCCTGTATAGAAGGCACACTGCCTGGGTCCCTTCTGACCGGTAGAGCAATCAATGAATTGGCTTGATGGATATTACCTTATTTGCTGCTTCTCTAAAAAATTGAAGTAGTTTTGCTCAGTTGTGGCCAGCTGATACTTCAGAGTTGAAATCTCAGCTGAATTTGCTATTCTTAATTTGAGACATTAGGGCAATCATTAATTAAATAACATCAGGATGACATAGTCTCTTAGCAACAGAGAAATATAAAAAAATCTCACACATCAATAGGGCCTCTGTAATTGATTTTTCTAGGGAAGGGATAAAGATAGTTCACCTATAAACTTTTTACAAAAAAAAAAAAAAAAAAAAAAAAAGTTTTATTTGCTATATAAATAACTGTACAAAAAAACTGACATTATAGCATCCTGGCATGCAGTTTTGAAATTTCTCTCTCTGTCATTTCCTGAGTTCAAGGTCTATTTCTATAGTGGAATAAGCTGTATAAAATAATTAACAGATGCTGGCATTTGGTTTTACAACAGAAAATGTAATGAAAAATGTAAGTGATGTTACTTTGTGCTGAATTTTTTAGAATATGGGCCAGAAGAAAGGAATAGCACTTTGCTCAGAATACTTCATATTTAGACGTGAGGATTTTTTCTGTACAAGATCTACATGAAGAAGCCATATCTTACTCCAACCTTTTATATATTTATGACTCCTAGACATGCCATTGAATTGCAAATGAATACCATTTAGTGGATGCACAAATTTTTGCACAGTCAGGACCTCAGTTTTAAGAGCTTCACCCTCTCCTTCCTTTTTCAAAAACAATGCAGGTTTTCCTCCAAAAAAACCTAGTGGGACTGAAGGCCTGTTTCTAGCTTCGTCTCTTAAAGTAAAACTTTTTCTAAAATTCTATATAAAGAACACTTTCTGATGAACACTGAACGGGTCAGATCCTGTGGGTCAGAATCCTGAAAGCCCTATTCAGTGACAAATAATTTTTTTAAATCCAGTAAGTTTCTTAATATCCTTGAAGTTTCTCTTCTCTTCCTACCCCATCTGTTTCAGTACCTTGCCACGCTCAAACTTTTCCCTATCCTGTTGCTGCTACCAATCCTTCAGTCTTCTTCCCCCTTTGCATTTTTTGTCAGTTCTTCCACCAGAAACTAGATGAAAACTCTAAAATACCCCATAAAAACCTCAGGACTTACAGATCTATTACCATCATCCTTTTTCTTCCTTTTTTTTTTTTTTTGGGGGGGGGGGGGGCGGAGGGAGGGTTGGTTTTATTTCTTTGGGGTATGTGTTTGTTTGTTTTCTTGTAGTAAACACACTATAAATTTGTTTTCCTTGCTAGCTCACAACATAACTCTGGTGTCTTATAACTAGTTTTTATTTGATGCACCAAGCTTTTATTTTCCTTTTTGCTACTGAGCTCTGAGTTACCTGGTTTGAGGAAAAAATTAAACCAGTAGGTATTTGACATGTCCCATATGGCATTGCTGTAACAGGTATTGTTCTTTGATTGACAAAAGATTAATTATAAGTGTGCAGAGAAACGGAAGTTGCCTTCTAATCCAAGCTGTCTTTTCTGATGTTATATTAATGACGTACTACGGTGTGCTTCCTGCCACCTGAAATATATTACGGAAGTATCTCTGTTTCTTACTTTTAAAAATACTGCAACAGTTGTCATATCTTATCTAGGCCAGAGGCTACCTGTATTACTTTTTCATTTGTAGGAATTTACTTTCTCTGTTACAAATTACTTCTATGTCTATGTTGATTACCTGTAAGATACTGCTATGCTATCTCTCTTTAAAAAATCTGAGTGCTGGCTTGAGCAAACATCTTAGCTCCAGTCATTCTTGTAATTTATATATCACAAATCCCATTGTTATCTGTTATTGTCTCATCCTGGGTTATTATTAGGCTCTACCACTTTTGTCTTAGTCATATAATAAATAATAGGTTACAAATGTGTGTTGTCATTATGTCAGTTTTTGAGAACAAAAAGTATCATTTTAAACTGGTTTTACTAAATGAAAAAGAGTCACAACCAAGTTTTTACTAACTTTTTTTCATATCTGTGTTAATTTCAAAGTTATTACTAACAGAATAAAGACTTTATTTGGATATATCAGGGTAATTACTCCCTGATTTGGCATATTCAGTTTTCCATTGTTTTAATTGAATAGTATGCAGAGGTATTTAATGTGTGCCAGAGAATGCTTTATAAAAGAGCCATTACATGTTCTAACATCTGTTGATATCTAAAAATCTCATTATTTTACAGCCTTCAGGGCAGTTCCATTCCATTCTTTCTAATTCCAATATTGTTAGAAATATTGTTTGACTGAGCTTTTTAGCTTGTTTGTAGTCTCTTAAATCTTCCTTAGGCACTTGAGGTTGTCATCTTTAGACTTACTGCAAACAAAGCCAACTCAGCTCACTTTACACACAGCTGCAAGCGATTTCATGGCCTGTATTGGGTTCATCTTATGATGCCTGTGCTTTAGAATTACAATCCTAGCCTTTGATGTAGTCTTTGCATCTATGTTGCTCTAGGGTAGCCATTTCTGGAATGCACCGACCAACATGTGTTCCACATGGAACACACCCAAATGTTACCTATTTCATTGCCACTTCAGTTTTAGCCCATACTAATGTAAGGAAGTGGTCAGTTTATGAGCTATATGGATGGAATTGTCATTTTCAGTGTTTATGAACCAGTCAAAGGCCTTTCCAGCCTCCTTCTCATGGGACTGCAAAGCAACAGGCTCCATATGAACCCACATCTCATATAACACTAACACCTCTAGTGCTCCTGACTTCTTTCTGTTGTGCTCAGAAAGACATGACGTGATTTTTGTTGTGCCTCATTCTTTGAAATTGAGTTACGTAAGCCATTCCTTCATGCTGGGATCCATCATTCTGGTAGAAATAGTAATCTAGAACTTTCAGAATGTGGAAATTAATTCCACAGATACAAACCAGTGTCTGCAGTTCACAATGGATTGCATTTACAACCATATCTGCAGGGAGGACATTTTAGATCTTGAAAAAGTAGTGATTTAAAATAAGAACACATTGGTTCATTTACTTGCTATGTCTATCAGTAGATCTGGATATCTAGATGAAAAGAGAAATATTTGAGATCTTTCTGCATGTGATGTTCAACACAGGTGTACCCTATCACTGTAGAGTCTTGAAGTTCATGTGTTCTAGTAGCTGCATGGTAGCTTGGGACAAGCAAGTCCACTATAGGCATGATTGTGGCTTTGCCACATATATGTTATGGCCTCCGTATTGATAGTTACAGATATAAGTAGCTGTGTCTCCACAATAGGGCTTTGTGATGTTAATATAGTGGAAATATAACTATTAAAGAAAAAAAAATGGTGGCATGGGGAAGACTGCAAGACATGGCATCAGCTATGGCTTGTAGATATTTATGCCTTATGAGAACTTATGAGAACTTACACTTATCCCCTACAACAGCACAACAGATAATTATGATATTTCTCAAAGTGAAAAGAGGAGTTTAATATCTCAGATTAGGTTTATTCCATTTTAAAGTAAAACTATGGTTTAATAGTTGGATGCAATAGAACCAAGTTCTGTGCACTTGGTTTCCAAAATACATAGTTCAACCATGATCTTTCTGTCTTCTATTCTTGTGGCACCAGGTTTGGTCAGCAGATGACTACTCTTTCCTTGGATTTTCTATTAAGTGCTTCCACCAGCAAGATGATAAAGAATGACTGAGTATCATCATTGATGTGAGGTCATGTGAAATTTCGAAGGAATTCAACATTGGTCTAGTACTTTATATTTTCATTTAAACACTTGCACAAATGTATATTCAATATAATAAAGATAAATATTCATACATGCATAAATAATATTCATATAATATCACCAGATGAAAAGTAAATATGCATATAAAAAGCAAGTATACAGAAACTAGATGGTTTCCAAGGCAAAACCTGAAAGATTCTCATATGATCAGAATTTGGATATTGAAGCAAAGCATGAAGAAGTAAGGATCATACTCTGTTTAAGTATGAGATAAGCACAGCTACAAACAATCATTGGAAGTGACAATAAAATTGCTGTATATCAGAAGGTTGAGAGGTATATCATGAAACTGTTGAACATACAGAATGCTTTTTATGATGTTTACTTAAAAGGAATTGTTTCCTTTGCTGAAGTGTTTTAAATGATGTTTCTGAAAATAAATGCATGAAAATAAAAAAAATAGTTATTCCTATGATATTTTTTTAATAATTTGTGTTTTACATATTTATATTTTAATTGATTAACAAGCAGACCTAATATGTAGAAATACAGGCTTTCAAGGTACATGCAAAGTAGTTTAGAGGAATTATTTCTGAGCTTTATTGTGTTTGTGAGCTGCTTACTCCATTATTGTGTAGTTGCTGTTCACACTGTATGCTGGTCACTTGAAGCATTGCTCCTGCCTGGATGAGTCACTGCCTTCAAATACGACAATAACAAATGATGTTTATATGATTCATAATTTCTGAAACTTGAAATTTTTCTGATCTACCAACATTTTCTAAAATGCCAAGAAATCACCCAGAGAAGAATCATTGCCACTATAGGGAAGAGAAATTTTCTGAATTATAAGAATGTTCTGAGGTGAGAGAACTGACAATTAAAGTCACTGTAAAAGAACCAACAAACCCAGAAGGCAAATGCTAGATCAAGAAAAAGCAAAATATAAGCAATTGTCATTTTATAACTTTTTGGTTTAGAGTTAAAAAATTATATAGTTTTGGTTTGGGAACTAATTTAAAAACAATAATTAATAACACTTTTTCAGGATAAGTGAACCTGAATTATGTTTCACATCTTGTAGCTTGATGGGTCAGCTCTTCACAAAATGACAACAATCTGAGATTTCCAAAAGAATAGCTGGTAAGAAAACAGTAAACATGATCATTGTAACTTACCACGTTATTTCACTTTTGCTGTTCTACTAATTTGTTATTGTTCTCTGATTATTATTCTCCTTCTTAAGTATCAGTCTATTGCAGGGAATACTGAAGTTCAATGTATGTGGTAAGAAATGAAGTTAATAGTGATTGCAGCAGACGGTATATTGTCAAATATGTTCTTGTGACAAACCAAACTTTTAACGGAACAATTCCCTTTCCATAGATCTGAATTTAGCATTGTCAAAAAAACCCCAAAAAACCAACAACCAAAAAAAAAACCCACAGAAAAAAAAAGCAGCTTAAATTTAGATGAAACTATAGAATAGAAAAGGAGCTATGTTATGGCATACAATACACAGTAGTGAATAATTTGTGTTTTATTTAACAAAAGAATATTAAGAGTTCTGATTCTGCTGGTTTTCTCTCTTGGACTCGATGATCTCAAAGGTTTTTTCCAACCTAAATGATTCTATAAATCTATGATTATATGCTTATGCTGGTTTTCTCCCTTAAATCAACTTCATATCGGTTGTAATCCAGACTAACTACTTCTTGTGTGTATAGATACTACAGATACTACTAAGGGGAACCCTTTTTCTTCCTGAAAGTATTTTTCTTTTTTTTTTTTTTTTTTTTTTTTTTGGTGTGTGTGTGTATATGCACATGTCTATGTTTGTTTGTGGTGAATCCTATAGATTTAAAATTATAGACATTAACTCCTAAATATTTAGCAAGAGAATTAAATCTGGACTACATACCAGACCATCATTTCCCTTTTCCCTGATAAAGAGGCAATCTTTCACTTTAATGATGAGGAAAACAAATGTTTCTGATCATGGATAAGAACACAATTTGTAGAGGATATGGAAATGCACAGGGCACATTATAATCTCACCACCAGTGTACACTACTGAAATACAACCAGCAAGACCTTGCACAGGTTGCTCTAGGCCGTTCATGCACAGCCACACTGCTAATGAGTTATTTTATCCAGAAAAGCACGTGATGAATATTAATATTGAAAATCTAACTCACAATGGTCCTTGCTGTGAGATACTTTTTACTGCTGGATTTCACCTATGCCTCTTCCTCAAAATGTTTAATATATTGTGCAGCAGTTCCATGCTTGGAGCCTGATATTTTTAGGAGCAAACTAATTCCATGTCCTGGTTGGAATGAGTCAGAGGCACCCTTTTACATGAGCTGAGCATTTGACTTAATTTGTTAATTTTGCTCAGATTGTTTGTGGAAATTTGAGATAATTTTTGTTCATTTTATTTTCTTTAATTGAAATTTTTAAAATACCATCTCATGATGAAATTCCAGATAGCCTTTGTGCATTTGAAAGCCCTAATGCTCTCAGAATTGTTTGTTATAGTGTACTGGGTCTGTCTGGGATGGAGTTGATTTTCTTCACAGCAGTATGTATGGTGCTGTGTTTTGGGTCTGTGACTAATACAGTATTGATAACGCACCAATGTTTTGGCTCTTGCTGAACAGTTCTTGCACAGTGTCAAGGGTTTTTTTGTTCATTTTGGGTTTTTTTTCCTAATTCTTCCTCATCAGCAAGGAGGCTGGAAGTGTGCCCAGGACAGCTGACCTAAAGTGACCAAAGGGTTATTCCATACCATATGGTGTATGGTAAAAATCCATAAAATCCATAGAAGCTTCACCAAAGGAAGAAGTGAAGGCATTTGTGGCTGTGCATTTTGCCTTCCCCAGTAACCATTACAGGTGCTGAGGCCCTGCTTTCCAGGAGGCGGCTGGGCAACTTCCTGCTGATGTGAAGTGGTGAATAAACACCTTATTTTGCTTTGCTTTTGTGCATAGCTTCACTTAACTTTCATCTTGAAAATGTTTGCAAGTAACAAAAAATTATTCTTAGATGTTATGCCAAGTCCTACTTTCTCTTACAGTAGAGTCAATTAATCAAATCAAATGTATGAAATGCATGTCTTTGTCCACAAAGACTAGCTTTACAGGTACCTAGTGCTCAGATTAAACAGAATAGTCTGTTACTTCTCAGATTATGATTTTCACTATTGAGAAGCTTGGCATTATTTCAGAGGCTACAGGGGGTACTCATAGGTTTGCAGCAACAGGGGCTCTGTAGCCTGAGATGTTAAAATGCAGTGAGCGCAAAGCAGGGAGATTTACCTTCCCTGGTGAACTTGCCCTCACTTGGCTTGTCTATGTTTAGAAAATATATTGTGTCAGGAATGAGCAGAAGCTTTGTTAAATTTGCCTGAATAGCTTATAATTAAGCCCTTCAAATACACAAGATGTTGCTTTTCAAAAAGCAATCACATTTTAATCGATATCTATATTTAAATATTTCTGTCAAAAAAGAAAAAGAAATAAGAGGCATGAAGCGGCAAAACTCCTACCAAAAACTGGGCTGTGAAAAAGAACAGCTCTGTGCCATTTTACCATTAACAGATATAATAAAAAAGAAAAAAAGCTAGTGTTATTAAAAGTGAGAAAAGTTTAATAAATGATGCATAATGCAAAATTGCTGATATAATTGTCTGTTGGGTTCTGTTTTACAAAATAATTCACTTTTTTTCTTCTAAAAGAAATTTTTTTGTCTTGGTAAAAATATAAATTATTTTACTTTCTTTCTAGCTATCTACGCATCCTTTTTAATTCCTTCATTTGTTTTAGTACAGTTATGTGTGATTTAGAATCACAAAATAGCTGAGGTTGGAAGAGACCTCTGGAGATTTAGTCCAGTCCCCCTGCTTAGATCATGGTCAACTTGAGCAGGATGCTCAAGGTGATACCCAGTCATTTCTTAATTATCCCCAGTGGCACAACTTCTCTGGACAAACTATTCTAGCATTTGACTGCCTTTGTAGTGAAAAAGTTTCTTCTCATTTTTAAATGGAAATTCCTGTATTTCATATTGTGCTCATTGCCTCTTGCCTTGTCTTTGGGCACAACTAAGAAGAGTTTTGCTCGTTTTATTTTTTACTCACTTCTGTCAGGTATGTATATACATTAATGAGATCATCTCTGAGCATCCTTTTCTCTGGGTTGAACACGTCCCAGCTTCCTCAGCTTCTCCTCATATGACAGATGCTTCAATCTCTTAATCACTGGGAAACTAACTAGCTAGAAGTAAATCCAAAGAAATTTAATGTCCACAAGTATGAGCAAAGCAAGATAATCTTTCTTTGCATCAAGCTTTGAGCATCCACTTTGAGAACTGAAATAGAAAATATTCTGGTAACGATTGCTGAAAACATGGTCTGCACTTGCTTGATATAAAGAATATGGATAATGTGAATTAACTGACTCATTCCAAAGTAAATGAGAATCCTACCACATTATCTTTAAAAATGAATTCCACTACTGCTTTGGCATAGTTAAAGGAAATGAATTAGTGCTTAACCTTCTTAATTTTTGTTATCTGCATAGTGTAAATTCAATATCTTGTGAATGTACTGCTTTTTTCTTTTTCTCTTTTTCGTTTCTTTTTTTTTTTTTTTTTAGTTTGCTGATGTTACTTAACAATGCTTTCAAAGAACAGAGAAAGTCCAAACTGTAAGAATAGATTGTCTTCATAAGGCCAGATATAGTATTATCATTAGAGAGGGATTATTTACTCTTTATCAATCGTTTGAGACAAGATAACGGTTCATAGATTATGCAAAATCTGTGTGTTCAGAAAAATCTGCAGTAAATGAAATTCCATAACTTCTCTCTTATTTCTTCTTACCATAATAATTAAAAAGTTGTAATATCTGGTGATATTTTTACTATAAAATTACCTTTTGTGAAATTCATTTAGTCCTACTGGACATATCGATGGAGATATCAAACAAAATTAGTAACTTTTTCAATCAACTTTTTTTTTGCTTTTTTTGTGAAATCATCTTTCTCTCTTTTCCCTTTACTAGACAAATTGTGAAATAACCATCAAAACAACAGCAAAGAATCTGATAATTTCCCTATGCTTTGTTCGAAAAATCTCTTATCTTTTTGCTGCTCATTTAGATTTTTCTCAGAACCTCTAGATCTTCCCTTAAGTAGATGTCAAAGACTTGGTGTAGTTGTCATGCTAAAGTTTTAATTAGCAGGTGTAGAACAGGGTAGAATAATGACTTTCCCTTGTCTGTTATTAATTACACCAACAGAGTCTTTCCTGCTATGCCACTATTGCTGTATTTGTGCTTTGGTTTTCATATCCTATCTAAAGTAAAATGCAGCACTCTTTGTCAAAGATCATTTTATTGATCACCGTATTGTGTATCAAAACCACATTGAATTCTGATGATGTCCTAGTTTTGTCCACAGACATTTTGTTCCATTACCTAAGTTGTTAATAAAGTACTAAATAGAACTGGTCCATGGCAGATTGCATATGAAAGTTGTTATTCTAAGGCACTGAAGGTCAGTTGAGGTTCTTCCTCCAAGTAATAGTTAATATTTCAAAACAGAAGTTCCAAGTGTCTATACTTTTGTCTTGTTTATAATGAAGAACCAGAACCTTATATTGGTGTTAGTATTGGCCTTTTCTGCTTTATGATGAAATTAAATATAAGATTGAAAATTTTTGTCTCTGATGGACTTAATCTCAAAACATATCATCAATGCAACTGTGAAATATAGATTCAGAGGCATGGTAGTTGTTCCAAAGCAATTCATTACAATGGACATTGTATTTACCTGTGAACAGTACTGGAACAAATATGGAAATAGTAGTTCTATTTCTGCTCAGTGTGTGCAGAAATCAGTATGTCAGGGTCTGAATATGGATGCCCTGTTTCCTTCACTGAAATGGTTGACTAAGAAGCATACTTCTATCTCACTGGACCTAGAATATAATTTTCCAACTGAACAGCTTGGGGAAGAGATTGTTTACATCAACATCATATTTATAGTAAAATGCTTGGTACGGGATTTGTGTTTGACATCATGGCCTTCTAGGACATATTTTTCTTTCCCCTTTGGTCTTTAGTGGTCTACACTTTAAACAGATTACTTCGATTTTATTCTGACTTTAGTAAGATTTAATGTCATCCCCTAAAGATGAGCAGCGACAATAAAACACCAAATCAATTTATTGTTTTCTCAGGCATTTGGAACATAAAATGCCAAAGGTGTTAATGTGTTTGGAAAATGTCTACAGTTTTAAACACTGACAAAGTGCAAGAATTCCTGTTTCAGTTTTTTTATTTCAAATATTCAATCTCTCCTATTAATGTTGTTGTCTTCTCCAACATCAGACCTTTTTTTAACTCTTTCAAGAGCTCTGAAGATCCTGGCATGTCACAATAAATATTTACCCATCCAACAGAAATTACATCTTTTTTAGTGTTTTAGCATTTGTACAAAAAGTCTTAGTAACATTGGAATAAGAAATAAAATGAACGAGGTTGCACAAAATCCATTTATATACTCACACATAAAAAGCTGACAGTAAAATCTGATAACTGTAGTGAGTAGTAGACTCATCTTACTGCAACTAAGAAAATCTGCTTTTCTATTCTGTGTTACCTCTTACGAAGTTTGTAAAATTTAAACGTGTATTTCCACCTTTCTCTGTGCAGTTTTCTTATTCATATTGTGAATAAAACAAGGCTTTTAAGTGTTGAAATGTGATAGATACCAGGGTATTTGTAAAAGTCTTGCTCTAAACACTTCACAGTAGCAAGACTTTAATATATAGCAAAAAGCACAGATCACCTTAGCTACTACTGTCTCAGACTGTTAACATTGTGAAGTCACAAATCAGAAATCCCAGATGAGAGTGATATATAGTTCTTCGGAGTCAGTAACCAAGGGCTGAAGATGTAAATAGGATTGTGAATAGTACCCTGATAAACTGAGTAGGATTACAGCTGCCACCTTGGCAAAAGAAAACAGGGTTTTTTCAGTGACACAAGTACATACTTCACACTGAAATTTTTGCTGTCAGATGGTGGTAACGAGGTGTTTGCTTCTCTGTCTGAGGAGGTAGATGCTTCAATGTGATAAACACAATGGTATCAAGTGTGGAGATGACAGGTCTAAGATTAGGCATGAATTTTCCACAAGAAATAAGGAGATATTGGATTATACTGCCATACTTCATGGGCAGATGACTTTATTTTCACAATTTCCATTGTGTATCACATATATTGAAAAGGACCTGGGGGTGCTGGTTGACAGCCAGCTGAACATGAGCCAGCAGTGTGCCCAGGTGGCCAAGAAGACCAACAGCACCCTGGTCTGTATCCAAAACAGTGTGGCCAGCAAGGCAAGGGAAGTGATTGTCCCTCTGTACTCAGCACTGGTGAGGCTGCACCTCGAATACTGTGTTCAGTTTTGGGCCCCTTACAACAAGAGACCATTGAGGTGATGGAGTGTGTCCAGAGAAGGTCAATGAGGCTGGTGAAGGATCTGGAGCACAAGTCTTGTGAGGAGCGGCTGAGGGAACTGGGGTTATTTAGTCTGGAGAAAAGGAGGCTCAGGGGGGACCTTATTGCTCTCTACAACTACCTGAAAGGGGGCTGTAAGCAGGTGGGCGTAGGTCTCTTTTCCCAGATAACAAGCAATAGGACAAAAGGAAACAACCTCAAGTTGTGCCAGGTGAGGTTTATATTGGCTATCAGGAAAAATTTATTCCCTGAAAGGGTGGTGAAGCATTGGAACAGGCTGCCCAGGGAGGTGGTAGATTCACCATCCCTGGAAGTGTTTAAAAAATACATAGATGTGATACTTAGGGCCATGGATTAGTGGTGGACTTGGCAGTGCTAGGTTAACAGTTGGACTTGATGATCTTAAAGGGGTTTTCCAACCTGAACAATTCTATGATTCTATGATACATCACCATTTTTACAAATAGTAAATCAAAAAGAGACTAAAATCAAAAGTATCCATTAACTTGGCCTAATTTAAAGAATCCAAAATCAGCTTTTGGAAAGTAAAAATTTAGAGCATTTTTCTTCTCAATGCACAAATATTTTAGCGGCTCAGGTTCAGAATTCTCAGCATACAGAACCATACAATTACCAGACATCCAGGGAAAGTTTAATTTTAGGTGATTTTTCTCTAATAATACACTGTAGCTCAGTAACAGATTCAGAGAAAAACATGCAATTTTGCAGGGCAGCACTTAACTTACTAATGTGTAAGACTGTGGTTTCTTTTCTTGTAACCCCTGCTTTGTTCTACATGCTCTTGCCACCTTTGGTGATAAATTATTCCACCCCAAGGCACAGTACAAACTGTGTGTTGAATGAAGCATTGATCATGGCTTCTGGAAAATTAATATGTGAGCACATAAAAACTGGAGCGGTATGAAATCAAGTACACTTAATTTTGACTGCATAGAAAATGCAATTGCAAACATTTCTAATTTTCAACTAATTTAAATAGATGCTTTTTAAAAATTTCCTCTGAAACATTGTTGCTGGAGTGAAGGAACATGCCTATTCTTTGTCTTTCATTGTTATGCATAGGGGAACTTAAATTCAGTTTCACATATTTTCATACTCTCCTTGGCACACGTGCTGCCAAACAAAATGTCTTTGATGAAAGCTTTTAAAAAGAAAGACTTTCTTGCCATGCCATTCCCGCTCACCCACCCCCCGGTTTCCTTATAGGATATTTCTACTGCTAGGAAATACTTTAAATCAGTTTGGTTAGCAAAGCAGTAGATTTTTACACACCATTCCAAACTAATTATATAGTTACAAAGGAATGAGTCACACCAAACCAAAGGTATGAGGGCTCCTGATGAACTCACCATAACCATATATTCCTTTCATTGATTTCATGGAGCATGTCTCAAATGACAGTAGCAGCACTGCAGGTGCTGTTGAACACCACCAGTGATGCAATTAAATAGAAAAAATCACATTAATTGATTAAACGTTATTTTTTTCTTGCCTAGTGTCTCAAGATAATGTTAGATTATCTGATTCTGACACTCTTTATACATAAAAGATACATGCAATTTTTATTTTTTCTCCTATTTTTGGACTGGGCAATATTTTGTCATACAATAACCAAATCCGATTTCTGAGAATATTGATTCATCTGAAAATTTTCAGTAGAAACAAAAGAATTTTAATGACCAATTTAATACTTCTTTTTTTCCTCTCATGACTTGTTTGTAGAAAACTTTATCTAAATATTGTCTCTGTTTTGGAAGTCAGTAGTTTAGAAATTTATTAAGAATGTATTTCAATGTGGAGTATATTTACACATGTACTGAGTCTCTGACCTCCAGAAGATTCTCTGTAAAGATTTTTGTCTAAATGTTTTAATCTAAATGAAAATTCAGTTTCCCTCCAGCTGATTAGTGTCACAATGTGGCATCAAATTAATTATACTGGGTTTATGTGGCAAAGGTTTGGTGGTTGCAGGAGTGGCTTCTGTGAGAAGACACCAGGAGCTGCCTTCATGTTGGACAGAGCCTGTTCTAGTCGGTTCCATCTCGAAGACAGGCTTACTGCTGGCCAAAGCTGAGCCATCAGTGACATTGGTAGTGCCTCTGAGATAACACTGCAGAAAGGGTAAAAACTGCTGTACAGCAGCAGATGGGAAAGAGGGATGAGAATATGTTAAAGAAACATCCCTGCAAGCCCCCCAGGTCAGTGCAGGAGGGGAAGGGGGGGCTCCAGGTGCCAGAGCAGAGATTCCCCTGCAGCCTGTGGTGAAGCCCATGGTGAGGCAGGCTGTGCCCCTCAGCCCATGGAGGCCCATGGTGGAGCAGATATTCACCTGCAGCCCGTGGAGAACCCTATACTAGACCAGGTGGAGATGCCCTAACTGATAGCCTGTAGAAAAGCCATGCTGGAGCAGGTTCCTGGCAGGAACCACAGTCCATAGAGAGGAGCTCATGGAGCAGCAGATTTTCCGTCAGGACCTGTGACCCTGTGGGAAAGACCTTTTGGAGCAGTCTGTTTCTGAGGGGCTGTACCCCACAGAGAGGACCCACACTGAAGCAGTTTGTGAAGAACTGTCTCCTGTGGGCAGCACCCCACAGTGCAGCAGGGGAAAAGTGTGAGGAAGAAGGAGTGGCAGAGAAAGCATTATGAACTGACCACAACCCGCATTCCCCATGACCCTGCGCTGCTTGGTGGGAGGAGGTAGAGAAGTTGGGATTGAGTTTAAGCCTGGGAAGAAGGGAAGATTGGGGGAAGGTGTTTTAGATTTTTTCTTAGTTCTTATTATCATACTCTTTATTTGGCAATAAATTAAAATAATCTTATCATAGAATGATAAAACCATAGAATAGAATAGTTTGGGTTGGAAGGGACCTTTAAAGGTCATCTAATCCACCACCACCACCACCACCCCCTCCCCGCCCCTGCAATGAGCAGGGACATCTTCAACTAGATCAGGTTACTCAGAGCCCTGGCTGACTTCACCTTGAATTTTTTCAGGGATGGAGCGTCTACCACCTCTCTGGGCAACCAGTTTCCCCAAATCTTCCCCAAATCGGGTCTGTTTTGCCATGACAGTAATTGGTAAGTGATCTCCTTATCCTTATCTAGACCCATAAGCTTTTCATAGTATTTGCTCCCCCTGTCCTGTAGAGAAAGGGGTGATAAGAGCAGCTTGGAGGGCATGTGGCAGCCAGAAAATGTCAGCCAAACACATAACAAATATTACAATAAAAGTATTTTCATTTCTACAATATAAAAAGTGAGAAATAGAAGAAAGGGGAGCTACAACCTAAAATGCAGAAGGCTGGATTTTTTTCCATATTTTCTCTTTTTTTGCCATATATTTAATATATTTGCTTCACAATTATTAGCATGAGGAAACAAATAATTGTTTTGCAGGTGCACACATTGCAAAGAATCATTGACAACTTGATGAAACTAAGAGACAATTCCACTGAAATTTGCATTAGGAAGAGACAATTGTTCCACTGGACTTCATATTGGATTGTGAACTGGACCATAAAGAGTAACTGCTGCAGTGTATATCCCAGATTCTTTACTAAAACTTTCAGTACTAGAAGTACCACTTGCAAGAGAATTTCCAAGCCCTTGATGTAATGCCATACATTTAGGACATGCTTTCTACTTTCTCTTCATTCATATTTATTAGTCTTAATCTTAAGAAAGAAAGTCTTCCTTAGTTTCAGCAAATGGATTTTGCCCACTAAGGTAACAAAAGGGGACATTAGCACACTCAACACAGAATGGCTAGCACCTACTGTTAGCCTTTTGTCTTACATCTCTTTGCTAAGACTATGCAGACTATCTGAAAAAACTCACAAAAACAATATCATGTAGAGGAGATATTTTAATGCTAATAGAACCATTCTGCAAAATGTTTTACAGTCCATATGGTGACCCCTTGCTCTTTTTCATACACTACGGGGAGAGAATGGTGTCTTCATTTCCCTGTTTTACAGGTTTAAATTAGCCCCACATTGTTACATTTGTTTTCTCCATTTTTTCTGTGAGTTTTCTTGGGTATGTGAGATGGGACCAACCTCTTGATGTTGTGGATCCATCCAATCCACCAAAAGCAGAAGGAAATCCACAGTGAATGTTCACTTCATATTGGCTTGCATCCTGATTTCATCTGGGAAAGATACTACATAAGCAAACAGCTGCTTTTTAAGTGGAAAATAAGTGCATAGCACATTTACTTTACATATTGATTGTGTCATTGCTTCTTTTTGCAGAATATAATAAAACTTACTCATATACACTGTTTATTTCTAGTCACTTCAAATCACTTCTTTTCATGTTTGTGTTTTTTTTTAATTAAAACAGCAAAAATCACTACATCCCTTCTATAGAGGTTTGTTGAAGTCTGTTTCATATGTCATTGTATTTGCCAGTGTATTTTTGAAAACTAAAAAATCACTTGACAAAGGCCTGTAGAATCTGATTGGTAACAATACTATGTCTCAAAATAAATTGCCTAATGCCTATCGTAACATATACTGATGGTAATGAGTCTCAACTCATAGCTCTAGGTGGTGCGAATTCAATGATACATAATTGTCTTTCACTAGTATTCTGCATTACAGACATTAAATTAGCTTATGTCTTTACTTCATAGGTGATATAACAACTGCTACATTTCTAAACTCCTGGACTCTGAACTGCAATTATTACCTGAGCAGCAGCATGGAAATGACTGGTGACAGACAAGACTCATTTCCTGACCAGGTTCTGGCTCTCTTGCACTCCTGTTGTCATGCTTTGTTGGAGCAAGGATACAGGAGCAGTGTCTATAGTGATGGCCTCTTCAAGTTAATTGCAGCTGCTGAGAACAGGGTAAGGACTGAAGAGTTCAGGGAGCACTCTGCATTTCCACTGTCTTCCGTTTAGAACATTTTTTGAGCATAGCTTTGGAATAGTCTCTTAAGAAAAGAAACAAATAGAATTTGAAAATCCCAATAAGTATGAAAGATGGAAATGGAAACTGGCTGCTAACTCCTAAATTATTATGTGGCCAGAATTTTATCCTGCAGACTGGTATGGATTTTTTTATGAGGTTGGATGAGCACCTTCGGTTCTGTGACTTTTTGAATAGAACAGATAAGTCAAATCATTTACAGAAGGGCTTAAAGGTTGTTCCCAACATTCTTGGGATTCTGCAAATGGATAACTTACTAAGAAGAGGGAGGGGGAAGGAAGATCCTTATAAATTGCCAGTTGAATAAGATATGTTTCATGTACCTAATACCATGGAAATATTTTCTAAGAGTTAAACTTAAAAAAATTGCTTTATACTTAATCTTTACATTGATCTCAGTGAGAGGTTTTGAATGCTCTGTAGGCTTGTAGCTCTGAATGTAGTTGTCTGACTTTGAGTGCAAATGTGACATTTTTGTCCTTTATTTTTATCTCAAATTTTGCTCCACTTGACTCCAATTTTAACACTTTTGTCCTTTTCTTTCATCCATTTATGATCAGTAACAGCTTTCAAGCCCCCAGCTTTAATGAAGAACTTCTAACACTTGGTATATGATATTCATAAACATTTCTTCATCTTGTTCCATTTTTCACTCACAATACACAGCATGAGAATACAAAAATCTACAAGGTAGAAAGAGTCAATAATATCTAGCTGCAAAAGTGACTTTTGTTTGACAATTTTTGTGAAGACTGGAGGGATATATAAATATACAGCAGACAAATAGGATCCACAGGGACCCCTTTAAGATCTTTATGAATATTTGAAAGGGCATCTGGATACATGGCTACACAGGGCAATCAATTGCTATGAATTTTTATTTCCCCAAGCACTCAAAGGGAATGGCATGACAGGTATGTATTATCAGCAAGCTTAATTTAAAGAAACATGGGGTTTATTTTCATAGGACCACGGGGAAGAAAAAAACTCATCCATAAGTAATCTCATTTAAATTGAGGCTGGCAAACTGGTTACTTAATTACTGCAATTATTGTAAAACTGAATGCTTCCTATTATTTTTAGAGGCTGTATAGTCTTTTTTGAATTTCAGCACTGCTTCTCTGGAAATTTGAAAAGCAGTCTCAGGAGCCTACAGAAATGAATAATGAAAAGAAACCTTTTTATGGAATTGAAAATCAAATTAGAAATTGGGATTTTGAAGGTGTCCTTCCTTCCTTCCTTCCTCTATAGAGACTACTTTTCAAAAAACACTGAGGGAGAAGAGTTCAGATCTGTAAGCTTATCTTGACAGTGACCAATTGTTTCAAAATTAGAGATTTTGTCAGAGACAATTAGAAATGGTAGTGTCACTGGAAATCCCATTGTCACTGTCATTTATGTATATCTTTTGTGAAATATATATATATGTAATAAGAAAAACCACATATTAACTCATACTTGTATTAACCTGTAAGAGGAGGCAGTATTCCATCTATTTAAACAAACAATAGCAAAAATACCTTCTATTTCTTTTTACCATTTTTTTTAAAAGTCTAGTCAAGTCCAAAATGTTTTTCTTATCAAAGCTCAAGTTTAAATAGTGTAGAAGTAACTACAATCAGGAGATCAAAAAGGAGGAAATATACTGCAGAGATACAATATAATATATATAGTATAAAAATGAAGACTGTGGTTTGCCTGTGTGGGTACTCAATCACATATACAACCAGAAATGTAGTGTGTATGCAGTTTCCCTCTTTGAGATCTTAAATTCACTCCTGCAAATCCAGCTATTTAATCAGCCATGACATTATTGGCTCCAGAAATTATTTGTAGAAGACACAAGTTGAAGGACTTGATACAGAAGGTGTCACAGTTATTTTAAGTTATCCTAAGACACATGCTCCTTAGTTTTGCCATGTTTCAGTTAGCTCAAATCTTTAGGAAGACTATAATCCAAAACATGTTGCTGATGTGGAAGTCGCAAACAGTATAAAATAGCTGGTAAATTCTAAGAAACCAGGAGACAGGAATTAATTTATGGAATGAAATATTTGCTTGGTGATTATTCAGGGGCCTCAGGGCATAAACTTTTTTACCCAAAAATCAGTTCCCTTGGACCTTGGTCTTAGGGAGAACTGTTTTTCCTTTACAGCGTTCCTTATACACAGGCTACTGGCCATAAAAAATATTGAATCCATTATAACCTTGCAGAATTTCTCAAAATCATGTCACAGCAAAGTTCCTAACTATTTTCCCAGATCAATTCCAGAAGCACTGTTTCTATGAAATTAAACTTGTTTTTTTTTAAGAAAAAGTGCTTAAAGCTAAAATATGGAACATACAGATGAGTGATTTAAGTGGAGAATAATATTTACCTTAGTAGCTATTCTTTCTGAATATTGTGTACTGAGGTTTCACCTCAAGCTATTTCTGATCTACAGATAGCCATTAAAAGATTGTTGAACTATGTACACATGAAAAGCTGGTTCAATACTCAAATATATGACTGACTCAGAAGTTGTCCTGATTAAATAACAATTGAACTTAAATAAAGCCAACACCAACTACAGAAACTTGTAAACACCTTTTTTCCCCCTACTTATTTTAATCCATTCATGTATTGGATTTTTAGCTTCACCTTTTTTCTTAAAAAAAAAGATTGAAGTACAGAATACAAACTCCTTTGCATTTGCATAACATAAATGTTGTTCATTTAAATGCTATGGGTTTGGTGTTTGTGGATACTGGAGTTAAGATTTCAGTATTGATACTGGTTAATGTATGTACTCCATAAGAAACATCTTGCTGTTTATTTCCATTTGCTGATGGACTGGATACTTTGCCTCAGTTCGTTAGTAGTGTCCTATCAATTTAGTGTCTCTTGTTTTGAGTAGATGACTGTAAAAATGGCTTGAATACTCAGAATTGTGTGTGCTCATTAGTCTCACATATCAATGTAGTTATCAAATTTCCCTTGAGGAAATAAGTAAAATTACTTGTGTGTGATATTTGTAGCACTGAGTATTAAGCCATGCAATCTACTGAAGTCACTGGGATTCTAGCCTGAGAAAAGCATACAGGATCAGACTTATTTTCAAGATAAAAATAACAGAATTTCTTCCAGAATTTCTTTGCATCAGTTTTAGAAATCACTTTGCATTTTTCTAACAATTACTAGGTCAGATGAGGTTGTCTTCTTTTCTAAACTATGTTGAAACACAATTGTGTCTGAATGACCCTAATCTTGAACAAGTTATAGGTCAGATTCTACTAGTTCTGGAAAAAAGATATGAAGTTTCTGTCTCAGGACAGAGGACACAAGTTAATCCTGCTTCCCCATTGTTTTAAAATAAGACAAAAAATTTGCAAGGAAACTCCAAAAAGCAAGACACCTAAAAGACTTTTATCAAGAAAATTTGGTGGTAGAGTTTCAGACGAAAACATCTGCTAGCACTCTGTCTGAAATATTGATACATTTCTATTCATCACCACGGACTTGAGCTCCTCACACAAATCTTCAAGCACAGCAAAGTGGCCAAAGAGCTCCTAAGTCCAGGCTAGCATCTCATTTCTTAGATCACCCTTTTTTTCACTTAAGGTGTGGGATATAGTTGTTCAAGTTCCTCGTATAAGAATGTACAGAGAGAACCCTTTTGTGAGAAGATTTCTGACTCCCTTCAAAAATCTATTTCAGTGGTGGAAGTAGGAATCTGCTCACACACAGACATAAACATAGGGTCTGTTTTTGAGAAGATCTGAACACTAAAGAGTAGATTCTGAAATTAGGTGTTAATAGTTAAAAAAAACAGAATTACCAACATCTGAATTCAGGTATATTCATGTGAACATTATGGCCTCTAAATACATATTTTTAAATTGCTATTTTTCTTCTTTCTGATTGCAATTGTTGAAAACCACAAGGTCTATAAAATCTTGGAAATATTTCCATTTGTTACTTCTCTTCCCTTCTGCCAGTTCATGAAACTTTGGTTCAGTTCATATTTGTTACAATATTAATTTTGTTCACTACAGTGAATTTTGTTGTCTGTAAAAATATTTTGATAGCAGTTCAGACAAAACCTTGAAAATACACTGCATTTTGGTTCAGATCCACCCCCCCACTGCCCCAGTATTCCTTTAATTCTGATAGATAGCTTGGTATACCACTAAACATTTTCTCTACTTGAAAGCAGTTGAAAAGGGATATGGAAGCTCTGATCTACATTCCCAAGGAAGTATAACACATTAAATCAGAGCTGTGCATGCTTTAATCACCTTTATTTTCATTGTAGTTCAAGAGAGTAATTTAAACAGTAACTGGCTACTAACCTTGTTATCTGAGTCTCTCTATAGTCTCTACTGTAGTCGGCAACTCTGTGTCTCTTACTCTTGTTATTTTTAGATCCTTGCTTTCTGCTTCCTATTCTACATTTAGCCTGTTGTTAGAAACATGTTTAACTCTTCGTTTTCAATGATACTGAAAATCCTTGCCAGTTATTTAAACTCCCATATAAAAATTACTCCACATGGGCAGAATTCGCTTCACGGCTTCAATGAAATCTTACGCTATAGAGCTGAATCTGTGTTCATTTCACTGTATGCAGGGGACAGCTACAGATACAATCATTTGTGCATATTACTCTCTGCAGGCTGCATGTATCTAAGACAGGCCTTAGGGCAGTGTTCTCTGTTAAGGTCACAGATGGAAAAGGGTGTTAAGATAGCTAACACAAATAGAACTAGTAAAAATAGTGTTAAAATGTCAAACTTTAAAAAAGTATGAACATTGAAGAAAAAGATGGTCACGGTGGTCCCATTACTTCAAGTATTCAGTCAGAGCTCAGCTGTAGAAGCCTAGACTAAAAGCAGTCGTAAGAAGAGTTTTCTCCTGTGAAGCCCTGATGGCAAGACTCGGGACTCCTTTCCAGTCTCCTGTTTCTCAGTGTTGTTGTTATAGTCCCTCTTTGCTCACCCTGGCTTCATGCAAGATGTGACTGATTTGTCCCTTTCAGTATTCTCAACATTTAGTCACTTTATTGATCCCTTCATTGTTCAGTCTTTTCTCATAAAAATTTCCTTAATCCTCTCTTCCAAATGAGTACATTAACAACAGAATGCTGCTCTAGTCTGGAGGACTTGGCTTGAAGGCACCCTGTGATAAAATATACTTGAATATAGGACATTTTTTTAAATATGAAATACCAACAGAATACAAAACAATAAAGTAAAGGCATTCTGATTCGTGACTTCTTCACTACAAAGACTCAAATGCATTAACACTTTAGAGACCAGCAGTGCCTAAAGGAAACATATCTGAAGTTTTCCTGGCTCGTACAAAAACCCACAGTTTGCCGTTTTCAATAGTTTCTGCACAGAACTGTAACAAACTGAGAAACTCAGATGAAAGAAGAGTCACAAGGATAGAAAAAACCATAGTGACAGCTAGCTCAGGGGAGTGATCAGTCCTCCTTGTAAGTATGATGTTCTGGCTACAGGTAAAAATGCAGAAAATTATGAGTCGAATTCTCATAGATTGGTGCATGTATACTAATACAAAATTGCTACATGGTTTGGTTCTTCTTTAAAAAATCCTTTTTTTTTAGGATTATGATGTAGCTTCATTTGGTGAAGGCAGTTACCTGAAATAAAATCCTTGCTGTGGGACTATCACTATACTGCTTCTTTATTTGTGTAAGTAAGACAAAGGATTTCTGCTACCACCTTGTGTAATTAAGGACATCATTAAATAGGACCCACCTGTCTTAATAACTGGCATTCTTGCAGAAGCTAGTTTAGAAGCTACAAAACAGCCAAGTAGCTCAAAGGAAAGCTGATAAATTTAAATAGATTTGCAATCCAGAAAAGAGGAAGAACAAACTGAGTCTTATTTTCAGGGAGAAGTTCCTCAAAAATGGTTAGAAATGCAATGTACTTACCAGGTATAAAGGTGGGTTGTTTTTTTAAATACATGGGTGGATAATGTTGCATGCCTTACTAGGATACAGAGGGGTTTTTAACTAGTTTTTCCCTTGCTCATTAGGTGGACATGTCCTTTCTTTTCATTAGCCTAAGAACAGAGAATTATTTTACTGATGTGGTTGTGATTCTGAGTAGTCCTGGTTGGTAGGAAGTTAAAGGGACTCAGATTGCTCTGCTTGTTTTTTGTCTGGATTTCTTTGCTGTATTTGAATGTTTCTTAAAGTTAGGTTGGTCTTTGAAGGCCTTGTAAATCCCCCTCCTGTAAATGACTTTTTTCATACCATAATGTTTCATGCTCAGGCTTCAAGATGGTTTTCATTGTCCTCTTTTTCTCTACAATAGTTAATGACAATCTATGTTGTAGTGATCTGACTATTAGTAGTCTCCTTGGAGTACACAGCAAAAAAATAGAATTGGTTTGCTCTGCTGGATAGTCATCTTTTTCTCTGAGCCTGCTCTGGTCAAAGCTGAGCAATCTTTTGCTGTCAGCTCTGTGCTTTCCTCATCATTCCCTCCTGATATTTGTCTTGAAAGATGAGCACAATGCAACAGAGAAGAAACACATGAAATGCTGCTCTAGTCAGGTGCATATGGACAGGATGAATCTGTACCAAACCTTTTGTATAAGCTTTATAGAGAAAAATTCTGCAGATCAGGAGTGTGTGTGTTTCTGTATATATATACATATACATGTCATCTATATGTACATAAAGAGAGAGGGTGATGGAAATGAAAAGCAAGAGACAGGGAAAATCCCTTAGGATCTACACACAATAAAGACAATACATCATTAACTACATATCCTAATAACAGCAGTCAAGTCACTACAAGATACTGTGATACTACACAAACCAGTGAAATTTTGGAAAATCTTTTCCACAGGTTATGCTTTTTTATTTTGTTTTGTGATCCACGAAAGAATGTTATATTTTCATGTATTTATTACAACTGTAATTGTATAAAAGTTACTGTTTGTTTATAATTGATCTATAATAAATGATGTAATATAAAAGGAAATAACTAGCTCTGTTACAAACCATTAATTTTCATGGACCAAAGTTAACACTCTACAGATATAATTTGCAATTCTAATGCAAGCTTTGTGGGTTGTGGTTCTTTTTTTCCTCCTTCCCATCCCCCTGCCCTGGTTCTGTCTTATTTACAAGTATCTTGGTTGAATTAATAAATAAACCATAACTGAAATATTTCATTTTAATTAGCATAAAGTGGCATTTGTACAGCAATGTTTAGCAAAGAGATCTGAGGTGCTGTCAGATGGAGGATTAACAATGAAACAAAGATCTGAATAAATACATGGTATTTCAAACCAAATTCACTGACCACGCACAGGATCACATTTTTAGATAAGGCTTTTGCATTTAATATGAGATAGTAAACCCCTGCTGTTTGGACTGTGATAAATTGCTCGGTGCATGTCTGCTGGGATGTAAGACTGTAACAAGATATTATTCTTAAACCCAGAACTGTTCAGCCTGATTATTTCCTAAGAAGCTTGACAGCTTTGGAAATGGCAATAGGAAACCTCTGTAGGGAAGAGAGGGAGAGGGAGAACAGGAGAAAGTTTTGCAGACATTTATCATAGCATCATAGAATAGTTTAGGTTGGTAAAGACCTTTAAGATCATCAAGTCTAACTGTTAACCTAGTATTGCCAAGTTCAGCACTAAACCGTGCCCCTAAGTGCCACATCTATGCGTCTCTTAAATACCTCCAGGGATGGTGACTCCACCACTTTCCTGGGCAGCCTCTTCCAAGGCTGGACAACACTTTCAGGGAATAAATTTTTCCTAATACCCTGT
Organism: Falco punctatus; assembly: GCF_963210335.1. Taxonomy (NCBI): domain Eukaryota; kingdom Metazoa; phylum Chordata; class Aves; order Falconiformes; family Falconidae; genus Falco; species Falco punctatus. The sequence goes on along the minus strand of NC_137582.1, from coordinate 65,581,401 downwards.
CTAAACCTCCCCTAGCACAACTCAAGGCCATTTCTTTTTGTCCTATTGCTTGTTACATGGGAGAGGAGACTGGCACCCATCTCACTGTAATTTCCTTTCTGGTAGTTGTAGAGAGCAATAAGGTCCCCCCCTGAGCCTCTTTTCTCCAGACTAAACAACCCCAGTTCCCTCAGCTGCTCCTCAAAAGAACTGTGCTCCAGACCCTTCACCAGCTTCATTGCCCTTCTCTGGACACACTCCAGCACCTCTACATCCCTCTTGAAGTGAGGGCCCAAAATTGAACACAGTGTTCGAGGTGCAGCCTCACCAGTGCCAAGTACGGGGGACAATCACTTCCTTAGTCCTGCTGGTCACGCTATTTCTGATATAAGCTGGGATGTTACTGGCCTTCTCAGTCATTGGTAGCTTATATTCAGCCAGCTGTCACCCAGCACCCCCAAGTCCTTTTCCACTGGGCAGCTTTCTTGCCACTCTTCCCCAACCCTGTAGCATTGCACGGGGTTGTTGTGACCCATGTGCAGGACCCATTACTTCTCTGTGTTGAACCTCATACAACTGGCCTGGGCCCATCCATCCATCCTGTCCAGATCCCTCTGCAAAGCCTTCCTGCCCTCTAGCAGATCAACACTCCCACCCATCTTGGTGTCATCTGCAAGCTTACTGGTGCACATAATCCACTCCTCCAAATTGTTAATAAAACTATTAAACAGAACTATCTCCAGTACTGAGCCCTGGAGAACACCACTTGTGACTGGCTGCCAGCTGGATATAACTCCATTTATTTTTACTGTTTGGGGTCAGCTATCCAGATGGGTTTTACCCAGTGAACAGTACACCCATCCAAAGCCATGAGCAGCCAGTTTCTCCAGAAGAATGGTATCAAAGGCTATCCACAACCTTTCTGTCATCCACTAAGCAGGTCAGCTTGTCATAGGAGGAAATCAGGTTCAGTAAGCAGGACCTGCATTTCATAACCCCACGCTGACTGGGCCTGATCAACCTGGTTGCCCTGTACGTGCCACATGGTGGCACTCAAGGTTGTCTGCTCCATAATCTTCCCCAGCACTGAAGTCAGACTGACAGGCCTCTAGTTCCTCAGATCCTCCTTCCTTCCCTTCTTGTGGGTAGGTATCACATTTGCTAGCTTCCAGTCAGCTGGGACCTTCTCACTTGGCCAGGACTGCTGATAAATGATTGAAAGTGGCTTAGTGAACACTTCTGCCATCTCCCTCAGCACCCTTGGTTAGATCCCATCTGGCCCCATAGACTTGTTTGTGTCTAAGCGGTGTATCAGGTCGCTGACCATTTCCCTTGGATTATGAGGGCTTCATTCTTCTCCCCATCCCCATCTTCCAGCTGAGGGGGCTGGGTACCCTGAGAACAACTGGTCTTTCTGTTAAATGCTGGGGCAAAGAAGGCATTAAGTACCTCAGCCTTTTCCTCATCCTTTGTCACTATGTTTCCCTCACATTCAATAAGGTATGGAGATTAACCTTGCCCCTTCTTTTGTTGCTAATAAATTTTTTTATTGTCTTTTATGGCAATAGCCACATTAAGTTGTAGTTGGGCTTTGGCCCTTCTGATTTTCTTCCTGCATAACCTCATGACATCTTTGTAGTCCCACTGAGTTGCCTGCCCTTTCTTCCAAAGGTCATAAACGCTCCTTTTTTATCTGAGTTCCATCCAAAGCTCTCTGTTCAGCCAGGCCATCCTCTGCTCTGCTGCCTTGTCTTTCCATGTATGGGGCCGGCCTACTCCTGCAACATTAAGATTTCCTTCTTGAAGAATGTCCACCCTTCCTGGACTCCTTTTCCCTTCAGGGACTGCCTCCTAAGGGCCTCTGCCAACCAGTCTCCTAAAGAGGTCAAAGTCTGCCCTCCAGATGTCCAAGGTAGCTGTTCTGCTGACCCCACTCCTTACTTCTCTGAGAATCAAAAACTATCATTTCATGATCTCTATGCCAAAGATAGCCTCCAGCCATCAACAAGTCCTTCTCTGTTTACAAAAAACAGGTCCATAAGGGTGCCTTCCCTAGTCAGCTCATTCACCAGCTCTGTTAGGAAGTCCAGGAACCTCCTAGAGTGTTTCCTCTCTGCTGTTTTGTATTTCCAGCAGATATCTGGGAAGTTGAAGTCCCCCATGAGAACAAGGTCTAGCAACTGTGAGACTTCTCCCAGCTGCTTACAGAATCTGCCTCTTCATCCTGGTCAGGTAGCCTGTAACACACTCCCACCATGGTATCTGGCTTGTTGGCCTTCCCTCTGATTCTTACCCATAAACACTCAACACTATTGTCACCATCATTGAGCTTTGGACAATCAAATCACTCCCTAACATACCGGACTACCCCACCACCTCCCCTTCCTTGCCTACCCCTTCTGAAGAGTTTGTAGCCATCCATTGCAGCACTGCAGTTGTGCAAGTCATCCCACCATGTTTCCATGATGGCAACTATGTCACAGTTTTCCTGCTGCGCAATGGTTTCCAGCTGCTCCTGTTTGTTGCCCATGCTGCATGCACTGGTGTAGAGGCACTTCAGCTGGGCTATTAATTCCATCACCTTTTTTGCAGGGGAGAAGCCCTAATCCCTACATGATCATTCTCAGGTGCTTTCATAGTCTCTAACACATCAATAACCCTTGTGTCTTTGCTGCAGCATGGATCTCCATCCTCTGTCTCCACTAATACATATTTCTACTGGAAATAATGTATAGTTACAGTGGTTTCACTTGTTTTGATTTTTTCCTTATGGAAAACAAATCTAGGAAAGTATCATTGGCCATAGAAAGGTGTGCCTTTTACTATTAACATCCTATGTCTTCAACAGTGAGTCATCAAGAAAGGAGTAGTTTATTTGTAGGAGAGCTAATACAAGAAGCCCATACATATAGACTGCCTGTGATCTCAGTAGATTTGTCAGTGCCTGGACACCAGATCTATGCCGTCCCTGTGGCACAGTTTGGCTCACAATGGCTGCTGTTGCTGACATGCAAGCAGGGTGTGCTGCTTTGCTCTTGGGTTTTGAACATCAAGCAGGCTTCTCAGGCACTTTCTGCCCAAGCTGAAAAGGAGATGCATGTGGGGTCCTGGGGAAACAAAGAAGGCAGATGCCAGGCTCCTGGGAGGGATAGAAGAGATGGAGGGAGGTGGTAGTCCAGGCTCAAATACAGTGGCTACAGCAAGGCTAGACCTTGCAGGACTTTGACATTGTTGCTATGTCATGTATGGTGAGAACGTCCAAAATCTTATGGTAACAGCGTGCACAGCCCATGTCTTTGCCAGTAGGCTGGCTCAGCATGTTTTTACATAATATTGGAGGGTGTATGCTTGAAAATTTGATTTATTTATTATTATTTTTCTCCTGAAGGAAACATGAAATTGCTGGTTCTTCAGCTATCCAACCTTCCTGAAAAAAAGAATGTCAACATTTTTGTTTGGGTTTTTCTGATCTGATTTCTTATTTATGTTTATTTAATGAAAGCTAGCTTCTCCACTGCTCTTTCCTTCTTGTTGTTTTTTTTGTTGGCTGTTATAATTGTCAGGAAAATGAAAGGTCACTGAGGACATTCTGTGCTGTGTGCCAAAGTATACCAGAGATTTTAAGTTCACTATTGAGACTGAACAGAGAGTTCAACAGAGCAGCAAGCAGGAAAAGGACCTTCAGAAGTACATAGAAAGGCAGGAAAAGGGCTGTTAATTAGGGTTTTATCAAGTTGGAGAAAAATAAGACTCTGTAAGTATGAATATTGGCAATGTTCTTTGAATCTAATTGCAGATCAGCAAAAGGGAAGTGAGGCACCTGCAGGATGTCTGTCCCAAGTCTACTGTCACACTGGGAGATAAGAAATATCCAAGTCTACATTTAATCCTGAGAAACATTAGAGGTTGATGAAAATTTTGGCCTGATTTGCTTTTCAGAACTAATTTACCTTCACCAATTAATTTCTTGATTCTCTCATTGCAGCTACCTGTCATAACATAAAAATGTTTCAATAAAGATTTTTTTTGTCATAGAATTAAATTGTAGAGTAATCAAACTTTCTCAAGATATTTAATTGGATTATAGTTGCTAGACATTGGAGAAAAGACTTCTCATCTCTAATCTGGCTAAGCAAAGATTTCTGTTTTTTCTTTTTTTTACGTGCAAGAATTGCAATAAAATTAAGCTATATCACTCTCTTTGCTCTTGGGCTTCTGAGAAGAAAGAACAATCCAAACACTGCTGTAAAATAATATTAAGAATAAATGAAATAAAATGAATAGACCCAACATGATTTACTTGAAAACCTATGGGAGAAAAGTAAAGATGCAGTGGAAATGCTATGACTATTAGTTGGTGAAGGGGGTCCCAAGTAACAGCTCTTGTACTGCATCACTGCTGTGGTCCAGGAAAGGATGTCAGTACAAGAAAAGAAGCAGAGTCTGAGCAGCGGTAGATACGAATGAAGGAGGAGTGTGAAGAATACAATCACAGTAATACATCAGGAAACATTTTTTAATAGTAATATTTCGTTTTTATGACAGATTAGTTCAAAACCTGATAAAGAAACACATCTATTAATGTTATGCATTTATATGTTAGTGTTTTCCATGAGGAAAGCAATATAACATATACTTTTCCCCTGTTCCTTTTTTACTGAATTGGCTGGTCTGATTATGTGCCTTTAGCTTTGGGTACAGATACTCAGCCTGAAGAGATCATCTGCTTTTGCATCCTACAGCACACATAACTTTACTAGTTAATTATAAGCTTTGAATTTTTGCTGCAGCAATAGGATATTTACAAGGAAGATGCACTGTTCTGAACGTAAGAGTTCAAGCAACAGGGAATCCATTAGATACCTAAATAGGTTTCTTCATTGCAAAAACAAAACCCAACAAAAAGTCATGCTCTATTTCCTAGCTTTGACAGAATCAGGTTTAATGAGTGTATAGGTTCAGTTTTTCATTCACTTATAAAACTATGCTTGTGTGGTGCTTACACAGGATGACTTAGGTCCCTTCAAGAGTAGATAATCACTAAATGCACTCCTATTCCTTTCACTTGGTGGGAAGCTTAGCAATCTTATTACTCTCCCAAGAATATAAGTATTTTTTCAACATTGTTTTAAACAGCTTTACAACTGAAAAGCTGGGAAGCAGAAAAACATAATTTAACTTTACGTTGTTGTTTTCTTCTGGAGAAAAGGCACGTTTTAAAGTTTCTTATGAGAACTGATATATGAGATAAAGAATCTCACAGATTCCTTAACATATATATATAGTGTATGCATAGTTATTTAAGGAATTTTTGAGGACCACAAGTACTATAATTAGCATGATGTTTAAAGCACTCTAACAATGTTCAGAACATATATAAACATATATATGACTGCAGCCTAATTTAGATGCAGAAAATATTAAGACAGGAATTTCTGTGAATCTTATCTGTATTTGTGGTGTATTTTATAGTGAATGGAGGAAATGATTCCATACATCCTTTTTTTGTTGTGCATTTTTTTAACATTGCAGTAATTACTGAAGTATTACTCTTCCAGATTTCAGAAAGCATAACTGACTGAGGAGGTCATAATGCTTAGCAAAATATTACCACCTCACTGTATTTCTTTTTTCCAAATGTCATACTTTACTAGTACATTACAGAAATCTAAGCAAGAGAATATTTTGATACTTCTTGAGATGTGCAGTCCACTAAGCCCATAGAATAAAACACAGGGATAAAAGATAACTGTCATTCCTTTGAAATTTTGCAGTCATTTGGGTCAGCTGATGTGTAATTGAACAAAAATGAAAAGTTTCACCAATACAGAGATATTAAGTACTTCCCTTGAAATTATATTAGTTTTACTTTTTCATTTAAAAATTTTAATGTTATTTCATTAAAATTATCCTTCTCTTAAAAAACAAAGCAAAACAAAACCAAAAAAACAGGCAGAAATTTCTCAAGCACCTCTGTTTATGCCATAATGATACAGTGGTTCAAGGTGGCTGCTCCTTTTGCAGCTTTCCATTTTATAGCTTGAATTCCTCATTCCTCTGCAATGGACTGCAATATAAATCCTAAGACGTTTGGAAGTAAATAGAAATCTGGTTTGCTAGATTTAGAGTTGTGTGTATAGACACATTTCAGATTCATTTGTACTTTAAAGGTTAACAATAGGGAGTAGGATATTATTAGTCCTGGAAAGTTCAGGACTAGGGAATAAAAGAGAACTGTTAATGAAGATTCTGGGTCCTTTGGACTCAGAAAGCTGAGGACTATTTAAAATCAAATTTCTCTTGTAGATTTTCTGAGAGAAGACAGAAGCACAGATCAAGATTCTCTGACCATGGTCTGAAGCTGATCTCAGTTTCTCTACCCTTTCACTCGTTTGTTCTTTCAGTTGTGCACCCTTTTGCTCACTTGCTCTTCCTTCTCAGTCTTACACCTTGCAGGCATTTCTAGATCCAAATGGAAGAGTGTGACTTAAAAGTACTGGTTATTTCACTTGTGTGTTATGTCAGAAATTCCTATTTTGTATTGTTATTTACAGTGTTACAGTGGATCTAAAAAGGCTTCAATCTGAAGAAAATCAATTTTTATGTAGGTTGGTGTGTGTTTTGTTTCTTGGGTGTTTTTTTTGGGGGGTGGTAGTTTTTATTTGGTTTTGGTTTTATTGGTTTTGTTTTTTAAATTAAAGCTCTACTGTATCTGTTCCTTAGTGCACTGGGCACATAGAGTGGTGACATTAATTTCACTCTGATGGTGGATTATGTTGCAAGCAAAGGTATTCAGTATTATATTATTAAATTTGTTATTAAGGGGAAAATGGACATATCAAAATAATTTTCTTCAAAAACAGTATAAGACATGATTCAGTAAAGTTATAAAACTGAAAAAGCAAAAGCAGATTTTTCATCTTTCTTAGGAGAACAGTTATTTGAAGTCCATTGGCACCCACATCAAATGTATATCTGACTGAGCAGAAAATGGAGAAAGATATGGAAGACATCTTACTTGTGCAGTCTAATAAATCTACGACAGTTATGAGTGGTGAAAAACATTGAATTATAATGGAAATATCTAGCACAAAATCAAGATGCCAAGAACTATTAATCAAGACTATAAGAAATGCGAATAGGAGAAATAATTTAAATGTAATGGGCAGTTGAGTAATAAACAGGAGGAAATACCTACCAGGTAGGGATATTCATATCATCTGCATAGTAAAATAGTTGTTCATAATCTATTTAGAATGAGTGAGCAAAAGGTTTGGGGGAGTCAAATGGAGTGAAAAATGACATATGTTTCTAGAACATTGACAGCTCAGAAATAAATGATATTATTTTATTATGGTTCTACATCTTAGCAAATGAAACAAAATACATGTCTCTAATCTGACAGAGACTACATCTACTACAGATCATCATATCTGTAAGCTAGAGAGGGTTGCAAGTTACACCCCTATGCACTGATTTATAAAATATAGTGGTAGGGACAGAGCTATGTTATTACTGAGACTTCAGTCTGGATTGCTTGGTTAACACCTCTTACTTACAAGGCCTGTACCGCCTGCTGAACTTAGAGATAACATTTTCCTAACTTTAGAAAGAGCTGCATACATCACAGTAGAATTTGCTTTACTCTGTATTTTAGAACGATAAAGGTGAGTTCATCACTGAACTATAAAACTTACAATTGCTGTCTCGGGCAGCAATGGATTGATGACATTCATTATATGTAGCGAGCAAAGTCCAACAAAGAAAGGCAAAATTTTTGCACTTCAGAAGTTAAATTATTTTGATGCATATCAACTAGGAGAAAAAGCTGAAGCTAACTAGTAGTAATAATAATTGAGAAAGACATAACAACATTAACTGTTGAACAGAAAAATGGCAATACCATGTTAAAAGAGCTTCCATACTGGCTTTAAAACTTGGGCTATTTTTAAAGACAAGTGACCATAAATAATAAAAATAAAATTAAAGTAATATGTTGTACTGGTTTTGGCTAAGATAATTTTCTTCATAGCAGCTTGAATGATGCTCTTTTGGATCTGTGAGGAAGACAGTGTTCATAACAGAATCACAGAATCATAGATTCATAGCATCATTTGGGTTAGAAAAGACCTTTAAGATCATCAAGTCTAACTGTTAACCTAGTATTGCCAAGTCCATCACTAAACCATGTCCCTAAGTGCCACATCTATGTATCTCTTAAATACCTCCAGGGATGGTGATTCCACCACTTTCCTGAGCAGCCTCTTCCAAGGCTGGACAACACTTTCAGGGAATAAATTTTTCCTAATACCCTGTCTAAACCTCCCCTAGCACAACTCAAGGCCATTTCTTTTTGTGCTATTGCTTGTTACATGGGAGAAGAGACTGGCACCCATCTCACTGTAATTTCCTTTCTGGTAGTTGTAGAGAGCAATAAGGTCCCCCCTGAGCCTCCTTTTCTCCAGACTAAACAACCCCAGTTCCCTCAGCTGCTCCTCATAAGAACTGTGTTCCAGACACTTCACCAGCATCATTGCCCTTCTCTGGACACACTCCAGCACCTCTACATCCCTCTTGAAGTGAGGGCCCAAAACAGAACACAATATTTGAGGTGCAGCCTCACCAATACCGAGTACAGGGAGACAATCACTTTTCCTGCTGGCCACACTATTTCTGATACAAGCCAGGGTGCTATTGGCCTTCTTGGCCACCTGGACACACTGCTGGCTCATGTCCAGCCAGCTGTCACCCAGCACCCCCAGGTCCTTTTCCACTGGGCAGCTTTCTTGCCACTTCCCCAGCCCTGTAGCATTGCATGGGGTTGTTGTGACCCATGTGCAGGACCCATTACTTCTCTGTGTTGAACCTCATACAACTGGCCTGGGCCCATCCATCCATCCTGTCCAGATCCCTCTGCAGAGCCTTCCTGCCCTCAAGCCGATCAAAACTCCACCCAGCTTAGTTTCATGTGCAAACTTCCTGAGGGTGTGCTCAATCCCCTCATCCAGATTGTCAGCAATTTTATTAGTATTATTAATATTATTTATTTAATATTAAAGATAACTATCTCCAGTACTGAGCCCTGGGGAACACCACTTGTGACCAGTGAACACAGGGATATTTTGGTTATTGGTGAGCAGTGCTGACACAGGGTCAAGGCCTTTTCTGTTTTTCAAGCTGACTCACCAGAGAGCAGGCTGGGGGTGCGCAAGAAGCTGGGAGGGAACACAGCTGGGACAGGTGACCCCAACTGACCAAAGTGATATCCCGTATCATATGATGGCATGGTCAGCTATAAAGACTGGGGGAAGAAGAAGGAAGGGGGGGACTTTCAGAGTTACAGCATTTGTCTTCCCAAGTAACCATTATATACGATGCAGCCCGGCTTTCCTGGAGATGGCCAAACACCTGCCTGACCATGGGAAGCGGTGAATGAATTCCTTGTTTTGCTTTGCTTGCGTGTGAGGCTTTTGCTTTACCTATTAAACTGTCTTTATCTTAACCCACGAGTTATCTCTTTTAACCTTCTGAGTGTCTCCCCAGTCCTGCTGGGAAGGAGGGAGCAAGTGGCTGTGTGAGGCTGAGCTGCCTTACCAGGGTTAAACCACCACATATGTGAAGAAGACAATTAATAATTATACCCTGGGTACTGGAAAATGCAAAATTTAAAATAGTGGAGGATTTTAAGTGGACGGTGGAAATATGTGACCAGGAGAATTAAGGTCTCTAAGAATGAATATCTGACATGTGTCTGGTTGAAAGGGTATGCTTAGTAGGTTTTGGACCATAAATAAATGGTAGAGTTACAGAGTTGCCAATATTGCAGAAAAAGTGGAATTATTCATATTCTCCTGGAAAATTGCCAGGTAATGTATTTTTATTAATAATGGTGCCAGTGACAGAGAAACAGTTTCTGTTCTAGATAAAATATAATAGGATGTCAGGACTAAGTCTTAAATCTGTCTTTTCCTAAATCAGCAGACCACATGATTATATGTGTGTGTGTATGTATGTGTGTGTGTGTGTATATATATGTTTATGTATATATATATATATATATATATATGCAAATAATGATATGTATATATCAGCACATATCAAAACGTTTAAAAAATTGCTTGGAATTCTCTCAATTATTTGGGCAAATCTAATGAATTGTGGAAGAATAAAGACACTTGAGAGAGGTAGAAAAAACACACGTATTTTGCCAGAATTTTGAAAGTGCGTAGCGGAATGTCTCTGCTGCACTGTCAATGATGACTCACAAAGAAATGGAATGGCTATCAAGAAATAAAGTTAAAAAAGACTTAAGGAGAAAAACATAACTAGCATTATACATTTTATATAAAATAAATGTTGTAAAACTAACCTGGTATCTTTACTACGGGAATTCATGTAAACTGATGATGAAAACCAACTGATAAATCCACAGAGATTTCCACAAATATTGGTACTGCATAACATCTTGATCTGGAAAATTGGATGATACAGTACCACAGAGTCAAATACATGCTTAATGAACTAAAAACTGTTAAGAACAGTTTGTTTGGATATATTCTGGAAAATATATACTCCAATTAAACCTTGTCCATTGGAATTGCAGAAGAAACCAGTTCAGGAATTTCCTGTTACCTGGTGTTATGCAGGTGGTAATCAAAGATAATAGTAACAGGACCTCCTGGCTGCATAATTTATTCAATCTATTAATTTTGGAAATGCTTTATATGCCTTAAATTTTAGGCTTTTAAAGGGCCAAATGGAGTTAGATTTTGTCTTCTGTTAACTTCCAGTAAGAAGATGGTCCTATACCCCTTCTTCCACTTTGAAAATTACAGCTGTCCTTTATATACAGATACTACAGTTTCACTTCCTAATATTGGCTTCTACAGCTAAATGGTGATTTTGAATATGGCCCAAATGGCAATAACATGCAAGTACCCTTAGGTGCTTTGGAAAAAACATTGCCCCATATAACTTGATCGACTTATTTCTGGTATTCCTTCTTTGTATTTAGCACTTAGGACATCAGTTAGGGACTTCAAAGTAACAGAAAATGACAGAATTACTTGTTGTAAAATGTAAATGCATTGTAAATACTAATGTATGTTCATGTGTGTACATCATTATAAATTAAACATAATTATTTAGGAAGGTAATAAATGTGTTTTTTTAAAAAATCTGAAGGTTTTAATTTTTGGATTAGCTGTTATGCTGTAGAAGTTTACATTTTTAAAAATATCTTTTGAAGAGTAACGGGTTTCATCTTCAGATGGTCTTTTGGTGCCTGATCATCATCTGTCTTTCTAAAGAAACATAGCATTTACTTGATGCCATTGTTTCTTATGAAACTGGAATAATGCCTTCCTTTAAGCTTCCCAGTGACAATTTTTAAATGATTTTGCTCCTGCTTTCTGTCTTCCATTGCAGAGTTCAAAAGTGGGCTGCCTTCTTTCTCTGTAAAAGTTTCAAAACTTTGAAGGGAAAAGTAATCCTAAGGTTGACTTAATAAAAAGTATGAAAGCACCTGCCAAAGTGTTCGAGATCAAGGAGACAGCTGCAATTTCAAAAGCGAAGCTTTAAAGCTTCAATGTATGTGAGGAAGAAAAAGCTCCCTTAATCTGTCATAAAACATCTTTTGTAGTAGCAAGCAATAAGAACAAGACTGAGAATGAAGCACTACCACAGAGTATGCTTCTGCTATTGAGTCACTGAAAATTAGCTGCAATTCAACTGAAAAAACTTGTGTTTGGGCAGCTATACTGTCCAACAGAGGGAGAAAAAATAAATCAAAAAAACAGCAAAGAAACTGAAACACACATACACATATCAAGAAACAAACAAATTTTGGCAAATAGATATTGCATTTTGGGCTAGATTTTTATTAATACCCATGAAAAATGAAATGTATCAGCTATCCTGCTCATGAAGTAAGATAATGTAGTTCAATGGTAAATAAAGGTAACAAAATTTGAGTTTATTCTGTGAACATCCAATCAGACCAAGCATCCATTATACTTGGTGATAAAAATTCTACTTAAAAAAGAAAATGGAGAAAGAAAATTTGAAAACATACCACAAAAGTGGAGTAACTGCAGTAGGTCTGAACAAAGTTATCCCATAAGTCTTTCCTAAAAACTATAAAGAAGCATAACTAGATATGTTAGTGAACACTTGATCGCCTAATGAATTTGTTAAATTTCAGTATGCTTTCCAGTAATTCCTGTATCATGGGTAATTTCACTATTAATTCAAGTAAATTAATTTTTGAAGCAAAGTCCAGCCTGTTCATATCTGACTGGTTGTTTTACACTGTCTTTTCCTTGCTGTGAGGTAAGGACATAGCACTCACAATGAACATCTCAGTCTATGAAGAATATTGTGCTAAATGCTGTTGTATCTATTGGTGCCATTGTATGTCGTTATATGTTGGGGTTTTTTTTTTTTTCAAATAAGAAATTACAGTAATTTGTGTTTATAAAATGAACATGTTTTCCACTTGTACTAGAATATTTTCATTAAACTCATGCTCTCTTAGTGTTTTTTTTTCTGTAACCTTCTAGCAACGTTACTTTCATTCTTAGTAGAGTCCTTTACATATATGCTGAGACTTAGTACATTAATAATTCATGTCATGAAGCCATGACTGAATATCAAAATCTGAAGCCAAATGGTAAATTGTTCTCTATACCTGGCCCAAGACAAGTTGATGAATGCTTTATTAGTTAATGCAGGTACAAGTTCTTGCATTGCAAAGCTGCTTAACATTCATGAAACATTTTTGTCTACTCATAACAGGAGTACAGATACTCACAAAACAACTGATTATTGTACAGGTAACACTTTGGTGACTTTTCAAAATTAATTTTGTAAGGAGCCACATGCTTGGAGTCCCCAAGAAAGAGTCCAAAGTGACTGCTTAAACCTCACTGTATATAGTTTAAGTAATTATTTTTATTTTTATTTTTTTTTATTAACCCACTTATAAACAGGTCACTGTACAGTTTCGGTGTAACCAGGAAACAAATGCACAAGTGATTACAAAATTTAAACAGCATTGTTGTAGTACCAAACAAGGAGATAACCTATTCTGAAGACTTCAAGTTTTAGAGTATTTTTGGTTAATGACTGGATAATGGAATAGGGTGTAGCCTTATAAAATTAGCTGATGATTCTGTTGTGGGGTGGGTTGCACTTACTTTGAAGGACAGTGTCAGAGCAAAGTGGAACCAAACAGGTTTCTTAGTTATATATCTGATACCCTGGTTCATATATGTATCCCACTCCAAATGGTTTGCTGTCCTTGGATTACAGCAGATACAAATTCCTGTGATTACTTTAATTTATCTGACCATAAAGGTAAGCAAAATATTCTCCAGCTCTCTAAAGTGTAGAAATATTTGTAATACAGCATACTTCAGCTAGGGAATAAGCAAGCTTGTAAAGACCTATATTTTCTATGGAATTACAACAGTTTTATTAATGATCATTTTAGATATGTTTAAGTTTCTCCTCCATTGTTAATAATGAATGATACAGGTATGTGAGTTTAGTAAATCTGTATCTTCTGACTTCTCTTTCTTCCTTGTCTTCATAGCTTTGTTACCATAATGAATTATTTTCTTTTTAATATCGTACATTTGACTTTAGTAAAGCAAGTGTTACATTGTAGTCACACCTTCAGCAGAAACCTCTCTTAAAAATTAATGGGAATGAATGTTTCCGAATAGGGAACATAATCTGATATTTTAGGAAGCCTGTTAGTATAAATCATTTGAATGTATATTCATCCACATCGTTGTGGCAAACTGAGGAAAGGGTGTAGTCTGAAGTAATTTTCTATAGTTCATAAATTTTAACAACGCTGAAACCAAGTGCTATAGAGAAGATGGAAAATCTAGACAAAAGATGCAAGAAAAGAAGTAGTCATGATGCGCATATTAGGGAGACAAAGATAAATGAGTGGAAATTGATCATACAGAATTATTATCCACATAAAATAAAAAGGGATTGGTACACTCTGCCCCATTTATCATGTGTTACACCCACAGGCAGAATTTTGCTAAAAAGCTTGTACTTCTTCACTGATGAGAGGGTTTAAATTTAAATTCTCAGGTCAATAATTTTGCAGCATTGAATTTACCTTCAACTAAATTAAACCAGTTTTATTTTACATTTTATTTAGAAGGTAAGGATGGAAAGGCTATAGCTACAAATGTCAAGAATATATCTAGAAGCTCTGAGGGCCAATTTGAATAGGTTAGTCCAAAAGTGGGCTTTTTATTACATTAGTCCCAAAACTTGATGCAGTAAAAGCCACTTCTCTAGTATATGTCAGGAAAGGGAACAGCACTTCATTTCACTTTTTGCCTGTGAATAACACAAATGTGTGATACCATTAGTCTACAAAGAAAGAAGGTATCTGAAAGAAACAAGGGCCAACAAAAAATGTTTTTTTTATCCTTGCAGCATATTCATGTTATTAATGTATTTGTTAAAAAGTTGAATGATCTAGTGAAGCACTGAGGCAGGATTTAAGTACGGATGACCAAACTGAAGAAGAAAGCAGATGAATTTTTAAGCTAAGCCTTAAGTGTAGGGAATCTAGGGAGCAATCTATCATAACAGCCTCTCCTTTTTTTACAGTGTTCAGACAGAGTTGCAGATAAGAGAAGATTCTCTAACCAGGATTTACAGCCAGCATCAAGTCTCCACTCTTTCCAGGAGCCTTAAGTCTTTGAGAGTATGTAGACCAAAACATAGGACCAGATATGATACTTTCTAAAATATCATCCAGCACTTCTTTTATGGACAGTGATGTTATGGACTTAGCCTTAAGAAAAAATATGTTATGAACATTTCAGCGAAAGTCATCAAAGCTGTAAGCATCTTCTTCACCTGATTCATATGCATATATGACTTACCATTTACATAATGAGAATAAGTCATTCAAAGCCCTCAAAACAGTTTACATATTTTGTCTGGACACTGAGCAACAAAGCTAAGTGTTTACATTACTTTCCCTGCACAACGACCCGTTTCTTATTACTCTGATGCTTGATCATGATGGCAGGGTGAGGCTGTCCTAACAGAGAGGTTTAGTTAATTGGACAGTATAACCAGTAGTGGCATGACATTCAAGTCCTGTTGTTTTAACCAGTTGCATTTATTGAGTTTTAGCAACACAGTAATTTTTGAATGGACTAAAGGACATAGTTAAGAATTATCGGGCCAAACCAGTTTTCTAAATCTCAACAAGCCAATGTTACACATGGAGGTTATTGATATAGATATAGATATAGATATATATAAGGTCTGCCTTTTTTTTTTTTTTTAATAATTTTCAGTTTTCAGCATTAGATTGTGAAATACGGCTACCTCTTATGATACAGTTGGCTTAGGGTTAGTGTGGTAAATACTGCTTTTTAGTAGAGGATAGTGCAGCAGAGGTGTATAGATGGCTGTTAAGATGGAAGAAATATCTAAGATGAAAGAAATATCGGTGTCTAAGGTGCTGCTGTTGGTCCTTAAGACCCTGAAATGGGTACATAAAATCTCAGACATTTTTTTCCTCAGCATACTTACTTTCAGTGGTTTTCAAAGCAAGCTGTGGAAATTTCAAAATGGACAGGTGTTGAAACTTCTTAAACCCTATGTTTCCTTGAATAAGGCATGCTTTTCAAGGGTTGTTTGCTGCTGCTTACTTTAGGAGGAGAATGGCAATAATCATAAAAGTAGCAGGCACAAATAAAATGTTGCTCAGTGGTTCATAATAACAGTTTCCATGAAACAGCCTTTACATGACTACCCGCTGAGTTACAGAAACTTAACAGTTGCCCTAAATTATCTGCAAACACATAAATGATGCTCAAGTTACTATATTTTTAATCTGGAAAATAAATACTTTTGGCAACTGCTTGGTTTTTTTTCTAAATATGGCATATCAGGGATTTTTTATTGGTTTTTTTTGTGTGGTTATCCTTTAGGAGTGATGACCTGTTGCAGAGCACAGATAATTATGTTGACTCATAAAATCAATTAACTTTCTCTTCTTGTCAACACTTATATTGTACACAATAGATTTAGAGAAAGCTCTCAGATTTCTACTTTCTTATTTCTAAACATAAATATACTTTCTAAATACCCAAACAATCTTACTGTCTGCAGCAGTACTGGATTACATTCATTAGTATTTCTGAAATTAACTCCTCCTTGAAATTTCAGAGTAAATAAGGCAAAAGCATGATACAGACTTAAGAATTACTAACTGGGCAATATCAGGAATGAGGTGGAAAGTGAAACAGAAATATTCAGTTATGCCTACATATACATGCTTACATTCCTGCTATGATTTGTTTGATGTCTACTAAATTTTGCAGTATGCAGAGCACAAGAAAAATTTTAAGTGATTTTTTACGGACAATTGTCCCAACAGCACAAAACATTTTTAGTGCTGAATTGCAGCAACAGCTTTATATTAGATAAACTTCAGCAAAACTGTTTGTGTATATTCCAGGGACTGTATGAGATATGGAGGTAGTTTTCCCTTGCTGCTCATGTCAGTTCATTTCCTACAGCCCTGGTTTGAAATTGCTCCTCATCGGGCAATAATTTGCTGGTATTTCCTCTAATTGACACTGGTCATGAAAAAGTAACGTAAAGCACCATGTGGCCAGATAACACTGGTTTGGAAGATCTCAATGAACATATGTAGCCTTTTCAGAATTTTTTTGTCTTTTTCCCATTTATATTGTGTCTGGAACCATGGTTTTGTCATAAAATCTAAATTATTTTTTCTTCCCTGTGGTCATCTACACTGTACAGGAAAATAGCTTGTTGGTGACAGGAAGAACAGGTGGGTTTTTTCCATAGGTTTTAATCCTTTTTTATGTGAAAATAAAATAAAAATTTACAAATTGAGGTGTTGATACATCGTGATAATATTTGAGAAACATTTTTTCCCATGCCCTTTTTGAATTAAGCAACGTACTGACAATTCCTATTGAGATATCCTGTTATTTTACAAAGTGCATTTCTACAATTGATTTAAATGGAGTATACAAATATACTGTTATACTAGACAACAGTGATCTGAAAGTGTACTAATACATTTAAATAACCTATCAGCCACGTGGCACTTAGATGACATATATTCTAGTAAAAGTTTTGTGTTCTTATCATATTTCTGGACGATGAGTGGGTTTCCTTCTTTAACAAGTAACACTTAGTTGCACCTCAAAAGTATATGCAGACATGTGTCAAATGTAGACCACTGGACCTCCAGCCAAAAAAAGGCTAAAGCATAGGTGGTTTGAAAGTTGGGCAATTTGTAAATTATTTTAGTTCATTTTATAATTTAGATCAAATTGGACTGAGTTTGCAGAAAATGATATATATCTTGGAAAGAACGGACAATCATAAAAAAGCCTTTTGCAGTAACCTTTTTGAAGCTACAGGGTAAACTGAAGGGACAATGGCACAGAATGATACAGTCTTTCATCGAATTTCTGGTTGGTTGGACACTCTAGTATCAGAGGTAAGGAGTATGGTTGGTTCATGAATAACTTTTATAGGCTAGGTTAATTTTGTTAATGGAAAATCTAGTTTTATTATTTTTTGAGGTTTCATATCTCTGTAGATATCCTTTGTTTCTGTGAATGACATAAACAGCTATAATGTTATTTACATTCAAAGACAGAAGGGAAAAATAAGCTTATTTATTTTTAAAATATAATGGATATCTGTGCAAAATAAACAATTGTTATGGAACAATAATTTTAGTTATAAGTTCAATATGCAAACATATGTTTTATAGATATACATATCGTATATTAAACCTCATTATTAATGTAGTCCTTTTGATTATTCTACTGTATTCAGGAATATCTCAATATGACTAGGAAAAATGTGGGCCCACTGCTGAATAAGGTGGGTGCCCTGGTGACAAAGGACACAGAGAAGATAGCGTTGCCAAATGCCTTTTTTGCTTCAGTCTTCACTGCCAATGTTGGTTCTCCAGTTTCCCAGACCCTGGAGGCAAGAGAGGAAGTCTGGAGAAAGAAAGGCTTTCTCTTGGTTGAGGAGGATCATATTAAGCAAAACTGACACTCACAAATCCATGGACCCTGATGGGATGTGCCCCTGAGTGCTGAAGGAGCTGGCAGATGTTATTGCTAAGCCATCATATTTGGAAGGTCATGGAGGAGGGGACAGGTGCCTGAGGACTGGAGGAAAGCCAGTGTCACTCCGGTCTTCAAAAAGGGCAAGAACAAGGACCCAGGAAACTACAGGCTGGTCACCCTCACCTCCATCCCTGGAAAGGTGATAGAACAGGTCACCCTGGAGGTCATCTCGAAGTATGTGGAGGAAAAGAAGGTCATCAGCAACAGTCAACATGGATTCACCAAGGGGAAAGCATGTCTGACCAACCTGATAGGCTCCTGCGATGGAATGACTGACTGGGTAGGGTGGCGGATGTTGTCTAGCTTGACCTTAGCAAGGCAGTTGACACTGTCTCCCATGACATCCCCATAGGTAAGCTCAGGCAGTGTGGGTTAGATGAGTGGGCAGTGAGGTGGATTGGGAACTGGCTGAATGGCAGAGCTTAGAAGGTTGTGATCAATGTCACAGTCGAGCTGGAGGGCTGAAGCTAACAGTGTTCCCCAGGGGTCAGTGCTGGGTCCAGTCCCGTTCAACTTATTCATCAATGACCTGGACGAAGGGACAGAGTGTGCCCTCAGCAAGTTTGCTGACGATACAAACCTGGGAGGAGTGGCTGACACACCAGGTGGCTGTGCTGCCATTCAGCCGGACGTGGACAGGCAGGAGAGCTGGGCAGAGAGAAACCTCATGAAGTTCAACAAAGGCCAGTGTAGGGTCCTGCCCCTGGGGGGAAACAACTCTATGCACCAGCACAGGCTGGGGCTGACCTGCTAGAAGGCAGCTCTGAGGAGAAGGACCTGGGAGTGCTGGTGGGCACCAAGTTGCCCATGGGCCAGCAGTGTGCCCTAGTGGCCAAGAAGGGCAATGGGATCCTGGGGTGCATTAGGAGGAGCGTGGCCAGCAGGTGGAGGGAGGTGATCCTGCCCCTCTGCTCTGCCCTGGTGAGGCTGCATCTGGAGTGTTGTATCCAGTTCTGGGCTCCCCAGTTAGAGAGAGACAGGGAACTACTGGAGAGGGTCCAGCAGAGGGCTACAAAGGTGATGAGGGGATTGGAGCATCTCCCTTGTGAGGAAAGGCTGAGACAGCTGGGCCTGTTTAGCCTGGAAAACACAAACTAGCATTTTATATTTCCTGACAGTATGCTTGCCTCATGTCATAAGTGGCTCTCCTGGTTTCGGCTGGTATGGGGTTAACTTTCTTCTTAGTAGCTAGTACATCCCTATTTTTAACCGAAATATTCTCTTTTGTCCTATGATTCTTGAGCTGAACAGTGTTTATTGGTGGATGAGAATTTGTATTGATTATTTTGGACTGATTGCTGTGATATCATAAAGTACAATATAATATACCCAAGTTTTACTTGCAGAGTTTGTTGATTTTTTTTTGTATCAACATCATACATCTGGATTTATGATAATTGCAGTCTCTTAATGTATATGTGTTTTGTTTTATTTTATTTTATTTTATTTTATTTTATTTAGGTGATTTCATAAACCGGCCAGCTCTTGAAATACTAAGCTCTGCTTTCACTTGTGATTCATTAGGAGATTGGAAGCTTACTCAATAAAACAGTGAGTATGTTTCAATGTTGTTGAAGAAAGAGTTCTTAGAAGTGTCTTACTGGCAAGTCCTTCCATCTGCCAATACTTCTGTTTCTTAAGTAGTCATGTGTTTTTTAGCACAATACTAAGTTAAAAAAACAAAACAAAACAAAACAAAAAAAAACAAAACAACAAAAAAACAACAAACCCCCCCCAAACAAAAACAACCACAAAGAAAGCAGACAGGTTTTAAATCACAAAGACAAACTAGTCTTTTAAAAATGTTTGTAGACAACCAGAAAATGGCTTATTATGATTCAGCCAACAATGTTCTTTTCTTGGGATCAAAAAAAATATTTTGAGGGAGAGAGATCTAAATTATGAGCCTATAAAAATATTTCTGATACATTTTAAATAAAGTGGTAGTTGTGTTACCATTATTTCACTTACATTGCATAACTCTCATTTTTCCAAGAGCCTTTCAGACCTAGTTAGCACTTCTCTTATGAGACAGAACATTTATTAGGGAGGCAAAGTTTTATGGAAAGAATATTTATACCTTGGTCACACTTGAGCCCCCAGAATGCCAGGCCATTTATGTGCATAAAACCAATATATGCCTATAACAGAGCGGAAGGCAGAGACGCACTTTTTGGGGTTCCTCAACATCAATAAACTCCTTTAGTGTAACTTATTGCTTCAGTCCTTGGCATGGCCAACTTTGGAAGAGCTACTGTTGTGGAATGTAGAAACTCCTTACAATAGATGCTGCCCCCTAATATGTCTCATTATTAGGGATCAGTTGTGCATGCATTTCACCTATCACATCGCCGATCATTCCTAAAGATGTTTCACACAGGATGTCTCTCGGAAGCTGCAGTGACTATTCTGAGTGATAAATTGCCCCTTAACAATCTTAACAGAGTGGTAAGCATTTGCAGTGGAAAATTATGCAACACATCAAAAGCAAGAGTTCGGGGACAGTCTATAGTAAGTAGAATTTAATAAAAAAATAAATCAAGCACAGTACTGGTTATTTTACTCATTTGCATATATAATTCAATAAGCCTCCATTCTTAATGTACTGGAAGTCATGAAGAGTTTTGATCCTCTTTCAGTGACATACAGCCAATGGCTTATTGGCTTACGCCAGACAACTACCAAACTCATAAACTGCACCATCATGTATTCCAGTTATGACACATTTTGCAAAGAAAGCAAATGTGTCACTTGGAAAATATTTAATAGATTGAAATAATATTATTGTTTAGAGGAGGAGTTAGGGTTTTTATTTCAGTCTCTTTATTTGTAATATTCAACTTTTGAAACAGTGCACAGGTTGACTGGAGAAATATAGTTCTTCATTTGAGACACTCTTCTGATGGCTTTGCCAGCCAAACTAATGTCTCAGGACTCTTGACCTTGTGTTACAACAATACTTAAAGATCCAAAAGAACATTTATGAGTTTCTGTAAGCTTTGTTGCCAATGATTTACTAGTGATTGGAGCTGGAAACTCAACATTTGAATTATAAAGATAGATAAAAATGTTCTTTAGGACTATACTCACAAAATTGTTGGAATATATGTTGATACATGGTTTTTATCTACTGACTCCAGGAGAAGGTGAGAGTCCTCATCTAGGAAAAAGGAAACTTAAATGTAATTTCATCTTTTGTTAAAGAACAGTTAAACAATTTCTTCAAAATAATTTTACTGAGCTGTAGGATTGTTCTAGCTTTTTTAATGACTATTTCTATATTATATATAGAGAGGATTTTTCCAAACAGAAAACTTCGTCTGTGAAGCTCAGTTGAGGGCACTTATTATGCTCAGTGAATATACCTTTGTATTGTATATATGATAGGGATAGCCCTGGCACAAATTACATTTATCATATAGTTATTTTCATATTCAGTCTGCACACTAATCAATCTCCTATAGAGTTGGTATTCGAGATGCTCACCCGAGCATCCTTGATTTTAATTCTCCCTTTGACATAGTCTTGGGTGATTATCTTAACTAATGATTTATAAGAATTTTTATTCCTGTACAATTCATCACTAAGAGGAGGACTGGTGCGTTATTGGATGAGGGAGAGATTGCTGCTCCTCCAGAAATCTATGGGGGTTTTTTTTGCCTTGCAGAAGCCCCAAGTGTATTTGTATTTTTCACGGCATACACAACTCAGTAAAGGAAGAAGTGTTTTAGCCAGAAAAAGATACATACAACTGAATTTAGGTCATCTTGTTGTGTTTGGTTGGGGGGGGGGGGGGGGGGGGCGGGGGGAGGTTGAGTATGTGTCCTTCGGTTTAGTGTGGTTTCAGAAGCTAGATTGAAAATCAGTTGAATTCTGTCTGTTCACTGTGCTCCTCATATAACATTGTGCAGAGTAAGTTTTTGTGTTCAGGAATGCCTCTCCAAAAGATGTTTTTTGAGGCTTGTTAGAAAGTTTACATAAACTAGGGATAGCTCTAAAGGAGATGGGTTCGTGGGCAGAGTGAAGGTTAGGAGACATACATTATGAACACAATTTGTCTCATGGCTATCCTTATCATAGATGCATACAAGAAAATGTATTCACTGAGCATAATAAAATGCAGTCACCTTTGCAACATTACTTATGCAACAGCTGTTTAATTGTGCACAACAACATAGCAGTAATACACAACCACTTTAGTGGCAAAATATTCCCTTCGCTATTAGAAAATTATGCAGAGAGATAATAATAAGTGGCACAATGCAGTTAGGAACATTCTATTTGAGTATATGAAGTACAGAGCATCCAGCTGAAAATATGCTATGGGACATGCAATGACCATAATGGCCAGGACATCAATTTGTCTGAAAAAGCAGCCCTGATTGTGGTTTTCTTAGGTAGTGTGAAGAACTGTTAAAATGGGTGTAATCCAGAGCACAAACACCCACACATAAAAAAACCTGACAAAATGTTGCATTGTGGAAATGTGGATCTGTCCTATACTTTTGTATGTATGCAATTAGAAAAACAGTTTTCCATCATGTACTTTTATATGACATTTTTGCTATATAAAAAGAACTAGAAGCTCAAAGTCCCAGTGTAAAGCAGCTAAAAAAGATCAAAGTGTTTAAGGTTATGCAATAGTAAGGTTTGCAAAATTAAGTAGGAGTTTGAACTTTGACAGCTTAAATTTTCAAATCGGCCTAAACTTTAAAGGATTTATTATCTTCTTTCAGAAATACATTTGGAAAAAAAAAAAAAAAAAAAAAAAAGGCATAGGTTGACATCTACTTATTGTCCCCATACTGGAAATTCCTTTCTTTTGACATGCCTTGTCTCTGAGGCTTGGATTTACAAGCAACTAGACCCTGCTACACAGCAATTTTAAAACCTATAAAATTCCCTTTGAAGAGAAACTAATATGTTAGCCTAAGGTTTGTGCTTTCAAATGGACTTTTGTCCTCAGCTGTTTCTTTTCATTATTTGAGGGTTAGTGCTTGACCTTGCTTGTCTGGGTTGTGAATCAGGACTATATTGATACAAATCATTCAGGACATTTTTTTCCAATTCATTATTAAGAACACAATTATAAAATAAAATAAAATAGCTGTCCTAGAGTGTAAAATAAGTAGGTGTTATCAGTGTTAAATGTCAATCAGGATGGAAATGGCTTTGTGTTCATTTCAGGAAAGAAAATAAAAGGTTTTCAGGAAAGATAGCAGTCTCATAATTCCAGAAAGCATCCTGTAAGCACAGTAGCTTGAGGGGAAAAAGTTACTTTTGGCAAATGTTAAATAAGAAAGGCTTTCAAGCATGCAGAAAGCACTTAATAAAGGTGAAATTTGAACTATTATTTACATTTATTTGGAAAAGTAAACTGAAATGTTTTTCTTATAGTGTCACCAGTTTCTATGGCTCTGCTACTTCTTTACTTAAATGCCACTTTATGATCTTGACATTCTTTAGCTTCCTAAAAGCATTATCTTTTCCGGGTTTCTTTTTTTTTTCTTTTTTTTTTTTTTTTTTAAAAAAAAAAAAAAAGCTCAGCTAGAAGTAAGTAGCAATAAATATGTTGGTTAAGCTTTCAAAAGGAAAAGTACTTGCAAGACAGAAGTTTTCTGGGCTGAGGAAAAGTCAGTAATCACTTAAGTTTAATTCCAACAGCAAAACTGGGTATGTGGTATCAGTGTAGATTTTTGTTTGCTACTATGCATAAGCCATAAACTTGACTTTTTAAATTCAGTGTTAATTAGAAACTAAAAGCCTTCAAGTAAAGCCGATAGTAGATGGCAGAGATGAGACCTTGTTTTTAAAAGAAAGGGATACTTGTGACTCTGGCTGTACCCTTGTTAATAAATATTATGGAGTAATAGGAGCAAAGCTGTAGAGTGATTTACCAGCAGTTGAAGTACATTGAGTTCATTTCTGTAGTGTATCTTCCAGTTCCCTCTGAAAGGAAACCTGTTTATATGCTTCAAGATTGTTCTCTGATGTGAACCACAGAGCTGGGAAAAATCAGGATTCAGTTCAAGAGTGCATTCCTGATCTGAACTAAAATGCTCAGGCAGACACATGCTCACAGTAGCATTTGATTTCTTATCAGCTGTAGCAGCAGTGTATCTTTCTACAGCATGAACTGGCAGAACTGTGGGATATCCAACAGTAACCCAAATGAAGTTCCATTCCCCTCCCTTCACACACACATAAGACAAGTAAGTAAATTACTATGATAATCTAGATGTTGTATTCAAAATGGAGTAGAATTTGTCAAGCAACTTTAGCCAGAAAAAAATCTTTAGGATTAAATTTTGGATCTTTGCACAAAAACACACTGGTGGGAAAATTGAACTGAATTGCTACATATTTGTAAGAAGATTTTAATTTCTAGTGGAATCTCATGATAATTGAGGAAAAGATTACTCTCAGTCCTACTTTTGAAATGTTTCCACTTCATGTGAGTAATTAAATATTCAACAGAACAGGGATTGGAATTCAGTTGTTGCTTGTTTTGGATAAAAGCACAAAACCTCAAGGTAGAAAGTCAGTCTTTTTTGCCCCCTTTATTCTCCTCCCTTACAAAGACTCTCAATAATGTTTGATTTACTTGATCTCCCATGAAAACTTAATTTTTTCATAGAAAAAGTTCTGATTTGAACTGAACATTGTGGTTGTCTTCACTTCCTGCATTAGTTAAGTGCTATTTGTAACACACATTTCAGTTTTTTCTACTTTGGATTAGTTTTAGTATAAATATCCTTTTGTATTTACACTGCATTAAATGGATTCCTGCAGTGCGTTTTCCATTTTTGCTTTATCCATAAAGAATCCAGTTCACATCACAAATCAATGGGTAGCAAATCAGAGATGATTGTCAAGTATGATTCAAAAGTGCATTCTGAACTTGAACATTGGTGGAGTTGCACCCCTTATGTACAAAACTCTACAAGTGAAAACCGAACATAAACCCAGCTTGAAAAGAAATGTCATGTCTTTATAAAATCAATACAACTAGCTGCATTAGATGAATAATTAAGTTTTGTGCATATGGTTCCTTGGCATTTGCTTCCCACAGATACTGCTGTATTTTCCAAAACAGGGTGTTCAAAAGAGTAGCTAATAGGCCTATCCTGTTTGTAAACTGATAACAGTTACACTAACCTTAATATCATTACTTCATCAGATAAAATAAAGGCTGAATTGGGTCTCTTGGTTTAAAGTTGAGAGGAGTGTTGGAAAAATCAGAATGTTTTTAAAGGTGCATGCTCTCAATACAAGCTTTGATTCAGTGGATTTCTCTTTTTATTGTGTGAGCAATCTTCATGGCTTTCATACTCTGTGGTGAAAGCTAGAAATTCTGTTCCCTCCAAGTAAGTTTTCATGTCAGCCTTCCCTGAGGACTTTGGTATGGTAATACTAAAGAGATTTCTAAATAAGGCATCATTGTAATGTTGAAAGGATCTTATATCTGTTTTGTATGATAAACTTAGTCTTTAGTCGGGTTCTACTATTCAGAAATAATTGCAGATTGAATTAAAGTATCTCTCAGATAAGAAACTAAACCCAGAAATTTTAATTCAAAATATACTGAGATGATGATAATCAACATGATGGCTTTCTAAAATAAAGTATCCATGCTGGAAAGACAGGTAATACTAAAATACAAACTCAGACAGGTAATACTAAAATACAAACTCTTCTCTTTTGATAATCAACAGACAGCGGTTTGATAAATTTTACTGTGCAGTTTTATACTTTGATTATGTACTAAGCAAGAACATTGTAGCTATAATTATTAAGACAATATTAAAATGGAATACATGCTGGTTTACAGTCCCCAAAGAATTGTTTTCAGATGGCTTTTTTGTATTCCTTCCTCCTTACTCTGATCACTTTGGAAGACTAAAATTATCTCTCAGAAATCTCAAGAGCTTTACTGAAGACTTTTTCCCCTTCATTATGGTTTTCCACAGTTTTAAAAATTACCTTGTCGTATTAGGACTGGCATAAGAAAATCCAGAATAATTTCAGAAAATGTTTATTTGAGGCTTGAAATAAATTAATCAAAGAAAAAAAGGTAACACTTTGGGGTTTTTTTGCTTGCAGATATAGATTTGAGGTAATAATTTTAGTGCTAATTACTGTTATACTGTAGCCTTCTGGCAAAAAACCAAAATGAAGCTGCAGATGTTTTCATCAAGACAACCGAAGATGTGTAGACTAAACAAGAAGTAGAACTTCTATCACTGATATGAGATTTTTTATTAATTATTATTTTCTGGCTCAAAAATTAATTTTACCTATGTGATATATAAGGAAGAACTGTAAAAGCATAAACTGGTTGCATGAAGATCTGAGTATGTTTCCAACATTACCTCATCCTATACATATCCATATACAGCATCTTACTGTGAAATTGAAGATGTCTGTAGGCAAGAGGCATTATCTGGGAGCACTGAGTAGTTAAATCACGTCTCATTTCTTCTGGCAGATGATGTTAAAAATCATGCTATATTTTTGTGTATTTGTACGTAAAGTCCATTATGTAATCAAGGAAAAATAGCCCACAGCGACATTAACTTTGTCACAGATGTTATTGTAAGGCTGGCTTAGTTAATGTTTTCTGAGATCATATTTTTGTTGTAACAAAAAATTATCTTCTGTTTTGCTGTCATTAAAGTGTAGTATGTATTTTATTTAAGGTAAATTGATTTCATATAGCACTTAAAAAGATAATACCAGAGACATGCAGTCATTCTGGTCTTCTTTTCAAGTACATACTGTATTTAGACATTAACCTTCCTTAATTTTACATTTATGTTCAGTCTTTTTTGGCCAGACTGTGAATATTAAATACAACTGAAATGATAAAGCTATTGTAAATATTTTTACAGTCTTAGAATCATACCTGCCTATTTAGTTAATGAATAAGTTAATTCCCTTAAGAGACTTGTATTTGAATATCTTCTCCAACATTAGTAAAACACAAAATTATGCCATTCTTTTCTTATAAGATATTTTCATAGTTTTTAAGTACTGAATTGACTCAAGCTTTAAACTGTTCCCAGGCATTTTTAATGATTAAATGGAAGACTTGAACTCCAGAGGATGTAGATTTCTAGGCTCTTAGCTAACATAAACTACTTTTCCAATAGACTAATACACTTCCAGAGTACTTTAAAGTTTCTTATATATTGGATGTGTAATGGGAAATCAGAATGGATTTCAGCCCTGAAACTGGTTGACTGAACAATTTCAAGTGCAAACCACCACTTCATTTTTTCCCATAATGTAGGTTCAAGAATAAGCTTTCTTCTAATTTTGTTAAAATAACTAAAGGAGTTTAAGATTTTCTTCGCATGGCATAACTATATCATCAGAATTTGCACGTGAGCCTTGGAAAAAATATTACTGCCAGTAGACAGAAGTCATGTGAAAAGTTGCCACTTCCCATGTATTTTTCATCATAGAAGGAAAAGAAGCTAACAGAGAAACTAAGATAATGTTTGTGTGATGAAAACCTATATTGTTGTTTCAGCTGTGTTTTGAAATATCTTAATTTAAAAAAAATATTTTTTTTTTAACATACGTTTTTAACCTCTAAAGAGAGAACCTTTGAGAAAAAACAATTGTCCCAATATTCTACTGCTATTATTTAAAAATGTGGGGAAATTGTTCTGTAGTTTTGCATCAGTAATACCATTTGATTTCCCAAATAATAGTAGTATTTTCCTTCCACAAAATCCATCTTTGTCTTTCAAGTTGAAATTGTGGAATTAAGTAGAGCTTCAGGAGAGGGATTGCCTAGTTTAAATATTTCAATCAAGGGACTACCATTCCATAATTAGTAAAAAATTATATATTTAAAACTTTACGTAATGAAATTATTCCCCTGCCTTGCTGTATTGGGTTTGCACAGCAAGGTTTTGGTACCAGTGGGGCTACAGGGGTGGCTTCTGTGAGAAGCTGCTACAAGCCTCCCCTTTGTTTGACAAAACCAATGCCATGGACCCACCACTGGCCAAGGAAGGCCAACCCCATCAGTGGTGGTGGTAGCACCTCTGGGATAACATACTTAAGAAGGGAGGGGGGAAACCTGTGTAACAGCAACTGCAGCCAGAGAAAGGAGTGAGACTATGTGAGAGAAATAGCCTTGCAGATCCCCATGTCAGTATAGAAGGGGGGGCAGGAGGGGCTCCAGGCACCAGAGCAGAGATTCCCCTGCAGCCCATGAAGTATTTCCCTGAAGGCCGTGAAAAGGACCCAAGCTGGAGCACGGAAAAGTGTGAGGAGAAAGGAGTGGCAGATAGTAACTGTTATGAACTGAGTGGAACCTGCCATTCCCACCCTCCTCTGTGCTGCTCAGGGTCAGGCCAGATAGAGGAGTCAGGAATGAAGAGGTGAAGTTGAGCCTGGGAAGAAGAGGGTGAGTGGAGGGAAGGTGTTTTATTTTTTGTCTTCATTTCTCATCATTCTACTCTATTTTTATTTGATAATAAATCAAACTATTTTTTCCCAAGTTGAGATTGTTTTGCTCAGGCCAGTAACAGGTGAGCAATCTCCCCGTCCTCATCTCATCCCATGAGTTTTTGTGGGTTATATTCTCCCCTGCTCCGTCAAGGAGGGGGAGTGAGAAAACATCTGGGTGGGCATCTGGCAGCCAGCCAAGGTCAACCCACCACAGCAAATATGAATAAGCATATTTAGAGCAAATCCACTTTCAATTACTATTTTTAATTATACCAAGTTAAACTTTTTCATATTTACCAACAACATTTACTTAATGGTAATGATGCAGGCATTGCACAAATTCTCAGAGTGATCACTGAAAAAAGATTCTATTTTGTGCCACCATTTTATGCATGTTATATCAGTATCAAGACTAAAAGATCCAAACAGGACTTTATTAAAAAAAATAAATCTAGATACAGTCTCTTCACAAAGCTGATTCTAGGGCTTTTTTATCCTGATTGACTACCTTAAATAAATTCTTCTAACATGTGGAGTAGCTAAAGATAGAAAAGATGATTTGTTTACTCAAGAGGAATGTGTTTTTCTGGCTTCTGGAAATCAGTAAGGTCTATGCAGTCAGTGAGGAGTAGAATACATAGTTATTTTGTGGAGTCATGAATTCATATATTTCAAGGTCAAATAAATGTTGAATATCAGAAGAGTGCTTGATGGACTGAATTAAGGTCCCTCATATGCAGTTTTTTGAAAATGTAGAATTTTTCTCCCTCTGAAGGGATGTTTGAGGAAAATATCATCTGTTTCAACTGGATTTTTAAGCAATAATGACAAAATGGACAGCTAGCATTGTTTGACCTTGTACACAGTGCTGTCAGAGTGTTTCAGTCTATAACTTCTATTTTGACCTATGTCTTTAAAAAGGCATTCTGACTTGAATAAAATTCTGATTCCTACATTAACACTCAGCTGACATGCTATGCACTTTATTATCAAAAAGGTTATGCTAAAATGAAAAACTAGCTAAGCCTAGATCAGATGAAGGTGTCTGATGCCCAGGAGGTAAGTACAGCAGCAAATAAATTTGGGGTATTTTGACTTTGAAGCCACATACAGAATTCTGCATAGTGCACTCCAGCTCTTTAAGTAGTTTAGTTGACTTAGACTGGCGAGCCAAATAATACCCTGCACATGTACTGAGAGTCATGCAAAACTGTTCAACAGAAAAAGTGGTGTGTGGGTTTACATCCTAAGATTCAATCTTCTCTGAAATTCAGATGCTCAATGGATTTCAGAAAATGCTTGCATCCATTCAAAATCCTGACCTGAATGCAGCAAGGTGCAGCATTTGAAAGGGTGAGCAAGCACCACCCCTCCCAAAGGGAACAAAAAATGGAATTCTGAGTCAGGAAGTAAAATCTTTTAAAATCTTTCTTCATTCTAGGGAGTTCACACATCTGCTACCTGCCAGGGTTCAGATGAACACAGGAGAAAACATAACTGTACCTGATGAGATCCTCATTATTTTGAATAATAGGTCCTGAAATAGTGACAAAACAAGAGTTGATATTTACTTTTCCTGACATATTGTAATCACCAGTCTGCAGAATCACACTATTCCCTGTATTGCTTTAGTCTCTGAATTTCTGAATGAGGTCTCTGGCTGAAAAGGTGTTTGAGTCCTGAATAGACAGAGTCTCAGTTCATCTTGGTGGAGGTGGTCTACTTCCTACATTTCTAATATTTCTATAATTATTAACCATAAGAAGATATGAGGTATTTCCTCAGAAGCTGCCACAATACGCAAACATTTTTCAGTTACGCAGCTAATCTTTAAGAATTAATAATGGATTTTTTTTTAATAAAGAGGAGACACACCAACTTCTAATGAAAGCTTTCAAAATCTGGTGTTGCTTTCTCCTTTTTAAATATGAGAAATCTTTCAAAACTCAAATTGACAAGGCAACATGAATCCCACCTTTCCTTAGTTAACTGTTTAGGAGGCCAGGGAAGATTTAACATTTGATAACAATGCTGTAAACATTTAAGCTTATTTTTTCCCTGAAAAGATGAAAAAGATGTAGGGAAATGAACAGATACTTATTTCATCATTCCTCATGGGCCTTATATCTGGATTTTTGGTTGTGTTTTGTTGGTTTTTTTTTTCTCCCCCCCCCCCCCCCCCCCTCTGAGTTTAAATTCTGAGAATAAATTCTTAAGAAAACATTTAGAAGAAGGTTATACTTCTTCCCAATGATTTTTCATATTCAAATGTTGATTGAGTTTCAAGTCTGTAAAGTACTGTTGCAGCTTCTGACTCGTGCAAAAGTTCTTTACTGCATTGGGAGATTTCTGCTATAAATCACTTTCTTCTGAACAGATAGTCTCCAAGGTCATTTTGCTTAGAATCGCTTAGAATCATCTGACTGGAATGATTTTCAGTTTTCATAAAAGCAGCAATCTATTGCCACTATTGCCATTACTTGCTATACAGATATCCAACAGAAACACATTAATGGTACAAAAGGCTCGAGAGACCTTTCTGAAGATTGAACAGTCTGAATGAAAGACAACATTTGGGGGTTGGTTTTTTCTTACTTCTGTGACTATTCTTAAAAGCTAATTCAAATGCTTTGGGAAACAAAGTTTTATTGTCTCCTCTCATGCAAAAATATAAATGCAGTCCCATCATGAAGTCTAAACCAAAGTTTAGTGTAATCCTTTAGATACCATGTATGGTCTTTATATAGTTTTTATACTGGCTTTAATAAAAGCTGCAAAAGATTGGAGGTGCAAATTAGAAATGCATCAACAGATAACCATGCAAGCTTAAAATTCTAAATTTAACAGGATAATTATATAAAGTATCTTAAAGCTTTCTGCAAAAACTGTGAAGAATTTTCCACCAGCAGCTGAGCTGATACAAAAATGACACGCTTAACAAAATTGTTTAGATTTTACTAAGGTATCTATTTGGAGAAATTTTATAACTTTATTTTAAATAAAGTATTTCAATTTTCCATTTGAAATTATTTTTGGCAGCTACAAAAAAGATCACATTATGACTGTGTAAAAGGAAACGTTGTAATCAGTGAAGATATTTTTAAGTATCTTCCTTGATAAAGAGTTTAATAATCCTTTTTTCCCCAAAATTAGAACAAAACAACAACTTTGATTCATGAAGTTCTTTGCAAAACTGAACTTTTTATGTCCTTAGCTTGCTTAAGAATTTTTAGCTATTCTAAAGTTTTTTTTAAAGAATTAAAAAATATCACTTTCAAGGATAAGGAAAATAAAATCTAAAAGATTTGTCTGAATGTCCTTCTTAAGTCTTCCTTTACATAGGAATCAGAAGAAACTAGATCTCCCTCAGACTTGCGTTATATTCAAACAAAAAAAGAGATAAATAGAAATGTATAAATTCATACAGCATAAATTTTAAAAGTCAAAAAATAAGTTTGTGATAATTGACGTGATTTCAAAAGGTGGGTTGCATAAAGCATGGCCTAACCCATCCAGAAATTCTTCATCATAGTTAACATGATTATGGTTAGTTTCCTTATAACTGCAGGGTTCTAGAATTTGAGATTTCTCTTCTGTTAAACATCATTCACATGCGTAATGGAAATATGATCTTTGCCTCAAGCAGCATAACACAGTCATATAAATATAACACAACAACTGTTAAAGAAGGATGGTGGAGATACACTACAGAGAAACAGTGGAACCATACTGGTCAGCACAGTGCTGTGTCATCTTGGGGTAACCACAGTTATATATATGACAACCTTTTGAAGCACTGCTTAAAGGAGAGGAGCAATAAATGTATGAGAAAACAAAACTTTAACAGGTATACCTTGATTAAAGCCAATGGCAAGCTCACAAAAGAAATTTGGTGATGAATTCTGGTATGATAGAATTCACTGTTTACGAAATGCCTATTTTCTTCCAGTTTTCAATCATCTTATAGTAAAACTAATGCTTTTTGTAACATTTCAGTACAGTAAAATTCAAAATAAATGAACACAACATAGTATATCACTAGACCTACTTTCAAGTATTATCAAAGTTGGCTTTTTATAATCTCTCATTATAAAAGTAAATTTAAGGGAGTTCACTTTGGGTACAGAAAATGAGATTTTCTAGGCAGTGGTTTTAATGCTGTAAAACCTAAAACTTTCCTGGAGAACTGAAATAGTTTATGGTGGGTTTTCTTGGACATGTAGCTTCTACTATACAAGAGTTAGTTATTTCTTTGACATACATGACAAACAAGTACTGCTCCTGCTGTTTAACCTAAAGACACTTGCAAGTATAAATAGGCATAGAGGGATTTATAACAGAAGAGTGTATATGCATGCAGGGAGCTTCAATAAATAAAAATGTCCATGTTTGCGAGTTACTGAGTGTCTGAAATGTCAGAATAACTATATTTTGGAACTAAACATCCAGCTCTCAACTAAATTCTGCTCAGCAATTCAGTCCTTTTTAGGTCTAGGCCTATTTGCTTTCTGTGAGGACTGTAAGGTTTCCTTCTGTCCCTTAAAACTTGGTAAAACTGTTTCCTTACATTATTGTTGATTTAATTGATCAGCATAGAGTTGGCTGGGCCACGTTTCACATAGCTGTTATTCAAAGTGGTATCCAAGGCAGCAGAAAGGTGATTTAAAAGTTTATTCCTGACTTTGTTGTGATGTGAATGACTCTTATAACCAGGAATATTTTGTTGATTCAGTTTAAAGTGCAGTTGCCTAAATGGTTGCATTGGCACAGCTGAGAAGTGATAGGCTCAAGGCAAGAAAAGAAATGGGAGTGGTTGGGAGTGGCTGCCAAACAAGCTTTTTCATAGAACAAAACTCTGATGTAACAGCTTGAGTTATTCAGTACTCTTAGGACTTGAGAATATTTTTCTTTCGCACATTACTGTTATGAAAAATAGATGTTACATCCAGAATTTAGGCCTTAGACTTCTAAGTAAGGAAGTTACTAGCATGTTAATTAATTTGAATATTTGGCAATGAACATAAAAGAAATATGTTTCCAACAATGGCAAATTGGTATAGTTTATTGGATTCTGAGGCTTTGGACGTTCTAGATAGGTTTCTAGCCATTATGTCTTTTTTTTTTTTGTAGATTTTTTTTTCATTGTCAAAATGGTCTGAGCAGTACCAGTTGTTAAAGCCACTCTGTAGCATCATTTTTTTTCTAGAACAGAAAAAAAAAGAGAAAAAACAGAACAAAACCAAACCAAAAAACAAAAACCACACCATGTACTTTTTTTCACCTTTGCTGTTTTCCAGAACAGAGAGCAACTGTGAGTCAGTCTCCCCGGTACCACCAACCATCTTCAGTCACATGTGGCTATTTCTGTTAGCTTTATGATTGGGGGTCCATTAGAACTGGATAGAATGACTCCTTAGGTGCTTTATCTCAAATGCTGTGTATCAAAAAGTGGCAATTCATCATTAGTTGTAAGAAAATTGTTGGAGAATGAGTTATCAGGCCTTGGCAAGCAAGATCTCATTCTTCTCAAGTCAATTATAATTTTCCTTGAAAAAATGAATTCATTGTTTGTGGGTTTGGGTGGGGTTTTTTGGGGATTTTTTTTGTTTGTTTTGGGTTTTTATATATATATATATATATATATAATATAGTGTTTACGTATCTTTCCTGTCTCTCTAAACCCTTAAATAAATATTGGGAAAGTAATATTAGAAAAAAGATTTTGTAAGGAAAAGTAAGTATGACATGACTGAAAACTAATATAACTGCAAGCAAATTCAAGACCATAGGACAAAAAAAAAAAAAAAATCTTAGTGGAAACTTATGCTTTGAGGGTCAGTTTCTCATCCGAAGGCAATGGACATAGTTTTAAAAACTAAGATACTTCCCTGTGTAAACAGAGCTTGGTTAGTCAATTGTTATTCTTATCTCTGCCTGAAACCAGACTGCTCATACCATATGTTAGCTGTGAAATTATGTGTGCTGTATACTGTTGAGAAAAGACTTTATTCTACACCAATTAGTCATGCCTGGGTAAAGATATGCACACAGTAAAAATAATAATGGTTTCACAATGAAGACACCTGTTAGCATGCAAATTGGATACCTGAAGTTCAAGGAGCTACCTATAGTGGGGGTGGGGGATCAAGTAAAAATTATGTTATAATGGGTCAGTAATTATATCATATCTGTCTGATCTGGCTGAGATGTTGTTTAAGGATAAAGTAACAAAATGTCATATGTGCTATGGAGTGGAATATGCAGCTGAAAACTAATAGGAGAAAAGATATATGCACTGAATCTTTGACCTGGAAATGTATGAAAGCAGAGGGTTTAAAGAGAAATAAATGTTGAAACATCTGCTGTCTTTGTAATTTAGTAGATACTTTTGTTTTGTAGATCATTGGGATTCTTTCTGATTTTTGTAGTCTTCTCTAATATATACCAGTAGCTGAAATAGTAAGTATTTGTAAAATGTCAGCTTGTTTTCTATTTAAAAGAAGAACCCTTTTATGTTTTCTCAGCTGCTGCTAGATTTAATAACTCTACCACATGTCACATTCAAATTGTATTTTGCTTTTAAGGCTTTGAAAGGCACCAGAGCAGAGACAGCTTTTAGAATTTCAGCGGCTACACCACAGTTTCTTAGCGTTAGCCAATTTTGTAATTATAAAAAATCCTTAATGGTTAAAAAATATGAGGTTTAAATAAAATGTAAATGCAACAGTATACTAGATAAAGCTATGAGACATTATTTGTTACAGATGTGCAAAGGGCAGTATGTAGTTGAATCCAAATTTCTGAACAGAATTGCCATTACTAAACTGCCAGAGAAAATGGTAGCAAGGCTAAACCATTTTACCCAGAGTCCAATTAAATCATTAAAACTATACATATATATTTATTTATCTTTATTTTAAGGCATTGGTAGTATCCAGTGTTCTGCTCTTCCTATGGAAAGATAGCAGCAGTCTCAAGTCATTAACAGCAATTTCTTGTGTCACTCCAGTCCTTTCACTGGCACAGCCTAGGAAAGAAGTTCTTGCAACTACTAAAACCATCAGTGTGCTGTCAGGTTGTTACCAAAAGCAAAACACAGTGCTGCACCAGCTACTAAGAAAATTAACTCTATTCCAGACAAAACCATGACACATCAGTACTTTATATATCTAATTTTAGATAGATTAATCCACTCAATAAAAACAAGAGGTTTCATGTCATGCAGTATGAAATGTTTGCCGTGTTCATAGTTTTTAAAGCATTGTAATTATGTTTAAATGTAGGAAATCCTTTCAAAATGCATATATGTGGGGGTGGAGGGGGAGTGGTTGGGGGGGGGGGGGGGGGGGGAGGGCACAGGAAGCAAAACACCAAACCCAAACTTCTTTATTTTGATTTGTTCATTTTTACTCCAGTAATGACAAATATAATATTCATTCACAAATTAGATAAATATGAATGGCTTTTGGAGAATATGCTTTTGTACTTGTGGAAAAGAAATATGTACACATTTTTTTCTATTTATAGTTTATGACTTGTAACACTTCTGTGCTGGCCAGAAAGAACTTGCAGGGTTACTGCTGTTAATTTTTCATTTCTACTGTCAAGATGCTAGTTTGCTATTATATAAGAACTTGTACATTTATCCCACAAACATGCTAGAAGCTTTACAAGTATAGAGTGGATATGGAAACACTTGCTTAATTGGATTTTGACGTTACTGTGGTATATAAGATTCTGAATGCCTAGCTAGTTAGGTTCTGGCAACTATGACAGTTTTGGAATATATCAGACTATATGAAAGCTCATATACTTTGTGACATCACAACATTGTTCAAGTGTTTAGATTGTAATACAGTATAGAAAAAAGTAATTTTCATTCATTTATGTTACCCCATTCTGTAATTTCAGGATCATATCTGAAAAATAATAAAATTATCAGTCTATGTATTTCAATTTTTTATTAAATTCTAACATTTGTTGGATGAGCACTTCAAATATTTGACTTCTAATGAGCAAGTAAGCAATGTATTGCATTTAGTAGTATGCAAGGAAAATTCTACTTTTGTTAACTGCAGATGGAAGAGTTAGCATTGAACTTCTGGGTTTTTTTCCCCACAAAGGAGGTAGTATACACTTCTAATCTATATTTAGTTCAATAGAAAAGTTATAGAAAGAAGTCACTGACTATAAGGAATTTTGTATTTTTTCTTTTTTTGAAAGTTTATATTGTCATGCTTGACCTGTACCTTATGCTGCATAACTGTCTATAATAGAAATTCTGCTTTGCCCAAACTGATTTTCCCTAGCTGTGATTCTGCTAGTTAAAAGATACCACTTCCTATATATTCCAAAGACTTTATGAAGAATCATAAAAAATACTTTTTACTCAAAGTACAATCCAAGACAAAGGATTCCATCTATGTTCTGCCTGTGTGCATGAAAAAAGTACAAGTTACTGGAAGATGTGCTATTGGAGGAAAAGCTGAGAAACCAAATTCTTCCAAACTGTACACCATAGAAAAATGTCAGATGGTTTCACATGTTCTGCTGTCTTTACAGCCCAAATCTGACCATCTCTAATCTTGTAAGAATGGTGCAACATTACCATCTACATGTTCTTAATAACTGTGTCTCTGTCCATGCAGAATATATATCTCTGAGGGCTAAACTACACGGGGGTAACAGCAACAGGGCTTATCAACTGATTCATCAGTAATAAATAACTGTAAAGGTCTGTGCAAATGCTAACATCCTAAGACCCCATCAGAAGAGTTCTTATTCTTCTGTTGTTGTTCTCAGTCGAGAAAACTATGTATTCAGACTTGTCAGAGTTTTTTGGGAAAGGAGGAGTTCTAGCAATGATTTTGGTGTCTAGCTTCACTGTTAGGTATTGGTGGGTTTGGCTAATCCTTAAGAAGAAAAAGACATATGAACAATAATAACTGTTTAGAGAGATAACTAAGTAAATACATGTAAGTTGAAGGAAGGAAACAAATATTCCTTAGGTATTTATAATCACATATACTCACAATATACTCAGTCATGCACACTCCAACAATAATGCAGTACTCAGACCTCAAGCTACACAAGCCACAGTTTCTAGAAAGAAATTACATAAAAACACAATAGCAAACCACTTGCTAATATCATTAGGTTTTTCCTTGATTTTATAATAATCATGGGAAATATCCTATGTACCTGAGTTATGCTACCTCTGAAACTGAAGACCATTGAAAGTCTGTCAAGAACTTCTGAGCCACCAAACAATACAATACTGTTTGACAGGTCTGGTGGGCTTTGCAGTCCAACAAGCTGCTTAGGAAATAAAGCACTGTGTCTGGGGAATTATAATCATAGCAATCATGCAGTAGCAGCACAATTGCACATATCTACCCAACATATCCATAGAATACAGGTCATAAATTTGTAAGGAGTATAAAGAATGAAGTATGTATTTTTTTGACAAATAAGATAGTTTGGAAAAGAACCAGTTTTAAAATTTTTAGCCATATGTTACAATACAGAAATAATTAGGCAGATACCATACTCTTTATATGCACACACTTGGGTTGAACTGACTCAATATATTTTATTTAGCAGCTTGGACTTAACACTGTTTGGCTTTCAGTATGTATACATTTTTTCCCACACATGAGAAAAGTTAGTATATTTTTTCTCTCTCTTTTTTTTTTTTTTTTTATAATTCCATGCATTTAATTGCTCATATAATGTGCATAATATTAAAAATATATCTAACATATTGCATAGAGTTTAAACAAATTGATCAGGATAGCTGGATAAGGTTGTAATATTCACTTCCTAGATACTAGTACATATGATCAGAGAAACACCAGAAAACTAAAATAATACTGGAGAGAGAACAACTGAAGAGCTGAGCTTCTAGAAGAAAATCAATAAAATATGTATTGGTAATAAGCAGAAAACTATTCAATATCTCATCTCTCTTGTGATGTACTCTGCCTAAATGTCCCTATGTGTGTGTTCCCTTTTTGTTTGTAGTGGAGTGATAACCTAGATAGGAACTGTTTTCTGTGCTTAGTGCACATCACAATAGATTTTGTATTCATGAAGGGAACTACCGTTTCTACTGCCTAGAAACGAGTGTAACTTTAAAAGCTGAATAGTAGAATAAATCAGGAAAACATTATTGCAACAAAAAAATGAGGATCATAAGGGTTAGCAAAAAATAGCATAGGATTTAACATCGCCTTTTACACTGGTAGCTGGTAAAGGAAGGGGAAATCTGTGAATGTTAACCTCTTGAAGGTTGCCTCCAGCAAATCAGATGTATATGAGGTTCTTCCTACTCAGCATCCAAATGTGCTAAACTCCCACCCCCAATGCTACTCAGTGCAGTGACCATCCCATCCTGCCATTAGCTTTTCTGTTCAGTCATCTCCATTATTGTGTTGTCTGGAATGACGATCATGTCATTTTCTCATGCAATATTTTACCTATTTGTGCTTTTTCCGCTATATGGGAATGTCACACCAAAAAACATCCAAAACTGAAAATTATTAATTATAACTTTTATTCTTAAAGTGAGGGTGGGACTACAATTTTTTTTAAAAAAAAAAAAGCTTTACAATTTCTATTTTTTTTAATTAAGCAGAACAGCTTATAGGTGCATAATTAAATTTTAGTCAAGGATATATATGTGAGCAAATATAAGTAAGCTTAACCAAGGCTATTTTAAAACCAAAAGGTATGTTTTACAACCAAAGTTATTCGTAAAAATGTATTCAGAATATTATCTCAAGACAAGCTATTCTGGAAGAATCAGGAACCTTAAACCTGGGTTAATTGCATGATTGTCTCATTTAAGGTCTGTATAGGTTTGCACTTTATGATGGAAGGTGTTTGTAATGTAAATTACAACAGCATTTTTGTATCCCAATTATAAAACTACAAGAAAAAAATCCTCTGTGGTTGTGTCTGTCTTGTGTGTGGCAAGTTCACACAGATATCATCTTCCCTTAAAATAATGATTCTTAGTGATGGCATATTTTATAGAAACTGCCCTGAACGCTCACTGATTCTGCATGTTGCATTTTGTTCTCTGTATTTTTACCTGTCTGGCTGCTACTGATATAGATAAATAAAATTAATTTTAAAGGTGAATAGAACAGACTATTCAATTTAGAAGTCTTTCAAAAACTTTTCATAATACCCATCTCAGGTGTAATGTATTTGAAATTTGCTACTTTAACTCTACACTGAGCTAGTCTGTGTAACATTTTCATAAATATACTGTCTCCTCGGTATGTGTTCAGCTACTTATAGCAGTGTTCATTATGTGGCTGAACATTCCCAGACAGTCTCTGCAGTTAAAGTTCTTTAATTTTTCACTTTTCTAATCCATTTTCTGAAATTTGCTTCATGTTTCATTTAGCATTATTAGCAATTTAAATTCTGTTGCAGGGAAGTACAGATGTTGTTATTAAAT
The DNA here is from genome assembly GCF_963210335.1 of Falco punctatus. Classification (NCBI taxonomy): domain Eukaryota; kingdom Metazoa; phylum Chordata; class Aves; order Falconiformes; family Falconidae; genus Falco; species Falco punctatus. The sequence continues at coordinate 65,541,306 of NC_137582.1, read as the reverse complement.
GATACTGTGACTCTCATTACTGTCTTTATATTTGATTTTTAAAGACAAATTTTAAATTTGAGTAATTTTTTTAAAATATCATCTCTCTTTTGGATGGTATTTTTTTTGTTTTGGTAAGTAAACCGCTCGGCTATTCCCTGTGTCTACCAAGATAGATAATCTGTATGGCAGCTGTACTGTTTTTTTAATTGGTCACTTATCTAGCAATCGTTAACATTAGGGAGTTGTTATGTTGAAAGTTTTCATTTGGATAAAATAAGTATAATTAAGTACATCTTTACCAGTTGAGAAATATTCTGTGGTTTGTATTCCTGAACTGAAAAAAATAGTTACATATGCTATTGTATCTGCAGGTTAATTAAAGCTTTTAGTAGTAATGGTGCTGTAGGCATAGCAATGAAATAATCAATGATGTCAGCATTTAAGTTTTTACATAACCTCCTGCCATGTAATAGACTTATTTCTGTGTCATCACTAAATGTATTTTGAAAGATTTCACATCATAAAATAATATTTAATATATAAATAACCACGTATACATCTAATACCATGCCTTTGGGGGTCAGGGGTCAGGGAGGGTTTTAGGAGGGTCATTTTGTTTTGTTTTCCTGCCTGGATCATCCTCATGGAGAAGCTTTCTTCAGAGATTGTTTGGGAATTTGCATGGCAGAATAGGAAACTTTAATGTAGTGGTCACAGCTAATACTTAAAATTCAGTATAGTAATACCTTTGGTTCTTGACTCAAGTGAAGGTTTTTTTTCTTTCTTTTTGTCTTTACCCTGTGAGGCTTTTAGCAGATTTTTAGTATTCAAGTACTACTAATAATGAACAAATGTCCTTGTCAGTATTCTGAAGACACACAAGGTGCAAATCACCCCTCCAGACTCTCCCTCTCACTCTGTGATAGTGAAATGGTGGTTAATGCCTGCCATTCATCTCTCACAAGCTTCATTACAAGGTACAAAACACCTTGACAGCTTAATGGATGTTTAAAAAAATGTTAAGATAAAGGTGAATTATCCCAAATGTTTAACACATTTTGCCTTGTTATTACTGATCCAAAAAAGGGTATATCGATACCTCCTGACTGGATTTACTTAATATTTCTTGTCCATATATATTCAGATATCATTGTAAACTCAGCTGTAAATTCAAATTCACCTTCAAAGCACCCTTCCACAAATCTTTGTCTCAGAAAACTTGGTTACTTGACTGATTATACTTTGAATTACCCAGTTACTTTATGCCTTCAATTAGTCTATTTAATTTGGGTTAATTTCTCTTTTTTGTTTTGTATTGTCACTTTAATTTCCTCCCCTTACTTTTCCCAGCTACTGCCTGTTACATTCACTTTATTCCAGTGCCCTCCAAACCTCAGAACAAATGCATAATACTGCATGTGCTACTAAAGCCCATTGACTGTTTTCATATATGCTTGTATACATTTAAATACAAAGAAAGTATCTTAATGATTATTGAGATAGTTGCAGTACATTTTAAATTGTAGACTGAAGTTACGTGAATCAAACGATAAGCTAACAGATAATCTCTCTTTACTGGAGAAAAATTATGTTGTTAACTATAGGAAATATCTGGTTCTCCTAATAATTCTATTTAAAAAAACCCCAAAACAACAACAACAAACCACCCAACAAAAACCACCCCACTAAATAATAAACTGAAATTTTTATCATTTTGAAGTTACGTGTCAAAAACAAGATTACTGCTGCACACTTTGTCCTATGGTGAAACATAATTAGTCATAGTTAAATAAGGGCCTGAATATAACCGAGGCAGATGAAAGAATAAAACCACTGTGTGCTTTTTCAGATGGTGTCTAGTGTCTTGACCTAATCTTGTGTTTAGGAGACGTTTCCCTTAAATGTGTAAGAAATCTGTATTTGTCCATCTCTCTCTCAGACACACACGTACAAAACAATGATGAAAATACGAGCATTTGGCAGACATTACAGCTGTTTCTGTGCTGCAAGCCAAGAAAGTAATTTAGAAAACTTCTGCATCTGCATTGCCCCTGAGCAATGTGAACAACTTGGAGGAAACTGATGAAGAGAGAAAAGATCCCTGTTTCGCTTATTGTAGTGGCAGCAAGGAATGACAACTGAAAGTAGTTGTGCTGCAGTGTTTTCAAGGCAGCAATGTGTTTTGCAGGGGTTTTTGCTGTATTTATAAGATTTTTTTTTAAGTAGAATTTCTTTCTGTCATACTAGTTAGAGATATATATATTAGTGGGATGCTCACAAAGTTAAGCTCCTTAAGTAAGAATTAAAAATGTACCCAGAATACAGTTCTCATGTTCAAATTATTTATCCTAACGTTAGGTGGTTTAGAGTTCTGTTGCTTCTTAGCATCAAAGCAGTATTTGCTTTTCAGAATCTGCAACACGTTCTTTAAGCTATAAATTTCTTACAACAGGTGCACCTTCTAACAGGATTTATTTACAGTTAGTGCTGATCATTCACCCTGCAACTATTGATCTCATTACCCAGTTAAAAACTACTGATACTCAGAAAAGCTTTGACCTATGCTTTTACTGCCCTCTAGGATAACACCTGAGACAGCTTTTTATGCTATAGATATTTTTCTTTTCTTTTGGCTGCACCTAGCTCCCTTAAACTTCCTCAACTCAAATAGCATATATCCTGCTTCTGTGCTGAAGGTTTGCAGCTTAGAGCCCAGCAGGGGCAGATTTTTTTCGTTGCAATCAGATTGGAGGTTTCAACTCCCTCTAAATTGAGTTTGGTAGTTTAGCAGCTGCGGGACCTGCTGAAGAGGTAGACGTGCCAAGCACTCACTAAATTGGAAAACATAACTTGCTATTTGTAAAGGAGTAGAGAAAGGCATACTGGTATTAATATCCTCAAAATTAAGAACTGGAAAGAGGAATATAGTCCTGGCAGCTCACCTAGGCTTTCCTAAAGTGTCACTGTCACTCTTCAGAGGCAGAGATCTTGGCTGGAACCAATTTTCTGACACAAGTGCAGAAAACAGTCTTGCCCTTCTAATGCAGGCTGCTTCACGCTTCTCTGTCCTTATCAACATTTCTGGAGAGCAGGAGGCATTAGCAAAGTTATTGTTTGTGACCAAATACTTTGCATTCACAAGCCTGAAATAAAATTTTAAGAACATGTTTAGGTAATGTTGCTTGACTTATGCTGGGATGCTTCTTTTCTGAGTGCTCATCTGCAAACTGCTGCTTCTCAGCATACTCACGTTGTCTTTCACTAGTCAGATAATCTCTTGGGTAACTTCAATGATAATAAAATCATTAGGGTGTTACATTAAGGATGAATTTGACCCAGCATCTCACCCAGCAGAGCACAGACCAGCCTGCGGTCTAACTGCAGTCTCTAATTGTTTTTACTTTCCTCATATGTGCCTTGCTCAGTAAGTACTGTTTGTAAGCTAATATGATCTTTCAGCTCTGTGTATTTCACAGTCCTTTTAATTTGCCCATCATAGATGGACATGCAGTCAAAACACTATATGAACATTGAAACAAAAAAAAATTATTTGCTTTGAATATTTTTCTAAAAACCACAAAATGTATGGAAGTATGCATATTTTATTGGAAGAGAACAGAGTGTTATTACTAAGTATTAGTTTAATGATTATGTTTGAATCAATTCAAATGTGACAGTACATTATCAGGCTAATCTAATTTTAACACTGCTGTATGCTGGAGGTAATCATGATATTGCTAACTGCATTGACTAATTACCCAATTGGGGTTTTTAGAGGGAAAGGGCTTTGCTTTTGTTTGTTTTATATTCTCTGCACAAAAGTAAGAAACATAAACATCAGGGGTGGAAAAAAATCAGTATAAGCACTGAAAGCTTTCTCAGGTTTCACATTCAATCCACCCTGAAATTTGATAGGCGCATGTGTCTCTGTGTATATATATATATGTTTTATTGTAATATTCTTCAATAATCCAGTTCTTCCACTAGTTACACCTCCTTCTATCTCTGCTGGTAGGGCTTTGTCAATGTAGATGTCAACATGGTGGAAGGATGGGACTGCTGGTGTGTGTGAAATGACGCTTCTTTGATTAGTCCTGCGCTGTCACTGTGGTTGTGGCTTCAATTTACATTCAGCCCATCTCCCGATAGTACTCTTGAAGTGGTGGCTTATGCTATGGATCGAGTCTGAATTAAGTGGGTCTGGAGTAAATAATTTGATCAATGCATGTTGATGTGGTAGAACCTGTTCATATGTGTCTGCTCCTTCAGAGAGCATATAAAGAATTGGCTTCAGCAGCTTGAGACTTAACCAAGTGATTTTCTCAAGGTATTATATATACAACTTCTGTGCAGCTTCACAGAGGCTGCATCCCAGTCATCCTTATTCTTCCTCTTAAAGCTCAGTCAACTCAGTAATTTCCTGGGAATGGATTGGCTTAACTATTGGTTCTTTTATTTTTGGCTCTGTTCTTTGCATTTTTCTTCACTGATGATTCAATACCCAAATACTCAACTCTGCTCTGCTACCTGGATTTAGTTGGGCAGGTCCCTCTGCATTTCTGCTAGTCTTTCAGATCACTGTTTCTATTTCACAGTCTATGTCAGGTGCTTCTCTGAGACATTTACAATTCTTTGTTCTTTCATGCAGTGTTTTTAGAGCAATTATTATTTACTTGGTCAATGTATGATACTGTTACAGACTTGCTAATAAGTTAAGATTGATTGACTTTATTGGATTGATTATTTGATTTTATAAAATCATTTTATAAAATAGAAATATAGAAGGATAAGAAATATATTTTAATGAAACTTATAGTTATATAGTAAAAGCTGCTATGAGATCCTCTGTACATCCCGTACCAAGGCCAGAAGAATGGGCTAGAATAATTTTTAAAACTTAGATAATAAATTTAGGGTTTGAAAGGTTTCTTTGTATTTGACTAGTCTTCTGTATGTAGAAACTGTATTGAAATGTCAGAATATAAGATTAATGGAAAACTGGCGAGAGTCGACTGGAACAGGTCGTAGATACCTGCCAAGAAACCGTGAACTTTAGTAAAAGGTAATTCCGACAGGGGCAGATCGTGACCACTGACTCATATACCACCTACCCAAATCATACCCCAGACCCATTTCTAGACCTTTCTAAGCTCTACTGCACAGAATCGGATATAGGAGGAGAATATGTTAATGATTTACGGGAAATATCATGGTTATGCATGAATACTTAATGAATATGTATGAATAAGTTCTATATATGGTGTCTGATTTTGAAACTTGGTGTGCATTGATCGTGAGAAGACTCACTCACACACCCGGCTGTTAATAAAGAAGTGTCTGCTTATCTACATCACATTGGTGTCGATAAGTTCTTCATTCCAAGATTTCAGTAACAATACTGTATTTAAATTAATTGTTTTCCTTAATCTTTGCATTATTTTCTTTTAGTTTTATAAACTGAATGCACTGTGTTGACACTCTTTTTTACGTCAAATGAACTACAATTTCATTTTCAATGATATGGATTGGATCCACGGATACATTTGTAATATCTTTGATAATCCATTTCTGCCTATTTATTAACTGCTGCTTCCTTTTCTGGTAAACTTCAATGTTTGTTTCCCTCATCTCCAGGAATATTTTAAGTATTCATTATCACATTTTGCATGAGAACTGCAACTTCATGTCAGCATATAGAATTGGCTTCTTAATGCTTTATCCCAGGATTCTTTGAACACAAATCTTCACAGGTCATTTTGGGTCTCTCATCGCTTTCTCTTTCTTAGTACTGCTCTGGCCAGGTCAGGCAGATTGTTAGCTGTATCCTGGTGGCTTGAATCAAGTTTGGATTTAGTTTTGCAGTAAATTCAGTTATAGAAATGGGTGTTAGAAGGCATCCATTCTGCTTTATCTTCCTAGTTTTTCATGACAGCAACATGATTGACTTGGAACTAATGTGCTTTCTGCTTGGATCTCTGACTCAAAAAATAAAATTATTTATCCTGAAAGAGGAGCTATCACCATTCACCAGCACTCATAAGATTTCATTAAACATTTACCTAGTCACTTATCAAAATGCAAAAAATAAGTAAAATAAGTAAAAAATATCAACCCTTTTATAGTCTGTGTTTTATCTTTCCTCTTAAAGAGGTAATACGTTGTTCTTTAAAATATGCACTATATTAATTCAATTTTCATGCAAATATCTGCAGCCTACCTCTTCCTGGCATGCTTTACCTAATAGAAGAGTTTTATTTATTCTTATCTAGTCAAGGACATATTTTTTTTTATTATTATTCTGAGAGGAAGATATTTGATCTGTTGGTAGAACAGGTGATATAAATTACTTCAGAAGCTTTCATAACTGGTGTTCCTGACACTTTTTTTTTTTTGCCTCTTTTCTTTCCCTGATATTTGAAATCACTGAAGGCTAAGGACATGCACAGAAAACAAATTTTATATACCATTGTATCATGTAAGCTTAAATATATTTTTATATATCAGTGTTAGATATATCAGTTGGTTTCTGAGTAGTGCAGATCATTGTGGGGTTTACTACAATAGCAAATAATGAGGGAGTGCTGCATGTATAAACTTCTTAAGCAAGTTCCTTGATTGTGGGGTTCATATAGTTTATAGTTATAAAATAAATAATTTGTCTAGTCAAACATAAAGTCAGGTAGCAATATGTTTAAAACTACTGTCTCAAAAGATTATTCTGTTTATATGTTTTCTAGCATTTGGTTGATGGCTAGAGCCTTATGTAAAATGTGAACTTTTATGAACTCTATTAGATAGTTTACGCAGTCAAGTAATCAAAATATACATAATATACTATTACATAAAAGATAAATAGTTTATATAAAGAGATTGGTTATTACAATGCAGCGCATAGTTCTGTGGTTACAATGCCCTGTGAACATAATGTGTCTCTCGAATGGATGTCTAAAGTCATTAGTATTTTAAGCCATTTGAAACCTATATGCAAATAAAGTGTGACCTAGATTTATGTTTGCATAAAGACACTGAACACCTTTTTTATTCAGAAAATCTTTCTGAAGGTTTGTGGATGATGCTGGAAATACAGGCAGATTTTTATGACACCTTAGAGAGCAATGACCTGTTGGTACAAGTTGGTTTTTAAGTTACTTTCCATGACAGCGTTTAGTAACGTAGCATACAGAACTGAAGAGCAAGGAACACTTGGCTAACAGCATATGTGATTATTTGTGTGATGATTGGCATTTGTGCTAGTGACTCTATCTCTGATTGTAAATGGATCAAAGACTTCAATCAAAGTAAAGAGCAAAGTCTAACACTCCCCAGCTTTATGCAAAAGAAACAGATTGATGGGAACTGGAAATAAGTGAGTATTAAAATGGCTGGGCTTTATGCTTCAGCACAAAATGTGCCTTTGTTCTGCTTTCATAGTCATCACACATTTGACCTCTTTTTCTATTTTGAATATTTTATGTCACAGTTTTCAGAATAGCAAATGCTTAGTCCTTAACTTGAATGAGAATATTTTGTTTTACAGTAGCATAAAAGGGAAATGTAACAGAAAACACAAGCTTTCCTTTCTGCTTTTAAAATAGGGAAGCTTAACCCAATTTCTTATATTGCTTACATTTCCACCTTTGTGTGAGGTTTTAAAGGAATCTTAACATTTTTCTTTTATCAAAACAAATTATGCTCTTCTAGATTTAACATGACCTCATTCACTTCAGGATTGATGCTCTGAAGTGCTTTAAGTAAAACCATTAGTATACTACTCATTAAGGCTGTGTTCACATCTGGCATGCTGGTTGTGCAGTGCCTAGTGATGGAATGAAAAATGTAACAGAGTTCTCAGTGAAAAGATTTGCCTTCAAAAAGTAAAAAGCCTCTCAGAACTGTGATATATTTTTTTTTCATTCTGTATGTATATATTTTGTGGATCAGAATATATTGACCTTTCTTTCCAGCACATTGTGCGCACTTGACATTAAAGCAAAAATAAAAGAGAGAGAAAGGGACCTCAAGAAAATTGCCATGGCACAAAAGTTGCTCTATTTGTCGGGTTTCTCAAAAGGCTAACAATGGTGGCTTAGATACCTCTCCTGTTGTAAAACCAGACATCTCCAATTTAGAAACATTTTTGTTTGTTTGTTTGGCTTTAAAGTCTGTTTTCATCCATTTTATTTATGTGCTGTAAGAAGTCAAGAGGCGTTGTACTATTTGCTTCTTAAAACTAAGTCTTGGATTTCGTGTTTTGTTTTTCTTTTCTCTTATCTGTGTAAAAGAGAAGTAGATATTGGATTGGAAAGGATTTTGAGTGAGCTGAAGTCTAGCCATAGATTGTCATGAGAACTCCCTTATGTAACACACAGCATCACTTTATCAAATTCAATTTAAAATTACAGGGTTTTGTTGTACTTTTTACCATCTCTGCTGTCTTTTGTAAGCCTGTAAGAAGTCTTGTCAGCTTATATTTATATATGGTCAATCTATATACATTTGTTTCTGTGCCAATATTGTTTCTCTCTCCTGTAGACCTTGTGTGTTCTCAGCTGATGCACTTATAAAGCAGTAATCATATTCCCTCTCATTCATCTTTTTGTGGACTAAGCAAGAGCTTTCAGTATATTGAGAAAGTAGGTTCCTGATTGTCCTTACCATTGTTAGCCCTCTGCTTTTTAAAAATACTTATATAACCATAGTGAAACGCCTTTTTTTTTTTTTTTTTTTTTTTTAATTATACATGTGATAGAGTAATAATATTGCACAGGATAGTGAACTAAGAAAGTGAAAAGTGCATTTGTATGGTTATATCATTACACACAGATTTTCATCTGGATGTTTGGGAACAGACACCTGCTCATCTGTTTGCATTTTCCTGCTCTCACTTTTTCCCGGCTTATGTAGCTGCTTAGACCACTGAGATCAAACTGAACCTCTGAATGGTATCATGGCACAGTTCTATAAGGATTTCACCACCCCACCCCCCAAATAACGCTTTCCCCACCCCTGTTTTCAGAAACACGATCACTGTTTAACACTCACAAAGTATTCCCTTTCCCTGCTTCTAAGGTATATTGAAAGCTGTAGATGGTATATGGTGTTGCCCCAAATCATGCTGTCAAACCATTGTAATATTCTGATAATTTTTTTTTCTAAAAAAAGGGGGGTGGGGCAGAGAGCTGTCAATAAGAAGATATTTCTTGGTTTGCTTTTTGTTTGTTTGGGTGGTTTACTATTTTGTTTTGTTTTCCCTAGCATGTAATAATGGATGGCTAAAGTAATTGTGAACTATAACCACATTTTCTGTAAGCTTTTATTTTGAAAAGATTTTTTCTAATTTTCACAGCAAGCCACAAAACTGTATCTTTGGTGAAAAAAAAATTAGATATCAAGAAGGAATATAAAGGAAAATTTTATAATTTTAGTACAATATATTATTGTGTTATAAATAAGACATCATTGTAGATAAGTATCACAAGCATGTGTCTTGTGAGACTTTTTTTAATGGTCCCTGCAGGTTTATAATTTATACAGTTAGAAGTTAAATGTAAAAAATACCATAACAGCACATTTTAACAAGGAAAGGAGGAAGCTGAGCTGCTAAATATGCATAATAAAGATTTTTTCCCCCAACTGTCAGAAAATTTGTATTCATGAACAAATTAGTTTCTAATAAATTATGCATGGCCTTTATGAAGTTAGTGAAAACATGAACTGTACCGCTATAAATATATTACCAGGACCAACTGCTTTGTGACAGTTTCTACAAACCACTCTATTTTTGTTTCCTCTGAAACAGTTAATATAAGAATATATTTATATTTCAAAGGTTTTCTTTCTCAACATTATCTTAATATTTTTAATAGTTTAATTAAAATGCTTCTTTTCCTTTGGTTCTTTTATTGTTTTGTATTTGTTTGTGTGGGGTTTTTTATTTGAGAGTAAGAGTTTCAAATATTCAAGTTCCAAGTTGGTCTTTAATACATCTTATAAACTAGGTTGATTACACTTTTTTAAAAAACAAACCAAACTAGGTTATGTCTTAGTTACTAAAAAATAGAAAGGAGGGGGGAGAAGTGGGTCAACATCCCTTTATCCTCTGCCAATACTAGTGTTTGATTTATTTTATTTTTAAGGTTAAATTGTGTTCTCTTCAGACGTTGTCTAAGAATTTTTCAATTAATTAGAAACTGGTGTTTATCCTTTAGATGACTAAATTAGGACATACCTATCTCCTCTAATTATTGCAATGACATTCAAAAAACCCAATTACACTCTGCATAGATATCCTCTTAACGATCCCAAAATTTTGTGGATAAATAGTCATGGCTTTACCCATTAATGGCTTGTCACCTTTACAACATGACCACCTCTTGAGTAATGAAAATGGTTTCAAGTACTGTGTTCTTCTTTAAATTTTTAAAGAAGCCTTTCTTATAGTTTTAGTCATTCTAGCAAGATATTATTTTTCAATTATCTAGGTTTCCATTTCAAAAAAATCTTTTTATATAACTTTCATAAATTGATTAATAACATTCTTGACTGACAATTCAGCTTTGAATAGCATGTCTCATGCAAAAGTAAGAATTAGCATTGAGAGTAACTGTTGGGGGGAGGGGGTAGTTTCTTCTTCAAGCTGCAGTTGACAATAATTCTGTATTTCAGAAGTGGTTCTCCACAGGTTATTTCACTGGTTAAATTTGCCAGGACAGAAGCCATCTCTCTTGAATTCAGTTTTGGTTGCTGAAACTGAAGGCAGAGAATTCTCTCTTGCAACAGAACAGTTCATGCCAGCTTGTGGAGATGACACTGATGCATATGGAACATGTATACAGAAGGTTAGAAAATTATTCTAACAATGATACCAGGCAGTGTCCTTTGTTCTGAATCTCTGTTTACTTGTTTTACTGTTCACTAGTACTGAACTGATTTTCCTAACATTGGGGTGTTCCTAACAGGGGATGATATTCCTAACATTGTAACTTCATTATTATTTAAAAGACACATGAAATAGATTTTTACAATAAGATATATGTGGTTTATCCTCAGGGCAAAAGAAAAGTTTGCAATTTTTGTAATTTTAAATATAGTGCTTATTTTATGTCAGAGAAAAGCACTAATTTAGATACAAAAGTGAGGGAGTTTGTCTCTTCTACCACTGAATGCTGAGAATGTATTCTGTACTAATACTTGCATATTTAAAAAAAAAAAACCCTGAGCAATATGTGGATTCTAGGGATAAAATTACTGTCTACTCGGAATTTTATATTTAATTAGCTCCCTTTTGCTGTTGATGTATAATGTTGCACTTCCATTTAAAACACAAATAAATACTGGTTATGTAAATAAACATTAAAACCAGAGATGTACTGAACAATAACTTTGGTTAAACATTGCTAGGGAAAATAGGAAAAGGGAGTTGGGGAGAGGAAGAAAAGACTTATCAGTGTTTTCAGGGAATTTTTCATCAATACTTTACAGTAAGAAAAATACCTGTGATCGGGAAAGCACTGCTAACATCTATCAATCTGAGGGGACTGTCGAATGCATACTCTGATTTTTCAGCCCCTTTTCAGCAAGGCTTTTGAACAGAACATTATGCAGCACATAACTGTGTCTTTGTTTTAATGTGGTGGATCTTTCACCTTTTCAGTGATAACATTGGTAGTCAAAATAGCCATACTGCCCTGCCTGCTCAAACAGCAGTTTCAGTGGATTATAGAACATTTTTTCATACAGTAAAAAGAAGCATGATTTCCCCCTGAATAAAAACAAGTATTGTGATTTGTGTGGGTTTTTCTGGTGCTGGTATGTGGGGTTTTGGGGTTTTGTAGGGGGGAAGGGGCATGCGTGTTTTGTTTTGTCATTTTAAGTCCTTGTGGGCAGCTATCTTTTGTTCAAAGAAGATATTCTGTTTAATTCAATATCTGTTCTTGCTTTCAGTCCATTATTTGAAATGGCATTAAGAAAAAGTATGTCAGATGTATTATTCTCTGTGACTAGACAACCAGAGAGGCAAAGTCAATGAGAGCTTAAAAATTCAGGGTTTGGTTTGGGAAGGATAAAATATTCCAATATAATTGTAGTGGAAGAAGGAAAAGATTTAAGTAGTATCATATAGAATCAACATCAAAGTAGTTCTTAATTTACTTAAATTTACATAGAAAAATCATAAGTAATGTGACTTAAAGCATGAGTGAGTGTAAATACCATGGTGTTTTCAAGATGGTATTTAGCAGCATTGGGTTTTAGTTTTGTTTGTGGGTTGTGGTTCTTTTTTTTTAATATATCTTTATTTATTTACATTTTTACTCTTCTACTGCTTCCAGAGAGCCTTCATTTACTCTTTATAAAATTTACTATTTGTAAAATGAGATCTTAAAGTATGAAACTAAAAGTCTTAGACTATCAAAGTTAGCAATTTGATTCTGTGTATCTTAATGTTTTGCGGAGAAGAAAATAAAAATGTTTAGCCTCAAAGCAGTCCTGATGTCTGGGCATAATTGGGAAAGGTTTATATATATTTCTACTAGTAAAGGATTCACATTAGAAAAATTCCCAAATTTTCATTTTCTGAAATTCATGTGATACTGACTAATAGGAAAATGATGTTTTAGCAAGTAATCAATGAGAATAAGTGCATTATGGTAAAGGAAACATAGTCCCTTTGGAATGATGAACATGGTCATCTCCAAGTTCAGATGGCATTTGGTATTGGAGGCATAAGAAAAGTTACATAACATACTTTCAACTTGCAAATCAACATACTGCATCTGTTCTGAACCAGCAGACTAGTGTGGTGAATATGCAGATTAGACCAAAAAGGAAAGCTATAAAGCAAGGAGCAGTTTTTCTTGTTTCTATTCTTCTCTAATAGCTATGCTTGAACAAATAAGTGTGATTTCTATGAGTGGCATTGTTCATGGGGTTTTGGTTTGGTGTTTTTTGTTGTGTGGTGTTTTGTTTTTTTTTTTTTTGTTTTAATTTTTGATGCAGAGATTTTTCTAGTGCATGGATTGAAAAAAAAACAAGAGAAGCAAGTGAAGTCTTTTAATAGAGAAGTGCACAATCTCAGGTGAACAGAAATTAAGAACTAAAACAGATTTAATATGTAAAGAAAAGACTAAGGCAAAGATGAAAGCAACATCAATATTGGTAAGACAAGAATCTATCTATAGTTGGACTTTATTGTTGTTTGTTTGTGTTGTTACCTGCTTATGTGCTAGTGTTTTCCTTTACCTGTCATAAACAGGGAGGCAGCAGTTTGGAAAAATTTAGTGTTACAGACAGCATAAGGATGAGCAAGTCTAAATACTTACCCAGCCAGCCATTGGAGGTGTCTGCATCCAGACACTGCTTCAGGTACAGAAGATCCTGGGTACTGTGTTTGACACACAACTATTACTCATCTCATGTTTTCGCTGCTGTATGTCTCAATGCATATTGAAATGTGCTTTTTCATAACAGGAATGATAATTCCTCTCCTTTTCATATTAGTTCTAACATGGATCTATTATTTCTGTTTTCTGAAGTTTTCTCCTTTTAAAGAGAGAAGTTAGCCTAATCTATGGGAAATACAGAACCAAATCTAATTCTGTCATGAGCATTTTAGGAATGGAAAGTTGGAATATTATGCTATTTTGAAAAGTGCTTAAGCATTTCAAATGAACTGAACAACTGACTCGGGCCTGATTAAGGAAAAGTGCTTTCAGGAGCTAAATAATTAAATACTTACTGACTAATTCCACATATTTCTTTCTCATTTCCTCAGTTCTCACCTGTGAAATGAATATAACAGCATTTCCAAAGTATTAAGAGGAAAAAGTAAATAAAGATGATGATGCGATGCCATGCATAAGGATTTCTTTTTATCTCTCCCCATCACCCCACCCCCACCCCAAACAACCTTTTGCTGTTCCATCCTGCACTGGCCCTGGGAACTCCCTGAATTAATATAAGCACGCTCATAGTGTAGACTGAAGCATCTGTAACAAGCCTTCCAGCTATGAGTCTCACAAGCTTGTATCTCATTTGCTTAAAATGAGTTAGTGCAATACAAGAACTGATGTCATTCAGGAGGTGTAGATCAGTGCTCCTGTACACACAGCTGGGTATGCACAACAAAATGTGGCTTTAAATTGTTGTTGTTCGATAGTCTGGACTTCTACAAACAAAAGCAAATTAAGCTGAAGATGAAAATGAAGGCTCCTCAGCTGAATCTAGTCTGTTCTTACTTATACTGTTTGAATTAAATGTAACTTCACTAAAGAGCAAAACTATACTAATATGAAACTCACATCAGTAAGCTCAGGATAATGAGCTAAATATGTGTGTCTGAGCAGAAAGCTCAGTATGCTTACAAATGAAAAGGGAAAGGGAATGTAGGAGAGAGTCTCTTCCTTCAAAATTGCTTCTTTCTCCCTGCTAATAATAACCACTAATTAGTTATAGTTGGTGAAAAGTGTCAAGTCTTCAAAAAGTTAAGGTGACTTAAAGGGTGTTTTGGTTTTTGGAGGATGTGAGGTTTCCTTGGGGGGTGCGGGGGTTGGTAGCTGTGATTTTTCTCATATGGAAGATTGCCTTGTAGTTTTCTTATCACAACAAGGAGACTAGCTTCTGAGTTGACCTGAGTAAACAGAGGGAATTAAACCCATTATGATACACCTAGTAGATTAATGTAGTTAAATTGAAGCTTGTCACTTAAAGTCTGTCGCTAAAGTGACCTGTCTTTAGTCACCTACTTGTCTGAATCAATCTGGTTTGAGGTATTTAAAGTTATCTTTCAAAGATATGGAGTGCCAAGTAACCAACAGGATAGATAGGAAGAAAATGGTATCTGGGATTAAATGTATTTACATGCGATTAACAATTATTAGTGGATTGTCATTATACTAGCTACAGAATATTTAAATTTACATTACTGATTACTGTTTGTTATAGTAATAATCCCCATAATCTGATATAGTATTTGTCAAGCAGTGAGACATACCACAAGAAGGAAACTGTGGGGGGTTTTTTAGCCAAAAAATTACACTTGTAGCATATGTTGTAAGTTCTATTCAACTTTACTAGTTGAACTAATAAGCAGTGAAAATGAACTCAAGATCCCCAAAAGATGACGAATTAGGTGCAATGTTTAAAAAGAACGAACAAGTGAATAAGGCATCGCCAAAACAACAATTTAGTATGAAATTCTTGAACACAAAATGTAATTAAGACAACGTTTGATTTACTGTTTTTAAAGATTTAAGATAATGGAAATGAGCACTTTTAATAAATCATAAGAATCAGTAGCATGCTATTCAATTATCTAAAACATTACAAGCGTCTTATAGCAGTAAGTAGGTTACTTTGTTTTGTTAGACCATCTTTAACATAATACAGTAGCAATAGTGAATAATACAAATACTGCGAATGTGACTAATTTCATAATATTTAAATTCAGTTTTATGGTAGTTCTGTCAAATGGGAGAAAGTTTTTTTTATTCAACTAATAACTTTAAGTTTTACTTTTACAATTTTAAGAAAATAGTAGCTGAGTACTTGAGTTGTGCAATTACAATTAATTATGCAATGCTTAGACTTTTAAACAAAAACATCCAGGACTTTCTTACAGAAGGAAAAATATCAGTCAATGAAGGGTAAGAAAAGAGTTGTGTTGTGTATAAAGCTGAATTGTTTGTTTTGAAACAACCTGTAGTGGAATGAAGCTGGGTTAATTATCATTGATAATATACAGCTCTGGGTTGGCTTCAGGAGCAGTGGGTTGGCTTCCGGGGGTGGGTTGGCCAATGTAGATAAGGTGCAGCTGTGGCTGGTTAAGTTTATTGCTTGAGAGCAATGAAGAGAGAGCAGCTGAGGAAGAAGCAGAAAAAGGAAGAAGCAAAAGAAGAGAGAGTGGGCTCTGGATGAGGAGAGAAGAGGAGAAGCAGCAGAGGGACTGGTGTGAAGAGTATGCTGGTATGAGATGGTAAAAGACCTTGTTGTAGCTGGTTAGTTTGGAAAGTGCTGCGACAGCAACCTAGTGATCAGTCTTAAGAAATGTATAATTTACACTATTTTGTCTAAGAAACTCTCAGAGAAGATTTCCAGTGACAGAATGTTGGAAAAGATTTAAACCATAGAAGAAACTATAAATCAAAATGCATGTAGAGACATGCAGTTAGTATATAAGAGAGAGACTAAATAAATGTTGACACCACACTTTATTTAAAAGTTATATTAAAGACATTGATTTAATTTTTTTTGTTGTTGTTAAATTGTCAATTGAATAAAAAATGGTATTACAAACAATCTGGTTTTTATCTCATGCATGCAGAGTGAAATAAATTATCAGGGCTAACATAATTTCTAAGTTTCAGAGGCTATTTATCACTGATCCCACAAAAAAATATTAATTTATTTCCTCAAAGGAAATGTTTCATACTGTTATGAAGATGTGTATCTGATAAATCATAAAGAAGATAATGAATTGAATTTGCAATGTACAAAGTTAATCTGAAGGTTATTTAGACTTTCTACAGAAAGGAATTAAGTTTTCTATATATGCTGAAAATATGTTTTACTAACTTTTGTGTTTAAATTTGATGTGTACTTGGATAGCAAGAGAAATACATTCTGCTGGACTGGAGATTCAGTCACATGGAAAGTGTTTGTCTCTCCAGGTTTCACCTGGGTTTTGTGTATCATTTGTAATACCTTGTCACAGAATACCAGCTCCTTTGGGATTTGCTATAAATTATGAGTGTCTGTATACAGACTGATAGTGAATTCTTACAAAGCAGAATGGAAGTGATTGTGGCAAAACTACTTTTTTCCATTGTGAACAAAATCTTGGGCCACTGTCTCATTTTTGGCATCTGATTATTATTACTTTTTTTTCATTACTGTAGTAGCAGAGTGACAGGCATTTTATTTCCTATACTTCTTTCTTAGGTGCTTTAGCATGTGATAACAAAGGAGCTTTAGGTAATGCAATGATTTCACATAAACTCCATGACTTCATTATTTGGAGATTGTGCCCAAACAGGTAGATCGCTGAATAATGTGATGCTGTAAGAAAATATTTTCCATGTAAATTGTGATTTGCCAGCATTACACTGCATGAGTGCTATGAAAACTTCTTGCTGAGAACTTAATTGCAAGGCTATGAAACAGAATGATAATGGCAACCTTATCTGAAATTCTTGAAGGACCTTCTTATAACAGCATGATTGCTAAAGATAGGCATATCATTAGAAGCAGAAAGAACAGTATTATTGTAGCAGAGTAAAAACATTACAGTAAATTACAAAGTTGCAGTGCATGTATCTCTAGTGATGTTATATTTTTGTTTACATTCTCAGTACAATCAACTAAGGACTATATTTTTGCTTGTAGCCTGTGGTGGGTTGACCCCAGAGAGAAGGTAAGCCCACACACATGGCTGTGTACTCGCCGCCTTCAGGAGTGGGATGGAGGAGAGAACAGGAAGAACAAAAGCAAGAAAAGTTTTGGGTCAAGGTAAGGACAGTTTCATAACAGAAGGAAAGAAACAACGGATGAAAAGGAAATCTCTCACCATCCCCCATGAGCAGACCAGTTCCCAGCCAGTCTCTGAGCAGTGCCTGCTTTGGAAGACCACTCCTGCTCTTCTTTTGGGTGGTTTGCTTTTTAATTGTTGAGCATGATGTTATAAGGTGTGGAATGTCCCTTTGACCAATTCATGTCAGCTGTCCCGTTTGTGTTTCCTCCCAAATTCTTGCCCACCAGCACCCTCATTACTGGGCAGGAGGGAGAAAAAGAGAAACATTTGATGTTGTGTAAACACCGTTCAGCAGTAGGTAGCAGTGGTGTGTTATCAATGCCAGTTTAGCCACAAATCCAAAACACAGCACCATATGGGTTTCCATGAAGAAATTCAATGTCTTCCTAGTCATATCCAATATGTAGTTTAAAAATGTAAATATTTAGATGTGGTTGACGGAAGGGTCCTATTCATAGTCACCCTTGTTCTGGATGATAGACAACGTTCTTCCAACTAATAAAAAATAACTCTTTGTAATTATAAACAAAGCATCTGAAAAGACTATTACAATTGATTTGGCTTCAAAAGGTTGAGAAGTAAAGGAACAGGAAGAAGGCAATGCTTGGGGATAAAGGTGGAAGAGTGGTACTTCTGGCTAGAGAAATTACAGTATCAAAATCTTAATATAAACACTTTCTCTCCTGAACTCATGCCTAAGCTTGCAGAACAATGGTCTCTGGGGGTGTTATACCTTTTTTCCTAAGGAAAGTACGGGGCGGGGGGGGGGGGGGGGGGGGGGCGGGGGGAAGTGAGAATTTGTGTATTGGATTCTAAAGGAAATGGGGAAACTCTCCCAGGAGCTGGGGAGGAAAGTTGTTTCTGACTTTAAGAAGATAATTATGCCAAGCCCTGTAATGCAGATTGATAAACAACATGAGTGCTGTCTTATAAGTAATTTTTCCCTAAATACACTTTTTCTAAATTAGTCATACTTTGCTTTCAGGAAGCTGACAATGGTTACCTGTCATTTCCCAAGGAGGAGGGTTGCCTTTTCAGCACCTCCTGAAGTAGTGGTGGCTCTTGCATGGAGGCTGAAGAAGGACTTAATTATAGGAGTGAAAGTCTCACAAGGCATAAGTAGAGACTTCACAACAATTCTTCAAGCCAGAAGAGACTGTCTGAAGAAACTGAAAACACCAATTTATCGTGACTGTCTGATCTTTCACTAGATAATTTTGAAATTATCCTGTCCTGAATCTAATATAACTTCATCTCTAAAAATGGTGATTTCAGCTGCTAATATTTTTAAACAACTGTGGGCCAAGTAGATGTATTTGAATAGTTTTAAATAGTGGTTTGCCTTAAATTAGTTTCTACAGAATTGTGCCCAGGATAGATTCTGATGGATTTACCATATGACTTGCAAATCATTTGCCTTTCTCTTGTCTTGATTATCTACACTAGGAAAGAAGGACACTGTTTCTGTGATACCGATTGGGAATGAATTTACTGGTGACTGTTCTGGAAAGCATTTGAGCTTGCAGTCAGTTTGCTGAGCTGCCCTCTATTTTTCTATCTTTATTTTTTAAAAAAGATGAGTGCTTGAAACAAGTAACTTGTTTTAGACCTTTAAAAAGGACCTATTTCTCCGAGATCTATCTTCACATATTGATGTAGCTTTTGCTTTTATCCAACATTCTATTTTCATGCACACATTTTTTAAGTGTCTGGATATGTAATTTGTCTTTATGCTGGTTGAGTTTAATTATCTAAAAGCTAAATTTTAATCCAAGTGTTAGAAGCCTCCAGAGCCTGGATTTTCATCTAATAGCATGCTTTGTGTTAACAGGGTTCTGGTAGAGAATCGGTTTTCAGTTTCATTTAAAAATTCTATTCTTGTTTGCACCCTGTCGCTCCTTTTAAGATAGCCATAATTTAAATAACAGATTCAATGAAAAAAATCCATCAGTGTAAAGCTTAACAGTCTATTCCAAAAAGGTCAGATACCAATTAATGTAATTTTGCATAAATGAAATATGAAAGCCTGCCCCTTTCATTCCAAGGGAAAAATGTTAGGATAATCAGAATTCTCATGGGCTTTTTCAATCAATAAATGTTTCAGTGAATGACTGCAGCACCAAAATTGAAAAGCATTCTTGCTCCTGCAATTTTACTAATAACCGCCCTTTTGAATTAATTGCTAGGGGAGGGCTGGAAGAAGGTCCCTTCAGAGGAAGAAAGAAGGAATGGTTTATCTAGCTTACCCCCAAGAAAGATTGTTGTTGTTGGTGGTGGTGGTTTTGTCAATAATAATAGTGATTTTTCTTTGTAAATTGCATTATAGCTGCTTTGTGCCTTTAAGTTCTTTTCCCTTATTTTCATTTGTGGCCTTGACATCGAGTTGATGAAACTGAACGTGTTGTTGGCGGTTTAGCTTTGAGACAGTTGAAGCGAATGAGTTGTTAAAAGGGTTAATTCAGGTTACAAGCACTTTGCACGTCCCGCTAAGTGCTTCGTTAAGCACCGGCAAATCCTTTTGTTCCCGAAAAGGAACTTCACAAAGGTAGCACCCCCACGGAATGGGTGGGTTGGTAGGCAGATCCTCTCGGGCAACGAGCTCAGCAAGACCAGGGGAAAGGTAATTCTGTCGGGGGGAGATTTCGACCACCGACTCGAGTAACCCCCTAGACCCAAAAAAAGTTGAGACTGAACATGCAAATTAATTAATATGAGAAACGAGAGAATTATTTGACAGAGTACTAAGTAATGAAGTAGTTGAGTAACTTGTAACCAATGAGGGGTGATGCCTTTGTATGCTAAACTGTATAAATAATGTAAAGTTTTGACAATCAGGGAGCTGGTCATTTGTGGGTTACCACCCAGTTCCCTACTTTGTGCAGACTAGAGCAAAGAAATAAGGAATATTTGAATCCATGTGTGAATTGGTACTGCGCACCAGGTAACAGACCCTCTTACAGGAAAACAGTTTCATTTTTTTCAAAATATGTTGATGTGTTTTGTCAGGCAGTGTCAACCTAGTTCTGGTGCCTGAAACACAAACAGCAGATAATATGGTTCATAAATTTCATTGTAATCTTCTATGCCATTCAAGTGCAACTACACGTCACAAGGCAGTGCCATCTGGAGATAGCAGAGCAAGCTCTGAGCCAAGTCATTTCAGTATCGGGAGTAGACTGGTCACGCTAGTGTGGCATTCTGCCTGGGTTTGTTAGCCTGCTGAGTAGTTAAGTATGTTATTCAGGTAAAGCACTATGCCAGTATAACTAGACTGCTTTCATCATGCAAAGCGTTTTTAGCATCTCTGTGCAGGATTATGGCATTGAACATGTTCTGTGCTGATCCCTTAGGTGAGGATAACCTCCACCAACTCATTGCTGTCATAAAGCCTGACTTCTGGCAATGTGCTTACCTGGTCCAGAAATCCCACCAGGTAGGAATGTGAATTTGGTCATCTTTCATTTTGGTTCAGAGTACCTGGAACTTTTCTGCATCCTGCAAGCCTCCAGCACAAGAAGCTTACTTGTAGCTCTTCCACTGTTCCTTCTTCCTGACTGCCATCTCCTCTGCCTCCACTTTCTAAAAGCCTGAACAAAAGTTTGGGTAATTAATGCATGGGTCTACTCGCTTTGCAAATCAGCAGCATTGGTAGACAGATTTATCAGAGACGGCTGCATAATATATGACTAGTAAGATGCTGTATGTTGTTCTGGGCTGAGGGTAATATAAAATATTTTAAAAAAAGAGTCCTTTCCTTTGCCCAATCTTTCTGCCTACTTGCCTTTAACAGCTGTTTTTCAAGTCAGTCTTTTTGTTGTTCTACAGTATTTGTTGCAAAGAGCTACCAGGACCTGTGATAATAGCATGAAAAAGTGGATGAGAACATTTTGCGGACAGTGTTTTTCCACTGCAGATTGTGTAGCAAATGCATATGCACTTAAACAAAAGCCCTCTGTAAGGCCAAAGAACTCCTATCAATAGCTGGTATATTGCAAAACAGTTTGCTGAGATGTGCTACAGTATGACAATTCATACAGTGCTTCATAAAAATAGTAATTTTTTTATACCCTTCAAAGTATGTTATTTTTCATCCCTTTCTCTGGAGCCTTTTTTAAACGGCCACTATCATAGAATCATAGAATATCTCGATTTGAAAGGGACACATAAGGATCACTGAGTCCAGCTCCCTGCTCCTCACAAGACTGCCTAAAATGAAACCATATGACTAAGACTGTTGTCCAGAGACTCCTCGAACTATGACAAGCTTGGTGCCACAACCACTTCCCTGGGGACCCTGTTCCACTGACTGACCACCACCTCAGTGAAGAACTTTTTCCTAATGTCCAATATGAACTTCCCCTGACAGCTTTGTTGCCTAAACTCCCCAGTTACCAAACTCTCATTTAGTTAAACAAAAATGTGCACGTTTAGGTCAAAGTGACCTACCCTCTCCAGTCGTTAATGCTCAAGCACCTCAATTTTAAGTCCTCAAAACTGATGACTGAAAGGACTTTTAATCAAGGGAGTCAGTCTCTCGGGAAACAAAGAGCAGGTAATGACAAGGGAGGGTCTGCAGCAGAAAAAGCAGGAAGAGCTGGTTCTGGGGTTTGTGAAGGAGTGCTAAGTAAAGGATATCTGCAAGTACTTAGGTGAAGTAATGGGGCAACAACAGGATGAAGAGGAGGTAACCGCCACCTGGAGGCATAACTGCCCAGAAGTGAAGATTCATACATATGCAAATATTTCTGAGAAATGTAACGAATTATATATATATAACTGCTTAACATAAAATGGGACCTTCGAAACAGTTGGACATGCATGTTAGATGGAGGGATCCTCCATGCATCTGGTGCTGCAATATAGCATGCTGCTTCTTAATGCTACAGCGGTGTTAAGGAGTATTATTTCCAGTTTTTGGTGACAGCTTCATTCCATTTCCTCGTTTTCTGTCAATCTGAACTTGTTGGAATTAGATTCTAAAGAAATTTATTATTTCCCCCCACCTTCCCACCCACCGCTTCCCCCCCCCCCCCCCCCCCCACACACACACACTAGTGGCTATACCACTTGTTATGAGTTGTCTTCAACTCAGCATGTCATTTTTGAAAACCATGTCTTAATTGAAATTCCTTTGATCTCAAATGAACTTCTGAAGCTTTTACGGAACCATTCTGCAACATGCAACATCAGTTCTGCTTACGAAAAGTGTCCCACTGAATACTCCCATTCCAGGGCATGCTTCCACGCCAGCAGGCTGGCCCCCTTACCCATTGAAAGGTTGAGGATAGGTTGAGATTGTTTCAGCCCCAAGGCCTCTAATCATTGGATCATTTGCTTTACTGGCTAAACCTGCCCATTGTTGAGTGCCAGCTATCCCAAGGGAAACTTCAGAGGGAACCAGCTACTAGATGGTTTGGTTAGTCTCCTAGACCCAGGTTAGCTGACCAGTTTGCATGTCAGGAAAGCTATGGACCTCCACCAGTTTCCTCTGGCATCTACTGAGTCGTGTGTCTTCTAATTATTTTAGATGGGCTTTTTTCTGGTTTGATTGTTGTTTCCTTTAGGTGCTTACTTATTTTAATCTCAATTTTCCTCTTTAGTTTTTCCTCCTCACTTTACTGGGGTGCAGATCTGGAAGAGAAAGAAGGAGAAAGTCTGATTAAATAGCTCTAGTGTAGCTCATTGAATGCAGCGATTCTTACGGGTCCAACAATGAAAATTTTAATTTACACATAATTTCTATTTTACATTAAAAGCTTTCTGTTGTGTATTCAGCCAACTATTTCTGGTAATTTCCTTTTTCATTATTTCTGGATAGCTAACATCTGCTTAAAAAACAGAATTAGATTGTCTGACAGTATCTATTATTAGTGATCCACTGATCCTGATGATGTCAGGAAATATAGAAAACAGTAGGCAATACTTATTTACGCTAGCTGGGCTCTATTAAACTTGTTTAACATGGAGCTTTCATTCACTTCTTTATTTGTGAAATCACATCAGTGTCAATGGTAACAGAATGTGGAAATGGTTTTGGTTAATAATTTTCAGACTGGGAAAAAATTGTAATTCTTAAAGCAAACCAAAATTACATTAAATATAGTGTCACAAGTACTTTCCTTTCTGATCTATGCGTTTTTTGAAAGTGACCTAGAGCTACTGGGTGAAGAGTTGAAATTGGTAGCATGGTATATATGTCTTATTTAATTAAACATATACTCACATTGCTGGCCTCCAAAAGCATATATTTCTTTGCAAGTATTTTGCCTGAAGATATTTTTTTGTGTGTATTTTCCTTACCTCACAGTGTTGATCTAGATTGAAACCAGTCCAGTGGGCAAGTATTAGCTTGACATGTTTAGAGTGGGCAATAAGGAAGGGCCAATCTTCAGCTAGCAGATGTTTTACACTTGAACAAAAGTTAGGTAATGGATAACGTTTATGTAGATAGAAAAAAGAACTCTAGTAGATAACAGAAACTAAACAACAAAGACTGCTAATGTATGAAAAGATAAGCAGGAACTTTAGGTAATTACCCAAGAAGAAACCAGTTTTGCAGCATTCTATACAAAAGTGAAAACTACATAGTGAAGAGGCACCAGAGGGAAATTTATGATAATGAACCTTATGTATATGCATAACTTTGTATAACAAATATCCAGCTGCCTGTTGAAATAGTGTGCAAGTTAGGAGGAGCGATCCCTCTTGCCTCCAGCGCTGCTATAAACATACCCGCTTTATAACCTTCCACCGGTTGTGAAGTCTGATTCCACAAGGCAATTTTGGCCACCCAGGTGGGACCCTCTCTGTCCAGCTGCAGGAGCTGCTGAGGATGGGACTCCTCCAGGCACCCCCAAGATTTCTCAGGAGGACTCCCCTACTCACCCAGGTCACCACAGGGACAGACCAGGACCATCTCTGGCAGACCAAGTATGTTCTGATTGGGTTGGGGATACCTGTAAGTCATGAGATGTCCTACATGAGGTAAAAAGTGCTGGTGCTTGCTCCTGGGTATGGTAATTTGGGTTTTCTCTTCCCTGTAGTAGCAGGAAGGGGGCCCTCGAGGGGTAACTTAGGTTTTCTCCAGAGTGGTGTGTTTTGGCCACTTTGTCATCTGTTGTAAAATTTGGTACCGTGTATCATTTGTTAATAATAGGAGACCTCTTGTTTATATTTGATGTTCTGGAATGGCATAGCAGTGTTGGAGTCTGGAATTTCCATTACGAGGCGGTACTGTTGGTATCTGAGTGGTGAAGGACCGATGAGTGTGGAGTCCACATCCGCAGTTCCAATGGAATGGATGTGGGTGGTGAGCAACTGAGATGCAGCAGAGCTGCAACATGAGTGCTGAAACCTGCAACTTGTAACTATTTTTAATATTTACTGTATAAAGTTGAAACAGGAGGAGGACAAAGTGGGGGAACTGTAAAGAAAAGCCCCCTGAGGCATATCCTAGCCCATTGGAAAGAAATAGGGGGTGTACCTGCAGGGTCCACGAGCAGAAAGATTCTTATAAAATACTGTAATCAGTGGTGGCCTCTTTATAAGCTGGAAGATGAAGAAAAATGACCTTTTAACGGAACCCTTAATTGTAATACCATGTTACAACTAATGCTGTTCCTAAGGAGGGAAGGGAAATGAGATGAGGTATCATACGCTGATATGTTTTTAACTCTCTGTAACCACCCTGAGTGGCAAAGGAGTAGGACCCTATGGTGTTGGCTTTGGAAAAGGAAAATAAGAGGGAGGGGAAAGGACAGTTCAAAAGGTGTTATTCAGCATGTAGTATAGGACAAAGATGCACCAGGCTTGAAAGAATGCGTAAACCAGAAGAGTTGCCGGAACTTTACCGACCACCAATAACTGATCAGGAAAAGGACAAAGACGATTCTGATAATCCTGGGGAGCCCCTTGATAGTCCATTATCTTCCCAGACCTGGGGGAGAAAAAAGCAAATAGTAGTTCATGTCTCTTGGAGGGAAATGGTGGGGTTGGAAGGGGGACCTGATTTTGATGAAAATCCAGTTCTTCTCCTTTGATCTGGAAACCTGGAAAAATGTAGCAAAAAGTTCCTGGTGCAATTCTGTAGGAGTAACTAAGCATTTTCAATTTCTGATAAAACAACATAATCCTGATTGGAGTGATACTCAATTACGACTAGATCAAATGACGGAAACTGAGAAACAGCTAATATTGAAAATGCCCAGGATCTGGCTAGCAACCAACTTAAAAGTACCAGGGAGGACATAAAAGATCACTTTCCCTTACAAGACCCACACTGGGACTCTAATAGAGGGGCTCACCTGAAGCTGTTAAATAGATACAGGGAATGGGTTAAAAGAGGAATGGAACAGGCCATTCCGAAAACAATTAACTGGTTGGCCCTATACGCTGTTCAACAAAGTCCAAAAGAAACTCTGTCAGAATTTTTTTATAGATTACAGGACACTATGAGGTGAAATACTCCACTAGACCCGGGGTTGGAAGTAGGGATACATCAGTTGGTGTCTCTATTCATAGGACAGTCAGCAAGTGACATTTGGAGAAAGCTGCAGAAGATGAAACCAGCAGAAAGCAGGAATTTGGAAACCTTACTAGATGAGGCATGGAGGGTATTTAGCAATAGAGAAGAGGAGGAACGAAGGAAAGATAAAAGAGCATTGGTAACGGCATTACAGGAAAGTCAGTGACTTGGAAATACGGGACTTGGAAATACAGGACCTAGGATGCCTTTGGGAAGGGAACAGTGTACATGGTGTAAACAGAAGGGGTACTGGAAGAATGAGTGCCCATAAAGGAGGGGCAGAAACAGAATACAGGCTCCTGTAGGGAAGGATTGACAGGAACCTGGAAATCTACCCTAGCGGATCCACCGGTTATACTTAAGCTAGGGAAGCAACAACAGGGAATAGAATTTTTAGTAGATATGGGAGCAACCTTTTTGGTTTTAAACCAAGCCTTAACGCCTGTAGGTGATGACTTTGTAACAGTTAAGGGTGCTACCGGCCAGAGTGAAAAGGCATTCTTCTTAAGATCCCTAAAATACAAATTAGGAAAACAGATAGGGTGTTGAGGAATGAAGGCAGTGGGTTGATTAGCATTGATAACATGCAGCTGTGGCCTTGCCTCAGTGGCAGTGGGTTGATTGACAGGGATGATGTGCAGCTGTAGCTCATTCCCCCGCTAAGTGGTTAAATAGCCCTGAGGATTGTGAGAAAGGGGTTCAGATGGAGGAGGACCAGTGTGGTCTGACCTCTGGAGGAAGGAAATACATCACAGACAGTAGAATCTGACCAACGGTAAAGCCTTGTTGCAACCTACTAGTTTGATTGTGCTGCAACAGTAGGGTTACATACATTTTTGTATATGCCTCGCTCACCAAAACCTTTGTTGGGGCGAGATCTATTAGAACAATTGGAAGCAAGAGTTACATTTAAGAACGGCAAAATAGAAGTGGAAGTAGGAAATGAACAACATTGAAATCTTGTTTGGCCCTAATAAATGTCCCTGTGGAATGGGGAGTACCCCAGGAGATTAAGGATCAGGTTTATTGAGGAGTATGGGCAACAGAAGTGCCTGGGAAAACCAAAGCTGCACTCCCAATAATTTTTAAACTCAAAATAGGGGCACAGCCAGTAAAAGTCAAGCAATATCCTCTGAAATTGGAAGACAGAAAAGGAATTCAACCAATAATAGAACAGTTTATTAAATTTGGGTTACTAGTAGGTCAGAATACAATACTCCCATTTTACCTGTTAAAAAGCCAAATGGAAGCTATCGAATCCTACAAGATCTTAGGGTTTTAAACAAAATAACAAAGATTTATACCCAGTAGTGGCAAATCTGTATACCTTGCTAACCAAATTAGTACCTGAATTGGCTTGGTTTACTGTATTGGACCTAAAGGATGCATTTTTATTTGCCCTTGAGCCTAGAAAGCCAATTATTACTCACTTTTTAATTGGAAAACCCAGATACCGCAAGGTATCTTCTTATCCCAAGAAGGGTGCAACTCACTTGGACAGTGTTACCTCAAGGATTTAAAAACAGCCCTACTTTACTCGGGAGCCAGCTGGCAAAGGACTTACAGCAATGGAAATGCCCTCAAGGAGCTGGAGTGGTGTTGCAATAAGTAGATGATTTGTTAATAGCCACTGGAACAGAAGAAAAGTGTATACAATGGGCAGTTAGCTTGTTGAATTTTCTTGGACTAAATGGCTATTGAGTGTCTCCACAGAAAGTAGAAGTAGCTCAGCAATGAATAACTTACCTGGGATATGAACTCACCACTGGGCAATGCACCCTTGGAACTGCCTGGAAAGAAGTCATCTGCCAAACTCCCAGGCTGCAAATGACTAAGGAACTTTGCACGTTCCTAGGTATGATGGGGTGGTGTCACCTGTGGATCTATAATTATGGACTACTGGTAAGACCAAATTATGAATTAAAGACAAACCAGAAAAATATCATTTGGAATGGGGAAGCTAAGTAACATTTCAAAAATTGAAACAGGAGTTGATGAGAGCCCCTGCCTTAGACCTGCCAGACACTACCAAATTCTTTTGGCTATTTCCCCCACAAAAAACATGGTATAGCCCTAGGTATCCTTGCTGAAAACCTGGGACCATATTGGAGAGCAGTGGCATACCTCTCCAAACAATTAGACAGAGCAGATAAAGGGTGGCCCAGTTGTTTGGGAGCAGTGGCGGCAGTAGTGCTTAGCATAGAAGAAGCACTGAAGTCCACTCTGGGCCAGAAGATTACAGTACTGGTGTCACATATAGCGTGCTGTACTAGAAGCAAAGGGAGGCAATTGTCTCTCACCACAGAGATTCCTTAAATATCAAGCTATCCTAGTGGAACAAGATGATGTTGAAATAATGGTTACTAACATTGTCAGCGGAACTTCTGGAAAGCCAGTATCTCATGACTGCTTGGAAACCATTGAGGCTACATATTCCAGTCAGCCAGACTTGAAGGAAGAACCTCTACAACAGGGGTCCTCAAACTTTTTAAACAGGGGGCCGGTGCATGGATGAAGTGGCAGGCAGTCATCTGCGGCTGCTTGGTTTCTCCCCCCAACCCCTGGCAGGGGGCGGGGCGGGGTGGTTCTGTAAATACCAGGGGCCAGATTGAGGACCCTGGGGGGCCGTATTCAGCCGGTGTGCTGTAGTTTGAGGACCCCTGCTCTAGAAGATGCGGAAGACTCCTAGTATATTGATGGCAGTAGCTTTGTGTGACAAGGTGTGCAAAAAGCAGGAAATATGCATGACTTTGTGTAATAAATATCCAGCTCTTGTTGAAGTGCCGTGCAAGTTAGGAGGAGCGATCCCCCTTGCACCCAGTGCTGCAATAAACATACCTGCTTTATAACCTTTCACAGGTTGTAAAGCTAGTTTCTGCAAGTCAGTGTCACTGTTCAGAGTTCACCTGCTTGCCCACCCCCATTTGTACCTACATCTTGGAAACTTTACGGTGTGCTTAGTTTTAGCATTGAAACCCACTTCACTTCCTGTTGCAAAAAGAAATCCTTCCTGCAGTTTGTGAGTAAATGGGAAAACCGCCCAGAAATGGATAGTAATAGGAAAAAAACTGAGGATTAAAATTACATTAAAAGGATGTTAAAATTAAGTACGTGAGACTTGTCTCTCTTAGTAGAATGATTCTGTAGGCAGTGTGAATTAACTCCAGTAAGTAAATTCTCAATTTCTTTCTCTCATAAGTACATTTGGACAAAATGATTAATGTAAATTATTAATATAAAAGACATTAAACCAAAGTTTCCTTCCTGAAGGTCACTTGCTCACTCTCTACCCAACAAAATATTAATGTTTTTCTTCAATTTTCACAAATATAGAAAGGTTGATTTTATATATATATATATATATATATATATATATATATTTAAAGAACTCTTAAATAAAACTCAGATTTAAAAGGATTTCGTGGTGAACAGGCCAGATGGCATTAGCCATTCTCACCAGGGACCATTCAGAATAAAACTGAGACACATACACACCCCACCTGAATAAGCAGAGTTGGATATCTGGTAAGTCTCCTTATTTTAGCTGGAGCAGAGCTATTTTGTCTTGTAAAGAGTACAGCAACAATAAGTGATATTAGAAAGTAATCAAGAACCTTCTAGGAAAAAAAACCATATGGGCTTGATCAAAGACCAGCTATGTTCTGAACCAATTTGTCTTTTTGCTCAGTTCTGAATTGTGTCATAATTCCTTACTGAGGTCCTAAATACCTGAAATCTGATCCCCTAAAATGTAATCTCTTACAATTCTCTTTCAAGAAGGTGATCAGGATTTTACAGAAATTTGAGGGAGAGAGGGGTGGAAAAAGAAATATTTACTGCTCAGGAATGTGCTAAAATTACCCGTAGCTAAAATATGGCAAAATCTACAAAATTCAGTGAGGTTTCATGAATACTTGTGTATTAAATAATGTGTGTCATCAATATGTTCCACAGGTTCTTGTTTGTTTTATTGGTGTCATTGTACTGTTAAGAAAGACTGAGCTCAAAGGAAATGGAAAGGTTTAAATATGCACTTTCATGTTCCAAGTGGGAGTCTCAAAAGCCTCCAGGCAGTACAGCTAGCTCTAAAGAGCCAGAATATTTCTAAACATCAGACTTCATACCTATGCACAAATACATGGTGAGGGATAATCAATTTATGCTGCTAATCTAGTTCATTCTTGGGTGGGAAATGGACATTCATTCACTCTTGAATCAAGACTGAATGTTGGCTATGTCTTCATTTTGGAAGAATAAAAGAAAGGAGGGCAACTGTATCATTTGGTTTTCATACAGAACATGCATCAGAAGTGAGGTAGTAAAAAAGGATGCCAGAATTGCAGGTGTTGTATTTAAAGCAAACCAGACTAGGAGGTGGGGGTAATGCAAATCAAACCAAACCAAACCAAAAAATCCCCCACCACCAACCCAACAAAAAAATCCCAAAACATATTCTTCAAATTTTA
Organism: Falco punctatus; assembly: GCF_963210335.1. NCBI lineage: Eukaryota > Metazoa > Chordata > Aves > Falconiformes > Falconidae > Falco > Falco punctatus. Next base: position 65,510,810 of record NC_137582.1, on the reverse strand, counting down.
AGATGTGGATTTTCTTTCTTTATTTTCAAATATTTTATCTTGTTTTCTAATTTGATTAAAAAAACCACAAACACATAAAAATCCCCCAAACAAACAACAGAAACGATAACTAATTTTCTTTATTTCATGATCTGGTCACCTATCAGTATCAGAGTTCATAAATTAATTTGCTTAGAAGGATGGTATATGTTTCTCATCCTCAAATATCAGCTTACTGATACTTAAATTGATAATTTTCCTATGAACAACCCAATTCAAATGCTGCTGTTTCCTGCAGTAATGCATTTGGTGTAAGTCTATTCAAATTATAGTTATTAATGACTCTGGAAATCTGTTTTAAAGAATTAGACATATTAAAATCTTTGCAGTTGGATATACAAGTTGAAGAAAATATTTGTTGCCCTGTGTAAAAGAAGGTAACTCCCTTTATGGTTTGCAGACCTCCCATATGGAAGGACTCTAGAAAATAAACTCTCATTAATAGGCATTTTTTCTCTTTGCTTATAGAAATTCTTCCCCCGCCCGCCCCCCCCCCCCCCCCCCCCCCCCCCCTTCTATTTGATGATGTAGTTTGATGGTATCAGCATGGTTTAACCTCAGCCAGCAACTAAGCAGCACACAGCCACTCGCATACTCCCCCCATGGTAGGGTAGGGGAGAGAATCAGAAGAGTAAAAAAGAAACCTCGCAGGTTGAGATAAAGACAGATTAATAGGTAAAGCAAAAGGCACACATGCAAGCAAAGCAAAGCAAGGAATTCATTCATCACTTTCCCATGGGCAGGCAGGTGTTCAGCCATCCCCAGGAAAGCAAGGCTCCATCACTCTTAAAGGTTACTTGGGAAGACAAATGTTGTAACTCCATATGGTCCCCACCATCCTTCCTTCTTCTTCCTCCAGCTTTATATGCTGAGCATGATGCTGTATGGTATGGGATATCCCTTTGGTCAGTTAGGGTCAACTGTCCCAGCTGTGTCCCCTCCCAGCTCCTTGTGCACCTCCACCCTGCTCTCTGATGGGGTAGCGCGAGATGCAGAAAATACCTTGGCTCTGTGTAAGTGCTGCTCAGCAGTAACTAAAGCATCTCTGTATTACCAACACTGTTTCCAGCATAAATTCAAAACATAGCATTATGCTAGCTACTATGAAGAAAATTAATGCTATCCCAGCTAAACCCAGAGCAAGTATTGCTAAGGATGAAGGAAGTATGACTTGCAGAAAGATTTTTTTCACCCAAAGGCAGAAAAAGTTTCTAGGCTTAACAATTCACCAAATGTCTTCACTGCTAATTAGACCTGTTTCCCTTAAAATCTTTAAGAAAACCTTTTAATTTACTGTCATTGAAAAATACTTCTGTTTTGCAACTGTTATCTCATTCTGGAATTTATTTCCAAATTTGCCTTCAATTGGTTGTATCATAGTGATAGTGCATTACGATATTATGACAAAGACATAAATTTGGACAGGAATCAATACCAGGGAGTTTTGTCTAAAAAAAAAAACCACCAAAATTACAAATATTTATATGTGAAAAAGGCCAGAAGTAGGAAGCATGCTCTTTCACAACCAAGAAAATATTTTAAAACTTTATGCAGAGGGATTCATTGCTGGAGACCACAGAAAATCAGACAGCTGCAAATTTTTATTGTCAGTTTTGTAACTTCAGACTCTCCCAATACACTAATGTTCCCAGTCACTAGCTCTGCAAGCTCTTAAAGGGACAAGCTAGTCAGATGTAATTTATTCTTTCTTAACCATCACCATAAATTCAAAATACTAGTTTCACTCCCACTTTTTACTTTTAAATGTTTGGCTTACCAGAGGACTCTTCAGGATGCATAGGACTAGAGTAAAAGTGTGAAAACTTTTTTTCCCTCTCTCTTAACAAAACATTTCTTGATGGCAATCATTAATGCCAGTACGACCTGGCTGTATTACCATAGTTGGTAACTTTTCTGAAAACATATACTCAGTACCCTACAACCTGAGACCATTTTCTGGTCTGCATTTATGATGTAAAAGATTTGGAGTTGCTGAACTGATAAAACAACAGGAATTCCCCAGTGGAACCAAGTTTTCACTTTTCTTTCATTTGGGAGACAGATGTGTCATCTCTGTGCTCATGTGACCTATGTGAGTTACGGAAATGGTTAATTATGTTAAGTAACAAATTCCTTAGTTTTTGGTGCAGTCTTTTTAGTGTGATTAAACTGTTACCATGACCTAAAGTAATATATTTACTTACTATTTTGTGGTAATGCAGGTTATGGCTGCCTTTGGGATCCTTGCTTTGTATTTCAGTGATGGGGAGGCATATCTCAGGACAGCAAGCTGTGATGATCAGTCAGATTATAGATACTCACAAGTATTATATGTTAAGTATATTAGGAGCCTGGCCTCTTGTGATTTTGGAAATTATATATGATATTGCAGAAAGCTGAGATGACACACACTGCAACTTTGCAGGATGTTGTTGCTGTCCTTTGATTTCTTAATCTTGCTTTGTTTAAAACATTATCACTTATGAGGCTGTACATACTACTTCCCCCCCCCCCAAAAAAAAAAAAAAAAAAAAAATTCCAACCAACAAACCAGTCAAAGATGCTCTGCCAGGATGAAATTCTGCTGTGGCTTTTGCAGATGGGTAGGGACAAAACATATCCTATATAATCTACAGAGCTAGTTATCTTTAGAAGCTTTTTCTTTCTGGCATCCAGAAAATTTCTAGCTACAATGTAAGAAAATGTTTACCCAGATAATTAACATCACGATATGTGATGCAGCTGTCTGTGTTGTAGCATTTATGATTTTCCCCAGAAGCATGAATTGTGCTGCTTCTCCAAGAAAGAGCTATAACAGCTTCCCGCAGTGCAATTGCAGGTGAGCTGCCAGGTAGAATACCTGCTACAAAAGAAAAGGTGGTTTTGTTTAGTTGCTTATTTTTTCACTCCTAGAAATGCCTCTTAGGATGTTGGTCTCTATCCACAGTGTAGTGGCTCCCAGACAGGTCATACAGGTTTATGCACTGTAAATGATGCAATTATCTGGAAGAACATAATCACAGGGGGGTATTTGTTAATTTCTAACAAGTAACATTTATTTTACATTCAGCATAAGGAGATTATGCATCTGGTTGTTTACATCCCTAATTTTTGCATATTTGAAGATTCTACTTTTACTTATATGTAAGTGAGGGATAGCATATAACATACAGTGTCCGGTTCATAATTAACTGTAAAAATGTCTTTTTGGTTTTCTGACCATTTGAAATCTGAAAGGAAAAGTATCAAACTATTCTAGATTCCTCTGCTTTTGTAGTTTGAAAGGAATAAAAAAGCCTGTGAATTCACTTCTATTTCTAAATAGAAAACAGCACTTCCAGTGAAAATGTATAGCACTTTCGTCCTCTAACAATATTGGGTGTTCAGGATTCTGAGCTGTGCTTTTTGTGATTCAGCAGGACCTGCAGAATCATGATGGATGGTTGAAGCACTGTCCACTCTTTCCTCCATATGTCTTGTTGATTGCATTGACGTTCAGTTAGTACAGTCAAGAACTAGATATATAATACACTAGCATACAGCTGAACATACAGCTGTGATGATGAATAGTGGTTTTTAATTTCCCTTAATAAGACAAATGAGTGAAATCTTCCTGGCTTGTACCTTTTAATTGATGCTTATTGATCCAGTACAAAAGACTGCATTGCATGTGGTCTTTTCAACAACAGTCTGATTTGTCTTATTGTTCAAAAAGTGATACAGTGAACTCCTACAATGCAGAAGAATCAATGGCCAGGAATGAACTGTAAGTGATTTGCACAGGCAATGCAAATATTGATATATGGGTGAAAAAATATCTGGGTACTATGGGGATGTGCTCTCCAGTTTAATCCAAAAAAGGTGAATAGTAACAATGTTATGCTGATTAGATTGTAAGGTGTTTTTCTCTCTTTCTCTCTTTCTCTCTTTCTCTCTTTCTCTCTCTCTCTCTTTCTCTCTCTCTCTCTCTCTTTCCCTTCCTCTTCCTTCCTTCCTTCCTTCTGTCCTTCCTTCCCTCCTTCTATGGTAAAACTCAGGAGCTTCATTCATGGCCCAGACTAAACAGCTGCAATTCAGTCCATTGGATTGACTGTACAGGAGTTGACAACTGCTAATCCACAAGGAAAAAATTGTCAGTTGAACAACCTTTAAAGTATTTTTCATGACTGCTTCAATGAGTAGCTACTAATCCTTGGCCTAGTCCTTGGGGTGGAGAGGTCAGCACCTCTTGTCTTGTCTTGTTTGGTCTCCACTTATCTACTTCTCTGTGAGTAAAAGGAAAAACAAAATAAAGCGGTGGTGGTGGGGGAATCCCTTTGACTGAGGAGGAAAAGAACAAAAAAAGATTCCTTTCCTTCCCAACTCCTATAAGCCCAAAAGCTCACATCACGTTTTAAAAGCTGTCATATTTTGAAAGGTGCAGTTGCTGATATCTTAGCCCATTAGGTAGATGAGGTGAAATGGTTCAGATTGAGTAAAAGTTCTGGAGTCAACGACTGTACTCCTGGGTAAATGGGGTATTAGCATTAAGTACTCGGCTGCTGAGTCTTCACAGACATCCTCCTTTTCCCCGACTCAGTGAAGCTTGTGCTCTTTTCTGCACAGTTGCTTCGTTTCCATAGGGGCAACGGAGCGTGACTCTTACTCAAATTAGGCTTGATGGTCAGGGAGCTGTTGTGAAAGGCATGAAGCATTTCAGGTGAAAAAGGGTTTGAAACAGAGCTGCTCACTTCTGGGATAAATGTTCTGACAAGTAGGTTCAGTCCTGGATGTTTTCATGAGTTACATTTGGAAGAGGAAAAAGTTTAAGTTTGCTAAGAAAAAGCTCAAAAGATCTTACAAAGTATTTGCCTCTGTGCAAATAACAAATGATGAGTTGATTTAAAAAACAAAACCAACCAAAACTAAACCAGCTTTCTTCTATACAAACTGTATAACTCTTTAAATTATGTGGAAAATGTTTTTTTTTTTAACTGCTGATTTTGTTATTTGTTATAAACGATAACAATTAAAACAATTTTATTTTGGGTTCAATCAATTCAGGTTGAGAAACAATAAGCAAAAACAGTGCTGGGTGCGCAGAGAACTCAATTAGTTCCACCACACGCACACCTGAGTCCTAAAAGCAGCGTCTTTTATGCCTGGATCTTGACCAATCTCCTCTCGCTGGATGTTTGTCCCGCTCGTTCCCCATTGGCTCGTTAGGGTACACCCTCTCCTCCTATTGGCTCTCCCTTGGTGCGCTTTTTCAGATCTCAAGGTCTTTGTCTCCTTCAGGGCCTTCTCTGGCATGGTTCGCTTTCCTTATCCCCTTCAGCAGGCTTTTCCAGGCAGAGATTGCCTCAGGGGAAGGGGAAGGCATCACATTGTCTCAAAGGAGAACCACATGTGCCCACTCACCACAACTGCGATACAGGTCCCAGATTTACACAGGGTACAACAATTACACTTATCACAGTACATTCTATTTTTGACATGAATCATGACTGCGTTTATCACATATTGAAAATTGTAGCGAGGAAAACTCTCCAAACCAAATGATAATTTAGAAAACTGACGTTGGTTTATTGCAGCGCTGGGTGCATGGGGGATCTTTCCACCTAACATGGACACCAAGCTGCTCGGGGTACATATTATATACACTAAAGTACTTGTATATTCATAGTACTTTACATATTCATTTTCATTCCTACAAGATTGGTTACAACTTTCACCCTTCTAATGCAAATTAGCACGCATCCTCAGACAGCACTGCTGAGGTCTTTTACCGACTACACATGCTCCCCAATTGGGGGTTTGCCCTCTTTCAAAGGGGCTGTTTAAGTCGGAGGTCACGATCTCCCACTGTCACAATCACCTTTGTCCTACTTTCAATAAATTTTCTGAGGTTTTCAACACCTTATTGTAATAAATAACTAAAGGTAATTTGCTGGTCAACCAAGTTAAGCAAGAGGAACAAACGCATTGTGGTGGTCTTGAGAACTTCCTATTTAACAAGAAGAGACATGTCCACAATGTTATCTTGCTACACCAAACATGAGAACGTCCTGTCTGACAAGAAACCACAATAACAGAAGAAGCAGAGGGGCGTACTGAAGATGTCAGAAGTGACCTCAGTGAAGATAAAAAGAGCTGCTTAGCTTGCTTGAATTTGCACGCCGTTGGTGGAGCAGGAGACTCCCCGGCTGCCCAGCGCTGTTTTGCTTACTTGTCACTTGCTTTAATAAATCAAATTTTCTAATTGGCCAGTCTCTGTCATTTAATTGGACAGGTAAACTACAACATTATCAGCTTGTCTTCTCTTGTGGCCAGAACTTTCTCACCTGGAGGCTTCTTTCTGCATAATTTACATAACGGTGTCTTATCAGTATCTGTTCTTTGTTTCCCAGGATCGACTCCCTTGATTAGAAGCCCTTTTAGTTCATCACTTTTGACGGCTTGAGATGGTGGATGCTTGAGAAGGTGAGTCGTTTAACAACTTGAGAGGGCAGGACAGCTTGGCTTAAACTTTGTGCACATTTTTGTTTAGTTAAATCAGAGCTTGGTAATTGAGGAGTTTAAGCAAAATTTTTTAAAAAAAATATGTCCCTGTATTGTCTAGTATACCTCATCATTATTTCGTAACATTTTTATCAGTGGCTAAAATACCAAACTGAAATTGAAATGCATGCAAATTCCTAGTTATGAAAATCCAAAAGAACTCCACCTTCTGGTTTTGTTTTGTTTGTTTGTTTGTTGTTTTTTTGTTTGTTTGTTTGTTGTTTTTTTGTTTTTGTTTGGTTTGGCTTCTTTTGTTTATCTTTGCTTCTGAAACTAAGTAGATTTACACTTTTTTTGAAGTGGTTAAAATAAGTTTCTTTCATTACCACACTAAACCTATGAAATGGAACACTTGCTAGGAGCTTTTCAAAACGATAACCAGCTAAGCCTACAACTGGAAAGTAATCTGAGTAGGGACTACAGGCTGATGACTTGGAGTTGTTTTATATCACTGTCGAGTCTGGAAGACAATTTTCTTATTTTCTTCTGTGTGTTAGGGGTCTAGCCCTAGTCCTACTGGACTGTAAAATACTCTCCACTTAGAAAGGTGTTACAGTTCCACAGTTTGTGTTTGTACCTTCCTGAAACATTCTGAAAAATAGAGGCTTATACTCAAGATTGCATCAGTCCTAGGTGAAAGCTCTTTATAGGTTTTTAACCACACAATATAAGGTTCATAAAGTCACTATCAAGTTTGTTTCTAATGGGAACTATGCAAAATCACTAAGAATTGTGCAACTCCTGGAATTCATACTTTCAATAGTAATGAAGACTCTTGTTAAAAAAGAGATATTAATTCAGTCAAATACATATGCTAAGTCATTACCATATTGTAAATATAGAATTATATTTATAATCCTTTTGAAGTAAATTAGGCTTAATTATGATTTCTGCTCAAAACTGCTGCAACAATATTGCTTCTTTAAAAGGTTTATTTACTAAAATGCTGCTTATTTTGTAAATCGGATGGTAGATGGCATAGGTTCCATTAAAATCGCTTTAATAGTTACTTTCAAACTGCTTGTTAATATGAAAGATTCTGACACTGGTTTACAGTGAAAACAGGTTTGCTCTGAAATGATGCTCAATTCATTTGAAGATAAGTTTGAGGGTTTTTAAAATGCTTTTTACTCAAGTTTAATGTTAATTCTATATGAAAAGACACATTTCGACTGAAACTTGAGAGGTTTTTAAAATTTCAGATCCTGATTTTTAAAGTCTAAAACCCAGAAGATTTGACAGCAAAATTACAGCGACAAAAAAGAATCATGTTATTTAAACTCTTTGAAGAGTTCAGAAAATGTTATGTTGCAAACATATTTTCTTTGAAGATGAGAATTCTGAAGCTACAATGAATCTAAATGCATGTGAAAGTTAGTGGTAAATATTAGTATTAGATTCTGCCACTGATACAAAATCTTATCCAAACAGTATTCAAATGACTGGAGAAAACAGGCATCTATGGATTTAAACCTATTTAAACCTTGTGGGTTGTTTGTTTGTTTGTTTTATTTTTTTTTTCTTTGTCTGCAATTGAGATTTTTTGGATCTATTATTTGTGAGTGCATAGTTTATTTCCTTCAAAAGACATCTGCAGGTAGAACTAATTAAGTAGTATTCACTTTCAGCTGGCAAGGAGGGGTGGTGGGTATGATGTGGTATGTGTGTGGAAATCAGATGTGTTGAATCAACTTGTTCTGAAGTTTTTCAAAAGCCTTTTCTAATTTCTGTATCATGTTCTGACATACAAAATGGAGAATGTCACCTTGGTGTTCTCCCTTATACATTTCATCTCAGTAGTTAACACACTAGAGGATGGGATGGGATGGGGTGGGATAGGATGGGATGGGATAGCAAGTCCGTGGCATGTGTGGGTTTTTTTTTGTGTTCATATGCCCTCTGAGATTCAGAGGGAGGGTTTGAATTGCAATGTGCAGATCTCATCTGCTGAATTTGGGATCCATGGAGTCTCTAAGCTTTTCCAAATTGTAGATATGTGATTTGCTTTTCATTAGATTATCTTGAAACACACACACAAATCTGTATTTTATGGTCTCACTGAACATAACTGACTGATGCTGACAGGCTAAGTGAGTATGGTTTTGTGCTGAAAAATAGTGGAATAATTTAAATTGCTATAAAACCACATGTCAGCAGAGCTGGCTTTAGAGAAACCATCTTTCATGGATAAATATGATCCTGATGCTTTTCACATGTACTGAATTCAGAGTCATGAAGAGTGGAATGGAGAGCAGCTCCCTTTTTTATTATGTGAATGAAGTAAAATTGCATTAAATGCTTGATAATGTATTGTTAAAAGATGCTGAAACAAAGAAAGTGCTTGACGAGTGATTTCTCTTATGACAAGGAACATTCACGCTCAGTCAAAATGTTACACTTACAATTGCAGCAGTGCAAATCAATGGCCTTTCTGGATGTCTAGAAAACTGAAGAAGATAAAATAAGGAACACTGCATTCGTTTGCTTACCTGTCAGCTAATTCCTTCCTAGGGTTTATTAGACACAGCAAATAATCTAAAGCTTCTGTTGAAGCTGTCCCCAAATTAATGTGAAAACCAGATTTTCCCATATTCTGTGCTGTATGCTTCATATGTGACCTCAGTGAATGGTCAAACTGGATCAGATTTTGTACAGACCAGTACATGTGTGCAGCAGCTCTGACAAATTCAAAAGGTTTCAGTGTAACTAAGCCAAACTTACTGGACAGCAGCCAGGTGTCAGGCTATCGCACCTTGAATACACCTGGTGTATTTGAATGTGGCCAAGTAAGGATATGAGTGAACCAAAGCCATGAGAAGCCACAGCCTTTTCTCTGCCTTGAGGCAGTAACAGTTTGATGGAGATCATGTGAAGCAATGCTGCAGAGGAATAAGTTTTCATTATGGTGGAGTTACATGCTTTGGCAGGCAGTGGGGAAAGCTCTTCAAACTAGTAGCCACATCACTCACAATATGTGGATGAATAAGGGGTTTAAGCTATTGTCAAGTTTGTAACTTTTCCACTACTAAATTGAATCAGAAGATGCATTAGAACAGGTCTATCAGTGCAGGCAGAAATAAAAATAACTTTAAAACCATTTTAGGACATGATGAAAACCTCATGAGGCAAAATGTATCAAACTCCAGCCAAAATGGAGAATGATTCATGACTGCGGTGGTGTTTGATTTCTCTCTTTTTTTTTTTTTTTTCTTTAGATTTTTGTTTTACAACAGTCTATACTGTAAACTGTGCAAGCAGTTGAGAGAGAGGAATTTGAAAAAGATTTCAATATCTCTAACCATAAGCAAGAAAACAGATCTAGCTAGATTGAGTGGGAAAAATAAGTTTTAATCTACCCAGCCTTCCAGGTAATAAACTGTGGAAACATCTTGCCTGGGTGCAGTAGGTGAGGCAGTCTGAGGTTTTAGTGATTCAGTTTGCATTGTAATTTTGGATATCTGGACCAAAATTCTCATTGCTGAGCCAAATTTGCATGATTTCAGCCAAGAACAACAAGAAAAAAGCATTGCATAATTTTCATACTTTTTAATTAACAAAGAAAGGCAATATTTAGAAAGAATACTCTTCCTAAGAGTTTCAAGAAGCTGTTTTTACAGTCTTTAAAAGTCTCGATTTTAATACTTAATAAATGACAATGTGAGCAGATTATGCTTGTGGGTGTTAACCTGCTGAATGCTGCCCCAAACTACGTAATCCATTGGCACCCTAAATGTCCTTGGAAGCAAAGTTAATTACTGAATTTGAATTGCTGGGTTTGACACTAAAAGATTTGAAACATACTGACATGATCAGCGGAACAGCCGATACATTGTAAGATACTGTTACCTTACATCTCTGTTAAATGTCTGTGGTCTTTTTGTAAGGAGAATAATAATCGGGAAAATATTTCATAATTGTTTTTCCTTCTCTTAATGGCAGAGACACTTATGTTAGTGTAGAATGTATATGCAACTACCATCTAGATCCCCGTGCTTATAGTTATATAGATACTATTTTGCATTAGCATTGTGGAATACAAAATAGAATTTACACCAAAGATTGTGGATATGATTACTTATCAACAATGACATTAGTAGAAAACAATATGAATATCTGATAGAAGTTTATAATTACTAATATTACTTTGACTGTATTTGGAGCTTAAATGTTTTCCAATGCATTTTTGAACCCTAGGCCATCAACAGTTAACTTCATGTACTGGTTCAACTTGTGTCCTAATTGCCCTTCATCACTTTCCCTGCATAAAGTTTTACTCATAAATGCATAAATGTTTTGCATTACATTTCATAACGGTAAGGTGAATTAAAAAAAAAAAAAAATCAAAACAAACAACTAAGAAAAGCCACTCAAAAAACCTTGAAACCAGGATTTTGAAGTGTTTGGAGTGCAAATTATAAAAGATTGCTGAGAGCACATAATATACTTATGCAGATTAAACCAATTCTCAGAGGGATTCCTGCAAGTTAAAAGCCACGTAGAGATAAAATTTAAAAGGCTTCACAGTCCATTTCAAATTAAATTGGAATTGTTTTCAAACTTTTAACTCCCCTTCTTTGTTTCACTTTCTAGAAGTCTAGTTATCTCCTATGCTACTCAAATTGCATGTTTTCCTTTAAAGATATAGTACATTCAGAATTAGACTTTTTCAGGTGAAATGACTTCTGGACTTCCATTGCCTGAGAAGATGAATGGCCTTTGCTACTTGCTCTCAACGGTTCATTCTAACCACAGTAGGGTCGGGTATTCAACATATTCCTGTTGCAGACATCTCTCTTGCTTTCCATGCTAATCTAATAACATGGCAGGAGGCCTACACTGCAGTAAAATATTGAAATAAGGTTTACGATTGCTATAGGAAAAAGGAAGGTGCAACATTTCATCCTTGACTGCCCAAAGTGAATAGAAATACTGAAGTCAGTTTCTGAGACTTGAATTTATACAAATATTTATTGTAAACTGAGGAGAAAAATAGTCACAACTTTTTCATAACTGGTTTATTTTTAAGTGTTTGGGTTTGTTTGTGGGATTTTCTTTTTTTTTAGTAGCAGTTGTATACATTGTTTTACAATTGTAAACATTTAGTGCCTGAGTAATTTAGAGCATGTACAAAACAAAGTTCCCTCACAGAAAATTTGTTGTATATCTATTTACATATATTAAGGTTGAAATTTCAAAATATTTTGTTTATTCATATTTGGAAATTGACAGTCATGTCAATTTCTTCATGTCTTATCTCCTGTAAGGCTCTTTTCCCATTATGTCTTTCCTACAAGAGTGTTTTTTAGTCCAATAATAATAATCTTTCTCGAGGCATCTAAGAAAAATCATTCTACTTAGTATTTGAAATAAAGTGTTGAACTGTCATGATGCTGCTGTATAACCAGCCAGATATTTTGGTAGTAGAGCAATTGCCAGCCTAACAGCTAAAAGAATTCAAGAAAATGTTGAATGGTTAGAAATTTGTTTTATTTTTTTGTAGCTGGGGATGTGATAGTGAGATTGGAACTTGTAATGATGACAGATGCAGGATATTTTCCTCTGTAATGGTATCTTAATAGAGCCTTCATATATGAATGTCATAGGTAGGTTTACCCACTCATGCACATACTATATTCACTGAGAGATGGGAACACACATACGTGACAGATCTTTTGTTTTATTCTCACAGTGACTGGATTTATGTAACTGATGAGTCAGCTTTCTTTAAGTCTGTAGGAAAAAAATGTAGTTGTGATGAAGAATCTCTGCACGGAAGTACTCTCTGCAGGTGAAAAATTGGACTAAAAGAGTAAAACTTAGAAACACAATCTGGATGATGGGATGTTTTAAGATTTGCAAGGATTAATTTCTGAAGTTAGGCAAAGTTTTTTTAGGAAAATTATTCCCGCAGTTATAATCAGAATGACAAAGAGAAAAGCCTTTATTTTGAAACAAAAATACATCTACAGATATACTAATATCATATTTGTAATGTCAAATCATAAGAGGATTTTAACTTAAAATAGTTTCTATTCTTACCTACATATTCTTGCAAAGAATGATGAAAACATGGAATACCACTTTCTGATCATTTAGTGTTCAATTTTTTTTTGAATAAAGAATGACAGATTTTCTTGATATAAAGATCTAAAAAGAGATATGTGAACTTTTCTGGTTTGGTCAGGTATTCCATGCAATCTAAGGTTTTAATAACTTTTTTGAGCTCAATTCAAAATGGGAAAAAAATCTCTTTGATTTTCTGAAGACTAGAATTTCCCATTATGCATATTTTGAGTTTCCTGTTGAAATAGATTAATTTCAGTTATTTAAATTGTTTCTTCTGTATCAAAATAATTTTTTTCTTAATCACATGCAATTTAGTTATTACCTTTATTAATGTGCTTTATAATGCTCAATATTATTATACAATTAATAGATTGAATATATCTATCAGAGGTGTAAGCATGAGCACAATTGCTAACTTTGTAAAAATTATAACAAAGTCTTCTTATCAGCCACTAAAGGGTATCCAAGCAGAATCGGAACTTATATTGTGATATACTATTATTATATGAGATATTTTTCCCTTTATTTATTGTCAATGAGTAGGATATAACTGAAAAAAAGTCTGAAACATATAGCAAATAGATAATTAAAGGAGGGAGAATTCTATAATTATTTTTTTATACACCCACCCACTCATCCACCCAGAATTTCACTATGTTCTGAGGTTTCAGAAGTTCAGCAATATTTAATTATCTTTGGTTAAAAACAAAAACAAAAACAAAAAAAAGCAAGCAGCACAGTAATTATTTAAAGATATCTTATTATGTCTTACTCCAAAGGAAAAAAATTGAAGTGGTTAAAAAATTAGCTGATGTTTGCCTGAAGTTGTCAAGCATCCTCAGCACTGAAATGCATGGTTCTGCACTAAGAAATAAAACCAGCAACCAAATTAGCATCTTAAATTTCTACAGTCACAAAGAAAAGGGAGAAGTAAACCAATTAGAAATCCCAGCTCCAACAAAATCCCCCATAATTATCCAATAATTGAATACAAAAGTTGCACACCTGTTTGAGAGACAAATATGGTCATGTATTCCAGCTTCTCCATACAGACACGTAAAGCAATGACTGCAAGTTTGAATGCACAGAACTAAAAGATACAACAGAAATTGGAAGAACATTGTAGTGATGATATGCGATGGAGACGTTAGTACAAGAAGTTTTCTTTTGCAACTGCACTAACGTACTGTCAACAAAATAAACATAAGGGCTATGGGATGACTATTATCAGTTTAATACCTGTTAGATCATACACAGCAGAAGGACATCCTTGCAGCTACAGAGGGTAAGTTGTATTGTGCAAAGCTTCCACTTCTGTTTCACAAGTTAGTTTTGAAACAAAAGAATAACTAAAGCCTAATAGGGAAATATATTCCTTATTACGAATGTCAAACATAAACACTTGACTTACAAGTTTTGCTTGACTAGGATGCTGTTCATGGTGATTCTGCTTACCGTTTTTGGGGTAGCTCTGAGGTCATCTTACTGTAATAATTCTCAGGCTTGTGCCAGCTTAGACTTACTGATCAGTACAATCATGCACTATCCACTGTCATTAATTTTTTTTTTGTGAGTTGCTTATTACCTTTTTTCTCTTGTGGATGAAGGAAAAGTTTTAGGCAGCTGAAAAAGATGTGCAGAATAATAGATACTAATGTGAAAAATGGACTTACTGCACTGACATTCTGACCAGGCAAGATGAAAAAGGAACTACAGATCTTTGATTCTAAATTTGTACCTTCTAGAAATCAGGAAAGAAGTAAATTCTTAACCTAGGGTCTTGGTTTTATCCAATTATTTTTATTATTTGTTAATGTTTTCTTTTTACTTATTCCTTACATTCTCATTATTCAGCTCAAGGCTATTTTCACATGACTCGGTCTTGGTGTGCTGTCTTACACCCTTCTTAACATCCTTAAACTCTTCCAGTTTAAAGTGGATTGCACATATATGAGTGACTTTTGTATGCAAGACCTTGCCTATTTTTTTTCATAAATTGCAGTAAGTTCCTCTGAAGAAAAGACTAGACACTGAAGTGATGATTCTCTTGGCTTCAGCTCCATAGACCATCTGCATCAACCACTGTGAGATATGTTTAGTTCTTCCAGGTAGAATATGGAGGGTGTCTCCTGCCTCAGAAGATATGCTGAAAGTATGTATAATTTGTATTCTGTTATGCTTCATTTTAGAGCATATATTATGCTTTTATTAATCTATGATGTTATTTCCCCTTCAAGAAGAAAAAAAAGAAAAAAAAATATTCCCTGTAGTCTATTCCTTAGCTGTGAAGCTTTGCTGAAAGACTGTGTGTATGTACATGCCAATGTGTTTTACACAGCTGCACTATTTCTTCTTGGAAATAATGTAAAACTTTCCATATAAGAAGGGTGTCATTTACTGCAATGACCATTTCTAAAATTATAATCTGCTACAATGGCTGAGAAGTTGCCGTGTGTTTGTTTACTGTATTAATGCTTTAAGGTGGGTTTTGAGAAATTTAGAGTTGATAAAAGCCTTGGAAATCTATGTTTTAGTTAAAATTGTCACTAGGGGAAAAATAATACCATACACCAAACAGTAAACCAGTTGTGTCTAGGGTCATATTCAAAACCCAGTGGATCAGATAGCTCTTCTGAAATTGGCAGAATAAGTTTTGATTTATATTAGCTGAGAATCTGGCTTCTTTGTCTCTGATTTTATTTACTTTAACTGTATTTTGAAAGCATATTTTTTTTCTGTTTATATATAGAATGCTTGCATGGATGAGAATGGAGATGAACCTGAGGTTATATATATATACACAAATAAATATATAATATATATCTCTGTGTATCTCTGCGTGTGTGTGTTTGTGGTTTTTTCTCCAAAACATTGGGCATGAAAATGTTATTGGCTCTGTGAGAAGAAAAGAAAATTTAGAGCTTTATTTCAATGATTCTTTGACTATGGGGAAAAAATATAATCTGTGCAAATAACACAAAGATATTCAAGCAGCAGCTTGTCTCTAAGTCTTCTTAATAACATATTAGCATTGTTGCTTTCAAGGGTGGCACAGAACCATGACAATTACTGGAATTCTTCAGTCATGCTTTCATAAGAGTTGGGATAATGATCAATCGTCCTGAAATACATTAACTGAACAAAGTTTATGTGGGGTAACCAGAACCTGTGCTACACCACAGGAGACCTGTCAATGGAGTACTAGTATCCACCAGGAATCAGTTTGTTGAAACAGGATTTTGTTTATACTAAACCCTGTAAGGAAAGTACAGTAATGTTACCACAGATAACTCTTCATTACAGTAAGCATTTTGTTCATGCGTTCCATGGCCCATCTTCTAAAATACCTAGTCGAGTGTGAGACGGGCATTACATAGTGTCATTCAAGACTCCAGAAATCACCTATAGTCTGTGACCTGACTCTAATCACTGGCAATATGTTTCTAGATATGGAAATTTCAGGGATTTCCCTTGGACATTTCTTAAAACTTCAAAGTCTTCAGTAGGATTTCTAGTTACCTAAACATTCTGTCAAATTATAATTCCATTGATTTCAGTGTTTCAGTCAATATAAAGATGTATTACATCTCACAGTAGATACTGACCTTGGCTTCACTTAGCATGTAACTTTCAGCCCAACAAATTGTAACAGTTAAGAAGGATTTTGCCTTTGCAGAGTCTTGAGAAAAGTGATGAGCATTTTTGGTTAGAGGAATGGGAAAAGTCTCTCTACTGCCTGGGTCTGGTCTTGGAAGATCTAAAAGAGGGAAAAGAGAATAATGATTCACAGAAGAAATAGTGCAGAATATTTTTACTTTTCCTCCACACTTTAAATAACCCTAAACATAAACCAGTAAGGAAAACTTGTAATGTCAGAAACATTATCATACTACAGAGGCAAGGTTCAGGTAGTCTGTTTTTATGGGTCAAGGAGAAGAGAGACTATCAACAGCATAAACTGACCTGTTTGGCAATTCTCCAAGAAATGAAAATCCACTTGTCCTTAGATTTAGTAAGAGAACTGTGACCTCATTTCATTTATTGTTTTCTGTGCATCTTTACTCTTTCTTTCTGATCAAACACAGGTCAACTCTTCAACTGGAGGTAAGAATAGCTAGTGAGAGGCATATTATCCACATTCGCTCATGCAGTTGAATAAGAGCTTTCTGAAATTCCAGCTTCATGAAAGTTCTTTTAGTCACAGATTTTTTCTCAAAAGAATAGATTAATAAAAGGATTTTTTTTTTACTTTTTTTTTTTTTTTTTTTAGGTTTAAGGATCAATCTGGCATTGTTCAGCCTACAGCAACTGTGACCAACCATGGCTTTTGACACAACAAATATTTTGCAAAAGAAGAATATGAAGAAAAGGGAGGCAGTCAAGCTACAAGACATGAGTAAACATTTACCTGATTCTCTGTACAGGTTGCTGATTAACAGTTCAAATAGTTTAATAACTTTTTTTTTTTAAACTGTTGTGTTGTAAACCCAGACAGCAACTCAGTACTATGCAGCTGCTTGTTCAGCCCTGTTTCAACGGGATGGGGAGGACAATCAGAAACCAAGTAAAACCCATGGATTGAGGTAAGAACAGTTTAATAATTGAAATAAAGTAAAATATAATACTACTACTAATAGCAGTGAAAAGGGAGATAACAAAAAGATAAAAAGAAATAAAACTCGGGGAGGGGGGGCCCAACAAAACCAAAACAACCCAAAGGATATGCAATACAATTACTCACAACCCCCTGACTGATGCCCAGCCAGTCCCAAGCAGCGATCCCCCCCAGCCAACTCACCCCAGTTTGTACAGTCAGCATGACCTCATATGGTATGGAATACCCCTTTGGCCAGTTTAGGTCAACTGTCCTGCCTGTGTTCCCTCCCAGTTTCTTGCGCTTCTCCAGCCCTCTCACTGGCAGGGCCTGAGAAACTGAAAAGTCCTTGACTTAGTATAAACACTACTTGGCAACTACTAAAACACTGGTGTGCTATCGACATTATTTTCATACCAAATCCAAAACACAGCTCTGTACCAGCTACTAGGAATAAAATTAACTCTATCCCAGCCAAAACCAGAATAGTTTGTTTCCCACTGAGTCCTTGCCACAACTGTGAGAAATGTATTAACACCTTTTTATGAAGAATTTTGAGATTATATGACAGAATATGCTTTTTTCCCCCCTTTAGAGTAAATATTGTCAAAGTAAGTGCAGAACCATTTAGTCCTGGGCACTAAGATTTCAGTTTGAAATTTCTGATCATTTTTAGATATTGCTTTATAATGTACTGCACATGACTTTCTCTATAGATTCTCCATTCTGAATCAACACCAACGTGCTGGCTGAAGTTCCAGTAGTTATGTATGTAACAGTAGCAATTTGTAGTCTAGATATGTAACAGACAGAAACCAGGCCCCTGTTGTCCTATATACTATAAAAAAAGAAACAACAAAAAAAAAACACCCCAGGTTCTCTCAAAGCAAGTCCAGCTGGAGAGATGGCAAAATTGTGTGTGTGTGCATGCACACGTGTGTGATAGAAACAGAAGAGGAAACTGGGCAGTGACAAATGATTCTAATTTCCTTCCATGAGAAGGAGAAGGGCTTACAGATTAAAGACTGTCAGAAGATACAGAATGTTTTGACTTAGCTGCTTGATACCCTGTCTTGATTCTCTTATGAACCAGTTAGGGCAAAAATAGCCTAGAAAAGAAAGTGTTAGAAAGTAAATTCACAACTAGTTGGACAACTACCAGGAAAGAGCAGTGATTGATTTGCTGTCAAAATGAAGACTGGCAGTATATAATCACCTGAGATTGTGCCAGGGTCTGGTCTGATCTTTTTTTGTTGTTGTTCTTCTTCTTCTTTTCCCCCCTCTTAATTGTTGATATTTTCATGAATGATGTGTTTTCTAGATGAATAACAAACTGCCTAAACTGTTGACACAGGTGAAGAAGGGCAGCCACCATGTTGACTAATAAACACACTGAATAACTGATTACTGGACTAGAAGGATCATAGGGATAAATGTACAATAGGAATAACCTAACGTATAAGTAAAAAGATGAGACATAGTTGACCTAGATGCAGTCTTTGGAAAATATAGGGGGTAAAGTAATTAATACATTTTATGTTACTCACTAGTACATAACAGTAATGGTGCTGTTGCTAAAAAGACAAACATTCCTCTAGTCTGTATAAATAGGTGTATTTTGTATGATGTAAGAAATTATCTTACACCTGAGTCCATAATTGTAATGTTTGCCTGTAATATTGGGACCAATTTAAGACACCTCAAGAAAGATGTGGACCTGTTAGAGTCCCGAGGAGCCAAAAAGAATGACTGAAAGTCTGGAAATTATCTGAGAGACTGAAGTAACTGAGGGTGTCTAGAGAAGTGCTTAAGAAAGAAACAAGATAATACATTTTTATACACAAACAATTCTGCAAGAAGATAGGAAGTAATCTGCTCTTTATGTTGTTTTTATAATACAAAAGCACAGGGTTTAAATGACAATGAGGAATGATGCATTTTGTTCATGCAGAAAAAGCTTGTAGCATTAGAGTAGGTGGATTAGGCAAGCTGTGGATTTTTTTTTTCCCAAGTTCTTGAAACGAATTTATATGACATGACCTTGGATAGATCAAGAAATTTAGAATATAGTTTTTTAGATCAAATTTTCTAGAATTCTGTGGTTGTAATTGTCATAATCTCAAAATTACTGGACTCTGTGAACATGGCTGTCTAGGTCCTCTGACATACCTGAAAGCTTAGGAAGCGAACAATGAGTGTTGGCAATGGCTAATTCTAGGGATCAATGTGAACCTTTTTTTTACAGTAGCTTCCTGGAAACCAGTTTCTACGGTTTTATATTGAAATGCTTAAAGATATCAGAGTACAAATCTCCAGATCCCTGTAGTAACTTCCATGCATTTTTATCTTGGTTTAGTAAGAACGTTTAGGATTAAGGTACCCTACTTGACTGTGGGTTGAGCTTTGAAGTTTAGGGAGAAATTACAGTTTTCTCTTTTACTTTCTAAAAGTACTTTGCCTTTCCAAAACTTTAATCAGTTCTGGATTTTTTTTTTTTTCATTGTGGATGTTCATACCCTAGTGTTAACTTTTACTTAAAGGGCAGTCCAATAGCTGTTTTATTAATCAGGGTTTGTGTTTTTTTTCAGCCTGTTATATATTGAGAATGTTATCCCATCTAAGTTGTATTTCTGTTTCTTCTGGCTTAAAAAGATATATCTCTTTGCTTATTACTTTCATTCCACTTCTGCTCAATATGGGTGTAATTTAATTTTATTGAATGCATTGTGCCATAATTTCTTTAATTCATGTGAAAATGCAGTTCTTACAAAAAATTAGACCACACATGAGAAGAGTCAGAGATCAAAATCTGTACAGCTTGCTCATTTAAAATGCAAAATATTTGTTAATAAAACCAAAGCTAAAGCTCTCTTCCCCCTTGCCCCAAATCTTTACCTTAGATCAGTAGTTTTCACTTCTAGCACTATCATAGAGTCCCTTTATTCTGTTTGCTTCATTAATTGAAGTAAATGAACAGTGTTTAAGCTAAATAGTATGCAAATGAAAAAGTCATTCTCTAATTGCCTCATTGTGTTTATTGATTTAGTCTATGGACATTCTACGAGAAAGCATGTTGAACATGTGAAGTCATGACCGCTCCTCCTCATCCCATTATTCCTTCTTTCCTTTGCCTTTTCCCATGAAGTCTTTGTGTTTTCTTGTAGTACTTGTAGAGCTTGTAGAACTTTTGGTTCTCCCAATTGAAGACTACTGTCCAGACGCAGCTCTACTCTTGATAATTCTCCGAACAACTTAAATTATAACTGTTTTATTGATTAGTGTAGTTGTTTGGTTTTTTTCAGATTTCTCTCCAAATACATTGTTCTGATTAGTCATCTGGAACTCACCTGGTCTCATCTAATTTTCAATATGCACATTTATTTTGCAATCATTTTGTAGACAATCATTCATACACTTCTTTCCATAAAGTGTGGTACTTCTCAAATTGTGGGAATAGTTTTCAGTGGTAAAAATAAGGTTATAAATGTCCTAGAATAAATTCAATTTCCTTCCTTTGAAAAGTTCTGGAATACATATTTGAAATGTTTCCATAGCATACTGCCATTATCAAGCTGGTTTTGACCACTGAGGATTTCACAGTTGACCTTCACTGCCTGGATAACTAAACATTGTTCAATGTCACACACATGAGTTTGTATTTCTGACAATAGATTGCTGTTGTCAGCAATGTGCCCCAGCAGCCAAGAGGACAAACCACACCCTGGGGGGCATCACACACAGCACAACCAGCCGGGCACAGGAGGGGTTTGTCCCGCTGTGGTCAGTGCTGGTGCAGCCTCACAGTAAACACTGTGTGCAGTTCTGGGCCCCACAATTTAAGAAAGTTTTGAAGGTCCTTGAATGCACCCAGAAGAGGGCAACAAAGCTGGTGAAAGGGCTGGAAGGCATGTCCTGTGAAGAGTAGCTAAGGACTTTGGCTGTGCCTAGTTTGGAGAAGAGGAGGCTGAGGGGCGACCTCACGGCTCTCTGCAGCTTCCTGAGGAGGGCACGTGGAGAGGGAGGTGCTGAGCTCTTCCCCCTGAGATCCAGTGACAGGACACACGGAAATGGTTCAAAGGTGTACCAAAGGAGATTTACACTGGACATGAGGAAACATTTATGTACCAAGAGGGTGTTCAGACACTGGAACAGGCTTCCTATAGAGGTGGTTTATGTCCCAGCCTGTCAGTGTTTAAGAGACATTTGGACAATGCCCTTAGTAACAGGCTTTAACTTTTGGTCAGCCCCAAACTGGTCAGGCAGCTGGACTAGGTGATCACTGTAGGTCCCTTCCAACAGGAATATCTTGTTCTGTTCTATTCTATTGTATTGTATTCTATTCCTATTCCTATTTTATCCTATGCCTCAGTACTATACGAGTTTTTGTTACAGCTGAGGATGTTTCCAGTGTTTTTTGTAAGAATCACTTAAATATAATAAAAGCTCCATACAACCTGAAGAGCGTTCAATTCAGAATTGAGTGTCATCTTCAGATATTTGCTGTATTGTTGGCTAGACGCACGATTTAACTTTTCCTTAACTCAGTTCCCATCCATAGAGAAGATTTGTAAATGAAGCTAGACAACACTTTAAAACTGAAGTAGCTAGTATAGAAGGACTATCATGAAGATTGGGATCTCCTGTTAATGTTTTATTTGATAAAGGACTCAGTCCTTTAAGTGGCATTAATATGGCATGCCTAATGAAAATAACTCACCAATTTCTGAATTCATCCTTATGCTAATACCATGACATTGTTCTCTTAATCAAAATGTTCAAGCGAAAATAAGTCTTCATAACATCAGAGATGTGCAGAGTCTATTGCCTCTTGCCCTGTCACTGAGAACTACTAAGAGTCTTTCTGGCTCTTCTTTACTTCCTCCCATGAGGTATTTATAGACATTGATAAGATCCCCATAGCTTTTCCTTCTGCAGGCTGAACAGTCCTGGACCTCAGCCTCTCCTACTAAGACAGATGCTCAGAGCCTCCAGTTGCCTTTGTGGTGGCCCTTCGTTGGACTCATTCCAGTACCTCCATGTCTCTTTTGTGCTGGGGAGCCCAAAACTGGACCCAGCACTCCAGATGTGGCTTCATCTTCTTTGCTGTGAGTGTGCACTGATGGCTCATGTTGTATCAAACTCATCAAGCAGACAGGCAGACAGAGCTCAGGTCGCATTATCCACTGAAAGTGAGTAAGTGTCATTTATAAATAGTGCAATAAAGTACTGGTTTAAAAGCTATGTATTATGATTGATATGTGATACTAATCTAATACAAATAACAGCAGTAATAAAAATTTTAAATGCTAGAATTTGTTGTTAATCTAATAACAGGATAGTTTAATGGTAAATAATGCTAAACAACATCTGCCCATTTATAGGGTACTGCCCATTTATAGGGTATTCCAAGTGCACGTGGCATT
Organism: Falco punctatus; assembly: GCF_963210335.1. Taxonomy (NCBI): domain Eukaryota; kingdom Metazoa; phylum Chordata; class Aves; order Falconiformes; family Falconidae; genus Falco; species Falco punctatus. Next base: position 65,488,148 of record NC_137582.1, on the reverse strand, counting down.
GATTAGAAGTAAAAGTTAATGAAATATTTTTAAATGTGAGAATTTTTTTTTAAATTCAAACGGAAAAGTTGGGGAGCTCACAACAATTCTGAAATGAAAAATCTTTTCTGGTATGTGTCTTTCTGTTATTCAATTTTTCCATTTTTGTGATAGGTAGCTCTAAGTCAGTTCATTATTTTCCAAAAGTGGTCTTACATTTAAGACAATTGTCTGTATACTTCCTTTCTTCTTCCAAGACTTTGATTCTATTTACTTAATTGTTTTGGTATTGGTTTGGTGTTTTGTTTGGGTTTTTTTTTGTTTGGTTTTTTTTGGGGGTGGGTTTGGATTTGATTTTATTTCAGCCTGATTTTTCCCTTTAGTTTTGTGTTACATTTTAGATTTACCATACATCTGTAATTTTGCTGGCATTACTTTCTTTTCTGGTTGAATGAGCTCATATTCTCTGGATAGATGTGTTTATTGACTGCATTTTATGATGCATGTTGTATGCTATCTCTGCTGTTTTATTTCTAAGCTTATTTTTTTATTTCAAATCAAATTTGCTTTCTGGACTGACTTGCTGAGCTTGCAGCTGCCAAACATTGCAGTCTTGTTTTGTTCATCACTGAATTCTCTGAGGCTGCAATGTTGTGCTACTCTATTTACATCATAGTATAAGGTCTTTTGTTATTAGTTTCTTGGATCATTTGCCAGGAACTTCATTCAAATAAATCTTTGATACCAAGGCCAATGTATTTTTGAGAGTAACTTCACTCTTGCTGCTGAATCTACTTTGAAAGAATTTTCTGCAGGATTTTGCATTGCTGTCCTGCAACTGATCATTATAATTTATTTTTATTCTTGAGACATATCTTATTCTTTACTTTTTTGTTTTGTTTGAAAGTTTGACTTATCAAATCATTTAACCATTACAAGTAGGTCGCCAAAATAAGAGGATATAGAGTTGTGCTAATTGATACAGTATTACAGGTGACAATTTCCTTTCATGTAAGGCTTCTGTCATTGTTTCTAACTAACTAGACTATGTTTTCTTCAGAATTTCTGACTATTATATTGGTGAAAATGTCACTAAAATTTTGCAATTTTACTCTGTGTTTACACACAGCATTTTCTAGTATACTATCAAGTAATCTGTGGCTCATAACTGACTAATATTCAAAAGATGCACATTCAACACATATAATTATTTTAACCTGTGGATGAAAATAGTAGTTCAAAATGTGAATATTATATATCCAGCAGTTCTACCATATTACAACTCCAAAAGGCTAATTTGCCTACATTTTCCTCATGGAAGGCGACAGCACCAGAATTAAATTGTCTGCAGTGCATAAGGTGCTTTATTTAAGGTTTTCTCAGGCATTTATGTCCTTCACCATTTTATTTATTTAAGGCAGCTTATCAAAGGGATCATAAAGTTGTACAAAAATAAGTGAAAAAAGTGTTATTTTCTTTGGCAAAACATACAATTATTAGTTTTAGATACATTCTAAGCCTACTTTTTTCTTTTTCCCTTGAAGAAAATTTTCCAACTGGACCTCTTTCTCTCCCTTACCCTTGAATATAAGTTGTGATTGCTGAGTTGTTATCAAAGATGTGAATTAGAAATTCATACATCTACATGATTTAAAGAACAGTTTTCCCAACTATTGGTGATGGGACCTCTTCCTGTGTTAGTGAGGCATCTACTGAGAATGCATGCTGGACATGTCTCCAACAAAGATTAAGTGGTCGTCTCCTGTCCTCTAGCTCAGTGTCCTTGACTATGAGGTCTGGTCTCAGGGTGCAGAAAGAACTGCAGCAGCTCTTAGCAGACTCTAGATTTCTACCAGGCTTAACACTGAAACAATGAGTTAAAGATACTCAGATTTAGCTTATAGGCAAACCCAGAATTTTTGGCTACCAGCAGCATAATTCAGTTGAGTTGTGTTCTCCGCTTTTCTGTGGTTTATGTTTATGCTTTCATTTAAAAGTAAGTATAAAATGAATGCATATAAACTCAAACTACATAGATGGTGTCTGGGTCCTGAATCATTCTTCTACTGTCATGAGAAAATACATGCACATTTTCTTTCTAAAGGAAGCTGTGACCCTGTGGAGAGTATGCCAGAGCAGGCTCCTGGGTCTGTGGTCCCGTGGAAAGGAGCCCATGCAGGAGCATTTTCTGGCAGGACCTGCAACCCCACAGGGGACCCACACTAGACCAGTCTGTTCCTGAAGGGCTGTACCCCATGGAAAGGACCCGTGCTGGAGTAATTAGTGAAGAACTGCAGCCCATGGGAAGGACCCACGATGAAGTTCATGAAGAACTGTCTCCCATGGCAGGGACCTCATGCTGGAACAAGGAAAGAGCATGAGGAATAAGGAAGAGCAGAGACAAGACACTATGAACTGACCACAGCCTCCATTCCCCATTCCCCCATGCTGCATGGGGGAGGAGGTAGAAAGGCTGGGAGCGAAACTGAGCCAGGGAAGACTGGAGGGGTGGGGGAAAGGTGTTTCTCATTTTCTTTTTTTGCTATCCTGCTCTGTTATTAATTGTCAATAAATTAAATTGGTCTTCCCCAAGTGGAAACTGTTTGCCCATGACAGTAATTCATTAGTAAATGATCTCCCTGTCCTTATCTTTCATGTTATTTTCTCCCCCTTTCCTGTAGAGGAGGAGCCATTGTAGAGCATCTCAGTGGGCATTTGGTGGCCAGCCAAGGTCAATACACTACACTTGCTAGCTACATTAAATTCAACAAGTTTATCACTGTTTCTCACTAACTATTGTATAAATTTCAGCAGGAGCATGTGTAAGAGGAAACAGAATAGAAGCTGTTGCATAATACAGTGCAGATCTAATGGGGTATTGTAGCAATCATCCTGTGCCCCAGAGGTGGGGATCCAGAAGGTTCAGAGCATTTCATGTAAAGGGGAATTGTGATAAAGGTGATGTTGTCCTCCTTCACTGCCCTGTGGCCAGGGTAAAATCTGAAGAGAGAAACCAGTGGAATGAAAGAAAGTTGCTAAATCACAGACCTGTGGACATTCAGAGAACTGTGTGAGTAAATTAAGTAATCTTGGGGAACCTTCCTGGGCTCAATCGTTGCTGCCGGTAGGTTGGTAGAATTGTTTCCAATACAGCCAAGCTTGCACTTTTCCAGACAGTTGTTTAGCCTTGCTTAGGAGCCAACATGCACTGCTGTGGTTAATTTTTTAATTTTATTTTCTTTTTAATATTTAATTTGCTCTCAATGTCACTCTCAACTTCATGCCTGCCTGTATATCTTTCTGTTGCATTACTTTTCTCTCTTCTTTTCCTGTATATCCTGCCTCACCTCCTTTTTACATATCTTGTCTCTTAAGTATTTCACTGTCTTTTTTAAGTAGCTTCAGGAAATTAATAAACATGAACTAACATAATATTTGGTGTTCTAACGTTGCTGTGCATAATGTCTCTTCACCTTGTGTTATTTAACTTGTAAACTGTGCAAAGCCTATGTTTGCATAATGTGACTTCAGTCTCCTCTAAAGCCACCTGCGTAATAAATGTGATTAATATATTGCATGATTGTTAACTGCTAATTATGCAGAATAATAATAAAGGTGCTTTTTCAAGTCCAGATTTCTTTGATGGATTTGTTTAAATTTAGTAAGCATTATAAAAGGTGTAAAGTGTCCCTGACACGCATTTCAAAATGGTGAGAAAGCATAACAATGGGGTTTTAGAAGTGCAAATTTCTTTGGTGTCTTTCTTTTTCGGGAGATGTTCTTGGATTAAAGAATCAAACCTGATTCACCAAAGAAATAACACAGAACCCAGACCAATTTACATCCTTACCTAGGTCTTAGATTATATGAAAAAAAAAAAAAAAAGTTTTTTTGTCAGCCACCATTCAAGTACAGTATTACAAACCTATTTTGCCTTTCAGTCTAATGTGATACTTCAGGACTTTTAAACCAGAAAGGTCCAACCCATCTCATGCTAAGAACAAATCCTTTAAGTAATGTATTCATGTAACCTATGACTATGTATTTATTATGAAAAGTAATATGCCTTGCTATATTTTATGACTACTTTTGTAACTGTATTGGTCTATTCCTATTAACAGCATATATCAAAGATAATTTTTTTTTAAGCCTGCAATAAAATTACCTTTTTTTGTACCTCATCTGAATTTATTATTTCCTAAATATACATGTTGCTACTTTGTTACATTACTTCACAAATTAGGGTTTTTGAATGAGGTGTTATTGACCTTGACAAATGGCAAAGTATTTTTTAATCTGTATTAGAAGCTTTTTAAAAAAATACTAAATGCTTTGCAGGATTTATTTTATTTTATTTTATTTGTCCTTTGGTCTCTAATGTTGTCCCCTTTCTCTTTTTTACTTCAAGGTTAAGACTTCCTTAAGGGGCCATAGCAGTTTTATTCTTCATTCTGCAGCTGGAATTCAATGTGCTTGAACTACTCTATCAAAGTTGAGTATATACTATATCTATGGGAAAAAATACTCTGATGTTTTTGGGGAAGTTGTCTCTAAATTAATCTGTGATATCAGAAAAAAAAATGAAGCTTGCTTTTATGCCCACAAAAATTCTTTTATATTAAATAGAATACAGCTAGTTTTCCTCACTTAAAAAAAAATCTCTAAATATTAGATATCACTATTAAGTCAGAAATAAACTCTCAAATGGGTTCTCTCTATATATATCTGTAGCAAAACTTGGTCACTTCTGCAACTTAATATCCCATTCCTACTGCATTAGAAATTATCCTTTAGACAAGAAAAACTCATTCATTGCTGATGGTATGCAGTACAAATAAACTGCTCAAGATCGAATTCATATTCATTTTATATCCAAGACTAAACCTAAAACATTTCATAAAAGTATGCATATGTGGCTTGAAAATTATAACTGCTGTGATGCATTCAGGGTTTTAACTTAACTTTATGGATTATATAATGATGAGACAAGTGGAGGTGGAGTGTAAGGAAATAAATGTTTCCTCTTTTTTTTAGATTTGTAGTAGATCTTTGAAGGTTGGATGTGTTTAGGTGTCATTAATACCTTATGAAATAATGCAAATAGATTATTGATGTAAAATCAGTAAGTACCCTCATAGAAATATTTTTTTCCTGCAACTCTTGTCACTTGTTTAAGGGCTTCACCTCTTAACTGCAAGAATTAAGTCACGGTATCACCTTGGGGCACTTAGTTATTTTTATAGATAGCATTTATAGCCTTGTGCTTCCGCTAGTGCCATTTCTCCTGAGAATGATACTTGATAAAAACTACACTGGGAGGAAAGTTTAGTTTTATTACCAAATTTAGCATTTGTTACATGATTTGGCGGTAGATTCCAGTTTGTAAGTGTGTTTCATTGCTGTGGGGACGTGCAGTGTTCATCTGCAAAAAATCTGGTCATACGGCTTCATTAATGAAAACTGGATTTCACTGCCAAAAAAGATAAGCAACAGGCATTTCTTTTTTCTGTGGTTGGGGGGTGGGGTGGGGGAGAAAGAAAGAAAAAGAAAATACCTGCTTTGGAGGATTTGGTTGTATGATATAGTATCATATACAGAAACCCAACATATTTTCAGATCCCACGCATTTGTATTTAACTTGGAAATAGTCTTCTTTTGGGGGGTGAGAACAGGGATACCTGTATATTCAAATTACTATAACTAGATCAATAATAATATGAGCTGTCACATAGTAAATAGCTACAGCTGAAAAGTTCCAATAAAATTTCATATGAACGTTAAATATAAGGGAAAGTCTGAAGCATCAGTCTATTGGACGGTAGTGCACATATTTGTGACTTTTTTGTGCTGTATTTTTGTCTGATGGGCTTTTCCCAGTTGAAACTGTTTGACTAAGACCTGTTGTTAATGGAATGTTTGCTGTCGGGCATCCTACAGATGAGATGTTGCTTATACTTGTTCCTTAGTGCTTCTGCTTCTTTTTTCCTGTGTATTTAATTGCCAAAGTGTCTGAACACAAAACTAACAGCTTTTGTTATTGCTTGAAGTGCAACAATGGTTTAGAAGCCTGTTCATCAATACTTTAATATAAATCATTAGCAGGGTTTCATAGAACTGAAATCAAACTTGTTTTTGTAAGATCAGTAACATTTCTTCTGCATGGATATATATCAGCTTGAGACAGATAGATTTAGTATGGTAATTAAACTAATTAAGACAAGGCCGTTTAAGAAATATAATTCATTTTTATTTGAGCAAATTAGCATGTTTTTTGACTTTTTAATAAATGTCGTTACATAAAAACATAATTAATGAGCTGATTACAGGATAATTATTTTGACTGAAATCCTCTCGCCAGAAGTCCCTATCTTGAGGCAGAGCAATTCTAAATCAAACAGAGCATCTCTTCACTAAAGAGAGCAGAGCCTTAGCAGAATTCTTAAGACCTGTAACACATATGGGCCATAAACAGGAAGAGACCAGTATCAGCTCTAATTTGCTAACACTAGTTGCTTAAACAGTTTGACAGTTTTACAGTGTAGGAGAAAATTAGTTTCCAGAATTTGCCAAGTATCTTGCATCTCCAATCAAGAGTTGATGGTAACAAATTCAGTACAAAAGAACAGGGAACACAGCAGTGTTTCTTTCTCTAGAATATGACTCATTTAGCATTTAATGCTATGAAAGTGCCTGTAATTCTTCATTCTAACTGATAGGGCTCATTCTCCCTCTCTTCCTTTCCACTTCCCCCCATTTCCCAGAAATCTGTATGATCATACTGTTTTTTAGGCACTTAGAGCTGAAGAATAGTAATTGCATTTGTAATTCAGTGTTCGCTGATGATAAATTGTAACCTTTAAGAGTTCTTTGTTATTGTGATAGTTGAGTTGTGTTTTAAAAACATAGAAGAAGCAGAACAATTTACCTACCTCTCAAAGGAAGAAGATAGAGACTTTTGCAACATGCGCTTCATTCTCAAAGGTAGACACATCTTCTGTCTTCCAGAGCCTTATTGTCTACTACACTACCGTCAAACTGTTTTTCACCAGTCTGTAAATCAATCCTAAGAGAATATCCTCTTTGTGACTCGTTTCCTGATTTTGCAAACTTGATGCTAACTGTCTGTCCACAAATGGTAATGCGTTAGATTGTTTATGCAGAAATAGAGTGCAAGGAGTAACATGGTACAAATAAATTATCTTCATTGCAGTTGCAGCCACTGCCTTAATGAACTCTTATCTGTATTATTTCTTACCATTTGAAGACTGCAAGAGTGGGCTGTATTTACTTATTTATCTTTGCAATGAAAATTTTTCTGGACTTCATGTAGGCCATATCTAGACAATCACTGGGGAAGAATAATAAATAACATAATTTAGAAGACAGAGTCAAACTGGATATCAGCAAGAATGTTACAGAAAGATCATTCAGACTTCATTTCTACAAAATTATATTAGTCTTTGGAAAGGGTGATGAATTTGGTTTTCATTACTTTCCTCAGGATGTAATATGGCATAACTGTAAAAACAAGTCTGCGGGTAGCACTTGCTGAGGTAACAATCCAGGTGATGGGAAGATGAACCTGAATATTTCATTTCTTGCAACTTGATTTGAATTTGTTCTATTGATTATGACTGTTTAAAAGAAAAATCTCAGAATATTCTTCAACCACGTCTAAGACAAGTATGCTACAATGTTGGAGTTATTTTTACAGTGCGAAAACTCACAATACTTATTTCACTTGCTATAATGCAAGTAATTAGAAGTCACATACAATAGAGAACACTTAGGCTCTTTTTCCAACATTGACAAGACGCATCATGATCTATGAAATGTATACCATTTAAATTTGATCAGAAATAGTCAGTTCTGTCAGGAATCTCAAGCGAATGCCTCAGTGACACTTCCTCTTTTAGAATGACTATGGGCTTCAGTTCTATCAGCTCTTGACATTCTTGCATATATCAAATTAACAACAATTTTAACACTCCTTAGTTGACAGTGCAACAATTAGTGACACCAGAATAAATAAAGTAACAGTTTATGGACTTGATTATTGTTCATATTGCTAGGATTTGTATAAATGCAATTCTAGACATGCAATTGTGAATTCCTACAGAATTTTAAATAAATTTAAAATCACCCAGAAGATCACACAGAAGGCCTCTGTGGGTCATATTTTTCCTAGATTTCAAAGAAATGTCAAAATTATTAAATTTTGTCAAAAGACAAAAACTAAAATAAAAAATAATAAGATAAGAAAAAATAAATAAGATGCTGAAAGGCTAGGCTTGATGAGCAAACATTGTATTTGTTGGATTTTACTGCCACAGAAATAATTATGAGAAAGTAGCATTTCAAAGAAAGCAAAGTTTTACTAAAGAGATTATTTTACATGACTAAAATGTAGTAACTTATGTGGAAAGAACATTGCTGTTCAAAAGTTCAAAGAAATTTTTTTCAAAGTTGTTTAAATGTTTTACAGAAAAAAAAGTATTTTTAACAAAAGAAAAAGGGGGAGACAGTCTTAAGAAATATTAATTTATTTGTCTTATACAGCTGTCTTCTTTTTAGTTATATAGATATATAATGAAAATTAAATTAAAATCTTAAATTGAATCTTGTGAAATCCAGAATTTTTTAAAATGCATATTTGCACTGAACACATCATAGAGATTTTGGCCCATAATGGTGACTCCTAGTCACTGCATGAATGTGTACAACTGATAACATAATGCTGTATTTTGTGTGTAATAGGTAGTTATTCCAGATCATTACAATCCACGATCAGCTTAAGATCATTGTCTAGAACCCTGGGTAAAAAAATATAGTAGGGAGCTATTACTATTGTGATCATACATGTTATAGAATATGATTCTGATACATTCTGATTTCTGAACTCTTGACTTTCTCATCTTTCAACTTCATTTTCACCTTAATATTAACATCACCATTGTGGTAAGGAAATTACTTTTAGATAGTAATAATTTCCAGGTGTTTATGCTATATGTGTCAGTATGTTTAATGAGTGCTGACAAGTTATTTAGTCTTAACTTCCCTTTTCCTTAAGTACTTATTTAAAGGGTGAATTTAATTTTATTGAAATTCCTTTTTTATTAATTGTTATTTAATCTGATTTTGGTACAGAAAGTGGATTTAGGTGTCATCTTAGGAGCATCATGTTTCACTCAAAAAGTATGTTTCTAAAGGAAATCGGAATATCCAGACAATTGTTGTATAGCTAGATGATGTAAACAAATTTGCTCCCCTATGTGTCTGTAAACTTAAGTTTAGCAAAAAATGTTCTTCATCCGTTTGTAATTATGCTTTAGGAAAAAAAGACAGCTGTTGTTTGGATCTGAGGTGACATGGACAGTGAGCTGGAAAATATCCATGAACTTTCAGCATTTGCAACCTTAGCATCACAGGGTCACTGATTGTATTTTGAATGACATGGAAGTGAAGCTACCACTTTCCAGAACTATGTGATTGACTAAAAAGTGAGATTATTCCTCCAAAGCTTTTGGTGTTAATGTGAACATAATTGTCTTTACCCTTTCTTTATATTGTCAAAATTCTGAGGGTTTTTGCCAACATTTTCTTTCACACAAGAAACCATATGTAGTATAGCATGGTAAACCTGTTCTAGACAGTGCAGTGTTTTTTAACTTTTGATGAGACCCTCTTTCTGTACTTCTAATGGCAGTCCTGGAAAAATACTGCCATTAGTTTACTAGTAAACTATAGAAGCATGGTCCTGTGGTCACTGGTAATGTTCATTTTTAGTACAGTCACTAATGTAGTCCTGGCGTATGCTAGCTGCCGTTATTCTAGATGATTCCCAGGCATGGTTTGGGATTTGCAGAGGTCAAGACAGGGTAGTATGATAAAACCACTTTGCTTTAAAGGGGAAAATTCACCCTAACACCATATAGACATGAATTTTACATCCCTGTGATGGCTTCAATCATGCTTTATGGCTAAGCTGACAGAGGAGCAGTGCGTGTGTATTTGGCCATTTGTACAAATCAGCCATCATGTTTGTGCTATTGAGCAGGAGCTAATAACACATACTCTAACAAACTCATTCTCACATTTTTTTGTCGAGGGGGAATTTTAGCATCATGGCACAGGGTCTTCTTACAGGTGTGTTTTATGTAAGCATAATTTTCATGTATATATACATATGTGTGTGTATATATGTAAGATCTTAGGATGAGATTTTGTTTCTTGTTCATGCATTTTTCATGGTGAAACACAATTTTTGTGGTGCTTAAGTCAGAGGCAAGAATTACATTGCAAACTTAACCAAAATCAAATAAAAAATATTAGTTTGTAAAACCTTGTATATTCAAAGAAAAACACACAAACACGTTAGTTATGAAATGGTTGTTTATTGTGAAATAAATGTACGACTGAGGTTGAATAGCAGTGCAATATTTACTATTTTTTTCAATATACTCTGGAAAATGCATGTTAATAGGTGTTGTTATATATAGTTATTTTTTGTATACATCTTTGAAACAGAAGAAAGAAATCATGACCCATCTGAAATCAGGAAAACAATGCCATGAGTATACCTTCACTATTCAAAGGACTTTGAGTATATTCCTCTAATAACATGACAAAGAGGATTCTCTTTTTTGTTAAAGTACCTGTTGTTTTTTTAAAAATATGTTCAATTTCAGTCTGGTGACATATAACAAAACCCAGGAATTTTAGACCTTTTTTTTGGTTAGGAGGAGGATATTTTTAAATTTTTTTCCCCCTGGAAGCTATATAATCTAGAATCTCAGGGCAGGAGCAGTGTTTTTTGCCTACTCAGTTTCTTATCAGAAAACAAAGAATTCATTTTAAGAGGGAAGCTTATCAAAGGTTCCATCCAAATAATTTTGTAGACTCAGTTTACATTGCAATAGTTATGAATGTATTAAGCTTTTCACACAACATACCTGTATTTTTAAGATTTTAAGACTAAGATTTTTCCAGTGGTGATGAATTAATAGGAACAGTTAGGAAGATGAACCCTGAGGTTTTCATGAATCTTTCTTTTGCCTTTTTAAGGGACAGATTGTGCCACGCCTGGCAATTGCAGAACTGCATTAGCACAGGAGCAAGGCTAAAGGCAATGCTGTATCTCATCTGAAGAATACAAGTTACAGCACCGTCCTTGTATCCAAGCAACAATCCTGCTTGATGCCAGAGGAGGAAGGACATAATCTCTCAGGCCTAACTATTCCTTTAAAGTGAATTAAATCCTGGAGGCACTTGGATGAAGACTTGCCTGTGCTCCAGGGCTGCCATACTGCAAAGTTTCAAACACAGTGCCTTATTTCCTTAGTTTAACACAATTCTCCAACCACAAGGGAATTGGACTAGCTCAGTAAATGACTGCATTCTCACCACCTGTTTAGGTTAATACTATGTCAATCCCTACTTCAGTCAAAACAGTTGGGAGTCCTGAAGTCAGCACAGAAATCATGACAATCAGGTATGGTTACTGCCATATGGATTTCTCTGCTGAGAACTTAATCTAAAGGATATAGACAACCCTACAGCACTGGAGTTGTTGACAAACTAATGTGGCAGGTTCTTCCCCCCCATCAATATTGTGCATTTTGATAAATTATTGAGATTTCTTTAATAGCAATATTGCTATTGAATATAGAATTTTCAAAATATAGAATAGCAACAAAACCATACCATTGAGAATAAGATGTCATTTTGGTGATGTTTCTTTCATTTTAAAATTGTGAAAAGCAAGAAGGTGTTGTGTCAGTACGTCTTCTAATCGGCATTTTCACTGTTCCTATGAGCCTGAGATGGACAAAAGACTGTTCTTTATGATGTAAGAATGGTGGAATGGAGGTAAATTCTTTAAGACAGGCTAGAAGCATTGCCATCCACTCATAAAGGGATGCTTTATGCTTTTGAAAAATGAAATGGAAATTGTGGCTTAATAGCTACAAACTGGAAGGACGAACACACTATTGTTATGAGGATCCATGCATTGACAGAATGCTCTTAATCCTAAAAGCAGTAGTCATTGTGCTCTCCCATGTTGACTTTTCAGAGTTATGAAAACCTACTTTGGAAAGTAAATTTTGTATTAAAACTCCAGGTTCTTTTAGACTCTGAGCAGACTGCAAATCGGTGAAACTGGTGCTAATTTTGCTTACTGAGGAAAGATAGTGACTTACTGGCACAAACGGGGAAAAATGTTCTCATTGACAAACTTTCTAGCTTTATTTCAGGCGTTAGACATAGCAGCAGGGTTCATATGAGAATTTAATTGATAGAGTAGGCAGATACTTGCCATTTTCCTTGACTTTTGAGAGGGCAGGGTACTGGCATCTCTCATTCTCATTGGTTACCTAACATGGTTACCTAGCCTACATATTATGTCGAGGGTAAGTTTTACTAATTCCTAGAATGTAGTTTTATCTGATTTTTGCTTTAATATCTAAAGAGTAGCTTGTTGTAATAACTCCATGTGAGCAAGTAATTACATTCAATGCTATGCTTCTGAAGTGAAAAAGGTGTCTGCATCCTAACCACTGTCTGAAATGAGAACAAGCTAAGGAGCAGATGTTTTATTTGTAACCCATTTCTCCAGCAACAAGTTGCATGTAATACTGTTAATTAAACCACAAATGTCTGTAATTTTCTAAGAGCTAATGGATCTATCTTTGCAAACTATATAATCAAAGATAAAATCAAGATCTGTAAGATGCACTAATCTCTCTTTCATATATATTTCTACTATAACAATACCCCTTGGGAGAGCAGCAGTCTTGAAAGATACGTCTGAAAGATAAGTAAGGAGTCAGTTTGCTTTCTGTGGTTGCTGAGCCAGTCTGAACACCTGCTCTGCACTTGTGTGATTTCTCTGCATGCAGCTTCAAATAATGTTTAATGATCACCTGCAACATTTGTAATAGAAACTGAATAAAAGCTCCATACAGAGAAAATAAATGCATCTCTAGTGAGCTTAAGTGTTGACTTGAGAAACAGAAGAAAACATAGTTCTTCAATATTAAATAAGACTTTCTTACTGAACTAGAGATAGACAATTGATCTTCAGTTCTGTGGCCAAAGAATAAATACAGGGAAGACTGTTTTTATTTTGCTGGACTGGCAGATAGAATCTACTTCAAGATGAACAGCAGTCATAGCAAAACAAAACAAGCAAGCAAAATCTTTTCCAGGCGTTCATTTGGCAAAAAGACTGCATGATGCTCTTCCATATGTAGACCTTGCACTGGTTATGTGGGCTTTGCAGTCCCTGACCTCTAAAGTCACAATGGCCAGGCTTAAAAAACAGCTAAGTCCTGATTTGGAGAGTCCAAGAGGAGGAGTACAAGCATAGACAGCGTGACCTGCTTACCTTGTGCCAAGTTGTGCACCTATGTAAAATTGGATGATTCTACTGATTTCAAGTAGCAATGCTGTTCACAGCATTGGGACCCTGTGATTTATTTGCACTGTCAGTCAGTTCCTGTAATCAAGTCCATGTTTTTGTTTGAGCCTGATGTTTACCTCAAAAATCACTTGAGAAAATGGATGACTACAGTGAGCGGCCTTGAATAGCAATGGGTCAGAGCTAAGGAGTACTTTTCCAGTACGTAGTTCAGGGATGAGGGAAGATAACTGTTGCGTTGCAATCCTCTTCAAAATATTTTAGCTTGTTGAGTTTGTCTTGGTTTTGATCACAAAATACTTGCCTAGATATCTGAAAATATTTGCATTGCTTACACATGGCTTGAGCAAAATATTTTTAAATCTAAATCACATGCCCTATAGTCAAAACCAGTTTAATTTCCAAATTTGAAAGATATGATTTTACTATGCTACCAATATTTAAAGATATTTAGTCCTAGGTGCAACACTCAGTGCCTGCCAATATAAATAATGGATGATATACTGAAAAGTAGATGTGAAAGATTCCTATATCAAATTCAATTAAATATAATCTGAAAACTGTAAACATCTTTCTGTTTTTAGCAAAAGAATCTGGTTCTTTTCTTCAGTCAGAATTTGATGAACAGCACTTTTTTTTCTTTAATAAAGAACTATCTTCAAACAACCATGTTTGATTTTTGCTGATGACCTTTGTGAGCCTCCCCCCCCCCCCCCCCCCCCCCAACAACAACAAAAAGCATGGAAAGATTTTGTACATAGCAGAAAGCTACGGCTGTTATAAATCTCTGCTGGATCTGGTAACATGTATTTCAAATCCCATTAATTAAATGCCCTCAGCAAAACCAATTTGCTTTGTTGGAGTTTCTGCTAGTCTATCTTAAATGTCACCAACATACAGAAGAGACCTCTGGGCTTTTTATGCTGCTGCAGCACGCAGATTGTGCAGTGTATCGTGGAAGGGCACTGTCTCACCACAGTACCATCTGCTTGAAAGTGCAGGGGGAAATGCTGAACACTTTCCTGAGTTTCATGCCATAAAAACAGTGAATAGGAGCTCATTAGCCTACAGCAGCTCCCATTGTAATCACATTATATTCATGCAGAGAAAATTGCCTGCCTGAACAGTAAGTCCTTCTTATTGTTTAACACTGGTTGGATGCTTCCTGCCATTTCTGCAACACGAATCTCTTCAATTATTTTCACTACAGAAGAAATATTTTGTGGATTTTTGACTCAAGCAACATTCTGCAATGCCTAATGGAAGTTAGCAGTTAAAAGAAACAGTTAGAAATGGAGTACTGTTTCTTTGCTTTCTCACACTTGCACATTTTTAGTTTACTGAAATAATTTTGAGGAAAAGGCAAATGACTTGGTAAAAAGAAAAAAAGTACTTCAGATATCAAAAACATAATCATACATTGTGTAAGGGGTAATTAAGTAAATTGCAAACTGAAAAATTACTCAGTACTTTTTTTTTTTTTTTTTTTGGCCCCCAGTGTTTCACTTCAGTGATATGATTAAACTGTGTAGCCCAAATTCCAAATTCATGTTTTTCCGACATATTTGAAAGCAGAATTCTGGACTGTTTGAATTTATTTTTGAGATATTTTAGCTGTTAAAAAATGCTTTTATTATTTAATTATATGTTTTCAAGGAAAATAAATTCAGTCATTGATTAGACAAGCTTAATCTGAGTTATTATTGTAACAAACTATAGGTGAAGAACATGTTGTAATTCTGAAGTCCTCATTTCCTATCCTATTTGTGTTATTTTAGCAGATATGCTGCTTTTCACAGCACTTTGTGCATCAGAATTGTTTATAGTTCCAGTCTGGCTGATTGCAATATTAAAATGTTATTGGTTGTGGGTTAAGGACACAGAAATCTACACACAGTTAAATGTTTGGAATAAATACTCTATTTTCTTTAAGGCTTAAGTACTTCTAATCTCTTATCTACCTTCATTAAATCTGTGAAATTTCTGTAGTCGTCATTTGTGGTCATACATGTTAATCTTGATTATAAAGTAAATAACAATGTGGGTTTTAATCACCATATAATTAAGGTAACAATCATAATCTCATGAAAGATGCTAAATACAAATTAAACTGTTGAAGTCTGAATTGTAAGTGTTAATGGACTGAAATGTGATTTAAACATGACCCAGAGAAAAACTGAGGATTTCTGAGACTGGATTTTTGAAGGTTGAGAGTTTTGCCAGTATAGACTCAATGCAACCTACTTCTTCATTATTCAACAAACACTAGGCCAATATCTTCCCATGTTTTGGTGGTGTTCCAGTGGACTTCCTAGGGAAATCTGTGGAATATATATATTTAGGGAGTATACTTGTATGAAAAGACAGTTCTTTCTTGAGATAAATCTTGCAACTACACTATCTGATAAAAGGAACAAATGTCCTATCAAGAACAGAGGGGGCTCCTGGTTCCTCCAAAACACTGCAGACTGTGTAAGCTGTCTTTTTATTCCTGTAATTTTCCATGCAGACTTCTGCCAGAAGTTTAGATTTGTAACAATACGTGGAAAGATGGCTCTGAGGGTGTTTAAGATTTATTCACTGTGGAAGCCTGCAATTACTTCAGTTTCGTGCCGACTTTTAAGATATAATTTCATCAATGAAATTTCAATTTCTGCTCTCATTCACTACACTGTTTTTACTTCTTTTTATCTTAGCATCCTCAGAAAACTTTCAGAGTGTATTCCTTATTCCATCACCTGCACCATCAGCGTGTGAGACAGCACTGGCACTGGTGTTGCTCAAGTTGATCTTTTGCAGACCTTTCTTGGAATGACAGTCCAATTGACAACTTGTGTTTGTTAATCACATGTGGAAGATTTTGGTTTGTTTTGGTTTTGCTTTTGCCTTTTTAGACATCTTTAAATTTATAATAAATTAACTAAATGGATCTTTACTGACAGATTACTAGCAATTTCAGGAGAAGATGATGTGTTGAATACTCTTCATGTAATGTACCCAAAAGAGGCTTTGGTTTAAGCATGGAGCTATTTTTACCTTTGACCATGCTACTGAGACCGTGTCAAAGTATTATAGAAGAGAAATATGTGAAGGTACTGGTTTGTAGGACACCCCCTGACCCCCCACCCCCCGGTAGCTAGCTCTTTATATACTTATCTTAAGAATTTTGCAGTGCACAAGTATTGCTTTTTTCCTTAAGTATCACTTTTCCAGATTACTGTTTTTCTTGTCTATTGAACTAATTCATTATTTTAGAAATCAAAAAGTGATCTTTGTAATTAATTTTCTTTATTCTTTACTCTTTTTCAAGCCCTCTCATACAGGGCTGTTTCCTGTGTTTGTTTTGTTTTGCAGAATAGAATTTTATTTGCTATAAACAAGACAGTTCATAGACAGAAAACTGAAACCTTTTTTTGTGCCTCTAGTGAGGAATTAGTTTTGCACAGCCATCTCTAAATTGAATTAGTTTGCAGATGGCTCTCTTATCTGTATGGTTTAGGGTGATTAAAACCTCAAGGTTCAGAGTACGGACTGACCTCTGCAACTTTAAATTTTTTGTTCATTGTTTTAAAGCAATTTATCAGTTCTAATATCCAGGGTTTTATCCATGAAGCTTTTAAGCTTATTAAGAACCTGCCATCTGGAACAATATATTAGCAGAAGCTTCTCAGAAGAATCTGTTATAATTATAACTTTTTTTTTTTTTAAATGTGTATATTTAAAGATCTTTTTTTCATCAAGGTATAGAAGTCAACTGAAATGGACCTTTCAGTCAAATATGCATATACAGTGAATTAAAAATGAGGGGGGAGGATACATAATCTAAATGAGAGCAGATGATATATTTGGAAAATAAATGCTGATATTGATTTCTATGACACATATGGACAGACAGCAAAACACAAGCTCATCAAGTCTCACTAGACACTATTATGTAAACGACATACTTCATATTGCTACTAGATATTTTTTCACTGAGTATAACTTCAATAAATATTAAGCCTAAGTGATTAAGCTTAATAAACCTATACTATTCTTCAGGCTAAACTTGTTTATTATAATTGGTATAATACTGCTAGCTATCATATTAATCCAAACCAAATATTTTTAATGATAGAGTTAATTTTAAGAATTTTCTAAATTTGAAAGAAAAACTACAAACATAATATTTTATAGTGCTTATTTTTTTAATTATTTCTTTAAATGAAGAATGTTGCCTTACTTTTCAAAATGCATTTATTAAAAAAGTTTGTTACAAATGTAATACACACACTAGCATGAAGTTCTTAAAAGGAAATGGTAAAATAAGTTTATTTGAATTATTTCATTTCTTGAACTCAGTGAAAATCTTTGAAATTTTTTTGCTTCTGTAGTTGTATATTTTTTTTCCCTTTACAATATCAGCATGTCTCACAAGATGGTAAAAACATTTCTTATCCAAGAATGGTATTTGCAAATGACATAGAATGGCAACTGAGAAGCCACAATTTCGCAATAGGTCTGTTTACAATTTCCTTCCACATGATGCAGTAACATGCAGAAATACCCAGATGTGCTTGGAGCAACAAGCTTGGAAACCCAGTAACTATGTTAATGTGGAATTGGACCCAGATATGTTGCAATTGATTCTTCTGGCTCTGGAATCACTTTGAAATGCTTTGTATTGTGCGAAGTAGACATATCATTTATGTCTTCAAACTATAACTCAGATTGGTGACGAAGGGAGTCAGTCAACCTGGGGTCAGTGTGGCCTGTTGCTCTTTCTTTCCTGAATCTGCCCACGACTCGGTCTTGAGAATGTTGATCCTGGGCTGCTGGGAGTCTTTCATGTTAAAGCTTTGCATCATCAAGACCATGTTATCACCAGTGGAGGATTTTAAAACTCATAGATCTTATTAATGGCTTTATTATTTTTTTAGGAATTGCAGGAAACAATGTTATGTTTATGTCTAAGTATTTTATCAAAGGCTCAGCTTTATTGTAAAAAAAAAATATAAAAAAAATCATCATCTTTGTATATACAGCCCATGAGAAACAATATAAAAGTTAGGCAGCTAAGAAAAACCTGCTCCTATCTAGGCGCAATTTGTAAGTTAATTATTTCATACATGGTGATTAATCTTTGGTGATACAGTGAGTTAAGCAAAAATTTAATCATTATTTCAGTGCTATGTGATTTGTTTATAAGAGCATTTTGGGAATATTCTATTAGCCAATTTTATAGCTTGGTTTATGATGCTAAATATCCCACATTCAGCTTTTAATCATTTCCTAGATATTGTATTATGGAGGTGAGATACCTGTTTCTTGGCTAACAATTACATTATCCTTCTGTTGGGAACCTTGTTTTCAAACCCCTCCTTTTAGTAGTCTCACAACACAAATTGATCATCGGTGTCCTGCATGCGTGATAAGTCTGATAAAAATCTGAACAATTTCAAAGCTCAGGGGTCCTTTTTTTGTCTGGCTGGAAAGCTGTTAGTATAAATTTAGATGATCATGAGGTGGTTAGAAGGCAGTTTCTAGTGATGTCTGACGTAGCCCTCAAATTTATTTGACTTATGTAAAACATCTTCTAGAAATTCTTCCAGCATCTGGCAAACTTGTAAGCTCCTGCCAGCCCTCTCTAGATAACATGAGAGAAAGCATAGGAACTATAGCACTGGGCTCTATTTTACTTTAGGATTTCTCCATCCCTGAGGAATTATCCACAGAAAAATTCAGTATAACTCATGCTGGTACTCCAGTGGATGAAAGACAAAGCATAATTCCGGTTCTTCAGATTATGAAGGTGATTATCAATTACATGTACATGTAAGTGATGCTAAAACATCTAGGGTATTAAAAAATATCTACATATTTTTTCAATTATAAGCCATGAATTCTTTTTTTTTCCTCATCTGAGGATCCTTTAGATTATTCAGACCATATCAGAGAGTCCAAATCGCGCTGTAAGAGGTCAGCTGAAAAAGAGGTAAACTCTCCAGCAGTTAAGTCTGACAAAGTACTTCCATGAACAAGAAGTATCACAAAGTAGAGAAAACATGTGAAAGTCATGTTTCAGGTTAAGAAACATAGGGTTTTTTTTGATCATATGACCTTGGGAAAACTATATCAACTCCATTGACATGACTATACATTTTTTCATAGCTTCCATATGAAGACTTCTCATTTGAAAACAGAGTATGGTGTGTATAATGTATGAATATAGATAGGCTTCATCTTTCTTAAATGTTTCTAGGCTCTTCTTTTTAAGTGTTAATCTGCTGCGTTATGTTTGTGACTTAAATAGAAAAAATGGGGGAGGGGAGGACTAAATAGTAATTTTTCTCCAATTTTACATTGCTTGAGTGAATCTATTTCATGTGAGTCACAAGAATGGAGCCATAAGAATCAAGCCCTTGAATTATCGTATGGAACTACAGCAACTTTGATCCTTTTTTGTAAGCTTTAGGGCAAAGAAGAAACATGAGGTCATGATGGTATAACCTCTTGTGACTGCAGACCTTTAATTTTCATCTACAAATTGGACTGTGCCTTTAATATTTTATGTCTTAAAAATTTTGTTGGATGAGATGAGGAATCTGTCACCGCCCTTGGCAGCTGTTCCAGTGACTAAACATTCTCATTGTTAATACAAAATCCTACATATTTACTAATAAGAGAAAGAGATAGCAGTTGCTATCAATTCTACAAATGGAAATGGAATTTATTTCTAGGTTCACTAGAAATAAAACCAATTAAATCCTGAAGAATTAAAATAAAAATTATATTAATGGTTGAGAAACAAGAAAACCTTTTTGAAGAGTAAATAGTTTTCTGTCCAAAGCTAGATAGGAGACTAAAAAATGTATTTTAGAACATTATTAAGTCAGGAGTATCCCAGGTTGCTGTTATCCCCTTAGTAAGATTTTTGATTTAATTCAGATTCATTCATTTATAGGGTTCTCAGGACCATGTTTTGTCTTAAAAGTTTTAGTGTTTACTTTTTCTTATTATTATTTACTTTGAATCGGAACTACACAGGAAAACCTGAAAATGTTTTTTAAAATAATAATAAAAAATTGCTATCTACTGGAATTCTTAGATCATAATTGATTATACTCAGTATCACTAAGTTCTGAATGATACTAAAAAAATATACAAAAATCTGAATACAAAAATAATGCTATCTTTCTTATGCATAATTTTACTTATTGTAGCTTTACAAATAATTCATACTAAAGATATTAAGAATGTACTAGGCAATCCACCTGCGAGGAATTTCCTTTTACTGTAGCAAAATTCCTTTTTTGTTTGTTTGTTTGTTTGTTTGTTTATTTTGGTGGCAAGCAGCATCCTTGTTGCTATTTTTAGTTGCCCTGATTACGTTTTCTTTGGATTTCTGAGCTTTTAATCTCCTTCTGAAAGAATCTCTCAATATCTCTCACCAAATGGAATTTCTCTGTATAAACCCTCATACATGCTAGCAGATCCTTTGTCATATATAATACAGTCAATGTTCTGATTATTAAATTTTTGGTATTATTTCATGAAATCGTCAGAGTTACTGGGAGATAAGTGCAGCAGCACTCATAATCACCACACTGACTGTGACATCCTATGAAAATATGCAAAAAACCCCACCAAACTGAAGTTGTTTGGAATAGATGTAGTCATAGCAATTAAAAGCATCTACTTCCACTCCCTTAAATTTGGTTTACTTTACAGCCCAGGCAATCCATGTTTTCCACTTTGTCCTTTTCAGAAAGATTATTTATCATCTGGCAATATTTGTCAGTCAAAATGTTAGTCAGCTACAGTGATGAAATTGAATTACTCTGTTGGATAAAAAATGTATGTCAATCATACAATATATGAAATTTACAGGGACTGTTGTTCTGTTCAAAAATGTGTTACATGCATATTATTAAAATCCAGTTTGTGTACAACTGATGGCAGCATCATAGATGGTCTCAGCCAGTTCCACACATCAATCAATCATTTCTCACACAAAATTATCCAACACTAGTTATAATTTTCATCCATAGTAGTATGGTGTTTGCCCAAAGTAGAGAAAGAATTTCACACTGATGGCCAGTACAGTTCTTCTGGGAAGTACTATATGACACAGTTCTTCAAATGTTCTCCAGCATTCTGGTGAAATCAGATTTTTCTTTTATTTTTTGGTTCAGAGGTGGCTATCAGTGGCAAATCGAGTGTGTATGAGATAGATTTTATTCAGTTGTGCATTCTGTGAAGCCTGCCATCTGATTTATATTTTTTCTGGACCCACACACATTTTCAGAGAAGGTGTTTGTGCTAAGTGAACTTTTTTGAAAGTGCATCTGCAGCGGCATGTTCTTAGCTCTACTGTCACAATGAAGGCTTTCCCACTAACTTCACTGAAACTAAATGAGCTTTTTCACATAGTGAAGATGGACCAGAGATCTCTCTTCATCTAGACACAAACATCTGCCAAAGACCAACTTCATTAACCACTGGTCTTACTGTATCCCTTAGTGTTTTGAATAATTAGATATCTGGTATCATATATAATTTTATTTATAAAAATATATATAGACATGCACATAGAGATATGTATTGATACCATGTATCATTATTTACATTTCTACAGCTGGAGTATTATTTGTGACAGTGAAAAATCCAGGAATCTATGCACTATGTGCAGACATTCTGGGTTACAGAAGGTGCGAGAAAAATGAGAACCAATGTGTGTGTCTTGACAACTCTTGATCAGTCTCCTTCAAAGGGGGATGGCTTAAATACCCTTAAAGTAAAGCAGAGAATATCACATCACTCTATGTATATGAGAAAAGGGGCACAAATATTACTATTTGAATGTGCTAATAATGACACTCAGCTGAGGCCATCACAGGAGTTATCTCCTCTCCAGTCAGCAACTCTGATTTTCCTTTACCTGTTCTTCCTTGTTGTAAGTTACTTTCCTTCCTGATTACAGTGATTTTTTGCTCTAATTTAATCAGTTATGTCCAGATTTCTTGTCAAAATACAGTTGAAAGTATCACCTATCTTATCTATGACCAAAGAAGAGGGAAGGGAAGGAATCCTCTTACCTCACTCTTGTGCCTCTTGTATTGAACAGCACACATAATTGTCTTATTCCACTCTGTATTGTATATATATAATACAAAAGTTGCAAGGTCTGAGCTGTTGTGTAGGAGCTTGCTGCAAAAGGTGTTTGGATAGCACACTAAAATGATACACTAAGCTTGTGTGTAAAACTTTTACTTTTAAACTCTTAAAATTTTAACTCCTGAAGCTATTAACTTAAAAATTCCAATATACACCTTATATCTCTAATGCGATATGTAGTGCAACGCAATATTTTTATACAGACCACTTTCATAATCTAGATCAGCACATGTTGTGTCAGCAGTAAGATTTTTAAGCTAAAATTCTGCATTAGAAGCCTACTGACTTGATTAGAGCTTTCTGCCAACAGTCAAAAAACTGGCAACGACCAAGGTCACTTCCAGCAGAGAGAAAACTAGGTCAGTCCCATGAGGACTGAAGGGGTGTGTGTTTCCAGCAATGCAGCAGCCAGGAACACCAGCTTGTGCCTTTGTAGAGATTCAGACTTTCTCTTGCCATATAAATTCAGATATGTATCACCTGGAGGTGTCTAACCAGGTGGGAAGACTCTTTGTGGCCAGCTGGACAGAAATACATGCAGCAGCGAACTGTGAAGGCTGTAAAAAGAAGGCCTGAAGGGACTCTGCCCTTAAGCTTTAGAGTCAGGCTCACATTCCTACATATAATCACAGCCTGTCTCGTTCCCTCATCACATGAGCTAGGTGCACATGGGGAAATCAAAATGACAAGAAAGACTGAAGACACCTTGTCAGGCAAACAGCACTTTATCATTTTTGTATATCGGTGTTCTGCTATCAATTGCCTTTAACGATGTATACAAGGGTCTTTTGGGGTTTTAATAGCTGTATTTCATATTTTTAAAAATTCCTTACGAAGTCTAATAAAGAACCATTGCTTTTGTCTATTTTCAGTTGGATCCAGAAGTAGCCACAATATACATATTTCTTTGTATTAAATGGATACAGTGGGTTCTAGTGTTTTATCTTTGTGGACAAAATTTCCAAGTTTGGGTTATCTGCTCTCTTGGGAATGCGTGTGATCTGGAAATTAGTCCAGCCTCAAAGCTCTGTTAAATAAATAAAACCATGTTAATAAAATAATTTCAAAGCTCTTAGGTCATTCAGAAATTATATGGTAAAATATTTTTGATGGAGGACAAATAAGAATTATGTACAAAACCAAACCTGTTTGGTTTTAACAGATTATAGACAAATAGACAAGTGGACTATTTGCTTTGACTAGACTATAAAATGTCATTTATGTACTTTTACAGGCAGTATCCCCTATTATATTGGCAATAACATGAACATTAAGGTGACTGTCCATTTATTCTAGAGGTTAACAGAAGTTCAGATTCACCATTCATTTAGAACATCTCTTTCAATAACAATTTATTTTTTCCCAATGAATTATGGTGATTTATGTGTAGTACATTTCTGGGAAGAACTACAGTTCACTAGAGATTTGGGTGAGCTCAAAAAAACTACATTTAATTTAGGACTGCAGGTTTCACTTGGGTAAGATTGATGCAGCCCAATGTGTACTAGATATGAACTGAGAGAACAAAACTTATTTTCTTAAAAGATATTAGGAATGCACCTGGGAACATTAGACACACAACTATAAACACTGTCTTATTGCAACAGATAATATTCTCTAGCAGAAGGCAAAATACAGAAGTTGTCCTGCTGTATGCACAAATGCATCCTCAATACTATTAAATCAGTTAGCTACCTTAAAGGAGGCTGTAGGCAGGTGGGGGTAGGTGTTTTCTCCCAGGGAGAGTGACAGGACAAAAGGAAAAAGCCTCAAGTTGCACAAGGGGAGGTTTAGATTGGATATTAGGAAAAAAATATTTACTGAAAGGGTGATCAAGCATTAGAACAGGCTGCCCAAAGAGGTAGTGGAATCACCATCTCTGGAGGTGTTTAAAAAACACAGAGGTGCAGTGCTCAGGGACATGGTTTAGTGGTGGACTTGGCAGAAATGGCTTAATGGTTGGACTTGAGGATCTTAAAGGTCTTTTCCAACATAAACTATTCTGATTCTAATAGTGGCATATTCATACGTACCAGGTCAATTTGAATGTTCAGTTTGCCTTGTTGTTTAGGCACTAATTGCCTTTAGAAAATGTATGGTTTTGACCCTTAGAAAGAATCGTACTAGAGATGAGGTACCAATGAAAAGCCTATGAAGCTTACAATGCCTCTTCCAAAATTAACATATGAAAGGTTCTATTTGAAAATAGTTCCTCTAGGTGTGGACTCCTACTTTCTTTTCAAATAGGTATTGGTCACTAGTAAACTCAGCTGAGAATAGACCATACAGTAATTTCCATCTGAAAGAACATTTCGTCTCTGTAGAAAACAGGGAAGGAAAGAAAAGGTCAGGAACATATCATTTTGAGGCATTGGTATGGAGAGAGAAAACCATGGGAGGATGCACTACAATGTAAAAGCTAATTTTTACTTTCCTGTTCATTCAGTATGTTCCTATTCAATTCACATTCCTTAATGCTTTGACTCAGCAGTGATCCAGGAGTATAACTAATGATAAACTAAATAAGAGAGCAACTTCTGTATGTCTTGTAAAGTTTTCCCATCTCCATGTCCTCATCCAGTATCCGGCCCATGTGTGTGCAGTAAGCTGTCTTCACAAGTATCAATTCTGCTGTGGTCAAAGGGTTTGCTATTGTTTTTTGCCAGTAGATGTGTTGCAGATGTATCCTATATATTTTCATAATTCCCAAAGCAAAACTGCCAGGGTTTTATTAAGAAAGACATAAGCATCTTAGCCTGCAGCCTGCTGTGAAAATCACTAGATATACCTTCCTAGATGCAAATTACCCCATCTCAATAAGATAATTTCTATATCTATTAACTGGGTCTCTGCAAGAAAGACAAGATAAAAAAATATAGAATTAACAGAGATTATCTTAAACCACACTGTATTAAATGGATGTTGCATGTGTTTTGAGGTATTCGGGGTGACGTTAAATTCCAGCTCCATTTATCACAGGGCACTGATGTAAAAACAAAAATATTTGGTTTAGTAGGAAAGAATTCTGTTAAATATAAGTACAAATTTTCATTTATTTTGGAGTTTGTGTAGCAAAAATTACAATCAGTGAGAGTCATTAACAGCCCTGTAAGTACACAGTACAGAACTGAATGGTTGGAAGTTGTGTTCAAATGGATTCAGAACACGAGAAATGATGACAATTCAGAATTTCACAGTTGAATTCAGCTAGTGTATCTTGAAAGAGACTTTGCTTTTAATAAGAAGCACATTAAGGAGTTGCTTCAAGTATTTTAGAGGCTTTAAAAAAAATAAACATATGAAGTTGAAAACAGATACGCAACAGTTTTTTCAGCTGCTGAGTTCTTGGGTAAAATAAAGGCAGCAGTGCTGAAAAGCAATTTATATTTAAAGACTATATATAAAAAAATATATGTATAAATAAATGGAGAGGACGAAGGGCCTTTATATAGCTACCCTTCCGGG
The DNA here is from genome assembly GCF_963210335.1 of Falco punctatus. Lineage (NCBI taxonomy): Eukaryota > Metazoa > Chordata > Aves > Falconiformes > Falconidae > Falco > Falco punctatus. Next base: position 65,462,128 of record NC_137582.1, on the reverse strand, counting down.
TGAAAAAATATGGACCCTAATTTGAGGGAGAAGTTGCTCTCCAGACCAGAGTAAATCATCAACATCTTGATTTACTTTGATTCGTAGCATCTCTTTTCAGGCATGTCTGTTACTCAGCTCTCTGCTCAGCATGATACTTTTCTGTTTGAAGCTCTAAACTTTTCTTACACATGGTACATAGTTTCAATGCCTGTTCAGAAAGCTGTTACAGGATTGGGAACCCTGCACGCTTGGGGCCATGCTGAAGTCCCTTCGGTTGTTCTTAGAAGTCAGGAGCCCAGCCTTCAGATTCAGTATGCTGAGTACACATCCTCCCTGTGTCAGCGCTAGGACTTGGTGTGCCCCTGCATCCCCTTTTCCCTGAAGACAGCTGTGGCTCTGTGCTGCCAGCTGCCTGCTTGGCAGGGCTGCTCTCAGAGGCTGTAAGGCATTCAGCTTAACACAGCAGCCCGTAGCCTGTATGGAGTTCTGTGGGTGTAGCCTCTTCTAGCCATTTCATTTCACAAATGAAACAAGCAGGCATTGATGCATCACTTCATGTCAGCAGTAAATTGGGACCTACCTCAATATCCTCCCCTTGAATGAAACTAAGCTTTCTAAAACATTTTTAAGCTCTTTTTAAAAAATATGCAAGTATTGAATAGCTCTCCAAGTATTTTACAGTTATTTAATTAGTCAGATAGATTGTTTTGTTCTTTTGTTTTTCAGTCTCATATTATATTTGGCTGGTTTTCTCCCAACCTGGCTGCTAGCAGCTTTCACTTCAGACTGGTGGTGCTGCTGTTTTAGCTAGGTGCTGGCTGATGTTGCCAATAGAAACATCTCAGGGATAAAGCTACACTTCTCAGAAGTGCACTTTTAATTTTGACTTCTGAGAATGTTCCCTTGGAGGCTTTGCCACTGCTGCTTTCAGCATGAACCTGCTGGCTTGGATACAAATTCTTCCATTCTTTAGTCAGTGTGATCTGAGAAACAGTGTTTTCATCATCCTCTCCTCTCTTATCGTAGTTTCCCCTAGTCAGCTTAGGTGACATGACTGTGGCATTGCTGTGTTGTGATGACTCTTGCGGGTTTCCAGCTGTTACAGTTTTTGAGGCAAATTAAATAGTTGTCAGCACAAATTGCTGTTTTTTCATGTTTGTTCTTGATGCTTTTTTCTTGTGCATGCAACAGTATATTATTACCTAAGTATTACTTTGTTAGGGTTTTAATATTTCCGTTTTGATATGTAAGATGGACAAGTATATAAATAAAACTTAGCATTTCAAACTCTCTTTTTTAATGAAATAGTTTGTTCTGGGAGTCAATCTCTCTTCTGTAAATACTGAAATAAATCATGACCTACTTATTAAAAGTAGCTAATGAGCTTTTGGCCTTTTATATCTTATTGTCTTCATATCTTCTCTTAGGTGCAGTATATATCATGTGCTGTACTTTTCAAACACTAATTTGAAGTTTTACTATGAACCAGAAGAATACATTTAAATACTAATGCCACACATCTGACCTTTGATTTCCACACAGTCATTGCCCATCGTACAAACGGGTTCAAATCACATCAAGTCTATGTTTGAATCAAGAAGCCTAGCACTCTACTCTTACATTATTGTTCCTGTATCTTCAAAGTGCATTAGCCCCATTTACTAGTTCATCCCTACTGAGCAGGTTGAGCTGAACTTCATATTCTGCAGTAGATCGACTTTCAGGTTATACTGGCTTAGTGAACATAGGAAATCAAGATTCTATTTAGTCTGGCTACAAAAGACAAATAGTAAACGAATATTAAAATGCCTTAAACATATTAAGTGTTCTGTATTTATTAATTACTTTGGTAGGTTGATTCAAAGTATTTGCTGGAGTTGGACTTTGTCTTTCCTGAAAAAGGCCTTCAGATCCCTTTCCATCACAGAACTGCTTGAGTGTGGACAAGAAAATACTGTATTTACTAGCTTTCCAAGGCAGGATCAAGCACAACCAGCTATCTCTAGTAAATGTTTATTTAACTTCATAAAAAAATTAAAGCCATTTTATCAAATCATTAAACCATTCCATGCCCACCTCGACTAACCTGTGTTACTATTCCAGCAGTACAAGAAATTTTCTTCTTCCAGTTTGTCAAATCCTGTTCTTTTTAGATTCTATCTGTCTATCATTTTTTCAAAATAATTCCAGAAAAGATTAAACAAGATCTACTATTGGTAGAGAGGCAGATTTGGCATCTCAAACTCACAGACTTAGGGCTTTAAAAAATATTTTCTGCACAAGATGCTCTCATCAGAGAGCTGAAAGGGGCTGTGCTAAAATCTAAGTGCGCAAGATAAATTATATTTTTATTTATTGAATTGTTATTGTATTATTTTTATATTAAAACTAAAGCATTTCCTGTGATTCAAGTGGAAAACAGTAAAGAATGATTTTGTAGTTTGTATGTGTATGTATGGAAATAAATTATAGTTTTTCATAGCAAATTTCTGGAGTCAGATATTTTACCAAAGAACTAAGGGCCATTTCTCTTAAATGCAGTTTCAGGTATCTTTTCTTTATAGTATATCTGCTATCTTACTATTTACCAATTTATATTGTCTTTACCAGTGTCTGAATACAGTGTTTGTTCAGTCTATAATGTTACAAAATTGTTGAAGAAAGCTCAGATATTTAATATCCTATTTGTTGAGATGCATAGGTGGTAATATTGAAATCAGTTTTACTTTATAAAAGTTTTCTAACTTACCTGATTCAATGGAACATAAAGTCTTCAAACTATCTGTGATAACATTGGCTTAGATGGGCACTTGTATTATAGTCTCTTTTCTGACTAAGAGTGACTTGATTGAATCTGATTATGATATTATTCCACTTATAACTCATTCTATGAAAATTCGATTGTATAATAATCAGATGTGCAGATACTAAAAATGTCCAACCTATAGATAGGATTCCTGATTCCTCACATCAGGCTAGCTGTAGATATGGTAAGCTCTTTAGGTTAATTATGTTCTTATATTTCCAATAACATTGTGCTATTGAATTTGTGGCTGCCACAATTTAAAAATTTGGTCATGATTGATGGTATGGTTCCTTCTAGCAAAATAAAGGAGCAATGAAGAATGTTTTGTACAGTGCTCAGTGAACCAGCAGAAGTCACCACCCCAGATGAAAATCTGAGTAGAAGTTAGAGAACCTATGTGAGCTGATGGGCAGTGAATGCAAGTGGAAGAAATAAGACTTTGCTAGTCCGCACCAATGTGTATTGTGCATTAGTGCCCCAATGACATCAGACACTGAAAAAAACAATCCGCCATGGGCAGTACAGCGGACTATGGGCTTTCTTGTGGCCTTCCTTTTCTTTTTCCCCAGCTGCCCAGCTTCATATACACCAAAACCAGACATTTAAAGCAGAGGTCTGTCATATTACTTGTTCACGTTTGAACTTCCATCTCATACTGTGGTTGAATAAGGAATTGTATCAGGTTTGTGCGGCAAGATTTTGATAGCAGGGGGAACTGCCCGGGTGCCTTCTGTGAGAAGCTGCTAGAAGCCTCCCCTATGTTTGATAAAGCCAGTGCCAGCCAGCTCCAACGTTGAACTACCACGATGAGCCCATCAGCCACAGTGGTAGTGCCTCTGGGTTGACATATTAAAGAATGGGAGAAAAAACCTCCTGTGGAACAGCAGCTGGGAGAGAGGAGTGAGACTATGTGAGAGCAACATCCCCGCAGCCCCCCAGGTCAGTGCAGGAGGGGCAGGGGGGCTCCAGGCGCCGGAGCAGAGATTCCCCTGCAGCCCGTGGTGAAGCCCACGATGAGGCAGGCTGTGCCCCTCAGCCCGTGGAGGACCCCACGTGGGAGCAGGCGGATGCCCAAAGGAGGCTGTGACCCCACGGGAAGCCCACGCTGGAACAGGGTCTTGGCAGGGCCTGTGGATCTGTGGAAAGGAGCCCAGGCTGGGGCAGGTTTGCTGGCCCGGCCTGTGACCCCACGGGGGACACATGCTGGAGTCGGCTGTTCCCAAAAGACTGCAACCTGTGGAAGGGTCTCATGCTGGAGCAGTTCATGGAGGACTGTCTCCTGTGGGAAGGACCCATGCTGGAGCAGGGACAGAGTGTCTATGGAGGAAGGAGCGGCAGAGACAGTGTGTAATGGACTGACCGCAGCCCCTGTTGCCTGTCCTGCTGTGTGCTGGGGGGGGGTAGGAGGCAGAGGAAATCAGGAGTGAAGGTCAGCCCGGGGAGAAGGGAGGGATGGGGGGGAAGTTGTTTTAAGATTTGGTTTTATTTCTTATTAGCCTGCTCTGATTTTGATTGGCAATAAATTTAATTTCTTGAGTTGAGTCTGTTTTGCCCGTGACAGTAGCTGCGGAGTGATCTCCCTGTCCTTATCTCAGCCCAGGAGCCTTTTGTCATATTTCCCGCCCCTGCCCAGCTGAGGGCAGTGCGCTTTGGGGGGCAGCTGGCACCCAGCCAGGGGCAACCCACCGGAGTGATGCTCTGAAAGTGAGCCAGAGCTTAAAGTGGGTAAGGTCATTGCCAGAAGAATGTTGTTCAGTCTGTTCAGAAATGTCATGCAATGAATTTAAGAAACTCTTCTGGCCACGGTGGTTGATCACTGCCCGGATTCTGTGGCTGCATATTTACTGTGTGGCACTAGGAAAATTACATAAACAAAGTGCCTGCAGCAAGGCACTGATGTCTTCCACACGTCTGTTTATGTAACTTGGGGCCTGGGATGCATGAATAATTAAACTATTTTAGGAACTGTGCTATGAACATGAAAAGTCTTTTATGTTATTGAGAACTTTAAAAACATCAGATAGCTCAAATGCATAGACATGTTCAACAATTTTAGCATTAATTTCTCTATGTTAGCTCCTCATACATTAAATAGGGCTAATAATGATCACAAGTAATTTTTGTCTCAGATGGGAATTGTGATAAATGCAGCAATAGGCGAACCACAGAAAGCCCCATGACAAAATTAATAACTCTGTATTCAGTACAGAGTTTGAATAATGTGAAGTAAATAATGCATGGATCCACACCGTGAATGATAAAAAAAAAAAAAAAAACAACCACAAAAAAAACCAACGCAGTAAGAAAAACTCAAAACCTCAATACTGAATATCTCCATAGTCAGTGAATACCATCCATCTCAGGAACTGAATTAATTAGGGGCAGTACGTTGGTGATAGTATTAAACTGTTGAAGATAAACCTGCACCATAAAGCATAAAGCACTAAAAGGTAGACTATAATTCTGGCATTTACTGGCTCTTGACTTTTCAGCATTAATTATGATTTTTACCACAGTTTTTGCATTTGTATAAAAAAAAGATTGTTATGTTCTAGTTATATTCAATTACATATTTGTGAATGAAAGCACATTACCTGCAGTAACCAAACATGCATTCACGTTCTCAAAAGGGATAATACAGTATGTTCTTAACTTAGTGGATCACAGCAAATGCTATGGCAAGAATTCCCAAATAGATTTATAGTTAAGAAAATGAGGTGAGGCATCAAGGTACTCTTGAGTCACTGCAAATGCTTTATGAGTCACTATTCCTATTCTCAGAGATTGCTTTGAAACAATGAGACATCCTTTCAAAGGATATAACAAAGTTCTTTTTGATTTTTGTTTTAAACAATAGCTCATTTAGCAAGCACATTTTCATCTACAAAGATGTTATTAGGCAGCATTTTATATAACTAGATGACAAGCTTTTGTGTGTGTGAAAATGTTCACTTTGTGTGGAATATATTAATATATGGAGTAATGCATGCAAAGAACGTAAGTACATTCACTTTTTGTTTGATTGCTTTTCATTCTAATATGTGCAAGTGTTTGGTTTCTAGCTATGGTGTATTTTCAAAGTCTTAACCACAAAATTGAATTTCTTCATTTCATTTGGTCTCCATATATTCTATTATATATATTCTATTATATTTTAATTTAAAAGTAATTTAATTTGATTGTTTTCAACAGTGCTATACCATGCAGAAGATAAAATTTAGATAATAATTTTTTGCAGAATAACATAATAGTTCATCTGTTGTCTTAGTTTTGTATAAAGAACAGACTAGACTTTGAATTGTGGTTTAGGTGAAAGTTTCATTGTCCTTTCAATTCAAAGATTTATTTTATTTATGTGAAGAGATATTCAGGAAGTATATATTCAGGGACTCACTTTGATTGATTCTTGAGTGTGTTACAACAGCTAAGAGGGAAAAAGGAACAAAATAGGGATCCTGCTTATGAAGAAATCCCTCAATAACTGGATGAGGATGGAGGAGAGATGAAGTCTGTTAGGCCGGTCATGGGCCTTCTCTGGAGCTGGTGGAGCACCTGAAAGCAGAAAATAAATTTTAATAAAAATGTAACCGTATCAAAGAAAGCTTGGCACAGGTCAGAGTTTGATGTACTGCTTGTCAACTCTTGTCCTTGGCAACCATTAGCTATGCTAGTAGATTGTGCCTGGCATATAGCATGTTATGACTGTTATTACCTCTTGGTGATAATAAAAGTAAAAACTCTTTGGTGGTGGTTGTTTTGCCTAAGCAGTTTTGAGACATAGGCATAGACTACAGAGGTGTCTCCATTTCAGGCCTTTCAAATGCAAGCAAAATTTTTCAAGCAGTTTCCTGATATTGTTAAATGTACTTTTTTTTTTTTTTTAATATTTCTTTTAGTGTAGAATTGTTTAAAATTTGCGATGGAAGTTTTGGTTTATGTGTTCTGTATTTCCTGCATTCTACATGGGATACTAATGGTTATTCCCATATTCTATTTAATTTCTTCTCTAAATGACAGGGCATTATTTCAACAATGATGACGAATGTTGCAGATATTTTAAATACAAATTATATATTTGGACATGGTTTGAGCCTAAGGAGTTCTTTTCCCTTCTGTTAGTATTTTTAAAGAAAAACTCTTTCAATGCATATAAATTGATGAATTACATTTTTGACATTTCTAATTTACAGCAGCGCAGGTATAAAGACACAGAATTTGAATGTCTCTTTCTTCCTACTCCTCTATCTACACAGAGATTAATCCTCTACCTTAAGTAATGCTAAGTTATCAATCATTCATGCTACTAAATGTCAAAGGCAAAGAACACACTGTGCAGTGAGACTGAACTCTTGTTTTAAAAAAGAAAAATATTTCTCAAAGAGACGGGAAAAATGTTTTAATTGTTTTAATTATATTTACTTGAAAAATGCTAAGGCTGGAAATTTCCCTAGACAGTTAAAGTCCATGTTGTGTTGCTGAATAAGCTTATTTTGAGAAAGACCGAACAGATTTCAGTTGTACTCTTAGTTTGTCAAAGAGGAAAACAGTCTGCTGCCTAATGAGAGAAAGGTATTAAAATAGGAAACTACTAAGAGTGATGACTCAAAGAGGCTGCCAGTGAGATAACAGATCAAGAGGCAGAAGGGTGTAAGGGCAGAGAATAAAATACTTCAAGGTTTCTTTAGCTGTAACACATTCAAAGATGTTGGAAGTGTTCATTTCCCCCTCCCACCTCCCTCTCCTCACTCTGATGTCTCTGGTTAATGCAGTTAATATGGTTTTTAATGTGAAAAATAAATGGTCTCAGCAACTTGCATTTCCTGTTGGCCAGGAGGTGAGATCAGAGCTAGTGGAAACACGGAGTTATGTGTAGAATTGAGATGAGAAGGAAGAATATGAAAAGTATAGTGCTTTCTTGGTACCACTGAGAAAATACTGCTATTTCTGGGTTTGGGTTTTGTTTTCTTTTCTTTTTCTTCCCCCCACCCCCTTCCATCTACTGTGTCTTGTTACTGCTACAACCTCTGCAAGAGAGCTCAGAATAACAGGGAAATACTTTCAATTAGAGAAAGTTCAGGTAATATTATGATCCCTCTGTGGGTTGCCTGTGTTCAGATGCTTTCCTACTTCAGAACTGAGAGAAAAATGTAACTTCCTTTAACCCCCCAAAAATCTAAGGTAATGACAGTAAAATTTTCAATCTTTGAATGAAATTTATTTTTTTTTGTCCTAAATGCTTTTTGTGTGTGTGTCCTAAATGCTTTTTGTGTGTGTATTGTGCACACATGCATGACAACAAAGCTTTTTCTTGCAGTGCTTGGAGATACTCCTTGAGTGATACTGTTCTCTCTACTATATTTCTCAAAGTATGAGTGAATCTTAAATAAGAAAAGTATTGTGGAGACATTTAAAAAAAAGAAAAAAAAAATCTTTCAAAATGAGCAATTATACAATACTGTTCACAGTCAGTGTTTGAAGACAGTTACTTTTGTTCGCTCTTTAGTCACTTCTCTCATTAGCTTTGGTCCTACAAAGGAAGCAAATGCAGCTTTCAAATTTTTGTTTGAAAGAAAGCTGACATTTCTATTAATTTGAATGAATGAGCCTTGGAACTGGAGTAACAAGTTTGAGGGACTTTTGCTGGTATTTGAGCTTTTAAGCCTTTTTAACGGCCTTAGTTGTTAGATTGCATGCAGTGAGAGATGCTATATATAAAATCCTTAGTAGATGAATGTTTTTCCTAAATGTTTATCACAGGTTTGCACTTTTTAACAGAAGTTTGTTTGTAGTGGCAAATAGTATGTATTTAATATGCCTTTTTTTGTTACTGCTGAACACTTTGAGATCTATTAGCTTTGGATAGTTTATTTCCCAGCAAATGGGAAGGAGGAGATATGAAAGGAGAGAATTACCTTTCATTATCTAATAATATTTCCTCTAGCCATAAAATAGAAGCAGGTTTTAAAAGTTTTTGTTACTATTATACATAAGGAAAAGGCTAAACATTTCAAATGGACAGCTAGAAGTCCACATACTCATTATGAAACTAATTTTATGTAGCAGAACATAGTAATCAGAAAATGTATATTAGTCACTATCTGTTTGCATATACATCTTTCATCTTTGTGTACAGCTGTGACAAGCAGAAATGCAGGTGTAGCTATGTGCTCTCTTACATTCAGAAAGATAATTTATCTTAATTATTATAAAAATATCAAAGTGCTTCCCAGAATTTTATTTTGCAAGAATTATTCTGCAGAAGGTACATCTTAACACTGATATTCTCTAAATCCAAACTTCTGGAGTGTGTTGGGGATGTTAGGAACAATCATTAAGGTGTTAATTTGGAGTCATCAAAATTAATTGGTCTGTGTTAAGTGATGTTAGAAGTGCAGCTGATGCACACAAACACAAGAGACAGTCTCCAGGTTCACAAGCACATGTACGCTTGTGGAACCCTCCAGTAGCAGCACAGCCCCTCTGTCCACCTGGCATCCCTGCCCAGAACCTGGTCCCTTACCTGTTTCATGGTCCCCAGCTCACCAGGTGGTCCAGCTCCATGCGCACTGCCAAACTTGCAGCACTGACACACTCATCCCTTATGCACCCCACACTGACAAGTCCTTCTAAGAGCATGGACCCCCTGCCCACTTAATACCCCAGCCCAGACCTGAAGGTCACCTACTTGCCATTGAGTCCAGCTTAAAGTTTGAAAGCAAGTTATCCATGCACAAGCCCACGAACAAGCCCACGCATACCTGGATTGGGGAAGATAACAAACACTTGTCACCCCCTAGCAGCCTGCACCAGGCACGCAGGCTGTGATCCGTCGTCCTGCTCCCGCTGTCCATGCAGAGACCCTTACTTGCCTCACTCACACCAGTCCCCCCTGTAAGTGGTTTTGGCAACACACACCGTTCCAGACCCTGTGGCTGGAAGTTAAAGACCCCCACTCACTTTAGCAGCTGATGCTGAGATCCCACTTGCTCCAGTAGCTGACACCACAGGTTGGGGGTGCCTACACTCCCCAGTCTGACTCCAGTAGCTGGCACCCAGTCCACTCATGCCAGTCCCCCCAGTAGCTGGCACTAAGTCTCTGCAGCACACACATATGCACACATGGGACAGACAGTGAAATTACACAGTGAGAGAGCTGAGAAAAGATTTAATGAGATGTTAGGACAAACTAGTGATCAGGTGCAGGGCTTGGCCAGACAACTGTCCTGACTGGCCCCGTTTTACTTGTGACTGGTCCCTTTTATACTCTTTTCTGTCTAGCCCTGCTCCTGGATCCCCTTCCCTTGCACATTGCCTCATCAGTTGGCATAGTCCCCCTGCACACCCCCAACATCCTGGACCCTCAGGTTTGCATCCTTTATAAGTTGGAAAGTCCCAGTTTGCCTACAGTTTCCTGGTAACCCATCAATTAGTGTGACTGACCAGGTTCATTTTGGTTATTGTCTTTGTTAAGGCTAATATTGGTCAGGTTTTATATCTCTCTGTGTTCGTCTCCCTGCCCTTCCTTATCATCCCAGTTTGGCAAGGTCATTAGTCAGACAGTCTTACTGAAGAAAGACAAAACCGTCTCATGCTCCACATATTCTTACCAATTATTATGACTGGCTGGGTTTTTTCTTATCACAACATCCCTTATCAATTGTCAGTGATGTTTGTCTCTGTATGTTCTATTTTATGGGTTGTTTGACCAGATATCCTTAAAAGAGCAGACACTCTTCTTCCTCATACACTCACAGAGTATTTTGTAATTAATAAAAGGATTTTACAGATAAATTTTCATTTACTGCAGGTTTTGTACTTCATTTACAAAACAAAATAACTTTGTACTTGCATGCCTAAACCAGAAGTTACATTGTAGGCCGCAAGATGTAGGGTGCAAAATGCTGTGGGAGACTCTTCAGCTTCCATATTGTGTGGTACAAGAATGAGAGATAACACCGAGTGAGAAGATAAAAAGATCACTTACACTGATAATGCCAGATTTAATTCCAGCGTTTGAAGAATGTCAGAAATACTGTCAGACTGAAAAGGTTGAGTGACAGCACAATCGCTGAAATCTAATGAACTAAGATGAATTTTATGTCTGCAATTAGAAAAGCATTTATCTTGGTAGAGGTAACATAAAGACTTGGATAAGATTAGAGCAAAAGCTTTGTTAAAAAAACCAAAACAAAACAACACAAAAATACCAAAACCACCTAAAAAAGAACCACCCATCCCACCTCCCCAAAAAAATAAATCACACAAAGAAACAGAAACCCAGAAGTTTTTATAAAAGTTTTAGAGCTTGTAGAAGCAAACACAGATAATGATGTACTCTCTATTCCTCAGAAGTCAAAGGCAAAATCATCACTTTCTTTATTTAGCTTTTATCTCCTCTCATTTGAATTTATCCTGCCTTTTTGTCCTGTTCACAGGGCAGAGAAAGTAGATAGAAAGGAGCAGAGACACCTCCTAACATGCTGTGAAGTCTTGCTTTGCACATTGTGCACATTATCTCGATCATTTCCATGTTCTGTGTGAGCCTGAATGATGCATGTTTCTGTCCATCCAGTGTCTTGCTGTTGTCTTTGCCTGACGTATTGCAAAAGCAGCATATGATGACTGCTACATAAGAGGTGAACAGGAATTGCCTGCTTGTATCTGAACAGTTCTGCTTACTTGCTGAGTATATTCTATGTGATTTTTCCTTTTAATGACTTTTCTATTCATGATACTGAATAAGGGAAGCAGAATTCTCTTCCAGAGCAAAATAGCAGGAGTATTTAGATAGCAATCTAATTTTCTGTGTCTAAGTAAAATGTAAGCCTAAATCCATTGGCCCCAAGTGCCCCACAGCCAGGTGCAGGAGCGGGCTGGAAACTAGGACCATGCATGGCAGTCAGCTAGCTGAGGGGAATGTGCTGGAGCTTGTAGGTCACGAACCCTGGGAGGACGAGGAGTGTGAATAGACACAACAATTAACATGATGAGGCATGTTTGCAGAGCACAGGGGAGTGGGAGACGGATGGCGCCAAGGAAAGATAACACCTTGCTGTTAATTGCTGGTAGTTAACCACCAATCGGGGATTGCCTAGTATGCAATGCTTAGCTTCAAGAACCAATCTGTTTAAAACGCGCAGCTTCTGAAAGAGTATAAAAACTCGTGCTTCTGTGCAATAAATTGATATTTGCTTGCATCAAGCCGCGTCTCGTCTCTTCATTCGCCGCAGCCAGGTGTTTGAGACCTTGGATTACAGCTCAGAACAGGTAATATACTTACTGGGGTTCTGGACATAGTTGCAAATGAACGTTCATGTTGATCTAGTTGCCAAGAAAGGAAGTCATTGTGCCTTTCAGTGGGCAAAAATAATCTTCACAGTTAAAAGTTCTTTGGTTTTATGGAAATCATCATCTCATGTCTTACTTTTTTCTGTTTTGTTTTAATTTTACTAATTAAGATTTTGAAAGAGGCAAGAAATAAAATTTCTAGGTTAAACACGGTTAAGACTAAATAAAATCTTGGTGAAATTCAATTCAAGTAACTAGTGTTATATCCAAATAAGATTTTTTTCCCAGTGGATTCCTGTTTGTCTGAAGGAACAAATTCAGCCTAGAGAGCTGAGCATTTTTCAATACTTTTCAGTGACTCAGACTTTCATATTGTTGCTAATAACATTATCTGAAAAAAAAGCCTTTTCCTTTCAGAAAACTTGGAATGGCATAGGTAGGTGGTAGATACAATTCTATCTGCCAAAGTTAACAAAAATAAAGGAACAATAGAAGGTGGTATCTGCTTTAGATAGCAAAAAGCCCAGTGTATTGTTCTAATGTCTCAGAAACAATGTTCTGTTGAAAGAGCTCTTCTTTAAGGCTGTAAGTTCTGTCTAATATTTTGTTGCTTTACTGTGAGATAAGAGGAAAAAAGGCTATGGGTAAAGGTAAGATCTTAGAAGTTGCTTACTTTGACTTTAGCAAGACACAGCAGTTTGTGTTGGGAAGTAGAAATCTGGAGGGGACTAATACAGAATGAGTGAAGGAATGGTTGTGCAGTCAGGTCAAGGAACTGTGGTTAGTGGCTGGTGCTCTACCTGCAGGTCAGTAGCAAGTGGAGCACTTCTGGGGTTGTCTCCTTGCAGCTGGCCTGTTTCATACCTTTATCAGTGGCCTGCAGAAGGAAGCCCTTTCCAAGTCTAAGAATGACAACAAAGTTGGGGGAGCAGCTGACAAGCTTGGAGGCAGGGCTGCTGTACAGGAGGTCCTGGACAGGCTGGAGAAATGGGCTGACAGACATCTTGTAAAAGTGAGCAGAACAAGTTCCAAGTCCTGTCCCTGGGACATGGGACCCTCTGTGATGGCACAGGCTGGAGACAAACAAACTGGAGGCAGCCCTGAGGGAAAGGCCTTGGTGCCTGATGAGCAGTGAGCCAACCTGGTGGGAGCAATTATGATGATCAGGTGCACCTTCTCCAAGAGGAGAATCTGAGCAGATCTTATTCAGCTTGGAGGTGAGCAAATTTTGAGGGCTCTCACAACTGCTTTCATATATGTATATAATAGATAAGAGAAGATTGTCAGAAGGACGGAGCCAAGCTCTTTCTTGGGGCACATGAATGAGACACACTTCTCATAAAACAAAACAGGGCAGGTTCCAGCTGGATAAAAGGAGAAACATACCCAGCCTGCAGACAGCCCAGCTGTGAGACAGGCTGCTCAGGGAGGCTGAGTGTTCTCTGTCCATCTGGTTTTTCGGAGCCAACTGAAGAGAGCACTGAGTGACCAGGTCTGACCTAAGAGTTGGCCCTGCTGTGAGCAGGAGGCTGGACTAGAGACATACTGAGGTTCACCTGCTCAGCCTGGATTACCTGAAGATTTCATGATCCTCAAAAGTACATAGCAACACTAGGTATTTGGGTTTTGGTTTTGTAGGAAGTCAGTACTTTTAGGGGAACTTGGGTGCATGACCTCTTGACCATAATACATGAATTACAAAACTTCCATTGTATACAATAAGGTAGGATTTTATTTTTGTGGTGTTGTGTTTTTTTGTTGTTGTTAATACAGCAATAAATTTAATCCACATTAAAATTAGCACCTTTCCTTTTCTGTCATGTACATTACAACAAATCTTGAGAATTGTCAGTGTGTATCCATACTTCTGCACTGTTCCATTTTCCTTATATGTCTTATTTCTCCTCTGTTGCCCATTGACATAAATTGAAGAATGAGGAAGACTGTTTTTCTATCATTTAAAATAGGACCCTATTAGTAGGGGTATTTCATGGCAAGGTGCTTGTGTCCTTTATCTTAAAAAGGCCAACTTTTCTCCTTAATGATGCAAAAATATGAATAATTTCTGACAACAGACAAAAAATTATCTGTAACGTTATACATGACTTTCACGGCAAAGTTTTCTTTTCAACTAGAAACTTCTTTAATATGAACGAGAACTGTTCTGCTGAAGTGTTAAGACAATAACTTTAATTAGAGTTCATTTTAATTTTTAGCACCTAAAGTTTGAATGATGAAGTAAATGGATGGAAAAATTTTCGTATTTTTAAGGGGTGCAACTACATATGTGGCCAAAAAATAGTATTTTTTTTCTTTATTTAAGGACTGTATTTCTATTTTTTAAAAGTGGTTTAATTAGTTTGAAAGAATTTAAATGTATCGCTGTCTTAAGAATTTCAGAAGTATACTAGCTCTATAAAGCAACCCATCAAAAACATTAGAAAAAAGAAAAGCCAAACAAAACTCAGAAGTGAAAATCCATGAATCATGCAAGACTGAATATTAGTGCACACACCACTTAAACTGATCATAAAACTAGAATAAAAAATGTACTGATCTATTTTGACCCCTACTTAATTACTTCTGAAAATTATTCAGATGTTAGACACTCATTTCTCTCCACTGGTGTGTGGGTGCTTCAGTTCACTGTAGAAAACCATGCAAACATGTAGGCATCTTGTCCATCATTTTCCCTTGAAGAAACAAAATGATGTAACAGTGATTAATGGTATGCAATAGCATGTGTTTACTGAAAGTTTCAAGTAATTTAAAAATTAAATCTGCAGTGAGCATTTTCGAAGGTTGGTTTATCAAAGTACTGAATTCATCAGCATATTGTGATGACAAGGTCTTGTCCTTATGTCTGGAGAGGAGAAAGACTGAAAACATCAGCAATATTTCCACTGTGTAATGCATAGAAGCTTTGTACCTTGCTCTGCTTTTTCATGATTGGTGTATGCTGATAAATCAGTGGATTGCTGCTGTAAAGGCTTGCTCACTCTTGTATTCACACTTCTTTCTCCCTCTCCTTCATGTCCTCAAGCCCATCACTTTCTCTCTCTTTCAGGTATGAATTCTCACTTTCCTGTGTCAGCTTTAGTAATCATGTGGCCATCTAATGAGATTAGCTTGTTGATTCGATGGGAGTGAATATTCCTTTCTGGTACTGTTAGGGCTGCAGGAGGAATATATGACAGTATGCTTTTAAAATGGTTTACACCATCCATGGAACCTCTTCCTCGAATAACTAAGAGCAAGTCTGGTCTTAGATACAAGGAATTCTGCCACATCATTATCAGCATGGTGCATGAAATGTTGGGTTGGTTAAAGAAATAAAAGTGTAATGGAAGAACTATTTCGGTATCTTTTCCCCCCACCCCCAGCCAGATGTTGTCCTCTGTCAAAAAAAATCAAAATGAATGAAACCCACATACAGAGAGAAACACTACTAGATACTGCAGTACTGACTGTAAAATGTTTACCATGCCCTGGGTAAGTATCAGTAATGCTGTCTCACACAGATCTTAACATGGATCTCATTAAAGCAGTATAACTTATTTACACAGCCTCACGGTGCAAGAATTTAGCTTTATTTATGTGGATATTGTCAGTTTACATCAAACTGCATTTATTAAAAGACTATGCTTCAGGACTGAGGCTGATAGCTAATGCTGCTGCAAGTCAAGTAATCATTGTTGACTGCAAAGACACAATTTTGCATCATCTATGTAAACAACTTGTGTTCCTGCTGAAACACTCTCATCTCAAAACAGGATATTAAAAAACAAACAAACAAATATCTGGTGAGCTGTAACTCCACAACAAACCAATTTAATTAAATTATAATCCTCTTTATTTTTAATCTAATTCTGTTATGATCTCCCACTTCATTTCTGATGATTTTAAGAAGGCATTTTTTTTCTCCTTTGTGCCTTTCTCTGTACTCTACTAGTTATTTTTTCTAAATACTGAGGATTTTTTTGGTGAATGTTACATTGCTAGAAAAATGTTCCAACTGGTCTAATTAGTGTCCAGTATAATGCAATAAAATTTAGCTTTCAATTAGTCATCAGGGTCAAACACTGTCCTCTTGAGTGTGAAGAATAAAAATTCAATACTTTAATCTCTTTATTAAAAGATTCTCTTGGGTTACAGAAGAAGATTAAAAATTATGCTATCAAAGATGGTGTGTCTGCCAAATGTGCCTTTGTAACTAACTCTAAAAGGCTGGGAATATTTTCAACATGTTAGGGAATAAAATGAAAGGGGAGACGATCATCATTAGAAAACTGCATGATCTGGCATTATTGCAAATGGAAATAATCAGCATTTCCTTCTAGAAAGAGCCCTTTATATATCAAATTTGCTTTCAGTGTATTTTTTTTTTAAATGCTGTTGTAAGAGTTGTTTGTTCTGCTCACATCTGGTCCTTAAAACATATTCATTAGACATATGTTTTGCTAGGAATTAAAGAACAAATGTTCTAGTATTCATTGTCATTATATCAAAATACATGACTGTCATATTAGGATGTTCTTCCTCTAGATCTAGTGCTATGCAAGCAAAACATGATTGCAGCATCCAAACCCCACCCCTCCCCTTCATCCCCAAACCAACACAATAGGCTGTAGTGGTGGATCAGGTATTCATTGCAAACTGCTGTATATAGTTGAGTTTCACACTTCTTCCTTTACTCAAGTACATTTACTTTCCTATCTAAAATTGTGCCTCCTGTCATTTTATTTCTGTATTCTAATAGTATACCAGAGCTGGGTGTGTGTTTCTTTTGTTTTCTTTTTTGGTTGGTTGGTTTGTTGTTTTTTTCTGAAGCAGCGTATGGGCATGGCAAGTCAAAGTCTTCATGTGAGATATTTGCTAAATAGCATTGCAGTAGAGAAGGGAGTGGGGTTTGGTCTACAGTTTTCAAAATCTAATAGCTATGTGCATCCAGTTCCTCCAGCCATTGCTGATCATCTAGCCTTTATTTCTATGGGTGACCTAATGCAGGTACAGGATAGGAAACTATAGGACTTGTAAAATATTTCTACCTTGAGCACAACTATAATATAAAAATAGTCTATTTCAGTTACACACATATAAATGCTTACATGTATGTATTTAAATGTCTCTATTATTATGCTAAGCTATTCACAGATTTAATGATTAAAATTTCTATGTAATGTCAATATAAACGTATGTTTCTTATTTAGAATCTTGGAAAACCTACTCTTATTTTTATGGTGCCCAGTCTCACTTGCATTCAAATAAGCAAAATATTTATTTGCTGTAATTATGTTTATATAAGGGTCTTGATCCTAGTTTTTTTATAGTTAGGGCTCTGAGCACTGAAGACCTGCATCATTTTTTTCCTCATGTATGACATCACTGATGTGAAGCTAAGAAATGTTTGGGAATGGATATATGCTGCGTTATCCTAGACAGGGAAAAATCACCATTGAATAAATCTTTTGTTTCTGTTTAGTAATAGACATAGCAATATTTTTATCTGCTGAACTGACTGGGAGGTTCTCATTGTTGAGAGACAGTAGTTATAGCTTCACCTAAAATAATGTTCAATTAGTAATATATTTTGGCTCCATAGTCACAAATTAGGTTTCACAACTAATATAGAGTCTATAAAGAACTGTGATAGGTAATTTTTATTTTGTGCTTATATAGGTTTCTCTCCCTCTTTTTCCCCAAGGGGGATATTAAGTCTTTCTTATCTTTGCCTGTAGAAATCATAAAATAAAATGACTAAGTACTTCATAAGAAAGAGTTGTAGTGGTGAGATACTATACTGTAACCAATAAATCATGCATCAGTAACTTTTTGTGATTTAGAGGAAGACTATGTCTCAGGAAGAGCTTTTCATATCGCATATTTTTGTGCTGAAAAATACTTTGTAGAATCTGTTGTCAGAAAGTTTTAGAAAAAAGTTAATAACATTTTAAATTGTTTGAATATATTTTATAACTGGATTTCATTTTGTCTAAAAGAAATAAGAAGAAATAATAAGAAATTCAGAAGAACCTTCTGAGAGAGGTTCACTATGTGAATTGTTTGTTTTAAAACTTTAGTGATTTATGGCAATACCTCTTAACACACCATAACAATAACATAATTTTAATACACATTTGAATGTTTTTTCTGCCATCAATGGGTACTGTATCCTGCAACAGGACAATTCAAGAAGACCATCTTCTGCAGATCATTTTAGCTGGATGTGATTTCATACTTCTTTTAACAATAGAAAGTGTAAGCTGTAGATATTTTTTAAATTTTTTTGTAGATCTGCCCAATTTGCAGATTTATTTGTCTTGGATCTTGACAAAGAGGTTAAACCCAAAAATTATAAACTCCTGTGCTACAGTAGAATACAGAATACTTTTGTCCTTTTTCTTCACCTAACCTTTTTGCTCTCTGAATGTGTTTATTTTTTCTGCTGCAGAAATATTTACTATCAGAGAAAAATTCTGCCTTCAAACATGTGCAGAAATTCTCATTCACATAAAAGAAAGTTCTTCTCTATCTATGTGGTAACCTCTAGGACCTCATTTTTGAGAAAGAACAAAGTGAAATGTAGCATAGTGAAAAGTATTTCTTTTCATAGGACAGGTAAGTGTCCTGAGTAGCAAGTTGAGCAAGTTTTTAAAGTATCATTGCAAAGAGGTTTTAATATATTATTATTATGCAAAGCTCAACATAAAGTCTTGATCAAACATTTTGCATTTAATGACAGCAGACAGAAGATGTAGAGTTAACAATTCTTACTGTATCAAAATAAACAGTAAATAAAATTACCTTTATTTTATTACCTCATAAAGTTGCAGCTTTTTTGCCACATAACAGATACCAGAAATCTAGAAATAAACACATTAAAAATTTCTACAGCTATTTACTTCATGTGGAGGAGTGAGACATCCTGGAAATGTTCTGGTTATTTCATTTGTTTGGCCAGGTGACATCTACAACATAAATGTATATTACTCTCATTCACCAGCAGTGCTGGTTACTCCTTACTTACCAATCTGATATTCTGATAACCACCATATGGTATTCAATAAAGAGATCCAAGTAAGTTACTGCATTCTAGTATGATAGCCTAAGGTGTAGTCCCTCTAATTAAAAACAGGAGATACTGCCTGTATCATACTTTATTTGCACAGTCTGTTATATATGATGTCTCACATGACATATGGTGAGGTCTGACTTGTGAAAGTACCTTTTCTAGTTCCTGACCACACCTGATCTATGCTGATCTTATGTTAGCTTTCTGGTTGTTAAGCTTGTTTTAGCTGCATCTCTGAGAATAAAACTTCTTTTTAAGTAGAGGTCATGAGAAACAAAACAACGAAAAAGCTATTACGGACTTTTAATGATGCTTATAAGCCTTTCTGCAAAGCTGTATGAAGTTGATGATACTTAATGTACATCCTTATTTACAACAGTTCTGTACCCACAGAAACAAGTCTTATGTGAATGGATTTTTATACAACAGGCTTATTCAGTAAGCTCTCAGTCACTGAATTTAAAACAAGCAAAATCTTTTTCTCTGCTGGCCTGAATGAAAATGAATAGATACATCACTTTCAAGAATATTAATTAAATCCTCCATCCTTGTTTAGAAAATAAAGTATAATTTATTTTTCTTTTACATGGTCATTTGATCTCAGCCACGTATGCATTGGTTTTTAAAAGTTAATTCTATCTCTACACCTCTTTTTGTGGTGTTTCTAATTCTCTTAATGCTCTAAAAGTAAGGTAAAGATAAATTTAGTAGAAAAAATTAGGAAATGCACTAAAATATTTGACTGAGCTACATAAAATTATTCTGCCAAAAAGAAGGTGGCTTTCCAAGGAAGCAGATAGCAATTCTTCAGTTTTATAAAGCAGTATCAAGAATTCTTCTCTGATCTAATATTATTTAATCTTCATTGCGCTTGTAATCTTAATACACACTATGTATCCTTCCTAATAGTACTCTACAGCATTAAAAATGTGTGAGTCTTCCAAAATTAAAAGAGTTTTAGGAAAACTGTAATTCAGACACAGAAAAATAATGCATATGCAAATGAAAAATAGAAAGTATGCAAAAAGGAAATATAATTTTTAAAGGGAAGGAGTGAAAATCACCCAAAAAGAGACACAAATGGATTTAACGTACCGTTTCTGCATCCTTGATTCTGTCCTCATCTAAATATGAAGGATGAAGACACGTTATAGCTTCATAATCATGATTAAATCACAAGACACTGATCAAATTAAATTTTTGGTCATAAGCTGATTAAATCAAACCTGAATGCACTATAGGACTTAGTGTCTGAATACCATCTATCTACCAGTTCTTTGGCTGCAAAAGTTGTCTTTCTGTACATATTTGTGAAAACTACATAGGAAATGGTTGTGAACTGGTACTACAGAGATCACCCACTGAGTACGTGTCTATCAGAATCATTGCAAGAGTAAGGACTCCATATCTGGGAGCTCTTACAATGGAAAGATAATTATTCCAGTTTGAGAATGAAGTTTTCTTCACCAAAGGTCTTTTCTTCATACAAAGGTCTATTTTCTCTCTCATGTCCTTTGCTTCTTTTCCTGTTTTAACTCTGGATATATTTTTGACAATTTTGCGGTTTGCTTGATATATAAACCAAAACCCAGTAACTTACAGGAACACAATTTGGCCATGTGCACTGTACTAACCAGCTTATTACTTTTTGGGACCTCCAGACTATTATTCTGCATTATGTATAGAGCCAATTGTATCTAACTTCTGGTCTATGACAGTAAATAAAGTTATTAATTCTTTGTAAAGTTATTAATACTTCACTGATGTTATTTTGAGAATCTGGTTCCAGTGTTTTGAAGTATGTTTTCCCGTGTGTGTATCTCCCCCACATTAAAAGAGTTGATTAAAACCAAAACTAAATCAAAACAAATCCAAAACTGGACCTTTCTAACTACTTTATATTCAGGAAAAGAAAGGAATTTAAATGCATACTAGACTGGTTCTTTATTATAATATATATTATAATATATAGTAATACCTCTTATCAGTGATGGATCCAGCAGTTAACCAATGTATACACTGAAAAAAGCTGCATAGTTGAAGCCCTATCTACAAACGTTATTTTCTTGAGTGTTTGGAAACTGCAGGTCCAGTAGTGTTGATGAGTGTGCACTCTGACCCACTGTTTTAAAATCATGTAGGTATCACTGGCTTACTTTTTGTTGTAAGAGGCTATAGAAGTTCTGTTATATTGATGTTTGTCCCACAAAGTCACCACCTGGAAGACTTAAACTAGTTTTACCTCTATACTGGGTTTAGTTCTGTGATATAAGTCCTTATATATGTGTGTGTGTGTTGCACTTCATTTTTAGTTCTGGTATGAAATTTTAGTTATAGAAAAAACAATGCTCCTTCTCCTCAGAAATGTGCTAGGAGTATCTTATCTGTCAAATTACATTTTCTTATAGATTATTCTTTTCTAAAGATCCTGACATGAGAAGATTAGGGAATGACATCTCCTTTATGGAATGCTTTCTGAAAAATATCATTGCTTGTATATGCCAGAAATAGTCCCAATATTTCAGTTGCTATATTTGCCAAAGCTGGTCTAAAAATTATATGACAAAAATCCAGAAATTCATTCTTTGTTAGCAACCTAATTTCTTCTATTGGTATGACTTGCATATATTTCATATAGAAGTACATATATATAAATTCATGTATGTAACAGGCCACACTATTGCTAAGCTTAAAAGAGACCTTTTAAAGTCTCTTTTTAAGAACTCTAATATTTGCCTTGATGTGTGAGGGCCATATATATATATGACTGAAATATCTGGAAAATTAAAACATCTTGGTCAAAGCTGAATAGATAACTTATTTTGTTCTGCAATGCTCTAGGAAAAGTATAGCTACAACTGTGGAAGAAAACATTTTCTAGAAAAGATGGAAGGACCTTCTCTTGTATGCTTGCTCCTATGCTTCTGTACATATTTCCAAATTAACCCTGAAAAAAGTCATGGGATACAGGACAGGAGTCTGTAAAATGTTGAATTGAATAAACGTGGAATAGGGAATATTATACAACAACAGTTTTTCTCAGAGTACAACAACCAGAAGTGTCAAATGAAGGTGTTCAAGTCATGGGTTTAGAGCAAATGCAAGCATGTACTTTTTCATGCAGCATGTAGTTAACTTGAATCATTTCTTTGTAGACACCAAATTTCTACTTGTTTTCTAAAGACAGTTCATAGAAACCACTACCAGTGATCAATATCTTTTTCCAAGCCACCTCTTCTCACTCCTGCATAAACTCCTAAGGCAATCATCACTCTGCTTTAATCTTGTCCATGTGGTGGTGTTTCTATCCACTCATCCATTCAACAGGCCTATGAAGAGGTGTACCTACATTTCTTTTTTCCTGCATCGACTTTACTCTGAGCAGCACCGTGTAGGCAGAACGTGGGTGAACAGCAGAAAAGCGCCACACTGATGTGTTGTGCAGTGCCACAGAGCAAGCTGTTTTCATCTTGTCCTTTCTTTTTCGTTTCAGCTGGCCCAAACAGAGTAAAATCCAGCAAGGCCAGAAACAAAAGATAAAGCAGCATCGAAAAGATCTGTCATTAGACCTGACCTGCGGATATACTAGATAACGTGAAAGTGCTTTCTAGCTTTCTGTCTCTAGATGGCAGAGTATACATCACATAACAGGGCCGTGCTAGAAACCTCTGTTTGATTGGATATTGCGTACAATTGAGTCTCACCTATACACTGTTTGAAGTGTTCTAAGATATCTCGATTGCAGTAGCCTTTCCTAACTGTGTTCTCCTCTTGACATAGGATTTTACCACTTTAAAATGGTTCAGGATATACTCAAAGCACATCTGAAGTATAGAGGGCTCTTTTAACCAGTTGATTCCTCCAAGAAATTCCGAATTCCTCACAACTGCAGTAGAAAGTAGATATAAGGCATTGTCAGTACCCCATGATAGTATATTAGTGTTTGGGGAACTTCACGGTACAGTTCCTTAAAGACGTTTGTTCTATATCACATTGCTTTAATCACTTGGTTGTGTTTCAAGATACAAGTCCAAGAGCACTCATCAGGCATTCATTAGCCAAGGCACAATACCTTATCATACACATACACGGACAAATGTTACCTTTCAGCTACAAAACCTATAGTAATTAATAGTTCTTCTTAATTAGAATTAACCTGAACAAGCAAAAACGAGAGTGAGGAAACACCTTTAAGCCTTTAATTTCTTAAAGTCACTTATCCCATGAATCTTATCTTACCGTGTTTACTGTTAGGATTAACTTGTCACCATTTATTTTGATTAAGATATGTTACATGGCTTTATTGAAAGAGAAGAAATAAATCATCCTGTCTGCATGTCTTTCTACCCTGCTAGGAACTGTGGGGGAAATGGTGCTGTAAGTTTCATTATATGGAGGGAGAAGTTGATCTTTAATAAATTAGATACTCTCCACAGAGCTATGATAAACAGTTTCTGCTGTATTTCACTTCCTCTTTGGTAAATCTAACTTGAGATGTGAGGCTTCAGATCGAGTAGTCATATGGTGAAACACAGACTGTAGAAATGTATTGTACTCATCACAGACTTGTAGTTTCTTGTGCATACATTTTTTTTGTGCTAGTCAGATACAAGAGACTGAATAAGGAACAGAATGAATCGACAAGGAAGTGGTAAGTGAAAAACAAATAGTTGATTGTATGCACTAAGCTGTGTTATTTCAGATATTTTCCTTTTTCATTTTCCTTTTCACTTTTTCTCTTTTCCTTTTTTCATGTCTTTGTTTGTTTGTTTTTCCCTTGAAATCATTACAATATACTGATACATTTCAAACTGAGGTGTTTTTCTATTGGGAAAGTTCTTTGCTAGACTATGATTTATATAGTTACATTCAACTTGAAGTGTAGCTTAAATTAAAAAGTAGTTTTTCAGGGATGACACCTAGAAAATGTTTGGCCTTACGCTGTTGTGCACTTGTATTCTTTACACATGGAAGAATCAAAGAAATAAATCTGAAAATATCTTAATGAAGCAATCAGGAAAATGATACATACATGCAGAAGGCTAACATGAAAATGGGAGTCCATACCTGTCAGTGATACGTTCAGTGTACCATAAATCACAGATATTTATGTAATGTTTTCTTAACTACCGATCTTGTGAAATTTTCCAGTTCCATCATAGCTATGACTGTAACATGTATCTGTATCATGTCTTTTAGTGTTCTTTGATCATTTATATCTGTCTATTCATTACACTAGAATGCAGGTTAGCACCTGCAAGTTGTAAAAGCATTATAAAATGAAAAGCAGAATGACAGCAGGTCAATTCAAGTCATGCTGAAAATTTTACTGATAGCAATCTTAAATATGGCGGTGAGATTGGAAGCTGATATAGACAAATTCATGTTATTGCTAATACAAAAACATAATTCCTTGACTTTCTAAATGTAGTTATAGTATTGTATGTAAAGGTTTCTCTTTTTTTAATATATATAGCTACCATAAGTTTTTTCTCTTTTTGCAATGTTCCTGAAGGTTATCGAAACAGCTAGACTACTTCATGACATCCTGTAGCACAGTTATGTCAGGTAGTGCTTGTTTTGCTCCTAAGTTTATGAGTATGATATAACTTTGAATTTAGATCTAACTTTGAAATAAATCCTGCTTTGAGGAGTAGACCAGATGACCTCCAAACATCCCTTTAAACATAAATT
The DNA here is from genome assembly GCF_963210335.1 of Falco punctatus. Taxonomy (NCBI): domain Eukaryota; kingdom Metazoa; phylum Chordata; class Aves; order Falconiformes; family Falconidae; genus Falco; species Falco punctatus. The sequence continues at coordinate 65,437,286 of NC_137582.1, read as the reverse complement.
ATTTTGTAATTCTATTTAATTTAGTCATTGGTGTGTTACTTTTCCTTGTTTTCCTTTTCCTTCTGTTCCTCTTGCTCCTCCTTCTCCTTTCCTTATTCCTTTTATTCCTCTTCATCCTTCTTGCAGTCATCTTTTTTGTATAATGTCACAGCCTTTAAAATAGGGTAAGTGCAAATTGCCATTTTTGTTTCCCAAAGAAATTGAGACCTTGAAGGCAATAGACATATATTATTTGTCCTAAAAAAGCACCAAAATTAGTAATTATGTTACAGTGAATTTACTGATTTAACTTGCCACTTTTAGTGCAGGAGTACAGTAGCTTGCATGTTTTAGCTTAGATAATTAACCATACTTAGAACAGTGCAGGCTGGAAGGGACCTTGACATTCCTGTGAGTACTTCTGGATTAAAACTGAGTTGCACACAGTCAGTTCAAGTAGTTCTGCCCTGTGTTTTACTGTCTTCTGCTTCTGAAGCAAATAGGATTGTAGGTACTTTATGTCTGCCTGTATGTAAAAGGGAGACAGTGCACTTCCAGTCTCCTAGTGTTATGTACCTGTTGGTGTTTTTAAAACAATATGCAAACTTTGCTGAGATCATCATTAAGATTACCTAAAAGGAAAGTAATACTTTATATTCAGTACTTGGTTTGAATGATATATATTTTGTAAGACAAAATATGGAAAGGATACCAGGAAGATAAAATTAAGTATTTCATATGTCGAAGGAGTCAGGGACTTCACTCCAAAAGTACCATATTGAGAGTGGGATTGTAATGAAGATGCACAAGAGCTATGAATTACGGTACACAATACATCCTAAAGACAGGATCTGTAGGTCATGTAAATTACTGTAATAATACTGAAGTCCACAAGGTTACATGAGTTAACAGCAGCTTAGAATTACTAAGTTATAGCAATGGAAGGTAGGTGTAAAACAAGCCAAAGTCTATCATTCTAACAGCATTGTCAGTAGGCTAATGAAGAAGGTGACTTGGTTAGTTTATAGTCAGCTGTGATTCTTTTTTTGTTGTCTTATCTGCAAGCAATTGGCAAAAGGTTGCCTAGTTCTTTATTAACTCAGTTTAACGCATTTCTGTTCCAGATGCAGCTCAGAACACTTCTTCACACTATTATCCTTTCAATTACAACTATTCTATAAGAAAAAAAAAATGTATGCTGTAATAAAAACTCTCCATGTTTCTGGATTGCAGTTTCTTTTTTCCTTACCCTCCTCCCAACCTCTTTAAGCTTTGATGCATGTTGTTATCTATAAATCCTATAAAATATCCTTGCTAAACACATAGATATTATTATTTAAAAGAAATTTAGAGAAAGAATGAAACTCTTCGTTTAAATAGTGGAAAGATTTTATTTGCTCAATGTAGCTTTTCTGTACTGTATACTAGGTGGTTTTCCTTCCTTTTCCACCTCTGCTTTAGCTACTATCCCATCTATCCCATTTCCAATGTAATTTATTTTCTTTTATTCTGTATTTTATGTGTCATCAATGCTTGAAGTGTATCTACGTGTCTTAGTCCAGATCAGAGTTGTGCATGTGGAGTAGATATCCTGATAATTTCACTTAACTCTCTTTGGTTTATAGCTTGGTAGCTTGGAGAGTGCAAATGGAATTTTTCAACATGGAACTAAACTGAAAAATGTATTGCAGCAGCTCATAGACATTTATTTAGTTCATGGGACTAAACTAGAGAGTAGCCCCCAAAATGTGCGTGGTGTGGACTAAGTATCATCAGCACCAACTACTTTATTCCACAAATCTGCTCCAATTTGGCCAGCTACTTTTACTGAAGTAAACTTAGTGTTAGTCTCTTGAGAACTAATGTTATTCAGTCAAAAATAGTGCTCCCACCCCTCCACCAGTTTAACTTTTGTTAGGACTGAGGAATTGAAGCAGTATGACAAAAAGTACAGTCCTGGGTTCTCTGAAGGTAGACATTTCCTTTTAAGGCTGTTCTTTGTGTTCAGCTTTCCTACTAAATTAGAAATTTATATTTTTCCATGTTGCCTCCTCTAGAAGAGAAAGAGATTATTTGCTATTACTTTCATCCAAACACAGTACATGTTGTCTGAGATGTACTTGCTTTTTTGTTCTTTTTGGCTTTTTTAGTGCTTTTATGGGTGGTTCAGCTTCAGCTGCCAATCAACCCAAGCACCTAAAAAATGAAACTGGAGCATTTATGAAGCTGTCTGCTGCTGGTGACATATGTATGTATGTATGTGCTTTTAGAAAAACTACATGGGGAAATCCAAGTGATGGAAAAAATGACTAGGTAGCCAGGTTTAAGGTAATAAGAATCTTGAATAACAGTGAGTGGTAGAAAAACTTTAAGACCTTCTATTTACTTCATAATGAAAGATAATGGTAGTATGTTATATTGGAAAGAAATTATTAACTTTTCTATTCTTTTAGAATTTGAGACTGTAAATTGAAAGCTTCCTACCTTCTGTCTGCTGCGTGGAGGAGGCATTTTATTTTCATTTCTATTCCAGCTCTGAGAGTAATATTGATGTATGTGTCTTGGTTTCTCATAGAACAAATACAAATTTATGGACAATTAAATCAAATTTCTAAAGTGGTTTCACTTAGTAGTGTCCAAATATTATTATTAATTGAGTTTTATATTTACTGTAATAACCATTCTGTAATGAATTATTTGCTAATTATAATTAGTGTAATTCATACTCGCATAGCATATCCATTTACTAAATGATAATATTGTAGCTTTCCTTCTTCCTCTATGTACTGTGAAAACTCATTTTTAGTGACTATCAGGTCTTTTTCTAGAAATATATTCCTTTTCATATAATTTCTTTCTTACTGAGTAACTGAGAACCTTCTTCTGTAATCCCAGCTAAATATAAGCAATGTTCATCTGAAAAGTTATAGGGAAAAATAGCAAAGGGCAAGGGAGCAACAGTGTTAATTTGTCAGATGGTGCAAGAATATGCAGGCTACACCACTCATGAAGAATCTGGCTCCACTACTCCTCTGATAAAACTATGCTCAAGCCTAGGGCAGCTTTAGGACACAAACAGCAGCCAGTGACTTAAAATAGGGTTTAGTGTGAAGGAATGGTCAGCAGGCAGTCGGATGCCTTTGGACTCCTTTCAATTAACAGCCTTGAGGGACCAAAATCAGCTTGTCTAATGTCTGGATGGGGAGAGCTTGCTCTGGCTGAGGTTGTAATTCCAGGCAAATGGATGATTTCTTTCTTTTTTTGAAATGCATTTGATTGCATTTGCTCTGTTTGAACTATGCATAAATCTGTTATAATAGAGTAACAGCCCAATGCATGTTAAGACCCTGGAGGAATTATGTGTGGAAACTGAATCAAAGACCTCTGGATCATAAAACATAGGGGGTTTCTGGTGAAACCACCATTTAGGTCAGGGTAGCATGTCTACCATTACCATCATATACGGAGGCTATCTGCTAGTGGGAAATGACAAAGTTAGATGTTGTTTTGTGGAACACACAGTTTCCCTTAAGCATATGGTCTTCTGCCGGTGTTCAAGGAAGCTCTGCTTGACAGATAATTAGAAACTTTGTGATGAAGTCTCTGCTCTTTAGGCAAAATAATCATAAAAGTGGTGAATTAACTCCAGCAGCAGAACATCTGGGGGAAAGAAATACTGAATCTTCTGAAACAGTCTACTCTGCATTAAAGTGACCGTTAACAGTGAAGTAATATATTCTTTGCTAAGGAAGACTGTAATACTACCATTTGTCATTCCATAGATGAGGAGAAATGTGTGTGTCTCCTTTGAAAAATAATAGTTTCCCACTTATTAAGATAATAGTGGATCATGAAAGTTGGTATCAGCAGTGCCAAATAGCCAGAGATATTTCAAGTTTGTCCATGGTGCATAGCTTGTTAAATATTTGCAGCTGTTGATAGGATTGACTTCAGAATCTTAAATCTGAGGCTTATTTTTCTCCTCTTCTTAAAAGAAAAGGAGAATAAGAGACAGTAAACTCCTGATTACTTAATGTGAATGACTGCTCATCTCATCAATATTGTAATCTTGCTCTAATGCTCTACATGCACCACTGATAACTGAGGTTAGTGATGTTTTCCAACGAAAAGTGGTGTTTTCAATTTCTTACAATGCCATAAGACAGAAGGAAGGAAATGTTGCCACAGTGTCTAATAATAATTATCTTCTCTTTGGTGAAGAACAGAAATTTGGAATTTCAGACATTTGTCTTTCTGCAGACGTACTTCTTGCAGTATCAGTTTGAATTTGTTTCTTAAATAGATGAAATTGTATGCAGATGACATTTCGAACAAATCACTGGCCTCCATCACAGCTCTGGTTGCAATCTATACCACCTTTTTGGCTGAGCATGTTCCTGTGTAAATGAAACATCTATCTGCAATGGTGATTACATTTTTAAATGTCTCTGTGCCATTGGTAACATTAGTCCCCAATGCTGCTTGAGTGCAAAGAGGAGGGAAAACCACTTGTCTTAAAAAGTGTGGTTGGAAAACTCTTAAAAGAGGTGGCTATGGGAATGGATACCATGGGAGAAACTTCAATGGAATAATCTGAAAGCGACAGAGAATGATGAGGGACAATTTGTCCTTGCCACTTTTAATAAGCATCTCCTTACCCAGTAAGGGATAGTTAACTGCTGAGCAATAGAGAGGACAGCAACTGTCAGTGACTTTGATACTATGCTAATAAATGCGAAAGAAAAAACTGTAAGAATGCTGGCAAGTGTTTACTGTGCCTTGAATAAATAAGCCCTAGCCTACTTTTAAAATACCTGCTTAATAAGTGAATTTTGTCCATTTTATGACTTAAGCAAATCGGGATTCCTGCTAGCAGGGAGAGAAGAAATAGTGCACTTAATTATGTAGTTTAAGGAATAACACTTGTCTCCTTCATATTGGCATGTTTTAAGTGTTGGATATGAAATGTTACCTCAGCTCCCCTAGAGAAAATGTAAACCCCCTGAAATTCAGAAAAAGGTAGGACAGAAATTATAATTTGAGTTCACAATGAACAAATTTTTTGAAATTTTTTTAGGGTGATTATTTAGGAAACCTCCAGGAGTAAAATAGACTCGTATGCCACTTCTGTTCCTGTTACATTTAGTGAGATAGCTCAACAATATTGTTCTTTATAGAACATCCAAAATAACCATTGATATCTCTCTGTTAAAACAGTCTATATTGATTCCTGGTAGGACGCAAGTTTCTTCTTAAATTTCCTTAAAGAGTCACTGATTTCAGATATTCCTAGTATAGGCCATCTTAATAATTTCCTGACTCTTTGCATGTGTAATCTGAATAAAAAGCGGTATATTTAAATCACAGTTTAAAATTTAAACATTCAGTTCCTTGACTCAAACGTTGTAAAGCTGCAAAAAACTGCAACAAGGATTGATGCTTTTTAAGACAGCTTCCCCTGGCTTCCAACTACTAAGACATCCTAGATCTAGCTTTGACCCTGCTGTGCATACAAATGTCTTTCCTTCTTCCCAGCACAGCTCACTGCAAGTACATTATCCTGTCAACACTGCTGGCCATCAAAGGGAAAGGTAGCCCTTACAAATCACTATTAAAGTGAATTCAATTCTTTCCAAATAATTGCATTTTTAAGAATCTTCGTAAGTTTTATTAATGGTTTCAACCTTCAAGCCTTCAGCTGGAAGAGTATGTTACATGGAGTACTCAGAGAATGCAGGCTCCTCTGTAGTGAAAGAAGGTGCTGCAAGAACATGTGTTACATGAGAGAGTCGGGTGAATAAGATGATTAACAAACTAGAGTATCTCTCATATGAGAGCAGAGACTCCAGCCTGGAGAAGAGAAGGCTCAGGAGTAATTTTTTCCATGTATATGAATGCCTGAAGGGAAAGTGCAACAGGCTCTTGTCAGTGTTGCCCAGTGACAGGACCAGAGGCAACAGGCACAAACAAACACAGCAGGTTCCATCTGAACATCAGGAAACATGTTTTTACTGTGACGGTAGCTGAATACTGGGACAGGTTTCCCAGAGACGCTGTGTAGTCTCCATCCTTGGAAATACTCAAAAGCCATCTGGACCAGTCCTGTGTCCAGGAGCAGATCAACCAGCTCTAGATGTCCCTGCTTGAACAGGGGTTGGACCAGATGATCTCCAGAGGTCCATTCAAAAAAAAACCATTCTGTGAGTCTGTGGTTCTGTGGATGTGTTTCAGGAAATCTAAGACAGATGACCAGCAACAGAGCTGCTGTCACAAGTTCACAGGTGCAGCTATAACCAGCAGCTACTTCTACCTCTCTAGGGCAACTCCACCTAACTCACCTTAACCACACAGCATATTTCCCCAGCCTGGTCCCTTCTCTGCTTCTGTTGGACCAGTGGACACAGTGGAGGGATAATTGCCAACAGGAGACAGCAGAGCAAATAACTTGAGTAGCTAGTGATCCTCCTGTATTTTTTTCTTCAGAAATTTTGAGGTTCATGAAACTAATTCAGTGCTTACAGCTATAGGTTAAAGTTTTGAATTTATACTCGTTGAGTTTGCCATTTCTGAATATAAATATGCAATTGTTGATTGATTAATAAAACCAGCTAGTTTATTCCACATACCCACACCCCCATGCTTTTTTAATGTCAAAAGGTTAAGTATTTATCAACCTTGTTTCTTTTTCTGTTGTTTTGGGCATTTCTCCCATATGTGGTTGTATGGTTGGGTTTTTTTTAAACTATTATTTTTTAACTGTATTTGTTGCTCAGATATCTTTTCAGCCACTTAAATTTTCCTCTGGTACTTGCATCCTCCCTCACACTCTCTCAAGGATTTTTGCTCTAGTTCACAGTATTATTTCCACTATTTCATAATGTTTCTATTGCGTAAAATGTCAGGGTAGCCATGCTAAATTTGCTTATACAAGTAAACTTCTCAAGGAAAAAGAGTGGCAATTTCAGTGAATTATTGTGTGATCTAGTCTAGGGGCTTTTCTGAAGCACTAAGAGAAGGGGCAGGGGAAAGTGGATTTATTAGGCAAAAGCAAGCTGAATTCTAGCTGTTGTTAAAAATCCACTCACCTACCAACAATCAGTAACAGAAAATGAACTATTAAGAGTTAGAAATACACAATGAACCAAGGACAACAGAATGGGGTCACTTGGAAGCAATTGGTCAGTGACTCAGGGATTGAAACTGCCCTCCATTGTCAATGAATGGCCCCTGGAGACAGATGCTGTCAGTGTCTCTGGTGCTCGAAGATGCAACTTCACTGCCCTCTGCTCTCCCTCTTTTCATAGGTGTAGTATGTCTTCTTGAAAGCTGGCCTCAAGTCCAGCCATTGTAAATCTCTATCTTGCATCCTACTCTGTTGCTGCACCACAGGTGCTCAAGGGGTGGGTAGGAGCTTCTGGTGAATGACTTTGAGTGAGAGGCAATCAGCAGCATTGCCAAACTGTGCAGGTGGTGCTGGGCTGAACCTGTCACATTTAGAAAGAGCTACACTTGATGGGAGCAGGTGCTGAGCTGGTGGGGACTCTGTCAAATTTAATTTACTGGATGATCTGGCTCAGCAAACATTCAGCATAGATAGATGCTTGTTCCTGCTTAATGTTAAGTAGCTGAGTAAACGCAATAGAAGATCCCCACAAGTGTTAACTAGCTACTGAAAAATAAAAGATCTTGAAATGTCCAGCTGCAGGAAAAATATTTCTACCTATTTTTCTGCTAATGTGTCTAATCTGTACATGGTGTCAAAGCACCATTCGTTCCAAATTACGCAGAAGCTTGAAAATTTCTTAAATGTTTATGTATATATTCCTAAAAAGTCAATCTGTCTACAAAAGTTTAAGTGTGAGCCTAAAAGCCAAAAGTTTGGAGCAAGATTTCCTCTAATTTTTTGAGAATAATTCTATCCAGCAGGTATCCAGCTATCCAGAAAAGCTGCTGAGAATCTTTAAATCAAAGATGCAACTTCACTACCCTCCAGTCTCTCTCTTTTTTTCTTGTGCAGCTCTTTGTAAAGCATTTTTACAAAGTAAAAGTAAACCAGGATTAAAATAGTATTTATTTGGGGGTGGTGGTGGGTGGGGTGGGAAGTATAGATTTGTTTAAGAGGAAATAATCAAATCATAGCTGTACCTGAAAAGCCACAGCAGCAAACTGTGAATATCCTGTCAGTCAGCCTTGTATAACTTAAATTTATCTCTGTGTAAGTTGAACTGTTTATTGTACAAAAAACTTGAAAAGTTTAGGTTTATCCTACAGTAGCATGATATTAAAGACTCATTCCAATTTATTACTTTCTAGTAGATGTTCTGTTCTACTTAAGAGCAAAATCTGCTCCTCAGTGGCCTGTAAGTTAATTTTCTTGAAATATTTTATTTTTTCATTTCTAGTTAATTTCCAGTTACATATATATTGATATGAGAAGATGAGAGTTAAGTACCATTATTAAGTAATACCAAGGCTTTGAAGAGAACTTTAGGATAGTGACAAGGATACAAATTACAACAGCTCCGGTTTTAAATAGTTAATCTTGACAGCCTTTTCCTTAATTTTACCTTCTGACTCTTATCCATCATTTTTGAAGAGTGGAATTTAAATATGAGGCATCTGTACTGTTAGAAAGAGTATTCCATCTGCTGTATCAGATGTGATGCAGTATTCCATGTTTGTCAGATGATTGCAATGATGATGTTTAAAATACATTGCATTACTAATAAAATAGGTATTCTTAGACTACCTGTTATGATCAAAATAAAAATTCCTGTATGTGGCTATTGTAACACTTTTAAATGACATAGCCTTTAAGTACTTGAAGTGGGGGTTTGGCAGTTAATGTGTGAATGTGTTCAGGCATTCTCTTCCAATCTCCTTTAGAATGATAATAATAATAATCATAATAACAGCACCACCACCACCACACTTCTTTTATACTTTAATACCTTTTTAACACTTTGAAAAGGAAATTTAGAGTGGCATAGTTTAATATTGCAAACACTTTATATTAATAATTCATACTTAAGTATCTGCCATTCTGCTGTGGATGATCAGAAAATCAATGTTATGATTATGCAAGTAAACAATTGCACAACATTTCTTTCCAGTTTGAATGTGACACTTCATCATGAGGTGTTTGAGAATCAAGTTTTTATATCATGCTGGCATTCCCTGGAAGATAACAAATTACAGTTAGATTGTTTTAAGTCTGGCTTCTTTGTTTTTTATAAAAGTCCATCCATAGTTCATTGTCCATGGCGTTAATCTAACTTTTGCCTGCAGCACAATACATTTGGTCCTGTTACCCACTACATGTCCATTTAACAATTAAGAAATTCTTAGTCAAGTATAACTTGCAAAATTATTTCTGTTGCTGCTGTCTCCTTTATATTCATATTCTGACGGTCTGTAATAAATGGCTGTTGAAATTTTAATAGTCAAGGTATCAGCTTTTTCTATGCATATGGAACAATTAGCACAGTTTGTATTAAGAAAAAAAGCTAATATTCAGACTCACTATTAGTTTTACCTGGAGCATTAGCAAGCAAAACATAACTGTAAGGCATTAAAACATTAAATTTACTTTGCATGTCCATGTAATTTTAGATCCTTTAGGGTTTGGGTCCCGCCCCGTCCCGTGTCCGTCCCCCCCCCCATTATGTAAGATACTGAACTGTTGCAGATTCCTGCTTTGTCAGGAGTTTCTCTGGATAACTATTTAGAATTGCATTCTAAAGTAATGACAGAAAGCCTTCCTGTTACCATTTTCCAAAATACTCCTTTTGTGTGTGTTGTCTTCTTTTCTCTCTTTTGTTGTTGTAATTTGCTTTGGAAAAATCACTTGGGACAGTCTCCAGTGAAATGTAACACCGGCTACTTGGAAAAATCTTGCACTTGACCCTCAGTAGAGGAATTGATATGTGTTGTTATGAGGAATAAATCTGAATATATCTTGCATGAATTCCTTAAAAGAATGTTTTGGTCATTTATGGGTACCTACCTGTGCAGTTTTCAATAAGTAACAGGCTTAGATTCACTGGATACAAAAGTCCCTCCCTTCTAAAATCCTGCTGTTGGACCTTGTAACAGTTTTAATTGCAATATCAATCAATTAAGTCTGTCACTACCTGAAAATATCATTATGCCTGACTGGCTCTGAGAGGAAGCTATCATTGGTGAGGAAGCTGGCAAAAGGCTGACTTTTGTTTTAGAAGATCAGAGAACACATGTTTTCAAGAAGAGTTTAAAATTCACTGTGTAAAAACCTAGGTGTATATTTGCTTTACAGAAAATATTTCAAGAAAATACTTCTGCTTTTTACAAGTTCACAAGAGTCCACAAATTTTTACTCTTTATTATTTGTTTTAAAAGACAAGATAAATGTATATGCATTTTTTAGTGAACTGAAAACATGTTACCTTTTAGCTTAAACTGGCAACCCCTTGTATCAATATAGGCTGGGGGATGAAGGGATTGAGAGCACCTCAGTGGATAAAGACATGGGGGTGTACAGGTGGATGAAAAGCTAGACATAAGCTGACAACGTGTGCTTGCAGCCCAGAAAGCCAGCTGTATTCTGGGGTGCATCAAAAGAAGAGTGAGTAGCCAGCAGGTCAAAGGAGGGGACTCTGCCCCTCTGCCCTGGTGACACCCCACCTGGAATACTGCATTCAGCTCTGAAGCCCTTAGCACAGGAAAGACATGGACCTGTTGGAGCAGGTCCAGAGGAGGGCCACAGAAATTATCAGAGGGATGGAACACCGCTCCTGTGCAGAAAGGCTGAGACAGCTGGGATTGTTCAGCTTGAAAAGAATGTTCTGGGCAGACCTTATTGCTGCCTCTCAGTACTTAAAAGGGGTTTATAAGAAAGATGGGGACCAACTTTTTAGCAGGCCTGTTGCAATAGGACAAGATGTAATGGTTTTAAACTAAAAGAGGGTAGATTTAGAATAGAGAGAAGGAAAAAAATTTTTACACTCAGGGTGGTACACACTGACACTGGCACAGGTTGCCAAGAGAGGTGGTAGGTACCCCATCCCTCGAAATGTTCAAGGTCAGGTTGGACAGAGCTCTGAGCAACCTGATTGATTTGAAGATGTCTGCTCATTGCAGGGAGGTTGGACTAGATGACCTGTAAAGGTCCCTTCCAACCCAATCAGTTCTATAATTCGATGATTATTGTAACATTTCAAGTTTAAAATTATATTAATCTCATGGTACAATTAAGATGCAGAAGAAATACAGACATATTAACACTGTAGATCTGACATCTTAAGCTTTGCTCTCCTGAATCTTGAAGCAAATATTTAATCAGATAATTATTTAGATTAACTCTTGAGATAATTCAATTAGCCAGCTGTAATGATTGACAGCTTATTCTAACCATGACTTTCTTGCAACAGGCCTTGAGGATGAAGGACATTTAGCAATGTGACTTCTTATTATAACCCCACATATAACAGCAAAGCCAATCTAAAGATGCACTCTGATGGACCAACAGATATAATTTATTTTGATGGGTCTGAACATGGCATGCAAACATCATGGAGCAGAATTGACAGAGGAATCATTTATAGTGACAATATTATAGCAGCCTGTATTGTGAAATCTGGTTAGAAAAAAGAAGAATCTCTGTTTTATGTTCAGCTGGTTTCTTGTGTTCCTTGTAACTGTATCACTCTGTAGTTCCATTGTTTTTTTGTTTGTTGTTTCCTTTTTTAAGTATTCCACTTTTGTAACACTAGAAAAACTGTAGCTTGTTAGAAACAAGTTATGTGTGAAGAACATGAGGAGGTTATTTTAAAATACCTGAAAACCTGAAGATTTTGTCTCTACTAGGTAAACATTTTCAAGCAGGATGTTTGAAAGATTTATTAGCATATAGTTCCCTCTTTATCACACACGTTGAGAGTCTTCCCTAAGGAAACTGACCAAGTAAATTTTCAGTGTGCTGCAGATAGTCCTACACATGACTACATACGCTTCATAGACACTTACTTGGAGAGATTCTTTAAAATATGATCTAAAATGTCAGAGGCATAAATAATCACATAAAGCAACATCTTGCCTTCAAATGATGGAGTATTTAGTCATATTTTGTTTTCTGTTTATTAAACTTCTTATGTAAAAAATTCTCACATTGTTACATGAATAGTTTGTGTAGCTGTGACAGCAAAGATGCTAGTTTAAAAAAAGACTAGAGACTGCTGAAGAACCTGAGACCAAAGTCTGAGACACTGAGAGAGAGAGTTCCGGTTTTAAACTTACTAGCTTCTACAAAAGCTTTCACCACCTCGGCTGCTATATGGGCTGTTTTTGCCTTCCTAAAGGGAAGATATAAGTAGGTGTAAAGTAGGTGTAAGACAAACAGATGTATCCTTTCTCCAGTGACTCACCTCCTTTTGGCCACAGAAGCTGCAGGGAGAAGCTACAATGGCTTTCTGGAATGGAAATGTGGTGTTGTGTAGAGCCACAGAGTAGCATCCCTTCTTTTCTGGGACCATTGTGAGGAAGTCAGCTGAAAAGGCAGACTTTTGGTTACCTGTCTAAGGGTTTCCAGAGAGGCCTGGCACTGTCAAAGGGAAGAGTTTAGTGTAAAAACCTATTTACTATGGTCCTGTTTTACAAGTCATATTTTATCTGCAAAAAGCATAGCAGCAGGGGCCTGTGAAGATGTCTTTCTCAGGTTTTCTCAGCTCTGTCACTCTGGGAAAGTTGATTTCAAGGCTTTCCAGATAATGTGACATTATGTAGCTACTTTCATATGTGAGTTACTGCTGGAGATAATCTTTATTTTGTTTCTTATAGGTTTCTCAACTCTTCCTGACTATATGTCTACCTTCTTATTTTCAGGGGAGGAAATGTCATAAATTAATCCTTATGCTTTCCCAAATTGTTTCAAAGTCCTAAGCAGCTTCTGGACAGACATCACACATACATAGAAATATATGTATCTGCATCTCTAAAAGCAAGGATAAAAGTTCTTTTTGGTCAGACAAACAAAGAAATCTTGTGATCCTAGTTAATGCCAACTTTCAACAATATGTGTTGAATTCTCAGATTGTATTCTAAGATTCTAGATTGTGGTCTAAGTTTCATTGAAAGTTCAAGTAAAAGTATATATTTAACTTTAGTTTTAAAAGGTACTTTTTTAAGCAGTTCCCACTGACAGGATCTCTCAACAAATACTCTGACAAAATGTAGTTTACTAAAAAATTCCCATCTCTGAGATTGGTCTATTTCTGTAGTTTTCCCAAAACTAAAAGCAGTTGAAGAGTTTACAAAAAAAAGTTTACAAACTATTTTACATAGGGAAATTATTAAGAAACTTTGAATTTCTTTCTTGGGTGACATATATATTGAGACTGTAGCTGTTTTATCAGACATGACAAGTGGAGGACTATTTGAAGTTCTCCCTAACCAGTAACTAAGAAGGAGATAAACCCTTCTAAAATGATTTCTCACAGTTTGCTTCCTACCATACAATAATATGAGCTTCCATGATAAGGTCTTAATACAAGGTCAAAGCAAAACCTTAAGAAAAGTGAGGAATCTGTACCTTAAAAGATTTTTCCTTGCTAGTCATAACAGCATATCAGTGACAAAGAACAGAATAAAAAGTAGGAGTTACAAAGTTGGTTTGGTTTGTTTAGTGTATTTTCTTGCCATAAAGACTATTTTCTATTGAAATGTGAAGATCCAAGAAGCTACAGTGTCAGTCATTTACTCCTTTTATTAAATTAAGAAACAAGGTTAAAAAAGTAAGAAGAATGTCAACATCCTGGGAGGAGCATGCTGTAGTCAGGACGATGCACCTTTGTTACAAACATCAGTAACTCTGGCATGCATGCCTTCAGTGAAGGCAGTCAATCTGGGAAAAAAAGATTTGAAACTAATATTTTATATTCCCTTTTCCCTTTTTTTCACATGAAGCATACTTATCTGAGATTAACAGTTTATGTCATCACTAGGGGATAATATATTTCTACTGGAACCAGGTTTGGACTCATATAAACCAATGCCCTATCTGTGCTTTACACAAGACAAAACAGAATCAACCTTTTCTGTTTACCAAATACAGAGCTTCTAAGTACTTACAAAGTAAAGCAAGTTGTAATTAACACTATTTACCAAAATCAGGCTTGTTTCAACACATACATTTGTTTTGAGTTGTATTATTGACATTACTTCTTGCATAGCTGTACTTGCAATTTCCTTTCTAATTAACTCCCATTTTCAAAAGACAATAAATCACTTATGTTAAGAGAGGAAATCCTTGTTTTTATAAAAACCTTCTGTCAGTAGAGGTGACTACTTGAATATAACGTATAGAGTCATTTCATTGCCTTTAATAACTGTTCTCATGGGAAATAACTGCATTGACACAGGAAATTCAAGTAAAGCATCATAATTGTTGAAAAAGGAAAATTACAAGCATACTAACCTTGGGGTGCAGGCACAGACTAGCAAGTAAAGCAGTAACCTAAGAAGCCTGGATTTTATTCTCAGTTGGGGAACATTTTTCACATCATGTTTTTTCATTGTTCACTTGTGTAAACTTGAAGTTCCTATGATGATGTAATACTTAGTACTTAAAGGACTGCCTATAATATTCCCAGTGAGATACTAGCACTGATTGCCCCATTTCCCCCCCTCTATGTTAATGCAAAAGAAAGAAAGAAACAAACAAAACAAAAAAAACCAACAACAACAACAAAAAAACCCAAACCCAAACAAAACCCAAGTCTTAATAAATGTCTTGTATAACTACATGTTGGTATTTTCTATTTCAGAAAATAATTACTTAATTTCTTTTATTTTGATTCATTATATTCACCACTTGGTGCTTTTGCATATATTCTAGCAACATATATGTAGAGTGTATAATTTGTTAAAATATTATTTTTAAGAAAAATATTATGCTGGTTTTCTGATAATTTTGGCAGTAGGAAAGCTGTGACAAAGAACTTGTTCTTATCTTTACAGACTGAACAACAGTCTAACCTAGAAGGAGAGCTACTACATGAAAACAAGATGCTAGTGTGTAATAGTGTAGGAAGAGATAATTTTTGGAAAAATAACAAACTCTCTACATGAGCTGCATTACAATCATTGATTGTGTTAGTAACAGAATTGCTATACAAGAACAGACTTATCATAATACCTCAATATCATCTCCAGTTTTGGGACCCTGATACAAGAAAGACAACAATGAACCTCAGGGTGATTAGCAGAGAGCCCCCAGGATGGTGCAGGGTTGGAGCACTTGCTTAGTTGGGGAGAGGATGAGGGCTGGTTCACCCTAGATTGGGCATAGCTTTGGAGGCACCTAACACCAGTTTCCCCCCCCACCCACACCCACCCCCCCCAGTGACTGCAGAGAGGCTGAGGAGACAGGGACAGGGTCTTTATAGCTGTGCCTAGTGTGAGGAAGAGGAACAATGGATATAAACTGAGACAGGAGATGTTCAGGCTAGATATAAAGAAAAGCTTTTCCTACCTGACGATGGCACAGCAGTGGGAAAGGCTGCCCAGAGAGGCTGCACATCATTGGAGTCCAAAACCTCCATCACTGGTGGTTTTCAAGACACAGTTGGAGAAAGCAACTGGATGTCTGACCTCAGAAGTGATCCTGCTGTGAGCAGGAGTTTAGATTAGAGACCTGAGCTCCCTTCTCACCTGAGTTATTGTACAGCTCTATTCCACATATTGTCCATACCTCTTATTGTCTAGCAGATAATTTTAAGCTTTGCTATCTACTGCCTACCTCAAATTGCTCAATTAGTAGAACAGATCCAAAATGTAATCTGTTCAACACAAATTATTTAGCAAAGATCTTTTTTTTCAAGGGAACAAGAAAAGAATCATAGCTAAATAAGATTAAAACCTGCAAATATTAGGATACTTTCAAATAATCTTGAGACATTGGACCACTGTTCTGCAATTTCAGTACTGTAATTTGACAAGTACATTGCAATTTATGATATTTTGAAAATTATAAAAACAGAAATTTCAGATTTTACATTATAATTATGTCACTTTTGTATGAATGTTGTATCCTGTGCGATAGAAAAAACAGCTTTCAAGCAAATCACATAACATTTATACTTTAAAATAGCAAAGATTGCTTTACAAATGCTTTATTGGTGATCTCACAGGATGAAATCTTTTCCACATCCATTTGCTTAGTTTTTTTAAATGCATCCATTGATGATTCAATGTCTTTACAAAAACAACTGATTCATAAGACCAAAATTGACCTAGAAAGCATTTGAAATTATTTAAGTATTCTTTATGAATAAGATAGTTCTTTGAATGCTTGGAATGCAGATTCTTTTTAGTTCTTTTACTGGCACGCAAAATATTTGGAATTGGTATAGTGTCTATTTTTTCAATATGACCAGTGATAAAACTTTTTGAACTTTCTAATATGGGTAATACCAATGAAATAAGCCAGCAAGTGTACAAAGAGTTAGTCTGTCTTTGTAAAGATAATTTGTTAGAAGGTACTATGGTAAATGCAAACAGGTATAGTTCATATATGAGCAGTTTTGGCTTGTCAGAACAAATAAAACTAGATGATAGAAGGAATGGGAATACTCTGGACATGCAGCTTTTAGTTATAATTACTTGCAACATACCCCTTAGATATTGCACACACAATGTTTGGTGTTACAATATTTTCGTATTGAAACAGAAATTTTATAATATTTCAGAAAAATATGGACATATCTTGTTTTTCCCATGCTCTATGACAGGTTCAGCTGTATTTAGGTCTCTTCTGCCAGAAACAGTAAGGATAAATAAGCAACAGGGTATTAAACTTTTTGTGCTGCCATCTTTTTTCCCATCTAAGTTAATTGCTGTGAGTGCTGTCCAAAATGAGCATGAAGGATTGTCCTGTGTCTTCTTCCTTTTTGGAAAAATTGTGTGTCTTGTGTCTCACCTCTGTCATGTCTCAGCTTCAGCTCAGTCTTCCTCTTGCATAACCATATTTAGTACCCTACTCATTGTAGCTGCTTTCTTATGTTTTCCAGTTGGTCCACTTTATCTTTGAAGTTCAGCACTAAAACGAGGTGCTTGAAATGAGTTTTTGAAGGGCTGCTAAGAACAGAAGAGTTATTTTTAACTTTTACAGACAATGCTTCTCTATATACAAACGTACTATACATATGTAAATATTTTTATATATTCATATATATCTCCAAGCATATATTTGCTTTTTTGCAAAAGCATGAAGTTAACTTACAAGAATTTAATAAAGAATAGAATAAAGTTGAAAAGCATGATGTTAAAAGAATGAGTCCATTCAACTAATGATCTGTAAAATCTCTTTCATGCTGCTGCTGATCTATATTTTTGAAGTCTGACTCCTGATGATGAGAAATTTAGCATGTTTGACAGTATTTGTTCTGGCCTGTGCATGTTCAAAGGAAAAAGATCCATGCTTTTTTATTTCTCTCTTCTCCAGCAACAGGTAGAGTACTTGGAGTTCATCAGACTTTGAACCCAACTGTTTGAGCTGTATTTTTGTTTGTATTTTAAAACACAGTAATTTATCCAACAAAGAAAGAACACATTTTAAAGCAAACTAATATTTATCCAATTGCTTTTTCGTAGAGATAGGACTCAGCCTTTGATATACATTTTCTTTAACATTTTCTAGGTTTATTGTATTCAATTTTGGTTTTCTTTTTTGAATCTGACATCTCTGGGACCTATGTATTCTTTTCTCTGTAGGACTATATATTAGACTATATTGCTAAAATGAAAGCAAATTAGTATATCCCCATCAAGAAAAAATACGTATATCCCTTGAATTTACTAAACCTGTAGTAACTTCCTTTTGTATTGTAATACTTCTCCCACAGTTAATAAGTTGCTTTAGTAGCAATAAAAGGAGGAAGAAAGGAGAAAGAAGGAAGCAAGAAAAGAAAGTTTTAATTGAATATATAGGTGTATATGTTAGGTTTATGTCTTGATATTAATTTAATGGAAGGCCTTTGCTTGGATTAGCACACTAAATTATCAGTTGAAGTGTATGATTTCAGTTTTAGTTTCAAGAAATACCTGCTGCCGGTAATATTTAGTATCAAGAACACCCTTAGTGTCAGATATTTAATTCCTATATTGAACATGTGATTTACAATTCAAAATGTGAGACTTTAATAGATCAACTTGCTACTTGTAACTGTGCTTTGGAATTTCTGTATGATTTTATGCAAGCATGGCAACCTTTACATGACTCCATTTTTTCTGCATACAATAGAGTACTTTCAAGTGGCGGGTATTAAATCAAATTGCCATAGCTATACTACTCATAAAAGCTGTAGGAACCTCTAAGCTTTCCAGACTGTCATAAAAATGGATCCACCTGGAATTCTCTCCAAACACTACAGGGTTAAGAGATGCTTCAAAGTCTGGTAAATTACCTGTTATCCCTGCACTTCCTGTGTATCTGTCAACTCTGGTTTAAGTATATGTGAACAAAAAGAAGCTGCACAAAGAAATGAGCACTATCAAGTAGAAAATTTGCAACCAGTCTCATCCTCAGGTAGAAATACTGAGTTTGTTCTAAATGATAATTGTCTTTTTCCTGTTGTTGTTCATGTAGATATGTGAAGTTGTCTATTTATACACTTATGTTTATAAACACATATTGGTTTGGAATGCAAATATGATACATTTAGGAATTTATATCAGTATTGCTCATTATGGTCAAATAAATGTTAACTATTATAAAGGTCATAGTAGAGTTCAGAGAAATACCTTACTCTACTGTTGTGACAGGTTCCTTTTTTTGATTACTCTATAGATTGTCTTCCAGTGCTTTCTGTTATGAAATGTGTGACCTGTATATTCACAGGTTGATTTTTTTTCCCACTGACTTGACATTCCTGGACCATGAGTTCTATTTTTTCAAAAGTATGAAAAGTTGCCAGGATTAATCTTCCCAGGGGAAGGGACAAGTTGAAGGATTTCAGAAGAGGCTTTAAATTTTATCCAGCTCTTGTCAATAGAGGCCTTTCCAAGATCTTCCCAGAAGCATTAGGCTATTTTTAAAAGTATCAACTGAATGAGTAATTTTAAACTTGTTCAAAATGTTGGGGGGGGGGAGAAAAAGAAAACAACCCCAAAACCCAAACCACTATTTCCACATAGTATTGGTAGACCAAATCTTAAACAATGAACAGATTTCTTACAGGATTTGCTTTGTCATGACAGGTCTTTACCTGTGGCCTCTTGGAGAAATCCTACCTCCACACGATATTAATGAAAACCCCACCCATAGAACAAAGGTGTTTTGTAGGTATCTTTTTTCTTGAGTTTATATTTTTATATCATGAATATCACAAATGTCTTTTCATGAAGAAACTTGACTTGTTTGTACAGCTATATTGTTATCTGTTCCAGTTAAGGTGCTCATAAAGGTTTTGGTAATTTGTTCTCTTATTCTGAAAAAAATTCCTTTTCATTTAATTTAAAGTTTATGTACAACTGCATGCACAGATTACTGTTTGTCCAATGGCAAACATGCCAGACAACAACAACAAAGAATTCTTTGTGCCTCCCACCCCAAATAATTTTGATCAATTGGGCAAATCATACATACAGTTTGGTTGTCTCAAATCACACAATTTTTTCTGTGAATACACTTTGTATAAGACAAGATAAGCCTGTTTCTAAACCTTGCATTCAAATATTAAAAACTCAAGTGTGTAATAGGTAATGTCAATTTTAGTCATGCTCATGAAAAAGACATTATGACACTAGTCAAAAAAACTGATCATTAATTTAGCATAAATGTGTTTTGGTGAAATAATTCTTAAATTCCTGTGGACCCAATGGAAAAGGCAGGCCTACTTCAGCTTTCTCAGTTCTGTAGTGAATTTGAATTACAAAATCTTTCATGTACAATCTTCATTGTCTAAATTTCTTACAGTGTTTTAGTCCCAAACAGTATTTAAAATCCTGTTTATAAAAAGTAGTTAAAATGCCTAGATCTTGGAGCGCTTTAGAAAATATAATTAGATATATTGTTGGCTAACATTGGATAATGTTGGTTATTGACAATGACTGCATCATTTTGCACGCTGATATATGAACTCACAGTTATAAAAGCATTTCTGTAAAGATTTTTTCTTTCCTTTTGCACTGTTACGTGCCTTAAACCAACTGTTTACTAAGGTGACTTCTCTATGAGAATTCTGCTGTTCCTATTAATGAGATTTTCTCCTTCACAACCTAAAGCCATCAAAATCTCTTTTAAAAAGTTACTGTTACTGCCAGCAGCCATGAAATAACTCACAACCCTCCCCAGAAAACTATTACAATGTATTTATCTCCTAATTTGAAGAAGGAAGGATTATGTATAATTCCCTATATTCTGCATGTAACCTAAGAAAGATTATGCCATTCTCTGTGTGTATTTCCTATCACACTGAAGTACCCTGCGGGTTAAATTCACCTGCTGACAAGGAGTTGCAGACCAAAGACCTGCTTAATTGCTCATACTAAATAGCCATATTTCTAGTATACATGTAAGAGATTTTAATTAGACAATTATATATAGAATCTTTAGCAGAGTTTGTAAACCATTGCTATCAATTATTAAAAATCCTTAACTGACACAAAGATGCTACATTGGTTTGATGTGAGAGAATAGGGCTAAGCATGTATAACAGACTGTGTGAAGGACTTTGCCAGTATTTGTGAGAACCTGAAGTGTTGTTCAATGTGTACTTTACATCTTAGCACTTCATTTGTCAAAGTCATTTAGAGGAAAGGTAATAATCCACACTCTAAATAACCTGAAAAAAAAAATTACCTAAGGGGAAGGCAGAGAAAGTTAAGCTTACCTTTGAGACCAGATAATTCCCAAACTCATAGGCTTGCATTCTTTCATTTCTTCTCATTTATTTGCTTGTTATGTTTGTTCAAATCTTTGAAAAACTCAGATAGTTGTTTGCACTAAGTATCTTACATAATTTTATTTCCTTGTTTGGTACTAATGTATGACAGCCATTTTTCCACTTCATTAAAGAAGTCATATTGAATGAACTTTTCTGGTACGTATGTAGAGTACGCAGACTTTTAACAGGCTGAAGAATTCCTGCAAAGCCCAGCACTCCTCAGCACCCCAACCTGTTTTTCATGTTCACCATACGCACAGGTAAAAACCTGTGGTGGGTTGACCCTGGCTGGATGCGATGTGCCCACGAAACATGCTGTAGCAGGACAAGGGAGAGAAAATATAAATGAAAAACAAACAAAAGGCTCATGGGTAAAGGTAAGGAGAGGGAGGGATCACTCTTACCATCACAGGCAAAACAGATCTGACATTGGGAAAATAGTTGAATTTATTATGAATTAGATCAGAGTAGGATAAGGAGAAATAAAAGCAAGTCTTAAAAAAACCCACAAACCAAACTTGCCCCCCCCCCCCCCCCCCCCCCTTCTTCCCAGGCTTAATTCACTCCTGATTCTCTACCACCTCTCCCCAAGTGGCACAGGAGCACAGGGAATGCAGGGGTTGCAGTCAGTTCATCACATGTTGTCTCAGCCACTCCTTCCTCCTTAGGGGGAGGAATCTTCACACTCTTCCCCTGCTCCAGCATTGGTCCCCTGCGGGGTCACAAGTTCTCCCAGCAAACCTGCTCCAGTATGGGCTCCTCTTTCCATGAGCCCATTGGTCCCACTAGGAGCCTGTTGTAGTATGGGGTTCTCCACTGGGTCACAGCCTCCTTTGGGTCCATCCACTGGTGCTGGTGTGGGGCCCTGCATGGGCTGCACATGGGTGTCTCCACCATGGACCTCCACGGGCTGTGGGGACACAGCCTGCCTCACCATGGTCTTCACCATGGGCTGCAGGGGAATCTCTGCTCTGGTGCCTGGAGCCCCTCCTCCTCTTCCTTCTTCACTGTCATTACTGTCTGCAGAGTTCTCTCACATATTTTCACTCCTCTCCTCCAGCTGCTGTTGTGCAGGTTTTCCCCCCTTCTTAAAGATGTTATCCCAGATGCACTGCCACTGTGGCTGATGGGCTGAGCTTCAGCCAGTGGTGGTTCCGTGTGGGAGCCAGCTGGCACTGGCTTTATTGATGTGGTGGAAGCTTCTAGCAGCTTCTTGGAGAAGCCACCCCTGTAGCCTCCCTGTTACCAGAACCTTGCCAAAAAAACCCCAACACAAACGCAAAAGTTTTCCAAGAAAAGTTTAAAGAAGGATTAGGCTACAAGTGCAACTGGGGTGATATGGTGCAATTACTCATAATTTGTGGTCTCATTCTCTGAAAGAAATCGTTTAGTCATTGGTGGGTTTCTCCTTGAAAAGTGCCTGTTGCAGAAGGAAAGGAAACCAATCTGACTATTTTTTCCCAAGTTAAAACTTTAATGAATGTAATTATATAGGATAATATCTTATTTTATATATATATATAAAGAAACTGTTACTGAACAATCTCTCTATAGGTACCTGTGCAGAGCACTTCTTGTTTTGCCATCATTAACCTCAGCTGCTCTCCAGTGTTATCAGTTCTGTGCTTTCAAACTAATTTGCCTTTGCTATCCACATATATACTGTCTTGATATATTTCCTTAACTTGTGTTGCTGTACCCTCCCTGCTGTATTCATGGAATCTCTCACCTGTCTCCTTTTCAGGGATTTTTCTTTCATGGTATGCATGACAGTATGAAATGGTTTTATTTGTGTATTTCAGTGAATGCAAACAGTATGAACTGGTTTTATTTGTGTATTTCAGTGAATGCAGCATCTGCCTTGTGTTTAGAAGTGCTTTTTAGTGAATATTTCCTTTCAGGTTAATATACTATAACTTTGATTCAAAACTTTAATTTGTGTGAAGTGGCTTAACTACCGTTAAGAAAGAGAGAATTTCTTATAAAGTATTACATTTGCATATCATAGTGCATTCTTTTTTTAATCTGCTTGCTTTCTAGATGTATAGAAACAAAACTTATTATTGCTCAGTCTTTACTGGCAACTTCTGCTGCTTTACTATCCCAGATAAACTACTAATTTGAATTAGAATTTGTTTTACATTGTTATGATTAGTGATGATGTAGTTATCAGTGGAATTCCATAAAGTTTGTGTTCCTGCTGGTTCCTCTTATACAAACCAAACAAAACTAGAGAAAGGAAAAAGAACTGTGGGTAGTTTGTACATCAGTTATCAACATCAATAAAGCTTACAAGGTGTGTTTTAGTACTTCTGAGCACTTTTTTGCCAAACACCTTCAGCACAGAAACTGATTATTGTGTCAAAAGTCATAAGAAGCTGCACAAATGTTGCAAGCTGTGCAAAGATGTTTTGAATTACCTTATACAGATTATTTTTATTGATGGCTTGTTAATTTAACTTATTTCAAACTGATTAAATGCTAGATGTATTAACACTCCAATTAGATCTTTGTTGCTGATGCGGACATTTAGTTGCACCTTACTTTTCAGTGATATAGTGGTATATAGAGTCCTAGAATAAGCGGCAATTCCAATTTACTATTAATTTGAACCTGGTGTGTTCAGGAATTGTCATATGATAGATATGACTAGGCATAATAATTCATTCTTCTATACACTGCTCTGTTTCTAAGCTTGGAAAGTGTGAATTCTATTAAAGATCAGAAAAAAAGATTTTAAGGATTGTGTCTGCTTTGTGAGTAATCTCTGTGGGTCATTAGTTACTTTCCTAAAGTACTTCTTGTTTTCTGTTAGGTAGAAACATGAGTATTCAATGGTCCTTTTCTGTGCATTTCTATCTTTGGTGTATCCTTAAGTGTGTGTAATCAAGTACAGATCTGTCTCAAGCTTCTGAGAGTTGTGGCTTGGGTAATAATCCTTACTTATTTCTAGAGCTGTTTAACTGTTGTGCAAATCAAAGAACTGTATTTCAAAACAGATTTATTTACTTCTGTTCCATTACAAAAGAGTACTTTGTTCTGTTTTATTAATATTAACTATAAGAAGCATGAGTGATTATCTTTCTCAAGGTGGCAATGGAAGTTCTTGTCTTTTTTCACATCTTGGACATAATACTTACTCAGAAGATAATAATTTGGGCCTCAGCAAAAAAAAAAACAAAAAAACAATCAGCTAACAGAATTAACTACCCTACAAGAATTCTTTCTGAAATACCTAAAGCTTTTAATGCATTTAGTCCATAAGCATCAACTAGTTGTCAAGCACATCTTATGACACATATTTGAACAGCAATTGTGCTCTGATGCTCTTTAGCTTGTGGAGATTTTCCTCCCTCCTACTCACTGATAGCTACAGGGTAGGTACAGGAACTTCTTGTTCTGAGATGTACTTCATGCTCTGGTGTATACTCCGTCTTTCAGGGTGCTGCTGATTTTGGTACATTACTACCTTAGTGCAGCAGAGAAACAGCACTCTGAAAGATTTTACTGATGTTATGCAGTTCTGGGGAGGCTGACTCTAGTGTCCCCAGGACGAAAGACACCTTTGGAAAAACACGCATTTCTTTTGACGGTTCTTCTTCGGAGGTATAAACTAACAGAGTACTAATAAATCAGGTAGTTTCTGGCAATAGAGATGTTATGTCAAGGAAAAAGACAGTAAAATTGACTTTCTAAAGCAATGTATTTCTGTTCATTCAAGGGAAATCTATTTTCCTTCTGCACCAGTTTTACTGATGGCTTATTTTAATTTCATGTTTCCTGCTCTTCAGCCTATATGTTTCAAGGAGTGATTCTTCAGAGACAGCTTGATTTTTTAATAGATGGTCTGGTGATGTTTCTACTGAAAGTGCTGCTGCTAGAAATATCTTCTTGCTTACAGTTCAGGGAAAGCTGGTACACAATACCCTGACTTCATTCTATATCTGATTTCACTCTGTAGTAGTTCCTATTCATTGTTTTTCTTATTAACTTTAGATAAGATAGGAACGCAAGCTGGAAGCACAGTATTTTCCCCAAGATTTTTCCCTTTGGATGTAATTTACTGAGTTTAATAAAAGCTAAATGTGAGAACAAATTATTATATGCCTTTCTGTTATCAGGTCATCAGAAGTTTATTGTAATTTAGCTTTTCCCCATTGTGTGCTTCAGATGTACTTTTTCAAAATTTCTGTTCTTTCTTTATGATGCAGAGTGAGTCTGAACAGTAGCGTGCAACTGTGGAGACAGACCTGAAAGCTTCCCTTGAGGGATGTCAACGTCAGGTGGTTAAGACTTAAGTGTGTCCCAGTGTTGCCAAGGAACAGCATAACATCTACTTGTGCAGGAGGTTGATGCATGTGTATGGCACTTCACAGGGAGGGGAGAACTTTGCTTCTCTACACAGGATGCTTTGGGCAAATTGACACACTGTAAATTTAACTTTTTTGGTGATTAAGGCAGTTCTCTGTTGTGTAGTATCATTCTTTTCCAAAAGAGAACTCTCTCAGGAACACAAGGAGAAATGTCACCAAGGTCCTTGTGCTTCTTGTTCCCTTTTGCCTTGCTCAGACTGACTAATTTTTCCTAAGCTTCCTCCCAGTGGTGGCTGGAAAGACTGATTGGAAAGATACTGCCTGAGGTTGTGCTTTGGACTGGTGTGGCTCAAAGATCATCCTCTTTCTCATTTTCCCTTTGTCAAAAGTGAATCTAGACCACCTCAGACACATCTTGCAAAAAGTACCTTCATGCAAAAAGTTTATTTGAAAATCCAGAGGAAAAAAGCAAACATGAATAAATACCATATGCAGCTTACTATCTGGATAATGGTGTCTATTTGTGTCAGTCTCACGATAGCTATCTATCTATCTGGCTGTGTCTTTCAAAAAAAAATGCTGTCATGTGCATGCTTATCTTTGTCAAGGCTACCTTTTCTACCTTCCAGTGAGAACCGGAGACTCACGAGAGGAGTCTCTTTGCAGTAGTTAGGAATCTTTCTATTTCATAGCCTCTGGCAGGCGTAATACAATTGGCCCAAGTACATGAATAACAGGAGTTTTGTTTGTTTCTTTTCGTTTTGGAGGGCACCAGTGCTTCTTTTCTAATATGGTCTTTTTTTGCGTTTCTTGGTATCTTAGCAAAATGCACACTTTCTTTAGGAGGACTTTTGCTGAAATGCTGCAAAAAAATCTGTGTAGAAAGAATTATTTTATTTATACCAAACACTTAGTTTAATGCCATTTTCTATATTCAAATCTGATCAAAAGACTAGATTTGTGTGTACCTGTTTTCAGTGGGTAGCTATTTAAGTCTTCCCTTTTTACTTACCTATAGTTGTATTACACTTGTGGCATTTATTTTCCTGGCTATTAGCTGAACACTTTTGTGCTGGCAGCCAAGGACTGGTGGATTATGGGAACACATAAGTGGAGAAAACCTTCTGAAGTCTTTAGCTACCAAATGGTAAATAGTTTTAATAAACTGAATGATTTTCAAATTAAAAGTAAGCTTTTTAGACTTGCTCTTTCTGATGGGAAGCTGATGCAAAAACTCCTTTGTCTGTTACTAAACCAAACTTACCCATGCTCATTTGTGCCAATCCTGCCATCAAGTATAGTTAAGTGTTTCATACCCCCATTCCTGTCTCCTATCTTCTTCACAAGGAAAAATGATATCTCTTCTGCTAAACTCTTAGTTTATCTCCAAGTGACAAATGCAGTTATGTGAGCTAGCCTGATGCCAGAGACCTGTACCAATTACCTCTATCAGAGGCGATTACTAGCTTGACCATGAGAGATGTTAACACAACTCTACAGCTTTGAGTACTGCACAAGCCTATACAGAAGTATCTATGAGCATATGGCACATCTTTCTACTAGCTGGATGCTCCCTCAGACTCTAGTTTCGGTCATTTTCAGCTGGCAGCATCTCTAATCCCTGACTGCAAACCTGTTGCTGACTGCTCGTTCCCCATTTTGTGTCAGCACAAGATTTCATAAGGACATTTCCTATTCTTTTGTGTTCGATGGCCTCATTAACTCTTACACCTCATCAAAAGAAGTGAGAGCAAGTAAGAAGGAAGAGGTGATCAGTGGGAAGGGTATATTTGGCCTTATTGTCAGTTTATGCCAGGTGAAATTAACTGTGAAACTGTAACAGTAATACTGAAATCAAGTGAGACAGCTAAGCTGGTCTGAAAGCAACCTGCTGCCATCGTTTTTTCTTTTTGTACAGACATCCTGTTGGGTGCACCAGAGCCTGGGGCTGCAGCACTCTTCCTGCCTCTGTAGAAAGAAGCAGCTGAGGCCAATATTCAGTTTTTTTTCATTGGGCAGCAGTAGCAAGGGTGGCTCATTGTAACCTCCTAAACAAGAAGTACGTGTTTGTTGTTCTCTTTTGGGTTTTCTAGGTGGGAAGATAAGATTTTGGGGTAATTTAGTTGTATCTGATTTTATCTGCCAGTTCATTGTTCTCTTCTGCTTAGCTAAAAGTGAAAATGAGTACCACAGAATCTTGTCATCTTTTAAGTGAGGGTTTTATATTTATTGCTAGGGATTTCAGGTCCAGGTGAGCTTAAAATCAGCAAAAATTAATCTGGATGTGGAATATAGGATTGAAACACTTACTGAGAAAGAAAGTCAGGTTTCTTTTATTCCACTAGCTAGATGTTTTTCTGTTTTATTTCTGCTTGCATTAAAATAAGTTGAAAGATGAATGTATTCCAGTCTGAGCTGTGTAAAAGCTGATTGAAATGTATTGCTTATTAATTTTTTGGGACTATGAGTTCTGAAGAGTAGTTAAATATACAATAAAAAGCAGAAAGGGAGAAGAGTCAGGTCACTACTGGTCTGACAGTTCTGTCTCACACTGTCTGCAGGATCTTGTTACTGTTTTTCATTTTCTTGCTTTAGCTTCCTGCCTATTATTTTACAATATTAAGACTTTTTACTCCAATTGCTTTTTCAGGATTGACTTTCTGAAGAACTCTAGTTCTAAAGTTCTAAGTCTCACAGCTCATGAAATGTGAAAAATTATAGTTAGAAAAACTTCATGTGTAAATAGGGTTACTTGTTCAATCCCCATCTGTCTGCCTGACTGAGAAGTGAAAAAAACAGTTCCATATCGAATATTTTAGACACTGGTTACCACACAATTTCTCAACAAGTGGGTTTGTGAAATTTTATAGCTATCTTGATTTGACAAGGAAAAAAAAAAAAAACGTTATGTAATTCTAGTTGAAGCTAAACTTGCCACTACCACAAAGAGGCTGTTTGCTGCAGTCACCTCTCTGAATAATGGCTGAAGTAACACAGCTTTTTTCCTTCGTGTTGGAAAGGGGATTGAATTACATGAGTGAAAAGCATGTTGGGTTTGGGTTTTTTTAAGCTTATGGTAAAATACTTATTTTCAATTAAAAACAAAACCAAAAGGGCTTTATAGACCATTTCTCTTTTTCCACAAGATGAAAGGCCTTAAGGACTTTGCGTTGGTACTTTCCATTAAGACAACAATCAATATAATTTGCTTATTTAGCAAGACTCAAGGGAAGGCAGAGGATTATATATCCTGTAGCACACTAGAGCATTGGTGAGATTGTGATAATTGCTATGAGGTAAATGAGGCTAGCGAATTGTATAAATTGGATGGGTTCACTTACACTGCTTAGTAGTGACAGTTTATAACTTTTGCTGATTAGGATTGTCCTCTATTTTCTTTGCGTCCATTGCACCTTCATGTAAAATGTGGCCTGCTGGTATTCATTTTTACATTCTTATTAATGCCTTGGGTTTTTTGTTTGTTGTTAGTTTTTGAAGTTTCTTTCTGTGTAGCTGCTATATTACAATGAAGTAGGACAGCTATGTCATAAATTAATGTTTCTAATCATTAGAATAACAACTTGGCCAGTGAGTTGTCTTTGCTATTATACTACAGATTTGATTATAGGATGGGATTACTAAAATTTTCAAGACAAAGAATATAAAGGTTGGTAATGAAATATAATGATAACATAATAATAATCTTTGCTGACTTTATAATCCTTCACAGTGTGAAGACTGTTTAGAAATTATAGGGGAAATTACCTGTCTTTATGAAATAACCAGTAAAGGAGAAACTTCAAGATACTGCTTTGTTAGGTTTCCTAAGTAGTTAAGGGCCACAACTACCTATGTGTACTTAGTTTGGATTTTAATATTAAGATATAATGAAAACCTACCAGTTTTATTAAATGAATATATATCTCCTGTTATAAGAAAAAACCAAAACCCCAACCAACCAACCAAAGAAATAAACAAAAAAAAAAAAAACCAAACAAAAACCTGAACTGCCAGCTGAGCTTAAACTGGAGTCCTGCCCTCACCCTACAGTGCATGCCTAAAATACTGTGCCAGCATGTCTTCTTATGAAATTGGAGTTACCTATTCAAGAGGAAATTGATTTAGCTGTGTTTATGTTTAGTCGGATTATTTGTTTGAAACAGCTGATCATCTCATCACACATGGCAACTTTCCTCTAAGAGGGTGGGGCTGTTAGTGCCATTATGTTTAATCCTTCTTAAGTTATACTGCAACTGCAGTTTCACTGTGAAATACAAAACAAAGTCCATTCAAGAAAATTGTTAATTTTAATACTAGATACAGTTCTAGTGTTGTCACTCACAAAAATAAGCAGTGTGAAAAAGAAATAAGGATCACCAAATGAGAAGATGTGAATGGGTTAACTAAATAGCAATGGATAAAATCATGATTCTTCTCAAGTAGATGTTACTTCAATGGAATCAACAATCAATCTCTACAACTACCTGAAAGGAGGTTGTAGCAAGGTGAGTGTCAGTCTCTTTTCCCAAGTAACAAGCAGTAGAGCAAGAGGAGTTGGTCTCAAGTTGCACCAGTGAAGGCTTAGATTAGATATTATGAAAAATTTCTTCACTGAATGGGTTGTCAAGCATTAGAACAGGCTGCCCAGGGTAGTGGTTGAGTCACCATCCCTGGAGGTATATAAAAGACATGTAGTAGTGGCACTTAGGGACATGGTTTAGTGATGGACTTGGCAGTGTTAGGTTAGCAGTTAGACTTGATGATCTTAAAGGTCTTTGCCAACCTAAAGGATTCTATGATAATATCTCAGTTTCTGAACTTGTCATACCTATGTAAATTATGCCAGAAAAATTGCAGGCAGAAAAAATAGTATTTTTTTTAAAGGTTAGAGGAGAATAAAACTTATTGACTAAAGTTTTGATACTATGTGAACTACATTGCTTGTATGAACAGCTTTTGAACAGCAGTTGTACCTAAAAAAATAGTTTAAGTGATAAAACACTTTCCTGGTGATATGTATAATTTTTCAAGAAAATTCTATCAGAACAGATCTCAGCTATTTTTATAGTATCAATTTGACATGTGGGATACTTGCACAGAACTAAGATGTCTGACAAGTTTTATAGTTTTGCAAAAGTGGTAGTCATCCAGAAGCATTGAGGGCTAAATTTTCAGATGGAAGTTCCCCATCATGTAACACCTTGCATGCTTTTGATCAGGTTATATCCTGATGTATGATGGAAGTACAGTATTCATTTCCAGGTCCTCTTTTTAAGGGTGGTTGTGATCTGTCTGTGCCACTTGTGAGGGTAGCACATATTAAGTTGCTAGGCAAAGCTGTTCCTTCCTGGAAAGGTTTTATACAGCACATTACAAATTATCTTCAATCCAGGATAGCTCCATAGCAACGTTTATAATTTGCATTTATGTATGCCTGTGCATGGCCACTTTAGTGTGATTCCTTTTTTACCTTTGAAGCTCTTTGGCTACATGTTCTTTACACACTAGAACCTGGTGAAGCAATAGTTTTTTGTCTACATGCTTTTATATGGAAATATGACTAATTAGATAGATACATCTGCAGGTGTCTTTACTGTATGCTTTTTGCCTTTCTCCACTGTAAGGATAACTGGAGGAAGACATGAAGGCTCGTTCAGTTTTGTTTAGGTTTTCCTATGTTTTTTTCCCCTTCTTCTTTATCTTTTAGGAAAAGATGTACCTATGGTCTCAAGCAAATAGGACTAGATTCTATTGTGTCATCCATCTTTTAGCCTTTTCATATATTGTTTTATTAACCACAGTTATGGAAACTATATCATTATAATGTGTTGTCATTTCAAAATGTGGGTATATTGTGAGATGGAGGTAGACAATCAATATTACGTGCTGATGGTGAAATACAGTTAGAAGATTTTATTCTTAACACAAATACAAGTATTTTATTTGCCACAACAGCCAAAGGCAAACTGTTGTTATTATCAGAAGCCATGAATTGAGATGATGCATTAAGACTTGTAGCTATACAGTGTAATTGTATGTAACCTTTTAATTAAAAAGATTTTTCCTATTTGCTCTGTACTTTTTCAGTAAGGTCCATTTTCTCCCTCTAGCCTTTTCAGTTGACTTAATGTTATATCTGTGACATATTTCGTTGGAAAGTTTTAAGAACTGAAGTCCAGTTTCTCCCTTGAGACTATGGGTGTTTAGTAGCACTTAGAGATTTAGGAAGCTTCAGCACTCAATAAACTGATTTTGTCTCTGCAGTATCACATGGTTGTTATGGGAACCAGAGTTCTAAACTTACTAATTTTTCATTGTTAGTAGCATATCACATTCAAGACCACTGGCTTTTTTGTAGTTTTTTGATCTTCTTTAATACAAATGGAAGTAAGGAGCAAACAAGATGCACCTCTTGGTTTTTTAAATAATGGCACTTATTAGAATACCTCATTAGCAGTCTGTGTTCCCAGCTGTCATAACATGTTCTGCTCAGGAGCATTTGAGAACTGAAGATGGAATGACTGAGGTAGCAGGTAGAACACAGAATTAGAAAATAGAGTTTCTGTGGGGGGTGAGGAGAAACTTAGAATTTTAAAGTTGAAAAAAATCTGAAAAGAACACCTAATCAATTTTACTGTTCTGAGGTAGTCATAATGTGCCTAGAACTTCAATAGTAAGGATTTCTTAATGTAATGTATTAAATGTTTTTCTTTTCAAATGTGATATTTTTTCCACAACATCTAATTTAAGCTGCTCTTATTTATAATCAATCATGATCTCATTGGTCATTAAGGGTACAATAATACTTTTATATTCTCTTCTTTGCAGAAATTTTACTTGAAGACTGTTCTGTATACCGCCTTTACCTTCTCTCTGTCATTTTTTCCCTCTAAAACTAATCTGATTTTTTTAATCTTTCTCACAATATTTCTTTCAAAACTGCTTATAATTGTATACTCTGCACTTTCTCCTAGCTGTATATGTTCTTATTAAAACATAATGCCCCAAAATGGACACAGATATTTTCTGAAAACTTGTGCTTCATGAAAGAAGCAAAACAATTATTTCCTATATATATGAATGACAGTTCTGAAAATCAATACTAACCACTGTTTTGCAAAGTCATTCTATTATTTCAATAGTTGCCATTCAGTACCAATTTCCTATGCTACATTTACACACTTATTTTTCAACTTTCTCTGTTCCTAAGGGCTTGATTTGTATACACATATTATGGTGTTGCTTGGTAGCTTCTGTTCTGGCCATCCTTACTTTGGCTACTCCAGAGCAGCAGGAAGAACTGTATCAGGCAGGACTGACTTGACTTTGAGATGAGGTTCCTTCACCGCCAGAATCCCATACACCTTGCTAAAATCTTCCTTTGCCATTCTGTCACAGTAGCAAAATGCATTGGTGATGTAATGCAGAGCTAATATGTAAAAAATTGCTCTGCATAACAATTTTCCATAGCTTTTTGTTTGCTTGCTTGCTTTTATAACAGATGTTGAAACGTGTTACTGTTTACCACTACACATTTTCAGTTGTGGTCTTCACCAGCTGAGAAGCCTTAGAGCTGTTACTGGAATCAGAACACTGATTTTGATTTTTAAATTAACTTTACCAAAATTATTGCTATTAATCCAAATCAAATCCTTATGCAGTCCTACATGTAGCTCTGAAACACAGGTGGAGGAACAACACAGACTGAAGCAAGCAACCAGGGTTTAGTAAATGCTTAAACTGGCACTGACAGAAATCTGGGCAGCTAAGTCTGAATGTGGTAACTCTGCTTGCCTTCATTGATCTTGGAATGGAGAATTTTTTTCTGAAACCAATACATTTTCAAGATCTTCCCTGTTCTACTGATCATTCTTCAGAGGGATCTGGCTATCAAAGTCACTTACCAGGAAAAGCCAAGCTCTGTTCTGCTTTTATTATTTCACTGTATAGTTTTCAATTTAATAAACAGTGTAGTTTGTAGTTTCTTGTTTAGAAAGTCCCTTCAGTATGCATTGATAGAGCTGCAAGACCAGCTTTCCATTACCAGATGAAAGGAAAAAACATTCTTCTTCATATCATTCTCTATTAGCCACTGTTAGAAAAGAGGCTGGGTAAATCTTTGATGTTATTTAAGGCTCTATACTTGAAAAATATAAGTCTCACTGAAGTAATCTCTTAAAAGCAACATATCAGTGTTAAATTAGTGTCAAAGGAGTGGGGAGATATTTATGTACATCATGAGCAGTGTGAAAAAGAAGCAAAAGAACCCCACTTGTCACTTAAAACTCCCTTCTGTAAAAGTTTCATTGTATTATTTGTGGATTGGCTAGCTTCTGAAAATCAGTTAATTACTTAGTAGTTAGTACCTCTGAAAAGTATTTATAATGCAGTATAATCATGGCTGACTCTTTCCTCAGACTAAACAGGGAATTTTCTTTCAAAATTGTCTATGTATTAAAGCAAAGATAGCAGACTGAAGCATTCCTACCAAAATTATCTCCATTTCAAACAAGCAGGGTGAAATCTAGTTAGAATTTGGGGAAGGAGGTTAAGATAAGGTCCAAACGCCAGATTTACTGGTGGTAAATGGTGCTAAAAGAAGTCTTTAAAAATAGACTATGTTAATGTCATGTAGGCTTTTCTATTAAGACAGGATGAGTGTTGGATTGATTGGGTTTTTTGTTTGGTTAGTTGGGGGTTTTTTTTGTGCCAAATGTAATGGAAATACTTTATTGAAGACTAAAGTAAAGTGATAGAGAATAGATAACATCACAAATGTCCATGGAAGAAATGTAATAGAGTAGGCATTGCTACCTATTGACTAAAGTATACAACAGCAAGGAAGGCAATTTTGTCCAGAAAATAAAGAATTCAGCAGCAAGAGATGATACAGAATGTTAATTTCAGGTACTCAAAAAATGTTTCCTGCCAAGTATTGTTTGATGTTTACCTGTGAATTTACAAGGAATTCAGCCCAAATTTTGATGTTGGCCAAGAGTAGGGTTGTTTTTTGTTGTGGGTTTATTTTTTGTTAGTGTTTCATCTATTAGATTTTTGCAAAGGATTGCTTCTAAGATAATGGAAGCTCCTAGCTCTAGGTTGTTTGATCCAACTTGCTAAAGGTCAGTAGAACAGTGACAGACAATAGTTAGTTATGACCTGATGACAGCTTAGCACACTGTACTGAATACTTTGATAATGTCCCTGTAGCAGGCAGTATTAAGATTCTAAGAGTTCATAATCACATTGTTTGAAATATCAGCCAAAAAAATGGAGTTAAAGAATTCTGGGCTGAAGCAAAAGGACCTGTTACCTTGACTTTCTTTTGAACCCTAGGTGTAAAACAGTGATTGTTCACTACTGTTTAAAAACCAGGCACCAACAACAACAATGAAAAAAACCAAACAACAAAACCCCAAACCCAAACAACAAGAAAAAACACTGCTGTGATATTTTTATGCTGTAGAAGTGGAGTTGTAATAAGTCACAAAATATTTATTTATCATACATTGTATCCTTATTTCTTATAAACAAGAAATTTCATTTCATCCCTACATTTATATTTTTACTCATCACTTCTGAAGAGAGACAAGAGATGTATCCCATTAGTATTTATGGTGGAAACCACTGAATTCTTTGCAGTTTTAATGTCCATATTCTGGTTTAAAGCGTAACATTTTATGGTGGTAAAATGAAAAACTACTGAACTGAAGTTCATCTGGAGTTATAAATCCTCGACACTGGATACAAAAGCTTTTCGCTAATGCATTTGGTTCGTGCAGTACGGTTTGTAGTAAGAAGAGTAGCTTCTGTTGAGAAGATGCCAGAAGCTTTCCCCATGTCCCATAGAGCCAATGGCAGCCGGCTCCAAGACAGATGGGCTCCTGGCCAAGGCCGAGCTTGTCAGCCATGGTGGTAGCACCTCTGGGATAACATATTTAAGAAGGGGATTTAAGAAGGGGGGGGAAAACGCTCCACAAGAGCAGCTGGAGAGGAGGAGTGAGAATATGTGAGAGCAAGAACCTTGTGGACACTCAGGTCAGTGCAGGAGGGGCAGGGGGGCTCCAGGCGCCGGAGCAGAGATTCCCCTGCAGCCCGTGGTGAAGCCCACTGTGAGGCATACTGTGCCCCTTGAGCCCATGGAGGTCCATGGTGGAGCAGATCCCCACCTGCAGCCCATGGAGGACCCCACGTCAGAGCAGGTGGGTGCCCAAAGGAGGCTGAGACCCTGTGGGAAGCCCACGCTGGGGCAGGGTCCTGGCAGAGCCTGTGGAGAGAGGAGCCCAGGCTGGAGCAGGATTGCTGGCAGGACTTGTGACCTCATGGGGGATCTATGCTGGAGAAGTTTGTGAAAAACTGTAGCCTGTGGGAAGGGCTCATGCTGGGGAAGTTCATGGAGGACGCTTTCCTGTGGGAGGGACCCCACATTGGAGCAGCGGCAGAGTGTGAGGAGCCTCCCCCTCCAGAGGAAGGAGCAGCAGGGACAGCATGTGATGGACTGACCACAGCCCCTGTTCCCCATCCCACTGTGTGCTGTGCCACTAGCAGGGAGAAGGTAGAGAAAATCAGGATTTAATTAAGACTGGGAAGAAGTGAGGAGTGCGGGGAAGGTGTTTGGTTTTGTTTTTTGGTTTTTTTTTTTAACATTTATTTTTATTTCTCCTTATCCTACTCTGATTTGACTAGTTATAAATTAAACTGTTTTGCCTGTGACAGTAATGGGTGAGTGATCTCTCCCTGTCCTTACCTCAACCCAGAAGCCTTTTGTTATATTTTTTCTCCCCTGTCCATCTGAGGAAGGAAGTGATAGAACCTCTTTGGTGGGCACCTGGCATTCAGCCAGGGTCAACCCACTACAACAAGCTCTAGCTTGTTAATGTTAAAATCAGTGCAGGCAAAATGTGAAGAGGTGTCGATTGCTTTTTTTCTATGTGATACGTGTTAGTCCTGTGGAGGCAGACTCCTTCCTGCAGTCAGACAATGGCCCGTGTGAGATATAATTTACTGAGTAGGAATCGAACTCTGCTTATTTCATTATATGTGTTCTAACAGTGTTGAAGGTGGAACATAGCCTAAAAAAGCAAAAGTAAAGTGGAGAATTTTAATAGACATGTGGAAAGAGAAAGAGCAATTCCACAAAACATGCATTGAACAGAAACTGTTTTCAGAAACAGTGCATTCTAAATGAACTCTGAAAACAGTAATTTATGCCTTGGCCCCATAGAAATCTTTCTACAAAAATGTTTTACAAAAAAAAGTTTATTTTTTTTCCGCTCAAAGAAGTGCACATTTTCTTATGGTCTTGAAAATTTTAAATTCTTTTCATTTTCAAACAAACAAACAGAATTTCTCTTTATTTTGTTAGTCACAAGTTTGGATGTGGAAGGAACTCACCTTTCCTGGTTTACTTCAAGTATTTGCTATCATCCTGACTGCCTGACATGTCTTACTTGATTCATCAGTGACATACCCTAAAGTATGAGGAAATGGCTTTCTTCTTGTAAGAAAGAGGAACAGGCCACCCACACACCCCCCCCCAAAAAAAAAAAAAAAAAGAATGTATCGTGGTTAAGTCTTGCAAACTTTAAAGTTTTTTTCTTACATTAGACATGGCCACTAAGCCCTTTGAAAAGCAAAGCCTAAATATCAATATATATAAAGAGCAAAAGTAATCCCTATAAAATTCATAGTCAAATATGAAGTAACCAAATTCACTTCATAGGAGAGAGGACAAAAGCCATCTTAATATATGTTTGATTATTACAGAAATTATGTAACTTTTTTTTTTAAGCTAGACCTAAATGTACCACTCAGTTGGACATTGTTAACATAACAAATAGAAAAGCTTTCAACTGATACGTTCACATTAAAAAAGGAAATGTATATTAAATTACAGAAGTATTAATAATATCTATTTATTGAGTTAATCATTATTTTCTTCCTTATTGAATAATCTCTTCTATTTGAAGCACCATTAAAAGTACAATTGTTGGTAATTAAATATAATTGAAATTAACTGCATCATAATAAATATTTCTTCATAAACTTCCTCAGACTTAGTTGTGTCTTCTATTATAAAGTAGTGCCTTCTAAACATATTACTGTTACAAGGCTAGTGTTAAGTGAATTATAAAGTAGAAGGAACTGAAAAAACATGTTTTGTGGCAATCTTATGTAGTACTTTCTTTACAATTAGTCTCCTTTCTTCAGCTGGATATCATGTAAACACTTTTTGCCAGCTATAGGTAAGCTTTTGCACTACTTTCAGAAATAAGCTTCTTCACTACTTTTGGTTTCACAACATCCTTTTCTTAGTTTCTGATTTATAGAAGTATAAAGTGGAGGGGGCTTTCTTTGCTTTAACCATGTATTTCTGTTCTG
This sequence comes from Falco punctatus, assembly GCF_963210335.1. Classification (NCBI taxonomy): domain Eukaryota; kingdom Metazoa; phylum Chordata; class Aves; order Falconiformes; family Falconidae; genus Falco; species Falco punctatus. The sequence goes on along the minus strand of NC_137582.1, from coordinate 65,399,695 downwards.
TGGTGAATGGCCTTGAAAAGAGATGTCTTTTTTCCCAATGTTTTGTATATTACAGTATCAGGATTCTCTAAAAACCTCATGTGGAGAACCATGTGGACAACATTGACAGCTCTAGTATGTTATTGGACTGCCAGCTGCTCTTCGTGCCTTTCTCGCTGGCATGTTGTTTTGCTCTCAGCAGGAAAGCACTTGAAGCAAGAAGTAAAGAAGTGTTTCAACCATGTTTTTTGAATTCATTCTAATTGCCTTTTTTTGTTCCTCATGTTAGATATTTTTACTAGCACACTTCTGGCAGAACACTATAATTAGTGGCAATTGTCTTCTGACTTTGTTCATCCTGCTGATACTATACTTTTTTTAATACCTGTTATTATCCTAGGCTCAATAAGATGGCAACATGTTATGGTACAAATGGGCTTTGATAAGGTACTTGTGATTTCATTGACTTTAAACTTCTTTATGGGATATGCATTGATGAATTTTACTCATAGAAAAATACAGTTTACCATTTCCCTCTTTCTGGTTATTTTTGTGGCAGATAGATTTGAGATTTTATGTAAAAAAAAATATTAATATGACCAAACAAAAACTTGGAAACTACCAGATTGGGGATTTCCAAAGAGGTAACCATTTTGATGTAGAATTTCACAAGGAATTTAATTGTTTGTTTTTTCATAGCTTTATTTATAAATTATAAGATGTACTTGTATGAAATAAATACAATTAAAATGTCATATCATCACTACATCACACAAAAAAGACTTTGGTATAAATTTGTTAGCAGCTTACACCAGAGAGTAGACTTACAGTGACTAATGTACCAAAGCAAGAGGGGAAAACTTATACAAGTATGATAAACGTTTCTAAAGCCACTTAATAAAAGAAAACCCCAACATCCTTGTGGGAAGAAGGAAGAATCCCAAGAAGTTCTGATGTAAAATTCTTACTATAATTACAAAAAGGTTAAGCATAGATACACATGAAGGCTAAAACCCCCTTGTTAGCTATTTATAAGTGAATGTATTCCAGCAACAATGGATCTATCTCATTTAACATCCAGAAGCACAGAATACTTTAAAAGGGAGGAAAATGTGACTAAAAAGTAAGAACTTGTCTGCCAGTGACAAAACCACTTTATTATTTTATCATCCTCCTCTTGACGTGTGAGGAGTCCCTGTCTGTTGTAATAATTTGAGTCAGCTGTACAGGTTTGACTTTTAAATTTGGATTTGCACTTCTTAATCCCAGAGAAAAGTTATGAAGATCCTCATATAACATCCCTTCCAGCACTTATGGCAAGGCTGAGTGCCAGATTTTTGTGCTACTGTATGAGCTGGTTCAGGCCAAGTCTGAGATCATGCCTTTGGTACCAGTGCACAGTGCCATTTTGCTGCAGGACGATGGATGACATCTGCTTCAATTGAGCCCCTTCTGCCCGTTTGACATTTCTGAGCATACTTGAATCAGCATGGTGAGATTTGTATTGGTGCATCATGAAGCAGTGGCTGAAATACAAGGCTGCCTTTGCTCGGATCCCTATACAGTCAGTAGAAACCACAGAATGTATATTAGTGATGTTAAAACCTTCTTATCTGTATATTTTTATTCAGCTGTAAACTAATTTTTTTCAGGAAACTCAAGGCAGATGTTTATGAAGTATTCTGACAGTTTATAATAGAAATGCCAAATATTTTAGGCAGACATTTCAGAGAAATGATAGAGTAAAACAAGCCTGAGAGTATACAGGGCAGGGAAGGACAGATAAGTGTCTTTATTGTGTATTTTCTGTGTTGGTAAAACTGGCTGGTTTTGACAAAACTTTCCAGAATGTGACTACATTGTATTTTAACTATGATGGTTCTCTGGAAAAGTAAATTATAAACCAGAGTACCTTAGTATTTGTACATTGGAAGCAAGATTCTCTAAGGTAACTGAACTGCACCAACAAGGGGAGGGAAACAGAAGTGTCTGGAGTTGGTGGACAATCTGCAGATAAAGATGACATTTGTCTTGTACTCAGGCCATTTACTGGTTAATTGTTTTATTTAAACACAAATAACTTTTTTCTTCTTAATCTCTAATGGCTTTTCATATATCCCCAACTCTGACTCATTGGCTTATCCTTAGGGTTTAAGATGCTTGTAATTTGCAGTTAAATTATTTTCTGCTTACAATGAACAATGATTACCCTGAACCCTCTGTGGTCTTTCTTCAACCTAATAAATTTTGAATCAGAAGAGGTAAAATCTTTATCTCACATTCAATGTGTAACTACCTACTTTGGAAAGAAAACATTTAACAAAAGTTGGAAATCTTTTTGCAGTCCTTTTTACAATAAATGGAAGCCACAATTGAAGTTTCTGAATGTGGACCAGAGAGTCTCTGAAATTATTACCCAAATTAGGCAACACAGGAAGCTTTGCTAGAAGTACATCTGTCAAGTGCATCCCTGAATTTTGCAGTTCAGCCCTCCCAAGGTGAGAGTAGTTCTGGGCACATTGCAATACGTGTTGAGGAAACATGGCAAAATGTTTGAAGGTTAAGTGGTGAAGGGGTAAGACAAGGTTAAGCAAGCCCATTAACTGTTGTCTCTTCTATCTGCTCTTTCAGTATGTATTATGTTGGCACTGGTCACTTCAGCTCATCACTGACATGCTTGCATTTAAAGGCCATAATACTAGTCATCTTAGCCCTCAAGCTTTGTAGTGTGAAGTTCTCTGTATCTATAGATAGTATTGTTCTTGTACAAAACCTACTGTCATATGATATGCCCAGATACTTTCATATTATAAGGAATTAACACTATAAGGAAACTTCGACCAATAATTTGCCATAGTCATAAGAACACAAAAAGGAAAGAAACATGGAAGATGTGAGGATATAGTAGGAGGAGGGAGAAAAATCAAAACTTAAAAGCCCTGTGGGTAAATATAGTCCACTGGAGCTGGTGCAGGCTAGGTTTTATTGCTTCTGTATTTGACTGACTACTTTTCATCCTTCTTGACCTTTCAGTTTGCATGTTAGAAATACTATTTACACCTCTAACAAATATATGAACTTGAAAAATCAGATGGCTCTCATCAGTATCTAGTAGGTGGGTTTAATTTTGCTCCTGAATAGAAATTTGAGATACCTGAAGTACTTAATTTGTTTTTTGGTATTTCAAATTGAATTGTTTTTATTATGGCATGGCTTCCTTTAGCGAATGCAAGTGGGTGACTGTGAGAGAATTATTTACTGTCAATTATAGAGTCTGAGGGGCATTACTAGGTAACCCACACAGCTAGTGAAGTCCCCAAAGTAGGAGAATGTTATATTAAAATTGGCATCTGCCTACGGATTTGTTCTGTTCTACCCTTCACATTAAAAATACAAAAGCACAGATGAATCCAATGAATTAAAAATAAGCTGCTCATTTGGAGTCAGAACGCAGATCCAATAGGTAATAAATTTCAAGAATAATTAGATGAAATTTTGTTCCAGTTTAAAACCTTAAGAAAATATTTCATGTTTGTATTTAGATGGCATCTTTACTCTAGCTGCTGTCAGATTAATCCACAAAGTACCTTCTTAGAGAGAATACAAAAAACTGGTTTCTTGTAGAAATGCTTTTTACTTTTCAATTCTCCACTTGGTTTAGTTGTGTCAGTCGTATTACCATAATGAATGACTTGCCATCAGCAATAGAAGCTTATGCATAAAAAATTTGATTGCCAGATACAGGAAGGAAAACCACCATTTGATAGTTAAGTATTTTTTCTAGATTTGGATTAATTCTTAGTTAACGAATCTCAGCAGTCTATAACATGGGAATGATAACATTTTCTCAAAAAAAACCCACTCCCCCTCAAAAAAACCAACCCAAAGCTAATAACAAAACAACACTAACCACCTCCCAAAAAACAGAGCTTGTTTTGATTTCTGAGGTCAAGACAGTGGCAGTTCCACTTACCTGTTTTATTCTCTCTGGTCCTAAGAGAAAAGGAATCAGCATGAAAATGTTAGATTAGGGCAATGGAGTCAAAAGGGTTACAGTTAACTTGCTAGTGCATAGGCTATGGTTTATTGAGGTGTATTCTTGACCAAGGAAAATGCACAGCACTCAACACATGATCAATCTAGATCAAGCAGGAGCAAGCTATGCTTTATAAAAGGGATAGTCTTGTTAGCAGCACTGAACCTAACACTGAACCATCTACATAGTTTTATCAGGTGTTCTATTCATATTTCTGGGGCTTAAACACCTGTTATTAGGTCACTAAGATATAATGGAAAGATAATAAAGTAGTAGAATAAGAGCTATTGAGTATCAGATTGTACTTAAAGGAATAGTATTTACAAATCCAAAACTGCTTTAATTTTTTAGCTACTGTTTGAGTATAAAGCTGGGTAAACACTAAACTTTAGTTTGTGTGTGACTGAACTAAAAATTCAGGAACTCTTTTTAAAGTAGGAGGAATCCTATAATGTTATACGATTGCTCCTGTGTTATCCCAGCTGAAACTAGAAAATAAACTTTCAAAAGCTGAATGTAATCTGAGATCAGAATTATACTGTAAGAGCAATGAATCACAGTCCATCTTCTCTTCTCTCCTTGTAATTGTATTATTTCAACATGAGGTGCATGTTCTGGACTGAAAGCAAAACCTAAACTTTGTTATGGGGTGGTGGTGGTGGTGGGGTGTGGTGTGGGGGTGTGTGTGTGGGGGTGGGGGGATGTGGGGTGTGGGTGTGTGGGGTGTGTGGGTGGGTGGGTGTCAACTATTAGAGGTACAGAAGTAAGAAATGTGCTATCATTACAGATGCAATATTAAATTCTTAAGCCAAGAAGATAATAAAGATATGTAACATCTATGAAGGGAAGGAAATCTGCTGAGTGTTTGTCACTCAGTCTAAGGCTTTTCCACTGATTTCCTGGTTTAGGAAGTTTTACTTGTGAATTAAAAATTTGATATTTTTAGCTAGGTATTTGCTTCTAATATATTCTAGAGAGTCAGATAAGATGGAAATAATCAGTATGTAGAGATACTGCAATTATGCATTTGCCAGTTAATACCTGAGAAGAACCATTCTTGGTTTTATTTATAAAATTCTCAAGTTATACCTTGCACACTAGAATTAGTGATTTTGAATCATGTTCCCTTTGACTTGGAAAAGACAAACGTTAAATGGAGAAAGACCCATAGATAAACTCTAACAGTATCAATTGCAAAGTTGAATTCAAGCAAATACAGAAGCTGTGATTCAATAAAAAAAAGAGTGTAAATATTTTATTGATTTGGATTCTTAGCTTTGGAAAGGAAAAATTTGAAACTTGAGTCTTTGAGTGCTGTAGACAAAATCCTCTTAGGGATATCATAAAATTTAAGGCAAAGGGAGGAAGCAATACTTTGTACTGTGGAAAGCAAATAAATGTGGAGCACAATAATTGCTTTTAAAATACTGAGTGGGGAATGAAAGCTAGACTGAAACTCATAACTTACGAAATGGGAAGTATGGTGGATTCTTTATCTCGGGAGACTTTTTTAATTAAGACTGATTTAAAAGATGTTATTATTCAAAAAAGAAGCTGTACAAAATCACTATGGGCTTCATAGCTGTAGAAAGTCTAGATGATTATAATGGCCCCTTCTGGCATTAAAATCTGTGCTCATGAACAAAGAAAAGAATTTTCAAAGCTGCAAGACTCACTTATTGTCATTTATCTGTATAAAAAATGCCAAAGGGATTCATTGAGGCTAAGAATTTAGATTAAAATTTAAAAAAAGAGATTTAACATTTATATGAATCTCAGAAACATCAAGAATTATACTGAAAGTTAATAAGAGGGAAATGTTAAGCCTTAAACACATTTACATCTTGAAATGTAACTCTTTGAGCTCAGGGTAAGAATAAAATTAGACAGCTAAATATACGTATCTTTTACCTTGAAGAGCAGCCAAAGGACAGTGGTGAGCCCTAGCAATACAGATATGCATATATGTGTTCATGGAAAAAAAAAGAGACAATAGTTCAAAAAGATTGCAGAATTCTTAAAAGGTATTTTTTTCTTGTCTTTTCTTTTCTTAATAAATACAGAGCCAGACATTGCCAATGACAAGAACCTAGCTTTGACTAACCTTGAATCTTTTCCAGCCAATTCATGTTTTCTTATGACAAAGTTGTTCCATTCATCAGATTACAAATGCAGCAACTGTTGCCTAACCCAAACTCCTATGATTTTAGTCAAACTGAGTAGAGTCTAATGATAAATCAGTCTGATAGGGTGAAGTATTTAATTAGCCAAAAAGAAATGTACTTAGTAAAGGGTTGTGAACCTCTTTAGCCCAACTTGCATGACAGCATATTTAAAGCCTTAAATAAAGGGATGAAGAAGTTGGTATTAAAAAAAAAAAATATGCAGCAAAACAAAAAGCTACAAGTATGTTAAAATCTTGTTTCCAAAATAATCCATAACAAATCAAAAACTCATTTGAAATGTTACATGTGAAAACAGTTCAGATATGTTTACTTTTTTACTTGAAAGAGCCAGCAATGAAAAAAAAAGTAAGAAGTTCTGCAAAGCTTTATGGTGTTGTTGCAGTACTCCAAGTGAGCCAGAGCTTTGATATATGTCTACCTCTTTGAGGAAGAACTTCTGAAACACACAGCAGTGACCTTTTGGAAAGATGGAGGAAAAAGAAAAAGATTTCAAATTACATCTATTCCCTGTATAGCATGTCCTCCCAGGGTGAGGGTCTTTCCATCATTCTTGCTGTCACTTCATCAAGTTTTATTTGCCTTTTGGGTTACAATAAACTTCACAGAGCCCCTGTGGAAACAGCCTTCTGACAGAAGTCACCCAGAGGCTTTGATAACACTGCTCTGGAAAGCAGGCTGGGCAAAGCAGCGAGGCAGCCCTCCCCTTGCCACTCCTTTGGGACCCAGCCTGCAGTAACATACGGCAAAAAGGGTGCAGAGAGCAAGGCTCATAGACGTTTATCTCGGTCACACATATTACATGAAAGGGAAGCACTGATATTTCTTGTTTTCATCCCCCAGTTCCTTAATATTGATTGATTCAACAGATCAGTGTCCTTAGATTATGGTTCTCCTCAGTATGCAGCTGGATAGCTTTACATTCAAGAATAGTGTCCTTGTGGACTGAAACACAGAATTTATTTATCTGGATATTGGTGGTTTACGATGCAGGTAGAACCATTTTGAACAATGACTGTTTCTTGATACGTGTATATAAAATGTAGATCTAGGCCAATGGCTGACATGATAAAGTGATATTAAAGAATGTCAATACAGTATTTTTTCCCCCCAAAAAGCTTAAAATAAATTGAACAAAATACTTTCTTCTTTGCACTTTGTGGCAAAACACTGTGGAAGTCATTGGCCTCTCAAGCATCTTTCTCCTGCTTATGCTGTGGTAATAACTTTGGCTCAGTAGTGTCAAGTGATGGCTGTGCCTGCCCTTTGCCCTGCTCTGCAACAGGAGCCTACCTGTACATAGCAGGAGTAGGAAACGGTGCTCTCAGCCTGAGAAAGCAGAAGGCATAAGTGGTAGGACTAGAGTGTTTCTGCTAGTCAGGGAGAGCTGGGGAGCAGGTTTGGACTGGGGGCAACCAGGAGTAAGGCTGAGGATCCCAGTCTGGGCCCCAGCACTGACAGGTTGCTTTGAGATAAGGATGAGATCCCCTCAGTCTCTCCTCTGACTGCAAGGAATGAGCAAGAAATTGACACTTCCAATGCAATGTGCTATAATTTAGCGGTACTGAAATACTAAGGGATATACGCTTTTCCTGCAGCAACTCTTGGTTCTGCTTCCCTGCACAAAAAATATTTAACTGTATGAGGCACAACCTTTGCTTTACTCTGAAAAAAGAACTGAAAAAAGAAGGTGGGTATTTCATAAATGACTGAGGCAGTTGCTCTTTGGTGCTAAAATACTTCAATCAGATACTGTGTATGGAGTCTGACTCAGTAGGCATGATACCAGAAAGCATCACTTTGCAGGTTTTGTAGGCAGAGGAACACCTGGTTTATGATTCCTCCTAGGGTGTAAGGCCCTAGCTGCTTGTCAGGGATAACATCTTCTGCTTTCGGATAACTCATGTTAAACTTCTCAGGCTTTTTCTGGTTGTGTGAATGAAAACAGAGGTTTGTTGCTTGGAAGAATTCAGAATCCATTTTAAAATTAAATATCTGTTATGACTTATGAAATTAGTTTGTTCATTGATATTGGAAGTGACCTTGCTCAGTGTTTAGTATTCAATTAAGCAGCAACACATACACGGCTTAGAGCAGTACGTGGTACCTGCTGATATGCTTCTAGGTACAGCAAATCTTTGTATCCAGAACACCAGGCAAGCAGAACTCCCTAAATCTTGATACATTTAGTAGTAGTAAAGGGGAAATAAAAAAAAATCCAAAGTATTTTGAAAGAAACTTCAAGAGTAATTAGAATTCATAAATACAAAAATGAGATGCATACAAATAGGTTATGTTATGGCTTTTTGATAAGTATAATAACTTTTTCCAGTAAGATAGTAGTTCAAAGACAGTAATATAAAAACTACACCCTACAGCAGTGTTTGCAATAAAACTTAGTTTATATATAGTCTTTTAGCTATTAATTTATTTGAAATTATGAAATAACATTTTTAAGCCAATATATTTATTAATTGTTGTCATAAATTAAAAGGGTTTGCTTCATTTTATCAGAAAAAAATGCTCATTTTTTTTTACACTTACACAGATTAATTTTTATTTCAAGTTTATTAGAATGATGGTGATGGAGCTACAACTGAAAAAGTTATTTTTGGGATCACTGTGCTTAGTGTTATAAATATGTATATGCTTATTAAGATTGTTCATGCTTATTCTCAAAATTAGCTCACACATAATGTGGAAAGAGTACAAATAGCAAACAGATGAACATTTATGGGAAATGTGGTTGTGTAAAGAAAATGGAATAAGGCTGTGAAGGCAGCTGGGTAGAAGCATATTACCACATCGGGCTTTTGATCACAAAAAACCCCACACTTTTGTTAACTGAATAGTAACTTTGTAAGTGTTTAAATGTACTGATTAATTGGTCTGACACATTTACATTTCATGATGTAATAACATAGGTGACAGGCTCTTACAAATTGGTTTTGAGTTTAGGCTGCTTGATTTAGATAAGACACTTCTGTTGTAGCTGTGATGTTGTAATAATGTAGAAGGGTGGTAATGCTAATGTAGAAGTTACAGAACAAGATACTCCTACTGTAACGTAGAAAAAACTGAGCTTCCAAATTCTCTCCAAGATGTATAGCTTTTCACATGAGTTTGGTCATCTTGTTCTTCAAAGATAGTACTGTGAATGAAGGAAAGCTGATAAAAATCACAGCAAGCTTTAGCTTTGCAGGAATGTTTCTGTTACAATAATAAAAAAAATGTAAAATACTCTTTGCCCTTTGGTTTCTACTTAATAATCCTGTGAATGTGGTGGTGTTCCATGAGCACTTCAGCTGTTTCTTATTTGATCCCACTGTGACCCAGCTCAAGAGCCTAAACAGCTAAAGAAAACCAAAACTAAAAAGTGAGTAATTTTCTGCTGCACCAGGTTTTTAAACAGCAATCAGGTAAGCACCAGTGCAAGAGAGAGGATAAGACTATCTTTTCCATAGTAATTCTAATGTGACTGTTCAGTCAAACATAGCTAAAATAACAACTGTTAAACAGACCTTAAGTGTTCTGATGCTCAACTGCTTAAACTTTTTGGGCTACAGTGACTGACGAGTTTTTAAAAGGGAACTATACATGTTTAACATCAAGAAAAAATATTTGTTGCCTATTTTGTTTACCTAGAATTTAAAATACTGCATTATTATTTGGTTAATATTAAAGTATAATTCTTAGTATGGATTCCTATTAGAACAAAAGGAAATCTAGTATAAAAATAATAATAAAAAATCTTTAGGAGAGGAATGGTTTGGATGAAGAAAAAAACACAAAAGTCAATGTGGAATATTTGTTCAACTGCAAATTGAAAAAAAAAAAAAACCTAAATAAAATTGTGATTTCCTTCTGTTTCACAGCAGTAACAAGATGACATGATTATATTTTTTAATTATTTTTTAATATTATTTTTTCTTTCAGTGACATCAAGTTTACTACTATTGGAAGAAGTCATGTGCAGGTTCTTTTATTTTCCTTGGTTGATATTCTTTCTTTATAGGAACTTCAAATATATTTTAGCTTAATGGCTTTCCTATGAGTCTGGACTGTAAAACAGAAAATTTTTTAAATATAGCCAGAACACAAAATTATTATTTTAACTATCTGCTGAATTTAAACATCTTGGTTTAGGTCTTCTCATAAAACAGTGGACATTTGGAGTTATGTATTAGAGTCTACCACTCCTTAGTGATGCATTACCTCAGATGGAAGGACTCCACCCTGTATTACATGACATCACATTTGCCTTTAAATTACATACATCTTGGCCTTGAACAATTCACTGTTCAAGGCTCACTGGCTTTGATATACTTGGGCCAGCAGATGATGGTAGTCTGCTTCAGAATTCCCTGAACTTTGTGTGTAGAATATAAAGAGTAAATTAAATGCATCCATATGGTTAGTCTTAAAAGAAAGAAACAAACAAACAAAACCCCACGACCAACCCTGTATTTTAAAAGTAGTGTAACTAAATTTGAGGTTACTGCTGCCTGTGCCACTGCAGTATTTTAAAATAATTATCAAAATATTGCCTGACAGCTTGTGTATATCTTTTAGAGGGGTGAGTAATGAAAACAAATGGTTATTCCATTTTAGATACTCATTATTTTTTTTAGTAGTTGTATGCACTCTTCTTCCACATAAGAGAGTGCCAACTGATGTTAATTCTTGTTTCAATTTGACGATGAGGGTGAAAGATCAGTTATTCAATCCTAGGTGACCCATATTCTCAGGATTCAGGCATACATTTCAGAAGAGTGAGGGGGAAAAAAATAATTGCACAACTTTCTGCAGTAAGGGACAGATTTGTCATCTCTCAGGGATGACAATGATTAAGTTCCCCAATCATTTTAGCTAGAGACAGTTTTTCTTCTCACTTATCATTCTTCCTGCCTACCCCAGATAAATACACATATGGAATGGCTGAAAATGTTATTGCGTGAGTAATTATTCTCATTGTTGTGTTTTAACCCCGACTAGTAACTAAGCACCATGCAGTCGCTCGCTCACAGCCCCCTCACCCAGAGGGATGGGGAGGAGACCTGGAAATGAATATAAAACTCCAGGGTTGAGATAAGAACATTTTAATAATTCAAGCAAAAGCCATGCACACAAGCAAAGCAAAACAAGGAATTCATTCACTACTTTCCATGGGCAGGCAGGTGTTCAGCCATCTCCAGGAAAGCAGGCCATCATGTGTAATGGTTACTTGAGAAGACAAATGCCATAATGCCGAATGTCGTCCCCCCGGCTTCGTCCTTCTTGGTATAAGCATTACACAGCAACAACCAAAACCATCAGTGTCCTATCAACACTTGTCTTATACCAAATCCAAAACACAGCACTGCACCAGCTACTAGGAAGAAAAATAACTATTGCAGCTGAAACCAAGACAGTCATGGATATTCTTTCCTAGAAGATTTTTTAAGAGGAATTTTGTAGCCAGTATCTGAAACTCTCTTTGGCTTAAACATTAACAGTCATGGAGGTGACGATACAGACTGTGCTTGCTCAAAGTAAGAACACAACATATTAGGATCTCAAGCGGAATGAGAAAAAGAGAAAGATGATGTAAAAGATAACCCAGCTGCACTCCTTCCTTTACACAAAATCCCATCTAACTGGTTCATTCTCTATCGTGGAAAAGGAAGCATAGTTTTCCTGGTTCTCCGCAATTAAAGGATAAAATATGCGTATTACATTAGAGGCAGACCTGTACACTCCAGATTCCTACATTCTTTCAATATGTGCAAGAAAACTGTGTGAACCTTTTCATGCTTGCATATGAAATTCAGGAAATCCTCCATATCCAGGAATTTGGAATTGCACCAAGATTCTGGAGGGTGTAATCTGAAATTATTTGTATATGCCTACTTAATTTTGTTCCACTACCTAGAATCAGCAAAGGATTTCCATGCCTCAGTATGTTACCTGAGTTATAGAATCACAGAATGGTTTGGGTCAGAAAGGACTTTAAAGATCATCTAACTCCAGCTCCCCTGCCATGGGCAGGAACACCTTCCACTACACCAGGTTTCTCAAAGCCCCATTCAACCTGGCCTGGAACACTTCCAAGGATAGGGCATCCACAACTTCTCTGGGCAGCCTGGTCCAGTGTCCCACCACTCTCACAGCAAAGAATTTCTTCCTATTAACTAATCCAAATCTCCCCTCTTTCAGTTTGAAATCATTGCACCTTGTCCTATTACTGCAGGTCCTACTAAAATGTTTGTCCCCATCTTTCCTATAAGCCCCCTTCAGGTACTGGAAGGCTGCTATAAGTCTGCCTGGCGCCTTGTTCTCCAGGCTGAACAACCCAATCTCTCTCAGCCTGTCTTCAGAGGAGAGGTGCTCCAGCCCTCTGATCACCTTTGTGGCCCTTCTCTGGACTCACTGCAACAGGTCCATGTCCTTCTTGTGTTGGGGGCTCCAGAGCTGAATGCAGTACTCCAGGCGGTGTCTCACAAGAGCTGAGGAGAGGGGGAGAATCACTTCCCTTGACCCTCTGGCCATGCTTCTTTTGATGCACCCAGGCATACAGTTGGCTTTCTGGTCTGCAAGCGCTCATCGCCAGGCCATGTTGAGCTCCTCATCCACCAACACACCCAAGTCTTTCTCCTCAGGGCTGCTCTAAATCCACCCTCTGCCCAGCCTGTATTTGTGCTTGGGATTGCCCCAACCTGCATGCAGGACCTTGCACGTGGCCCTGTTGAACTTCATGAGTTTTGCATGGGACCAGCTCTCAAACCTGTCAAGGTCCCTCTGGATGGCATCCCTTCCCTCCAGCACATTGGCTGCACCACACAGCTGGATGCTGTTGGCAAACTTTCTGAGGGTGCACTTGATCCCACTGTCCATGTTGCTAACAAAGATGTTAACCACCGCTGGTCCCAGTACCAACCCCTGAGGAATGCTGCTCATCACTGGTCCCCACTTGGACATCAAGCCATTGACCACAACTCTGGTTGACTCCGACTGGAGTACGACCATCCAGGCAATTCCTTATCCACCAAGTGGTCCACCCATCAAATCCATGTCTCTGCAGTTAAGAGGCAAGGATGTCATGTAGGACAGTGGCAAAAACTTTGCACGAGTCCAGATAGATGATATCAGTTACTCTTCCCTCATCCACCAATGTTATAACTCTGTCATAGAAGGCCATCAAATTTGCAGGCATGATTTGCCCTTAGTGAAGCCAAGTTGGTTGTCAACTCCTTACTATTGTGCCTTAGCATAGTTTTCCAGGAGAATCTGCTCCATGATCTTGCAGAATACAGAGGTGAGAATGACCGACCTGTAGTTCCCCAAGTCTTCCTTATTTCCCTTTTTAAAATGAGGGTTATGTTTCTCCTTTTCCAGTCCATGGAAACTTCACTGGACTGCCATGACTTTTCAAATATGATAGATAGTGTCTTAGCCACTTCATCTGCCAGTTTCCTCAGGACCCATGGATGCATTTCATCAGGTCCCATGGACTTATGCAACTTAAAGTTCCTTAGATGATCTTGAACCTGCTCTCCTCCTGCAGTGTGCAGTTCTTCCTCCTCCTAGTCATTGCTTTTGCCTTCTATGACTTGGGCAGTGTGGGCGGAGCACTTGCTGGTGAAGACTGAGATGAAAAAGTAATTTAATATCTCAGCCTTCTCCATATCCTGGGCAATCAGTTCTCCTATTTCCTTCCAGAGAGGGCCCATATTTTCCTTAGTCTCCCTTTTATCTCTGGCATACCTTTAGAAGCTTTTATTGTTGTCCTTGATGTCCCTGGCCAGATTTAATTCTATCAGGGCTTTAGCTGTCCTAACCTGATCCCTGGCTGCTCATACAATTTCTCTGTATTCTTCCCAGGCTCCCTGTCATTGCTTCCACCCCCTGTAGACTTCTTTTTTGTGTTTTATTTTGTGCAGAAGCTCCTTGTTCATCCATGCAGGCCTCCTGGCATTTTTGCCTAACTCAGTCTTTGTTGAGACACATTGCTCCTGAGCTTGGAGGAGCCAGTACAAGTTAATTATATTCTATTGTTATAGGTATCATAAGATGGTACCAAATAAATTTTAAGTAGCAAAACTGAGATATTTGTGTATCCCTAATCTCTATACCCTTCCTGCAGAGAATGTATCCGGTCTAGAACAGGAGTTTGCAAATCAGCAACACTTTGTTCGGTCGCTGTGAGAAGCATCTTCCTTGGACAACATCAATATTTAACAGTCCTCTGCAGTGGCTTTCCATTTGATATAGATTTATAGGGTTTTTTTCTTTATCTCTCCACAATATTTTTGAAAGACTCAGCTCTTTTTATCTTTTAAAGCTTTTTACTGTGCCTTTGTTCAAATATAAGTAGTCATGTTGTTGGCGCACTTCAGTTTCAGGAGACTTCCTTTCCTCTTCATATAGTTTATAAAGGCAGTAAATCCCCACAACTGAAGATCTTAGAGGCTGTACAAGTTATAGCTTCATTAAGCTGAATTTTTGAAGCTGGGAAAAGCTACTAAGTAATAAACAGAAAGTGTCATTTTTTCTGTGACATCTCTGAAGCCTATCAAAAGATTTGAAATTCAAATGGAAGCATAGATAAAGTTTTGTTTCATAAAGCTCCATTTTCTTCATCTGTCTTTCATGTGTTCTTAATCCCCAACAGCACATACAATCCAACGTTTTGGCTTGGGGTTTTGGGATTTTTTTCCCCCTCTGGACAAGACAATACTTGAATTTCAGAAGCTGTGCACAAATAATTTTCTAGACATAAGGTTTGTATAATATCCTGGCTATCATTTATTAAATGTTATGTCTGTCTTTCTGTCTGTCAGTACACATACCTAAACCTGCTATCACCATCTGTGAGTCTTACCTCATTCCAGATTCTTTTTTGCGCCACTCACATGAATTCCAGGAGGGACAGGTGCATGCCTTTCACCTGTTTTTTGTTGCTTACTAAGGCACATTGTTTAACTATAATATCCTTTCAGTTACACATTGTAGTACTTAAATAGGATAGAATGCCATTGAAATACAGGATTTTTGTAATTTCTTAGGTATGGATTTGCAATGTTCCTAACTGTGGAGCTGTTGTAAACTGCACCTTTTACTTGAGGTTTTATTTGATTTTTCTTCTTTAATTGCAAACAAACTCTGAGTATAAAAGCAGTTAACAAAAAGCCAGTAGAATAAATATATTTGATTAAAGGTGGTGTTGAAAGCACATCATGCCAGTTCTGCACAGTATTTCAAACATATACTACTTACACAACACCACACATACTATCATTAAAAAAAACCAGCAATCCATCTAGCTTTTCCTCTAGATGAGATCTATTGTTCCTAGCTTTTCACAATGAAGTTTTAACTAGAAAAATATTAGTGGTAAATGCTTAGATGTATTTCTGCTTAAATAGTAATTTCTAGGAACAGCAGGGATATCATATACACTGCCTAGACTTAAACTCATTTTACATGCTAGAATTAATACTGTTAACAGTGTTTGGAATTCAGTGGATATGTATTTCTGCTGCATGAAGCGATGTTATTCAAATTATTCTTATCCAAGGCAAGGACAAAATATTTGAACTTCACAGATTTGCAAAAACTTGCAAGTCTTATGTAAATGATCTTTTCTGCATGACTTCTGACAGATGTTTCTGGGTTTAACTCAAATAGCTACTGAGATTGTGTGGTCATGTGAGGAACGGGACACTAAAAGAAATAAAGGCAGTTACCAAATCACATCTGAAAATGTTGGGAAGCTTAAAGGGTCCTTAACCTCAATTTTTTTTTCCTGTTTCTTTGGTTTTTTGGGTTTGGGTTGTGGGGTTTTTTTTGTTAAATTTGTTACTGTGGTACTAAGTAAGGTAGACGATGAATTGGATGGAAAGAAAAGTGCAGCATGCTTTACAACTTAAGGGCAAGCTGTCATGCAGAGCACTGTATCATTCTCATTTTAAGGTCTTCTGCTAGAGGGGTATTAGTCTTGACATGGTTTTCCCTTCTCTCTCATTAGAGACAGAGCAAACCTGCTGACATGCAGGGTTTCACATCTTAAAATTCTCTCCTACAGGGAGGGAATGAAAAAGATCTCATCAAAATGAAGATCCCCTGAAAATCAGTTTTGTGAAACTGGTCTCCTTGCTGTTAACAGACAGTGCTAGCAGCAATGCCACATTACTGTATTTACTTTGCTTTAAATAAAAGGCCTCTGGTCTTCTATAGGAAGGCAGCAATGTCAGAGAGCTCCACCTGCTCCAGTGCTTCTCAGATGCCTTATTGTCAAGGTACACCTACAGCCTTCTATGTCTGCATGTCTGTCTTCCCGCTCCTCTCCCTTCCTATGTTTTAGTCCATTCCTCCATCTGTCTTTCTTAAGTGCCTGCAGCTTAAGTCTGTTCTTGCTGGACACATAGCATCTTTTCCCAATTAAAAATTTAATATGTTGGCAACAGTGTTTTCCTGGCCATTTGCTAGACACTTAGAACAGTATTTGCTGATACTGAGAAATTCTTATTGATGTGTAAGGTGAGGCCTTGGATTGAATATTTGTCATAAAACTTGGCATTCACAACTACAAGAAAAATAAAAATTCTAAATGAATCTTTTGTATGAGCTGCATGTTGTGATCTGTTGCACCAGAAAATAGATGAAACTTTTGTCTAGGGGTCGCAGAGCAGATAGGGAATGCAGTAATATATGTGTATACATGTGTATGTGTGTATATATATACATAAACACATATGTATATGTATATATCAATTAATATAAAAGGAAATAAAAAAGAAATGAAGGTTGGAGGAAAAAAGTGAATCTTGACGTTTAGGGGGAAAAAAAGCCATGTTTAGCTCAGCATGAAAAAAATTGTAAGTACAGTTTCTCATCCCTTTGCCTTCAAAGGACTATTATTATTTTTTTTAATCTTCCATTTTGCATTCAAATGCTTATGCTAATCCTCATCTGGGTGCTGACACTACAGGGACAGGCAAATTGTTTTAGGAACCTTGGTAGAATGAACACTGACCACAGGGTTGTAATACTAATTAGAGCTTTATTGTTACATAAAGAAATTAATAATTGTGATATCTTATTGTTATCTACAATTTCTAGCAGCTAGCATAGCTTACTGTTACAACAGAATTTCTAGTAATTAGTGGAACTTTCTTACTATCTAAAGTTTTCAGTTACCTAGACTTTTAGTCACTTGGACCCTCTGCAAATCAGGTCAAATTCTTAATAAACATCTTATTATACAGTAAGCATAATCTCTAAAAGAACACTAGTCGCTCAGTCCTTGGAGACTCTACAGTTTGTTACAGCCTTCCAAATGAACTTTGAGTAGTAAGATTTGCTGGTGGGAAGTCAGGAAGATTTTCTTGAAAAAATGAGTTTTATAACACGTTGCCACGGCATTTTTGGAGTTCCTGGTGTTAATGACGTCCAACAGAATATCATGTCTTCTTGGACCAAGCATGACTATAACACATTAGCATTCTATGGTCTTCCTATATACAAATATCTGAGTTCTGATAAAACCTGGTATTTTTCTGGTAGCTTTTAGCGGCATTCAGTAAGTGGTGATATGTGAGTGTTTCTAGATCACTTTACTATATATGCATGTAAGTTTTTGTTGTGCTTCTTGGATGCTAAATCCGTATTTGAACTATATGAATGCATCTCTTTTATAGGATTGTTTCATAATGTGTCTTTTGTCTTTAGATTATTTTTCTTATGACAAATCAATGATAAAAATATAAAGATTGTTTCCAGAAAAATAAGTGTTTGTGTCAATGAATCTTAGAAGTTGCAGATATATTCTGGGTTGTGTGCATGTTCTGAAATAATTCCATTATCTATATGTATTTTTCTCCTTGATGCATTAGGGTGGAGATTTCTTTCCATTTTAATTTGTGTTGTGTTTAGATTAAGATGCTGGTGATTAGATATATTTTTTTAGTGTTTTAAGAGAACCACTGTCATTTACTAGAGTAATCTGAAAGATATCAGAGTATATTTTTCATAATCTTAGATATTTTTACTTTTTTTCTTAGCATTTTGTTTCATTTCATAAGGTAGTCATTTTTTTCCTTAGAAGAGAAACAGTATAGCAGCAGGGGGAAAAAAATCTGAATATTTGGAGTTCCTGTATGGAGCTTTTCAATTATTTGAGTTAGTCTGTCTTTGGAACTGGAGGAGTTAGTGTCATTGGGAAATGCTTACACATGTCAGGTCTAACTAGCAGAGTGGCCAAAGAGTAGCAAAGTTACCTGGTGTTGTGGAAGGAATGGAACCAAGACGTTCAAATGACAGTACAGTGGAAACAATGTATAGCATCAGGTTTATGAAGTGAGTCTTGAAGTGACCTTAACATTAAACTTACACTCTGCTTCTGCAATGTGAACTACACACGTACAACTTTATTTCAGGATCCAGAGACCTATACAGAACTAAGTAATCATGGAAGATTTTTGTCAAAGGTATTGCTCCTGTGTAGTTATGTGTGTATTGCTATTGACTTGTTATTGGCATAATTTTGTATTCTATTAACAACCACTTGAGCCATTATTTTACTGTGCTTTCAGTAAACTAATACAAATTTCTAGACAGTCAAACTGGTGTTGTGGTTATCTATCGCTGTATAATGCAGAATGCAGAAAATTTTGTAGGACTGAAAAATACCTACAGTATTTTTTAATTGATGCTTACTCTAAACCTTTTACTATTACTATTTTTTTTCTAAAAGTTCAGTGTTTATGAGAGGATCAATACAAATCTGAGATAAAAATCAAACATTTTTATGTTTAATAAACAGAATAAATTGCTTTTATTTTCAAGGAGTTTCTTATCCATGCTTTTTAAAATATATAATCATAGCTTTTGTCTTCAATGGTGTATTATGTGTTTGTGTTTTCCCATTAAAGTTCCAGTGCAGTAAAAAAGTGTCCCTGTGCAAGCTAGGCAGCTCTTAGTTGCAATCAATTTAATATGAATACTTCATAGTACCACACTATATTTTGGGTTTACCTCTAATATGTACTTTTCTAATGAGTGAAGATCTTTGTTCTAAAAAGGGGCCCAGAATTAAACTAATCCCTCAGCTGTGACTGTGATGACAAGGGCATTGATTGCTATAGAAAACATTGCCTTATTATGTTCTTCATGTAAATGCAATCATGCTTCTGAAAGCTGTTTGTTCCTACATCAGAAGCGTTGCTTCTGCTTAGATCAGGGACATCTCCTGGATCATGCTTTTGGTAAAAGAAAAAAAATGACGTAAGAGCTGTATATTAATGTTACTATTAAAGCTGGGATTTTTCTCTCTTTTTGTTACAACAAAATAGTTGCCAAAAGTGAAAGTTCTGAAAGTTGTGATTTACTCTAAAATTGGCAAAATGAAAATCCCCCTTCTCTGTTCATTCAATTTCACCCCTTTCCACTTGGGAATATTTGAAGTGATTCAGGTTGTAAAGCTTATGGTGAGAGAGCAGATGAATCCTATTAGAAAACTGACAAGCTGTTTGTCCAGACAGGACACCTGTCAGCCCAAGTTTGTCTAATCACTGACATTCGGGCTGGGGAATGTGATGGGAAGTGATTGATGCATGATCTCCACATTCACTTCTTGTTCTGCCTGGTGAACCAACAACTTGTCAGTGTGAGAAAATAAGCATGTTACAGGGTAAGATACTGGTCCCATAGATAAGCAGGAAGGATTTGGCTGTCACCTGTGGCAAATTTAGTCTTTAGATAGGTGAGATATTCACAGTTGGCAGAATTTGCTGCATATTTCAAGGCAGCAGCAGACCCTGCTAAGAGAAGAACTTAAGTTGATTTTATATTAACAGTTACCTTCATTTTCAGCAATGAATTTCTTAAGGTAATTTAGAATGCCGGATGTGTGGGAAATGAGCTATATACTGCTGAATTAGAAAGGTTTTAAAGAAAATTGTATGAACAGCTATATTAACTGGGTTTGACTCTCAATTTTATATCTGAAAAACCTTTTATACAGAGAGTTTGTTAGCAGAGACAGTCGTTTTGAAGGACAAGACTAATGGAAAAACTAGATGGTGAAGCAGCACAATTTGCAGTTTCTGTGTATGTTGTAAAAAAAATATGTAAAGTATAAACACAATGTTTCAGCATCTGAATATATATTTTAAGTAGATTTCTTTCTTCCTATGATTAGACTAAGCCCATGTGGACTGAGAGTTTGCAAGGAGTCTTTCAACTCCCTTGTAAGGACAGGCATGATTGCTGAAATCGCTCCCAAGCTCTATTTCTTTTCCCCATTCAAAGAGCACCAGTTCCTAGAGAAGATAATGTTCTAGCTTGCAATAGACATTAGTAAATAAAGGCTTGTCAGTAGCTTTAATAATATAGTTTGATTCTACAGTATGTTTCTTCATACTACAGCACATCAATAAATTTAACTTTTCCTTGCTGGTTGTGGATAAGGAAAGGACACAGTATGTTGAGCTAGGAGAACATCAGATGGCACGTATTGCTACTCCCATGACGTATGTCATTTTGGCTCACCCAAATATCTTTCAAATATTCATTATAAATAAGTAGCTGTAAAGTAGGTATTACTTTACAGAGATGTAAATGAAATCACAGTAAGAGTTATTGTCAAAAATCATACATTGAATATTGGTCAGAAGGGCACACAGAAATACTGATCTTTAATCTCCTACATAAACTGTTTGACTATCCCTGTATTTTATAGAAAATATATTACCTGTATATAAATACACTTACCGTTTTAACAGTTTAAAAAAATATATTTTTAAAAATCACTCTTCTTTTTCAGATGAGTATGAAAAATCTAAAATTCATTGTACTTAATACATGTGAGTCTCTTCTGCGTTTCTCATTATGCAAATTTTTGCACTAAGGGAAAATCAGATTCATTTTCGTTGCTACCCTGCTGTGAACATACAGATTCAGGATTGGATGACAACTGTTTCCTGGATGACTTCACAAGCATAAGAATAAAGACAAACACTAAGATTACTTGATTTTAGCATCACAGGTAGAACCAGCTTGCTGGACTGCCACTCCAGTCCTTTGACCACTGCATGGTAAAATTTTAAACCTTCCACCTGGAAATTATAATTTGATTTGGTGACCCTCAGCTCCTGCTTTAAGTAAGAAAGTGCATGCATAATTTTACAGACTTTTTTCAAGATAAAAATTTAAGAAGGTTATAAGAACTGATGACTCTTGAACCCAGTTATAGGATCTAATGGGAAGTGATTCTTCCTATAGGTTCTTGCCATTTTTCTCTATCTTTGAAATAATATTTCACTTTCTGTAAGCAGAATTTAAAAAAAATAATAAATTAAAAACCCCACAACTGTTTCCAAAGGGAAAATGTGTGTTAGGCACTTAAAATACTGAAGTTTGAAAAATAATGTACAGTAGTGCTAAAAGGTTATATGGTTAGTACAGAATGAAGGTTTTTTAGGAATAACTACAGAGAAAGAAACATAAGGAATACAATTTCTGTAATGGTACATTATACTATTTGAATTATTTGTTTTGATACAAGACAAATGTACATTGCTAAGAAACCATCCCTGAGGTAATATGTATATAATATATTTGCAACCTTTCCAAGCAATTAAATCTGGTTTCTTCCTTTCTTTCTTTACATTTACGGCAATCTGTTTCTGAAAAGCTGTGCAGAGTAGCCTGTAACAGAATAATTTTCAGAATAATAATGGCAAGGCCTGACTTCTTACAACAGTTCATGAACAAGGATTTAGTAATTCAAAGCGTTACCTATCCTACCTGTTAACTGACAAGAGGAAGTGTTGTTTGGTTTTCTGTTTTGGGTTTTTATTTTTTTCTCCCAAGTGGAAAAAAAATAAAACTGCTCTTCTTAGTCATTCACTTTCTTAAGTACTGAATGCTCAGACTTCAGCGTATTGACCACAGCTCACACAGAATTTGGTCAAATCTCCATCTCTTATGAGATAGAAGAAATAAACTTCAAAGTGACTTGGGAAGATGACGCTTGGACCAAATGGCTGTTGTATTTTTTGTAGTGCAAGATTCTGTTGAAAATAAGCTTCCATCAATGTTTTGATTAAGTTTTGGTAAGCTTCCGTTGATTTGAGTATTTAAATACTAATAAAATGCATAACACATTTCTTTCATTTCAGCTGAATTCTAGTCCTGCAGTTAGCAAAGCTCCCACTGACTTCTTTGAAAGCACAACCTCTACTAGTACAGTCAGTAAGAGTTACTTGATAACTGCACTGATGATTCTTTCACTTTCACCTCCAGTCAAAAGCTAAGAAATGAGGCAACACCTACAGTCCAAAATGCAGTCATGTTGTGTTAATCTCTGATGGACAGAGGCCAGATGGCATAGCATGAAATAAGCTTACGTATGGGCCTAGAAGATTCATTACTCGCAAATGAGAGTACCGCATTTTCAAGGCAGGTGAGAAAAATATTCTGAAATATGGTACAATTATTACTGATCGGCTATTTCAGAGTTCCTTGAAACCTCCTTTCCCAAAGTCAACATGATCTCAGTATTTTGTTGAAATTTCTTTCATTTCACAGGCAGCATTGCAACTGAAGAGATTATTTTAGGAAAATTGTTTTGATTCATGTTTTAAGATAAGGATGTGAATACAGCAGAAAACTTTTTTAGGTAAATAACTTGAATTTTATTTACTCCAGATAAAAGAAATATGGTTTTATCTAATCTTTAGCAAAAATGATCAAAAAAGCAAGGACTAAAGTTACAAAATTAAATTAAATTAAATGCAATACTTTGTAATGAAATCACAGTATTTTAAGAGTGCTTCAATCCAGTATACTCGGTAGAGGATAAATGCAAAACTTCCTACTTTATGTGCATCAAAATTTGAATACCAATACAATATACATTTGCTGAATTTTATATAAGATATTAAATAAATGATCCTGGAAAGATGAAACAAGTACATACTAAGATCTCTTAGGTTTTATTTGTTATATATGTACTACTTTTAGTTCTAGCAAGGCCAAGAGCTTTGCAATTACAAAACTCTTGTGTAAATAATGTTCAAATTTACTGGAATGTTGCTAGGTATAACAATCTGTTAGTTTAATGGAAATGTTCAGCATAATATTCAATTGGAAGTTTTTAATGTGACATAATTTTCGTAGGAGCTGGAAAAGGACAATCTAAGACTAAGAATGGTTCCCTCATTCCCGCTGCTGCCTTTTTTCTCCAAGAGACATAGGACATGCTATCTAAGGAACAGTAGCTGAAAGGTGTGACTGCAGCTTGATTTTTACACAGCTAGTGAAGGGAAAATATGTGTCAGGTTTTGGAATCAAAGAAAAATTGATGAAGAACTTGAAGAATATCCTGAGCTAGAAGAGACCCACGAGGATCATTGAGTCCACCTCCTGAATCCACACAGGGCAACCTAGAAGTTAAACCATATGTCTAAGAGCGTTGTCCAAATGCTTCTTGAACACTGACAGGCTTGGATCTATGACCACTTCCCTGGGGAGCGTGTTCCAGTGCTTGACCATCCTCTCAGTAAAGACCTTTTTTCCTAATATCCAATCAGAACTCCCCTGATGCAGCTTTAAGCCATTCCCTCATGTTCTACTACCAGACAGCAAAAAGAAGAACTCAGCACCTCCCTCTTCACTGCCCTTCACGACCGAGTTGTAGACAGCAATGAGGTCACTCCTCAGTCTCCTCGTCCGTAATCTGAATAAACTTAGTATCCTCAGTCACTCCTCATAAGTCTTGCCCTCTACTTCTTTCACCATCTTTGTTGCCCACTTTTGGAAATATTCTAAGGTCTTTATGTCCTGCTTAATATGGGAAGCCAAACACTACACACAGTACTCAAGGTAAGGCCAAGTGCTCTGTTCAAAAGCAAAATTGATGAAGGACTTGAAGGAAAATCCAAAGATTCTCCCCCATCATTAAATGTGCTTAGTCTGTTAACATTTTTGTCATATGAAAGTTAAGTATATTTTCAAAAAACTATGGGTTTTAAAGACATTTCTTTAAACGTTATTTTGGTGATTACTTGTAATTGTACTACTTATGTTTGTCATTTGTCAGTTTTTATTTCCAGATCTTTTATCTTAAAATTATATCAACCTTACAAGCTTTCTTCTATTTGAGCAAAAAACCTGACTTACTTTCTCCCAGTATTTGCCTTAAAGTAGAATAATATAAAATGTTTCACTTGAAAACTCTAAGTTTACCTTTCTCCTTTTTAAGTAGAAAAACTACCTTTTTTTTTCCCCTTGTAACTTTATCTGATTTCCATAATGCATTTTGCATCTTAAATTCCATCTGTTGCTAGCTGGCAGAAACACTGGAAATTCATATACTGTTCTTCCTACTTAAATTTTCCACTGTGCTGATTCTGGACAAAACCACGGGTCAGAAGGTAAGAGGTGACAATGTCACCTGGCATGCTTCCTGACATCCTGGCAAAGGGTACTGTGCTTGCTAAAATCTATTTGGCTAACTAAGCGAAGGAGAGGATGTGTCTCATCACTGGTGTGAAAGGTCCGAGATGTCACCTCTGCTCACCAGCAGGGGCCCCTGCCTTCCAGGCACTTAGTTCAGCTATCCAGCTCAGGATGCTTCTCATACTTGGCTTGCTCTAAAAATATTTTTGTAGAACTTGAAATTAATTTAATTTGCAAAATTTAAGGCTCACATTTTTTTAAAGTTATATAAAGAAGTCTCCTGAAATGCTTCCAAGGCCCTGATTTAGTGTTTGTGTTCCCTGGCAGACGCTTTCCCTTCAGGCTGCGAGCTGCTGCCTTGCCAAGGCTGTCTCCCACATCCTCCTTTTTCCTAATGCTTTGCTAAACATGGTTAAACAGTAAACTCATATGAGATGGTTCTCTGAGGGCACTGAACTCTGGCCAGTAGCACAGCGTGTTTTTGTCAGAGCGGTTACATTTTTGGATAATGAATGTTGATATATCCCTGTCCAGAGGAACTGAAAACAATGACAGAGGGAACTGGGAAGCCAGCTGAGTTCTGCCCACACATGTTGAGTGATTCACACATTTTTTCTTCTAGTGCTAACTTGGTTACTGCTCTAATGCCTTCACATTGTTTCACGCTGGATTTTTTGGGTGGGATAATTTGTGTTAAAAAAATATCACCTGAAAATGTGATTCTCTTTCTGACTTCCTGTCTTATGACCTTCCTGCAATTTGGGTTCAGTACTCTGAGGATTGCCTTGCATCAGCTTAACATGAGGTGTCTTGGCTGGGAAAAGTGGTCCAGAACTGGGTTGTGATGTCACAGCCCTCATGTAACCGGTCCTGTTTTCCCCATGCATCCATCAGGCAGCTGCCTGAAGCTGCTTTCGTACATGGCAGTGCTTTCACCTCAGTGGAGCTGCACTTGTGTTCAGGGCTGGAACAAACATAACTTTTAAAGGAACATGTGAGAGTCTTATTAGGATTGCAGAATATTTTTTTCTTTTTAATCAAATTTGGCATGAGGATTTGTTTTTTTCTTTCACCCTTCCTTTACATTACAATTCTTTTTAATAGAAAAAGTAGAGGCTTAAGATGCATCATTACTTCCCATTTTATTTTGTTACAGAAGGAGTTTGGTATAAAAGAACTAGAATATCATAGTGGATATTCAATCTGGATAAGGAGAGTTTCCCACCAGACTTTGTCTCCAGCATGTGATATGCTTATGACTAGCTATTTTCCATTAATTGCTTCATCAGAAATTTATTAATGAGCAAAGTGCCTCTGCATGGCAAGGTCCAATATCTATTTTTGACATCTTTTCCTATGTTTGTTGAATTTGAATGAAAGCACTAAGCACCAATATGCATAAAGCTAATACATGTTTGCTGAGTTAGGAGCTAACTGAGCATTATTTTGACCATTGCAATGTACTAAATGAAGGTTTTAATTATTTTACTGAAATTAATCTGGTCTGTAGAAAAGGCTGTGGTTTTGATTATCTGTGAGTTAATTCCTTTAGGTTCTTACTATATATAGAAATGTTCCAGAGCAGTACTATCAACGGAAAGCTTTTTAATTATAAATAGAAACCAAAGTAACAGAAATAGTAAGTGAATTAATATAGATTACAAAAGTAATTTCTTCGGTATAACCTTATTTTATAATTAAAAAGCTTTCTAGTCATACTACTGATGCGTAACATTTATATAATTAATGCAATGCTCATAACTAGGTCTAATTAGTATACTTCCAAAATAATTTGTTGCATAAGGCAAAATTCACAATATTTTACAGCAAGGTCAGATCTTTTTCCTTATGGTGTATTTTTCAATGTCAAGAAAAATAATATTAAAAGTGGTAATATGTATTTTTTCCTCAAACTGGAAAAAGACCAGTCTTTCTTTTTTCTTTGATAAACATTTAAAGGCCAAATTGCAATAAAAAAATATTATTTTCTGTTTCTTTTAGCAGTTTAAATGTTGCTTAGACTATTCTAGAGGAATGAATCTGTGACTACAACACAACCTAAAGTGTGAAATTGACTCTGTTAAGACTGGAATGACTAAAGACATTCTTTCTCAAGGCCGAAAGCAAAGCTGACTTTTCAGTGTGGCAGTTCTCCCACAGTAACTCCCAGAAATGTACATTAACATTCTAGCACCTTACCGTCTCGCCCAATGAGCTAGTCCAGCTCTCTCTCCCTAGCAGGCTGGGAAAACAAGTAAGTGTATACTTGTAGATAATAGGAAAGTGCTTGGAATGACAGTGCCTGTATGTGTAACCAAGTATCAAGTATTTGCCAGAAAGCCCTTAACTATAATTTTTTTGTTGGGTTTGCTTTTTGTGACTTATTGGTGTAAAACACATTTGTAGCTGTCTGACCTCATGGAAACTTCAATACCTGGAGCACAGAGAACACCAGCGTTGTCAGGCTAAACATGGAGAAGTCCAGAGAGGCTGGGGTCCAGATGGCAGGCAATGGCAGGAAGGAGGGAGAAAAGACTGGGTCTCAGATTTGACAGTAATGGCTACATTCTACTGTTCATTAGTTCTGATAGACCAAGAGATTTATTTCTTTTAGGTAGGAGGCTTGAAATATTTTCCTTCCTGCTCTAGCACCTGATTTTAATGTTAGTAGTGTACCATGTATCAACACAATGAGAATGACTATTGAAAACAAAATCTGTTTCTTGTCCACTCTGAATACAAGTGTGTATGGACTCTCCAGCCTTTCCTCCTGTATCTGGGAAGGTTTTTTATGTTGATATTTTCTCCAGCATGGAGTCCCTCCCACAGGAGACAGTCTTTCACAAACATCTCCAGTGTGGGTCCTTCCCACAGGATGCAGTTCTTCAAGAACTGCACTAGGAAGGGTCCTTTCCATGGGGTGCAGTCAATCAGGAACCACCTAAATACTTTAGCTCACAACACAAAAGCTATAAACTGTCCTCTTTCTCTACCTGTAAGATCATGGTGTTTTTAGGGAAGATCCACTGTGTTTGTGTAATGGATTTTGATCGTCCAGGTGTTAGCATATTGGCACATACATCTGCATGGTTTTATCTGGGTGGTTAAGAAAAGGTCTTAGTTTTATTAAGAAAAACAACCAATCAAGCAACTCACCCCCCCCACCCCCCCTCCCAATAAAAAACCCACAAGGACTGGTTCTCAAGCTCAATTACTAGCAGATTAATTAGAAAACTGAGGAGACCTTGAGGAAAGCAAGAGTAGTTGGTAGCTGAGCAAAGACTTTTTTGCATATGCTGTATAGTGTGAACCATCACAGAGGGTTAAACATCAGCAAGTAAATCCTTGTGTCACTTGAAAAGACCAAATGAACATCCCACTTCTCAATAATCTACAGATGGAGGAGTCACTCCAGTGGTTATTAAAGTAGCTGTATAAAGGAGAGTTCTCAGTTACTACAAACTTTGGAGGTTTCAAAGCACTTACTGGTGGGGATTATAATTTGAATCGTTTACAATATTAATGCTTCTTATCTCACATAAAAATATGCTGGTAATAAGCTTATTTCAGGATGTAACTATTTTGGTAGGGCAGTATTTAGGTAGGACAGGGACCTCCACCCTGCTCTACTCTGTATTCACAGTATTTCAGTACATGGAACACTGGGCCCTACAACGACACAGAGCTCACAGCGGGATGTGTTGCAGACAGGAAAGTAGAGCATATCAGCATCTAGTAATTCTATAGTATGGTTGCTTGGTGTTTTCATATTACGTATGAGTAGTATGTAAGTAGCCACTGCTTTGCAGACTGTAGCATGGTGGGAAAGTATCTCCTCCTCTTAGGCAAATTTTTCAATGCTTGACAGGGAGGGAAGGAACATGAAGACAAAGCTAGTCCACTGCCACATTTTAGTCTTCCTGATACTACTCGACAAAAGAGATTTGTTGGTTTTGCCTCATCTATGTTGCTGATGTCGTCATACCTCTTATTTGTGAGGTGCTCAGCTCCTTTTGTGAGAGGAGGTGCATGGCAGGAAACCTGCTGGTTCTTGTCTTGGAGCATCAGCTTACATCGCTTCCTTTGACAAACTGTCTTGCTTATCCAAATTTTTTCTACCGCTGCAGCTGCTAACATACAATGCTTTTAATAGCATAAAAATACCACTAAAACCAAGAAAAAAAAACTCAGTTCTGTACTGCTAGTCCACATTATATACTGTAAAAAGAGAACTTTGATGAAATGCAGGGCCAGCTTCCCAGTGAACCTGATAATCATTTATTCTGAGAAATGAGATGGAATGTGGTTTTTGTTTGTTTGTTTGTTTGTTTATGTTGTTGTTGTTTGTATGTTGTGGTTTTGATCTTTTTAGGTTCATTTGGGGTTTTTGTTTGTTTATTGGGGTTTTTTGTTTGGGTTTTTTGTGTTGTTTTTTTTTCAAACACTATGATCAGCAAAAGAGAACTTGCTTTATTTTAAAAATATTTCAAAACAGCACAGTCACCTACCAAGTTTTCACTATACAAAGCAATTCCTACATTCCATAACTCTTTTTTCTATTTTTCTCATGAGGGTAGGCTATAAAACTGAAATACTGTCTGTTTACAGTCTCCTAATATTAAAATGTCTGAAGAGAAAATGTGATAGTACTGGGTATTTTGCTGTAAGAAGCACAATCTTTTGTGCTGTGCTATATAGGAGATTTTTTGGTTTTGCTGGTTTTAACTGTCTTTCTAAGCTTTGGAATAAATTTCGCTTCAGTATTGTAAGTTTGCCAAAGCTAAGAGAAATAAATTCACAGTCAATTAGCAAATGTATTTTTGGAAAATTTATGTATATATTTTTAATTGAAAATATTGCTCATTTTTCTTAGCTTTTTCAAATGTACTGTGTTTTGGTGAATTTTGTTGAAAATTTGCCAGCTCTTTTACAAAAAAAAATAACTTAGAAAAAGTATGAATAAGTGTGCATTAAAAATATTGAGGCTTTTCAGTTGCAGACTTGCAGTAATTGACTTTTTCATGTTTTTATTCATTGCAAATGCAAGGTACGTATGAAGTCAGCTGACTGGCATAGCTCTTTCAGCTGGTGCTTTTCAGCTGAGGAGTACTATTTTGTTAATCTGGAAATTAGGTCACATGATTGTCTAAACATAACTTGCTGCTTATTCATAAAACAGGATTTTTTTTAATTTTTATTTTTTATGAGGGTCAAATACGGTTCAGCTTGCTGCCAGATGTTTATGAAAAGAGGGCAGAAATGACTTCACATAAACGTTTGTGGTTTTGCAATACCAACAGCCTCCCACTTGCTAGATCAAGATTCCTGTATGATCTCATCCTTACATTATTGGCTTCTAATGACCTCAGTATAAGAAAAAGATGAATCTCAAATCTCAAACCATGAAGCAATACACTTACTGAGAAGCAGTTGCACTTAGGCTGTGCTTGAACTGTAACATTCCTAATCCTAGCAACACTTTTCACTCCATTGAAGATGTATAGATTCCAATCCATACATACTGGAAAAATATTTTTTGTTCTGTCATGGCAAAAGCAGTTTACTGGTCAATTGTCTTTAACAAACTTTACAGCATCTTGCACTAGGTTATAACTTCCTTAAAAACAGTCTCACACAAGACACTGGAAAAAGCTAGTAAAAGCAAACATTTATCAATTCAAAAAACAAAAGCAGACTTCAAATCTATGCAATGTCTATGTACACAATGTCTAAACTAGAGCTGTGAAATGAACGTGCTCCCAAGGCAGGAAGCAAATTTCAGAGAAAATACTGTAGGGGAATCCTGTCAGAATTCACTTTGACTTAAACAGATCAGCATTTTACATTCATCATGTACACAGAATGTACTTTGAAATACTTTTCATGTTATTGCTCAAGATACGCTTAGGTTGCCATGTTTCGGTTGGAGCATTTCAGTCACAGTGCCTGACTTTTTTCCTGGTCAAACCAAAATGACCTCAGTGATCGGTATAGTCTTTCATATTACGTTGACTACATTTTTTGTAGTCAAAACTGACAGAGTGAAAAATACCTTCTCACTTCTTGTCTTCTATTGCTTCAAAGAATAAAGTACAAAGCATGATAACAATACCTACTCTTTGTCAAAATGCACATCAGGAAGGGAAGAAGTTATAAAAAACCAAAAATGGTGCAAGCAAATAGTCACTCAGTCTCTGAGTTACACTGAGGTTAGATTACTGCGTGCTCCAATATGCAATTTTTCTATAGTCGTAAGTGGTATATCGGCCCTCAAATTTTACGTACAAGGAAAATGTCAATTTAGCTTCCTGAAATTATAGGTATGTCCTTTGTTGGTTTGGAGATGTTTGCTTTCATATATGAACCAATTTTAATGAACTAAATTAGTTCATTTACTTCTCAATTTAAAATTTCTGACATCTTCAGTGAGATTCTAAACAGTATCTATGACATCATTTACTGAAGACAATTAACTTTTTGTATGTTATGCAGATTAGCTTACTGATGTTGAATTTGTACAGCCTATAGCGGGTTTGCTCAAGAGCTGATCTTGCTTCCAGTGCATAAGAACAGGAGGGAGGGAGAGGAGGAACAAATGACCTGTCAGTTTAGTGATGCAATTTCAAGGTGTAGTCTCATGTATTTGTTGCTGCACCTAGAGCGAACCTTTATAGCAAAGATGATATGAATACACTTGGGCCTTGGTTTTTTATAAAAGGAAAACAGATTTTTACCAAAAAACACCCTTCTGACTTATTTAAGAGACTGTTATTGGATCTTGCAGAAGATAAGTAACTAGTCCTTCTAGCACCACATTGAGTTAAGTGCAGCCAGAATCCTCTCCTCCAGCTGCTGTGCTTCAACAAGTGTTGTAATCTTAATTTTTCAGGGTTATCTATCAGCTGCCTTTGACAAGCATACAGCTCATTTGCATAATTAAAATAAATCAGAGGAGTAACATTTCAAAATAAACAATGAGTTTTCCCTTTCATATCAGTATAAATCAGGCTTAATGCAACTAAGGTCAGTATAGTTGTAGTTGCAATAGGAGTGATCTCCATGATGCCACGGTCAGGTCCTTATTTTTTTTGACTTGTCTGCTGGATGATAAAGTACAGATCTTTCATCTCTGGCTTTGATTTACTTGATGAGTAATATAAACTCAACCTTAATTTATATACTTCAGATTTAACTGAAGAACTGTAAAGCAATTCATAAAATGTTTGTTTTAATTATCATTATTAAAATATTGAGGGTAAATTGTAATATGATTTTATACTAGGAAGAGGCCTGGTGCATTTTTCTTCTCCAAAGGAGAAAGCCTGAAAATCACTCATCTAAGTAATCAGGATCCTATTACTGTTTATGTCAGAAATTCTAACTTCTTTCTCCACTGAAAAAAGAAACCCAGCTTTCTTGGCTATTTTGTGCTGTACATCCGTAAGCAATAATTTTGAAACAGAAAGCCCCTCTAAATTCCTACCATGTGCATTTGATGTTTCACCTAATCAGGTCCTAACATTTATTCAGAATCTCTTTTCAGTACAGAGGTTTCAAGAAATGAAGTTACTCAGCCATTTTTGCTCATTTGGATTTATTCAGTGATCATTCTGACAGTCTTTTCATTTATCGAAGTCTGATTCTTCCTTTTATTCTTGAAGTACATTAGGGCTGATCTCACCAAAATCAAATACTGAAGAATCAAATTCTGTAACTTTGAGCTTTATTCTTTATGATAATTAACAAGGTCTATATTTGTGAGGCTTCACAAAATATGTATTTTTATTTTATTGGAAAGGGAAAAAGAAAGTAGCTTTCTTAGTAGGTTTTGTTCATTTAACATGCATAAATAACCTCTAAACTGTTTATTATACTGGAAAATCTGTGTTCATAGTGTACACTTCCTCACAGGAACAAGATCCAAACCATTTTCTAACTAATTTATCTGGCCAATTTGATGGTGCATGCTACTTTAATAATTGCTAGACATTAAATAATGCTTTGGGGAGTCAAAAACCATTGTAAATTATTTAACGTGGGATATTATTGGGACATCAATTACAGTTAATCCAGCAAGCTGAAGGGCAATCTAAAAATGGTCTAATTGACACTTACCCTGAAGTGTCATAGTTTTTCAGTTTTGTCTATCTGTTCATGTATTACTCAACAAAGTGCAGAAGAGTCTTAGGAATTTAAAATGTAATAGGTTTTATAGAGAACAAAGGAGGAAGAAGAACTGGGGAAGGTTTAGCTCACACATCCTAATGTGTTGTCCTCTCTGTATGCAGATGCACAATTTAGTATGGCGTGATGCCAGAAAACTCACAGCCCTTGCATTAATGTATTAATAAATATTTATGTTTTCATATATTAGACTATATCCCAAGGTAAATATGATTTATTCTGTTTGGGGTAGACATGAACTTCTGCTGAAAAGAGCAAAAATTTAAAAAGTTTAAAAAACTATGCCTAAAAATTTAAGGCCAATGTGTTTCCGAATGGCTGGTCATGGAACTCTTTGTACTCTGCATTTCTCCCCATATTTTTTTTAATTGCCAATAATCTTGCACCAGCTACATAGTTCTTTGAACTATGGGCTGTTCTAGGATGTCCTTCGATGTCATTAAAATTTAGAAATAATAAAACTTTTTTGAAGACACTATATAAAAAGGAAACCCAACTTATTTTATCCCATTAACCCCTTGCATGCAAACATTTTTAATGCCTAGAATAGCACATGTACACAGCTTGCACATTTTCAGTCTTTTAAGACCAAGAAGTCAGTGGAATGGTTCCAGAGAATGAAGTTAAGTATGTACTTGAAGATTTAAAGTCTTTCAGCCCATCAGAATGAATTTCCTCAAGAAGTCTCTAGTCCACATATGTTGGGGCTTTTTCTGTAGCCCAGTTCAGCATGTTACAGGACAGATAATGTTTTTGGTTTACCACTGTAATAGTCCAAAGAACTGTTGGTCATTAACTTCTTTATCTATATTTTAAACACTTAAAGCTTCATCTGATCAGGCTCTGAAAAAAATTGTTTCTGTAGTTGAAGTGTGAATTTTTTATCTGGAATATTACTTCAACTTCTTACTCTAATGAAATTAGGAAGAGTTTGTTATTAATTTCTTTATATAATGAGGGATGGTATAATCAGCTGAATAAGAAAAAAATAAATAATCATAGAATTATTTAGGTTGGGAAAGACTTTTAAGATCATTGAGACCCACTGTAAACCTAACACTGCCAAGTCCACCACTAAACCTTTTCCCTAAGAAACACATCTATATGTGTTTTTTTTTTAACTTCCAGGGATGGTGACTCAGCCACCTCCCTGGGCAGCCTGTTCCAATGCTTGACCACCCTTTCAGTGAAGAAATTTTTCCCAATATCCAATCTAAACCTCCCCTGGCACATATCAAGGCTATTTGTTCTCACCCTATCACTTGTTACTTGGGAGAAGAGACTGACACCCACCTCGCTACAGCCTCCTTTCAGGTAGCTGTAAAAGAGCTATAAGATCCCCCAGAGCCTCCTTTTCTCCAGACTAAACAACCCCAGTTCCCTCAGCCACTCCTTACAAGACTTATGTTCCAGACCCTTCACCAGCTTCGTTGCCCACCTCTGGACACACTCCAGCACCTCAATGTCCCTCTTGAAGTGAGAGGCTGAGAACTGAACACAGCATTCGAGGTGCGGCCTCACCAGTGTTGAGTACAGGGGGACAATCACTTCCTTTCTCCTGCTGGCCACACTGTTTCTGTCACAGATGCCTTTTGCCTACTTGGCAACCCAGGCATACTGCTGGCTCATGTTCAGTTGGCTGTTGACCAACACCCCAGGTTGTTTTTCTATCAGGCAGCATTATGATGTGGGGTTGTTGTGACCCAAGTGCAGGACTGGACACATCTCCTTGTTGAACCTCCTACAACTGGCCTGGGCCCATACATCCACCCTGTCCAGATCCCTCTGCAGAGCCTTCCTGCCCTCTAAGCAGATCAATGCTCCCACCCATCTTGATGTTATCTAAAAACTTGGTGAGGGTGCACTCGATAACCTTATGCAGATAACTGATAAGGACACTAACTAAATATGTTTGGTTTTCTTATATAACATCTGGTAAAAAATTATCTTATAAACATCTACTTGTGAGAAAGAATGTTGGTATTCCTAAAGAGTTAAATTCTAGGAACATTATTCTTCCCCTTCCTTTTTTCTTTAAATGACTGGTTTTAATGTTTATTCAAGCATACCCACAGGCTGAAGTGGATGCCTACAAATTACATTGCTATCCTTAATCCAAAGTTATGTTTTCAGGTTTGTCCTGGTTTCAGCTGGGATGGAACTGATTTTCTTCTTAGTGGTGGGTGCAGTACTGTGTTTTGGGTTTCGTATGGGAGCAGTGTTGATGGCACACTGATGGTTCTGGTTGTTGCTGGGTGGTGTTTACACCTGATCAGGGGCTTTGTGATTTCTTGGGCCCTGCCCATGAGAGGGCTGGAGGAAGCAGGAGGTTGGGGGTGTGTGGCCGGGACAGCTGGCCCAGGCTGGCCAGGCAGATATTCCAGGCCATATGACATCATGCTGAGCATATTTAAGCTGGGGAAGAAGAAGGAAGTGGGGAGAGGGTGGGCATTCAGCATTATGGTGTTTGTCTTCCTGAGTAACTGTTACACATGATGGTGCCCTGCTCTCCTGGGGATGGTCAAACACCTGCCTGCCCATGGGAAGTGGTGAATGAATTCCTTGTTTTGCTTTGCTTGTGTATGCAGCTTTTGCTTTACCTATTGAACTGTTTGTCTCCCCCATGAGCTTTCTCACTTCTCTTCTGATCCTTTCCCTCATCCCACTGTGGGGGGAGTGGGTGAGCGGCTTGGTCATTGGCTGTGAGGTTAAACCACAACCACAACAGGTGTCCAGGTTTCAGCTGGGATAGAGTTAATTTTCTTCTTAGTAGCTAGTACAGTGCTGTGTTTTGGCTATAATGTGAGAAAAATGTTGATAGCACACTGATATTTCTAGTTGTTGCTGGGTTATGTTTATACTAAGTCAAGGACTTTTCAGTTCCTTGGGCCCTGCCAGTCAGAGGGCTGGAGGGGCACAGGAAATTGGAAGGGGACACAGCCAGGACAGGTGACCCAAGCTATCCAAAGAGGTATTCCATACCATATGACGTCACGCTGAATCTAGGGAAAGAAGGAATGGGGGGACATTTGGCATTATGATGTTTGTCTTCCTGAGTAACCATTACGTGTGACAAAGCCCTGCTCTCCTGGGCATGGCTGAACACCTGCCTGCCCATGGGAAGCAGTGAATTAATTCCTCGCTTTGCTTTGCTTGCATGTGCAGCTTTTGCTTTACCCTTTTTCCCCACCTTCCCATTTTGTATTATTATTGTTAGTATTATTGCTATTGTTATGATTGTTGTTTTTACCCCTCTATTCTGTTTAAATTATAAAATTGTTCTTATCTCAACCCTTGACTTTTACATTCCAGTGAGCAACTGGCTGCGTGGTGTTTGGTTGCCATCCGGGGTTAAACCATGACACAAGGTTAAAAAGAATAACAAATTAGTGTGAATTTCAGATAGAACCTGTGTTTTTATATGGATTTCCTCCATTGACAGGCTCATTCCTCTTAAAATTCTTTGAGCAGAATCTGTCCAGATGTTTGTTTGTGAAACTAAAATACACTACTTCAGTCCACAGACAAACAGATTGTCATCTGCTGAGGAGCAGAGCTTTGTTTTTGTTCTTCGGACCAGAAAGGTCAAATGGCATAGAGAGAAGAAAATGAGAAATATCATGGCTAGAAGGGGTAGGTTTCAGGAGTATTATTTTTCTTTTAAAATGTGAAAACTAGAAAGAGATGTTCATAGAACCTGAGGCAGCAGTGACAGTGACCCCAAAAAAGAGAGGAGAGAAAATGGGTTATGGGATGCCAAAACTGCTGGATGAACATTGTTCTTGAGTGGCTACCTGACATGAGTTATTTATGAATGAAATATTGACAGG
Source organism: Falco punctatus (assembly GCF_963210335.1). Taxonomy (NCBI): domain Eukaryota; kingdom Metazoa; phylum Chordata; class Aves; order Falconiformes; family Falconidae; genus Falco; species Falco punctatus. Next base: position 65,363,042 of record NC_137582.1, on the reverse strand, counting down.
TAGATTTCATGGAGAAATAGATCTGAGAACTAAAAATGCACCAAGGAGAAATGATGGAAGGGGAAAAAAAGGACATGATAGGAAGATGAGTTATTTGTCCAATCTCTGCTGTTAAAATTTACTGAAAAAGAGTGGCTAGAGGGAAAACTTTTAAGAAGGGGTGATGCACTGAAGAACATGATCACATGAATAAGTCAGGAGGAAAAAAAAAAATAAAAAGAGGCAAACAGAGTGGAAAAGTTACAAAAGAAGAAGAGAGACTTCTCTGATGAGTGTGTAGGCAAAATTGTCAATCAGAAAATGGAGTGTTAAGGAACAAGAATAAATTAGCTACACCCATGGGAAGATGATGACAGGAACAGCAGACTGTGAAAGAAGAGGGGAAGATAGCAAGTAGGTTTCCAAAAAGTCAGTTAAGATTCTTCTCAGACCTGAGAAGATTTGAGGGACTTAACCTTGAGAGATGCAGCTGTAATCAAGGATACCTCTTTTAAGAATAATCACTAAGGTTTTACCCAGAAGTCTGAGTAACCCAAAGTGTTGACCACCAAGACGAGCCACACAAAATACAGAATTGGAAATATATATGCTAAATGGATTACTCATGTAGGCTATAAATCTTGTTCTAAAGTCATGGAAGAACAGTCATGAACAGAGCACAAAGAACTACACAGAATGGACTGAAATTCTAGTACAATGAGTAGAATGCCATATATTGATGAAATAAATGACTTAAAGACAAAACCAAAACAAAAGAAAACAAAGAAGCCATATTATAATAAAAAAAGTGTGATACAGGTTGAATTATTTTGAGCAAAAAGTTAAAAATGTCACAGCAAGGTTATATAAAGATTCTATTAAAAGTCTTCAGACTCAAATCAAGGTACGAACAGAGATTCTTTGATATTATCTGACTTTTCTAGGAAGTAAAAATGAGACAGAACTGACTAATGGAAAAATCATAATAGCACAACTCAGTGCTCTTGAATGTAAAACTTACAGATCTTCTGTCAGTAAAAAAAGATTGCTTTTTTAGGCTTTATTTTGGTAGGCATATTGAAGAAAAACTTAAAAAAGAAAAAAAAGACTTTTAGAAAACTATGGGATGATCATGAGCTCTTTCAGTTTAAATTAGATATAGGGACAGAGAAGAATAGACCTACCATTGTGCCTGTACAATACAGAAGCCATGTCCAATTTATAAATTCTGTATTTTCTATTTGATGATGATCTCATGGCATCAAAAACCATAATATATAGAAAGGATAAAAAATATCAAAATTATTTCTCATTAACTATACTGTTTCAAAAAATGGAACCTTGCAATCATACACGCTTCATATCTGAAACTTCCTCTTCAGCCAAAAAGATGTTATTTTGCTATAAAAGTTAAATATAGGGAACCATTCAAAGTTTAATGTATGCTTTTCTGGGAAAAAGACATATACAATAATTCAAAAGAAATATTTACATCAAGTGCTTCTTGACACACAGCCCAGCCCTCCCCCCAAAAAAAATCCATATATATTAAATCCTGTTGCTCTATTAACAACATTAAATGAAATTAGGGAGATGGCTGAAACTGTTACAAACTGTTATGAAACTGTATATTTTAATTTGTAGACATATTAGGTATATGGGATCAACAATAGAACAAGACTGAAAGAAAAGACTGCACAAGGCATTTTTGCTTCCTCCCAGCACAGGGACTGTGTATCATAAGGCCAATGAGATAAAATTCTAACAGAGAGGGGAAAAGAGAAAGATTGAGAGAGATAATTGAAAAAGATTAAGAAAGAAAGAAAAGAAAAGTGAGCAGGAAGGAGAGGAAGAAAATAAAAAGAGGAGGAAATAAAAAAGGAAAGAAAATCAGAGGAGAGGAAGAGGAAAAGAAGCATCCTCAGAAGAGGAAAACAGCTTTAAGGTGGGTGCAACTATATTTCATTCTACTAGCCACTGACATTATGCTCCGTTTTTCATCTTCTAACACATTCCTGTCAACGTGTCCAGATGGAAAGTATCTTCTCCACTAATCCTTTAATCACTGCCTGTGATGTTTAACATGTTAGTCTGGAAATTTTTTTTTTAAATCAAGGCCTGACTTAAAATAATAATTTCTTATCTTTCAATAATAAGTGTCTACATTTATCTCAAGGAGACGTTTCAGATTAGTGAACGATGACTTACCTTGCAGTAGTTTTCAGTCAGAAGTGTGCAGAACAGGAGTGCTAAGCAGCAAAATGCTTGCCATGCTCACTGTCTGTATCTGACTCTGAGGCATCTCTATTTCATTATAAAGCCTCTCTTGTGGTCTGGATTCCATGTATGAGGTCAGTGTCTAGTGCTCCATACAGATCCTCCTCACAAGGACTGAATGTGAGACCTTGTGGATTTTTTTCTTTGTCGACACCGGTACTGGGTTTTTGCAGCAAGGTTTTGGTAGTGGTGGGACTACCAGAATGGCTTCTGCAAGAAGATGCCAGAAACTTCCCCCATGTCCCACAGAGCTGGTGCCAGCTGGCTCTAACACAGATCTACTGCTGGCCAGGGCAGAGCCCATCAACCATGGTGGTAGTGCCTCTGGGGTAATATATTTAAGAAGAGGGGGGAAAAAAAAACCTGTTGGGGAATAGCAGCCAGGAGACATGAGTGAGTATATATGAGAGCAACATCCCTGCAGACACCCAGGCCAGTACAAAAGAAGGGGCCTCAGGTGCTGGAGCAGAGATTCCCCTACAGCCTGTGATGAAGCCCACAGTGAAGTAGGCTGTGCCTCTCAGCCCGTGGTTGTTAATGATGGAGCAGATATTCACCTGCAGCCCATGGAGGACCCCACGTGAGAACAAGTGAATGTGCCTAAAGAAGACTGATGCTATGGGAAGCCTGTGGTGGAGCAGGCTCCTGGATAGACCTGTGGAGAAAAGAACACATGTTGGAGCAGGTTTCCTGAAAGGACTTGTGACCCTGTAGGGGACTGATACTGAAGCAGTCTGTTTCTGACAGACTGCACCCTGTGGGAAGGGCATACAGAAAGGACCCATGCTGGAACAGTTCATGAAGAACTGTAGTCTGTGGAAAAGATGCATACTGGAGATGTTTGTGGAGAACTGTTTCCTGTGGGAGGGACCATATGCTGGAGCAGGGGAAGAGTGTGATGAGGAAGAAGCAGCAGAGATAACATAAACTGAAACCCTCATTTTCTTTCTTCCTGTGCTGCTGGAGAAGAGAAGGTAGAGAAAATTGGGAGTAGAGTTAAGCTTGGGGAAAAAGGGAGTGGTGAGGGGAAGGTGGGGTTTGGGTGTTGTTTTTTTGTTTTTGTGTTTGTTTTTTTTAAAAAAAAATTGGGTTTATTTCTCATTATCCTGCTCTGTTTTGATTGGTAATAAATTAAACCAATTTCCTCAAGCTGAATCTATTTTGCCTGTGATGGTAATTGGTGAGTGATCTCTTCCTGTCCTTAGCTTGACCCATGAGCTTTTCATTGTGTATTCTCTTCCTTGTTCTGCTGAGGAGGGGAGTGATAGAACATCTTAGGTGAGCACTTGGCATCCAGCCAGGGTCAGTCCAGCACAATGAGAAAGAATGTATGACATGGGGACTGTTGCTCTACAGTCTGAGATCTGAATATGGTTTGAATAATTGGACATGATGACTCTGCCTACTGCTTGACAGTTGAGTAAAAAAAAAAAGTTCCTTTGTTTCCTGTGTTGGCTCATAACTTAGTTTGTAATTGTAATACAAATTGTCTTTCAGCATATAGATGTTCCTTAAGCTAAAACACTGGGCCCTCTTACCTTAGAGTGATAGCAAGGTCTCCCTATGTTGGTTAGGTTCTGGCAGAAATTCTATATGTTGGACTTGAATGACAGACAGTATTCTACACACAGATGTTTCTACTTTCAGACTCTGACATGAAAAGCGTATGTATTTGTGTGTGGTGTGTTTGTGTGTATAACAACTAATAAATCCACAGAGTTCTTCAAGTACTTAAAGAGGCATAAATATCCTTAGGTCAGATACTTACAACAACTTTAATCTGTTCCAATTTAAAAAAAAGATCCTGAAGTATTCATTCTTTATGTATGATGTAACACAAAAATGGTTTGTGCTTAAGATTTTTTCACTATAATACATTTTCTAGATCATGCTAAAGGTTGTGCTGCACAAATATTATTGCTTTTAATCATTCTGAATGGGCTATGTGGGAAGTTTGCTGACCCACATGGTCTATTTTCCTTCTAAGTTTAAGTGCAACAGCTTTGTCAAGCAATCTCTCATTTTGGCCACACATTTTCTTACAAATTATGTGAACTATAAGAGCCAACATTTCAGCAGTATCATGCTAATGTTTGATTTTAAGGTTTTGCCATTCATGTGGAGGTGTGGGTGTGGGCAGGGCAAAGACTTTGCCTGTTATGTTTCCTTTTTTTCTCACGCATTTTAATGACATCAGACTTCATATTAGTTAGAACTAAGGATTATCTTCACTGTGAATGGCTTTTTGTGCCCTTTCATGTGGTTGGTTCGAACAGAAATCACCAAGCAGCTGCAGTGAATCACTCTGACATTACCTTCAAGTGATAGGTTAGACTTGCAGTTTCATCTGGCTGCAAATGTGATTTGAAACATTTTTTATATTATTTTCTAAACATGAATTGACAGGAGTTTAAAATGAGAATAAAAATCCCTTTTCTTGAGATGGATAATACTGTCTTCAACAGAATTTGGATTGTGGGTTTCAGGGTTTTTTCTTTTTTTCTAATTTGATGGGGAAATTATATTAAAAAGAAGTACTATCATCAAAATACAGAACCAAAGCATGAAACTGAGACTTCTCTCTTCTATATTTAGTGCTCTGACAGGATTTGTTATGTATGTGGCATAACAGATCCAACATGATTTAATTTTCCATCTGGGAAATGGAAAACATGCATTATAACATTATTTGCTATAAAAGTTATTCTGCTCTCAATGATTTTTTGCAGAAATGGTTTAATTGCAAGTAACCTAGCAGTTACAGAAGTTAAGACCCCAGTCAAGGATCTCTGAAAGCCATCCTCTGTGTGGGTGAGTGTCTATGTTGGTGTGTAACTGTTAGTATTTATTTGTAAATTAGATAAGAAAGTTTAGGCCTTCAATATTCCACATCAAATTAAAACTTCTGGCCCTAAAGTGGTTAGCCATGTTAATGTGTTGAAGCAGTAGCAGAGCTGGAATTAAAACTCAAGCTCTTTTTCTTTATTGAACTACAGATATAAGAGTGTTAGGAGGCTTTAATGAGTGCCCCTCAGATAACTGATTAAATGAGTGATAGCTAATTGCATGCTTTGAATGAAATAGATATAGTTTAACAAACACAACAGATGATTACTTTATATAATTTTCATTAATTTATAATTTCATAAGATGTTTAACCAATCACCTTTAAAGTAAATTATTTCTTTTTTTGTACATTTTTTTTTAACGTATTATGGGAACTACAGTGTACTTAAAGCATATTTACCTTATGGTGTACTCTAAGTATACTTAAACTGTGGTATACTTAACATAGGATACTTCTACCTACATTCATTTCAGGATAAATTTATTCCTTGAGGTTTGAGAACTAATAATACCTTCCTAAATTTATGATAATTAGTGCTGCTTAATGTGCAACTTCTATACGTAACATCTCTAACTTATTTTCTTTTGAAGCATCTTGGACTGGACATGAATCTTACAGAAATTATTTCCACAGGTTAATTATAGAATGCATTACATAAAGTATTTAATTTATTGTTATTTAATTTCAAGCTTATTTCTTTCATGCTGAGACTACCAAACTGAAAGAACGTTAGTAGTTCCTTAAACTGCTTTCAAGAATCAGCACTAGAACACTGACAGGCTGTACTAGAAGATTTTAAAACACCCTGATTTTTAAGCACTTAAGTTTGCTTGTTTAGTTGATTATCAATAGTATTGAAAAGGTGGTTGGATAGCAACTTGTTTTTCCTGCTCAAAATGTTGTAAACACCATGGATAGTCTCATGGTAGTTTCATATCAAAGTAGTGTGAATGGTATAGGAAAAAAACCTAAATTTTTATATATATATATATATATATATATATATCCAAAGTGACAGAAGCGACAACTAACTAAAATAAATTGATAGGGGAGAAAAATAGAGCAAAATTAGGTAGAAATCCTGTCTGTCCCAATGGAACTAGGGACCTGACTCTTTATATAAATGGGTATCTGGAAAAAATGAGAGAGGTTTTACTGCAAATGATTCTCACCACAAGACTGAACATATACTCAGATAATGAGATTTCCTTGCAAGAATCTACTGTAGAATAGCGTATCATAAAGTCTTCATATGAACAAATGGAGAAAGCAGAAAGCATAAGGGATGTCTAAGTGCAAAGACAGGCTAACATTTGTGCGGGGGAATGCTACCACAAAATAGTTAAGAAACTGCTTATTTTGTACAGAAAGAGATGTGGCACCTGGAAAAAAAATTTCAGAGGCTTTAAGAAAATCAGTATTTCTCTTTCTTTTAATCTGTCACATAGATTTCTGGTATGATCCTTGAAAATTTTGTAAGATACTCCATGTCTTAATTTCTTTCCTGTGAGAGAGGGATACTGCTTACCTGCAGGCACAGTGGTCAGATATATTTGTGAAACAAGTCTGAAAAAAATCCTACATCCCCAAGAGTTAGGTCAATATCCCAGACACCGTACTGTTGGCAATGTATGTTGTATGCATTCAAGTATAATCCCTTATTCTCATACTTAAAATTTCTTTTTGCACCTGTAAGCCTTCCTAACAAATGTTTAGCTGAAACTGATGGATCCCTGCAAATATTCTTTTTTGATAAATTATCATTTCCCTCCAAAAACCTTTCCTCCAGAGTTCCTTAGATGCACATAATGAGGTGTATCGAAGAGCATATATAGATTGAAATATGATATGTAGCCCAATATCAGTACTAAAATTTCCCCTCAGTATTTTCTATACAGAAATAACCCGACCTCCGCCACTCCTTCCACTGCAGTATGAGTTTTATTCTGAACCAAGATAGATGGTTATAATAAAACAGGCCAGTTTTGTGACATGCACAAACATGCCAATTGGACAAGTTTCAGACAACAGAATACATTTTCAGTTCTGAAATGCAGGTACCATCCTGCCTTGTCTTACAGGAGAAAAATCAGAGTAGTAAGCAGCTGTATCATCCATCTAGTTCTCTGAACATGAGGTTTTAAAAAATGTGTTGAAGATAAAGTGAATAAAATAGGAGAATTTCTCCTTTCCTATTGTCTTCCACAGTCTTCAGATTCTGATGCACACCACATTTACAGTGAAACGGTAAATTCACAGTTCCTCCAGCCCATATGAACCAGACCTTTAAGTGTTCTTTGCAAATACTTAAGTGACATGCTGCAGCTGAATATTTTCTAATGCAGCAATTTCAGTAAGATTATTTAATGTCATACAGATTGATAAGTAATTTCCAAGGCTTTTATGAGAGAAAAATATCTCTCAAGCAGATGGGATGAAAAAGCACTGCTACCAGGTCAGGTTGCTGGGGTGCCTTGCATTCCGTTTTAGACAATGTGCCTCAGTACCAATATCAAATCTTGCTGTGGATGAAGAGATAAATTTAATATGTACATTGGTTATGTCTGAAGCAATATTTACCTAATGTATTGACATAAAGAAATTTTTCAGAAAAAACAAACCGAGGACTGATTCAGGTTTTTTATTTCCCATGGGTTAATAGTTATATCTATGTAAATGGAAGAAAAACAAAACAATTTTTTTTTTTTTTGTATCAGAAAGCTTCTATGTTTGCAGATGGTTCATAAGGTTTTCATAGTTTGCTTCATGAATCTCATTCTAATCACATGAAAAGTGAATATTTGTCTTGCCAGCTTTGTAACTGAACCCATTCACAACACGTCTTCATTCATTAAAAAAGAAGAGAGTGTTTACTGTTGTAGAATGTATACCTTTTCCCAGGGGCATCCTTTATATCCAAAAGCATCATTTCTAATCCCTCCCCTACCTCTTAGTTTGGACCTCTGATTATAACTCACTTTTTGCAGAAAGGTTTTATTGAAGATTACACTTGCCTTTTCAGCTGCAAAAGGAACCTTGTTTACAGTAAAATCAGTACAATAATGAAGTTTCCTACAGCCTGGCATTCAGAAACCTAGTCATTTACATTGCTTATTGAGGTACACACTCTCCTCTGCTATTTTGAAGTGTCAAATTGCTGATAATTCTTTAATCCATTGTAACTCTTAAGTAGGAGATTCTCTGGTCTAACAACTACAAGTACTGAAGAAGCTCCCAAGGGAACAGATATGTGTTGGGAATTCAGGGATAACCTGTGAAAAGGTGACAAAAGATCTACTCATGTTTCACCAGTTATTTATGCTCCTGCCCAACAAGACTTTCCTAAATCTTTCACCTGATCAAATCTGTTGAGCTGTTTCTTTGTCTGAGCTCCATATTTATACTATTTCTGCAACTGAGGAAATGAAAAATTAGTCCAAAAGGAATAATTTCTTTTCTTATTGATGAGACAGAAATAATTTGAAATAAACATCTTTTGAGGGCCTTGACATCCATAATTCACTTATGTAACCACAGCTTTCATTTTAAAATATTTTCCTACACTGCCAGGTGGCTGTGCTGGCTGCATGTTATTCTTCAAGAAGTGACCTGAAGGTAGATGAACCCAATATCCGGGTGGGATGAAGTAAGAATGGTTACCTCTGTGCTGCAGCATAGATTAAGAAAACCAGATGACATTTGTCTTTCTGTGAAATGTTATGCAGTGGGAGGACAGTCACACCTAATGGATTTGGATTGGTTTACTGTGACCTGAGGTTCATTTACTTAATTCTGTTTTCCACTATCTGAATATATCTAGATGAAATAGAAAGAAGGATTTCTGAGTATTTAAAAAAAAATAAAGTTTTTTTTTTCTTTATTACAATTATTGTAGGTCTTGCTGATAAAAGCAATCCCAAGAAGAACTGAGATACTTTTTTATCAGCAGGATGTTCCCTTACTCTTGTAAACAAGAAAATAAATTGGAATCACAAACAGGACACAGACATTGTCATCAGCACAACTCAGTCGGTTCTGTTCTGTCTTGGGTTGCAAGGAAGTCCTATAGGCTATAATAGGAGTTATGAAAGTATTCTACCGCTGAATATATTTGTTTCAAAAAGGAAGGCACACTCCAAGAGGTGACCCATTCTGGAGAGTAAGACCGCAGGATCAAGAGAATTGTGTTGAACTAAATGAAAGGAAAATCTAAAATGAGTATTATTTTCCATTTTTCATTTTTCCTGTTTTTTTAATAACAGCTTTTTCCAAGTGTAGAATAAAAATTACTGAAGTTTATAAGCTAATGTATGAAGTTTCTAAAAGAGCGCACAGTTATGCTTGCATGTATTTTGTCTGGATAATCCAGTGCTACACAAATCTACTTTCCAGATGGCAATATTGCAGCAATTTTCAAATAATGCTGACACATTTTGAAATATCTTCAAGATACTGGAACTGTAAACACCCTTCCTCTACTTTAAAACAGTGAGATTGGTATGGGATTAAATCTAGATCCCCTTCTGGTTTTTTTATTGCAAAAAGGGAAGAGAAGGGGAATTTTTTTGCCTTTTCAGTCAGCTCTTCCTTGCTGGGAAAGAGAGACAGTCCTAAACAGCTTGGAAAACACGTCGTATTCCTTTTTATTTATAATTTCTTAGAATTTAAAACAGCATCTTCATGTTGATAATATAAGCTCAGGCACTTTAATCCTCTTAGGTTAATTTGCATCATGATCCTTACGGACCATAACGACCATTCAGTTTGTTATATGTTGGTTTTATGAACAACAACATTTTTTTAAGAGAAAAAATAAAACAGTTTTTCTTAGTTAATATTCAGCTGTTTCTCTGGAGATATAAAATGCATGAAAGAAAATAGAAAGGAAAAGGAAATCTGTCTTTTCTTAGCTTTTAGTTTTGTTGTGTTGTTTTAGTATGTTATGATTCTATCTCAGAGATGTCTAGGTATGGGCTTTCTCTCCCTCCCCCTGGCCAAGTCTACAAAAAGAATAGGTAGTTTGAATTTTTCCAATGGTTAAAATAGTGCCATAGATTTTACGATGAGGTTCTCGTTCTCAAGAGCTTTTTATTTTAATTGTCACCATACACTTTATAGGGAACCTTCCTATCTAGAACAGGAAGGAAATAAAGACTGAATTTGCCTTAGCAAGTCCAATTTGTTAACGAGCTTGAGTGAGGTAGTACTTGAACAGCAGAGAGAAGGAACACTCATTTCTGTCTTCCCTGCTTAATTTGGAAAGATTTAAGCTCATTTTTGTCACTGAAGAATTGTCTTGGCTATATATTATGTCCTGTAGGACTGTCTTGGTTGTCACATCAGGTCTATTTTCTAACTGGAAATTCAACACATTCCGGGGGGGGGGGGGGGGGGGGGAGAAGAAAAAAAAAAAAAAAAGGAAGAAAAGAGGGATCTCTCAAAGTACCATCCATACAGAAAAAAGATGGGAAGGCTTCGCTCTGTTTAGCGACCAACGCCACCTTTGAAAGATGGGCTTTGTTGCCCTAATGAGGTGTACAGTTACCAGACAGGTTAAATGGGACTGGATCAGGGCTAACTTCTCGATTACCAGATGCAACTGGAGAGCTTCAGAAGTGTAATGAAGAAGCAGTGACAAGTGAGGAGTGTCATCAGTCTTTCTTGTCCCAGAAAAGTTGAAAGTAGAATATTCTATTGTGAATGAGGGCCATGAGGTTAATAGATCTAATTTTCATCTGATTTCCTCCACTGTTCCAGTTATTGCTTTTGGCTGTGTTGCATCCACCTTTATTCTGACTTTGGGCTGCTGTATTAGCCACCTTGTCATATGGGAAGACTGGAGCAAAAACCACATGCATATAAGCTGCTTTTTAAAATTCTAATTTACTTAAGCTGTCAATGTCATAAGAAATGATGCTTTACATATGATTCTTTAGTTTTGGTAGCAAAATGTGGTCAATGATAGATCAAAAAGTGGTGCTCTGAGGGAGGACTTACTGCAGATATGCAGTGGTGTTGAAGTATGGTGTCATTAAAAGTATGAAAAATTCCATTCTGTATTCTTAATTTGTTCACATTTTGTAGAGGTTGCAACTGATTTTTTTATACCTTCTTGCTTTTTCCCTTGCATTTTTACCATGAGTTGTTTTGCATATACTGTTATGCTCTGTTATGCCCTGAAACCAGCTTCATCTGACTCTGAATGCTGAAAAGTCATTCCCCTGTGATTTGTGTTTATACCAGTTGGTCCCCTGGTGTCATTGTGTGCCTGTACTCTCAACACCTCTGCTACCACTTTATGTTTGCATTCCCTGGTGTAGTTATGATGGGCGCTAACTTTTGAAGCTTCGTGACCTGCCTTTCCAGACCCTCCAGAGTTTCAGTCTTTGGGTTGTATCCAAGCTGTGATCTAGTGCTTTGGAAATGTCTCAGTCTGCACACTTGAGGCTTGTGCCCTTCTAGCGATTCCTTCTCTGAACTGTTTAACCCTATCTGCATTGCACATAGTTTTCCATAGACGAGCATGTTCTGTTCTCAAAGAAGACAAATCACTACTTTGTCCAGAAGGCCTTAACTGACCTATGCTCCAGCCATCTACTTAGCCATACATTTAGCTAAAATATACTGTGCATTATGACCAAGCAAATCAAACTGTTTTACCATTAATCACACCAGTAAAAACCTGTATGAGTGACAGGTTGAGGACTGAAATGCTTTTGTTTGATGGTTGGGGTTTTTTTTCCCAAAAAAATAGGTTTGTTCACACTGAGTAAACACATCCTGCTGTCTCTTTGCCACAGTTTAACTTTTAATTAAAATTTTCCCCAGGATATATCCTTGCTATCTTTGTAGGGAATGCCTTTGTTGAGCGTATGATATGTAAATTAACTTTCTGATACTCTGAACAAATAGCTTTGGAGTACAGAGGAAGATTGCAACAGCCACATGACTAACATAATTTCAAGGAAAAGCAATTCCTGAAACTGTTTTGGAGTCTTATTCTTCTTTTGTATGGAAAGATCGAAATGATTGGAATTATTAAATGTATTGTAGCCATGGCTCTGATGGGTTTGGTTTGTTCATTTCCATAGTTTATCTGGATCCAGTTGTTTTGTATATTTATATGCACTTCTAGCTAGACAAAGCAACTAGTAATATGGAGGATAAATTATGTTGCTGTATAGCCTGTCACAATTTCATGAGATGAGAAAAAAAAAACTGCAAGAACTTGTATTTAATTTCTTTTTTTATATAATGGCAAATTAAGAATATTCTTTCTATATTGACACTGACAAAAGTCAGATATAAGCAAGTACTTTATGCATATTGCTAGCTGTATATAGGCACATGACACTAGCTGTACTTAGGTTTTAAATGCTAAAGGAAGGAAAATATGCCTTCTTAGAGATGTGGGAAGAGGTAATTTAAAGTAGTAGTTAAGTGCCTTTTCATGAGATCATTCCTAAAGTTGAACCAGATCGCCTAAATTTTAGTGTGCTCTTCACTGATCTTTCTCAAAATCCTTAATTACCTTCATATTAGAGGAGTCATTGGGTGAATCAGTATCAGCAATTTAGTAGGTAGCTCCTGACTGTGGTAGAGTGCACTGTGTGCATCACTACCGAGCACAAAATAGTTTCATATAATTTTGCAGTTGACAACAAGTGATAGTCTTGAACTACTTTCTATGCATAGTGCTAGACTCTTCATGTCTAAAACTATTTGGCAGCCATATGTATAAAATTCTGACAGATATAATTCTATGCTAATTGCCAAAAAATTCTCAGTAGCTTATATTAAGAACTTACTAATTTTGATAATTTGAGGGAACTGTCAGTTTTCTTTGGTCTATTCTTCCAGTTTTCTAGTACATGGTTGTTTTTTTTCATTCAAGATCCTGTTTTTTTCTTCTTCCCTCCCTTTTCAAATTTCTACAAAGTACTTTAGATTTCATTATTATTATTATTATTCTGTTCTCTATTAGACCTTCCACTTTCTAGCCCATTTCATTCCTGTAGCTACCCTTCCTTTTTAACCCAGCTTTATTGTTTGTCTACCAAAGGGCTGGATATATAAAGGAAACAATTGACGTGTCTTTTCTTGTCTTCAGACATTTAAAAAATGTTTCTTTATCTTTTAATAAATAGATGCTTTTCTTACAATTATCTTCTTAAAACTGAAATGAAATGGGACTGTCTGGAATAAAGGACTGAATTCTAAAGTGCTAGTATAGTAAATGAGTAATATGTGATGAACCTCATTACATGTCTAAAACTGTCTGGTTCACCGAACTGTATTTGTTGTGAAAATTATTTTTCTGTTGTAACTGACAAATATTTGAAGAGAAACTTGCCTTAGGATATAAGTTTTGAAGCTTCACAGGTCTTTTCTGACTCTTTTTCAGGTTAGGGGGAGTAAGGGTTCAGATTTTGCTTCATTGCTCATCTATCAGAAATTCTTTTTCTTCTCCTAAGCTTTAGCAGAAAAATCCTTCCTTAGTTCTGTTTTCACAGCAAGTAAAAAATTGAGGCCAGCTTTCTCCTTCTTTTTTTGAGTTTATCCACCACATGCTTCCAGATTATTGCAATATATCATCACTTTTGATAGATATGCGTTCAAGTCTGGGTCAAATGTTCTTTCACTAGGAAGTCAAAAAATTGCTAATAGAACATGCTGGGAGAAAGTTTGTGTCAGTGATTATGCATATTTCATTGCTAACTTTTTTCTTCTACTGCTTTTTCAAAAAAAAAAAAAAAAAGTGAGGTAAATATTTTTCCTTTCAAGTGTTGTATTTAAAAGAAATTATATTTGCAGAGCCATGCATTTCAGGAGTGCTAGGGTAAGTCAGCTTAGACAATATGATTGCTTCCAGTGTGGTATAAAACTTTGTAGTGGAATGGCTAAAATTTATGTAAATGTCCTTCATTCCTTTTGTATTATTCATAGGGAGGGTGAATAAGGATTTGAACATTTCAAATTGATCTTGTTCTTTCAAGCTTAAGCCACATGATCTAACAAGTCTTGGCCTATCATTGTTATTTAAAAAAATTGCTGCTTTTCATTACAATAAAATGCAAGGACTTGGAGTGAATATAAATTGTATGTTTGTTTATTTATATTTAAGATTTACCTAGCCATATAGTGTAAAGATTTTCATGTTTTAAAAATAATTTTACACTTGTTTGAGCTACTGGTAATACATAGAGCCCTCCATATCATTATATAAAACCTTAAATGCCAAATCTTTTCAAACACTGGCAAGATTGTTTCCTGCTTTCTTAAGGAATTAATGCCTATTAACATCTTGTATGTCAAGATTTTTTGAGAAGAGCCGGGGCAGCTGATGTATAAGGAACCAACAGGGAAACATTTCTGAAACGCCTCAAAGGAATTAAGCCGTGTTCCTCTAAAAAGGTGACACAACTGATAGCCCAGCTGAAGTGTGTATATACCCACACCAGCAGGCTGGATAACAAGCAGGATAAGCTGGAAGCTATTATGCAGCTAGAAAGATATGATCTAACTGCTATCGCTGAAACAGGGTGAAATGAAATGCATAAATGGAGCGTTGCAACTGATGGCTATAAACTGTTCAGAAAGGATAGGATGATCCACTCAGTGGATAAGGAATTGCCTGGATGGTCCCGCTCAAAAAGTTGTGGTCAATGGCTTGATGTCCAAGTGGGGACCAGTGATGAGCAGCATTCCTCAGGGGTTGGTACTGGGACCAGCGGTGGTTAACATCTTTGTTAGCAACATGGACAGTGGGATCAAGTGCACCCTCAGAAAGTTTGCCAACAGCATCCAGCTGTGTGGTGCAGCCAATGTGCTGGAGGGAAGGGATGCCATCCAGAGGGACCTTGACAGGTTTGAGAGCTGGTCCCATGCAAAACTCATGAAGTTCAACAGGGCCACGTGCAAGGTCCTGCATGCAGGTTGGGGCAATCCCAAGCACAAATACAGGCTGGGCAGAGGGTGGATTTAGAGCAGCCCTGAGGAGAAAGACTTGGGTGTGTTGGTGGATGAGGAGCTCAACATGGCCTGGCGATGAGCGCTTGCAGACCAGAAAGCCAACTGTATGCCTGGGTGCATCAAAAGAAGCATGGCCAGAGGGTCAAGGGAAGTGATTCTCCCCCTCTCCTCAGCTCTTGTGAGACACCGCCTGGAGTACTGCATTCAGCTCTGGAGCCCCCAACACAAGAAGGACATGGACCTGTTGCAGTGAGTCCAGAGAAGGGCCACAAAGGTGATCAGAGGGCTGGAGCACCTCTCCTCTGAAGACAGGCTGAGAGAGATTGGGTTGTTCAGCCTGGAGAACAAGGCGCCAGGCAGACTTATAGCAGCCTTCCAGTACCTGAAGGGGGCTTATAGGAAAGATGGGGACAAACATTTTAGTAGGACCTGCAGTAATAGGACAAGGTGCAATGATTTCAAACTGAAAGAGGGGAGATTTGGATTAGTTAATAGGAAGAAATTCTTTGCTGTGAGAGTGGTGGGACACTGGACCAGGCTGCCCAGAGAAGTTGTGGATGCCCTATCCTTGGAAGTGTTCCAGGCCAGGTTGAATGGGGCTTTGAGAAACCTGGTGTAGTGGAAGGTGTTCCTGCCCATGGCAGGGGAGCTGGAGTTAGATGATCTTTAAAGTCTTTTCTGACCCAAACCATTCTGTGATTCGTTTCTTCTCATCATTATCTGACAGTTGACTCAGCCAGTTTAGGAAGGAGAGCTGTGCCTGAGAAAGGGTTGTGTTGTTGTGTGTTTCCTGAGACAGGTTATTGTGCTTAAATGGCTTAGTGATTTCACAATAGAAGTTTCTCTATGTTTCTAAGTCTAGCACTTTAGGTTAAATGTGTACACAAAAAGCAATTCTTTTGTGTGTTTTTGTGGTTTTTTATTTGTGACAGAAACTCAAGTTGATTATGTGGTTTAGAGATTTGTCATGGAAATTATATAACAAAGTTGCTGTCACCTTGTCCTGTTCTCCATTCTCGTGTGGAAATCTGTGAAATTATACATAAGCCCACACAAAAGTTAATAGCATATGGAAGGCAGAGAAAGCATTTTGTTTCATATTGAACAGTCTTTTTGAGGATATTTTAAAAAATCAAGTGTTTAAGACATTTGAGTCGTCTTTTTTTTCTGCGAACTTGGTTTATCATCCCCTAAAGGACAGTCTATATTCAGTACATACAAAAATCCTGTTATGCTAAATTTCTTTCAGTGTATCTTTTTCAGAGGTGATAATAGTTGGGCTAATTGACAAAATTTATATGACAGACAGACAGAGACAGAGAAAAGTGAAATTACAATATGACAAAGGAAGAAATTAAGTATTATCAAGAACACGTACTTCATTAAAAAAATAAAAAATAAGTGGAAAACCTTAAAACCATAGAAAATATTCTGATATTTATCATAAATTATTATTACTGTAAAATATTGATATAGGACACTAATGGAACTAAAAAATGCATCAAATGCCATTTAAAAAAAATCAGCATTTGTAAAGCACATCTTACAATATAAATTTATTTGTATGAACAATTTCTATCACACTTCCTGAATTTTGGCAGATACATGCATCATGGCTCAGCAGCTGCTAGGTATTTATGCTGACTTTTTAATGGCAGCCACAAAATGTACTGTATTCTAAGCCCCTGTGAGGATGGGGAGTGGGAGATTTCTTTTTGTAGAGCAATGGCTGAGCTGCTAAATTACTTGTTCAATTGAGAAGGAGGAAAAAATTGGTCCTTGGCATTTAAAAAAGTATTTATGGATCAGTGTGAAAATGTTCTGGCCAAAAAAATAAGTTGATTTTTTTCCCTTGGCAGTTGAAGAAGAAAAAAAAAAGGGAGGGGGCTTATTTCACAGTGTACAAGCCATTTCACAGAGTGCTACTCAGTATGCAATTGTTTTTCAGTCTCCAGAGCTTCAATCCCCACTCCATGTGGGCTTATATTTGTGGCAAGTTGGCAGTGTATTATGTTTATATAGTCTTTGATGTCTGAAATTAGACTGTGCCCTGCATTCTTTCATATGAGCATGTTTTCCATACATGTTATCCATTGCTGCTCTCCTGTTAGATGCTCTGTGGTACTTAAGGATTTTAAAATTTATGTACCTCTCTAATTCCCAGATAAGGTATGCAGACTCACAAAACTTACAACTGCAGATAAATCCAATTTTGGTTCAGCAGTGAGGGACAAGAAAGGAAATTTCTTAGTGCCTGTAACATACATAGCTTGGAGGCAGGAGACACAGACTTATGAGACAGTAGAAGAGAGCATGCTGCCTGCAATATCTGACTGCTCTTAGACTGTCAATGACAATTTTCACCATTTTCAATTGTTATAGAATTTTTAGATAATTTCATAATGTGATTTAGTATTAAATGAAGACTCTACCCAGTGGAATGAATCATAGAATGTATTACATACATTTACACTAAAGACCCTAAAAATAAAGCGGGGGAGGGAAGGATTTCTGGAGACTTTATACTATCACACTCCACTGTAGGCAACTTAAAACATGTGTCTGAAATTTAGTCCAAATATATGGTAGGGCAGCAGGCTTTGAAGTATTCCGTTATTCCTTATTTCCATTTACTCCCTGTCTTAATGACTGTGATCAGTGTTGGACTTCAAAAGATATAAAAATCAGATGCAGGAGAGTTTAAATTTAATAGAGTTGCAACAGCCTTAAAAGAAGCAACCTAAAGCATTTTTTTGTTTTCATAGAATATCTCACTATGCCTCATGCTACATGATTGCAGCTAACTCAGTAGCATCAGCATTTCTGCAATACAAAAATTACCTTCTTTCTCTGTACCCTTTAACAGACTCTAGGCACCTATTGTTTTTTTTTATCCAGGTGCTAGGACAGTAAGACCAAACTGAACAGCTGGATTGCATTTTTGTAATTTTTTTGTCCATTTAAAGTAAAAATGTTTACATTTTAGTCCCTCATCTCCTTGTACTGATTAAAAGTTACTTCTCTCATTAACTGGGAAACATACAAACTTTTCCTTACAAACAAATTTTATTTCATAAACTTTAGCCCTGAGGTGAAATATAAATAGAATTAAATGTTTGAGGGTTACTTTTCTTGCAACAAAGATATTTAGAACTGTATTTGTGTGGCAGATACTTCAAGAAACAATCCCTGAAGACACCGCAAAATGTCTTTTTAAAGGCAGTGATTTATTTTTAGGTCCAGACATGGGGATTCCTTCTCTGTCCAATTGGCCACTGGCACTAGACAATGCATGCTAGTGAGTATATTTGATTTTCCGTACACTTTTTAAAAGTCTACTACATTATAATTTGTTTTCACACAAAAAAACCCCAACCAAACGACCCATTTATGGCATCTCAGTTTACAGTTTTGAGACAATGATTTCTAGAAACCCTTTAAGAACTTTGGGATGCGCCATCATTTGTTACACTTCACATGATCATTTTCTAACATTAGTAAATATATACTTTTTATTATTATTGCAAGTTCTAAATTATTCTAGTGTTTCCTACTACACCTACAGTAACCATCATTTTTCTATGTATTTTTGGAAACAGCAATGAATGGTAGGGTTTGTAAAAATGCATATACAGGAAAACTTTAATTCTGGAACTTGGATAAAATAACTCTGTAAGATTGTAATCTGAAGTTTTCACACCCCTCTTCTTTATGGTCTGGCTTGCTTAGCTTGGTCACATCTTCACAAGATACATCAGTTATGCAACACTTACAATATATGGTTTCCTCTAACCAAGAGAATAGGTAATGACACATTTTAGGAAAAATGATGCAGTTAGGTAGCCATGTCTACAAATGAGAAAAGCTTCTGGAGTTTAAATCTTCAGTAATGGGAGTCACAAAAGTTGCATTTGAATTATTTGTTTGTGGATAAGGGGGAGGAGAGGATGAAGCGTAGTTGGCTATTTTGTTTTTCATTGGAAGATAAAAAATTTGTAAAGGAGAACACGTTCCAAATGTATATTTGATTAAGCAAACAGTTCTCTTTATTAAAATCAACAAAAGTGCAGTATTCTCCAAGGCCTAGTGTTTACCTATTTTGAAAAGACATGTTTAAATACCTAGGAAACATTTTCCAATAGGAGTTAGAAAGACCTAATGTACATTTTTCTTTCTTTTAGGTGACATTCTTCATCAGTTTATGAATCTCACTATGAAATCCTGTGAAGACCAATACATTGCCAAGGACATATCTTTAAGAGAGCTATATATTTATGACCATGTACCAAAACAGGAAATGGACCTTTGTAAAACAACTTGAAAAAGCATGTAATTTTAAAAGCTATTTAATGTTTGGCTAAAATCTTCTTTCCCATTGCTTTGCTCTAATGATATTAACCACAGTGCTTTCAGCACATCCAGATGTTCAAACTAGGCCTTGTATAGGGCGCAGACTGAGAGGTCCTCATCTTCACAGTTGCGTACAACAGCCATCCGTGGAGATGCAAGAACTGGCAGGGTGAGGAAGAATTGGCAAAGGCACAACTGCTGGGCAATCGTACACCAGACTAGGGCTGAATGCAGTCTTACTGTGTCCATACATTTCAAGGTCTGTGCTAATGTGCCTTTGGAGCTGGGGACCGTGGACTGTGTCTAGCACTAACCTGTTCAACCCAACTGTTCAAGATGCTGCCCGGCTGTGCTGCAGCTTGATCACCTTTGCTCCACGCTTTGTGCCACAGTACAGACAACCCATACAAAAGCACGTCTTAACCTAGGAAAATAAAGACTTAGACATCTACCTGATTACCCTCCATAATTTTAAAAGGGCATGGGGAAAATGGACTTATGAGCAGTTGTGTTTAACTGTAACATTGGTGTAAGAGCAAATTATGACAACCTCACTGCAAATAAATGTATTCTGGAAATTCCAAGATTATTTCCAAACACCAGAAGAGTCTAGAATAAACATTCCCAAAGAGTTAAATTAAGAAATTAGACTTAACTGAGCAGTCCCTTGAAAACTTTATCTAGTGTGTGGTTAAATTTGACAGTGACCACACTTAGAAGATTGAGAAGCCATTAGAGGAACAGGACAGGATAGGTAAGAGAAATTGTCATTATTCTATGGTATATTTTAATACCCGCTAAAACCTGAGTTCATAGTAAATAAGTTTTAAATCAGCTTTTATGTTCCAAAAACATAATGGAATGGAAGATTTAAAGTGTATGAATAGTTTAAATCCTAGCCTAATACATCCCTGGACTTCTATTATAGTATCTATAATGTTAAAGCTTTACATCTAAACTGAAAACTTGGAAACTGACTATTCAGTAGGATATGATAATATATTTTTACAGAACTATGTATTCAGTAGAATTCTAAATAAGCATTTTTTTCCAGCATGATACATCTAATTTTAGGCTTTATTTACCTATTTTACTGAAAACATCAAGAGGCTTAGCTCAAATAAAGTGATCTGAAATTGTGGCAAAATTGATACCTATACACGGTTTCTGAAGCTGCAACTACATGTAGTCTTATGATAAATATTGCAACATCTTAGTCCTTTAGGCGAGTTCTAACAACAAAAGCAATTTTATATTATTGTGTGAGTTGCTATTTAAGACTTCAGTAACTCTTGTTACAAAGGTGTTAGTTGTGCATGCATAACCAATATGATCAACATCAAAAAATAATAGTGACTTTTTGAATTTGGATCTATGAGAAGAAAATTTACCATTAGAACTCCAAAACTTAAACAGTATCAGTGCAAAATTCTAGAAAATTGTTCTCCAAAAGAATATATATAAAAAAATCTTTTAAAGGTGAAGGCTGAAGAATTTTACATTGAAAACAGTTCTGAAAAAAGTAATGTTTAATGTTTTCCTTAGAAAACCATTGATTTTTATGAAAATCATCACGTGAGAAAATAAAAATGCAATATTAATTTCCAGCTCATTCAACCAGTCAGTTCACATAAGCAAAATGATCTGTTGAAATGTCCTGAAATGTTTAACTCTAGCATGTCAATACTGAGCAACATTAAGCCATATCGTAAATATATTTCTTCTGAGAGTTGAACTGACAATTCCACTTCTGCCATGCATCTTACATATCCTGACATGAACTCTTCTCAGAATGCACAGAACATTATGTAATGTAGTATTTTGACACCATTAGAAGATATTGCTTTCATGTCAGAAAAAATTTGATTTACAAAACATCAAAATTCTTAGACTTAATAGATATGCATTTGTAATATTTCAGAACTGAAACTTTTTGCAATTTCTCTTCCATAAAAATTTTCTACTTTATAAAGTCATAAAAAATAGAATTTGTGTTTGTCTCAGCTGAGATGGAATTCCAACAGGAGAGGAAATGTTTTCTGACAAAATCTAGCTTTAGGTAGTTGTTTTAGCTAGCTAAACATTATAAGAAAATAATAGTAAGAGGTAATATAAGCTATTAAACTATTCTAACAAACTAGTAGAGTGTAGAAGAGTGAAGCTGGGTTAATTATCATTGATAATATACAGCTGTGGGCTGGCTTCAGGGGTAGTGGGTTGGCCGATGTAGACAAGGTGCAGCTGTGGCTTGTTTTATGAAGTGGGTGGGCAGCCAAGGAAGAGAGAGGAGGAAGAAGCAGAGAGAAAAGAGAGAGAGTGCATGTGTGCTCACCCTGGGTGAGGAGAGACTAGGAGAAAACAGCAGAGGGACTGGCATGAAGAGTATGATGGTATGAGATGGTAAAAGACCTTGTTGCAGCCGGATGGTTTGGAGAGCACTGCGATGGTAGAGATCATTCAAAAAATATGGTAGACAATTGGCTTACCTTCAGTAATTATAGTGCAACAGAAAAATCTATTCCTCCACAAAAATAAAATGCAACTATGAATAAGGGTGTCAGGCAGTAGATGGGTACAACAACAGTCATTTAAAAATAATTTTAATAATAAGTAAAATTATGATGTTAAAAACAAGTTCTCTTGTTCATGTTTATTTTTAGTTCCTTGCTCATATGGAGGCAGGTAAGTTGAAATACTATGTTTTAAATTTAAGAATCTCAATCTGTTCTAGCTTCTTATATTTGTGAGTTGCTTCCAGTTTCCACTTGCTCACTCCTCCTGGTAGGATTCTGAGGATGCGCTCCATTCCAGTGTCCATGTTACTGACAAAGATCTTGAACACTGCCAGTCCCAGTACTGACCCCTGGGGTACACCGCTCATCACTGGTCTCCACTTTGAGCCATTGACTGCAACTCTTTGAGTGTAACCATCCAAGCAATTCCTTATCCACCAAGTGGTCCACCCATCAAATCCATGACTCCTTAGTTCATAGACAAGGATATTATGTAGGACAGTGGCAAAAACTTCACGAGTCCAGGTAGACAATGTCAGTTGCTCATCCACCAATGCTATAACTGTTGTAGAAGGCCACCAAATTTGTCAGGCATGATTTTCCCTTAGTGAAACCATGCTGGCTATCAACTCCTTACTATTGTGCCTTAGTATAGTTTCCAGGAGAATCTGCTCCATGATCTTGCAGAACACAGAGGTGCGAATGACCAACCTGTAGTTCCCCAGGTCTTCCTTAACCCCCATTTTTAAAAAAAGAAATATGTTTCTCCTTTTCCAGTCCATGGAAACTTCACTGGACTGCCGTGAATTTTCAAATATGATGGATAGTGTCTTAGCCGCTTCATCTGCCAGTTTCCTCAGGACCCATGGATGCATTTCATCAGGTCCCGTGGACTTGTGCACCCTCAGGTTCCTTAGACATTCTCGAACCTGGTTTTCTCCTGCAGTGTGTGGTTCTTCCTTCTCTCAGTTGTTGCCTTTGCCTTCTGAGCTTTGGACAGTGTGGGCGGAGCACTTGCTGATGAAGACTGAGGAGAAAACGTAATTTAGTATATCAGCCTTCTCCATACCCTGGGCAACCAGATCTCCTGTTTCCTTCCTCAGAGGGCCCATGATTTTCCTTAGTCTCCCTTTTATCACCAATGTAACTATAGAAGTACTTCTATTCATTCTGCACTTCCCATCAGCAGGGAGGTGTTTGGTTATCTCCAGGAAAGCCAGGCTCCATCAAGCATAATGGTTATTTGGGAAGACAAAATGCTGTAACTCCAAACATCCCTTCTTCCCCCAACTTTATATGCTGAGCATGCCACCATATGGTATGGGATATCCCTTTGGTCAGCTGGGGTCAGCTGTCCCAGCTGTGTCCCCTCCCAACCGCTTGTGCACCCCCAACCTGCTCCCTGGTGGGGTGGTGTGGGAAGCAGAAAAGGGCCGTAACTTTGCAAGTAAGCACTGGTCAGCGGTAACAACATCCCTGTACTATCAACACTGTTTCCAGCACAAATCAAAAACATAGCCTGGTATGAGCCACTATGAAGAAAATTAACAATACCGCAGCCCAATCAAGCACAGAAATACAGTTCTCATTTCAGCAACGCAAAACTCAAACTTCCCATTTCTCCTCTCTGTATTTCTACATGACTTGCTGCACTATGTTTTTCCTCATTTTTTGCCCTCAGAATTCCTCTTTCGAGCCGTCTCTCTAGAAGTTATTCTATTGTTTCCTAAGGTTTTGGCAGCTGTACCTTTCACCCTACCCCATCTGTCTCCTCCCAGATGCTCAGTTCTACACAGTTCTGAGTTTAGGTATTTAAAACAAATAAACACAAAATTAAATATCTTTGCCAAATTTTCTAATGGTGATCCTGGCTCCATCTGCCCCTCTGTTCTCAACAGATGCCCAACCCTGTCCTGTTCCTTGTTTTCTGGGCTGTCTCTGATGATAAACTAAGAGGTCCATTTTGCAATGAATACTCATTGTTGCAGTTTCAGTAATCTGGTTTCTTGTTGGTATCAAGATACATGGGCAGAGGCTAAGAGAACTTATTCCTCTGTCAGTGGTTCAGCTCTGTGGGGGAAATGATGGCTAAGATAGCTGAAAAATATGAAAGCAGAATAATGGACCTTCTATGCTTTTCCCAAAATACTATTTTCTGACTGCTGCCTGATGTCAGTTCATTTCTTACCTGGCATACATGTGTGCAGTGAGCAGAAAGCCTGGCTTCTCAATCCAGACCACCAAGCTATAGATTTATAGTTATCTAGCTACTCTAAAGTGTAGAATTAAAAAATTAATCCTGGAAGATTGAGTTCCTAGTATTATTTTGTGTGCTTTACAGCATCACATGAACTATGATGTGCTGTTTAGCCTGCTCTCCAATTCCAAAATTAAAGAACATTTTGTGGGAGATTTCTTTGTCTATACAATGAAGTATTTATAGATGAGGTACACTAATAAATAAAACCTCCCTCAACAAACATATTGATTAAATCCACCACAGTGCTTACTAACCTTCAGGTTTGATATTGTGTAATACTCCCAAACCAATATAAAATTTCTGTACAAAACAGGTGCCAAGACATGTTGCAGATGCAGTAGATAATTGTGGTTGATAAGCTTCAGAAATCTGACGCTTATTTTCTAAATCAACTTTAAGTTACTGAGTGTTTTTTTAAATATGCCTTGTATTAAGAATAAAATAGGTTGCTTCTCAAGTGAAATTCTGTGGAAGAAAGTGAAATAGATCTCCTCACTTGCTGGTTTTACAAAAACCTTTATAAGAAATACATTTATAATGAATTATATCTTCATGCACTTAATTACAAAAGTGTTGTAAGTACATGTAAAAATGCAGGACTATTAGTTCTAAGTCATTACCTCTTTGTAAATGTTTATCAAAGAGGACAAAGCAAGATTTTTCTTTTAATGTTCTGATCTGAGCACAGACATTTCTTAAAAATCCATGGATACTTTTTCCCTGATGCCAGATTCTTAGAGGGGTAAAAGAAGGGAGGAGGCATGAAGACAAAGATCTCCTAGATGCATAGTCATGTTTCTTCTTTTTCTAGTATAATAAGGTTTTTAAAGTACAGAGCAGAGATAATGCATAAGCATTTACTTCAGAATAGGAACAGGAACAGCTAATTAGTTGTGGGTTTGGACACTTTAGTATTCTTTCTCTTTCTCCTGTGATTATTAAAAATACAACATAGTAATAATTTGGGGAAATATTTGGAAAGGTGCCAATGTGTTATTTAAGATACCTTTGTGTCTCAAAAATGGTAAACCCTAAACTTTATCCCTTCCTCCTGGTCCTTCTGCAACAGGACATACTCCTAGTGATGCTTCTGTTTCTGTTCTGCTTAGCACACTTTACTAAATCCAGGGAATCACACTATTGATCATAGACTGGAAAAGTTAATAGAGACACAAAAGGCTTATGGTTTAAAAGTAAACTACAAATGCATTTTATTTTGATATAAAGAAGTGCTTTTGCAGGAACAATGGCATTTCATGTACTATTTTTCTGGCTGTAACAGATCATCCCAGTAGAGAACAGTTGGCACATCTTTGATATTTGTGTTGTTGGATCTCATGAGAACAACAATAAAGTAAGTTGCTATAATGGCTATTTACATTAATATATGGGCACTGGATTTCTGCCATGCAAGCTTTTTCACTTAGATGTATAAAAGGTTTTTTTTGTTGTTGTTTTCTCAGCCATTCCAGCAACCATTCTAGAATGCTAATCCTTACTATTAGCTGCCAAATGTTTTCCACACATTTGACAAACAAATCAGATTTAATAACATCAGTGAAATGATGCAAGAAATTTTCTCCTTTATGAAAGGTAGTTGGAGGCATTGTGTCATGAAGGTATCACTAGCTAGAAATATTATTTGATGTCAGGAACCTTAAAGACCCATTATAAATATATTACGTGCTCACCACCAATAATGTTTTGTCATCACCTTGTATTGCCTTAAGGACTGCAGTTTGCCACAGCTATCAAACCTTAGATGTCACTATATATTAGAAGTTTCTCTTAAGTGCAAAGTCCTTGGTAAAAATTCTTAATGACACTGCTTATGATATTAATAAACCGAATAAGTCTTTCACAGAGTCGGTAGTAATTGTCTTTATCGTTATTCTCTCTCTCCAACCCAGCAACTCAACTTTTCTACAATTTTCAGCTACCAGACCAGGACCAGCTGTGTCAGACTTATTCCTGAGCAGGACATTGGTGCCAGGTTGCTCGCATGTGATAACCTGCCAATCAATTCCCACAGCAGAAGCAGAGGGCATTCTACAAGTGCAAGGCTGTGATCCAGGCTGTCATAAGAGGTTAGGGCGAATAGATTTGGAGAAATAAACATGTCATAAAAGGGATGCTAAACAAGGATGAAGATATTGTTTTGAATCTTAATATTCACAGGGCAAAACCAGTTCTGTCTGCTTTGCTGGTGATGAGCTTACAAGATTACAGAGTCCCAGTGATTTGGCAGTGATATTTAGATGGTAATATTCATTAAAATACACACTTTATGAAAAACATTCCTATTTTGTACATAAAATAAATGTGCTGCATACTGCACGCAGCATAATATTAAAGTAGAATGTATTTTCTATTACTCTCCTGTTAAAATGCAGTTGCACAGGTCAGCTTACACATGAAATCTATACCTACAAAGTAGCATAATAACCTACTTTTAGAATAACTTTTTCTTCCCCAC
The DNA here is from genome assembly GCF_963210335.1 of Falco punctatus. Lineage (NCBI taxonomy): Eukaryota > Metazoa > Chordata > Aves > Falconiformes > Falconidae > Falco > Falco punctatus. Next base: position 65,336,367 of record NC_137582.1, on the reverse strand, counting down.
ACTTTTGGCGTGACTATTTCATTCATTAGTTTAGGTGGCAAAATTACTGCCTGCTATCCTAAACAAATTATTCAGCTACTTTTTATGAAATCTGCTGATAGTAATACTAATTTATGATTATATTGTGAGAGATATTTATGCCTTCATCTCTACCAGCAAAAGAAAGTTAGAATAAAGTCCATCTATAAGGAAATGAATAAGAATATCTCACATGGACTGAAACACAAAGGGTATCAACTGCCTTGGCAACAGCCATCAGCTACAGCTTGGGAAAAGCCCACAGGAAAACTCAAAAGCTGAAGAACATCAGAGAATTCTGAGATGTGATAAAGAGGAAGTAAAAATGGAAAATGGTGGTTCTTTAGATATGGACCTTAGTTGCCCAAAGAGAGCTGGACTGGAGTAGAAGACAGGGCAAGCACCTAAATTCCATTCCATTCCATTCCATTCCATTCCATTCCATTCCATTCCATTCCATTATTTCCTTTTTAACTGTCAAGAACAAATGAGCAGTGGTAGTGAAATATCACCTGTCTGGAGGCAAAGACCACAAAGTTTTGGATTTAATTTGAAATTTGGGTTACGCTGAGGAGAAGTAAATCCCTAAAGGTCCAAACAAAAAGACAGGTGGCAACCAAAGACCATGGATTGGGTCCCAAAGGGATAATTTGATGGTTAGCCAAGCTTTGAAAAGAAGCCTCATGTAAAATGATCAGAATTGGTAGATGATGCAATATAAGGGTTTGGTGTAGAATTGTCTTTCTAGTGCTTTTGAGAAAATGGTGCAATTTTTGTTATTGTCTGATTGTTATTAGTGAGTGCCAAACTAGGAACTGATAGAAGCCTGGCATGTTTATTAGTCACTTCTCTCATAAAAGAATCTTTCCTCTATACCAAAAGGAAAAAATACTCTAAGAAGTTAAAGTTAACACCTTAGGCAAACATAATGAATGCATTTTTTTTCATAGTATTATATTATCATAGAATACCAGGTTGAAGGGGACTTCAAGGATCATCTGGTCCAAACTTTCTTGGCAAAACCATGGTCTGTACAAGATGGCCCAGCACCCTGTCCAGCTGAATCTTCAAAGCATCCAGTGTTGGGGAATCCACCACTTCCCTGGGGAAATTATTCCAGTGGCTGATTGTTCTCACTGTGAAAAATTATCCTGGTGTCTAGCTGGACTCTTCCCCAGGAGGAATTTGTACCCCATTATTTGTAACAGTTGTCTGGATATTATGCAATTTACAATCATAGACATCAAATCATTCACTGATTTATTTGAGAAATACATAAGTTTTTCTTTGTAACAAGAAGTTCAGAAGGAATTATGTCTAGTAATTGATTTATTTGAATTTTAACTTCTAGTTTCTCAAATAATATATCTTTAGATCTTATCTAAAATGATTGGTCTATCATCCTTCATTGATAATCCAAGGAGATACTTTCACAATATCCACACACTGTGAAAACTGAATTAATTCCCAGGCTAACAATAAATAAGTTTCCGTTCTGTCCTAGAACTGTATGACTGTAGCCCAGCCTTGACTAATTAATGTACTGTATTGCTTCTGTACCTGACATGCCTATCGATTTACCTAGAAATAGTTTGTGTTGCATTATTCTGCATAGAATTCTCTGTTTAATGAGTAGAATTTTCACTTTTTATGCATCAGTTACCTGTAAACATCTACAGTTGTTGAATTTGCTTTATGAATGATAATGGAAATCTCCAAAATGATCATAAACCCCCTCTTATGCTACATATCAAATGTCTTTATCTTTCATCCTGTTAGCCTGTCTTGTGAAAGAAGTATTTTGCACTATGGGTTTTGACTCCCAAATATCTGCTCCACCTCTTTTTGGAGGTGAATGTAATTAGAGAGGAACAAAGAAATATAAGCTAGAAACAAATGAGAGAATTCTATAGACAAAGGATGGAAATAACATTATTTCTGGGAGAGAAGGGAAGAGTGGCATTTCTCTCCTTCTCTGAGAATAATTGTGGATCTTTTTGATGCCACTCCTTGTTTTTGTAAGGAGGAAAATGCATATATTTCATTTTCTCTGGTGAAACATTAAGAACAAATATTATTCTTGGAGATCACTACAAACCCTGAATCCCTAGTGTATGCAATAAGCAAATGTCTTATATCTTTGTCATCTGTCAAATGTACTTTGGATTGTGTTGTGCACTGGCAAGCTCAGAGGCTGAGAGGGTTTTAGGACAACGAAGAATATATCTGTTCATTTTGAGGACCACAACTAATGTTGGTGACGTTTCTATTTCCCTCCAAAAAATTGTTCTCTCAATAGACTTTAAAAACTCAAACCAAAAGAGAGACATAAGGACAGTGATGACTGACTTTTTTTATCTGCATATTAATTTTAAATTTAATTAAAGATTCAAATTATTAAATATCCATATGACCAGATAGTCTCAGAGAGCACAGCACCAGTTAACAAATGGGTCCTACTGCCATGCTATGATGCAAAATCACATCTCCTTAATATTTCTGTCTATTGATTATATGGGATGCTCCACTTACCCCAAAAAGCAGAAAAAAATAGAACAGTTTAGATTTATAATTGTATTTTTTTTACTAGAATTTTATCTCACTTGATAAAGAATAAAGGAAACTTTCCCAGCAACAGCTGGTGTTTATAAAACATTCAATACATTACATAATATTCTAGTGTGTTTTACTCACTGTGTTTTATGCTCTTTCCCTGAAAGGAGCAATAGGTTATAATTAAAAATTGAAATAAGGCTTTAGAAACTATGTGCTCAGCTTCTTTTAGGTGGATAGTAAGTAATACAGATATTTCAGTCAGTTCACGTAGTTTAATCACTGCTGTTCAGTGGAACAACAGACAGAGAGGAATACCATATCTTCCTTCAGGTCTTAGTCTTTGACCACGTGTAGGTTCAACTGAGACATAATTAATCAGTTACATAAGCATTTTTCAACTCTAACATTTCTTACATTGACATCAAAGGCAATTTACGTTAATGACTCTCATTTTTCAAAGTTTAGTAGTATCCAGTAATTAGCATATTGAGCTTTGATGCTTTTGAACATGGTAGGTTGCTGATTCAATCCTATAGCTCTGAGTAAAAAGGAAAATAATGAATATTTGACTTGCTGAGGAGTAAACTAGAAACATGGTACTTTAGAGTGCTAATTTTATATTCTTCAGCCACAAATAAGCACAAAATCCGCTTAAATCTCTTCCCCAAAAATCTTGTAATACCTTGGAGACTATAGTAACTTGCATTATGTCATTTTTTAATCAAAAGTAAAATAGCAATAGAGAGCTGAAAATAGTTTTACTATTGTGGTCCTGATCCCAAATGCTCTTCAGTCACTTTAAGATACTGCTTCAGGATTTTAAAAAGTGCTTAATGTTTTCATATTAATCCTTTTACCACATTTTATTAGAAGAAAAGGAAAAAAGTAGCAGTGATTATATTTTACATTCCAATGACCAGTTATTTCATTCATGTGACAGTCCATGCTATTGTTTAAGATCAGCTGATGTGACTTTAGCAGGCACTCTAAGTTTTACTTTGTTACCTGATCATACAGCATGATGTAAGTGGCTTAGTTATATTTTTAAATTACTATTACGTGACATATAGTACTTTATTTTTTAACATTCCTGTTAGTTCTTCTTGAAATATCGATTATATTGAAAATACATTTTTTTTAGTTCAAACCTGGTTAATTTAGTTGGCAGAGAAATGAAAGATGCAGTACTATTGAAGGTTCATTTCTCTCTAGATGAGCCACTTACAATTTCTGACAAAACAACCAAACAAGTTCTGTCTTGTCTGCTTCTCTGCATATCAAAAAAAAAACCACCTATCACTTGAATAAATACAATAGATTTGTTTCCCCTATGGAAGCAAAGCTTTGTTTTGCTTGTCTCTTTTTCGTCACTGTGAGCACATACAAAGTAAAGCTGAAATAGCCCAACTTTGCTTTAAAGTGTTCTGTAAAGATCATTTATCATTTAGGGAATGATTATGAGAGTAATGAAACAATGAAAAGTGTGATTTTCTACTTAAAGTTTTACTTCTCAGGCAATACTTTATGGGCAGTGTTATGCCCTTTGTGGTGTTGGCATTACATACCATGCCAGTGCTCCAAACATAATCTTTGTCTTTTACCTGTAAGGGCTGTGGATGTAGAAAAGCTAATGGACAACAGGGCTTCAATTTTCAAAAATGTTGGCTATTCACCAGAAAGCCAGATTTTTAAAGCAAGTTAAGTAATTGAAGACCTAAAATAGCTCCTATATGCAGATAAAGTTTAAGATCAGCTCTTTCATATAAGACAGGGGTCCTCAAACTACGGCCCGTGGGCTGGATATGGCCCCCCAGGGTCCTCTATCTGGCCCCCAGTATTTACAGACCCCCCCGCCCCCCCCCCCCCCCCCCCGCCCCGCCAGGGGTTGGGGGGGGAAACTAAGCAGCCGCAGATCACTGCCTGCCACTTCATCCACGCGCCGGCCCCCTGTTTAAAAAGTTTGAGGACCCCTAATATAAGATAATGGTACTACTGAGATCACAGATGAAGTATGTACTGGCAAGGTCTTCCCAAAAGTCCAGGGAGAGAAACTTTGAAAAGTGATATGATCTCCTAGCTTGCTCCACCAATATTTATATTCTCTATTTTTTTTTTTATGTTTTCCTTTTTAGAGGGAAAAAATACATATTAAAAAAGAAAGAGGAAAACTATCATTTCCAAAGAATATTTAATCTAGGAAAATATGTTATTTTTTCCTTTAATGAAAAACAACCAAAAAACATTATAATAATTTCTGCATCATTTAATGATTTTCATATGGTAGATCGATTTTCTCCTCCCTTTTTTAAAGACTGTTTTTTCTTCTGATATTGGTTTTTTTTTCAGGATCTCACACGCTCAGGTAGGATAGGAAGACTCTTTCTTGGCTGCCATTGCTGTGGAAAATCTCTGGATTTTGGTGCACTTCTGTATACAAGTTAAATTACTTTTTAATATAGTTATCTGTTTTTACTCTGTGCCTGTGTATGTATTCTTCATCTTTCCTGTCACCTGTGTAGGACACAATAAAAAAGGTTCCACTGGAAAACTAGTCAACACATCATTAGAAAACAGAAACAACTAATGAGATACACTGAAATGTGCCTTTAGCAGGAATAGTCCTGATAACATTATAAAGATGCTAGTTCTAAACAAAGCCTCCAAAATTATTATGAATCACTTTGTATACCCCAAATTGCTCCAAATGGTCCAAAATTGTCAGTAAAATGGAGAGATATTCATTGAAAATTAATGAAACTTGGCTAGTCCGTGAGTATCATTCTTTCTAGCTTCTTGACAACATTTTGTATATGCCCAATCATAATTCACCATGTAAAACAAGTGTTTTATGCTTCTGGAGAAGATTCTCCTAGGTATTTTAGACAGGACAGAGATGCAAATAAATTCTTCCTAATACTGAAGACAGGTATGCACTGTATACAGAAAAGCCTGAAAGTGAGTGAGAGTGGATGTGTGTCTCCTTAATGGACAAGCAGAAACTGAAGTAGACTCTACATGTCTCCATGCTCTCCTTACGCTGTCATCTCTACTTTTCTAATCTTGTATTCTGTAAGAAAGTCCTGTCAACTTATCAGGTTTCCATGTCTATAGTGAATGGCACTGAAAGGCTCATCTCACAGGTACAAACAAGTTATAACATTTGGCTTCCATTGCCATCACAAATTGAATTTGCTTTTCCATATACAGAAAGTGTGTGAGAGAGATATTTGGCTTATTGTTACTACACCGCTAAAAAGAGTGGAAGAAAACTATACACAAACATAACAGAAAAATCCCTTTGTTGTGTGTCCTTAACTTTCGATGGCAACAAAGTTTTCCTATATGTATAACTTGTCGTTCGATAAAAAATAACAGAGGACACAGGAATAAGTCGTGACTACACTTGACTGATTAATCCTTGAGTGAGGTCTTTGAATCATGGGTTTATCTGCATAAAACATGGTCCCATGCTTTTGAAAAAGGTGGTCAGGATCAGTAATGCATCTGGCTAATTTTATATGTTGCGTGTCACTGTTTCTTTTGGTAGGGAAGCAGTGAGAGAAAGGCTACATTTGAAATGCCTGCAGGAACTCATCAGGAGCTGCTGTCTTTACAGAGAGAGAAGTAATCTTGAAAGGTATGCTTTTATACATTATGTGTGTTTTAATTCTTTCACTCAGATAACTGGGGCTTATTTAAATAACATAGGTCTATGTAAAAACCTTAAGACTGAACACACTCTCCTGAAAGAATGTTTATGTTATACTAGGAATTAAAAGATCTGATGCAAGCATTTTTTTGGAGTTTGTCAAAAGTCCTGTGTGTTCGCTTGAGGTTTGTTACACTGTGATTTTTGCCTGGAGTAATCTCTTGTATCCTAGATAAATCTGGCCAATGCACTTCACTCAATAAGTCAAATTCAAATTTCATTTAGAGGTGAAGAGAAAGTGCTTAACTTCTACATACAAACTAAGAATAAGACTCCCAGTTGTTAAAACGATATATCAGGTCTTGCACGGTGAGTGTAGGATTTGCTGCTGTGGTCTTTTGCCTTGACATATTTGGTGCAGCACACAAAAGTCATCAACAAATGAGTGTTGAGCATTTTAAGCAACTGTGCATGTGCACGCACGTGTATGTGCATTTGTTTCAATTCAGTTGCATCCGTAGTACAAGAGTTTCTCCCTGTGCTATGAGGAAGCAGACTAACCAGCAGCACCTGGCATAGAGCAGGAAAGAAATGGCAGAACTGCACACATGCAATCCTTGTAGTACTGTGTTGCAACACAGGTGTGTTTTATATTGGAAGCTTTATAAGCAGGTCCTGTGGCAGATTCATATCAAATGTCCTTTCTTTTCAGTAAATGAGAGTGACTGAGGGAACATCATCTGTAAGCATCTCTTTCCTCCACTTGACTAATGCATGCATCACCAAGCACAGGAATTCAAATCAAGACCTCTTTCAAAAAAATTCAAAGTAAACAGCAACATCTTATTAATTTTGAAAAAATACCACAAGACAAATTTATTACAGAGATGGGGAGAAGATATCTCAGTCTAATTTGGAGAAACACAGTAACACCCCTGATTTGATAGTACAAATAATTTTCAGAAATTGTTGGGATTGTGGTTATTCTATATTCGTTGAGAAAATATTAATGGAAAATGGAAAATAAGAAATTTTCTAAATAATATAGCTCTTTGAAAGTTTCTTTAAGAGTGAGAAGCAATAAAAAACTACAAACTAAACGTTAAGATCTATTCTGAATTTTATCATGTTTTTAGTGCTTTACTTCAGGAATAAACTTCCCATAAAACTTAGAGTAGGAAATGGCAATGAATATTTGCTTTTCCAATATTACACATGAAAGATCATCAGCAAATCATTCATGTTAATGTCCTGATGAATAATCACAGTTACTTGCATTTTATTACAGATAGATCGACATATAGATTTAGTTATAAAATATTGCTGCACCCACACTAATTCTGTGTGTGTTAAAAAAAACAGCTTACCAAACCCAAAACTTTTTAAAACTTGAACAGTAAAATAAATTACACAGCATATAGGCTGATTAACCCCCTGCAAGATAACATTTCCTTTAATTTATTACCTAATATTTAGTCTAATAAAGCACAAGCACATGTTTATTGCCATAAATTATATGAACATCTGTTTTGCACCGGATGACCTTGTAGGATATTTCCTATAGCTTTGACTGATAACCAATGGGTATTTTAAGACAGCAAGGACAAACAAAGTGTATGAAAGAGGTTCCTGATGACAATGTAATTTATAAACATGCTGCATGAGTAATGCGGAGTACATACACGTTGATGGCACAGTAATATCAGCTTATAGGACATATTTAACAAATCATTGTGCATTCCATTGCCTTTAGTCATGCAAGTCGATGGGAAAAGTGCTGACATTGCAAATGGGCTGTTTAGGGAGGGATAAATGGAATATGGCATTCAAAGACTGCCCAACTCAATAGTGAGTGAAAGTCAGAATGTTCTGCAGGTTATTTGCTTGCCTGCACAGAGAAACTTAGCACATTGTACTGAGATCTTAATAAACTAATCCAGTCACAGCTGATATTAAAGAGACAGTTTATCTGTACCCTACTATCAATTATGACAACAGAGAAAGGAATTCATTCTTTGTCCCTATTTGCACTTGTCTTATTTTAAGGATGCATATTGCCTATTTTTGATTGTCAGTTCTTCCATATTCTGATTCCCTTCTACCATCATTCCAGAGCTGTCTAAGGGAAAGGAAAATGTTTACAATATTTGTTTTACGTTTATTTTAAGAAACACAGGTAACATTTCTGTTAGCATTGACAGGTATAATAAAATCATGCTTTTCAAAATTAAAAATATGGCTCTGTGTTGTCCTACCTGTGTCTTTTTCCATCAGTAGTGTTTTCTTTGGGAGGAGGGTGCATGCAGGATGGAGGTAGGTCAAAGATTTGATTATCAAGAAAACTTACATTAATTTTCTTCTGCTTTTCTTTTTTTCAGGGGGAAAAAATCCTTTTGGGATTCAGACTGCTTCAGGGCTGAAATGGTACCTTGTGCTTAATAAGCTGAAATGAAATCCCAAGGTGTTTCTTACTGGACAAACGGACTAGGTGAGTTCATACTAAGGTGTGTAAGGGTATATTTTTCTACACACATGTCTGAAGGATTCGACACCAAGATAAATGTGAAGCTCGGTCTTGCCTGCAGTTTTCATTATGTCATTAGGAGCATACGTGCCTGTAGAAAAGAACTGAGTCAGGAGGTTAGTTTACCTCAGAGTTTACCTTAGTAGCTTACCTGTTGAGTTTCTGTTTGTCTGCATAAAAATACCAGAAGTCTCAGGCATTAACAAATGTGATTTTTTTTGCATTTGTGTGTTGTGCCATTTTACTATTTATCAAGTGTCCACAGTCATTACTGGAGATTATTTAATGGGTTTGTTCTTATCTGTGAGGAGTCAAAAGCTGTTGAGTGAACTTCCTATGTCCAGTAAATCCTTTCTGAAAGGCATTCCATGGACCTGTGTTGTCTTTCTCCTAGTGTATTGAGCAAGGGACGATTCTCATACACTGTGTGTAAACTTCTGTGTTGCTGGTGAAACCTAGTTATTTATATTCATTATCTGTAACCTGGTGGGAACAATGATGCAGGTAGCCAGTTGTTATATATGTTCAAAGCCTTGGGAATCCAGATAGCCAGAAATTAATCTGGAGTAGACAAAGAGAATAGGCTTAAGCAGTGACAGCCTGTATTTGAGAAAGGAACAAAGAAAGTAGCTTTTGTGTCTGTATCTCTTATTGAAATTGAGAACTCATTGAACCCCTCTTTCAGGACCTAGAATCTGTAATATGCTACTGCATTGTTCTTGGATTTCTTCTGGAAAGACAATCGTGCTTTTTTACTTTCTTCTTAATACCAATGTGACTAAATAGTATAGTGGGCTAAGATCATCCTGAACAACCTCATGAAAAACATCTACATATGTAATTTCTTTTAATTTGTTATACCTAATTACACAGTTGTTCACAGAGAACTTCCTAACAAAAATAGATGATCAATTATGAGAGAAGAGGGAAAAGACTGTTTCTGCTTTGCTATTGGTAATTAAAAAATCACTAACAATAAATTAAAGCATGTCTATTACTAATATGTTTATAATTATTTGTGTTAAAATCAGGAAGGAGACCAATATGTTAGAACTTCCAAAGAAGGAATGATAGTATGCAGAATTCTGAGGGATAGGATCAATCTAACCTAGCAAAGACAAGGCAAATATTGCTTCCTCCCCTGCATTGTCCACATTAATTTCCAATGTCAATAGTTGACCCATAAAAATCACCAGAGCCGATTCTCCTTCCACAAAGTAATGAACAGGACTTAGAAACTGTGTTTTGATACTGGTACATGGCTTTGGCGATACTCTGTTGTAAATATTTTCCAATTACACATTGTTAGTACTTTCAAATACAGTAAAATTTGTTAAAATGATCTACAACGAGTTTGGAGGCAGGCTTCACAGCAGTCTTCCTTCTTCTAGAAATATTATTTCACTTTCAGAAAGTCTGTATTAACTTTTCATGAGGTCTCTGAAAAGGGAGAGAACACATTCACATAAATATCAACATTTTCTGATCATCTTAACATCATGTCTGCTCCAGAAAATGTTCTCTAAATTAGACTGCAAAGCTATGATACATGTTTATAGAAACATAGATTAAGCTTATAAATGTGGTTGAAGCACCACAATCTGTGATGCTGTTAGCTGGCTTCCACTGCAATACAAATAGGCACTAAGGGCATCAGAAAACATGTGACATTTAATCAAAATGTGTCAAGGGAAAGTCTTGATGGTCTCAATTCTAAACTCTATCAAAATGTTTAATGTTGAATAAAAAACAGTACATACATCTTTTTCATATATCATATTTTTAATTGTGCTAGAGAAAAGAAAAACCCAGTAATTTCCTTTGAAGAATTTGAAACTTATGTTTTTTTTCTTTCCTCCCATCCTCTCTTTCTCCCCAGGAATATACTCCCTTACATAAATAGCAACTCCACCACCTCTCCTTGCTGGCCTGTGTTTCCTAAAAAGTACACCGCCATCCGTGACAGCATTTCAGTCATGTGATCTATCCCACCATGGCTCTGTAATTGCAATGGGATCACGGCCCTGCAGACACACACAGGTCTCTAATTCTTCCTGTTTGTTCCCCAGGCTGCATGTGGTGGTGCACAGGCATTTCAGAGAGGTAAGCAGGCACGCAGGTTTCCCAGGAGGGATGCAAAAGCATTCAACATAGTCACACACTTCCTTGAGGTGGCTGGTATTGTGACTTGGGTATTTTCAGACAATGTCATGTCATTGATGTCGTATTTTATTCCCCGACTGACACACACGATGATGTTTTTCTCATGTTTTATCCCATTCTGTTTCATTTGTTAGCTTTTCTTTCTCACTTTCATGCTGGAGGACAGCAAGAAAGCATTAGTGCTCAGCCATATGCCTGTATTTATTTATACAGACATAATTATGTAGCTGCACTATATTAAATATTAATTGTAACTAATTATGCATAGTACACCATATATAATTATGTATATTGTACATAATTAACTATTTGTGTATATGCTATTTATGTAGATATGTAATCTACATAAATGTTCTTGAGAACTATATAGGTTCTAGAAACTGAAATTTTCTAGAAGGCAACAGAGCAAGTGCTCAGCTGTGCAATGAATATGGATTGTCGCAGCGAGCAATTAACCTCTCTCCCTTGTTGATCTGGAGGCTATATTTCCCATGCTGCCACGATTCTTTCCTTCGAATTTCTTGCAGTTGCTGTTTTACCATATGTTAAGGCAATGAGGCAAGTGATACCTCCTAGCTCTTCAGATGCTATCACATGGCTAATAAAATTTTATTGTAAAAAGAGACCTGTAATATAAATGCAGGTGTTTATATTAAACCTGCATTCTTTTTTTTTTCTGTTAGAAAGAAAATAATCCTGAGGAATTTAAGAAATTTGATTAAACCATTACATGAGAAAATAAAAAGGAACAAATGGCAATTGTGACCTAAGTAATTGCCAGTCTGCCTGCATTCAATTATGAAAAGGAAAGTGAGTCTCTTTATGTATTGATGTTGGTAATGTCATGAGATGCTTGAGATGCTTGCAATGAGTTCTCCAAATTAAAGCTGACTGACTTTATCTTTTCAAAAATTTGCATGATACTTTCAAATCTGGTATACAATGTGTTATAATCTTATATTTTTAACCTAAATTCTTTGTTTCTTAAATATAATGTTTATTTGGCCTCCATTTGATTTTATGTACATTTCTTTCCTGAAGTCAGCTAGAGTTAATTGACTAGGATCATACCTAATATTTAAAGAAACTTGAATTTCTCTTCCTTTCAGTCCTCAAAAAGGTTTTGTGTGTAAGCTAAGTTTGTCATGTATATCTATCTACCAGTGATTTTAATTACAGTAATCGATAATTCTGACATAGCATGAGCCACATGAAATTTGCTTTGCAACGTTGAAGTTATCTGATCATTGAGGATAAGATCCTGAAGACATTTGTTGAAGTGATGTACAAATGTACTCCTACACACAAGCAACGTTAGTAGTTGGGAATCCCACTTACAGGCATTGTTTTAAGTTTTGTGGTGTTTTGGTTTTTTTTTTAATGTTTTTAAATATAAGTTCTACATTTTAGAGTAGGATTTTGAAATAAATCCCATTCTTAATAGCCTAACTCTTTTTTCCCCCACAAAATTACTTTTATTGCTCTGCATCTTAATGCAGATTATGCTGAATCTTTCTTTTTCATGTTATGTGTACCCTACTTGAGGCTGCTGCAGTTTATAGTGGTTTATTGTTTTTCAGACTCTATTACAGTTGTCTTAGTATAGTTCAAACAATACATATATTTGAAATATGTATTGATTTGTTGCTCTGGGCTTTTAGGATGTGTGTGTGTGTGTTAAATCCAGAGACTGCATGTCCAAATTTCCTGTAATAAATTTTCTGAAATAATTATATGTGCACTGCAGATTGAAATATACAGAGAAACTATAAAACATAACTACAAAGGAGAGTCCTTGTAAGGAGCATACTTTTTTCCATAACAGACAGACTAGTTTAGGCAAAGAAGCCTGAGCAATATAATGCTCGGGAGTTGCAGATAGTTAAATTATCTGTATTGTAGTGTGGCTGACAATTTCTGAGACTTGCAGTCCTGGGTGTTTCACTATGTTCCAAATAGTTCAGGATTGCTCTAAGATAATTACACTTCTCTTGAATCAAGATTTCAACTTTATTTGAAAAATGGTTTAACAGAAGGTAGCATAACATTCTTTTATAAGTAATAGCTGAGACCTGTGAAGTAGTTAAGAAGCCTGTGAAATGTAAATAACAGAAAATAGCATATCTCATGTTCAAACTGTATCGTACTTTACCCTCCAAATGCAGGCATTAATTTCATTTTTCAAGGATGATGGGTGAAGTGTAGATATGTAATGTTATAACCCATAAAAATGTTGAATCTTGACAAGAAAGAAAACTACCACAGAGCTTTCAAAATAAGTTGACACAATAAGAAGTTAGCAATGTGAAGCATAACCTTTTGTGATCCACCCTTTCAAACACATTTTCTGAAACTATATAATTTTGTATAGATGTATAAAGTTGTTAACTTTATCTTTGCTTTCTTTAGGCAAAAATGGTCAAAACGGAAAAACTGTATCCAGATTTGACAGAAAATTTTTGTCTAGCAATATTTACAGATCTCTTATGTACAATTCTGTACAATTTATCGTAAAGTAAGCGTAGGTCTGCATTCTATAATATTCATGTCAGTTACATTTTTGGGGGATTAATTTTCTGTTGTAAATGTTACTGAAATAAGTCACTAAGAAATGTCATCTGATGAGGTAAAAAAGATGGGTTGTTTCCCCTCACTCCCTTATAAAATTAGACTAGCATATTTTAAGGATGTGTTAAAAAGGTGAACTTAGAATAAAATAAACAGTTTTTGCAACGGTGAAAAAAATTATATAACAGGGAAATTAATGCTCGATTTTTTCACAGATTAATGTATTCTGATTTATTTATTATTATTATCCTTTGTTAATTATTTTACTATCTGTTAAAATAATGATTGGTTTTAGCAGAGAGAAAGTACTGAAAATGAATGAAAGAAAGCCTTGACAGTGGAAAATCACTACAGGCTTCAGTAAAATCTTTTTTTTTTTTTTTTTTTTTTTTTTCTGTAGTGGGTCTTTTACATTTCCAATATTGTGCCTAGCACAGTTTGTATGAAATAACAACAGTAGGAAACATTAAGTTTAGTAAATGCAAAGGAAATTTTCTCAGCTGAAGCTGTAATGATGGTGCTATAGTATTGTAAGGTTAAACAAAACTGATTGAGAGGTTTCTTCTAACATGTCTCTTTCCAAATGCTGCTGTTTATGAAATTTTCAGCATTGTGGTTCCTATTGTTGTTACGAGTACACAGTTTGTGAAATAAAAATACTGACTTTTTTGGCGGTTTTAATGTCATTTTGTTGTGGTTTTCTTATTTTAAAGAGAATTTCTGAAGCTTCCTCTCTGAATTAATCACTTTCAGATGGGATTAACACGTTGCTTTACAATTAAACACATTAAATCCTTCATAGGCAGAGACATTTTGAAGACTTTATTACAGTAGTGTCTAAAACAGCATATAAAATATTCCATTTGCCAAAATAAGAGGCTGGAATAAAATAATTGAATATATTAATATGAATGGAGGGTTCAGAAATCGGGATGGATTTACAGTCTGTATAAATGCTTTAGAAAAGATGATATTTAAGTAGAGCCTGTTTTGAGTTTAGGAACAAAGCTTGGCAAACTGTTTGCATTTTAGTTCTAAGGAACTCTTACCTGCTTTGGGATTTAGCATTACTGAAGATTTTGCTAGCTGATGAGAATGAAAAAATTATATTGAAATAAAACCTGGAAAACAGAGAGGTATTTTAAAGCAAATTTGTTCTTCTACCCTTTAAAAGTTGTGGTTTTAAATAAACTACTTCTTAAGTTTTCCATTCCAACTGTAGAACCCCAGTTTTACTATTGAATTCAAATAATTCAGTGATTTTAACAGACGGCTGAAAGTGTCAATATTTCCTTCATTTTCAGGCCATTTTATAGCATAGGATTGGAAGTCCCACAACAACCTGCAAGTTCATCTCCACTGACTTGCCAGTCAATTTACAATGCTAAAAATTTGACGCTTTTGAGAAAGAAATTCTTATTGACAAATATTATGCACATCTGGCTAGGTATGCTGGGGAACAGGACATTAGAAGAAGGGAAACAGAAAAAAGAGAGGAAGCTTTGAAACTGAGGCAAGGTTGTTGTATTTAGAAAGGAATATTCTGGTGGCTGTGAGATCCTAAACTTCACCTACTTTATAAACCAGTAATATAAGTGAAAAAGTAAGTTACAATATTGCAATAAAAAAATAACTATAAGGCAAAATTACAGTAAAATCCCATGACATTTCTCCAGTAATAGCCTTTTCTTACTGTTCTAAAATAATTTGGCCTGGAATGCTAAAAAAATAGTCACAGAATTTCCAGAAAATGTAGTGAAAATAAATACTGGAGTACACTATGAAACATTCCCAGTGGATGGAGTGGAATAAGAACTTCTTTTGTAATGCTCAGACAGACAGATTAAAGTACATGTACTTAAAGAACTATATATTGAGCTCTAGCGAGGCTTTTAAATTAAAACCAATATATTTTAAGAAATAAATTTGGAGGAAGGTCCTGTATGGGTGTCCTAGTTTCAGATGGGATGGGATGGAGCTACCTTTCTTCTTAGTAGCTAGTACAGTGCTGAGTTTTGTCTCTGATGTGAGAACAATGTTGATAGGACACTGATGTATTTGGTTGTTGCTGGGTGATGTTTATACTAAGTCAAGGACTTTTCAGTTTCCTGGGGCCTGCCAGCAAGAGGGCTGGAGGGGTACAAGAAACTGGGAGGGGACACAGCTGGGACAGGTGACCTGAACCAGCCAAAGGGATATTTCATACCATGGGACATCATGCTGAGCATATAAACTGGGGGGGCTTATCTGGGAAGGGGGGGGCATCGTTGCTTGGGGACTGGCTGGGCATCGATCAGCAGGTGGTGCGCAGTTGTACTGGGCATCACTTGTTTTCCTTTCTTCCTTTTCCTTTGTATTTTATCCTTTTCCCCACCTTTCCATTGGAACTGCTGTTATTGTTATTGCTATTATTGTTGTTCTTACCTTTTTATTCTGTTTAAATTACTAAATTGTTCTTATCTCAACTCTTGAGTTTTACATTCCTTTCTGATTCTCCTCCCCATCCCTCTGAGTGAGGGGAAGTGAGTGAGCAGCTGTGTGATGCTTGGTTGCTGGCCAGGGTTAAACCACAGGGAAGGGTTATATTGTCATGATTCTGTGTAACCCTTTTGCACATATTCTATGTTTTCTATAACATTTAGCTGAAGTTCTCAATGAATACCATAGTTTATAATTTTGATTTAATTCTACAGATGTAGAAATGGTTTTTAAGGAATGAATTTAATCTTACAAACTAATGTGTTAAAGGTAACCCCCCAAGTTTTTAATACTGAAATAAACTTTATGGAGGTGGAATTATTCTCTACGGTCTTTCTCACCTTTTTGACTAAAAGGAATTAATGAAATAGCCACGTTATCTCTGCAGTCTTAAGGGCAACACCCTCTCACAGCAAGAGGATTCACTGACGTGGGAAAACAGAATATAAAACATTGTACATAAGAAAATTTTAGCTCCTTTCCTAACTCTGAAGACTGCACACTATGAAACAGTAAGAGCTCTTTTCTGGTATACTGACCCATTCGTTTCCTCTGTCTAACTGTAAACTTAATCATAGCCAGGATATGATTATATAAGAAATTTTTAAAAAGACTATAAAAATTTAAACAACTGTTATAGTAGGTCCTCTCTGAATTCTGAAAAAACTTCAGCAATCACTTTTGTTCCCTCTGCTCAGATTCCCCAGCACACCCAACTAACACTCAACCACCACATGTCACCTTTTTCTGTAACTGTCTGGGTAACCAACAAACAAAACAAAGCAACAAATCATTGGACACAAATGATGGCAGTATTACGACTCCATTGAAATTAAGACACTGAATGCTGTTGATATAGTCAGTGGAGTTTTAAATAATTGAGCCTGGAAAGCTATTCAGTTGAACAGGTTGTAGGTGCTTACTTTAGACACCCTATATTGGTATTCACTGCTTTGACCAGCTTGCTTTCAGTAGAACAACAGCACAAATAGTATGACTACTTCTAGAAACTTTTATTTAGGTGCCAGTCCTTCTTTCTTGGTCATATGCTCCTGAAATATGTAACAAAGCCTCTGGTAATCCTCAGTTTTAATTTTCATCCCTATTCCCTTCCTTACTCTTAATGGGGCAACTGTGCATAGCCAACAACAATGGAGATTATTTGCAGTCACTGAGGCAGTCTGTTGAGTTCAGCCATATCCTGGCATTCTCTGTCTTTAGCTTTCCTTACATCTATCCTTATGTATTTCAAACTGTAATTTTAATTCTGTCATTAAACACTGTGAAGACCATATCCTTACAGCTGTGGATAGTAGATTACCCCTAAACACTGGATTTTGCAGCAAGCAGTTATAAACCAGTTGCCTTCAAGTTCCCAAATCTTTACCTTGACCCTAAATTAAACAATGCCAAGAGAACAATTCTGAGGTAAAAAGCTGGAGGGGATCAGTTCCTGCTTCATACCACATTAGACCAGGTGATACTCATGGTGCACCTGGTGTGCTCATGCAGGCGGATGGTGCTGTTGGACCCTTCAGAGGGAACTAAGCTGGCACAGAGCAGCCTCACGCTGGCTTTTTGAAAGGGACCATACACTAGCAGGCTGTATAGACCATATGGACTGTGTCTGGGTATTGGAGGGAGCTAGCTCGACTACTCCAAAAGCAAGACCAATTGTGTACATTTTCACTCTGGAACCATGGGCATGGATCACAGCAACAACAAACCTAGCTGACTATTTAGAAATAGCTACAACACAGCTCAGCTGGAACAAGGATTTCTGCCGTCACAGGTGCTTCAGACTGAAATGCATTTCATACCTTCTGAAATGCAAGAAATTTAAGTAAGGTGCAAATAGAATTATGAAGTTATAGAAGATCAATTACATACATAAATCAAAATAAAGGGGAGTTTGTTCCCCATTATTTAGACATGTTTGGTTTTGAGCATGTTACATTGCTGAAATGCATATTTGACTATGCTCTGTAATGAATATACTCTATAAACCATTTGCCTCCTTTTTCTTTCCTGATGCTGAATATCTCATATCTCCAGCCTTGTAGGGACTTTGCTTTATTCACTGAACTCTGTAGTGTGATTGCTACTGGCTCACAAATATCTCATGTTTTCAATTCTGAAAGAATTTATTTATTTTTTTTAGTCCTGGAGGTTTATTAGGTTTTGGCTTCATAGTTTAATTTATTAGCTTTGGCTCACTAACCCTGCAGTTAGCAAGGGTAGTGACTTGTTAATATCAAATGATGTGCTGTTAACCTCCTTCTCCTGATCTTATTAATAAGAAATTTATATAATTAAACCACATATAAATACTGAGATTTTAAACTGTTACAGTTCGATCAAAAAGGTTTCATTACCCCAAACCTACAAGAATAAACTAAAATTGCATCCCAAAAATATTTTATTGTGTCTGCTTAATCTAAGATCTATGATATGACAACTCATATGCAAATTTAAAATATCACCTCATAGCTGCACTTCTTAAGAAATTATAATTAACATGTGGAAGAAAACTAACATATGACCTGGAAAGACCCATACTTAAGATCAGTAGCAAGAAATGCATGGTTTTGAACAACTAAATTGGACATATCTCTGTGATCCTAAAATAAATTTGGTTAGTCCTTGCTTTACGAAACATTTAAGTGTATGTCTAGTCTAAATAAAAAGCCTTCATTAGAATGCAGGCAAATATGTATCTCCATTGATAAATTATGATTTCATTACCCAATTTCTTCATTATTATAAATACTGAAACTGAAACTTTTGAGGCCAGAAGACAGGGAGGGAACATGGTATTAAACTCAAGCTCTGGTAAAACACATTGGAAATGCAAAATACTCTTTGTTTTGCAAAACCTTTTCAAAAAAAACATTTAATAGTTGGATTTTTAAAAGAGGAAAACGGTACTTCCTCTGCCCTCTCCCTGCTCATCTTCTGGAGCAATATCATGCAATTTCTCCTGATAAAAAGAAAGAGGTATAAAACGTAAGAGTTTCTTTCACAGGCAAATGCTCATTTCAAAAAAAATTATGAGGAAAACTATTATTTTTTTAAATATTATGTCAATTAATTTTTGTTAATTCTACTAAGATCTCCTAGGTTTTTTCCCCTTCTTATACTGCTTTTTATGCATTTAAAAAACAAACAAACAAACAAACCAAACCAAAACAAAAAAAACCCTAACCAAAACAAACAAAAAAAACCCACCCCAAAATGCTGTTTAAGATATGTGGATAGAAATGAAAAGTCCATGATAATCTCAAACCAAATATAAATTGTTTTGCTGTGTTCTACATGCATACAGCATGTTCTTTATATAATCACTAATGTGAGTTTATAGTTGTTTATACTTGTGGTTACCAACACTTCAGTTTCATAACATTGACAGTGGGCTCAATAGGCACTGGCAGCACCTTGGCAGCCGAGGGGGCAACCCGCACCCTGGGGGCATCACACACAGCAGAGCCAGCCGGGCACAGGAGGGGATCATCGCCCTGTGCTCAGCGCTGGTGCGGCCTCACCTGCAGTACTGCCTGCAGTGCTGGGCCCGCAGCTGAAGGACTTTACAGTCCTTGAATGCACCCAGAGGAGGGCAACAAAGCTGGTGAAAGGGCTGGAAGGCATGGCCTGTGAGGAGTAACTAAGGTCTTTGGCTGTGCCTAGTTTGGAGAAGAGGAGGCTGAGGGGCGACCTCACGGCTCTCTGCAGCTTCGTGAGGAGGGCATGTGGAGAGGGAGGTGCTGAGCTCTTCCCCCTGGGATCCAGTGACAGGACACATGGGAGTGGTTCAAAGCTGCACCAGGGGAGGTTTGCACTGGACGTGAGGAAGCATTTCTTTACTGAGAGGGTGATCAAACACTGGATCAGGCTTCCTAGAGATGTGGTTGATGTCCCAGCCTGTCAGTGTTTAAGAGACATTTGGACAATGCCCTTAGTAACATGCTTTAACTTTTGGCCAGCCCTGAAGTGGTCAGGCAGCTGGACTATATCATTGTAGGTTCCTCCCAACTGAAATGTCTATTCTATTCTATTCTATTCTATTCTATTCTATTCTATTCTATTCTATTCTATTCTATTCTATTCTATTCTATTCTATTCTATTTCTATTCTATTCTATTCTATTTCTATTCTATTCTATTCTATTCTATTCTATCCTATCCTATTCTATTCTAATCTTAACATTAGGATATGCTGGGGGTCTCAAGTAAAATTGAAGTATTTGTGATATGGCTTCATATGATATATGATAAATTATGATTGTTGTACTGGGCATCTTTCTTGGCTTTTGTGAGTAGTTTTGTTATTTTATTGATTTATTTTTGCATTTTGTCACTTTTGAAGAGTTGAAACCAGAAGGGACAAAGAATCACCCCACACCCTCCACTCCTACAAAAAAAAAAAGATGGTTGGTCAAAGGAAACCATCATATCAATTGGTCCCTGAAAGCTGTCATTCTCTTTCAGACGTTAATTTAACTACTGTTTCTATCACAGCGACTCATTTTTAGATGACAATATCCACATACAGTTTATCAGTTTGACAAGTTGATTTTTATTTTTATTTTTTTATGCATTGGTCTGTTTCTGATTATCTTGAGCTCCTTTAAATTAAAACTCTGTATATGCCCAGTGATAACTCCCATCTAGTACTACAAAGCCAGCAAGATGTCAGAATGATAGTCTATTAAAATGCACCGATCATTAAAATTCAGGGGAAATTCCATCTATTTTACATACATTGTAATCCTTATTATTATCAAAGTGGCATGATTCATTCACTATTACAATAACTATTACAGGGAGTGTACAGTTTGTGATTAAAAATGACAGATAGGGCAGCATATATCATTGAATATTGACTTTGTTTGATTCCAAGATAGATGTGCAGAGGATTTTAAAATAATCTATTAATAATAAAGGTTTCCTTTCTCCCATGGTAGAGCCATAAGAAAGTAGGAGCCAGAGAAGGTCAACATGACATTGACAATCATTGTAAGTGGAAGTCTGCTGAAATAAAGCACAACATGATGCAGGGATTAAATAAAAACTCCTGATTTGGAAGCTTTGTACAGGGGTTGAGGGGAGTGATGATTACAGACTTTATCTTTTACTGAAGAAATCTGTGGGCAACATGTTTATTATTCACAACTGAAATCCATAAAAAAAGATGTAGACCTTCTACAATAGCAGATTTCTTTTTTAAAAAAAGAAACAGTCAAGGAAGTCTAAAATGCACTCTGTGACTCGTTACTAGGAAAGAAATGCATTTTTAAGCTTTTTTTTTTTTTTTTTTTTTTTAACTTGTAGAATACACTTTCTATTAGGAAGGGAAAAAAAATTTCCCCTAATCTTAACTGAAATATCGCAAGAGGCTGTAGTGTATAATATGTTTCTATGAACCAGAATTAAAATGTTTAGCTATCTCTTGGCAAGAAAGATTATATATTTAGAGATAATGTTATTACTTCTGAGTCTACTGAAATAAGTGGGTTTGTGTTTACATTCTGTTTGGTAGTTATTTCATTAAGTATTTGTACTAATCATCCATTTAGAGTATTTATATGAATGTTTTAGCAAAATTGTTTTCTTTGTCCAAATATTTTGAGGTTTTTTTCACATCATTACAAAAAAGCAAGTGGATGTACTGGGGCTAGTGGTTTCAGAACGAAATTGCCCACGGATTGTTTGATGAGTTGTGTTTCTGAAGTGAGAACACTGGTAAGTGTCCAGGATCAAAGTCCTGCTGAATGGCTGCATGAGCTACAGAACAATGGAAAATAAAAGCACAGTTTGCTGTGAGTAATATTGGTTATATATTTTCTACACAGCACAAAACACACTTACCAAGGATACTTAGAAAGCTAAATGTAGAATTGTTGTCTTTCACAGTACATTCTAATACAACCAACATCTAATAACATTTAATGGGGGAAATTGATTCAGGCATTTGTTATTCTAAGGGTCTACTTACTACTTCAGTGCTGTGATCCTTTTCTCATGTGACTATGCTCTAATTTGGTTGATTAAATGGTCTGGATTAGAGAAAACAAGTAAAAGACATCCTACCTCTGACCACATTCAGCCAAGGTGCAGGCATGTCTTTTGCATGTCAAGTCTATATAGATTCCCCTTTATTAGCTCTTTAGATGACTGTTGAGGTTGTATTATTTTTTCAGGAATGATTATGGTGCTCCAATGCTTTTTTCTTCAGGTGCTTTTGAAATAATTTCTACTTACATTTTTTGTATAAAAGCAGCAGACATCAGTTTGTACCCAGATACAATTAAAGTAAGAAATTCATTTCTGATGGAGGTATTTATATTTTTTTAACAAAATTGGGGGGGGGGTAGATGTGAAAAGCATTTAATTCATTTAAATAGAATGAACAGATAGATACAAATAATATAATTTTCTAAAGATAAAGGTTTTTTTAATTCTAAGCAACTATGTGTACTTATTTAGGGATTTCAACTATTTTATTATTTTGTTATTCACTTAAAGCTTAAGGCATTCTCTAGTGAAGAATTAAGCAAGGTATTAATTATATTTGAGCCAAACTGTATCTGTCAATTAAGCTTCAGCCTTTGTCATCTCTAGATCATATATTCAGAATCTGTTAGTGACATTTTCCCTTATTGGTCTGCAATTATAAATTGAATTGAAATTAATGTGAGAATACCCAGTTTTGACTGTGAGGCTATTGAAGAAGAGAAGAATAAATTCTCAACATTTAAAAAGTTATAAATCATAATATCCCTCCTTATCTGCTAATGGAAGTAATGAAACAGTTAAAAAGTGGGGACTATCTCAGCCAAATACTACATTTTTTTTTTCCTCTTTACTTTGAAACTTTCATTAGTAGTATTAATTTCCATAAAGTTTCATATTTTCTTATGCAGTGATACATAGGATATTAGGTGATGAACTTCCTTCTTGTTTTTAACAGGTGAGACAACTCTTGATTTTACATAGGGACATAGTCAACTCAGGTACAAGCAGTACAAACGTTGTGTAAACCATGTATTTTCTCTATGTAGGATCAAATGACAGTATTTTGTTTCCTTGATAAATTTTATTTCTTTTCTTTGTAAACTCTGACATATTAATGTAAATAATACAGATGGTATTATAATTATAAGTTATCATATAGATGTTTCATAAATACTGTGTTGTAGGTTTTATTTTGTCTTTGCTAAGGATTTGTCTTGTTTTTCAAGATCTAGAATTATGGCAACAAAAGAGGGTCATTTCTGTGCTTTCACTTGATTTCTGAGTCATTTCTACTGGCTGGCTGTGTGTACAAACTGTGACTTGTGTGTTAAAATTCCACTTGCACACTCAAAAGTTTGTAAAAAAGTAAAGATGTTGAGTTTGGGCTCCTCCTGTGGCTATTAAATATAATAGAATCTAAAGACAACACTATTTTCTGAAAGTAGACTAGAAACATCAAGCAGCATGACTGAAAGAAAGCCACTAGTTGACTTGAATTTCAAAAGTAATAAATTTTACAAGGTCTTTAAGCATATAATCGCTTAATGATTTTGTTCTTCCTCGGGAGCTCTAATGAAAGTGGCTGCAAAACTTTTGGAATATTACTTACTTTAACTTCTCTTTTGAAAATCACCTACAATTTAATGGCCTTCAAACCTCTTACATAGCAGAGCTGAAAATGACAAGTTTCTCTAAGGAGAATGCTAATTCAGTGTGATAGCACTATCCAAAAGCAAACTAAGCTGACACAGTGATTATCAGCTAAAAGATCAGAGGGTCAGCTTTTTGACAGTCTTGTTCCAGCAGACAGGAAGGAAGGAAGCAGAAAAAAGCTCTGAACCTGCTGTAATCATCAGTTTGAGGTGCAAAAAGGAAGAAAAAGTTGCTGGACATGAAAGCATCAGCAATTTGCATTGTCAATGTGGAGCAGAGTTGTCAAGAAAAACTTGGCACTAACCACATACAGAAATAACCTGGACCATTGTCTCCACAGTGCTGTAATTCTGGTCACAGGCAACATCGCCTTAGGCAACCTTGCCTCCCTAGCTGCTCAGAGGTCTGAAAGACAGCCAGCCAGGACTGAGTCAGCCAGACGAATGTGAAGAAGATTGCAAACTATTGCAAGAAGTTGGTATGTACCTTTGGTTGCCACTTCCAGATCTCAACAAAACTCTTTGCAGGAATGTAAGGTTTACACAAGGATGTTAAGAGTATAGTTGGGAGTGGTAAGAAAAACCTCCCTAAAAAATAAATACTTGTTAATAGGTATTCAACAGAAAACTGTTGTTTAGCTTTGATTAATTGATAAATTGCATTTTTATTAACTCAATGACCTTGCATGCCATTTAATGGGTTAATTAAAATTGCAATGGTATTGAGTGTGATTATGTTATTCCATAGTTACAGATCAAGGTCAAGTTTATTAAGAAAAATATGGGTTTCCATTATTTTTCCAGCATTTTTGCTTGACATATTTGTTTTTAAAGATTAAAAAAAGGTTGCTAACAGAGAACTAGAAAGAAAGCAGTGTAGGAATTTTTATCTTGCAAGTGATGTCACCAACATCTGGACATTTTCAAAAAATTATCAGTGATTACTCTGATCCATATACCACAGTGAGCAATAGCCAGTCATATGTAGTTTGGGAAGGCTTGGATAATTGTGTCAGTACAGATTTATGTTGTCTCATGGACTATATGTGAGATTTCTAACCTATCATCAGCTGTGCTGATATATCTGTATTGCACAAAGAAGCCTTCTGTGCAATCTTAATTTCAGGGATTAATGAAGAGCCCTGGAAGTCTATAATATGAATACTCCTTGGTGAACAGATAGCTTTTGGTGTAATATAGCTTTTATGAACATTTAGCTGATCTCCAAGGAATGCTTATTTACTAAGGAAAGGATGCTTATTGCACTATTGATGGACTGTGAATTAAAATCAAGCTCTAGGCACTACATGAGCTATTAGAAGGTAATGAAGAACACCAACCAATGGCTTATATTGTATGTTGATATTCTTGCAGGAAATAAAGATTAAAAATGAAATATATATTGGAAACATATTTTTTATTTTTTGTCTCTGTTGTAAAAACAAGAAACATGAAGTCAATGTAAGTATGTAGATATGTAATGTTCTGTGTGGGTCAATTTTATGTCTGCTTTTTAATGACAGTGTTACTACTGATCAAAACAACCAGTGAATTTGTTTTATACAGTAAGCTTGAATTCACATGATAAGGAACACTTTTTTTCTATTGGGTTAAGTACTGAAACATTATCTCTATATTTTTTGGGAAAACATGAGTTTTAGAAACATCTTATTTCTATCAGAAAGCAGCATAAACTGGAAGCTGAAAATAGGAATAAAGTCAACCAAAAAAATGCTGGTTAAAAAGTGCTGTGAAATTTAAAAGTGCCCTATTAATGAGACAGAAAAAGGCTAAAACAGCAATAGAAAAAATAAATTCTGTCTCATTCTCTAATACGAAAGGAAGAGTAAGAAAAATCTGATCAATCTGGGACTAAATTTGACAGGGACAGTAAAATGACTTTAAAAATATAATAGTGCTATGGACACATTTTTTTTACTGTCATACTGTTACTTCTTGTGCCTGTACTTCTTTTCCTGTAGCTATGAGCATTCATGCATGTATGTTTTCCCTCTCTTTCACCGTAACTGCTCAACAATTCCAAACAGAATATATCCAGGGACTTGATAATCTGTTATGCATGCAAATGCAATAATGTTGTGATTGTATTGTTAATAATGATAGCACTTTTCTGAGCTGTCTATGGAGCAACTGCTGCACAAGTTCAACTTGGAGTTATCTAGCAAGCTTACTCTGTATATGCCATCTCAGAATTTTTCAGCTGTACCTTATAGTTACTGCACAGGTGACACAATTATACTGAGTTCTGAATTATTACTGATTCAAGGTACCATCTGTAAAGGTTTTTAAGCAGATGTTTAGACACATCCTGGGGGTAAGACATAGTTCAATACAGTGAGTATTGAGGAGAGTGAACAGGTGTATGGCAACTTCCATTGCACCTGAAAAGAATTTCCATTACACTGCTGCTTGGTTGCATTAAACAGATTAAAAGAAGTATAAAACTAAGCTGCATTCCATGACACATTGAACCATTGCGTCCACCTCAAAGATAGCACAGTTCATTTATTGGGGCTTCAGATCAGAAACAAATATATTAGTATTAAAAACTGGGCTTTGAAATACCAGACACATCCCCAAGAAATAACTAAGAAATTGCAGCCAGTGAGAACTGTAGTATACAATGTGTAGATGTGGTGGTTATGAACATGGTTTAGTAATGGACTTGGCTGTCCTGGATTAGTGGTCAAACTTGATGATCTTAAAGGTCTTTTTCAACCAAAGTGATCCTATGATCTTATTGTGAAAAAAAGAAACAATGCAAATAACTGAAAAAGAAAAAAAAAGGAAAAAAAAAAGAAAACCATATCTAAAGCTCAGAAAGCATCATTTCTCACTACTTTCAGGCCTTAGTAGTAATAGGCATGGAAGGATGAGTATGATCTCAGAACTAACATGACTGCAGCAATATCAGAGAAACAAATCCTCACAACACATTTAGAAGAGCATGAGAAATGGATGTTTTGACTTCGCAGATGTCAGTGCTTCTTTGTACAGCCACCAAACTGCTTCCATTGGAAGGCTTTAGGACTGTCACAACCTACAGAAAAAAGGTGCCTTTACAGGGATATGCATGTAATTGTGTTTCCCTTCTAAAGCCAAGGAAATCTGTCAGTCTTCATATCAACTTGCTTGGTCAGATAGATACTTAAGACTGCAATCTCACATCTTTCAGTTGCTGACTTTCTCTGCTTGGGACTTCTCACTGATGCTGTGTGATTTGCTGCATTTTCTTCAGCCTTTGCATCTCAGGACTATCAGAGTACATTCTTATATAGCTCAGGTCATCAAGTAGCATACACTTTCCCTGGCATTAGTCCCGATGTGTAATGAAAGCATGTTCCAGAAAGATATCACTCCTACTTTGAAGAAACTTTGTTTTAAAAAATGGATTTCATAGTACTTTGCAGATAGATTTCTTTCTATAGATAAATTACTCAGCTTAAAACAAATGTACATTTATTTCTATTTGAGTTTACCTAGCTTTATCTTCCAGCCATTGGTTCTTGCTATGCCTTATGCTGCTAGACTAAAGAGCTCTCTATTATTTGGCATTTTCTACTCATGGAAGCACTTAGAAGCTGTGATGGAGTCACCTCTCACTCATCTTTCATAAACTGAACCTACTGAGTACTCATGAAAAGGAAAAGAAACAATCCTAAAGCAGATATTTAAGCTGGCATATTTCAGATTTGATGTTACTGGCAATCTAAACTGGCTTCTTCTAATGGAAGTGCCAAAATACTTTATCAGTTCCGCTTATAATTTGACAAATTGCAAAGTACAATTGATGTCCTTTAGAAATCACTTTTCCAGACATGATCACAAGTGAATTGGGTTAACACTGAACTTGAACACTGGGAATTTAATTTCCTGAATTTCATGCATTTGATTTCTAAAGCAATTATGGTTGGTTATATATATATATTTTATATGCTTTTTCATTCTAGTACCACAGAATAAATTTTATAACAACATATAAACAAACCTATGAATGCTGGAGTAGCAATATATATTGTGTTCATTTGAATGGTTATTAATAACATGAGGGAAGGGTTAAAATTGTTATCATAGACCCAGAAATGCTGCAACATAGTGTTTCTGTAATGGCTGTAACTGAATGCCTGAGGTGTATTCAAACTTAGAGTGGAAAAAATAAGGCATTTTGCAGAGGTGTTTGCAATCACAGCATAAATAATGGTAGGGAAGTTATGGATTGCTACAGCAACATGTGGTCAGGTAAATGCTTTGCAGTATTCCTGGACATGTCAGAAATGTTTAGACCCCCTGTTCTGATGACTCCAAACTTCCATTTCCTACCAGAAAAGTACAATATGAATGTTAGCATCAGCTCTCATTTGATCCCCTGTTCTGCAATTATTTATGGATGCATTCTACTTCTTTACTCTATAAAACTAAATGTGTTCAAAAGCAATTCTCAGGTTTCACCATTATAAAAAATGAAACATGTTTTTTTTTCTGTGTCATTAAGTCATCATTAAATAATGATTACTACTGATTTCAAGCTGAATGTTGTTTCCACTTTTGTTTTGTTTCCAGTTGTGGTAATGGCATCTGTGCAAGAAGTCAGCCCTCTTAATATTCTAGTTTATAATTACAAATCGTGACTCTTGCGCAATTGTTACATCCAGTACACATTTTTGAAACAAATGAGACATTTACCCATAAAGAAAATGTGATTTGTTACAGTTATTAGCCATAAAGTGAGTGAGTTGATTGAGTAGATCTTAGAAAAGCTTAAAATTATACCTACAGGCAGAGAGCAGGCCACCTACATACTGTGGCTAATTCACTTGGCTCATTTTAAATTTCTGCAGTGCTCTAGGGAGAATATGTCTTTCAGAATGGTCTTACAGTTATTTAATTGGGCCAGGCAGATTCCAAGTGACTCGAATGGGAACTGATTATGATATTTCTCATTGGGTACGGATGTAATTTTACAGTAACATTGCAAACAACACTGATTGCAAAGTCTCAAGTCCCTATTCTTTGATGTAAAATCAAGTAGTTATAAATAGTGCTAGTTTTGAAGGTGATAATTCAAACTATAATGTCTGGGGCACAGGTATTTTTATGATGCTCATTTGTGTATGGATTATGTTTAATCCTATTAAGTCTTTAATAGGTATTTTTAATGTGACCGAAATTTTCAAACACGGGTTAGAGATTACAGTTGTGTGTCCTATTAAGAAAGTAATGCAGACTTAATTTCACATTATTTGTGAAGTCAAAGCTTCCATTTAGTTTTGCATGTCTTGCCAAGGGATTTTGCAAGGGCAAGTCTGACTTCATGAGAGTGGGGCACTGGCTTTTTGCGGCTTTTGCGTTTTGATCGTGCTTTGTTTCAAAGTGCTATGAAAAAGGAACGTGCAACCCCTCTCATGGCCCTTCATAGCATGGCAGAACTTCAGATGAGGAATCACTAAATACACCTTTTCAGGCAGGTATTCCAAATATGTTGTACTGGATAATTCTGTCCTCAGTTCCCTGCGGTACTCCAGCTTTTACTGACTTAGAAGGACACTTCCCAGGGAATTGTATGGGATGTTCCTCTTTGGTCTCATCCTACCAAATGCTCCATGTGAAAGAGGGTAATTATCTTTAGAGGACAGGCCTGCCCAGTGTCTTTCATTTATATTTAGTTAATAAATCAGCTTATTTTTTCTGGGTTTTGTTGTTTGCTTTTAGTTTTCCTTGGCTGCTCATACTAGCTATCATGGAACAGGGCTTTTTGCAATACACGTTTAGCTGATTTGAAATATAGTACAGTTTTTCTTCATTGCATCTTGTTCTGGTCTGTGGCTTTAGTGAAATCTGTATTTCTTAAAAGGGCTGGGAAAGAAACCTTCCTAAAACTGCCTGGCTTATGGATTTATTTTTGCTGTCATCAATGCAGGAGGCACCAGGTTATTAAGTTTTGCTCTGGCTTGTGCCCTCCGATTGATATGATTGTGTCAGGTTTAAAATTCCATCCTGTCAAGTCTTGTAATGCTTGTTGCTGCCAGCCAGGGGCTTGTGTAGAGTTTAGATAAGATATATTGCTGCTTCATTTTGTTATGTCTCTGAAAGTATTACTTTTTTCCTAAAAAATGTGAGTTGGAGTAAAACTCTAAAGGTGAAATCCTATTGAAGTCAACATGAATCCGTTTCAGTGAGGCCTCAGACTTTTACCTTGTGTAATGATATAGTCTGTGATATTCCAAATACTTTTCCTAGTCACATTCAAATTATATTTTGTTTTTAATTTGCTTTGATTTTGGTTTTAAATCTGTCTTTTCTGCTATATAGCTATGAAATCATTTACTGTGAAGTCTGTGTGTTTTACTGATCATGTATACATAATTTACATAAAATTCTCTATACAAGGTGTATATACATGGATGCACTTGTTGAAGTGTAGTAGGTTTATAATTTTTATGTTAATTTATGTGAATTAGGATTCATACATCCATTGCATGATCTTTTCCTTTGAGACAGAGGTCTCAAAGAATGCATTTAAGAGCCACTAGCATAAGCACTTTTCTGAATCAAAGAATGAATATGTAGCACCAAAATTCCAATTCTCTTGACTGTTTACTAGCAGAACAGGTAGAAGAATCTGTTCACCTAAGCTGGTAACTCTTAGGTGCGGAGACTTTTATTCATGGAAAAGATGTAAAATATAACATATATCAGATCTATTTTCTCTTTCTTCACCAAAGAAATGTTCTTTAAAGGTAAAATAGGTAAAGAATATATGGAGGAATAATTTGGTTCGTTAAAATCCTTCTTTAAAGGAAGGGCTGTAACTCGTGTTCTACTTCTAAAGGTCAGAGCAAGTGTTAAGAGCTCAAAACCCTCTCATTTTAGATGGGAAAATCTTCCAGTTTCCACACTTAAAGTCCTAGAATATAATGCCATGAGAAAAGTCTAGATACGGCATGTACAAGTGGCATTGCTTTTACAATTTGCGTAGGCAAATCCAAAAGATGGATATAACTAAAAAATTTTTAAACGTTCAGTTGCAAGGCCTTGGGAAGCAAAAGGAAGACAGTATGCCATCTCAAACCAGATGTTGCCTTTACTTGTTCATGTTCCTGTTCTTATGGCTTGTGATTGCCTAGCAAAATTCTTTGTACTAGGTCTGTGCAGAAATAATTTCTGATAGTTTTGCAAAAGACTGTGATCAAGCATTTACTTTACTTTGTATTGCAAATAATCCCATGGTATGGAATTGCAGCTTCCATCTGAAACCAAAACCAAAACCAAAAAAACGTCTGCTTTATGATATCCATTGGTTATTGCAGATCAGTGAAGATAACAATTAAAAATAAATTATCTCATTACAGTGTTGCAAAAATGTGATCATTCATATAAAGATATGCAACCCTAACTTCTAAAATTACAAAATTACAGAACAGTTGAAGCTGGTAGGAACCTCTCGAGATTATCTAGTTCAACCATCCTGCTCAGAGGATGATCAATAAAAGCAAGTTGCCCAGGGTTGTGTCCACTCAGGTTTTTAATATCTCCAAGAACAGAGATGCCACAGCTTGTCAGGATAATCTGTTCCAACTGGTCAATCACCCTTGAAGTGAGAAATGTGTTTCTCCTGTTGAAATTAAATTTCCTGTGTTTCAGTCTGTTCCCTTTGCCTCTTTTTCTGTCTCTGTATACCATTGAGAGGCTCTATTAGCCTCTCCATCTATGGTGAATGATCCAGACCCTTTATCCTCTTCATGGTCCTTCACTGGACCTGTTCCAGTAAGTCCATGTCTCTTGCACCAGGGAGCCCAGAGCTAGACCCACCACTCCAGATGGTCCTCAGTCATACTGAGTGAGGGGAAGGATCACCTCCCTCAGTCTTTGGGCAATGGTCTTTCTAATACAGCCCAGGATGCTGCTGGCCTTCAACACTACAAGGCCATGTTCAAATCACATTAAGCTTGGTGCCTAAGAGGACACCTAAGACCATTTCTGCCAAGGTGCTTCCCAGTCATTTTGCCCCCAGTATGTCCTGATGCATGGGGTTGTTCCTGTCCAGGGGTAGGACTTAACATTTCCATTTACTGAACTTCATGAGATTCCTTTCTGCCCTTTTTTCCAGCCAGTTGAGATCCTTTTGCATGGTAGCACAAACATCTGGTCCACCTGGTTTTTCAGACTGTTTTCAATCCATTTGTCTATTCTGTACTTCATTAATTTGTCTTTCAGGATGTTATGGGATGCAGAGTTGAAAACATTGCTAAGTCAAGGGAAACAGCATCCATTGCTCATCCTTCATCCACCAAGCTAGTAATTTCATTGTGAAAACCTATCAGGTTTGTCAGGCAAGATTTCCCCTTCATAAATACATATTTACCACCCCTAGTCGTGCTCTTGTCTCAAGACAATTGGGAATGGTTTGCAGGTGGATTCATGTTACCACCTTGCCAGGGAGTAAGGTAAGGCTGACTGGCCCGTGGTTCCCCAGATATTTCTTCTTGCCATTCTTGGAAATAGAAGGGACACTTTCTTTCTTTCAGCCCTGAGGAACCTCTACTGATTGCCATGACCCACTTCTTTCCTTGTCTTTTTTTTTTTTTTTTTTTTTTTACAACTGAAACATCTATCTTGTTGTCCTTTGTGTCCACCACCAGATTCAACACTACAGGGACTTTGGCTTTCCTAACTGGATATCTGCATGCCCAGACAGTGTGTTTATATTCCTCCTGGGTCCCCTGTCCCTGATTCCATCTCTTGTATGCTTCCTGCTTATGTTTGCATTTAGTCAGGAACTTTTTCTTCCACGCATGCGTCCTCCCACTTTTGCTTGTTTCTTTCAAGCAAGTCCCTGAAAGGCCAAAGTTTGCCTTTCTGAAAGCCTGTGATGCTGCCTTTTGCCTTGCTCCCACCCCTTGGGATCTTGAACTCTACCAACTCAGTCACCAGAGCAAAGGCTGCCCCTAATCTTCATAACCCTGACCATTTCTTCCATGTTTGTAAATATGATATCCAGCAGATCACATCCCCTTGCAAGCTCCCCCACTTATTTTACTCAGGAAATTATCACCAACACATTGCAGGAACCTTCTGGATTGCTTGTATCCGGGTCTGTTTCCCCTTCACAGATATCAGGTGATTGAGGTCACCCATGACAAGCAATATCTGCAAATGTGAGCTCTGAAGAAGGCCTTATCTACTTCTTCCTGACCAGACAGTTGGTAGAAGACACCCACCACAGTGTTGCACATTTTAGTCAGTCCACTAACCCTTACCCATAAGCTCTTAGCTGGTTCATCATTCATTCCAAGGCAGATCTTCCCACATTCCCACTATTCTTTCATATAAAGGGCAACTCCCCATCCTTACTGTCCCCATCTGCCCTTCCTAAAGTGCCACGTTACTTTGATGTCAATGAGATCGTAGCCCTGCAACTGCACACCAAGTTCTAATTCCTTCTGTTGTTTTCCTGCTGCATGCATTGGAGTGCAGGTGTTTATTTGGGCACCAGTCTTGCTGATTTCCTAGAAAAAGCATGTCCTCTGCGTTAGAGCTTCCCTGTAATGCTGCCCCCTTTGCACTTCCTTAATTGTGTGCATACGGTTGTGGTGGGTGCCATTCTACCTTATTTTGTTATTGAACAAAACCACCTGATAATATACAAACGAACATAGAAATCCAATGAATTATGGTCTTCTGAAGCATCCTTTTAAGATTTTTTGCTCAAATATTAGCAGCTAGCTCCAGCAAAAGGATATTTTCCAACTGACATGAATTTTAGAATGTAAACCATATGCAGCTGAATATTCCAATTCAGAGTTTGAAGTAATCTCTACTAATGAAAAGAAAATCATTCTAGCTAGGCTATGAAATAATGCAGAAAGAGATCAGGGCTTAAGCATAGTATATGCATATAAAATTATATAGAGGTATATAAATATATATATGTACATACAAGTGCAGAACATGAGAGTTTTAGACTATTAAGCTGCATTAAGCAGTCTCTCTCTGCTGAATAATTTATAAACCTCAGACACAGCAGACACACTTAGTCACAGAAATCAGACAAAACTAACCAGAGGCAGGTGATGATCTTCCGCTGAACATTATAGGCAGCCACAAGATAGTTCTTTTCCATTCTTTTCCATGAGCTCTGGACTAGAAGGTTTCAGAGCTTTTGTTCTTCAGGTAGATTACAATGCCACCAACACACAGATTGTTATGTAATTTCAATATCCACAAACTCCACAGAGTTCTTTTTCTACAGCATAAGGTTTTGTGAAGTCGTTGAATTGGGCTGTGCAAATGAAATGTAAGACCTTTGAGACCTTTATCTAATAGCAGGTTTTAGTGTTACTAGGGTTTTGGCTGCTTTTCTCTCCCTTTAAAATTGAATGGTCAAACAATAAAAAAGAAAGGAAGAAAGGAAAAGATTTTTAAACTACATAATCTGGTGATACCAGGCTCATTATAAAAGAAGGGTTTCTTACAGAAATAAAGAACATACACTTGAAAGATTCATTTTGCAACTGACCAGACACTAACTGACAGGAAATTGGTGTAAGGAAATAATTCTAAAATAAGCTAAACAGCAATGTGTTTGTTGTTGGTCTGCTATGTTATTTGTTATAGGCTTAAATCTGTTAAAGTGCATTCTGCAAGGAAGATAATTATGATTTTGGTATATTAGAGAACACTTTAATTGTTTTGATCTTTTAGAATACCTCACCATAAAAAAACATTCCTTCCCTCTTCTCTGCTCCTGCAAGA
Source organism: Falco punctatus (assembly GCF_963210335.1). Taxonomy (NCBI): domain Eukaryota; kingdom Metazoa; phylum Chordata; class Aves; order Falconiformes; family Falconidae; genus Falco; species Falco punctatus. The sequence continues at coordinate 65,301,975 of NC_137582.1, read as the reverse complement.
ATATTTTTTAGGCAAAGATAATTTGTTGTCATAATACAAACACTTTGGGGTTATTACCATGTGGCTCATGGTAATGAGCTCATGGTCTGTTCATAGAGTCAGACAGTCTCAACCAAAGTTTCTTTAGAGTGTGCCCAAAGCAAAGGCAGTTAAGCCTGTGAAAACTTTATCTGCTCTTTCTCTGTTGTTACTCAACAATTTGTACTGCAACATACTTACAAAATATTTACTGTGCACGCTTGCAGAATTAATGGCAGTGAAAGGGGAAGAGGGCTTTGGGCCTGCCTGAATTCCCATCTGCAATTCCATCCCATACAGTCAACACGTTCTCCATTCTTCACAGTAGAAATGAAAGCTATGCTGGAGCCTCAGCAAAAGGTTAAGAGCTAGGATCTAAAGCCTACCTCTGTGGCAAGTGCCTCAGGTCCTTTGTGCATAAGAGACTGCAGCTGGAATAGCCCTGCAGCAGCTTCACGTGCAATGAGGAGTTTGGCTCCAATGAAGTAGTGTGCTTGCTGGAACAAACTGGGTAGCGTTCTCGCTGCTTAAGAAAATCTGTTCCCATCACTTACTTTCTCATGTGGAGGGAAAGCTCAGTCTTCACATTTACATTAGTGCTGTATCTGTCTTTTAACTATTCTGTCATGATAGGACAAATGGAAGGAGGAAGATTTTTGCATACTCCCCCCCTGTTTTACCTAACAGTCTGTTGTGAAAGTGTAATGGCTCTGAAATACCTGAATTCATTCCTTTTAAAATGGGCTGTGAAACACTAAGTCTGAATTACAAGTGAGGAGGGAGTCTTATAGATGTTCATTGCTGTGTGATCATTCTCTGCTGTGCAGTGTTGAGAATCATGCAATCCAACCACACTTGGATTTTTTTTTGCAGTGTGGTTTTGTTTATCTTCCCACCACTACAGGCACCACCACCGAGTACTGCTCTATGGTATTTTTTGGCTTATGAAAAGGTGCATATTTGCCCATAGTGAAGGAATCAGAATAAAAAACCCATGCTATCCTGCATTCTTTTCTTGGAATGGTAAAATTTTAGCGAAAGAAAGCTGAACTTATAAATCTGCAGTTATATAGAACCATCTGTTTTACATTATTTCCTTCAGTAAAAAAGAAATCCAGCTGCGTTTGAAACCCATGGAGGTCAAATACATTTCCTTCAGAAAATGGAAATCCAGCCATCATAAAGCTGATAGTGATTAAAAAAAAAAAAGAAAGTGTAGTAGATTTTTAAGATCTGAGATGAAATTTGAAAAAGCAGGCAGCTGAAGATGTGAAAATAAATTTCTTGAAACTGTATGAGATGCATGATGCCTATATCTGATACGGGGAAGGAAGGTGCATAGGATATTGCAGTGTAACTAAGTTTTGCAACTGCCTTCCCTGTTGTTTCATCATTATTAATGAGAATCTTCAATGGTGTTTGTCACTGGCAAATATTCAGTAGTGAACAAGGCTAGTTTAAAAGTACAGAGGAAAGAACGTTTCTAACCAGGGCAGAATACTACTTTATAGACAGGGTAGTAATAGTAATCCATTCAGACTACAAATTGTCTGTACCACAATCTTTCAGTTGCTCTTACAATGCCATACAAGCCTCTTCAACATCCACTTTTGTTAATAAGATGCATGTTCACTTTTGTTAATAAAATTGAGAAATTGTCAAATTCTATTAGGGACACTGGGAAAAATTAATTGCAGCAACAAGTAACCTAGATCAGAACATATATATAATTTCTTAAGGACAAAGCAACTTTTTCCAGTCTCAGTGAAATATATAACTGACCTCTGCAACGAGGTCTGGAAGCTGGATATCTGCAGGTGGCTGCCATAGCAATCAAGTTGGAGTTTCCTACCCACTATAAGCTACCTGCATTAAAGTCTCACAGGCTCTGTCTAGTCTAAAAATTATTTTATTATTTCCTGCAAAAGAGCAAACTCCTATTAGAAAGGGTGGGTGCTCTGCTCTCCCAGCACATAACAGCAGCTCAGAGAACTAGATGTAGTTGGATGCTTTTAAGGAAGAAACATGTTCAACACCTCTAAGGTGGAGAAGAGAACTGAACATCAGGGAGAGATCTGAATGGAGCTGGTGAATGAACAGAAGTACAATTAACTGTTCTTTTAGAAGGAAGTGGTGATTACTGCAGCATTTTACACAGGTGTTAACTAATTGGCATGATTTAAGAATGTCTGCCAAAGCATGGCTGTGCAAGAAAACAGAAATAGAAAAGGCTACTCCACAGCCTTGAGAAAAATGTGGCACTGGCAGCACTCTCAAGCCTAGGTACAAAATGGAGGATGTCAGGGGACATTTTATTTGGAAAATATATGGTGCCTATAAGCTTCTTGAACTAGGATTCAATAGAAGAGGAATTTCAAAAATTACCATTTTGAGTTTAGGTGATGGATTAATCACTTTTCTGGGTAGAGTTTTGAGAATAAAGAACTTCACTGGAAATGACAAACAAAAAATTTTAGCTGCACTAGTGAATTAGAGTCTTCAGTATACTTTCTGAAGGTTTTTTTTTTTATTATTTTTTTTAACCAGTCCTGTAGTCTACAGTTTTTAAGAAGTAAAGGTTCAAAAGCTTTTCTAACTTTTCAAAGTTTCCCCATTTTTGTTCCTGACCAGGAACAAAAGACTCAAGGATTCTTTAACGGACAAATATTCTTTTTAGTTGTGGTCAAAAGTATCATTAAACTAAATTTTAAACAAGTTTTTTCTGTCAGATTTAGCGTAGGTTAAAATCAGCTATGAAGATGCTATTTTAGATTAGTCAGCAGCTGATATAGCTTGGTCAATTAAAGGTGTCCAGTAATAAATACTGATTTAATCATCTTTTGAATGTCTCGAGGTCTCAATCAGAGTGGAAGACAATGGGACAGTTGATAGCTTATTACCGAAGTTTCAGTTCAATTGCAGATTATTTTTCCTTTCTTTTTTAATCCTGTATTGAGCAATTAATGTGACTTAATAACTATTAATGTGATTTTGTGTATGTTGAGAATTTATTTGGAATAATTTTCTAATGCTTTTTATATCAGTGCAATAATCTTTTTTAGTTATAATAATACAGATTATTATTATTAATACAGGCTGGTAAGTCACCTTTTATTTGGGAGTGAATGGGACTTTAACCTTACATGAAAATCTTCTGTTGAGATTTATTCTAGAGTATTTTGTTTTTCAGGAATGTCTAAACCCATCTTTAACCTCAAACTACATAAGAATATTTAGGCATGAGAATCTTGACATGGTTCAGGAAGGGGACATCAAAGAACTCAGAAAACTTCATACACCCACTTCAAAAGTTTCCTTTAACTCACTTTTCCAGAAGGAAATGTAAAAAAAAAAAAAAAAAAAAAAAAAAAAAAAGGCTAATTGTCTTTTTCTTGCTTTTGGATTTGAGTGAAATAAAACAGTGAAACAAATGAGACAGAAATGTATCTGAAATTAAGTTCAGTAGAAAGTTCAGTAATAAGCAAATTCATCTGGCAGACTTGACAACTGGAAGACCAGAACTGACTTTGTCAGTTTTTTGAACCTTTTTTCTGTACTGCTTTTTAAGTGTCAAATTGTTACTTCAGTGCTCCAAGTATGTATATGTCAAGTGAGATGTGAACTGGTACTAAGTGTCAGTACAAAGTGCAATATCTGAAAGTGAACTGGTTGCAACTGCTAATAACAATAGGAAAATGACTCCTCAGATGTGTGATTCAGTCACTGAAAAACAAAAGACTATATTTGTTCTGTACATGATTGCTCTTTCTGAGAAAATATTAGTTTAAGATACAATACTTGCTCTTATTTAGCAACAGATTTTCCTGTAAGAAATGAAAAATTGTTAACTTTTTTGCACCACATTTAATTGTGAGAGTGTTTGGAGAATTTTTTTAAGCATTAAGAAGAATAGTTGTGTATAGTAGACACATTGATTCTAAATATCTCTACTTAAAGCATGCCTATTGCAATAAATTAATGAAGCTCTTTATATTCTTCATTGAACAATTCAGAAAAGATGAAGGTGGAAAACATAATACAGAATCCTCCAGTCTTTGAGTACCTCTCCCAGTTGTTATGATGAACCAAAGATTATCAAGTGTGGCCTCACAATGACATCTGCCAGCTTCCTCAGCTCTTCTGGCCACATCCCATCAGAGCCCATGGATTTATGTATGTCCAGTTTGCTTATGTATTTCCTGCACTGAACCTTTTCCACCAAGGGTGTGTTTTCCTTGCTCCAGCCTTTCTCCCTAGTGTCTGGGCACTGCAGTTCCTGAAGGGTGGTCTTGCTAGTAAAGACAGGGATGAAAAAGGCATTCAGGACCTCAGCCTTCTCCATGTCCTGTGTAACCAGGTGCCCCCTCTCATTCAGAAGCTGAGCCCACATTTTCCCTAGCCTTCCTTTTGCCACCTAGGTACTTACAGAAGCCCTTTTTCTTGCCTTTGACATCCCTGACCAGATTCAAGTCCATTTGAGCTTTATCTTTCCTTACCTTATCCCTGAAAGTTCAGACAATGTTTCTGTATTCCTCTCAGGTTATCTGTCCATGTTTCTACCCTCTGTAGCCTTCTTTTTTCTGTTTGAGTTTGACCAGGAGCTTGTTCATCCACACAGGCCTCCTGTCATTTTTGCCTGACTTCCTATTTGGATGGACCACTAGAGCTTGGGGGAGGTGATCCTTGGGCCCCTCTTCCCTCTAGAACTCTATCTCACCAGACTTTTACAAGCAGATGGTCTCCTAAAGGCCAGGATTGTGAATCTTCTCTCTTCCCTCAGGATCCTGAACTCCATCGTCTCATGGTCACTGCAGCCAAGGCTGCCTTTTCCCTTCACATCCCCAACAAGTCCCTTGTTGGTGAGTTTGATAGCCAGCAGAGCAGCTATCCGTGTTGGCTCCTCTATCATTTGAATGAGTTGTTGTCAATGCTTTCCATCAGTATCTTGGATTGCTTATGTCCTGAGTTGCTCCCTCAGCAAATATCAGGGTTGTTGAAGTAAGTCACACATGAAGACCAGGGCTTCCAAATGTGGGGTTCCTTCTATTTGTCTGTAGAGGGTCTCATCTGCTTGTTCTTCCTGGTTAGGTGGCCTATAGGAGACACACACTATAATGTCACACTTACTGTATTCTTTTTAATCTTAATGTTGAGTTAGGAAATTATATAGCTAAATGTCCTTCTAAATAAATGAAATACTACTTAAATTCTGTAGTCAATGTTGTTCATATGTCTCAAGGAGATTATTAATATACTTGGTTTTCCACCTCTAAAATACAGGTCTTGTTTTTTAATGTTTCCCTTACTTTAAATTTCCATTAGCCTGACTCTGAGAAGTAGTTATTACTAAAAGAGAACACATTATTCATCTTCACTTGACCTTCTCTTGATGATCAACAAGACAGCATGCAATAATAACAGATGATGGGAGAAACTTCTGTCAGTTTCTTTTCAATAACATGAAATAATATTTTGCCAAAGATCTTGTAGATGCCTTTAAAGTATTAGCATGAGCATAATGTAGAGTGAAAGTAAGATTTATATGTTGATAAATATTAGTAAATATATACATATATATCTATCATACAATGTTTTAATAGGTCTACATTGGATGTTGCAGAAAAAGCTTTTAAAATGTAAAAATATGCAACATTTACTTGTGGTCTATTCTCTTTGGTTTAGATGGCTAAGTATTTTGTCAGTAAAATCCTGTCGTGGTTTAACCCTGGCCGGCAACCAAGCACCACACACCCAGTTGCTCACTCCCCCCGACCCAGAGGGATGGGGAGGAGGATTGGAAAGGAACATAAAACTCGAGGGTTGAGATAACAACAATTTAATAGGTAAAGCAAAAGCCGAGCACGCAAGCAAGCAAAACAAAGCAAAGAATTCATTCACCACTTCCCTGGGCAGGCAGGTGTTCGGCCATCCCCAGGGAAGCCAGGCTCCATCACATGTAACGGTTACTGGGGAAGACAAATGCCATAATGCTGAATGTCCCCCCCTTCCTTCTTCTACCCCCAGTTTATATACTCAGTATAACATCATATGGTATTGGATACCTCTTTGGCTAGTTGGGGTCAGCTGTCCTGGCTGTGTCCCCTCCCAATGTCCCGTGCCCATCCAGCCCTCTGGCTGGCAGGGCCCAAGGAACTGAAAAGTCCTTGATTTAGTATAGACATCACCCAGCAACAACTAGAAACATCAGTGTGCTATCAACATTGTTCTCACATCATAGCCAAAACACAGCGCTGTACTAACTGCTAGAGAAGAAAATTAACTCAATCCCATCTGAAACCAGGACAAATCCACAATAATTTTAACATCTATTAAACAAGAAGAGTAAACTCCCAGCTCTTTTTTCAGCTACAGATGACTGATAGAAGAGTTTCAGCTGCATACATGACTGGACTTCATGTTTGTGTTGCTTCTCTTTTGACATACTGCATACCCAGAAATCACAGACATGTACTGTGATCCTTACATGTATGCCTGTGCAGAAAAACATGGAAAACAAATATTTAATGTATGCAGGCTGTTACAAAGAGTACAGGGTAAAAATTTGTCATCTCTTGAGTTGTTTTCCGATTCTGACACTGTGAGGTCTCTAGCTGTTACTTTTTGAGAGGCAAGGGAATCTACTTAAGCAAAAGGTTTTAGCATGTTAGCTTTATATAGAAATGAATTTCATTATTTGGTGATAAAAATTACTTATTAATGACTAGGTCTAATACATTTTTTGATAGGAAATCAGCAGAAAAATTACAATGATAGAATTTGAGAAGGTTGAAATCCTATACTTTCCCATTGCTATTTAGATTGTATTTTCACCATGACAGAGAAAGATTCTTTCTTATTCAGGTCATTATCTAAGCTTTTATAAATATAGGTGGACTCAGCCTACAATACAGGATGGGCTTCTTCATAAAGACATATGCAATAAATGCAATGCCTCCATAAAGCATGTACTGACTTTAGTCATATCTTTTCAAAGAAAGTGAATAATTGTTAATGTATTTAGATGTCTGGTAAATTAATATAATTTCTGACCTGAAATCTTATCTGAAAACCACTGAATTTCCTTGCAGGTTATTCTCTGGGACTCTGGATTTTCTGATCAAAATGTATGTTCCTGACTGGTGTATTAGTCTAAAGCTACATTTCTCTGCTGGACCTATTTCAGGACTATTTCCATTCAACCTCTGATTCGTCTGTCTTTCTGTGTAAATTACAGTTGGCTCTGCAAATCTCATTTCTGGAACAGCGCATGCCCCTTTCAATTGAAATAGTTTAGTCTGCTCATACTTGGTCTTGAGTGTTTTCCTTGACAAAACAATTTTCATACGTTTTGTTTCACTGTAGTGGTTCTGGTGCAGGGGTCAAGGGGGTAGGGAAGGAAAATACAATTGTTTATTTGGCTGCAGGCTTAGGGAATTGGGGACAAAGTAAAGCTATTAAATGACAGAGATGTGCTAGAACCAAGGGCCTGTACGTCAATAGCTCTCTGTGATAAAGGAGTACTTCTGATACCTCTTGCACAGATATAGTAAGGTCTATCGCTCCACTCCTGTAGGGTGCATATCACCTACTTTTAGAAACTGCTAAACCTAACTGATTATTAAATTAAACCAAAAGCAGTTGTGTACAACCTGGTTGTGGCATTTATTGCTCTTCTGTCAGAATTCATGAACATGCTATGCCCAAAATCACTTTGGCTTTCAAAGGACATTGGCTGACTTAAGAATAAATATCCACTCTCCCTGAGATCCCTCCCTATAAAACAGCAATCACCCCACTTTTTATTTTCTCAGTCAGTAAAGCCCATTGCAGTTAACTCTTCTGAAAATCGGAAGGAAGAAATTCACTCAATCCCCTTCTTTTGTCATACACCATGTTTGTCCTTTCCTCCCAGTCTGTCTCAGCCTTTGCAGAACTGTAACTGTCTGTTATATCTGCAGGACACTTCTTATTCGCATCCACAGCATCACTTTGTATACTAATTCCCTATGCAGTGTTCAAGTTTCTGTAGATGGGAGTTCTGCAGGTGGACAACAAGTGCAGAATATTCAAGAGGCCTGCAATACAGATCAGAGTAAAAGATGTAATTACTGAGTTAATTAAATTTTTGCACCTGTGGTCTCAGGAGTATTTGGTAGAAAAAAACAAAAAAAAACAAAACCAAGACTTTGGTTGTACAATTTTTTTTAATGTCAAGAAATTTCAAACCTGGATGACTTGTACAGAGTTAAGATTTTACCCCACATGCTATTTATTGGTCATATAGCTTTGGCCCAGGGTTCTACTGACCTGATGGAAGCTAAATTAATAACCTATATGTGCTAATCTCTCCATCTATCATGAACTGAAACAAATGATGGAGCATCTTTAGAAGGTGATTCAGGTCTTTAAAACTTATAAAGTCTCCATGGATGTAAAGTAATTTTTACTGTGGTAAATCCAACCTGTGAATATGTTTCAATATAGCACTGAGGAACTACTGTAAATCACAGCTGAAATCTCCATGTGGGAGAAAATTAACTGTCCCATGTAAATGGGAGAAACTGTATGGGAGGTTTATAGTATAGTTTGATTGTATTTTTTCCCATTGAAGGAGAGGTTACAATACCCTAAAAATCATAATTTTAATTGCTTAATTAAGTGAAATTAATCTTTCATGTCACTAGGTAACAAAGTGTAAATGGATATCTATATGGTGAGATATTAACACATTGGATGAAAGTCAACATTTCAGAAGCAAAAAATGAAAAAAATAAGAATTACGTGATACTTTATGGAATCAGATATCAGATTTTTTTTCCTTAAAAAATATTCTTTAAAAAAAAAGTAATCTTCTTTTCCACTTCTAAATTTGGAAACTTATCAAACCCATCAAACTCATTTTCAACAAATCAATATTTATAGTGAAAAATATGTTAATTATACAATTTCTAATTATCCCTGTTTGTTTTCACCTCATTAGCTGCCAGCAAACTACTTTGCTGCTTGAGGGGAAAGAGAACCTTGACCAAATGAAACGAAGGCTGGAGCAATTCCATAATTGAGTGTTTGTGCTCACATATAAATCTATTTGTTCTGGCTTGATTTGCTTGCTTTCCTTTAAAGTATGTCAGATAAACAAAAACATTTTCCTTTTTAATTAATGGCTGTTAAAATTCAGCTTTATTTAAAATCTGAAATAAATCCTTTGCATTAGTTTCAAGCTTCAGAAATACATTTTCATTTACTGAGCTGAATGCAAAATTAATGTAATTCCAGTCCTGTGGAATTCACTGCATGCAGTATGAGCTCCTAGATCCATCCTGGAAACAGAATATTGTTGTGTGATTTACTAGGAATCCATTAATAAGCATTCTAATTAATACACAGAGATATTTTGGACTCCTTTTTAGACTTCAGTCATCTGACCAAGAAAAATAATGGTTGCTTAGACTTGAGAGGCAAATTCTAGTCTTACACACGTTTCTGATTTAGAAAATCCATTTACAATTTACAGACATATTTGGAATAAAATAAGACCTACTCAAAAACATGCTGACTACTTATATCTAGCAAAAGATATAGAAAGGGACAGGATAAGGTTCTTGAATTGTATAACAAAATTAAGGAACAGCTGTTGTGCTATAGAAGTAGACTGGATAGTAAAGCTGCAGTAAATAAAGCAATAATCAGTAGGAATAGATACACTAAGAGTACTATTAAATTTGGCTAATATATTGGAGGAAAGTACTGAAAAATGTAACTGGTGTAACTGAAATGCATAGCTTTGAATCCATGGCAAATACAAGGACTAAATTAATTTGTTCCATAATTCTGCATGAACTGATGTGTAGAAAAACAGCTTCCACTTTTTATAAATTGTTAAATCAGGATTAATAATATCAGACTGGAATATAAAAAATACCTGGAGAGTAAGGTAAATACAGACTTATTAGTCTGACCTCATTGGTATAAAGGCACTTAGAGAAAAAAAAAGAATCTAAGTGTGAGAATAATTAAAATGACAAAGTTAGTGGAAGCTGAAATAAAATGCATTATGGCTTATTGTAAAATAATTTTACTGGACTAATCTTCTGTATTTCTTTGACAAGATAATTGATTATATAGACAAGATGGTCTCTTCAGATGTGGGTTGCAGTAGTGCCTTTGATGTAGTACCATAAGAAGTTATCTGTAGATCTGGAAAAGATGAAGATGCAGGTGCATAGGAATGTGCTAAATCAGAGTTCCCCTAGCAACATGAAAATACTGAGTGGGAAACTGGTACTGGAAATCTTCAAGTATTTTTCTTGGACTTTTTATATATATTCTAATTTAAGACCAAACTGAGAAAGTAGAAGTGTAATGATTAGTACTGCTTATGCAAAACTGGAGCGTACTGCCAATATGGAATAAAAGAATATTATTTGATGACAGGATTAACTTTAATATTAGTGTTAAAAAGAAGGATAAAGTGCATAAAATCATAAGAAAACACTAAAGGAGTGGAAAAATATGGATAAACTAGTTGATTAAATCATTACTCTGATCTATTAAAGTGATGTAATCATAAAAAGAGCTGATGTGATCACAGGATGAACCAAGAAAAAAGTGTTTTGGCTGAGAAGGGAAATATTAATGATCAATACCAGTCACAGGCAGAATTTAATTTGCAAGATTATGTATATTGTCACCTGTTCCTTTACAAGAAGGTAAACTAAAATAAATTCATAAAGTGCTAGTAAGATGTTCAGAGTAGGGAAAAATCCACCATAAAAGGGAAACATGAGAAAAGTTTGGCTTGATCTCTGTGACAGAACAAAGGTAAAAAACAGCTATGACTGCTTCATATAAATGCATATGAAAGCTACATTTCAAGAAGGGAGAAGAGACGTTTAAGCTAGTGGATGATGTTGGCATAATGCATGTATGAACCATCTTGCAGTTATTTAAAACAGAGATTAAGAGATTCATAACTCTTAGAGCAGAAGGACTGATTCATATGAGAAGGAGCTTCTGAAAGAGAATGATATATTTAAAGGCATGTATTACCTCTTTTTTTGTGGAGCTGTACTTATTGACTGAAGAAGCCATAAGTGAAGCACCCGTGGATGCCCACTCCCTGGAATTGTTGAAAAACAGGTTGGATGAGATTTTGAGCAATGTGATCTAGTGGAAGGTGTCCCTGCCCATGGCAGGGCAGTTGGAACTATATAAACCTTAAGGTCCCTTCCAGCCCAAATCATTCCATGATTCTATGATTCTATGATGACAGAGGTAACAATGCCATGAACACCTCACAAAAAAATAGGAGGGTGTGATCTGTACTGCCTTTGATCTGGGTAGTAGCCAAATTATTTTCAGTTCCTATCATTGCTGTGTTTTTAATTGTTTTAAATTAAAACCTCATATTTAAGTCAATAGTTTATTTCCAGACCAATTTCTACAGTTTTTAAGTACTTCTTTTAAACTGGATTTTTTTAAACTCGTCTAGAAAATAGAGCTATCCAAGCATTTGAAATAACACTTTTACTATCAATGCTTGAAATTATGCTGCTACTTTTTTCTTCTTTTTACATGTTTTGTGATAATTGCAAGAAAACATATATCTAAAAGCCTGAGTATAAGATTTGTAATCCTTTGTCTTCATTAAACTGTATATCATTGTATTTCTGTAAACTGTTACTTTAAGTATATAATATTTAAGTATTTATGTAAATATATATTTATATAAATATGTATTTTTATATATTGAAGTATATAATGAAAAATAGTTTTCATATTACAGGCTTCTGTCCCAAGTTATGTTCTGCTGAACCTTGCTCTATATGCCCTTATGACCTATTGTGTTATCTTCCTTTAGTGATTGATGTCTGTTGCATGCTGTGCAGTTATAGAATTGAATACTAGAATAAACATATGTTTTCAACCTGAGTGATTGTGTGGGTTTGGTGTTTTTTTTTTTTACTTAGCCTTAAAAAAAATGAAGAGTATTAAAAGGACAGATGCTTCTACTGATATGAATGGACTTCAGTAGAGCTATGGCGGTTTGCATAGTTAGCAACCTGTACCAATAGGGATATCTTATTATTTATCCTAAGATCGTGTTGTTCTTTCATGCTACTGTGCAATAAGAGAAATCTAGGGCACTTTAAGCTGTCTCCCAAGAATTTAGAAATTAAAAGCAAAATAGGAAAGAGAGATAGCTTTCACAGTCACAACACCTTGTGTGGAGGTTTAAAAAATAAAGGAGATGATAAAACTTGTCAAAGAATCACAGAATCACAGAATGGTTGAGCTTGGAAGGGTGTCTGGAAGTCACCTGGTTCAACATCACTGCTCAAGCAGGGACACCTGGTTGCCCAAGATCATATTCAGGCAGCTTTTGAATATCTCCAAGGACGAGGACTACGCAACCACTCTGGGTAAGCTGTGCCAGTGCTTAGTAACCCTCACAGTGAAAAGGGATTCTGGATATTCAGAGGAAACCTCCTGTCTTTCAGTATCTGCCCATTGCCTTTTGTCCTCTCACTGGGGAACGACTGAAAAGAGCTGGCTCCATCTTCTGTATAGCTTTCCTTCAGATATTTACAAACATTGGTAAGATCCCCCCTGAGCCCTCTCTTCTCCAGGCAGAACAGACAGTTCCAAGTCTCACCTTTTCCTCACAGGAGAGAGATTCTCCCATCCTTTCATCATCTTAGTGACACTTGTTGGACTCTCCAGTATGCCCATCTCTCTTGCACTCGGGAGCCCAGAACTGGATGCAGCGCTGAAGTTGTGGTCTCACCAGTGCTGAGTATAGGGGAAGGATCACCTCTCTCAGCCTGCTGGTAATGCTTTATTTAATGCAGGCCAGGATACCATTAACCTTTTTTGCCTCAAGGGCACATGGCTGACTCATGTTCAGGTTAGTGTCCACCAGGACCTCCAGGTCCTTTTCTGCAAAGCTGCTTTGCAGGCTGACAAGTCCCAGCATGTACTGGTGCCCGAGGTTGTTCGTCCCCAGGTCCAGGACTTTGCACTTTCCCTTGTTGAACAGCATGAGATTCCTGTCAGATCATTTCTCAAGACTGCCAAGACCCCTCTGGATGGCAGCAAGATCCTCTGCCATAATAGCCACTCCTCCCAGTTTTGTGCCATCTGCAGACTTGCCAAGGGTATACTCTGCCCCATTATTCCAACCATTAATGAAGATGTTGAAGAGGACTGAACGCAGTATTGACCCCTGGGGTGCACTGCTAGTTACTGGCCCCCAACTAGACTTTGTACCACTGACCACCACCCTCTGAACGCAGCTGTTCTGACAGTTTTCAGCCCATCTTATTGGCTTCTCATTCAGCCCATACTTCATCAACTTCCCTATGAAGATCCCATGGAAACAGTAGAAACTTCGGTCAAGTAGAAATCTGTTAGCTCAGCTTGATAAAACCAGCTTACGGCTTGGTACATCTGCAGATTGTTGTGCGAATGAAAATCACTTACAAAATACCCATTTCTCTATATTTGCAGTATGTCTTTTAATTAAATCATGTTTTTACAAGATTTCAGCTGGTTTAAACTATCATCACATAAAACATGGAAATATATTCACCTGGGACCACACAGCACATGTTGAACCTTGCCTTAGTCACGTAGATGCAGTTAAGGAAGTTGGGAATTAATCCCCTAGGCATGTTAATATGCTTTTTTGACAACTGTTATTAACTCTAACAAGGCATTTAAATTGCAGATATTCTGCTGACTGAATATTCAAAAGGTATGTGACAGCCAATCACCAGTGTCTCAGATGCATTTTCTTGTTACAAGTGTATCCTGTGACTTTAGCTTCAGGATAGCTTATACAATCTATAGAGACTTGGTGTCAGAGATATTTTAACTCTTTACAGTAACCTTTTGTTTTCATCATCCTGAATTCAGCATTTGTATCAGGGAAAAAAAATCACTAATTATCTTTTTTATAGATTCATATTGAAAACCATGGGTCTCAACATAGATCCCTTTGTGACTTTTTGACAATATATGTTGACCATTTATACAGTATACATAAATACATATTCTTGATTTCTTCTTAATTTGTTTGAAATCCACAAAAGAACCTTCCTATGATAACTAATGGTATTTTAAGAATCGTTGATTGGAAAGCTTATAAAAAGTTATTTGAAAATACAAATATACTTGCAGCTACCTTTAGCTACCTAAGTGACCGTTCATGTCAAAGACTGCTGCTATGTTGGTGGGGAATTATTTTCCTTTACAAAACCAATATAGACACTTCCCTACTAGATAATAAGTCTGTGTGTCTATTTTCTGAATTCTGGTTTGTTTCCTTTTAAAACGTATTTTCATCTAAGTGACTTGATATTGAAATCTGACCCCCAAGTATGTGGCTGCTTGAATTCTTCCTGAATCTTTTGATAATTGTTAACACACATACCATCTTTTGTTTTTCCAATAGCAATTAATTTTACTGACAGTTAGGCAACAGTCTGTACTTGAGTTTGTAGTTTGGAAAATTTAAAATTTAAACTTCTTTGGAACTTGTTGCTAAATAGCAGCTGATTCTTTCTCTTTGTTTTGTTTATTTTACCTTTGAAAGAGGTTAAGGGGATCTCAGCTGCCTGTCTTTGTGTAACGCTACCTACTTAAACAGTCTCTGATACTTTAAAAATGTTCAAATCTCATGAATCTTGCTAGACAGGTATCCTGTTTTTTTCTTCTCATAGGAACGGATCCTGTCAGGTCTGTTCTAGGTTTGCTAGGTGACCCCTTTCAGGAATTTATGCAGATAAATCTCATAAGTGAGAACAAATGCCTGGTAGTTATGTATGTGTGTGTGTCTGTAATTAGAGAATAGATAATGAATTTTCAGCCTGTGATCTCCCTTGGTAATTTTTTTATCCCAGGTGAAGAGAACAAGAGAGAATTGAAAAAGGCAAGAGGAAGAGCTGGGACTCTTTTGGGGCACTGATTATGTAGTGACACCTCACCACTACAGCACTGAAACTAAACAGGGTGTGAAAGAAATACCTGGTCTTAATATTCACTCTGCTATTGAAATTTTTTTAGTTAGGAACCTATCACTGACATCCATTTCTATAGGTGATTTTTAACTACACATCGGGGGGAATTCACTTTGTAGCATAACGTTTCTATTTATTTAAAATGTGGTGATAAGTTTATACCTAGGTAATTATCATCTACGCTTGGCAAGTGGAGAAATAAACCCCAAATATTCAATGTGGTAAAGAACTATTTGCAATGCAATGATATAAAGGTGATGGAGAAGGAGGGCTTGATAGCTACTGCTCTTATTTTTTTCTTAAAACAGAAACATCCCTCTATGATCTTTTGGCTTGTCCTCTTTTTTGAACCCTAGAGGTCTCTTACTTGAGTTTCCCTGATACTTAGGGCATTTTTCTTGTGTCCCAGCCACAGATTGACTTTTACTTAAAATTTCCTTTAATCTTTTTTCTGTGCCCTGATATGGAATATTAGAATGCAAGATATGAAATATGATTTATAAAATTTTATTAATAACTAAAGTTATGAATGTAATTGTCAGAAACATTTTTTCCTTTTTTTTTTTTTTTTTTTTTTTTTTTGTTGTTGTGGAAATACTATAAGTTATTATTATACCATGCAAGCTATAACTATTGTGTGGTCTCACAGATCTTGCTTAAGGTAATTTAACAGGTGATATTAAACAATGAATAGTGTAAACTATACATCTTCTCTAACATAAAAATCTTGTTCAAGCTTGATGCTGTTGCATTTACTGAGTTCAAAATCACTTATACTGTTTCTGCTACAGACCTTTTATAAATAATAAAGAAGAGCTAGCATGTCAGTGCTACTTGAGATTCATTTCAGACATATCTTAAACTAGAATCTCACACTGTCATACATGAGAGCTTAGGGACCAAGTGAAACTGTCTTGCAGCTTGCTCCATAGAGAACCAGCACATTGCCTTTTAAATAAATTTCATATGCATAGAGTAGTTTGATAGAATGATCAATAAAAGCAAATACATAGAAAATAGATCTTGAATTTTCAGTTACTTGTCCTTTACGTTGTTACTTGTGACAGAATGAACACTGAAAGATCATAGAATCAAGTCGAAGTCAAGTTAAAATCTATCACGGTGAAGTTCAGGATATTAGGCAGTTGACCTATAGAACAAACTCCTTGGTTTCAGAGGAATGTAATGTTTGTATAAGGCTGAGCACTACTGAGGTCAGAAATTGCATATGAACTGCTGGAGCTGTTCATGTTCACAAGTTCTTCTAAATAGAGTGAGACAGAATTTGTTGACAGTAATGTTTATTTGGTTTAATGACTGAAAAAAAAGGGATTCCAAAATCTAAAATGAATGCTCATTAAGTTGTGCCAGGCAGTGTTAGAGATGTGATCAAATGTAATGTGTTTATTACATCATGTCAACAGTTCCTAGCTTTCTCTGAAATGAAAACAGGAGAAATGTGAAAAGTTAGGCTCAAATTACACATTCATATTTACTGGCCCAAACCTCTTTAGTCTTCTAGTCAGGGTATCTATTGTATTGTAATTCAACTTTCCTTATCAGCCTCTTGAAATCCTATATTGGAAATATTTTCAGACTGGATCCCTAAAGTAAACTGGAAAAGGGATTGGAAAGTAAGTGGTAGTATGAGAAAGGTGAATGTTTTTACTACTTTTGTAGAGCAACTACTGCCCCGAAGTACCAGAATTTCCCATTCCTCTTTATGAGTATTCATTACTGAGTTGAACTACAGATTCATGAAACCCAGTTGCTGGCAAATTTGCTGAGCCAGTTGAACTCTAATATTCTGGAGAAAGGTGATCCTGCAGCAAAATTCCTGACAAAACAAAAGGTGTCTATCATTGGTCTTCTGGCTTGTTGGTTTATAGGAGGAAGAAAGCTGCTGAAACCAAACCATTGCTAATGCAGTCTTTTTGATTCATCTATAAATCTTATCTCTGCTGTATTACTTTGGGAGGGATGTTTGATTGTCATTCCAATAAATTGGTACTCTACTGAATGATTGATTACCTCCTCAGGGAAAAGATGAAAAAATATTACTAGGCCATTTTGCCAGAGGAGTAATATTGTTCATTTTCTTAAAGAAATAACAAGCATGCAAAATACATCCCTAATCCACATTTTATAGCTATAGTCTGGGGAAAATTAGGACAGGAAGGGGCATTAAACCATCACAACCTATTTTGGCACTTGTATAACCAGCACAGCATTCTCTACGTTTTTTTTCTCGTTGTTTATCATTGTCCCTCTCTTGAATTTTAGGAGGAGACAGAAAATTCAATAAAAGGCTTCTTTACAACAGCTAAAATTTTTCTTTTCACTCCAGCCTGGATAAAGTTTCCTGCCCTTCAGGCGGTTGCAAGTAACAATTTTGTTGTTACTTTTGTTGTCAACAGCTGGTAACAATGTCCATCTAAATAAATAACATCAACATGGCTATCTTCCATTTAGTCCTGTTTTTTAAGTACATGAGCCAGACGCGTCCATCAAAGAGACCTGGTGGGTCAGGAACAGTACAGTTATGAGTAATTCTCCTTTTGCATTCATGCATGTATGGAACTGCCAAGTAGTGGTG
Organism: Falco punctatus; assembly: GCF_963210335.1. Taxonomy (NCBI): domain Eukaryota; kingdom Metazoa; phylum Chordata; class Aves; order Falconiformes; family Falconidae; genus Falco; species Falco punctatus. The sequence continues at coordinate 65,284,341 of NC_137582.1, read as the reverse complement.
TATGTCAAATAGCTCTAGCAGTGGTCATTGCCTCCATATCCAAAGAGTCCAACACTTGGAGAAGTCATCCTGGTGGACTACACAGCATATGGGGAGCACCTTGATGACTCTGTTGGTGAATGCTTGTATTTATTCTCTTCTGTTACATCCACAAACTGTAGAAGTAATGGGAATTATTATACGCTATAAATTTTTGGTCATAAAAATCATAAATTGTTAAAACAATGATATTTGAACTTTTTAGATAGAAGTAAGTACCAACTAGAATTAATGACTTTAAAAACACTGCATTTATATATATATATATATGTGTGTGTGTGTGTGTATACATATATATATATATATATATATATATATATATATATATACACACACATGTAAATGCCAGTGCATGATACTTGTGTTGTATCTTCTGGGTTTTGTTTTGCTTTGTTTCTACCCCAAAATCAGCTAAATATAGTACCCTAAAATAATAAACTTTCTATAAACATGACAAAAAGAAGTTGGGAGTATTGTGACATTGCAGTGACTCTGCAGTTGCATCTGCAGGTTTGAAACAATCAGGTCAGGGTTATAGAGTTCTTTAAAACAATAGAAGAAGTCCTTCATGCTACTATAAAAGCATTTTACAAAACTAAAAATTTGGAGAAAAGAAAGAGTTTCTTCAAAATTGATGTGTCTGATGGCATAATTAAAGTTCTTTGTGTGAGCTTGTGTTTATACAGCTGTAATTCAAAACCCTTTGTTATTTCCAATTTTTTTTTCCTGATTTTATAAAAAAATTGTTTGCTTTAAAGTACAATGGTCTTTTAAGCCTTTTTTTTTTCCTCCTCAGTGTGCATACTCTAAAAGTTTCCAATCAAATTTTGTCTAGATATATATATATATTGCGTATTTTTTAACAGAACATAACTTATCAAATGCTAACATAGACCATTGTATTTGTGTTGAGTTTGTGGTTCACTGCCCTCATGTATCATCACAGAAAGCTCAAGTCTCTAACTAATGTCTCTGTTCCCTTCTAATGACCCACAGAGATGCAGACTTTTCATAAACTCATACTTCTTGTTAAATTTGTTGGCTTAGAGTTGACTCTTCTGAGTACTCTGGTTTCTTGATCAAAGGCTACAGGTTATTTTTTTTAAAATAAATACGGCAACTACTATTTCAGGCGATAATTGGACAGTCTGAAAGAACACAATTTCTCTCTGTAAACATAATTTACAAGAGGACAATTGCTACCCACTTTATAATTTTACAAAACTGTCATACAAATGTGAGGTTTCAATGTTCCTTCACTTTTGAACAGGAAAAAAAAAGTATTTCATTGAACTTTGTACTCATAAAACATGAAACAGCAGCAATGTAAAGACTGCTTTCTGCCTCATAATGACTCAGGAGCGTATTTATTTCATATACTATAGCTCTGCTGCACCATTATTTCAAGACTGCATGATGTTTAACTGCTTTGAAAGAAGAAACACTGACATGTAAAGGTTAAGCTGTTTATATATTTGAATAAGCCAAGCAATTTGTGCTGCTGCAATAAATTAAAATTATGTTTCACAGTTGTTTGTTATTTATTTTTTAAAGAGTATATAAACAATTATTTCTTTTGTCCGTAGTGGTCATTTGTTTGTGTTGAAAAATACTATACAGCTTATACATTTTGCTTGATAGCTGGAGTACCAGGCTACCCTATGAGATACCTAGGAAAGAGTTCAATCAAATGACTGGCCATAAGAAGAATTCCTGTCTTTGAGCATCCTAAAGGCAGTGCTGTTTATAATTCTTCACTCACTTTCTTCCTTTCCTTAGCTGAAGTTTAAGACAAAATAACTCCCAAGAGTTCTGTCTTCAAAATGTTTTTGAAATCAGTGAAGATGAATCATTTTCATAAACCCTAACGACATAGTAATTCACAATCCACTTCAGTTACTGTGAACCTCCTCAGCCAACATTTAATGCATAATCAAATAATTTTCCATCATACAAAGCATTCAAACATTGTAAACTGTTAATCAAGACCTGCTAGGCAGTAAATGTCTTGAGGTTTACTATATTTATTTTCTTTATCTGCATAGTTTTGGTTCAGACATTCAGCGCCCTGTATTTTCAATCTTTAAAATGTTGGTAACTGGAATACTCCAAATCTTGAGAAGAAAGTCAGTTTTAAGTTTGGCTTTCATGTATTTCACAGATTTGCTGTTTATTTAAATTGTCTAGAGTTCTCCACAGCTAACAGAAATCACTGGGGTAATGATGATTAATCCTCAGTTACTGATAAACTGAAGTGCTCACGCTTGGGAACATGAAGGTATGTCTATTTAAATGAGGATATAAGAATATCTATTCTTGAATTTTTTTGAGTAGATGTCTTTATTATCTCTTTAATTAGGTATGCCATTGTCTTTTGCATGTTTGGTTGCATGTTTCTCTGTGAAGGAGAAACTCTACACAGCAGCTCTCCTTAATAAGTACACGATATGATTTAAGTACTAAGACTCAATTCTTGCATCACACACATTCCCAGACTAAAAGTCACATAAGTGTCTTCAACAACTCCGTTTGCAACCTGTTTCCCAAAAATCTAGCTGATAGAATTCTCAAATGGTGAAAATGGTAAGACTTGTAAACTTCTTGCCTGCAGTGAAAATTGCCTATAATATTAAAGTGTAAGAGGTAAGGAGAGAAAAAGTAACTGTCAGATCTATTTTGAGAACGCAGAATAGTACCCTGTCTCATTTGCATGCAAAAGGAGGAGAAATTTGATTTAAAATCTGTTTCTTGTTACTGTTTTCAATCAAATATTGAAAAAATCAAATAGTATTCCCTAACCTTGTAATTTCTTACTAAGAAAATGTGAGAAATAATGTTAAAACTGTAGAAGATTTTGCTTCTTGAATTGAGTTTGTCATCTCTTTTGTTTTTTTTCTGGTTGATTACCAGAGTATCAACTGATAAGGTGGATGACCAGCAAAGATGCCTTTTTTGAAGAAACACCATAGCCTATAGTATGATCTGTCTACAAGTAGTTGATAGAAGGAGAGATGTTTCTTTAACCTAGAAAAAGAATACATAAAGAAAAAACTCCTAATAAAATAATAAAAGTAAGTATGGAAGCATTGAAAAATCTATGCTTTAAAATATGTTTGAAGTGATAAGTGGGGTCAAATAATAAATAAAGCGTTTTCCCCCCACTTTCTGACTTAATTCTCCCCACTATTACTACAGGGTTACAAATGGATTAAGTAAAAGTTAAGAGAAAATATACTTGCTCCTAGGAACCTTGAAGGCAGTACATTTCAAATGAGATAAAATCACTTAGTAAAACTTGAAATATTTTTTTTTTTATTTTTTCCCTGTTATTTTTTTTTCAAGGACTGATAATGAAAGCAATATTTTTTGGTTGTATGCAGGGGAATGGCATGGAAGTCTGCTTCTAGGGAACTGCAAGTTATAAGAAAGGATGGAGTTGGTTAGACTATTTGATCTTGGCCTTCTTTGTCCACAAGTTAAAGGGCTATGCCATTGACTGATTTTTAGTCAATGTGAGAGGGAAAAGAAACTGAGATATTCCATGTATTCTTTGAGAACTAGGGTTCATTGCTGAAGTTAATTTATTCTGTGATATGGATTTTTTCCTGGGGATAATTGGAACCAACAGAGAATCAGGTTTTTTCTGCACTCATACCTGTCCTTTTCTCTCATGAAAGGAAAAAATAAAGCATTGCAAGAGTTAACATTTTTTTGAAGACAAGAACTGTGTTTAATCTAGGGCTCTGTTCAACAGAAAATGTGTCTCAGTTGTCAGTCCTTGAAATGGCCTACTACATATGGCAACAAACTTCTTGTGTACATCTGAGGAATTTCTACCCATCCTGGTTCCCACTGCTTTTCTTTAAAATAATTGTCCCCACTGGGAGACAGGCTGTTGAACCCATTCTGTTTGGGCTCCAACTTTATGGCATATACATTTTGCTGCATAGCTGGAGAAAGGTCAGACTTCGTCCTAACAGTACAAAGAAATTGAGAACTCTAGGAAGAGGGATAAGATGCATATAATTTCTTCAACCATTTGGGCCTATCCAAGAGAATACTGACTTTACTAGGTTTCAGTGTACCTTTGTGACAAAAAGGACAGACGTATGGCAGAGTATAACATCATGAACTATTATAGCTTTGCCTAATAATTGCACAGTTGGTTTCTACTGTGTTGCATTTTCTGTATTGTTTAATTTAAAAACATGAATTCAGCTGAAGTCTCCCTCTCAGAAGTATTTTATAATGAGAATTACATTATGACATAACAAAATGACATAGCAGCCAGCTTTGATGTCACTCAAAATGGTAATTTAAAGTTGAAATTCGGTACTTCTCCGGTTTCTCATTCAGCTGCTTAAACTAGCTCTGCTACAGAAAAGATTCTTTAATCTGCGTTGCAATAGATTGCTTTGTGGGATCAAAGTTATGAATGCATTAAACCCATTCACCATGATATTAAATAAACTATAATCAACTTAAACTGGCAATAATTGAATATCTTAGCTACAGAAAACTGTCAAGCAGCTGTATTCTACATAGCAATGCTAAAACTTGTGTTTTGCAATCCTGCTCGCTTTCTGATACACAGACATCATTAATGCATGCACAAGTAGATTTATCTGTGCTTTCCAGATATAGTAAATCTAGCTATTGGTCTCTCTCTCTCTTTTGGTACCTGACAAATGAGCAAATGGTGTATGTTTAATATGAGGCATCATATTAAGCATATTCGTTGCCAGCCTGGAATGCATTTTTGTTCATCTCCAGTTGTGTGACTATACCTTTGCATTCTTTTTTATCAGCACCTATCAAAGATTCAGAGGACAACCAATCAGTATTTCCACTTCACAGAAGTGTCTTATTTGTATTAATTATAATTAATGTTATACAGTGATATGGACTTAGATTTAATTAAGCCATGTGCTGAGTTCTTCACCTCACAAACAACATATGATTGAATAGAGGCTAGGGTCTTGCTAAATTTTTAATTGTTGTTATAAGTATTCATGAAAATGTAATGTATATTGACTTCTTCAAGACATGGCAAGGTATTTGTGAATCACTGCAAAGACAGGAGCTGATTAAACTCTCATGGAAAAAAAAAACAGAAATAGAAAAGGAAAGAAGAATCAGTAAAGTTCCTATGAAACCTCATTTTTATTTGGCACTTTCCTGAAGGCATTATAGCTTTTCTTCCATGTTTAAAAGTCTTCAAAAGAGGAGTTGTTTTAATTGTCCTTTTGCTGATCTAAAATTGACTCATACCTTGTCTTTCACATATGGAAAAACATGTTCAGTGAACAAAGGAGGGTAGTAGAAAAGCTGGAAACCTGAAGAACAGCAGCAGGTCGTTTTGTTGCAGGCTGAGCTTGTACAAAGCACAGATGAGCAGAAGGCAGGACCCTGTAGAGTCTTGACAAGAATTTAAAGAGAGCCAGGCAGAGAGGAAAAGGTCATTGGAAGAGAAAACAGAGGGTGTATTTTATCAGCTGGTTTAAGATCTAATCGTCTCTCACATACTAAGGCTAAATAAATGCTTCTGCTACCTTAGTGTTTAGGGGTGACTGCTGCTTCTGTGCTTGTTACTTCTCCATGCTGTCCTTTAAGTTAGCCTTTCTTCTTAATGGCTCCTATAATAAGCTGTGAAACTTTCTGAACCTTTTATGGTCCAAATGGCAAGAAAGTATGTTTTGTATGAATTTACAGTGAAATGCTGCTTTTTCACAACTGGAGCTGTTGAAAAGATGGCATTGGTATCTTCTCCAAATGATTACCTATATTCTGTGTACTAGAAATATTCCTTCCTTAGAATACATACAGCAAGAAGACACACATTAAACCCAGAAATTGAGGAACTATGACAGATGAGTACTGGAGTATTTAGAAATTCAAAAGGCATACAAGGATTACTATTATACTAAACAGCACACTTTATTTCTAAATGTGATGAATTAACAGTTGCATAGATGTTTTAAAAATCTCTTGCCTTAGTACTCAAGCTGCATTTTATAACTTGTTGAAAAATAAAAAAAGATCAAACTTGAATTCAATTATCTTTGTGTAGGTTTTTGATTTACTAAATAGGTCTCAATTTGTTTTCAAGTAGATCAGTAAAGAGAGATCTTGTCAGCTTTGATTTCATATTTGTTGTCGAAATTAAAATCACTTCATGGTAGCTTTTATCTTTACATATAAAATGAATCCATAAATGCTTCTTACTTCTACTGTGTAACAGTCAGATAAAATACTGAAGTTACTATGGTTGAAAACCATGGAAATTTGCTCGGTCTTTTCTTTCAGTCTTGAAAGATGAGAGTTAGATAAAAGGGTAAGCTGCTAAAATGTTTTGTTTTCTTTATTCTCCTGCTGTCACCTTGAAATAGAAGAAATGGACAAGACAAAATTCTCTGGATATTAGTAGGCACCAAACCACAGATTGCTTTTATTTTGTAGCGGCATTTATGTGCACTCACTCTGAGGATCTGACTCATTGTTATAAGCTGTGATATTCAGTGAGGTTGAACAGAAAGGAAGATCTTTTTGTTTGTGGTTTTTTTTGTGGTTTTTTTTTTTCTCCCTGGGAGCTGACAAATACACTTCCATCGTCAGCATTAAAATAGACTTAGGAGGCACTGAGACTATCCTACTATAATATGTTAGTCTTCAAGCTATAGATTTTTAAACAATTACATATTTAGCACTGTAGTACTTGGAACATTTAATTTGCACTAATCTTAACAGCAGAGTAGGATTTATTTTTTTTTAATTTATCAGAGTATATCAGAGTACCTGTATAATTATGTGAAAGAACTTGAGAGACAGTGTTTCTGATAAAAATATGTCAATGTCATGTGAGAAGCTAGGGAAAAAATAAGAGTGAAGGTAAGTGTACATATTACACAAAAGTTGGGTTTGAAATGCATAAGATAATGTTTTTACTTTTACTTACAGATCAAGATGTAATGATTTTTCTCCTCACCCTAAGAAAGACAAGGTTCTGACTAACCTGAAGAAAACAAGGCCTATACAGCTGTACTCTCTCACAACAGAGGAAGGAAAGTGCTGAATTCCTGTTGGAGTTGTAGTTCCTATGCCTTAAAATATTCTGTGCGTGGTGTATTTTCTGTTCTGATTGTCATGAGCTTTTATTCTTTTGGCAGGGACAGTGTCCATTAAAATTCCTGACTGTAATGCTATATTGGATTTATGTGGCAAGGTTTTGGTAGCTGGGGTGAGAAGACACCAGAAGCTGCCCCCATGTCAGGCAGAGCCAGTTCCAGCCAACTGCAAGAAGGACCCACTGCCAGCCAAAGCTGAGCCCGTCAGCAAGGCTGGTAGCACATTTGTGATGACATATATAAGAAAAACTAAAAATAATGTGCTGCGCAACATCTGTGAGAGAGAGGAGTGAGAAAATGTGAGAGAAACAGCCTTTGAGACATCAACATCAGAGAATAAGCAGGGGCAGGAGGGGCTTCAGGCACCAGAGCAGGGAGTGCCCTGCAATCCATGGTAAAGACCACGGTGATTCAGGCTGTCCCCCTGCAGCCCATGGAGGTCCATGGTAGAGCAGACATCCACTGCAGTCTATGGAGGACCCCATGCTGGAGCAGGCTTCTGGAACTGTGACCCCCTGCACCTTGCTCCTGGAGCAGGAGCTGTGCCCTGTGGAGAGGAGGCCATGCAGGAACAGGTTTTCTGGCAGAAGGTGTAACCTCATGTGGGACCCACAACATAGCAGTCCTTCCTGAAGGACCGTACCTCATTGAAACGGACCCACTGCTGGAACAGCTCATGAAGGACTGTCCCCATGTGGTTTTTTTCCTAAAAAAAACCCAAAGCAAAAACAAATTATATGCATCCTATGTATAAAATGGAAGATCAATCATGTTGAAGCTTAGTTATATTTCACAGAAAGGTTTGTTAGAAGACAATCCACATATTCCAGCTAACTACAGAATTTTGAAAAGCCTGCATTTGAGTCAGTTCCAGAACTAAACTATTATAATTTATACGAAGAAACTGATGACAGGTAAGTAGTTATCCTGTGCAGCAAGTAGCAAAAAGTATATATTTATCCTGCTAAATATTCAATTCATATAGATTTGCCTTAGGAGTAGGAGTGATTAAGAAATTAATTTCTCCTATGCCCAACAATGTGGAGGAATGTTATAAGACCATTGAATAAATCCAATCTAATACAATTCTCAAAAAACAAAAATGGGAAGAAGGAGGTGAAGGAAGCTGGAGACAAGAAAGAGAAAACTCAAACTTGCTTTTACTTTGAGGTCAGTACAACATGAGTCTACACCCTAAAAACCATTTCCTAGAAGGCACGTTTTCCACAGATAAAGCATTGCGGTCATTCAAATGCCAATTAAAAAACATTCTGAAAAATATTCAATTTGATGAAAAGGAAATAGGATTTGGTAATAATATCTTACAGTGATAATATCTGACAGATTGCTATTTACTTCACCTAAGGTGTTCTGTCTCTCCTAACGAATTAAATTTATCTTCTGCCAACTACGTGTTATGACAGTTCAGACATCTAATAGAAATCACAGTAAATGCAAACTAGAACTAACTTAGAGTAGTATGAAAAATTGTAAGTAGTTGCCTTTCTTCTTTAATACCTCTCCTGTGAAACAAGATTTAGATTTGCTCTTCGTGCTTAGTCTATATGTCTGCTCTAATTTGCTGTTTGCTAGTCTCCAACCTATTCTGTTTTGCCCTATAAATTTTTACTTCAGACACATCATACTATTGGAAAAATTCAGGGGTGGAGTGTGTAGGAGAGGGCAAGAAGATTTCAGCCTTCCATTAGTTTCCAAATCCTGTTTCATCACAATGATGTAGGAAGTTTATGTATAATCCCAGAACATTTCCACATGTCCTCTTTGAGTCTAGTCATGCGTTCAGGCACCCAGAAAGAGATTACAACCTTAGCAGCATTATGGACCTGATTCTTCACTGCAGGTTACATGTTAGCGTGTGTTTCTGTTATACCTGACCTCTGGTAGCTTTGCTTAAATATTGGGGGTCAGGTTATGAAAAGAGGTACAATAAATCACTGTTTCCCACTTAGACTAGTTCTGTGAAAGTTTCTCTTCTCTTTGAGTATGAGGTCAAAAAATTAGTTCAGACCACAGATGTTGTGTCTCTCCTCTTCCACTTTAAACCTTACGCCGGCAATGTTTGTTTCCAATGTGAGACAGCAACAGAGTTTCTGTCCCAGGCAGGAACAGTGGTTGTCTGAGTAGGCATATGTCCTCAACTATATTGTCACACCCTAAACAGATAGAAGTCAGCAGTTTCACTTAAGGGAATAGAGCCATATTGACTTACATGGACAACTTAGTTTTTTATTTATTTACGGATCAATATGTACAGTGCCACCAGGAATATGAGATGATACAATATTTGTATTTCTATCTGTGCAGGAAGTTAATGTGTGGCTTTGTTACGCTGATGGTTCAGTGCTTTGGACTCTTTCCTCTAAAACAGCTGTCAAACTAGTTTGACTTGTAAAAAGGAAAAGAATAAAGACTTTTCATGTATTTAGAATGATACATCTTGAAGGTAGCGACAGTGCTTTTACAGCTGCACTGGCATAAGGATGTAAGCAAGGTAAGGATTGTAGGAAGAGGTGATTTCTTTTATAATACCAACTGATACAGCTGCACGCATAAGTTTTGTGCTGGCAAGTTCTTGGAAAATGGTTTATGTGCTCCAAAATTATCTCAGCAATCTTCTCCCTTCTACCCTTCATCAAACAACAGAAAAATTTGGATTGCTGGTTGTCATACAGGCATTTACCAAGAAAAAAACTGATGTCCCCTGGTAATTATATAGGTGGAACTGAATATATACATGTCAGAATGATTCCATATATATAATGAAGGAAACAATGGAAACATGCAGTTAATACTAGAATACTTTTTGACAACTAACTTTTGACCTCTTAGACTTGAAAGAATACAAACAAGAGCCTAAGAAAAATCCATAAATATCATGGCTTTATAGCCTCAGGCAAAGATATCAGCTTTATGATCACAACTAATAGCTTAGTGTTCCACAAGTAAGAATTACCTACCTCTCTCTGTCCTGTGAGAGTTAACAACCTTATCACCTCTCCTGCTTCCACATCATCCTCCCCAACCTCTATTCCAGACGTAAGAGCCATTTCATCTTTCAAATTAGTCTAATTTACCTAATCATCTAATACACTTAAATTTAGTCATTGTTCTCAACAACGATGGTGCATTTTTATTTCAGCCCTGGATGCACATCTGTTTTTCTCCAAATATTTAATTTCTACTAGTAAATGTTATGCTATCTTTTTGGCTTTTGCACTACTTTTAAAGCTGTATTTTCAGATATATTTTAATTATTTGATGCCTGTTTTATTTCAGTTTCTTAATCTGCATTTGGTTTACTGTAAGAGGCATTAGAAGAAAAATCAATGTAAAGGAAAGTTAGGGCATTTTATTTCCTTTGTTACTTTTTTCTCCTGCTTAAAATAATATTTGTGTCCCATTCTTTTCTGTGCCATAAAACATTGAAACATTAAAGGCAACTGCTTTGCTCACTGTCAGTGAGACTGATATTATCAAGTCTGCTGATTGAGTAAAGCACAACTATAAAATAAAATTACCAATTAACACTTGAAAAAATGTTTAAATAAGGCAGAAAAATTAAGCAGCTATAGGTAGGGGTGAAGTACATGGGAGAAAAGTATTGTTTTCCCCAGAGATTCACTAGTTATGATAACTTCAGGAATAAACAGAAAAGACCAAAGTGTTTTAACTGACCAAATAAATAATTATTTTCAATAGCTTTTTTGCTTGGATGAAGTATGAATAATCTCCTTAAGGGTATAATACTTTAAACAGTGGCTTGATATTTTGAGATTCACAGTGAATTAATGAAATAAAAACATCTAGAAGCCTATTTAGGATGATTTTGCATAAATTAAAAAAAAAAAAAAAAAAGTCTATCCAGAGCCACTCACTATGTGTATTTTTCAAGTGACTGGATTTTTAGAGTTGTTAAAGGCAAGGTCAGAGTCAAATTTACTTAATCAAGCAATTTCTTACATAATACATGAGCTCTGTTACAATAAATATTACAAAAAAGAGGTGCCACAATGTATGTGAGCTTTATGGGCTATAGTTTTGATTTTAAGACAGGTAGTTTTGTGAATTTTTGTGAATTTAAGATTAAGAAGGTATGGAAGAAAAATAAAGAAAAAATTAGTTATACTTCTATTGATAGCCGTAGTTATTTGAAGGTGTCATATATACACTGTTCATCGAATTGTTTCTCATTAATATATAATATTAAAAATATTTCTAAGTCATAATGTTATAACACACTTGAAGTCATCATTAACTTCTTTGTAAAATGTGTTAGGCCATTAACATTCTGGCAAAGCAGCACTTTGCCCTTAAACTTTCATATCAATTTAGGTAGCTAGCCTGTTTAGGAAGAGTGAGAAATGGTAAGTTTTAAATCAACAGGTATAATGCTATTAAAACATGCACTGTAATTCTGAATGTGCACAAAGATTATTGTTTTATTATGGAAATTAATTTATAACCTTCTTTATTATCATGAGATGTACTTGGAGGTTGATTTAAAAGCTGATATTAAAATGAAATATGTTCACTGAAGCATATCAAGGACGTCTAACTGAAAGTTATACTATTCTAGTGCCAGTGGTGACAATATCTTTCTGATGTTCCAATACTAATCCCATTAATTTTCAAACTAACTGTCTAAAGAAAATTTAATATGGGTTATTGCTATGCGGGTATGATGACATGTTGAGGAAGTTATTATTCTACTGGTTTCACAATCCTCACTGAGATGGGAAAAATAAGTATTTTCTTTTTTTTTTATTGGTTTCTTTTGTTTGGGTGGGGTTTTTCTTTTCTTCATTGAAGATATTATCTTATTACATGTATGGCTTACTCTTCCAAGTTTTAAATGTATACTGCTAGGAAGTCTGGTGTGAAGAAAAGGTTCTTGTTTGCACTTGGTGAATCCTCTTAATTTATACTGTGCTATGAGTCAAGGATATCTTATAATGTACTAAGGGCAAAGAACCTTAATCACACATGGAAATCCATTACAATGACAGATATCTAGGAGTCTTTAAGTATATGCACTCTCGTCCCGAGTAAAGAACATGGTCCTCTAAAGGCAAAAAATCTCAAATAAAACAACATTGATTTTAAAAGTGCAAATACTTATCATGTGCTATGCCAATTGTGTTGTCTAAGTATCAGTTTATGAATATTTTAAATGTTTTCATAAATGGAGAGTATAATTCATAATTTTCTGAGTTGAGCAGATGCTTTTTTCACTCCATATTTTTGTGAAAATTATTTTTTAAAAAATTTGGAACACTACTGGATCTAGGTGTTAGATTCTCCTTTATTATTTTGCCTGCATCTATACATGAATCAAAAGACCTGGGGACTATTACAGAGTAAAATGCAAATTAGGTAGCATGAGCTTTAGGTCTAATCTATATACCTGTGGTAATTTCATCCTAAGAAGTGTAACTACTGTCATTATCCCCAATAAAAAATAGATTCTGTATTGTACCCCCCACAGTAGTCTTGGGTATCCTAATCATGTCACACAGACGAAGCACTTTGAAACCCTTACATAGCAAATATTCATAAGAAATAGCTAATTGTTTTGTTTCCTGTGTTTTACGTAAGCATATGAACAATTCTTCAATGTTCATAGAAAAAAATTAAGAAGTCATTGAGAACATTTTTCCTTATTTGTCCATCTGCAAAAATTGATAGATTCAAAGCTACTGGGATATAATCACAGAAATAATAAGTCTTGGCTCTAAATGATCAATGGATTGGTATTTATGTCAGCAATAACTTTTATATGCCTTTTAATATGGGCATGTTTAAGCTTACAGTATGACAAATCAAAATGACAAATACAGGGAATACTTTCCTGGAATTGATTGTCTTTAAGACAGCTGATGGGAGAGTAGGGCATAAATATAAATACATTAGTGTAGAATGGAAATATTAACTCAGATAGTGCTCTTCTCGGAGAGGCAGGTCATCGTAATTTTTTCATATATTTGCTAAGTAGGCTTTTTAATAGACCAATTTACTTGGAAATTTCTAAACTTAAATCAAATATTAATTTCTTTCAGTAAAAAGAACACAGTGTTGAGATTTTGCATTTCTTTTCACTGAAAAAATAGTATGTGCATACATACATAATATGTATGAAAAAATGAAATTAAAAGGAGAAATTAAATACTTTGTAAAAATTTAAGAGATTTCTCTAAAGTAATTGTATTACATTAAATACTAAATCTTTGCCCTCCTCACTAAAAGGCAATTTGCTCTTGTTATTTTGCCTTCACCTGCCACATCCTTTATAACAGATATTAAAGTACAGTAGATGTTACACATATATATATATAATTCTGGATAGGAATTTAATGTAGAAATGAAATGTTCTTTGCAATAACTGTGCAACACACAGGCTTAAAAGCCCATTCAGATATTATTATCCAAATTATCTGTTAGAATGTTTGTATAAACTTTAACCATGGTAAGAATTACAACAACAAAGCTAAAAATTATTTAATAAAGTCATCATTCTTCCAACTGTAATTTTCTTCTGATACAGTTTTCTTAGTATCTCCGATATAACACCATCTTTGCCATGTAATAAAAAGTAATTAACAATAATCCTCCATCTTTTATAGACCCTACATTATATAAATCAATACGCTTGCCATTTTTGATTGATGCAGTAGAATATATTTCTGTGTCAAAAGCAAGATATATTGGTTCTGTTAATGAAACTGTATAATGATATTTCTATCATATAATATAATTTACTCCATAAAATATTAAAAAAATTAAAATACAATAAAAAGATAGACAAACCATCAAAATTTTCTCATCAAATAGATTTGAAGTATATATATTTTTGATGGGATAGAATACTTTTACGCTGAATAGCCCCTCAGGGAGAGATTCACTGCTTTGTCAAAATCCAGGTCCTGGATGTTGAAGTGGAGTTAATGTAATGTGTATGAATTTTTAACAACAATCACCTTTAGAAGAGTACATTAATGTTGATTCATTATGGTATATCAGAGGTATTGATCTAAAAGAATTTCATGGGGTTTCTTTCAATTAAAGAAAATACTGTTTCAGTGTAATAGACCAGAATATCGCAATGGTTGTACTGAATACACTGTAAAGAAATTTTAACTGTGTCATTACCAACAGCAAAGAGATCCCCTCTCTTCTTCCCCATTTTCCATCTCTCTTTCCTGCGTTCTTTGCTCTAACACTAGGTGTTATTTGACTACTCCAGTTGGTTTTGTTAGCTTTTATTTACACCTTTTTTCCTTTTGTGGAGAAAACTTTTGTCTTTTTGTGCCTCTAATAACATCTTCCTTTCTCTACTTCAAACTTCAATGTTTGTCAATGATGACCAGTTCAAAACTTCTTAGACCATTATCAGGGTAAAATGTTAAAGGGTTGAAATGTGCCTTTCAGACAGGACTATGGAGGGGTGTGTGTGTGTGTGTTATTCAGCCTATAATAACAACATTCTATCTGCACCTGAGGCTTGAGAGAAGCCTAAAAGCCAAGAAAAAGCTGTTCACTCAGTAAAGGTAATTTTGCATAAACACCCACCACATGTAGAAGGAATATCTGTTGAGCATATTTGAAGAAACCAGTAATGTTTTCCATCAAAACTGAAAGATATAAATGACCACTTTCTGGGAATATGATTTCAATTTTATAAATTTCATTCATAGAACTGGAGAAGACCATGGATCTATGTGTAAAAGAAATGTCTAATTCATAGGCTACCTGCCCATGGAAATTAATGCAGGTAACTAGATGAATTTGTAGGAGATGGTTATGGTAGAAATACTCAAGTACATAACACTTCTTGTTACATACACTTGGATATCTTGAGAAACATATCAGTCCAGCAAAATCACATGCATAGCATCCATCTCCTGGATAGCAGGTCCCTTTCTTTCTATCTTAATTTTATCACTATGTTACTACTCAGGCTTCCTGAAGCTGAGCATGCCTTTGAGTGCTGATACCATGAGCTATCTCTACCACTAGTTACAAGAGATGGTGAACTACTATTATGAGATCATCTAAAAAGAGGTATTGTCGTTACACAGAATTTTCCACTTACACAAATATTTTCTTGTTTGACTAGTTTCTTAAAACTCTGGCTAAGCTTAAACCCATCAACACTGCATCTAGTTTTAATTTACCAGAGTTCCCTAAGTGCTTTCACATGCATTTAAGCATATGACAAAAAGAAATTCCTCCCCACAAAAATGTTTGTACTTAATAATTTATAATAATGGGAAGGAAGAATTTGATGACTTTAATGCCTTTACCTAGGATGAAATATAGGCTTAGCTTTTCTATTATCTTACTGATGTTACATTTTTCCCTCTAAAGGAGTGACTAAGAATATCAAGTAGCCTTGCTGTGTTAAAAAATAGTAATGTAATTAATGTTTCTATAAAATTGGAATCTATCACAGCTGAAACTTTCAGTTTACACATGAGTAATAAGCATGGCTCAGATGGAAGCCACCTATTCCTGAATCTCACTTTCCTGTAACAATGTAAATATCAACAGAGAGAATTACAAGAATTTTGTTTCATCTGAGTTTAATTTCCTGTTAACACATTCATTATAGCCCCTAGGTAATTCTTTTATGATGTCAGATTGATGCTAAAAGGAACCTGTCATGTGGGATGCCCACTTCTTAATAGGTTCTCTTCCAGACTTCAAGTTTTGTTTTCCTTTTCTCAGAAGGCGGAATGGCACTTCAGCCAATGCAGGTGCTGTTGAGCCAACTCATCAAGTTCACTGTAAGGTCAAATTAACAGTACAAGGGCTACTCCAAGAGTATGAGAAGCACATCTGACTCCTATAGTGTTGCATACCATCAGAAGAATGAAAATATCTTGCTTTTTAAAGCCTAGGTCCAAAAGAATATTTAAGCCTATGCATCTAGTCAAAAAACACAAAGGATTTAGGCTGGTCTGGAATTACATCTTTACCTGTCACACCATAGACCAACCCATGTCTTGGTTCTTTCATTCTGCTGGATTTCCCCATTATTTCTTGCTTTTTAAAGTTCTTCTGCCATCACAAGGCAGAAATCCATAGCAAATCTACTTCCAAAGCAGCACATCTTTTAATTCAGGAAAGAATACTTTTCTTTTCCTGAGTTACCTATGTATAGGAGGAGTAAATATTCACCACCTTTAAAATAATTCTAGCAACATATTACAATAGGACTAAAAAGAACTTCTGACAGTGCATTTTTTAGATACTCTAAATTATTTTTTTGGTGAAATTAGGAAAAAAAAAACAATTTCAGTGTCCTACAGTTCTTTGCTCTTCAGAACATATATGCTTCATCCAGTATACTAAATGCCCTCATGGAAAATACAGAGATGAAATTTTTAATGAATCAGAATGAAACCAAACCGAGAATTGGAAAAGGCTAGAAACACATTTGCCAGTTGGGAAATATATCTTGCCAAACAGTGAGTGACTTACCCCATCCATCATCTTCCATTTGTGATAATCAAGAAAGACCTAAAAACCTATTTTGAAGGCAAACTTCATCGCTAAAATTCATACCTGTGCCATCTACCAAAGAACACAGACTCTGTGGAGCTATGAATTTATAGCAGAATATATTTTCCTCCCACCACTCATGACTCACAATCCAGAAATCACAACTCTTTTTCCCTGGAGAAAATTTCTATCACCCTCCACTGCCCTCATTCTAAACTCACATGGACTTTCATGTATGCCTTAGATACCAAATCCCTTTTTCTCAGCAGTCTAACTATTATGTACCCAATTAAGGTCAGAACAGTTATTTTTCACTTGTGTTCAGTTTTGAAGTTTCCTGCTTCAGTTTCAGACCACAAGTTCCGGTATATCCAAAAAGATTCCTGTCCTTTTCTAACAAGAATAACATCTCTAATAAAAGTGGTTGCTTTTATCTAAAACCCTTCCTTGCCTAGAAGAATTGTGCTGGTACATTTTCATTATCCATATGTGAATGTGTGGGTGCTTGGCTCTATTTCTTGGTCTGAAAAAGTTACCAGATATTTTGTGATCGTTTTTCTGCTTGGGTCAATCATAAGCACAAGAAATTCTAATTTGCATGGCATCAAAGTGCTCAGAAACTATTTTTTTGTACAGTTTTTGGGCAACTGCCTGACATCAGAACATGGAATGTAGATAAGGTTCTCATGGATACGTTTATGCATTTTATGCATTAATTTTAGACATGCAGGATGCTAGAAATTTGACAACCATAGCATGGCTATTGGCTAAAAATAAGAGAGAAGGATATATATTTATGTGCAATAAACCAGAAATTATGAGTTTCTATTAACCTATGGATCATATCTTTTCTTCTATTTTCTATTGGTAAAAGAAAAAGCTGCTACTTATTTTAAACAATCAAAATATTTTAAAAATTACATAAAAGAGAAAAACAAAGCTTTATTCATTAACCTTTAAAAATATAGTTCAATACAGGAAAATATAGTTAAGAAATTACACAAACATGTATTCGTTACATATTCATTTATTATGTACTAATTATTTGATTTCCTATCAATTATTTGATTTTTTGCCCTCCAGGAACTGTGAAAGATCTAAACAGGTCAAGTCAACCATTATTAAGATAGAGCCTAATTTCTCATTCATTTCTCAAATGAAATCATCGTATTAATGAATATTTTTTTTACTATGGCCTCTAATACTGTTTCTTTACTGTATTATGTGGTAAATACAATGCAAACAAATGACTTATATTTCAGTAGACTTCTTTTCTATTCCAACATTATAGATACAGCTTGGCATTGTATGTTACTCATACTACTTGTGTGATGGGCAACTAAAAGACTAAATCACATGGAAAATACGAAGAAATCCAATAATGTTGTCGAAGATATATTTTTTTAAATCATTAGGCATCTTGTGCTATGTAAATGTGTGTGAAGCTAAGTTTTATTTCAGGGGCCAGTGTTTATACTTTTTATGGATTGATAGTGTATAAGAGGAATTTCAGACTGCGATGATAAAGGCTCACTTTGTCCAAGATAAACTGTCTTCAACCAGTAGTTTTGAGCCCGTGTATGTATATTTGTTATCATAATCCATACAATGCTCTTGCATAATACTTCTATTTCTAATATTAGCTGTTAAATATATTAACATTAATATAAAATATGAACCAGTCAGCTTTTTTGTCTGTCGCATCATGTATTTCCTAAATATTTTAAAATAATGTTTGCATAGCAGCTGTTCAACATTCTTCAAAATTATTCTGTGAAATCTCAAATTTAAGTTTTATTTGAAGAGAATAGACGAGATTTGTTCTTATGAGCTTAAAGCTGTTACTGCAGGAAAGATCCAAGTTCTCCCATTCAGTGGTGCAGGAATTTTGCCAAAACAGAAGCAAAATAGGGAGAGGAGGAATAGTTTTCTCTGAGGTACTTAATCTGCATATAGATAAGCTTCTTCACTTTGTGAATCATAGATATCAATCATTCATGTTCATCAGTGTCTCATACATATTCATCAGAACAAACTGTAACGCATGATTAAAGCTGTTATAAAATGACAATACTGTGTTTTGTTTTTATCTCGGGTCTCTGTACTGAAAACTCCACTGGCTGTTTCCATCTCATAATTTGACAGCACTTTCTGCTGTCTTCAAAGAACCAAAACTCCATATAGGCCTGCATGGATTTGCACTCTGAATCCAAACTACTTTGCACTTTTTAAGCAGTTATAAAGGGATCCTGAAGTTTTTCTACTTTCTAAGCAAAGATTTCAGCAGTGTTCAAATGCAAGTTCCAAGCTTTTAGGGATTAACTAGAAGTAAGTGTATTTAACATGTCCATTTGCCTGCAGGTACTGGGAGGAATGTTTCTAGATGGGAAAATGCAACTACATTTTCATATTTTCCCTCAATGCGTTTTGTGATTTTGTAGCTGTCCTTATGCTTTTTGAGCTTCCATTCGGACTCACAGCCTCTGTGTCATTAGATTTGGTACAAGACTTCAGGGAAAAAACAGCTCCTGTCTTGACTAAACTCTTATATTCTAGGACCTTGAACTGTCATTTCTATTCTACAGTTGGTTCTGTACAATATGAAGCTTTACTGATTTTACTAGATACAGCTAGGAAAGACAAGCCTAAAAAATGCATGGGCAGGTTTGTGAAATATTCAGAATATATTACCCATCTCTGCTTGATCTTGGAAGAATAAAAAGCATTTGTTTAGTACCCAGATTTTCTCCACAAGACTCTTCAAAAAATCATGGTGCTGTGGTTGTCATTGGAAAAAAGTAAGCACTTCAGTTTTTGGCCTGAAAGCAAATGTTTTACACAGCCTGCCTGCTTGAGGTATTCTCAAACAAAAAATTTGATAATACTGATGAAATCAGAAGTGAAATGTAGTTTTTTCTTATCTCACATAAGTCAATGAAGAAGGAAGAATGCATTAATGAGCGACTAGCGTTTCCCTGAGAAAACACCACTACCCATTTTTTTTCCATTAAAATTCCATTATAATGACCATTTTTCATCTAAAAATTGTGACGATTTGCTCAGTGAGTTAGTGAGACTAAAGAGTATATCTTGCCTTAAACTGAATCCCAGAGCAGATTTATTTTTTTTAATACTTCAGAATTAAACTGGAAGAATATATCTTAAATTCTAATCTATGAAACCGGAACATGAATGGGAAAAATAAACATACAGAAAACTGAAAAGCCCCATGGCAAAGCAGATATACAATGTTTTGTACAGTGAGTTGGTCAACAACAGATCTTTTGACAGTAGTCCATCAGCTGTTTGACATATAACCACATCTGGCTTTTATTTGAATTTTCTACTCTTCCAAAGGAATCATAGCCAGGGCTTAGCCAGCCTTACAGTTTGAAAGCTTTTTCTAATATCTAATCTAAATTTCCTTGGCTATAATGTATGGCCATAGTTTCTTAAACCATCAGTTGAGCACATGAAGAACAGCTTGTGACCTAGAACTGAAAACCTTGATTCACTCTCTCTAGACTTAACAAGTTTAAGTCCTACAAGCTTTCCTTAAAACTGTTCTGATATGTAATAATTTTTCTCACTCTATTCCAGACCTTATTGGAAAGTTGACACCTTAAGCTGGTCGTTATATTCCAGTTCTATCTTTACTTGTAAAAACCAGCATTATAACATTGTTGCAAGTTTTACAAATAAGGGGCCTTTCTGTATACCTTAGTATCTTGTTTGTCTTCCTCATAACAGTGTGGTACCGTTTAATACTCAACTTTAATTCTGCTATGACCTGCAAGTAACTTTCTGCAAAACTGTTGTCAGCCATCCTCAATCCTTGCATTTATGTAATTTTTTATGTTAAATTTAGTAAACTGAATCTCACCCTAATTATACTTTCTATGATATTTTTCCAAGGCATGGGTATCTCTCTGAAGACTAGTCCTGTCTGTCACTAGGCCTACATGGATTTACTGTCATCTGCAGATTTAATATGCATACTACTAAATTATAAAAAACTTTCATGATTTTTTGTTTGGTATCAGATTTAGAATACCAGAATTACATCTTCTGTATATTCCCAGTTTTTCAGAAAAAAACCAATACCAATTTTGAACTTATTTTTCAAATTTGCATCTAATCAGTAGTAGCTTCAAATAGTCCATGTGCCTCTAATATACTCATGCAATCATGTAAGATATAGTTTCAAAAGTGTTACTGTGGAGACTATATGTATATATACACACAATATATATATCAATATATGTGATAACATTGTATTGTCCTATCCACAAAGCCTTTTATCCTCTTTTAAAAAGAAATAAATTTCTTTGAAACAATTTGTTCTTCACATATCACTTTGTTGCCTTCTAGATGTCTCTAACTTGTTTCTTTCACTACTGAGAAAATGAAATTTAAGGTTATAGTTTCACAGCTTTCCAATTTTTAAGGTTAAATAATGTATCTTTTTTTCCAAAGATTTAATTCTTCAGCTGTCATAATTTTCTCAAAGATAACAGTACATGGCTTTACGCTTAACCCAGCCACTTCATCTCCCTAAGTACTCTAAGCTAAATTTCACAGAGCCTACACGGATATCAAAAACTGTATTTGGACAGTTTCTAACCTTTTGCTTTAGCCTAGTCTAATTTCTTCTATGTTAATTTAGGGCATTAATTATGTTTGCCCACATTACCATCACTTTTTTATATAATGGAGACTGAAGCAAAAGGGAATTAAACATTTCAGCCTTTTTGGCTCAACAATCTATCCCTGTTGGCACAATGTTATAATTTATTGTTTATTTTATCTACATTATATTTAGAGGAAATAATATGCTGCCAGCTGGTGTGGCTTTATTTGTTCACAATATTTTTGAAACAAGTTAGAATCAAAAGTGTTAATTTGATAGCAGAACTTGGAACTTGGAAGACATGCCACTAGCTGTCTAATGTTACTATTTAGGAGCTTGATTCATACATAAACTAGCCTACTACAGCAGAAGAGTGAATTTTAAAGGGTTTTGAAACACAGTTGCATCTGGATATTGTCTTTTAAGAAGTAATTTTAGTCTCCTGTCCACCAAATCTATTTAAATTTTCCTTCAGGTAAACCCAGTAAAATACTTCTGTACAGAGACACTCAATGAGCCTACTTAGTTGCTTCTTAACCTCTGCCTGGTTACAGCAAAGATTCAGAGAGCATGAAATATTGTGTCTACAGTTCGTTGGCTACATTCCTTGAAAAGACGATCCACAGAATACAGCAGTCTGCACATAAAGTTCTGTCTGCACATAAAGAGGTCCCATTCTTTTGGGATTCAAAGATTAGGCTCACTCCAGAAGTGAGATACATAAAACTGTGAAAAGCTCTGAAAATGATGAGGCAGTATTGATGTTATGATCCTTTAAGGGGGTGGGGGTGGGGGGAGGCCAGAAAAAACCCGCCACACTCATAAGAGATTTAGGAGCCTGTGTCCTCCTCAAGTGAAGGCATTCAAAGCCATATCTAATTTTCTCAGAAACTTTCTGAAGAGCTATGCTATAGATTAGTTTTAGTGAGGCACCTCTCCTGTGAAGTTACATCTCTTTAAGATGGGTAAAACTAAGCCAATCGCAATATTTTATAGCCCTGTTGGTAGTTCTGTATGGAAAAATGCTTGGATTCTTTCCTACGCTCTGTGGCTCTACTTCTGGGGTTTGTTTGTTTGTTTGTTTTACTGAAAGACTTCAGTTAATTTGGCAGGATTAACCTAGAATAATATAGGATAATATGGGATTAAAGCCAGATTCCTTGCAGAAGCATGCTTTGGCTTCTAACTAGAAGCAGCAAAATTTGAATAAAAAATTTATTAAAACTAATGATTGAATTCATAAAGAGAACTTCTGACAGTGTTAAAGATTATGAGTAATTAATTTGAAGAAGAGTAAAAGTAAAATCATGGGAGCATTAAAAAGGTAGATGAGATGGTGATAGATGAAGAAAAGCAGGGAGGAAAAAGGAGACATGGTCTACTGTGGACAAATATTGGCAGCACATGACTATGGTTACCAAATCTTTTGGCAATTCAGTTGCAGGAAATTATATGATTAATCAGTAATCAATTAATTAGAGGTGTATAAATCAAGGAATTAATTGTATAAACACACAATTAAGTGAGAAAATCATGTGAGCACAGAGTCAATTAAATTGTAAAACTCATTATAATAGAATACACAGGCAATGGAGTGGAATTAGGCAAAATTTAAGGATTAAAAACTAGCTGAGCAAATAAAATCAGTAAGTGGACAAGCGACAGAATTAGTGAATCAGTTAAGCAGGATGGAAGATGATCGCATTATTAAAGAAGCCATCAATGAATCAATAAATCAATTCTCCAGAGTGATGTGATCAGTAAAGTGAGAATAAGCAGTCTAGTCATCACCAGTCGGCAGTCAACAAGGCATGAGAATAGCTACCTGCAGAAAGTTTAGTGGGTATTCTAGGTATCATTATCATCCACAGTAACTCCAGAAATATACCTTTCTTTCTGGTTTTGCCACTACAGTGTGTCATTGTGCTCTGTGTGAGGAATCATGTTTTATCTATGGAAAAAAATGCCTTTTGAGAGAAAAAGCTATAAGCCTTAGTAAGAGCAATAGCTCTTTGCAAATCTAAAAGCATATAACCTACAATGTCTTTTATTTTGCCATAAATACAGTTACTTGACAGTGAAATTATAATAATTCTACTTAGTTGATAAATAGCAATAATAAAGCTCAGGATTGTTTCAGGAATACTTGCTTTAGGTTTTCAATCCTTTGTATTAAAAACAAAGTTTTGCTATTTCCACTAAGTGGTCATCCAAATGTCTTCTGTAGTTATGTTTGTAGACAGAAAAAACAAAGTGAAATGTTTTATGTAAGCTACTAAAACCATGGTCACTTTTACTTGTCTACAAGTATTTTAAGTTTGTTTAAATATTAGTAACTGTTTACAGGACTGACCATGTCAACGAATAAATTACATATTTAAAATGAATTAATTTGCATTTTAGCTTTGTATAAAATACGTGCAAGATTTTGAAGTAAACTAAGTGAACTGTAATTTTTGTGATAGAGCTAAGCATTGGAGACTATAAATGACTGGAAAGGGATGTGTAAATTCCTTCATATACCTCTTCCAGTTAATTTAGTTGCCTGACTTTCTGAAGTCCTGTCATTATTACTCTGCTCAAAAATTGTCAATGGTACTGATTTGTGTGAAGATGTTGTAATGAACATTACTTGCGTGTTCTCATTTCTGTCCTTTATTTCCACTTGAAACCACTTGAAACCTGATTTTGGAATTGAATTACATTCTAAGAAAGTGAAGAACTACTGTATTGCAATATACTGCGGTACACTAAATTTCAAAGTGTGGAAATACCATTAACCAGGAATTAAATCTCAAAGTACATGCCAAAAGTTAACGTTTAGAAATATTGCAAAAGTTTTGTAATATTCCTCAAAACATGCATTGTAAACGTGTGAAATTCAGATTTATGGTTAAAAATAATACAGAATCAGTAATGTGTGGAAATGTTGAGCTAAAGCATTCAACCAGTCTCATATTTGCCTTGCCATGGTACCACAAGCAGCTGGTGGTCAGAAGAACATGTAAAATCATCCAGATTTTGCTTGGGAAAAGGGCAGAACCAACACCTTCACAAATGTCAAGAAGCAAAGAAAATGCTAACGTACTGCAGCTAAAGTGTAAGGTCGGTGTCAGAATGAATAAGCAGGAATAGACCTAATAAAATTTCAGATAGATTTTCTATTTAGGAGAGTTTAACAGGGAAAATGCCTTTTTGTTGAGCCTAAAATGTTTCAGTGAAAACACTCCAGGTTTAAACTTTCCCTACATACAGGTATAGATTTTGTGTGTCTCTTGGAGCTGCTCAGTACAGGTTTCCTTTTCTGGGTTTCCTGCCAGTCCTTCTGGCAGATCTGTCTCCAGATCTCAAAACAAGGAATGCTTAAGCTTCCTTGCCCATGAGGTAACCCAGCAGATCATGGCTATGGACAATCTGTAGGAAAGTGGAGTCTTAAAAACTGGAGTTAGAATCTGGTGAACCATGAGCATTGATACATCATATAATTTCACATTTGGACAATTAAAAATCAGACAGACCTATGACAGATGTTATCTAATCCTTTTCCTGATATCAAGCTGCTAATACTTTTTCTAATATCAAGCCAAGTATATTCAAAAAAAACTGTCTTGTTGTCTCATAAATAAGAACGTCCTGGTTTAAGACCTAAAACAGTATCTGCGTGCTACATTTAAAATTTATTTTTTTTCTAAACTTTTCAGAAATGTTTGTTTCATCATAATTATATTTTAATACTGTCATTTAAATATCAATAAGTATATCCAGACATATGACTAAGTAGAAAACTGTCCTATACGTACCTATGGAAAAATATGTATGTGTATACTGATGGGAAACCTTTGGTTTATAACAGTCTTTCAAAAGAGCTAACAAACTTATATAAATACTTGCTGCAAAACTGCAGATAACAATAGCGCAGTGTCACTATAAGCCAGAGGGAATGGACATAACTTTTTTTACATTTTAGGTATCCACAGGCAATTTTAATGATAGGATAAACTTTAGTGATTTGTAGAATTTCTCAGAGGATTAAAGTTGCATCAGTTGGAGTCTGGGATATTGAATTCTAATGTTTGTTCCACAATATTATTAAGCATGAATCACAAACAGCTTGAAAATTACTTGCAGTGTTTCAGTATACAGTTACTCCAAACAAAGACTGAGAACGAAAAATTAAGTAGAAAATACTTAAATCTCCCCCTAGGGTTAACACATCACTCTCCTCTGCTGGCAGAACCTATTACGCGTTACAGGCTACAGGAATAATTCCTACATTTTAGACTAACCGTAATATGCTATTATATTTAGCATTTACTAATTTCAAACAAAACGTTATAGGGCAGAAAACAAACAAAAAACTCAGCATCACACTTTGGCATATATAATTCAGCATATATATTACTTTACTTCTAAAGAAGGAATGTTTTAAAAATAATTGGAGTTAATAACTCCAGATCTATTAACTCTGTTGTTTCCCAGATCTTGGAATCTTCCTCCAGTCAGTGAGGAGGCTTAATGAGCACTTTGGTCCATCACGAGGCTATACTCTGCTCATGCTATATTCTGAATCATTTATATGATGTAAAAAGTCAGCAAAAGTAAAATTGCTCTGGACTGACAATACTATTTATATATGCACTTAACATTACCTATTTAAGAGAACAAAGTAAAAATGATACACTGAAAGATATAACATGACTTAAAGATTTCGAAAGAGAAGATTGGTTTCTATGGATTTGCTCCTCTCCAGTACATAGATGTATATATGCAAAATTATGAGTGTAAGTAGATATTTAGAAATTGACAATTTCCCCTCTCAAGTAAAGACACTAGGCCACCAAAGAGAAATTTTATCACCAAAGGCCAGATTCTTAGCTGTTATACACTGTCCTAACTCTCCTAGCAGACTTTCTACTCATGTAAGCCAGTATTTTGAATAGGACGCTTAAACATTATATGTGGAGATTTTGCCTCTCTTTTATTTTATGAAGATACTATGAACTTTGTATGTTACGTTATACAAGCTTATATTTATCAATTTGTAATTGTAATACATAGTTGATTGACCTATAAAAGATAAAAAATATTTTTTAAAAAACAGGCACAAATCTATATTTAAAATGTTAAAAAAAATAATAAAGAACTTACAGCTATATTAACTATTTTCCCCTACTAATGCAAGAGGAAGAGTGCATTAAGTAGTTTAATTATTTAGGTTTTGCTTTGTTCCTTTTGCATTCTGATATCAAGGTAATTAAAGATGACTAATTATGTTGGATGGGATGTTATACTTTGCATTAAGTGGAAACTGCAAGTTGGAGAAGTTAATTGGTTTCACTAATGCTTTCTGTTATATTAATTATTTGATGTTTTCAGCCTGGATTCTGTCAAAATATTTAGGCACTACTCCAGTACTATACATTACCATGTGAATGTTCAAAGTTGCTGAGGACAGTACTGGGAAAGAGAACTTTTCTTATATATCTGAATGAGTTTATCTCGCTGGAGTCTAAAAATAGAATTTTTTTATTTAACGCAACATACTAATATATGAAAAAGAAATCTTTGTTTTAAGAATATATGTGAGAAAACCTTATCATCTTCAAAAAGGGCATGAAAGATCCAGGGAATTAGAGGTGATCCGCTAAATCTCATTCTCCAGGAATATAATGAAATAAATCCTTCTAAATACCATATATAGGTACATGAAGGAAAAAAAAAAATTGTAGGAACAGCCATCATGGATTTCCTAAAGGCAGTTTATGTCTAAACAACCCGACAAACTTCTACAAAGAGATGAATGTCCCTATGGATGAGGGAAAAGTAGTAGATGTTTGCCTGACTTGATCCCCATATAGTCTTACAGCCAGTGAGATACAGTTTGGGAAGGTTGGACACCAAATGCATTAAAAATAGGCTGAACTATTGGGCTCAAAGGCTTGAAGTCAATGACATAAAGTCCAGCTTGTGGCCAGTGGTGTTCCTCAGGGGTCAGTCCTGAGACCAATAGTGTTTAATGTCTTTATTAAAGACCCAGATGGTGACACTGTGCACCCTCCACAAGTTCTGTGGGTGATACCAAACTGCGCATTGAGTGGGAATGCCAGGAAGAAAAGTGACTTACACTCTGTATGGCAGAGCTGCTGCAGAGCAAGCTTGACCCTGGAAAAATGGGCTGGTAGAAGCCTCCTGAAGTTCAACAAAGGCAGGTGGAAACTTCTGCATCTGATTTGAAATAACCACATGTAACAGTGTAGGCTGGGCCCCGGCTGGAGACAGAACAGGTCTACAAGACTCACAAAGACTTTTGCAGGACTTGAAGGTCATGGTAAACAACAGGCTGAATGTCAGCAGTCTCCGGAGTGCTGTTCTCAGTTTAGACTTCCTAATACAAGAAAGCCACTGCCAAACCAATGAGTCCAGTGGAGGAACACTGTGACAACTGAGGGTGGAACACATGTTGAACAAGGAGAGGCGGAAATAACTGGGTTTTGTTCATGAGGTTGGTAAAACCTGAGGGTGGAGCAGAGACTCAGAAAGGTGGTGAAACCTCTAATTTTGGAGATATTTAAAATAATCTGAAAGGCTCCTGAAGAACTTGATCTATTTGGCCCTTTTTCTCTGAGATGGAAAAGCCTTCAAAGTCCCTTCTAAATTTATTCTATGATTTTATGTTGTCCAGGGCTTTTTAATAAAACTTGGCTTCTACATAGAGCACAGACACTGAAATATTATTTGGAGTTGGACAAATGCAAGGACAAATGCAAGAACAATTGGACTGTTGCTGAATAAACAGCTCCTGGTAAAAATGTATTATTTGTTATCTATCAACTTTCTTGGCCTTTTTTTTTTTAATGTTTACTTGAAATTTAATAATCTATGCAGCATTTTCTGTCATTAGGCAGGTTATTTTCATGTTTAAAGTAATTATTGAAACACTAGGCATAAAAAAGAGCATGTGACTACTCACAAAACCATTACTAAAAATGTCCTAATAATTTGAGTGTAACATCAAAAATGTTCGAATTATTGAGTGATAAGTTATTTGCAAGAATCTGCATAGTTATGATTTGCCAGTCCATTGAGTTTTCTTTCTTTTTTTCCACTTCCCCTTTCCCCAAATATTTATGGCATACCACGCTGCAGTGTGGATATCTGCTCCACTGCTGTCATCCATAGTAGTTCTGAAAGAGTGATTAGCAGAATATTCTTTGCAAATGCTCACCTTTGTAGTTATTCTTTCTCAGTTATATCATGACCATGTGAAAAATTAAACATTAAAAATTAGTGTGCAATATACATCCTCAAGTGCGTTGAAGTTCAACATCCACACAATATGTAGAAGGCACTATAAGATTCAATGTAAATTATGATACTTGCCCTTGACCTATCTTCTAAAAATTACATTCCCATGTTTTCACCCTCAATGGGCATATGATCATGAAAAAGATTTTGTCTGTCTTTCTCCACACCCTTTTTGCTAAACTCGCACATGATCAGTTACTGTTTTATTCCATCTTGTTTACTTGCAAGCCATTTATAAGGACCTCAAATGTATTTTTCATCTGATTTTTTCACTGTGCAGTTAGGCTGTGACCTACATCTATACCACAAAGAGCTCTGAGGGAGACTGCTTGCTAATCAATTTTGTTTCCACCTGCCTCCTATTAATGAGGATCCACTGGTGAATTCTCAGACACCCTGACAAGGTGATCACTTAATTTGGAATTGAGGAATTTACACTTATTAAATTTCTTGTTCTGAATGACAATTCTCAATTTTCTTTATTTTCTTAATCTGTAAAGCACAACGTTATTTAACCACATCCATTTTTTCCCCTCTTGAGTATAGTTTTGTAATAAGACTGAAGTGTAGTTATGGGCTCATCTCAATTACAAGAAAAATGCCTTTCACATTGTTATTATACCACATTTAAATTCCAACCATTTGGATTATGTCCCAAAGTGCTCAAAGTCCTATTTCTTCTTTAAAGTGTGCAACTAGACTGTGGAATGTATTAACTTTGGGTCATCTGTTATTGATTTGTGGGAGGCAATAGCAGAGCATATAATTACATTTCATTACACAAAATACAGGAACTTTGTCATAACATTAGGATATGCAAACAGTAAAGCCAAACATCAAAATTTCATATAGTCCTGTAGTAGTGTCTGCCCAAAGTCATCTTTTCATTACTATTTCCAAAGAAATAAATAAAGTGTAAGCAATGAATATCAAACCTTAAAAGCCGGAGCTAAAATTTTAGGTTATGAAATGTGACTGAGAATAAGCAAAACTGCATAATAGAAAGACAACATGGATGGACACTCTTTCTCTGCATAGCATTGGCTATTATAAGATGATGTGACAAGCTGTAAACTGGGGTTTCACAGCATGATCAAATGTTGTCCTACCTCAATTTTATAAGCAATATTTCTTTTGAAACAGAGGTCAAAGCATCTGTATACTGTCTTGTATGCACCTCTTTGCTTAAAAGTTTTTGTCATTGCAAATATATCAGAAATACACACATAACTCACATATTTACAATGATCCAACTATACATACACTCTTCAGTAACTACCCATGACTTGTAGAGAGTTCAGTGTTATTATCAAATAGAGAAAACTATTTAAACTCTACCTGAGTGACTGGAGAAGTTACTGAAACACAAAGACAGGACTAGGGGTGTGAAGAAGAAAAAGAGCCCCAGGGAGGGAAAAAAGTGACACTACTAAACAAATCTTAGTTGTTTTGAAGCAATGGAGTTTATCAACTTCTATTTTCTTCAAAACCAAGAAAAATCATTTAAGACAAACCCTAACACATTTGAAAACAGATATATGAGTCTTAATTGGAGATAATGAAAGTTTACAAGAAAACTGAGTTGAGCTTGCATCACTTGTATCACTCCTTCTGCTGTTGTTAGTGAATTTCAAGTGTCCACAGAGAACCATCTCATTAAAGAAGAATACTTAAGAACAGTCTAAAACTGCTGTTAAAGTCACGCTTAAGAAGATAATTTTCCCATTGAAAGATATCACTACTAACTGAGGGGTCTTCCTGCTCTCCTATAATTCTTTGTTGAAAACTACAAAAGCTTTAAAGAATAAACATTAACTGATTTGTTGACATTTATTAGCAATTCAAGCAACTCATTTTAGATGGAGAAGAATAAAGTATAATGAAGGTATGACAAACAGCATAAAAGGTGCTATTTTTTTCTCTTCCAGGTGTTTATCCACTATTATAACAGATAGTAATGAGTACTTCTACATTAAAGCAGCAATTCTTTTTCTCCACTTAATAATAGTTGATTTCAAAACTGTGAACGACCTTTAAATCTTATTTCCTCATTTTGCCAAATAGGAATACATCACATACACCTGCCCTGAAAATTTAAAATAATAACCATGTCAACTAGATTTGATGACACTGCTCTTGACATGTCACATAACGGTTTCATCAAGCTGGAAGTGGGAGTAATGAAATAAACATTCATTTCAGGTATTTGGGGGAAAAAAAATTACCTACATACAGGTTGTGACAGGTTAACCTTAGCTGTCTGCCAGATGCCCACCAGGCTGCTCTCTTTCTCCCCCTCCTCAACAGGTAGAAGAGGAAATAAAATGAAAAGCTCATAGGTTAATATAAGGATAAGGAGATCACCCACCAGTTACCGTCATAGTCAAAATTGACTTGGGGAAGATTAAATTAATTTATTGCCCATTAAAAATAAAGTAGAATAGCGAGAAGCAAAAACAAACCTCAAACCACTGTCACTCTACTCCCACTGTTTTCTTCCCAGGTTCAACTTCCTTCCTTTGTTCTCAGCTATGTTATCTCCACCACCCCCACTCCCCCACTCCCCAGGCTGAGACGCAGTGGGATGGGGAATGGGGGCTGTGGTCAGTTCATAACATTTTGTCTCTGCTGCTCCTTTCTCCTCACACTGCTCCCCAGCAGTTGAGTGCTGCTCCAGCATTGGGTCTTTCCAATGGGATACAGTCCTTCATGAACTGCTCTGGTGTGGGCTGCGGCTCCTCAAGAAGTGCTCCAGTGTGGGTTCTTCCCATAGGGTACAATCCTTCAGGAATGGACTGGTTCAGCATGGGTCCCATATAGGCCACAGCTCTTGCACAGACTCAGGATGGGCTGCAGCTTCTTACAAGGTATGTCCACCTTCTTTGGTATGGGGTCCTCCATACGCTGCAGTGTGGATATCTGCTCCACTGCTGTCATCCATAGGCTGCAGGGGGACAGTCTGTACCGCTATAGTTTTTCTACAGGCTGCAGGGGAACCTCTGCTCCAGCACCTGAAGCACCTCCTCCCCTCCTTCTTCCCTTGCCTTGGTGTCTGCAGGGCTGTTCCTTTCACACTTTTTTTAATCCTCTCTCTCATAGCTCTCACTAAGAACTTTTTTACCCTTTATTACACATTTTCCAAGAGGCACCCCACCTATGGCTATGGGACTCAGCTGTGCCCTGAGGTAGGTCCACTGGAGTCTGCTGGAACAAGCTGTGCCCAGCTTGGGGCAGCCCTGGCATCTTGTCACAGAGCTAACCAGCACCTGGGCACCTGCACCCAATACATAGGGGCTATCAATATTTTCAGTGTTATTGTTAACATATTTCTGTGTTTCATTAAACATTTATAAACATTGAGACCAATATTTACATTTTGCTCTGAGTCATTTTCTAGGAAAAAGAATGATCAGTCCTGTACAAAACACGATCTATAAGGAAATGTTGACATGAGAAGATGGGGTACATTATGCATGTGTGTATGTTTGTGTGACAGAGAAGGGGAAACCACATCACAGCAGTCCTCAATTACAAGAAAGCTATTGCAAAGAAAAGAATATTTCTTCCCATTGACATTGGATAGAAAAAGTAATGTTCTCAAACTGTAACAAGAGAGATTAGATAGATGGGAAAAACATGCCTTTATGAAGCATAGCAAAGCACTGTTCTTTCCATTTGAAATAGCTGTTGGAGGAGATGGGAGATCACTTGAAAATCTTCAAGAGCATGTTGGGTGAATGTGCCAAGATTGATAACTGTATGGCTGATAGGAAGAAGGACTGGATGGACAATGAGGGTATATAAAGGAGGGTTTATAAAACCCTTCCACATCTATTTATCTGCACTTCTGGATGTCTATGTACCTATATATTTCGCCTTTTTACAACTACAGAAACAAAACCTATAATTTCTGGCAGATGTGTACATGGCCCATATACAATGTATAAATTCAGTTGAAATACAGTCTAACAGTTCTATTCTCTGAATAAAATAATCTATGCTAAAGCATAACATCATACCATTCTCCAAGCTAGCCGGCTGCAACAAGGTCTTTTACCATCTCACACCAGCATACTCTTCATACCAGTCCCTCTGCAGCCTTCTCTTCACCTCATCCAGGGCATGTGTCCTCACTCCCCTTGCTTCTTCCTCTCTCTTCATTGCTCTCAACCACTTAACCAGCCACAGCTGCACCTTATCTACACTGGTCAACCCGCAGCCCCTTAAGCCAGCCCACAGCTGTATGTTATCAATGCTAATTAACCAGCTTCAATCCACTACAGCATAATATTATCTTGACAGAAATCATCCTCTGAAAGTAATCAGTGATACATGAGCTACAAAAACACTCTCACAATCTAAGAATATTTGCTCAGACCATTGAAATATCAGTGAGTCCCTAGATAATGCATACCACAAGTTCTTGCTATCAGTCACTCAGGGAAAATATACATTTGGCTTTTATGATTGCTTAAAGACAAAAAAGGTACTCATACCTTCCCAACCACAAATGAAGTACATTAATGACCCTGTAAAGGGCTAGCTCTGCAATAGAGGACACACCCCTATTCACAATTAAAAATAATGTGGGTGTAAAAAGCTGGAATATCCTCGTACATGCTAAGGATCTGACTAAGATCAGTGTACACAAAAGTGCTTTTTCTGTGATGGGTTAGTGCACTGGTTTTCCTTCGCCCCCAGCTATCCTGCTTATCCTAAACAGCTGTGCATTAACACAAACAAAAATGTATAGTCTGATAGTCTGAGTCTGAAGGTCTTGCTTTTATTTAGTGAGAGAAAATGAAAAATTTCTGTTCATCCTCAGCAAAGTCCAGAAGATATTTGATCCTCCCGGTCATTTGCTTCTGCATAATATCCTTCCTGTTAATTATCACCATAGATTTAAATTATCATCCAAGCCTTTGGAGAACACAAGTTCCAATGTTAGAAGTAAACTTCCTGTAGGGGTAGCATTTCTTACCAGTGTTTGCTATTTCAGCACAATGCTTGGGACCATTTTTAAGAGAGAAAATATGGAAGGAGAGGAATATGGAATGATGTCAGGAATGATACCAAGTCCTTCAAATACAGTAATTTTTCTGCATTACAATAAAAATCATTGTTTCTTTCTTCTTCTTTTATACTCCTTTTTCATTTTCTTCCCAACAGGAAAGAAAAAGGAAATGTTCCTGAAATGTATTATGCGTATGTGATTTAGATTTTTTGCTCCCTTAAGTCTGATATAGGTGCAGAAATAGTTCCTCAGTACTGTGAATTCCTATGGGCAAATTACAAGAAGGAAGCTTTCACAACATCTCACCTAACATCTTTTCACAGTCACATTGCTGAACTTATTCAAGTTCAAATGGTGCTAAGAAACTTTAATGGTTATAAATTTTCAATTTTATTCACTGTTTGCCAAACTATTAGTTTCATTCTCTCTCATACACAGCTATGCAATGAAAGTAAGAAAATTTTTCTCTGAGGCTTTTAAACCAGTTCTAAACTCTTGATCTCTGTCTTTATTGGCTAATATTAGATTCTGTACCCAAACTTGTCTTTCTGCTTTCTTTTTGTCCCCATACTTCTAATAACTAATTTTACCACTTAAGACATCTAAAATTTTATTTCTATCCTGAAACTTTTTCACAAATGAGTGGTTTAAGTCACTTAAAGAATACCATCAAAGGCATCAGTGAAATAGTTTTAACAGGAATTTGTAGGATTGCAACTTCATAAAGTTTGATGGCAAGGTTCACTCTGTTATTTACTATGTAGATAAATCACACAAAGAAGAATATAATTAAAATTAAGCTGGAATGATTTACACTGAGACTGAAAATGTGAAAGGGTAAGAGAGACCCTCCTGTTGAGTCACAAGGTTCACAGTGGACCCCTTTGCTTTCTAGACTTAGTAGAGTTGGTGTCGCTAGATCAAATCCTAGTCTCAGACTTGGTCAATGGTTTATGTCTAAAGGATATAAGGAATATTCACAGTTTAAGGCTGATCATAGGGTTTTAGCAGCACTTAATCATCAACTAATTTATCATTTACCAAATGAATCAATTAGGATTTACTTAAATTATAAAAGTGGCTTAACTATGGATTCAAAATGATAATATTTATTCTATACTTATTGTGAAGTTATTAAATCAATTCACACACACATGCACACAGACACAAAGGAATAGATTATAAAGATATCTGCACAAAGGTATACCTGTTAAAAGTTCCTCAGTGAAGTATTCATGTCGAGTGCCTTCGCATTTCTCAACAGGCAAAAGGCTGAGCCTGGGGAAGCAGGAAAAATCAGACCCACACCCCGTGGTCAGCTTTCGGTGGCAGTTCCCCTGGTATTGCAAATATGGGGGTTCACAAGGTCTGAGAGGCAACTCGCTCAGAGGGGGATGCTGCTCACAGCCCACTGCAGTCCAGGAGAGCTCAAAGGGCCTCACTTAGGACCAATGTTTACAGGTTCAGAGATGACTGGCTTTAGTCATCTGTAATTCTCTGTCCTGGCCTCAATCCAAGTTGGCAATTAATGTATTATTTTTTTAATGCTATTGCCAGTGGTATCATACTGCTTGGAGTCGTAATAAAGTTTTTCCAGGCTTGCCAGGGATTTTCAAGCCTGTCAGGTGTTGTTCAGATAAGGGATGTTCCTGGTACAGCCAGTGGAGTTTCCCGCCTTGACTGTGCAAAAGTTTCCAGTATGGTCAAGGGATACTGAACTGCCCAGCCCATTACATGGAGGCTAAGCCCTAACAGGGATTCCTGAGATCATGGAGCATCCCCAGGGAGGGGGTGAGATGCACCACCACAAGTGTTTAAGAATACTGCAATCACACCTAGCTGGATGATTCACTTCAGTCTTGTCCTCCACTGTAGTTAGGTGTTTCAGTTAAAATTATAAATGTATTTCCTGGGGAAAAAAAGATCATAGACACTTCTCAGACTTCTCCATTTTATCTAAGCTTTTAATATATCCAGCTATATAGGCTTATATTTATATTAGGCACAGAGAGATTCAGAGTCTAAATTACATACCCACAAAGAAAAGAGAAATATTGATTTTGAACCAACAGTGTCTTTTTTTTTCTCTCTCTCTGAAATTTCTTGTTTGTTTATTATGTGGCCGAATTTTTTTTTTTCTTGTATTGGTTGAACCTATGACAGATGTTAAAATTTTCTATTTATATACTTGCAATTATTGCTAAAAATCAGGAAAAAAGACCCAAGAGTGTAGTTCTTTCTAACAGCTAGGGCACCCAGTTCCAATATAAAAGATTCAGAATAAACTACCTGGTATAAATCAGGCAGAACAATAATTTTTTCACAGAGATTTAAGAGGACATTGACATAATAGACATATCCCTGTAGTGCCACCCTTTTCCAACTCTTCACCAAATCAGCTTTTTGGATTCCAAATTCCATTGCATTTGTTACATTTGAAAAAATCTGAATTTCTTTATTTGAAGGGGTACCTGCCCCTTCCCCAAGTCAAAGTAATTTCAGAATACAAGGTCTGAGCATGCATAAATGTGCTTAGACTTGATGTCTGTCAGTGACAGTTTGATTACTGACTTCCTCAACCCTTTAATGCAGAATAGATCTGGGATCAAAGGTATCTTGAAAGGTCCAAGACAAAGATGGTGCTGCTGAACTGAGTTTTTCACTGCCCACCCAAGAAGGATTAAGATTCTGATATAAGCATCAAGGAAGAACAGACTGTGTTGCATAAATAAGACTGTGGTATCATAAAGAAGATGATGATCAGAGAATACAGACATAAGACTGAGAAGGCATTAGAAGAAAACTTTATTTTTGTAGTAGTGGTGGAAAGGCAGTAAAAGACATAAAAGTGCATCTGAGTCCATGATTTTTTCATCGACTTGACCTGCATCCAGATCTACATAGGTGTAAAAATTTTAAAATTTTCTTTTGATTATGTCACATCTTATATTAAAAAACAAAAACAAAAACAAAAACAAAAACAAAAACGAGGAAGAATAGTTGGTCTACTTAAGCTGTTAAAAAGAAAGAACAAAATTTACTTTCAGTATTTCTTGGACTGAATATATTTATATAAAAGCGACATCAGTCTTTTGTTACTAATGGACTACGTGAAAGAAAATATAAATTATCTTTCTTTTCAAAACCTGATATATAGCAAACACTAATGTATGACATAATACTGGTTTTATATTTAGAGTATGTATATTTTTTATATATTATATTTAATTTCAATACATTGGACACAGAAAATCAGAAGATTATATACAGGAATATACTCTCTGTACTGTTATCTACACTATTTCCTTTGGGTTTTTTTCACCCAGTAGTGAAAATAGTTTTGCCCAGGGTTCCACTAATGACTACATTGTTTGCAGCAGTCTAAAAGAGCATACAGAGGATGATAACTGTAGACTGGTAGTTTCTGTAATATCTCATATTTGAAGGTTAGATGTACTCACAAATAAGAGAGAAGCAGACACAGAAAAGCGAATTGTTTTTTTATGTCTCTGTGGTGCAAATCCTTGACCTCAGAGGAAGAAATCAGTATTTCTCTTTGTTATACTTTTTAACAGAATGACTTCGTGAGAGGAAATAAAAAAATAAATTAAAAAAAGAGGCATAAAACTCTGGCATAAAAACATCTCAAAGGACTTTGAACTAAGAGAGCTAGAGAACGGGAAGACTCTGACTTTTGACCCTACAAGATTAAATTGGTTCTTTACTATGGTTTTTATTTCTTTCTATAGTGAGAACTTGAAAAATGCTTCATTTTACACTGAATTTTACACTGTTTTCCTACCATTTCTGACTTTGAAATTTTTTACAAATGTTTTCACATTCTTCAGTTTTGCTTTTACATTCCAAACGAGACTCTGTGGTAGAACATATTCTAATAATTACAGAGCACTAAATTGCCATATTATTATTTAGTAGTTTTATTCTACAGCAGATGCAGCACTCCAATACTGATATTTGCTGAATAATGTTTCTGTTCTCTCACACCATTTGTATTTGTCCAAGAATTAAAGCAGGAAATGAATGTACAAGATGAAATAGGTGGGGATTCAAATTCAAATTCATGAATGAGCCCAAATTCCCTTATCATTCACAGTGTCTCTACACTGCTTCTCGATTTGTGTTGTGTGGAATGAGCCAAAAGATTCTCCGATGCAGAAAAACTATTCTGCGTTCACGTTCAAATTCTGCTTGTTCAGACAGTATAGAAACAGCTTGCTGGAGACTATTGCATTTGTAAAATCAAGACCATACTCAGGCACAGGCACCAAAAGAAGATTTGGCACAGTCCAAAGCTGGAAAAGCAGTGGTCATTTTAGACCTAGTCTGGTTGGCTTGGAGTAAAGTCATAGATCAAAGGTGACACTGTTCTTTGAAGGCTGATTAAACCCTAAGTGTTGGTGTGCATAAAGACAAAGAGAAAGAGAATTGTAAGGTATCTGTGAGAGATGCAAGGGTTTTGCAGTTTCTAAAATCTATGTAGCTGAACAGCAAACTGTTCTAAGGATTTTTCCCAGATATTTTAACTTCTTTTTCTTCCTTTTCCTGGGCTAAGATTTTTGATAAAACTTACTCTTTGTTGCTTTGGGTCATTCCTGGTATATACGTAAAATATAAGTATTTTAATTTTCATAGTAATTTAACCCCACTAATTTCTACCTTCTTCTATTAAATCAAACAATATAAAGAAATAAGGATTGACTTTAGCAGTGTCAGCAAACCAGCAAATGGGAATTTCGGAAGGTTGTCTCCATAAGAGGTCTCAAATTTAAACACCATAGGATGATAATGGTTCAATCAACTACTTTCATATTCATGTAACTGTTTTAGAACAAATTATACTGTAGTATTGCTTAAAGAACAGCTAAGAAGTTATCCTGCTTTTTAACAGTGTGCTGCTGGTAATTTCTCTGTATCCTCCCATAGATAACTTGTTCCTTCACTTTTTTATGTGGAAGATGCAAAGAGAAAAAAAATCTCTGTGAAAGATACAAAAGGAGGTCTGATGGATATCTCCTTACACTCAATTTGGAAAGTTCTGGCTTTTAAAATCATATTATGAACCTTGCTTGAGAAGTTGTCTGTCTGTTTATTTGGTTATCTTCCTACACCAAATAAGATTTCTCTTCTCTTAAGATAGTGTAATGATGCTGGAAAATTGCTTTGATTACCTTTCTCAATCAACACTACCAATAATCACTTATTAATCAGAACCCTGGTCATGGCATTATTGCTTTCTTTGTGCTTGTTTGTTCCTTTTTTTTGCTTCTTTATTCCTTACATGGAACATGTGATTGGATAATATTTTAACAATTAGCTGTTGCAACTGGACTATTTTGATCTTTTCCCAGTCCAACTTTTTTTAAGGTTATGAATGTCCCTCCCCAATACACAGTTTCCTCTTTTGGACACATTCATTTTTAGTATCATTGAAGAAAATATATTAAAAAAAAAAAAAAAAAATCATTGTCTCATCAGTAAAAGCTTGGTGGGGAAGTCTCAATTTTAAAAAGCTTTTACTTTCAACATTACATTTCTTGAAGCAACACACTGTTCTGTTTTTAAGTGCCAGCCTATTACAGTTGCCTTTAAAACTGCACAATGATCTCACAAAGTTTATGATTTATGATAAAAATACACAATTATAATAATAATGAACATTTATCAAATTCAGGTATGGTATATGAGATTAGTTCTATTATCAACTTCTCACTGTGCAGAGATTTTGTAATTCATTATTGCTTTGCAGGATTTTTTCCAATATTTTTTATTTGAGTATTTGCACCATTTGCTACACTGTCTTCATTTTCATTTGTTTCAACATTGTTTTCTGTATTTCTTTAAAATTAAAATAGTATTATTCTTTACTTCCTTTATAAGACCCTGCTGAGGAACTACAGGATAGGTGATGTTAGATCAATTTCTTCAATAGTTCTTTTAAACATTAATAGTTTTTTGACTCTTGTGCACTTGAAATCAGAGGAAGACAAAGTCAGAAGAAATCCTATGGAAGACTACTTGCATAGACAGCTTTAATTCTGTATTACATTGACTGAGAAAAGACTCTTGAGAAGCATAACAACTTTGACTGAAACTCAGAGACACTAATTTCCTAATGCAATTATTTCAAGATGACAATATGCCTTTGAGTGGTTTATAACAGTTAAGTGTAAAAAGATTCTCTGGGCATTTTTGGTTATTTATTTTCTATTCACCAAAAGCTTAAGCAAGTTTTTTGTAAACACTGACGTCAGCAAAGCACTTAAACATTTGAATAATCCCAATGAATTGTTTGGTTGATAATCACATAGAAAAATAAAAGTATACATATATTTTTCTAGAACTTTAAGACAGCTGAATAGTTAAGGAAAATACTTCCTCTCCTCCCCTGTCTCCCCATTTTTCAGATTACTTTTTTTTTTACCTTTAATAATCATACAGATAATCAAATTGATGCATGGAATGGTGGACAGTGATGAGAGGGATTTGAAAAAGATAATGCAATATATGTCAGCTTTCAGGTCCAAGGATAAAAAGTTGAACATTATGACCTTAACTTCTGATCTTCATTTTTGAAAATTAATTTCTATAATACCAAAACCAACAAGTAACTGTTTTCTGCCACATTGTCTTCCACTTTTAAAGGCAATTTGAATCTGGAGTACTCCACAAAAATGAAGAAGAGTTATAAAATAAAAAATCTGTTTGCAACATAGAGACTTACAGTATGAGAAGTCTGAGACTTGATTTTTTACTGTAGTTATAATTTCAGTATTTTATTTATTTGTATTGAGAAAGTATGGGCTATATAACTTACTAGTTTTTACATCCAATAACTGTAGTTATGATTTTAGTATTTTATTTATTTGTACTGAGAAAGTGTGGACTATATAACTTATTAGTTTTTACATTCAATAACTCCTTTAGATTTCTAATTTATTTCCTTTTTGTTTGTTTTCTGCTTTACCACTGTGAGCAGTCAGCATGGCCATGTTGAAGACATTATCTATTAGACAGGAGGACTAGTCTCAAAATAATTTTATATGCATGGCTGACAACTTAAACGAAGATTCAAATGATGAATTTCCATAGACTCATATGAGTTAAGTCATCAACCATGTGATAAATAGCATGTTCTTTCCCTTCCCCTGGTCTTGGACAACAGTCTGGTCAACCCCCCTCTCTGAAGGCAGTATTCTCCCAGGCCTGCATGAATGTAAATGGACCAGCTGTTTTGCGTGTTTATATTTTATGTGGCCCATGGTAGGTTTTTTGTAGGACTTTCTGGGGACAAGGACATGGCCATCTAAGCAGGAGAGTGGTACAAATCAACAAATGTTTCCCCCCTTTTTGTTCCTAGACAGTCTTCCTTCACTACTGCCATGCTACCTTTCTAACAGGATTTTTTTGTATCCAAAATTCTGTTTAATAAGAAGTTATATCCTGAGATTGAAAAGACTGCAGTTATTGTGCTTGTTTAACTGATTGTCCTTTCCTACAGGAAAGCTGCATGCTGTATGCTGCTACTTGCAATCATTAGGCCATAATAGTAGGTTTTGCTCCCATTCCAAGTGGAACACCACTTTATTCTAATGTGTAAGTGAATCTTGGGAACACGTGCTTATTGGAGAATATTTTTCCTTTGTGTTTTGTTATTGTGGTTATTGAAAGGATAAGGATGCAGCCCTCAAGTTAAATTTGGCTTTTATGTTATGATTTAATTCTGAAGTGATTTTCATTGAATACTAATGTCTGTCATTTGTTCCTTTATTATCAGTCATTTCCATGGCACCTGACATTGCTGATATGCAAAGTAGTTTTTCATTGTTTTTCCAGTGATGATTTTTTTTCAGACTTTTAATTTCATGTATATTTTTATGTAGGTGTAAATTCCCACTTTTTTTGTCTTGGAAAAGGACAGTATTATTTTTACTGTGTTCTACATATCACTGATGATTCTGTTCATCAGCACTACAGTTAGTCCCTCTCCCCCTAATAACAGTGACATGGGGAAATGGTATTCTCTAAAGCCAGTATTTTTATTGAAAAGGAGAATGAGAGAAAAGTGAGATATTGTTTATGTCACTATTTACTTTAGTGGTTGATATTATTAATGGTCTCTGACTGCCAAAGCAAATCAAGAAATAGAAGTATTTTGGCCTTCTTACTTATATCCATGCAGATTAATATAGACTATTTATTCACACTATGTTTATGAATTTCTCAGTAGAATTTTTGTAAGGAAGATCTATTAAAAACATTTATTATAGTAACATCTCATAACGTCTCACCCTCACCTTCTAGAAAAAACTTTCACAGCTCAGCCACTTCTTTCAGTGCCAGGTAATGGATATCTAGATCCCTGGAAAATATATCCTATTCATTTTGTACAATATAGAAAGCTAAATGGCCCTTGGACTTTTCCTCTTTAGGGGAACAAGTCAGATGTGACAATAAATAACCATAACATACCGTACATTTAAATGTAAAAGTGCCCCTGTTGGTTGTTCTATGAAACAGAACTATGAAATAGATTGAAAAAGTCCCAGTATACATATTGAGGAAATCTGCCATGAAGTCTATTCTGTCAAAAGAAAAGTTCTGATTTTAAAAGCCAGTATAGTATATCATTATACAGTGGTTTGACTGCTGATCCTACTGCTAATGAGAGCCTCAAATTTTTCTTAGCCTAGCTGAGCCAGAAGCAATCTTCAGCCATATTTCTACGTATTAGGACAGAGACAGAGGTTATGAGAAAACAAAGCCTTTGATTAATCTTTAAAGCAGGGAAATTTCAAATATATTGGGAATTCTGTATTCCGTGGCCACTTATTTAACCTCTGCTTCCCAGAGAATGCAGCAGCTAGAGCCATCTGTCCATACAAATTTCTACATACATACACTAGTGACAGTGTGCTTACAGTCTACAAAGTGATTTTTGATCAAAACCAAGGAGGAAAAGGATGTGGGAAGCTTGTCTATTCTTTGTGCACTACAGAATCAAGCATTAAATACCTTTAATAATAAGAGTATTTAGCAATAAAGAACACATGGCGTGCAGTACAATTACTAGCTTCTCCATTTTTTTTCTTACGTCTTTTTCTTAGATCTATGTATGTCTAGTTTATGTTGTTACTTCTGGTTGTTTATTCTATTCAAATTTCAGTAAGTTTTCCTCAAGCATTACCTTTGTTTATAATTTATACACCATTTTGAATCATTCACAGCACAGACATTTTAACTCACTGAAATACAAGTCAATTTGTGAATGCAAAGACCCAAAATGGTTTTGGCTCCCTTCATAATATTTGGTATACATTGATTTGGTGGGATATTTTAAAATTTCTTTCTCAGCTCTTAAACTTCAGCAACATGTGCTGTATCTGAAAGGCTCCACAACTAGGGACACTGTAGGATAAATGGTAATTAATGGGAAGAAAGTAAGAAAACTTACTTACAACTGTATACACAAGTATATTTGAAATAGCAAATAATTACAGTGAGAAGTTGATGTGAAAGGTAGTGAGTTTGTAACCTACATCTCCTTGTACCTATTTCTAAGTAGTTATCAGCTGGTAAACTAATTACTTCCCAAGAGACTTTTGCCTGCATTGGTACTTTTTGCCTGACCACAGAGACTTGGCATGGATGGCATGGACATGTGATACAAAGTTCACAGGACAGACCCAATTTTTTGTATAAATTTTTGCTATGTAAAGGCATGCATTTCTTAATTTATTCTGTTCAGTATACAAGGACTAAACAGAAGACTAAATAACTTCAGGGGTTTTTTCCTTTCTCTGAAACCCTTTGTCAAGTCTTTCTGTTGCACTTGCCTTTTTAGCCATGGTTTGTAGTCCTTCAGTGTCTTCTCATAACCTTTTCCTTCACAGGCTAATTCCAGGCTAGATTACTACACAAGCCTCCACCTGAAAGTCTCATTCCATCTTAGGTTGCAACAAACATAGTGGCACACTTCTCTGAGAATGCATACTCTGTTTGCTAATACTATGAAAAGGTAACAAACCAGACAGCATTTGGACACCTTTGTCGCAGCCATATGATTTTCTTCTTGGCTACAGCGGACATGTCTATAGCACAAACTCTGTGCAATTCATCTGTTTACAGTCAGGTTGGCAGGTACCTGGTTTGTGTGTCCCTGAAGGCAAAATGCCAGATGCTTAGGTGATCTACAGATTGTAAGACTTTTTTTACTCTTCCCCTTGTTCAGCTGACCTTTTCCTTCATGTCTGCTTTCCACTAACTAGTACATGGGTAGACTCAGTGATTCACCTAAGGATAGATTCCAGGTAACTTAGCTCCATTCAGCCTCCCTCTGCTTATGTCAGCCTAAACCTGCCTTCATCAGCAGATAGTTCCAGTTCCATAGTTTATATTAAGTATCCAGTCAATACATTTTTGATGTGTAACATAAAGTATATTTCTGTGTACTTTCTGCTATGGATATTGCATAAGCTCTATGAAGTCCTGGGCTGGATTTGCATTTGTTCATGTTTTTAAGTATTATAAATCAACATCTGTTTTCTGTAGGTCCAACTTCTAGGTCAGTATTGCCAATAA
This sequence comes from Falco punctatus, assembly GCF_963210335.1. NCBI lineage: Eukaryota > Metazoa > Chordata > Aves > Falconiformes > Falconidae > Falco > Falco punctatus. The sequence goes on along the minus strand of NC_137582.1, from coordinate 65,240,108 downwards.
TATAGTAGACACAGTTAATCTCTGAGGCAGTCATGTTGTTTGCAATTGTTGCAGTGTGATACCATGGTAATTGTCATCACATCAAGCACTCATACTCTCAAGAGCAGTGGAGGTGTGGGGCTGGATGCTGGAGGTGATTTGGAAGGATGCTTTCAATGAGGTTGTTAATGTTGGAATTTATTTCTCTGTAACCCCTTTTAAACTTGACGTTGACAAGATTTTCAAAAGTTTCTTTTTGGTTTTGTGTTTTTTTCTGGTTTTGTTTTGATTTTTTTTTAGCAGAATTTGTTTGTGAGGTTACAGAACAGTTCAGACTGAAAGAGTAACAACTTTGGACTTCACTACGGTCTGAGAGGATTTTTATATATCAATGTAACAAAATTTCAGATTTTTTTTAGTGTGAACTGGATATATTTTAAAAAATAAAACTAGGTGCACTTTAACAATGCTCAGAAGAGACATGTGGAACAGGTCAGTTGAAATACAAAACACTTTCCCTGGAATATTAATGTACAGATTTTGGCTAACATGATAAACACCTGCCTACTGCCATGACTTTAAAATACCCGATATATTTTAACTTAAACTGACAGTACCAAGTTAAGGGGTTTTGTTCTGAATCCTATTATTTTTGCTGCTCCAAGACAGGGAAAAGATGGAAAGAAAAAACAAGTAAATCATTTCCTAAATGCGTCCATATTCTGCAAGCTTCATCTATCAAAACTGAACTGAAAAACCACAACTATGTGTGAATTCTTCTCTCAAGAGAGTATTGAATGAAAAAAATTATAACATTTCATGTTTTCAGCAATGTTGATGAAATACAGCTTTGACTCAAAGTGTTTTTGTTGGGTTTTTTGTTGCTGTTTTCTTGCTCAATCCCTTCTACAAAGGGTATTACTGGAAACACATTTTATTTTAAATGACTGTTTTAAGTTGTTGAAAATAGTTAAAATAAAACAAAAGTTTTGAAAATCTGTGATGTTTGTTGGAAACTATTAACAAATTGTGAGTCCTGTTATGGATTTTAAAATGCTTCAAGAATAGACTAATACATGGCAGGCATCAACATAATTCCAGCCAGTCCTGACTAGAATACTCCTATCCATGTGTCACAGAATACTGCAGAGGCAACAAAAACAATCTTAAAAAGAAAAATCTAGTTTTAGCTAAAGATAAAATAACTTTTTCATATTAAAAAAAAACCATAAAATCCAGTGAGCTGAACACCTTAAATGCCACTGGCACAATGCATTCAAATACTTCATGTGGTAGTCTAAAATCTGTCTTCAAAAAGTGTGGTTGTTGCATGTGTAATAAAAGTGAGATATTTCAATGAAGAGATTATCTTTGAACTGACAGAAATATCCTCCAGACCTAAAACCATAAAATAAGCTATAGGAAATCCTAAAGAATAAAGGAAACTAAAATAGTTAGCACTCATCTCATTCCAAACTCTCCATGATTCAGTTTGGGAGAGAATTGCAGCACAGAATCTGCTTCAGCGCTTTAACTGATTTGAGTGTGCCTAACTCCTTAGCTATTGCCTTTTTCTCTCTTGTAACTCCCATTTAAGCTTTCTTTGAAATGAAAAAAAGCCAGAGAAATAATAGGGAAGTGGCAAAGAGAGACATGGGAGCTGTTACTCACTGACTACAGATCTGAGTTTGTCTGGCAGGAAAAGCAAACCTCAATGGAAATTACAAGGTAATCATCTATCCTTGCTAACCTGAAGCAGTTGAGTTATTCCATTAATCTGAGACTTTAAATTTAACCTTAGAACATGAGATTTGACCACAGGTTGTTATTTCTTTTAAAATGTTAATTGTTTAGTATGTATATACCTTGCTATTTTGTGTTGACAATAATCTGAGCTGTAGTGATGGTAATCCGAACACTACTCTTGAACTTTTTACTAAATATAACCTTTCTTTTTAATTATTTATAGGCATATATTCTGAAATTATATGATCTAAACCTATGCTGACTCTCCTAGGAATCCATTACTGATGTTTCCAAGCAAGCATACAGCATCTAGAAAAAAAGGGAAATAGCAGAGAGCAAATCTCTGTCTTCCCATATACCTCCATATACATAGGTAGCTGATTCTGTCTTACACAGGTTAAAAATGTGTTACAGAAATATATGGACTTCACATACTTTGGTAACTGTCAATTACAACTGTTTGAATTCAACTGCAAGCTCAGGAATTTACAGGCTATTGCTGGAGTAAGGAAAGCTATACTAAGAAAAGAATTACTCTCTGTGGTCCCTGTTTATTATGTTCTTTTCCTAAGCATCAGCTCCTACTAGCAGCTACTGGAGACGCTGCCGTGGTACAGATGGGGCTCTGTCTGGCCTATTTGCCAAGTACCACAGTCAATACAAAGCTTTCTTCTGCTCTAAACACACTGTTAACAGTGTGCCATCTTTCTGTGACTGAAAAATTACCTATGTCTTTTAAGAGGGTAAAAAAACCACAACAGGAGAATATAGAATAAAATTGTCAAAAGCTAACTAATAAACCTACTGTGTTGCAAAAAGTTCTGGTACTTTATATAATGTTTCTGATACTTTATACTCCCCAAGGGAAGAAAATAGAATTAGTCTAGGCAAAGGCAGCATTAATTAAATAAGGACTCAGTAAAACCAGCAATTAGCTACAAGTATTATCTTGGACTTGTTAAATAATAAATATAACATTATATTTATAATTAAAAATGGTGGTAAGTTATTTGTAGTGAAATATATATTCACTTGTGATGTTTTTATTTGTTTAGTGTATCAATGCACATATCAAGGTCCCAGTCTCTCTCTGAAACTTTTTAGAATAACACACTTCCAGTGGCACATATCAAAATAAAAATGTTTCCAAAAAATGTTTAACTTTCCCTGAGCTTCCTGGCAGCTGTGGTGCTCCTGTGCTTAGGGCAGTTCCATGATGTGAAACTCACTACAGCTGATGTAGGATGGCTGACTCTGAAAAAACAGGTATCCTAAATGTCAAGTGGCTACAGGGAAATGGTAGTTTAGAGATCAGTCTTCCCTCATCAGAAAGTTTCCCCCAAAGACTGGGAGGAAAAAACATAGTTACTGTTAGAAAGGAATAGGGAAAATAAGAATTAGGAATGAAACCTCTAATTTTCTTGATTGATTTACCATTTTGGCTTTAATGTGGGGGGAAAAAAATCACACAAAACAACCCCTTCTTAATATTAACTATTTTTTAACATTCAACTCATCCCAAATCCGTGGAGACAGGTATAAAATCACTGTGAAAATTAACCTGAAGAGCAACCTTGGATCATCTGGATTAGCCAGTCTGTTTACTAAGATTCCAGAAGATATTTCTTTTTCCTTTCACTGTTACTCTAATGGCTTGAAGGGTGTAAATATCTTTAGTGTCCCCTTCTGAAAAATGTAGAGAAGAGTTACACCACCTTGAGATAAACTGACAGTTCATCCAGAAGAGCTCACTGATGATACAGGATACTAACTGGAGGCACCAGTCCTAGTCAGCACTTATATTATGCAAAATTGGAGAGCACTTCTCTTTAAAAGGACTTTAAAAGTCTTTCTTAGGTAGGGTTAGTATAATAATTATGTTGATGTTTGTAAAAATACAGACACCAAAACAATTTCCCTAGACAACCTAACTGTAGGTGCAGCTTGCATCAGTGAGGTGCAGGAGCTCTAGACATAGGCAGTGATGAAGGTCTGTTTTTCTTTTATTATAAGTTTTCTTATGTGTAAAAAATGCTGCCATTTGTAACTTCCTGTAAAGTTCTGAAAACTTTATGTGAATTCTGATGGCAATGGTATCTTTATTTTATATATGCATAGAAAGACAATGTTTAGGAAAGAGCCTGATATATATTTAAATAGCTGCAAGAATAGTTTTCTATATGTATGTTTTATTTATGTAATGTTTTATTAAATGTATTATGTTTATGAAGTATTTTAGATTTTAATTTGACACAAATGGAAGTTTTAGGCGATCAATCTGTTTGACATAATTTATCTAATTAAAATATTTATTTTCATAAGAATATTTTAACTGCATTAATTAATTGTCCAGGGCATACTTCTTCCTGGCTGCACAAATCATTCAGTCAGTTTTACCTCACTATTTTAGAATCATACTATTATTGCTATATATTATTTTAATTTCATATTCATTAACTGAGCTAAAATAATTACCTCAAATGACATAGACATTCTGAATTCAGAAAAAAAACACGTATTTCTTTTCCATTTTGAATAACAAGCAGGTCTGCTGTACTTGTTTCAGGTAATAGGGCAGGTCTTACATATTTTTCTCTGTATCAGCACTTCCACAATTTAATTTGCTTATGTCAAATTAAATTCCATACACAAATTTCCCTGCTTCTGTTTATGAAAAAATAAAATGTCTTAATGTCAATAGTAGCTTTCTAAAATGTAGGAAAACTGGCAGCACAGCTGAAGAAAACAAATTGGTTTGAGTAGAAGCCCAGTTAAGCCTGAAATCCTACCTCAAAGGCAGTTGCATGGGCAGTCTGTCTCAACATTGGAAGCCCTAGTAGCTGTTGAATGAAACTGAATTTTTTTTGTTGCTGAAAGCCATGATCCTACATCAGTCTTTCCAAAATGAAACAGTATAAGACTTTGGTTTTATATAAAAAAAAAAAAAAAACAACTTGGTTATTTGTTTTGCTTTAGAGTATTTTTCTACTTAGAACTCACATACAAAGTTTCTGAAAGTAGTTGAATGAGAACTAGTTTTATAGCCATATGTTATTGTTGTTTAACGTTCTGTTACAATCAGGAAATGGAAAATCAGTTTCCAGATGACTCTATGTCCCAAGCACTTTGGAACCAGAGAACCGCAATTTGAGCAGTTAATGTTCTCTACCCATGACAACAATTTTCCTCTTGAGAATAATTTCCAGTTGAGTAAGTATAAAGCTTACCCATTTTTCTGGCTTGAGTAAATGTTTACCTTCCCATTTTTATCCCAAAATAAAAATTTCCACAAAATTGAATCAGAGCTTCTTGATGACGCCTTTGACCTTTACTAGTCATCATATCCTTAAACTGTGGCTAAGCAAATGTAGCTGGGAAGTAAGCTTGATTAAACTTTTTCAGTATGTTCTCCCACCTCCTTATTTAACATCTGTTGTAGCATCTTACTATCTGTGTCTTACTGGTAAGTGGCCCCTGTTATTCCTAATAGATTTTAAACATAACTACCATGAAAAGAATCACAATTATTATTATGTTCACTTTTTTTTTTTTGTACTTCAAATATGTGTATGACATTTCAAATGTATATGTAAATATATAGTAACATGTACCACTATGATTTTAGTTGTACGTTTTAGCTAAAGAATTAATTTTCATTTCAAGGCAAACGACACACAACTTAGTGTCATACTTTCTGTGGACTTTTTTCTTGTACTTTCTTGGCTCTAATACTACTCAGATTTCATTGAATCCTATTCAAGTATTCACTGAATCAGACTCATTTTGTAATGTTAGAGCTGGATAACCAAGTCTTTTAAAGAAGACATCCTGTTATGAAAGAGACTCTTTCCAAAGGGAAAGGCATACAACATTTCTTGAAGCAGACTAAACATATATAACACAGATGATTTTTAAGAAATTTAGATCATCAATAACAGACATTTTCAAATTTAGTTTCTGGAAAGCATATCCTTTCATTATTCAAAGAAGAAAATTAATTTTTGCAAATTATCATTTTCAAAAGAATCTGAGCCACATTTGTTCCTAGGAAAGTAAATATTACTGCCATTTATTTCAGTAAATTAAAATGGCCATCAGTTTTATTTGTATATGACAGGTCAGACATCAAGTATTGCGTTGTATTGAGCTATTAATATTCTAATTAATTAGCCTTACAATTTTTTATTTTTTTTGTGCAATAAGACTCAGGATTTTCAGAATGAGCTTTTGGTTGTAGTCAGGATTCTTGTGGTGGCCCTGACTGTGCTGGCTCTTAGTGAATATAGTAAAGTGGTTTAGGTATTCATTTTAAAATCTGCTATTAGCTATTTCTGCTCAGGGTATACTGTTTTTTTATATAGTAGATGCCAGAGGAAATACCATTTTATTTTTTATCCACATCTTTGTTCAAACCTATAAAAGGAATCCCTTTTCCTGACTGCCTTTTAATATGCTGTCATATGGATTTTCTAAAACAAAAATTTCAGAAACTGTTTTTCCAGGCATTTTAGTAAGTCATCCCTCAATGTAAGTATTAGTTTGGAGAGTTGTTTTGTTCTGCATGTAACTGTGATTTTTATGAAATGCTCCTTTTTTTATTAACAAGAACTGAATTTTTCTGGTTTCACCCAACATTTCTTGATATTATTATTTTATAAGAATTTTAAACAAAAAATTATGTCCTTTCCCACTAAAATTTATTATTTGACTAAAAACCTGAGAAACATTTTTCAATCAAAAATTCAACAGACCTGTGTGAGTCATCTGTTTATTTCAGTCCTAAGCATTTTTTTTCATACATATATTTGTCATAGTGAAACAGGGCTTCTGCTTGTTATCATAACATTAAAAAAAAAAGGTCAAGTTTTAGAGGTTTTAGAAATAATAAAGAAACAATAGCTTGTGATGAGCAAATCAAACCTCAAGACTTTGTTTGAATATAATTAAAAATCAGGCATTAATAAAACTGAAAATCAAGCAAGGTTTAAATATACAGCATTATGTAGGTAGCCTATGATATTTGGCAGGGTTTATGGATTTCACAAATAAATGCAAATAGAGAGAGAATTGCACCTCATTTTAGACCATATTACCCAAATTTTAGCTTTGAAAGAGAAGTTGGTATAATATATTTTTGCATTTTCATTGCCTGTTCTCTCCTCCACGCTCCAGCTCTCCACTTTTGCAGTTGTAGGTTGGTGAGGACACTTTGAAAGTGATGTAATTTCTGAGGTTTAAAAAAATATTTTTAACTTTTCCTGTTTGCTTGATGCAATGTACAGAAAGAGTGACAAAAAATCTGAGGTGACAGCAAATTCTGGTACAAGACAGATTAATTTCTGAGGTCAGGCAGATATGGGATCTTGTTTTGCCAGCATTAAGCTGAAGCCCAAAATCAGAGAAATATGGTATCAGGCCACCCACATGGAACCATGCAGAGATTTGTTTGACTACTTTCGCTGCTTAATTTCCAAGTTCACAAAGTAAATTGCAACCTAGCTAACTACTACATCCCAAATTATTCTTAATCCATGCAGCTCATTTTCATTAGTGGACTTTAACATGGCCTCACCTCAAAACCCAGATCCTAGAGCAGTAACCAGCCAATCACAAAAGACCAGGTGACTAGAAGAGGGGAGTAACTTCCAGGGCAAATGACCCGGGATGCTGCTGGAAGAGGGTTATATCATAGGCTACCAAATATCACAGGCTACCTACATAATGCTGTATATTTAAACCTTGCTTGATTTTCAGTTTTATTAATGCCTGATTTTTAGTTATATTCAAACAAAGTCTTGAGGTTTGATTTGCTCATCACAAGCTATTGTTTCTTTATTATTTCTAAAACCTCTAAAACTTGACCTTTTTTTTTTAATGTAATGATAACAAGCAGAAGCCCTGTTTCACTATGAACCTTCCTTTCCTTCTGTTCTACCAGAACCCAGAGGTGGAGAACCCAGAACCAGAGACAGAGGTCTCTTCTCCATCTCCTGAACATGTCTCAAGCTAATACCTAGGTGTTCCAGGGGCTGGGGAGATCACTGACAGGGATTCAAGAACACAGACCTCTAAGTATTACACTACCTTTTATTAAAAAAAAAAAAAATATTCAAATGATCTGTGCAATTTTCCCTCCTGTATACTTCATTTCATCCTTTCTTATTGTAGTTTTCAGTTAGAAGTCACATTCTCTATTGGTTTTCCAGTGCTGGTGCACATTAATTTCTGTACATCTGGACAGAGGGATTGTTAGCGGGACAACCCTAATTTCGCAGTTTAGGAGTCCAAAGGGTTAACACTTTCCAGCCATCTGCACATTTCTTGTGAAGTTTTACATTTTCTTCAAGTTTGTGAAAACATGTCACCTCCTAAGTGCTGCATGTGTGCACACGTGTGTGCACGTCTGTGCATGTGTGTCTAGAACTGATATATAAGCAGAACCTGCTTGTCTAAACTGTGAGTTCTTGCTTCTGCAAATGTGGTAAAATGTGAATGTAAGAGCTACTATTGATTCCAGTCCTAGGCCATATTGTCAGAGAAAGGCAATATGAGAATGAGAAAATTATGTCAATACCCACTCAATGGACAGTAGGTCATGGTGGTCCAGCGCTGCCCATGAGGCTGAAGGTGTGCCTGCTGGACCTTGCTCATGACTCATCATGACAAAGGAACATTTAGTGTTTTGCTTGTTAGCCTTGAGCTGCGTACTGTTAAAAAATAATCCATTTTAAGCACAACTAATTCACTTAAAAAAGTATAATGGCACAGAAACAAATGTCTGTTAAATTGTGGCTATAATAATCATTAGTTGAAGTAAAATATTTCTAAATATCCTCATGATTAGAACAAGTACAAATGGATGGGACTGAGGAAAGATATGAAATAACAGGAAAGAGAAAAATTCTCTTTTTCACTTATTTAATCAAAGCTTAGCAAAGTAATGCCAAGGCTTAGCCAGTGTTTGAACTTCTCATGGGAATCTAAACATTTTGCAGAAAAAGTTTGTGGTCCCAGGCTAAATTAATGATATAATTAGCCACAAGTCAACCTACTGTGAAATGCCACTGCAGGAAAAAAAAAAAATTAAGATTCTGAGGGTGAAGTATTTTTGAAAGAGTACATTAATACTTATTTATTTTCTTGAAATTTTCTTTTCTGTTGTTGTTGTTTTGTTGTTTTTTGTTTTAAAAATGTAGATTTAACATGCTAGTAGTACTGCTACTTCTATATATTACCAGCACTGAGGAAAGATTTATTTTCTATCAATAAACTCATCTTCTGCTTATGATTCCTGTATTTGGTTTTGGACAGTACTTCCAGAAAGTGTGATGGTCTTCTCCATAAAAAGTTGTACAAGACAATTATGTAGGGCTTTACATTAGTTAGCAAAACACTTGTCCTTACAGTTTATACTTACAGAATGGAGTGCAAAGTGCCTTATATTTTTTACTAAAAATGTTAAGTGAGATTTTCCAATTCACTTGGAAGGAAACACTGACCTTTTCACCACTGGACATATTCCATAAACGAATTTTTTAGTTCCTCAAGCTTTGTTCTCAGTATGATCAAAATACAAAATGATTATGTTTTTTCCAGGTTTACTGGCATGCCTTCTTGTGTTGCCTGAGATAACTATCAACTGGTATTTCTACTTGGATTTTCACAAAAAATGTTTTGTTTTCATTTTTTTCTTAGTTAATAAAGACAATGCAAAGGCAAACTGTTCCTACTTGGAGAATAATTTGTGGGAGAATAATACTTAGGGAATGTTAAGCAAAACTTTTTTTCTTACTATGTCTAGATTTACATTAATAAAGGGTATGTTATTACCTCACTGCTGAATAATTCTTAATGAGAGGAAAAGAATATTATATGTAAGCTTAGTTTTCTTGACCTAAATGACTTTTTTACAGAGCAGTTTGAGATTTTATCTATGCAAAATAAGGAGGCTTTAGGGGTCTATTTTCTGGAACAGGAAGTTTTATCATGCAGGTTCTTTGAAAACTACCTCCTAGTCAACTGTAATCTGGGAACAGGAAGAAGAAGAATAAAAGCGCATAGGGACTGTGATAACTTATTTTTAGACTCATAATCATATCCCATAAGAATATTCTTGTTTGTTACTTTTTAGTTTTATACCAAATGCATATAGTGCAAATATTATTAATATTTCAGTTCAGGTACAAGTCATGAACAATATAAATCACCATAGGTATATTGCTATGCTGAAATTCAGATTGTTTTAACAGCAGAGAAGGATATCCTTATTCCTGATGGGTTTTTCCTGGTAGTTATTTTCCTCCTCTTTATTAATATTTTCTTTCCAGTGTGCTCTGCTAAAATGTTCTCAAGGTTTTGTTACAGATTGCTTTTCCCAACTCATAAAAATAATTCACATTTTCTTTTGCTGGAGTCCAATAATAACAATATAGAAATATTTGGATTTAAACTCTGTTACAAAATAACCTGCAAGTATGAAACAAGAGCTGAGCATCTTTGCTCCTTTGTTCAGTGACTGACATATTCAACATCAGGTTGAGCGTGAATGAAAATATTTAAATTTTGTCTTTTCCCTTAAAAACACAAACAGAAAATTGTGATCTTGAAAAAAACACAGTTTCCAGTAGGAAAAGAACATTCTGTAAGAAAACTCCCAAATTTTCTTGAATCTATATCTTAGGTTGTGGTTTTAATATTGAATCCCTCTTTCTTGTTTGTTCTTTTTATACTTTTTAAGGATCTTTGATCATTTAGCCTTCAGTATAATATTTGTTATAAGATGTACTGCAAATAGTCACAAACTACAAAAATGAACTTAGATTGTGTTATTTCTTGCATAAAACTTACTACTCTGTACCTGCAGATTTTCAAGCCTATTTAGTCTCTACCACTGTCCACTGAATCTTCTCATTCCACCTTATTCCTTCTTGTAAATACACCTCATTTCTTCACCATAAAGCTACAGTTTAAACAAATCTATGCAAACCCACAAAGCCTCCAAAACTCTATCCTGAATTTCTAAATAGAACAGTTTTTCTTATCTACTTTAATTTCCGTATATTCTTTGCTTGAAAGAACTCTGGCCAGCACATCGTGCTGAAGTTGGCTCTGATTTTCAGTATTTCTTTCTGTTTCTTTCAAATTATACTTACATACTATAAGAAGAAAAAGATCCAAAAGATGAAAAGATGAAATATTACACAGTTATAAGGTTCCCCAAAAATGTTAGATCAATGCTGACATACAATGATTTCCTGTTCTAATGATCTATTGTAACTTCCTAAAATATGCTTAACACTTCATGAATCTTAACCAATTATTCTTTTCACTTCATCTGGATTTCATTGTCACTTTCTAGTGGTAACTGGGGCTTTCTGGCAGCACAAATAATTGAATAAACTTTAATTAGAATCCTCCAGGTAGGAATGGTTCTTTAATGATGCCTCAGGAACAGTGTCTTTAAACCTACAAAGCACTGCTAAAGATCTAATGAAGCTTTTGAGTTTGGTGGAAAAAGGAGGGGAAGAAAAGGTGAATACCATATATATTTTACATATATAAATATATTAATATGTATGTATAAATATGAATGGTCTTTAATCACTGAAAATATGTTACTGCTCAAACTTACAATTCTCTCCAAAGAAGCATCTTTCAAACTTACTTTGTGTGTAGCTTACATAGAGAAAATCAGGAAGGGGAAACAAACAAAAACTTCTATTGTCCATACCAGATTCCCTAGAGAACCTCCATCTCATAATTGAAACATAGCTGGTAGGACCCATCTGGCAGATAGGAGGATTGGCTGGTTCTTTTGAACTATGCTCAATATGCTAGTAGGAGTATTGTTTTTCAAGTTTTCTTTTTCCTTTTTCTCCCCCCCCCCCCCACTATCTAGTTTTCTCATTTTTTAATCTTACTAGCAGAGCCAAATGAAATGTTCTTTAATATTAGTATTTCACTAGGAAGGATCAAAAGCCTAAGCAGCAACAAAAAAAGACTTTTTTTTGATGAATTATATATATTTCAGCAAAGAATGTGAAGCTGAAATAGATTACTTACTGAACAGTACTAATCTGTGACAGACTGTCCTCTTCAATAATACTCAAGCAACAAGTTAAAAATAAAAGATGGTATACAAAGTGCAGTGCAAAGTTTTACTCTCCTAATCTCCCATCTAAATGCCAATACACATAATTAACATGCTCTGAACAAATGCCAGTTGGCTGTATTTTGCAAACAGGTTTTAAAATACTGAAAGTACCGGGCCTAAGGCATTAGCAGCATATTTTTAAAGCATCATATACAGCTAGAATAAGTTAGGTGTGTTTTTTTCCAGTTGGTTATTTTGAGCATATATTTAGCATTTTAAGAATAGAAACATATTTTCCTAATAAATAGATTGACCTAGCATTTTTCCCCCTAAAAATTATCATCCTTCATTTAAAGAGTAAATCTGAGTGAAACATCTCTTGAAAACTATTACTCTTCTGTTTGACCTAATGTATTTCTGCCTGGCATTTTTCTGTTGGTTTGTTTAGGGTTTGGTTTTTTGTTGGGTTTTTTTGGGGGGTGTGGGGGGGGGGTGTGTGCACACGTATGTGTGGTGTGTATGGTTTTTTGATTGTTTACCTCAACTTGGATCAGTGGAAAAAGTAAATAATGTAACGTCCAGAGGAAGTGTCCATTAAATAAGAAAGGGGTGCACATGCCTTTTTTGAAGAGGCTCCTCCATCTGGAGAGAGCAGAAGGAAAAAAATATTGTATTGCTAGAAAATACAAGTATTCACATATAATTCTGAGATTTTTTTTTTTCCCTAAATCCATAAATAGAATGGAGAGAAGAAAATTGTTTACTTCCTTTTTTTTTAGTCACACACAGCATGAGGTTTATCCTGGAAGTGGGAAGAGGGAATACATATGCAAAAAAGAAAAGGGAAAAAATTCTTAGGCATTACATATGATCATTTTCCACACTAATTTTTTCTCCTTTAGATTTTAGTCCACATTTCATGTTTTGGCAGATACAATAATAAGGTAGATTTAAACCACCAAATGGGATATTATAGTTGACTTCTTAGTGAAACATTGTTAATATAGCAATAACCTTACAGCAATATGTATACATGTGCTGACAGAGATAAAATTGCTGGCAATCTTAGCAAGCAAGCTAAGGTCTGAATACACCACAGCAACTGATCTATAAAGTGAATGGGGCTTATTTTCCTAAAGAAAAGAAGCTGAATGGTGAATCTCACCAGCTCAACTTAAATAACTTAAGTTTCTGTAGATGTGAACTTGTCTTTAGAGACCAAAAGGAAAATCAACAACAAAAATTGTATGAGCATTTGAGAATAAATCAGGAAAAAAAAATATTTCATTGAAAAAAATAATTTTTCTAATAATCTAACCTTGGGAAGGGTCCTAAGCGAACCAGATGCTGAAATATAGTCACAGGAAAAATAATTTGCAGGAAGTTGAGCTGAGTTTGGTCATCAGTACCCAACACATTTACTTGGGAATAAAGCTACTCACGTTCAGTGTTCAGTGTTCTCAACTTCAGTACATTAGTCAGGAGGTTTTTTTATTTATTTATTTATGTAATTTCTGTATGAATAAATAAAGCAGTGTTTGTCAGCAATTTGTCCTTCAAAATGTTTTTAAGCAAACACAAGGTGACTTTAATCACAGGTATCTCCTGATTAAATGTGATAATTCACTCTTACAAACTTTTCTTCTGCCCATATTTGATAGAGAACAGATATAACATCTTCTGTTTTATTTCTAATATGTAATTTCTGTTGTCCTTCAGGTCTGGCAAAAAAGAGGACAAAATGGTTGCAATTAAATGATGACAAAATGTTGTCATTAAAGTGTGCCTTCTTTCACATGATGAAAGGAACAGAATGAAGGCTGACTGAAATACTGAGTTTGTTCATTATCTCATGATTCATTTCTATCTGGATCCTACAAAAAGCCTAAAAATCAAAGCAAACAAAAAGCAACTGATTGGTGCCATTTAATTTAATGAAAAGAAAATATTTTTGTAGGATATAATCCTGTAAAGGGATTTCCCCACGACTTTTAAAAATAGGAACTCATCAAGGAATAGCAAGCATCACCCCAGAGAGAGATTCCTAGTCTTCAGGGCTCTGTGGTATGAAGCAACTCGTGTCCTCACTCCTCAGCTGACAACCATAGGTGCTTGGGGCAGACAGCTATGACCTCATTGCATAGCTTGTGGCCTGGACTTATATGTGGTGCTTTTGCTTTTATAAGAGATGGTTTAGGTGTTTGTTTTTTGTGTCTGGTTCACAATGTCTGAAATATTGTGTGGTGTTACCAAAGGTAATATTTTAAATCCATGAAGCTTAGGATATTAGGTGGCTACCCTGACATATGGCGTGAAGGTGCATGACCTGAAAGGTACAGCATCTGCTAGGCTTCTGAAGGATGACTTCATACGTAGGCTGTCATGCCTCATGGGGTCTTGTTTAAAATACCTGTCAGGATTTCTCCATAATGAAAACTCTTCCCAGAACCACTCCTAGTGGAACTCTAAAAAGAGAACCTATGCACAGACTCACCCACCTGAGGTGTAAATGGCCTGGGCACCAGGACCTAGAAATGAAATAGTAAGCTAATGTATTTTTTAACTTTAGAAGCACACATGAACAAGTAGCTGGGATAATTGTGGCTGTGTATCTGGGCTTTATAAGAGTTAATATGATTCTAGTCATTAGCAGTTCTCCAGAGTCTGGAGCCTGCTGAAACTATTCTGAAACTGATAAAGATGGAAGGTTCTGTAGCGTTTCCCAACTGCTCATTTATTGATATCTTGCTAAAAGCAGATGATGACTCAAATAAAGCATATTAAATCAATGTGTATTTCCTACACAGGTACTATAGAGAAAGGCTTAAACAGAAAGATAAGAAAAAATGGAGCTAGTCAATTATTTTTAAAATTCTAATTAGCATGATCATTATTCTATGCTGAGTAGGAGAAGAAAAGGTTTAAATGGAATTTCTACAGATACACAAGAAAATATACTGGAAATTAGATTAAAATATTAACACTTTCTAAAGTTAAAAATAAATTTAGGCATTGCTCTGTGTCAAGATAAAAGAACTCAAAACCGAAAGTATATAGGCTAGACTGAAGGTCCCATTTCTCTTGATTCCAGATTTTCAGTACTTTAACCCTTGAATCTCTCCTACCCCTGAGTCTTTTGGAAACAAGGTTCATATTTTAGCACACAAATATCTGAAGTAACAAAAGCCCTGAATATTGAGAATTGCCTCACTCTTGGAAGTGATGAGTAACTCAATCTTTAATCCCATGTCTCAGTGCTCCCATGATCTAGAACTTTTGACTTATGCATTGCTTGATCTGTTAGTCATACACACACAAAGCACTGAGGAGATGGTGTTTTCACAATCTAAGACATTTAATATTTTGATAGACTTCAAGAAATTTGAGGATGGCTGGAAAATTTCAAGCATTTAGACTCCTGAAACATAAAATCAGGGTTGTCCCAGTAATAACCACTGTGTCCAGATACACAGAAACAAATGTGCACCAGCATTGGAGAACCAGTGGAGAATGTGACTTCTAATTCAAAACTACAATAAAAAGAAAATAAAAAGAAAAAAAAAAGTGTACAGGAGGGAAAATTGCACAGTTTGTGTTTCTTTTTATACAGATTGCATGGTAACTTTCCATAGCTCAGCACAGTAAGACTGTAATAATGACATTTGGGAGCTGCTGTTAAGCATTTTTCCTGAGGATATATCAACTTGCAGTCAAGTTGGTTGATTGAAAGCACTTTGTGTAACCACTCAGCAGGGATTTGGGCAGGCTACCCTGGCTCCAAAGGGATATCCACACTCTTGGGTTTGGTATGGGGTCTGAGGTAAGTGTTTCCCTGATGAAATGTTCTAGTATTTCAGGACAAAGTGTTGCTTTGACCAGATGTTAAATTAGACTCAGCAATTTAAAGTTCAGTGCTCTGGTTTTGTTCTAGATGTAGAAGATGATATGCTCTTACTGATAACCTCTCAGTAACTAGAATGGGATGAAGCCATGACCTAGTTTGCTGTTAAGGAAGAAACAATTCTTTTTAAAGAAAAAAAGATGGGTCATTGTTACAGAAGAATCCCTTCTTAAGTGAACAGAAAGCCCAATATGCAGACTGGACCTACTTGGGGAAGTCTGCTGCCTCCCTGGAGTCCAGTTAAAGATGTGAAGAGAAAGCCTCCTACCCTGGTAAAGCTCTCAGATTATTACCCACTATTGATTTTTCAGGTAGGCAGCGGTGAAGTTGCAACAAGAAGTCCAAGGGCAATCAAAAGAGACTTCAGGGCCCTGGGACAACTGGTTAAGGGATCAAGAGCACAAGTAGTGTTCTCCTCTATCCTTCCAGTTGCAGGGAATGATGAGGGAAGAAACAGGGAGAGCCAGCAGATCAATACCTGGCTCCAAGTCTGACATCAAAACAGCATTATTTGGGATTTTTGATCATGGGTTTGTTTACAAGACAGCAGGCCTGCTGACATCAGCTGGGGTACACCGGTCTTAAAGGTGGAAAAGGATCTTTGCACAGGAGTTAGCAGGACTTATTGAAATAGGTTTAAACTAGATTTGAAGGGGAAAAGGGATAAAACTAGGCTGACTAGAGACAAGCCTAGGGGCAGCACAGTAATATTTAAAGGACATTGTGCTAGCGAGGTCCTTCTGTCTGCCATCTCAGCAGAGGTAGGGGATGGAGATCCATGCGGCAGCAAAGACACAAGGGTTATTGATGTGTTAGAAACCACGGAAGAACCTGAGAATGGTCACATAGGGATTAGGGCTTCTCCCCTGCAAAAAAGGTGATGGAATCAATAGCCCAGCTGCAGTGCCTCTACATCAGTGCATGCAGCATGGGCAACAAACAGGAGCAGCTGGCAGCCATCATGCAGCAAGAAAACTGTGACATAGTTGCCATCATGGAAACATGGTGGGATGACTTGCACAACTGCAGTGCTGCAATGGATGGCTACAAACTCTTCAGAAGGGGTAGGCAAGGAAGGGGAGGTGGTGGGGTAGTCCGGTATGCTAGGGAGTGATTTGATTGTCCAAAGCTCAATGATGGTGACAATAGTGTTGAGTGTTTATGGGTAAGAATCAGAGAGAAGGCCAACAAGCCAGATACCATGGTGGGAGTGTGTTACAGGCTACCTGACCAGGATGAAGAGGCAGATTAAATGTTCTGTAAGCAGCTGGGAGAAGTCTCACAGTTGCTAGACCTTGTTCTCATGGGGGACTTCAACTTCCCAGATGTCTGCTGGAAATACAAAACAGCAGAGAGGAAACACTCTAGGAGGTTCCTGGACTTCCTAACAGAGCTGGTGAATGAGCCAACTCGGGAAGGCACCCTGCTGGACCTGTTTGTAAACAGAGAAGGACTTGTGGGTGATGTGGTGGCTGGAGGCTATCTTGGGCATAGAGATCATGAAATGATAGTTATTGATTCTCAGAGAAGTGAGGAGTGGGGTCAGCAGAACTGCTGCCTTGGACATCTGAAGGGCAGGCTTTGGACTGTTTAGGAGACTGGTTGGCAGAGGCCCTTGGGAGGCAGGCCTGAAGGGAAAAGGAGTCCAGGAAGGGTGGACGTTCTTCAAGAAGGAAATCTTAATGTTGCAGGACCAGGCCATCCCCATGTGCCAAAGGTAAGCCTGCCGG
Organism: Falco punctatus; assembly: GCF_963210335.1. NCBI lineage: Eukaryota > Metazoa > Chordata > Aves > Falconiformes > Falconidae > Falco > Falco punctatus. The sequence continues at coordinate 65,222,659 of NC_137582.1, read as the reverse complement.
GAAGAGGATTGGCCTGGCTGAACAGAGAGCTTTGGCTGGAACTCAGAATAAAAAGGAGCATTTATGGCCTTTGAAGAAGGGGCAGGCAAGTCAGGAGGACCACAAGGATGTCATGAGGTTATCCAGGAAGAAAATCAGAAGAGCCAAAGCCCAACTAGAACTTTATCTAGCTACAGCCTTAAAAGACCATAGAAAATGTTTCTATCAATACATCAGCAGTTAAAGGAGGGCTAAGGAGAATGTCCATCCTTTAATGGTTGCAGGGGGAAACATAGTGACAAAGGCTGAGGTACTTAATGCCTCATTTGCCTAAGTCTTTAATAGGAAGACCAGTTGCTCTCCAGGTACCCAGTCCCCTGAGCTGGAAGACAGAGTTGGGGAGCAGAGTGAAGCCCCCATAATCCAAGAGGAAATGGTCAGCGACCTGCTACACCACTTAGACACACACACTATGGGGCCAGATGGGACCCACCCAAGGGTACCGGGGGAGCTGGCAGAACAGCTTGTCAAGCTACTCACCACCATTTATCAGCAGTCCCAGCTAACCGGGGAGGTCCCAGAAGACTGGAGGTGAGCAAATGTGACACCCACCTACAAGAAGGGCAGGAAAGTACAGGCCCGTCAGTCTGACCTCAGTGCTGGGGAAGGTTGAGCAGCAGATCATCTTGAGTGGCATCACGTGGCACGTGCAGGACAACAAGGTAATCAGGCTCAGCCAGCATGGGTACACAGAAGGCAGGTCTTGATTGACCAACAAGATCTCCTTCTATGACAAGATGACCTGCCTAGTGGATGAGGGATGTTGTCTATCTTGACCTTAGTAAAGCCTTTGACGTTGTCTCCCACAGCATTCCCCGGGAGAAACTGCCTGCTCGTGCCTTGGACAGGTGCACTCTATGTGGGGTCGAAAGCTGGCCGGATGGCCAAGCCCAAACAGTGGTGGTGAATGGAGTTACGTCCAGCTGGTGGCCAGTCACTAGTCGTGTTCCCCAGGGCTCAGCACTGGGGCCAGTTCTGTTTAATATCTGTATCAATGATCTGGATGAGGGGATTCAGTGCACTGTCGGTAAGTCTGCAGATGACACCAGGCTGGGGGTGCGGGTGGGGGTGGTGTTGATCTGCCTGAGGGCAGGAAGGCTCTGCAGAGGGATCTGGACAGTATGCATGGATGGGCCCAGGCCAGTTGTATGAGGTTCAACAGGGCTCAGTGCCAGGTCCTCAGTTTGGGTCAAAACAGCCCCACGCAATGCTACAGGCTTTGGGAAGAGTCGCTGCAAATCTGCCTGGAGGAAAAGGACCTGGGGGTGCTGGTAGACCATGAGCCAGCAGTGTGCCCAGGTGGCCAAGAAGGCAAAAGGCATCCTGGCACGTATGAGAAACTGTTGGCCAGCAGGACTGGGGAAGTGATTGTCCCCCTGTACTCAACACTGCTGAGGCTGCACCTCGAATGCTGTATTCAGTTTTGGGCCCCTCACTTCACGAGGGTTGTAGAGATGCTGGAGTGTGTCCAGAGAAGGGCAATGAAGCTGGTGAAGGGTCTGGAGCACAAGTCTTGTGAGGAGCAGCTGAGGGAACTGCGGCTGTTTAGCCTGGAGAAAAGGAGGCTCAGGGAGGACCTGATTGCTCTCTGCAACTACCTCAAAGGAGGTTGTAGCAAGGTGGGCATCAGTCTCTTCTCCCATGTAGCAGGCAATAAGAGGAAATGGCCTCGATATGTGCCAGGGGAGGTTTTGATTGGATATTAGGAAAAAAATTCTTCACTGAAAGGGTGGTCAAGCATTGGAACAGGCTGCCCAGGGGGAGGTGGCTGAGTCACCATCCCTGGAAGTTTAAAAACCACATAGATGTGTTTCTTAGGGACAAGGTTTAGTGGTGGTGTTACATATCTGCTCTTAGTTAGAATTAGCAACCATATTTGATTATATTGAAACACATTTGATCTTATAGAGTTATTTTAATAGGAATATAATATTATAAGAAATATTTTAGTGGTGTCTGTATTTGCACAACAACCGACAGCTACTATGAAATCCTTTGTACCGTCCTGTACAAAGGCCGAAAGAACAGGACAGAATCACCTAGTAGGAATGATTAGAACTTAGATAACAGACTTAAGGTTCAAGATGATTGGATACAGTTTTTACGTGTACACTAGGAGAATTCATTGAGATGTCAAAATGTAGAATTAACGGGAACTGGGAAGAGTCGACTGGAACAACCCGTAGATACCTGCAAAGAAACAGTTATCTTAAGTAAAAGGTAATTCTGGCAGGGTGAGATAGTGACCACCGACTCATGTACCACCTACCCAAATCGTACCCCAGACCCATTTCTAGATCTTTCTAATCTTTACTGCACAGAATCGAATATGGGAGGAGAGTATGTTAATGATTTTTGAGAAATATTATGTTTATGTATGAATGCTTAATGAATATGTATGAATAAATTCTATATATGGTGTATGATTTTGAAGTTTGGTGTGCGTTGATTGTGAGAGGACTCACTCATGCACCCGGCCATCAATAAAGAAGTGTCTGCTTATCTGCATCACATTGGTGTCAATAAGTTCTTCATTTCGAGACTTCGGTAACAGTGGACTTGGCAGTGCTTGGTTGATGGTTGGACTTGATGATTGAAAGGTCTTTTCCAACCTACATGACTCTATGATTCTATGATTCCAAACAGTAATGTGTATTTCCCTTCAACATGCATTTTCATGTATTTAGTATGCATATTTATGTAAGAGGTCCTGAAATTCTTATATAGTCATTTTCTGCTTCTCCATAACCTATCACAAAAAGTCTCGAAGCTTTCACCATTTTGTGTACAGGAGCATAAGTATGCAGTGAGTTCAAAGCGAAAGATAGAAAAGGTGCTTTAATTAATTGCACTAGTAGTGGCCACTGGAAGAAGACAGGAAATGAGGAGCAGCTGGTGGAATATTCTGGTTACTTTCCATAAATAAGTGTGACATATTCATTCCTGAGAATCCTCTCTATTAACAGTCACTGGAGTAGGAACTGAAACTGACATTTGTCTATTCAAATGTAAATTTCTCAGTTATTAAATTGGGCATTGTTTCACCTCTTCTTTCTTAAAATTGCCCCATGAAACTTGAACAGAAAGGCTTGAGAGCCCCTATCTTTAGTCATTACAATACTCTCCTGAGAAGGAAGAACTAGAGATCCGTATCTGTTTAGACAAAACAAAGAAATACAGCTAGTGTTTACAACATTCTGAATGAGTGCTTTTATCTTCAGAGAAGAGGCATGTCACCATGATATTCTGAAAGAAAGCAGGACTCTACCTCTTGCCAAAGGAAGTTAAGATTCCAGATTCCAAAGGAAGTCTGTAAATCCTTAGTGACATATCACGTCCTCAGACACATCACAAAGTGAGGCACTTCCATTATCAAGAAAAGAAAGACTTAATTTAAAACAAATCCTTTGCAGAGATTGTGCACAGCAAGCAATGTGTGATATATTTTAATATCTTCACTTGTTTCTAAGGCAGGTACAGCTACCACAGGTTGTAATGGGAATATTAATTAAAAATTAATTACAAAGAAACAAACAAACAAAACCACAACAAAAACAACAGCAAACCTCTTCGTAAAAAATGCAGGGGGGAAAAGTCGTACTGATATTGTTATGTAATACACAGGGAGTCAGGTGCCTGCTTTAGGAATATAGATTTTATAACTGCAGCCACTTAGGATTGGCAATATTTTGCTTCTTAATGTGGCTTAAACATACTTTATAGATTAAACCATAAATTTCACTTAGCTTTGTGCTTTTGTGTACTTACTATATTTTAAATGGTTTAGTTGATTTTGAGTTTCTTAGATTGCAGTAGGTTACTGTTTTTCAGAAACTTTGTATTCCTGTTTCTAGAAAGTATTTGCAAATCTTCAGTGAATGGGGCAAATAAAGGAAGTTAGGATGCTTTAACGTGTACCTAAAATTAAGTTTCTAAATCTATACTATTCTGCCTTATACTAGGGCAGTTAAGTAGCTTGATTTTTAAAGTGCTGGAACCTCAGAGTTCTTTTGGCTGTTGATGGAATGAACTTACATTTTCTTCTGGGGAAAAATAAAGTTCTGCAAATAATTGCACCATCACTTGGTTGTAAACAGTACTATACTGCCTGTTGAGAAGCATATGTTCAACACAGTGCAGAGTTCTATTAATGCAAAACCAATGTCAGAGATTTGGCTGCTTCCCAGAATCAACCAACAGCATTGTCTGAGCTCTGTATATTTAATGTAGCTTCTCCACACTCTGAGGAATTTTTGATTTCAAGTGATCTGACAGCAGAAGCTACTACAAATCTCAATATCCATCCTCCCAACAATAAGGGAAAAACAAGGTTATCATGCACATCTGGTAAAATAACATTCATATTTTTTTAAAATGAACTGCCACAGAAAGGTAACAAATGTTGAAATTTTAGTTAACTTGCAAGTTCAGATTTTTTAGTGTCCACTGTCAGTAGAAATGTTCTTTCTACTCCTGCTGGCTGCACCTAAGCGTATTTTTCCATTTTTCAGGTTATCACCTTTTCTATTTATTTTGCTTAATTGTGTCTTCCTGGACTTGGCATTCACAGTATTTCCTAATGTAAATATTTTTTTAAAAAAGACAAACATTAGGTAAACACATAGAAGGCAGATTTTCTTTTTCCTTTTTCATGTGGGTGTATTTCATGTTGGGTTTTTTTTATCCTTTATACACTGCAACTTCAATCTGAGTTCTTTCCCAGACAAACGGCTGATGCTTTTCACAGAGGCAAAGTACCTGTCTTCAGCTTCCTAATGAGAGACTTCAGCTCATCTCATAGTTTAGGGATATTCACTGATAGTAAACTGGAGATGAAAGAAAAGTATAAACCTTTTGCAATCCCTTGCTGTTGATCATTTGTAACTGTTACATCATAAGGCTTTTAATCTTACTGTTCTGTTGACACTGCTGCATTAAAAAAACTATGACAAATGGGATCTAAAGGCATTTTTTGATGCCGGTTTTTCTACCAGGAAACAAATGATTCTTCATTGCCATCTCTAAAGTAATGACGTAACAAAAACCTTTGACAAGACAAGGGCAAACAAGAAGATATTCTGTCCTGATAGTGCTTACACCATAATCATTAAAGACAATTCCTTTAATTAGGAAAAACCCCTTTCAGTTATAAAAATATTATCTAAAGACCTCTTATGAGAAATAAAGTCTCTCTATTACACCTGATAAAATAGGGAGTTTTCCTGGTATAAATGGGATCTTTTTTCACTTAAAGATGTTCTACTTGGCTTTTTGTTATGATATGAATAGTTGAAATGTGTTACAGCTTTTCTCTCATTTACATTTATCCAAAACATTTTGGCAGATATGAAAGTAATAACTAAGCATAAGCACTATAGCCAGGGCTGTCTTGCCAACCAATACAGCTGCAGCAGCACATGTCATCCTAGGAACAGGCAGGAGATATGGAACAATGACGTGAAAGAATCAGCTCAATGTCTGCAGCTTAAGCAAAATCCTTTTCTTCTGTGACAGTATCTGGATGTCAACTAATGTAGTCATGTATCTTATATGATAAAAGCCTGTGCTATAAACCTAAAAGGTTATCTTTGTAAGATATGATGGAGGTTTTTCTGCTCATATTTTTCTTTTCTTAAAAGCTAGTAAATTGAACGCTATTTATACCGGAGGATATTATTTACATCAGAACTGGCTTCCAGCTTCAGGAATAACCAAGTGTTTAGGAAGTGCCACAACCCCCTTATATCTGCCTTCCAGGAGGCAGAAGCAGCAGTTAGCTGCTTTGAGTGACTCAGAGGGATTTTGTTAGGGCAGAGATTCTTTCACCATTCCTTACAGTGTTATGGAAGCAATAGTAACCTCTGTTCCTGGAGAGGGTTTTAAGCAGATGTAGGACAGGCCATTTGACTCTTTGCACAGCACTTCTTCCTTAACAGATGCTTTCCCTTCTACGGGAAAAGCCAGATAGGAAAGATTCCTATAGGTTTATGTCAGCTCATGATGTGCCATTTGGATCACTCTAACTCCGGCTGCAAGGGAAACACTTGAAATTTGGAAATATTGGATTTCATATTCTTTACATATATTGAATACACCTTTCTGGGTGCAAGTACATTATGCATTTTCTATTGACATCATTCTGCAGGATATTTTTTTATTGGAACCTATGAATTACTAAGTACCTAAGATGGGATGCAAATACAGACTGAATGGAGGCTGCACAAGCAAACATCAAACTGCATTTCCTGACTTTGTGTTGAACTGTAAATCTAAAGTAACATTTTTTCAGCCTGCTTTTTTGTGTGTTTTTTTGATTTAATGTATATGTAGGTTTCAAGAAAGCAGGCCATAGCACCTGAGAGACAAGGCAGTGGGATGAAGAATGCCTAATTCCTTTGTTTCTATTTCACACATTTAGTTGAAAAGTTATCAGTGCTGATTGTTGTTTCATTTCATTTTACTTTTAAGGAGAGCTTTGGGGAAATAATTAAAATATGATGGGAACTGTTAAGTAGCAAAGACATCTTGAACTATATGCTTACATTAAAATATCATAAGTAGACCCTAAGTGTATTCTTTGTCAAATCTGGAGTCAGCCTACAGATGGACATCATAAGTATACAGGCACAAGAACAAACGAAACAGAAAGCACTGAGCGATTAGAAGGAAAAGTGTCTGGTTTTAATCCCAGAAACTAAACATCGGTTGAATATACAGTCACTGGCAAATACACTGTAAAAACTTGGGCAAGTCTGAGAAAATTAACAGTAGTATTTGACTGTTAGAAGACTCATCAGAAAGCCAAATATGTAATATAATGTAACAATTTTATGACCAAAAAAGAAAATAGACACTACATTCTCGTCTATTATGGGATAAAGGAAAAACAAACAAAAAACCCCAAAAACAACAACAATAAAACAAACAAACAAACAAAGAAGAAAAAGATGAGATTCTGATTGTATAGTTTCACTAGTATATGTACTGATAACTGGCAAAGGGCAGCAAGGAAATGATAATTCTTTGTTTGTACAAAAAGCTTCTCTGTTTAGATCCAGATGACATCAAAGTAGACTATCTGACAGCTTCCCTTAGCTTGCCAGAGCATAATAACAGCTTACAGAAACAAAGCCTTGCCTGCAGAGACTTGGAATCACAGCAGAGAAAGCTTGTGTAAAACAGAGATGAAGAAAACCTAGCAAGGGTAGGAGATTCTCCACAATATTTTAATGTTATATTTGAATTTCAAGCTCCATTACTAGTGTACCTCTGAAGCCAAAATAGGTCAGCCTCTGAGGAGATCTGAGCTCTGCCAACTCATTTTTTTAAACATTTTCAGATAGATATGAAGGAGGGTGATTTCGTATTCTTGGAAACCCTTTAACAAACACAAAGGAAAACAAATAAAGAGAATAAGCATGCATCTGAGCACTGTCAAAGGCCCTTGCACTGACTACAATCAAGAGACATTGTCCACTTTCCACTGTTGTTCATTTATTATTCTTTTTGCTGAGATCATCTGCTAGCGGATCAATTATTGGATATGCACAAAGATAGTAAAAATATTAGTTTATCAAATGTTAAATATCCGGACATTTTGGAGCCCATTGTTATCAGCAGAATCTACACATAAACCTAAATATCACTGAATTTTCTCACTTAACCTAAAAGGAACGGCTATTACCAAGTCTGCATTAGGGAACAGTGCATGGTGCAGAGGTTCGCAGATTATGACAGCCACAGGGTCTGTGCAGACAGACAGCGCAACTGTGAAAGATGAGAAAGCTTTGTGTGCACGGTGCTATGCCTGAGCAAATAAATGCCAGCTTACCAATCCCATCATTTTACTACTCCAAGCTTCCACTTTTGCAGTTAGCACAGTAAAGCTCAGAAATCTGCTGTAATGATGTAGACATAGCCTCAAAAACATGGCAGAAGGAGAAAAGGCAGGTGCCAAGTCACATATAACTACAGAGGAAAATAATAGCATAGATTTACACCCATAAATGAATGGGAAGTCAGTACAGTCTCTGGAAAGTGAGAATATAAAGCTCTATGTAATAATTAGGACTACACAAGGTTTAAATGAAAAAAAAAAAATTGTTAAAAGGCAGCAAAACATTATGAAATGGTGTTCCTAAGAGTCAATGCCATGTTGAGTTTTATATGTGCAAATACATGTAGTCTCTGTACTATTATGAAAATGAAAAAAACCAACCATACTGATGTTTCCAGATATCGAGGAAACACAAAGTTTCTTGATCCTACTCACCACCAGGTAGGACCCCAAGCCTAAATTTTTTTGAATAATTTCAACATGAAATTGTGATGAATATAGGAATTGAAGTTTTAGAAAAGAATCATGTTAGCTTTTACCTAAGAAAGGAGCTGAAATGGCAAACTGGCAAGATCACTAGGTGTAGGGAGTGGTCTCTTGGACACATGTTTATCAGATCAGTAGTTTTTAGATGGTGTATGCTGTTTTGCCTTCCTTTGCCTATAACTTCCCGATAGTGGACTTTGTGATCCCAGCAGGACAGAGGTCTGAGTAAAAGCTGCAGCTTGATATTAATTCATTCAATAAATAAAACTATCATTGATTTTCCTGAAGATGAGTTTGCAGGATAAGGAACTGGAAGAAAAAAAAATTATTGGGAGAGATCTCTTGGTGGATTTTTGCTTGCTTGTTTTCATAGATGACTTAATTTTGTTTCAGTCTATGGCTTTTAGGTTTTCAAGTCTTACATATATATATTAAAGTCAAGATAGTTTATTGCAAAAAATGTGAGAGTAGGTTTTGCCTTTTTTCTCCCCCCCTTTTTCTCAGAGTTAGCAGGAAGAAGGAAGTTTTTTAAACTGTTTGTGACAATAAAAATGAGTGTAAAAAATATATCTGTGGAATAACTTTCCTACGATTTTAAATATTGGCTGTCCACAAAAACTAGTATGGCTTAAAGAGAGAGTATATGTTATCTTTTGAATAAATGTTCCAGAATAATAAAAGCATAACAAGGTGAGGTTTTTTGTTATTACATATTGTTTTTACACAAGTTACTTCCCAGTAATGACCTTTACTCAGGACCCTTTCTTAGAAAATGAATAAATAGGTAGGATAAATGACCTGTGGAAAAGATTTGGACCACCAGCTCTCGCAGCTGGTCATTAATCCCCCAAAAGTGTTATAGGCATTGACATTAAGGCTTAATTAATGTATTACTACAGTGTCTAAATGCTGAACTGCATTTTATTTTTGTGTAATTAACCTTTTGGGAATATTTTATTAATGGAGAAAGGTAATATGTTTGCCAGGGAGATGCCACATTATTTCTTTTATTCTCGGTAAACAGAAATAAATTATGGAAAGCTCTTCATGTGTACATTTCACACTTCTGAGAGCTGTTGACTATTGGAAATGAAGGGCAATGGCATGATTAGAAAGACTCATTATGTACTGGTTCAATACTTTGGTGCTATTCTTCATGAATGTGTTTAGCACTCAGACAGAGCAGTCTATGAATTCTCAGCAGGGCAGGCAAAACTGAATTTCACTGCTTTTCTCACAGGGAAGCTAAAAGGCAGAGGATATGGGCAGAGCTGACATGGTAGACTTGGGAAAAGATCCTTGGAGACCCAGACTTACTTTTCCTGTAGCCACTTGGGAATGGCTTTCTAGGGGTGCTGTCATAGATATTGCCAATGATTATCACCTGAGTGGTGGATGCTGCTACTGGTTTTGTTGCCTGACTACAGCAGGTGCTCCTTACATTCTAGGACACTAGTTTCCTCGATGGCAACAGCAGGGGAAAGGCTGGCTTTCCAGAGCTCTTAAGGAAACTGAAATACACATTTAACAAGAATTGTCATAAACATAGATTTCCTGTCAGTGTTGCCAACATGATGCAGTGCCAGTGGTCATAATTTAAACTTGTTTGGAGTATAAACCTGGTCTTGCAATTTCTAAAGCTGATTAGGGGTTGTAGACATTCACCTTCAATTAGGGAGTTCCTGATCCTCTTATTATCTAGATTCTGACAATTTTAATTTTACATCTGACTCATAACCAATTAAGTTCTATTACTCAATGGATGGCCAAAGACATTTCATTTCTAGATGACTATTCAACCAATATTTATGTTGATAAAGGGATAAGGTAAAAATTTGCTAGTATTAATTTTTTTTTCCATTTATGTCCAGATATTCTTATAGATTTCAGTTTAATAACTAGACTGCATTTTGAGCATTCATCTGTCTAAGTCTTAAAGTACAAATATGAATATTTAAATATAAATATAATGCACTATTTTTATATAGAGTATTCCAATTTTAAACACTATGAAGTATTAAGTAAAAGCCTCCCTTTTCCCACTTAAAAAATAAATAAGTAAATAAATAAATAAATGAAATCATAACTTGAGACATAAATTCTCAGCTATTAATTATTTTCTTCATATCCAGAAAATTACTTGCAAGCAGTTCCAAATTTATTAGGAAAAAAACTTCTTTTTTCATAAAAAAAATTGATTGTCAGTTTATGTTTATTATCTTCCTTTCATTTAGAAATACAAATTTAAACAAAAAAATTGATAATGTTATTTTGTCTGATATGTATTTCCTTCAGAAGTGACAAAATATTCAGCAAGGTTAACGGAAGAAAAGGAGGAAACCTAATTAAATGTGTACTTTTGCCTTAATCTGATTTATCTTGCAATTTTATGCCTTATTCTGTCTGTTTATTAAATAATTTATTAAACACACTCCTGTTATTTGCAGTTATACAAGCAAAAATTAGATGGGATCTTGATACTGCAAAACTAGTACACTAGAACATGTGTTATTATCACTAGCACCTATACACCACACAACAGGCTGAAATAAATTATACTTACTCTTCCATTAGATGTTGGTAGAAGGTAATCACCTTAAAATTAGTAAAAGAGCTATAACTGGTTGGGAACATTTTGGTTTCTATTTTCTATTTCTATGAAAGAGAATGGTAGTTTCTTGCAATGACTTTCCTGTAAATTTGTATTTTCCCGGTAGATGACCAACCAGCTTTTATTGTCTTACATCCACATTTTGAAAAGCAAACAAAACCAATCAGAAATCAAACAGGTGTCAGCTTTATCCTTACAGCTGTTGAGGCTGGAGGACCCTAAACTAACATTTAATTTCATCCGTGGTAAAAGAATAGTGGGGAAAAGTTGAAATTAATTCGTTCAACTCATGCAGTTACATCTCCATTATATTGAATTGTTGTGAGTTTACAGTCTCTATAAAACTCTATCTGGACTTGTTTAGAACTGCTGAACTTCAGCCACTGCACTGAAAGGTGTCTATGTCAGGTGTCTGCCTCGGGCTGAGTATTTTGGGTGAATTTTCAGCTAAAATAGCAGATTTTCTTTCTTTTTCTTTCTTTTTTTTTTTTTTTTTTTAAATGTCCATTGCAAAACTGTAGCATTTAGTTTCTTTTAAGCAAAGAAAAGGAATTCATCATCGAGGCTGAGATTGTGCTATCTGTCTAGTATTAAGAGTGTGTGATTTCACATGGGAATTACAAGGTTGGACCAACGCTGCAGGAGGCAGCGGAAACACTAGAGCCAAAGAACCACTGCAAAAAAATGCATTTTTCACATATTGAGTTGAAACTGCATAGCATTTGGCTTCTGTAGCAAGAGAAAGGAAGGTAGAAGTTTTCCTGTAATGTAAGTAAAAGTCAAGACTATGAGCAGGGAGTTTCTGTCTTCTGCTTAACCTGCACCTCCCCCTGCCGAAGTCCTGATGATGAGGAGGAATTGGAATGGAAATAAGTGAATAGCCTGGAGGGAAAGAGGGAAAGAGGGAAAGTGCAAGGTTAAGAAACAAAAAGCAGACGTTATGATGTTGGAAAATAGGACCCTTGAGGAATAGGAGACAAGAAGTTTAGGTAAGAGCTATGAAAATGGAATAAAAACTACTTTACCTCCCCATCATGTCACAGCATTTTTTCTCTCTAGTGTCAGGGGGGGAAATGAAGGGGGACAGGAGAGTGGGGAGGGGAAAAAAACAATTCCCATGCTAGAGGAAATGTTAAAATAGTTTCTTTTTAAAATGGAACATTTTAGTTGTCAGCATCTCAGATCATTTTCCTTATGCTTGTTAATGCTATTGTTCTGCTTCTATGCTTATTTTTGTTTGAACACAGATCCTAACTGTTAGACTGGCAGCTCCGAGGTACCCTCTCTAAAGAACGCAGTATTACAGAAAGCGTTTCAGACATCTATTACCAAATATATAAAATAGATTGGGAAATTTCTAAGGGAGTGACATAGAGTAATTGGTCTGACAAAAATCACATGAGAGGAAAAAAGTATGAAAATCTATGTGTGATGTGTGATAGTTTATATTTTGGTGAAGTAATAATTAAAAAAAAAAAAAAAGAAATATTGTGACCTGTCTTTTATTGGTGCTGTTTTCCTGGAAGTGAATATTACAGTCTCTTCATGTTGCTGCATGATGATACCTTACCTGGGATACTTCAAATGTCAGTTTGGCACAGCAGGGCACATTTGGGTCTAAAAGTAAAATGTAGGGGGAAACCACAACTCTTAAAAAAAAAAAAAAAGAAGAAAAAGACATAAAAAATCCTAAATTTGATGTACTTATTTAGATATATCTTTCAATATTGTGACTGGAATGGCTGGAAACAAGTGTTTGCAAAAATAATTTTAAAATTGCTGCAAATTGCTTCAACATGTCTGTTGTTGGGTTTGCTATGAAGGATAAAGTCTATCTCTCAACAGTATCCATCTTCAGACAAAAAGGAACTTGTCTTTGTGCCTTCATTTGCACACAGTACAAGCCCTTTGGAAATTCACTCATGGTTTCAATAATAGACTGAATTTGATTAGTTTCTGTGTGAAATTAGTAAGCCTCAAAGTCCACTATACGACTGCAGTATAGTTAGTAAATGCTTACTGAGACAAAGTTCCTGTGATACCACAGACTTCATGTAAGTGGAGATTGTAAGTGGAAACAAGATGCTCTTCAGGAAAACCATTGCAATTTACCGCTGTAATATTATAGCAAATACTGTCTGCCTCCACCTTTTTTGTTAGAATTTTGGAATAAGAAATGGAAAAGTGCTATTCAGAGAGCTGACTGGAAAAGTCAATGTAATTAATAACAACATTTTATTGAGGATTAGAGTTTTAGATGCTTCCCATTCCGGAAGAATATTCTACCTCACTTTTCCTTCACTCAGTGGCATTCAACTTGAAAAGCAATCCTAACAGCAAACTGCCTGTGAAAAAGGTTTGGGTTTTTTTGTATATGCCGTAGAAGTAGGATTTGCCCTTGCTCCTCAATATGAGTCAAACAAAATCCACAGCTAATGCAGATTTGCCACCTATGCAATCATGAACAAAACAGTGTCCTATATTTAAAGCAATGAACGGATAAATTTAGCTGCATACAGCTTTGTTGGTAAGTTATAGCTGATTTTTAATGTATTCCCTCTTACAGTTCAGCATTTTTATTAATTAAAGAATCCTTCTCAACATTTTCCTCTTCCTCCTCTCCCTGCCTTTTCCTCATAAGTGTTTATAGATTTTTGAATGAAAGGTACACAGCAAATTTCACAGTCCCAAGTAAAGCTGTGTTTGAAAATAACGGTGATGATAGTTATACATTACCTCACCACAATACTTACTCTTTAAACTGCATTCTCATGTTACTGTTGAGATGAAAATAAACTACTTTTATAGCAGGATATTTCTTTAAATGATGCATTTTAAAATAAATTTGCTGCAGCATGTTTAGAAAACTTGTAAAATATTGCATAGAGTATGGCTGATGCACTGCATTATTTCACCAAATCTCTGATGCTATTTAAGCCCCACTGCTATGGGCTAGCTTGTCTCTTTCACACAGATTTTCTTAAAGGATACATTGCACATCTCAAACTGTAATACAACAAGATTGAAATAGACCTTGATTTATTTTACTTTTAATGACCAAGGGGTTAATTTAACGTCTGAGAGGTAGACAATAGATTCTTTTTTGACTTCAGACAATACTGGACTGGATACCAGACACTAAATTCATCTCCATCTACACTGACATATCTAAACCAGTCATGTGTATCTTGACTTCTTAGCTAGACTTCTTCAATAGTTTGGAAGGAAAGAGTACACTGCTGTTGTACACTGTTTAACATATTCTGAGATTGGTGATTTAGGACACATACCTAAGATTAGATGAGAAAAACTGATGGGTGGTCTGTGAGCACCCCTGGCCAATGCTTGGCTACTTTTTTCCCGCCCCCCCCCCCCCCCCCCCCCCCCCCAGATGGTCCCAATCTCCTTTGCAGGCCATTGGACCTAGAAGGACATTTTAAAATAATGGGGTTTGGAGAAACTTGTCCAGTTTAAAACATAAGCTGAATTGTTTTGAAATATTTAAATTGTTTAATGTTTGAAATATTTATATTTGTAACTGCTGATACTTTAGACTTTTAGACTTTCCTTTTTCTGACTATGGTTCTATATATTTTGAAGGCAAATTGTCTGATTTGTAATATCTTTAATAATAGGTATTTGATATTCTTAGGTAACCTAATGTGTTGAAGCTTTGCCTAAATAAAAGGTTTACTCTATGGTAGAACAAAGATAGAAAAAAATGCTTGAACAGGTTTGTGCTATTTTCTACAGTTTCAAAGCACTCATGTTAATTTAGCAGCAGACTCAAAGTTCTTATTTCTTATTTGTTAAGTTGGTAAGGTCTCGGAGCTCAAGAGAAGGTTGGGTACCTTCCCACTATCAAGTGAACTGCCAAGAGGATGAGGAATATAGACATGTGACTGGGTAAGATGACTAGAAATTTTATCAGTTATTGTCATAATTTCAAGAGATTTCATGCGTTCAAATAGTATGTTTTGATCCCATCAATCAGCAGAATCAATAAATCATTTACTTTTACAGAGAACTGTCAGGAAAATTCTGAACAATTCTCAGCAATTTCTTTGCAACTCTAGGCAGCAGCAGTGCCTATCTGTCACAAGTCTAACGAGCTCTGGTCTGAAATGGCTGGAACTTGGCTTGTTTTGTGGGCAAGCTGCAAAACCTTGTGGATTTGGGAGGAAGAAGGAAGGTTACAGAGCTTACTAGGGATTCCTTGTTGCCTTTCTGACTGCCAGGGGTAATCCCACGCTTGTGGGACAGGCATGGCTCAGCACAGGCAATTGAACTCATCTTTTTTAACAGGTTTTTGACAGACTTTGTGCATTTGTTTGCTTGATGCTGTTGTGATTTTAAATACATTACAAAGGATCTGGAGCTGGATTAATTTTTTGTGTGGTAGAACAGCAAAGGGGAGAACTATCTGAAACGGAAGGCTCCACATTTGTTCACAATTAGATAGAAAAGAGATCTATCAGTTGCCTTGTTTTCTGGAAATGAAAAAATGTCAGAAATATGCTAACTGCTTAAGTGTTCTCTGAAGCATTTGTGATGGCAAGTATCTCATGCAAAATGGATGAATATTTTTGTTCTTACATCTACTGCCTTTCAGTAGTACGATTTAGATAGCACACTTGAGTGAATTTATCTTTCTGTGTATATATCATTCCTATGAGTCAAAATGATACTATCCACGTGTGCCAAGGATATCTATTGTACATATGTGTATAAGAAAAGAATGTATTTATCAGTTGATATACAACACCTCTGTATAGCTGTTTCTTAAGACCTCATAAACCAAACAAAGTCTTTTATACTATATATGAATTGTTGATTTAGAAGTTGTACTGCAGACTATTATATATGGCCTTATAATGGCTACTAATGTGGGATTCTGAATGAATCCACAATAGTTTAATGAATCACTAGTGCAATCAGGGCCAATTTCAGGCATTGGCAGAATAGGCAGTTGCCTAGGCAGCACCTGGAATGGACATGAAAACATCCACAGCTTAATTATAGCTATGCTTTATGCCTGGAAAGTCACTCTGGTTGGCTAATATTGCCAAAAAGGTCAGGGTGTATGGGCTAGAAGTTACTGCTATTGTGAAACCAGGGAGGGAGAAAAGAGGCAGTTTGACATGACAGCCATCCCATTTCAGGTCTACTAGTTCTCCCTATGTTGTCTTCTACTGCTGAAGGACCAGACTTGCCTCCCCACACTTAGAGTGGCAAAATTCATTTTTTTCTATATTGCTGAGAGGTCTCAAGCTGGTTCCAAAAGCAGTTATGTTAGCAGAACAGAGAGCAATTAAATTGCCATTATAAGAAACCTATTTATATGACCTTTATAAATGTCCATTGTATTTTTCCACTTTTCTAGATGAATGAATGCCATAAAAGAAAGCCTGATGTGATGAAAAATTCATAGAGTTTAAGACCTTTGAATTTCTCCTGAGTTCTTTTATTATCAAATTTGACAATATCTTTTGAGAGGTACATCCAGTCTTAATTAAAGACTTCAAATTACAGAGAATACATCATATTCTTTGAAAAGCTCTTCCAGTCTTAATTGCAACCACTGTTAATAATGTACAAGTTCTACATCATTAAAGTTGGAGCTTCAGGTTCCAGCTATTTGATCATTTTATACCTGCTGCTGTTAATTTATGAACGCTGGAGTGTGACTTCTCTATGTAGTGATCTATACACTGATCAACTTGCATCCTAACTTTATCCTCCAAATTTTAAAGAGTGTCTTCTCTTTAACATGGGTCAGCTAAGAACCATCCACTGCCCTGAAGTAATTTTCAGGCAAATTTTCAATTATCAGCTTAGATCTCAGAAGGAACAGCTTCATTAATAGAGCATGTTATCTATTCCAGTTAGCTAAGCTTGTTACAACTAGCTTGGGTGCCTGTGTGCAGAGCTACGCTGTGTTATGTAGACATAACCAGTCTCTCTGGCAGCATTTACAAGTTACAAACAATGACAAAAAAGGCACTCAGAATAACAGAGTACAGATGGAGAAGATACTTTAAAAGAAACCTGCAGGCCAAAATACATTAGCAGGAAAAACTAATTAGGGTGGAACCTGCCTCAAAATTAGCCTTTCAAAGATCTGAGTTAGATCCAAAATAATTTAATACAAACCCTGTATTCCAGGTTGAAAGAGAACACAGGTCGCTGAGTGGTCTATAATCCAACCTAAGACAATGATAATTTACTGATATATTATTATGAGCTTAATATTTCTGCATCACTTTCCTCACATGAATTAAAGGAGGCCAGTGGCAATCTACTTAACGTTTAGCAAATTTTATGTTAAAATTGATGAGTAACTGTAAGTGCTTGAGAATGTATTTTTTTAAAATAACTTTGAAAAATATTTGCAGCAATGAACTCTTACTTGAAAAGACTTGATAGTCTATAGTTTTATGCTGGTTTTGGCTGGGGCAGCATCAATTTTCTTCACAGTAGCTTGTATGGTGTTGTTTTGGATCTGTGATGAAGACAGTGTTGATAACACAGGGATGTATTTGTTACTGCTGAGCAGTGTTTTGATAGAGTCAAGGCTTTTCTTTTCTGTTTCTCACCCCACCCCATCAGTGAGCAGGGGGCGGGGGGGGGGGGGGGCGGGGGCAAGAAGCTGGGAGGGGACACAGCCAGGACAGTTGACCCCAACTGACCAAATGGATAACCCATACCATGTGATGTCATGTTGAGCATAAAAAGCTGGGGGAAGAAGGATGGATGGGATGTTTGGAGTTTTAGTGTTTGTCTTCCCAAACAACTGTTACACATTATGGCACCCTGCTTTCCTGCGGATGACTGAACACCTGCCTGCCGATGGGAAGCAGTGAATCAATTCCTTGTTTTGTTTTGCTTGCATGTGTGGCTTTTGCTTTACCTATTAATCTGTGTTTATATCAACCCATGACTTTTCTCACTTTTACTCTATTCTCTCACCTATCGCACTGGGAGGGATGAGTGAGTGGCTGTGTGGGGTTTAGTTGCCAGCTGGGGTTAAACCATGACAACTTTTAAAAATTTTAACATGCATAACTCTCAAATTTTTAAGGCTGACTTAGATGATTAAAAATAGCTGGTATTCTAGACCTCTCCTCCTGCAGAGCAAAACATCAGGATGAGGTGTGGAAGGATTCAACCAGCTTTACAAAGGCTGTTTACCTTAAAGTAGTCTCTAAAGAAGCAAGTTTTACTACTCCCCACCTCCAGAAATATATTGTTACCTTATGCCAGGTGAACTAAACTGAAGGAAATTATCTAGCTGGAAACTAATCTTTATTTTGTCAGATTTTTGAAAAATCAGTCCTCTTACCTGGTTCATCACAGCTATACTGTCCTTGAAGAAAAGGACACTTTGAGATGGGAATAGGCAACCAGATATGATAAGAGTGGTACATCATTCCTTTCCAAGGAGTGCTCATTAATATTAAAGTACTTGTAGAACCACACCTTTTCATTAAGTAGTACTTCATAGTAATTTTATTAAATCTAATAGGACTGTGCAAAGTAGGATATGCCACTAAGTTGGATGAATGTGGCCTTTATTGACAGAAAATCACTTAGGATATTTAGGTAGAACTGGTTAAGTATTATGCAAATTCAGAGCACTGTGCTGCAAACTGAGATACTCCATTTGAACCTGAGAACTCACCTGTTTCCCTGAGATAATGAGTGAACTAATACATGTTACTCCGGCTCACACTCCTTTTAATGCAATATGCTTAGTTCAAGTAAGTACAGTTTTAAATTCTTTGTGATGTAAATCATCTTAATATCTGTCTTAAATATTGTTTGGTTTATAAAAAGCAAAACCAGGATGTACTATTAATTACTGCTGCCAACCTGAGCATACACGTATGGGTTGTAAACTGTAGCTTTCCTGTTTTCTAATGCTTCTAAAGCTGCTAAATAGAAGCCTATACATTAGCATAATGAATAGAACTAATATGCTTAGTTAAGATTTGTAGTTATACACTTTCACTGGAATGTCTAATTTAGTATCTCCTTAATCATATGGTTTGGAGACAATGGTGTAGATCATAACAATTTTTATTTTCAGTCTTATGATTTAATTTCTGCCTCTGTAGGTTCTGCTTGTCCAGTAAGAATATTTTTCTTATATATTCCTCATGGGCAGGACAGTATATTTAAAAACATCTTTAAGCTAATTCTAATACTGTATTAATAACTGTTGGCGGAGGGTCGCCAGTGATGTGGTACTGGGATTTAGGCCCAGATCCAAAGCTTACAAAGTCTATAGAAAGGCATGCACTTCACTGAAATCACAACAGTGAGCTTATATTAGTATTGCAAAGCTACAGTTGAAATACCTCTGCTAAAATGAGGAAACATGGGATTTGTTATACCAAAATCAAAAGATAAGTATGACTCCATGCCTTGATTCTTCATGTGTGACCTTTATTTGCAGTCCAAGGGTAAAACCCTGTTTACAGCAATATTATATAAAGATTATCTGCCTGATGAGATTCTGATGTTAAGTTCTTCTCTGCTCCAAACTGTAGCATCTATTTGATGGCTCCTATGTCCAGTGACTGTATCATTCCCTAGTTCAAAACTTAATGCCTGGTGAGCTTAGTGTTGGGGGTTTTTGGTGGCTTGCTTTTGTGGTTTTTTTTGGGGGGGTGGGGGAGTTTAATGTCAAGAATTTCTTAGACTTCCAAGACACTGGGGTAAGGAAAATAAGACTCCTTCCTTTAACGGCCTTTTGGGTTTATGATATGATGAATTTGCCAACTTACTGTATTTAATATGACAACAGTTAGGGACAGGTTGCACAACAGCCAAAATAAAGGGCAATGAGCAAGCCTTGAATACTTAAATGCTTCCATAAATACATTTGCGGCATTAATCTTTCTCCAATTGGTGATGAGTTTCCATGGTGAAAAATGTGCACCATTGTAGATCTGCTCTGACATTACTCCAGTGCATTTGATATCCTAAGAATTTGGCACCACGCTGTTCTGACTGCTGAAAATTTTCCTGAGGTCCCACTGCTGTACACAATGTCATCCCTGATGTTTTTAAATCACTTCCACTGAAGATTGTTTGATAAAAATGCTACCAAAGTATGAATAGTACTATTTAATTCATATGCAGTCTGAGGTAGTCATGAATGGATTTAAAATTACTGCTGTATGCAGCTGGCATTTTTAAGATGCAGTTTCACAATCTACTTAAACTGGCTTAAAACTGTGCTGCCCTGTTGTGTCTGCACGAGCAATTATGTAGCAATGAGACTGCCAACTGCTCCGACACAAAGGGGCTGGCAGGAGCACGCAGCTGGGACAGAGAAAGAGTGCAGCACTGCGGCTTTTGGCGGTTGCTTCATCCTACGTCTCTCTGCTGACAGTGACACCAGGCACCTTTCAGCCTGTGAGCACTCTAGTTTTGCAGTGCTGGAGAACTCCACTAAAAAAAAGCCTTTGTAATATGGGAAAAAAATGTCATTTCCTTTTCTACTTTGCTTGCACAGTGTGATAAACTTAATCATGTTAATTTTTTTTTAATAAAGGCAGGATATTCTTGCTTGCTTGCTAGTGTTTTGTTGCGGTTGCTTTTAACTAGTTACCATTCCTAAATTTAAAAACAATATTAAAATAAATACAAATAAATTATATAAAAATAAATGAAAAATAAAATACAAAGAATAAAAATAAAAACGACAGTAAGAACAGCATCACAACATGCTGTTTTGCTTTTTTCTGTGCACTCTACAATACAGTTCCCCTGCACTCACTTAATCCCCAGAAGATAGTAACTTAGATATAAATTGTTTATTCACATTATGTTTCACCCCCTTTATTTTTCAAATGTTCATCAGCAACACCTGATTTCTCCCTCCAAAACTAGTTGACCAGCTAATAGCGAGGGTTTTGAGTGTGTTCCTGTCTGGTGGGGTTACACAGACAGGACATGGACTTGAGTACTGCAAAAATCAGTGTCACAGTCAGAACGGGAAGCCCGAACTGAAGGAATGATCCCATCTCTGAGAACGCAGTAGACACTTCGTTCCAACACCTGTTTATCGTAAAATGTGTATGCTATTCTTGGATGGCAGACATTCTAATTCCCTCTGATAAAATTATTTGTGTAAGCTTCTGTGTGTGATTATATTCATGAAAAACAGCATGATTTCACAGGATGCCCCTAGTTTGGAATAAAAAGATGTATGCTGAAACAGGCAAGAAATTCAGTCATCTGAGAGTTGAGAGATTTTTGTTACCATCCTTTAAAGGAAAAAAGACCATTGAACCCATGTCTCCCCTGTGAAAGGTGGGTCCTCCTGACAAATTATTTCATTAAAGAGGATCCTCATGACCGCTGCATTGTCATCCATTGATTTTTTGTTAGTCTGTTGTAAAAGAATGACCTTTGCATAAAGTATATCTATGCAAGAATTCACAAGGAATTAGATCGATGAGTGGATCCAGATTAAGAAAAGGGTATCTTTCAGGCCACAGTTAGGGTTAGTAATGCTGCTCCACTTAGACACACACACTATGGGGCCAGATGGGACCCACCCAAGGGTACTGGGGGAGCTGGCAGAACAGCTTGTCAAGCTACTCACCACCATTTATCAGCAGTCCCGGCTAACCGGGGAGGTCCCAGAAGACTGGAGGTGAGCAAATGTGACACCCACCTACAAGAAGGGCAGGAAAGTACAGGCCCGTCAGTCTGACCTCAGTGCTGGGGAAGGTTGAGCAGCAGATCATCTTGAGTGGCATCACGTGGCACGTGCAGGACAACAAGGTAATCAGGCTCAGCCAGCATGGGTACACAGAAGGCAGGTCTTGATTGACCAACAAGATCTCCTTCTATGACAAGATGACCTGCCTAGTGGATGAGGGATGTTGTCTATCTTGACCTTAGTAAAGCCTTTGACGTTGTCTCCCACAGCATTCCCCGGGAGAAACTGCCTGCTCGTGCCTTGGACAGGTGCACTCTATGTGGGGTCGAAAGCTGGCCGGATGGCCAAGCCCAAACAGTGGTGGTGAATGGAGTTACGTCCAGCTGGTGGCCAGTCACTAGTCGTGTTCCCCAGGGCTCAGCACTGGGGCCAGTTCTGTTTAATATCTGTATCAATGATCTGGATGAGGGGATTCAGTGCACTGTCGGTAAGTCTGCAGATGACACCAGGCTGGGGGTGCGGGTGGGGGTGGTGTTGATCTGCCTGAGGGCAGGAAGGCTCTGCAGAGGGATCTGGACAGTATGCATGGATGGGCCCAGGCCAGTTGTATGAGGTTCAACAGGGCTCAGTGCCAGGTCCTCAGTTTGGGTCAAAACAGCCCCACGCAATGCTACAGGCTTTGGGAAGAGTCGCTGCAAATCTGCCTGGAGGAAAAGGACCTGGGGGTGCTGGTAGACCATGAGCCAGCAGTGTGCCCAGGTGGCCAAGAAGGCAAAAGGCATCCTGGCACGTATGAGAAACTGTTGGCCAGCAGGACTGGGGAAGTGATTGTCCCCCTGTACTCAACACTGCTGAGGCTGCACCTCGAATGCTGTATTCAGTTTTGGGCCCCTCACTTCACGAGGGTTGTAGAGATGCTGGAGTGTGTCCAGAGAAGGGCAATGAAGCTGGTGAAGGGTCTGGAGCACAAGTCTTGTGAGGAGCAGCTGAGGGAACTGCGGCTGTTTAGCCTGGAGAAAAGGAGGCTCAGGGAGGACCTGATTGCTCTCTGCAACTACCTCAAAGGAGGTTGTAGCAAGGTGGGCATCAGTCTCTTCTCCCATGTAGCAGGCAATAAGAGGAAATGGCCTCGATATGTGCCAGGGGAGGTTTTGATTGGATATTAGGAAAAAAATTCTTCACTGAAAGGGTGGTCAAGCATTGGAACAGGCTGCCCAGGGGGAGGTGGCTGAGTCACCATCCCTGGAAGTTTAAAAACCACATAGATGTGTTTCTTAGGGACAAGGTTTAGTGGTGGACTTGGCAGTGCTTGGTTAATCGTTGGACTTGATGATCTGAAAGGTCTTTTCCAACCTAAATGAGTATGATCGTATGACATAAGCACTGAGTCCTGCCATAATGGGTAGATTTCTGAGTGGTCAATCACTCTCCCACAATCTTGTAGAGCCTCTGAAATAAAACTTGGACTTTGACTTTGGAGTTTATGAACTTCTGCTACTTCAGGAGTTGGACAGAAGTTTGAAGAGTCCACCATTACCGGGCACCTTGTTACCTCAGTTCAGATCCTACCTAAATATCTGGTTCTTTTCCTGTATGCAGATCAATGTCTCATATTTGACAGCAGCATCTCATTCATTTATGAACTTTTGAATTCTTATCCTCTTTGACACTGGAAAACATTTTGTTGCAGTCCAGCTGATTATCCTACTCTTCACTTCCATCTGTTAGCACTTGGCCTGTACTCAAGCAGGATAATGCTGCTAGCATTTTCAAGATCGTTCAGATGGCTGATTTTGGTATCAACAGGGAATACTATCCCTGAAGCGTTACCTCAGAGCATATCACCAACAATGACTCACGATCTCGTATACTAAGAACCTAAAGTGACAGCGAGGTCACTTTCCCATGTGTCAAAACTCATTTTCTTGTTAGGTATTTTACAGTGTCTTTTTCCTGCTGATAGCCCACCAGCCTTGCTTTTCAGCAAATTATTCACAGTTATGAAGAATATTTGAAAATGTAACAATATAATGCAATTTGTTGCCAGATGGTCAGTGTTTCTACAAATAAAAATGTAAATGATAACTTTAACTAGTTACTTTCAAATTATCAGTTGTTCTTGAAAGTGATTTTACTGACCACTCTTTAAACAGCACTATGCAATGAAGTAAGAGGGAATGCCAATGCAATTCAAGCTCGTTTTATGCAAAAGAGTTGGTTACAACTCAGGGTCACTATTTATAATTACCTTAACCCAAATTCGTTGAAGTTTGCTTCACTTAATTGTTTCTCCTGGATAACGGTTGAATTGATGAGGTTTTGTTTTTGGTTTTCTGTTGCAGTATAGTAACTATGGGCCTTTGCTGACTATTGAAAATTACTAATAGAAAAATAATTTAATATGAGTTCTACCACTGTTGTTATTTGGGTGGTGTTGTTTTGTTTTGGGTTTTAGTTTTAAGCAAAATTACTTGAAAATAGCAGAAAGTAACCTATACCGGTTGTAATCATACTTGGTTAAAGATGCTTTTGCTTTACAATCAGCTTAGGAGAAAATCAGCCTTAAGTATTCTGCCAGTGCATCTTTGCTAATGTGAAAGAGCTTCCACAGAAAAAGCAAAATTCCTTACAAATGCCTTCACTGCCTTATATATAAAACTTTGTCAAAATGGTATAGTTTATGAACATATGGTGCCAGTCAATAATTAATTTTCATGCTTCCTCACAAAGATCACATTGCAATTGAACACTGTATGTGTCATGATCTCACCACAGGTCCCAGAGAGTGAGAAGGGCTCTTGGAAGGGCTTTACTCTCACTTTTAACATAACAGAAGTCCTCCGCATGTTCTGCTCATTCAGACTTGCCTGACTATTTATGGGAGAAGTCATTCTCTGAGACTTCAATACGTTCCAGAATGGGTCAGCCTTGGGAAAAGCATAATGGGTAATGCAGGGTACAATGGGAAAAGAGGGAAAAAGAATTAGAAGGTTTTCATCTGTAGTGTATTCCACTCAGTTTCTACAGATGTAAAGAGGAATGTGGCCTCTATTATTGCTTTACATTTCCCTTTGCTCTCCTCCTGGAATAACTTCCCCAGTAGCGTGAAAAGACAGAATTTTAACATATTCAAGGTCAGGGAATTATGTACTGATCTTTGGCCATTATGCAAATTTCTTCCGATGGGGAGATACCATCTGGGCAATAATCAGTATTTTTCCCTCTTAAGCCAAGTCCATAGGGCACATCTGAAAGATTAGGATGGTTCTGGGCATAGTTCATCATTGATGGAAATGTGCATAATTTAATAATTTAATCCTTCTAAGGTGCTCTCCACAGCACATAGAAACAGAATCAGTATCCATAATGTATGGCCTTTATATATTCATATATTCATTTCAAGATAGTTATACATTGAGTAGCTTAAAAAGTATTTAAATATGCAACTGTATTTTCTAAGATACTGGGGGGGGGGGGGGGGGGGGAGGGGGGAAGAAAAGTTAAGAATATAGGCTATGCCTGGGCAGAAGTGGTGACATATACTATTGGGATGATTAAATCCCACATCCTTTGAGGTAGTTTCCAAACCCAGTGAATGGTAACACCCCAAATCTCACATCCTTTCTTTTCCTAGCGTGCACTTACTGCCAAAGAACAGCCTGGTACCACATCAGGCAGGTTACAAAACCAGGCTCCGCGGGCCACCACCGGCGATCCGAACTGCCACCCAGACGGCGCCAGGTGTCACAGCCTCAGAGCCCGGCGGGCGACCGCCGCCACCAGGGGTAGCCAGCGCCTTCTGCCGCCCCTCCGCTGCACCGCTGACCTGAGCCAGCTGAGGGGCGGAGGTTTTCACACCTCGGTAGGGTTTTGCATTTTACTTCAGAAGCCTTCAGCTAAAGCTGAGCGAGAACCATCTTACTGCATCGCACGAAGTGCCGGCGCCGGGAAGCAGTGACAGAAAGTGGGACCGCTCCAGCCAGCAGGTGCTGCGTACCCCCGTGTTTCTGAGATATGGGCACTGCCATGTATTTATTCTGCGCTCGCAAAGTTGCTACCCACGGGAGAGCCGGCTCCTGTCGCCCGGCCCGGCCCTGCCCGCCGGCCCCCGGGCCGCCGCCGCGCCGTGCCCTGCCATGGCCCCGGCTGGGAGCCGGAGAGCTGGTCCGCGGCGGGGCGGCAGCTGCCGGCCGCCGGCTGCGGGGGAGGGGACTCCCCGCGGCATCTCCTCCTGCACGGAGCGCTCTCACACCTGCCAGCTCCCCCCGCCGCACGCACCCGGACCCGCTCCACCGCCGCCCCCCGGGCACTCCCTCGCCGGCCCTCACTGCGGGCTCGGGGCAGCCACCGCAGGAGCCGCCCGGGCGGTGCGGCCCCGCCCCCCCCCGGCTCCGCCGCTCCCAGCCCGCCACAGCCCCGCCCGCGGGCGCCCCCGCCGCGCTCCGCTCCCGTCCGCTCCGCCGGCAGCCCGCTGGCGAGGCGCAGGAGCGGCGGTGGATCCGCCGCTGGGAGCGGGGCTGGGCTCGGCGCTGGGAGCCGCAGCCAGCTCACGCAGTCGCAGGGAAGAGGAGCAGCCGGGAGCGGCGGCGGAGGCGGGAGCCCGCCCGCCGCCCGAGCACGGCGCGGAGGATCGGCACATCCCCGTTCCACCGGGGGCGGCTCTGCCGCCCCCCCCTTCCCCTCCCTCTCTCCCTCCCTCCCTCCCTCCCCGCCCCTCCAGAGCGCCATCCCTGCGAGTTTCCCTCGCTGCCCGTGCCGTCGCCGGGCGCCCGCCTCCGCATCTCGCGCGCCATCAACTCCGGGAGCCGCCGGCGGAGGGCAGGGGCCCGAAGTTACCGCCAGCCCGGTGGAAAGTAGCGGCAAGGGGAAGGGATCGGACGCCAGCACAGCCCGGCCCGGCCGGAGGGAGCTGGCGCAGCGCGCCGCCACCCGCAGCTCCCCGGCCGGAGGCTGGCCCCGGGCCGCGCTGGCCGGGGCAGAGCGACGCGGCCCCGCGGCAGCTGCCGGCCGCCCCGACCCGCGCCGGACCCGCTGCGGTAAGACGGGGACGCCGGGCATGAGCAGACGGAGGCCCCCGGCCGCGGCGGGGGAGCGTGCGGGGGTGCGTCCGCCGCCGCCGCCGAAACTTGTGCAAGTTGTGCGGCCCGGGGCGGCGGGGCCGGGCGGCGGCGGCGGGCGCCCTCTGCTGGCCGCGGGCGGCGGCGGCTTGGCGCGGGGGGGCGCGGCGGGCGCCGTGAGGCTTCGTCCCGGGGCCGGCGGGGCCGGGGGCGCCTCGGGCGGCGTGGCAGCAGGCGGCGGGGGGCGGTCTGGCTGCTTTCCCTCCTCACGCCTTCGCTTCGCCGGCAGAACCAGGGCTGTGCTTTAGATACGCGTACAATTTTATTTTGTTTTTATTTGAGCTCCGTTTAATTTTGGTGGCGTTTGCGATTTATTTCCTTGGGTAGCTCCTGACGGTGTTACGAGAGAATCCGCCCAGAGACCCCGTAGGCACGCAGGAAAAGGTGAAATAAAGTGGGCTTAAGTAGCTAGTCTGAATTGCTTTTCTGCCGAAGATAAATTTTGTGGAACTTTGAAAATGCTCCTTTTTTTAAAAAAAAAAAAAAATCTCTAAAAGAAAAGCTGTATTAAGTCATCTTTCTGAGAAACTTAGAAGTACTTTGTTATCTTAAGTACTTTAGATATGTTCTGACACCTATAGAGCTTCAGAGAAATTTTGTTTCTGTTTCCACAGAAAGAGCCAACATGCAAAATAGAAGGAAACCCGAAACTGTTCTTTTAACAAAAAAATATTGGCTTTCTGCCTCCTTCGCATGTTTCCTTTTTGCTTCATAACGGAAAGAGCAGGATTACCTGAATCACTGAGGCAAAATCTGGGCATCATTAGCTGAAGATAAGATGAAAGAAGACTTGAAAATATGTCGATGCTCCATGACTATTAATTAAGACACACCTTTCACTAACAGAGGGGAATAGTGGTAAAAGCACTGCAGTTTCATCAAAAGGAGCTAATGGAGGATCTATGTTGATTATTATTTTTATTTTAATTTATTTTTAGTTCCCACTCTCCCATGAGTCCTAAAAGAGAAAGATAGAAAGAGTGTATGTGGAAATTGAGATAAGGTGAAGGCTGAAGACAGTAACTTCAGTTTTGGAGTCTCTTTTCCCAGTGCTGTGAATTCCCTGTTTCATCAAATATATAATTTATTTAAAACAATGTGTAATAATTTTGTGATCAGTGGAGTTTTGTCAGCTCCAGAAGTGGAATTTGACCTCATGGAAAGCTTTTTAAAAAAGTAAATGTATGCCTCCAATTTCTTCTTTTCAAGTTACTGGGCATTGTGAACCAGTGTTTTATATGCATGTCCTAGAGATTTTACTTTTTCCCTGATTTTAATATTTATGTATTTAGATTTAGTGTTTTGTTTGAGAAAACTGTGACCAGACAAGGCACCTGAGATTTGAGTTTTCAAGAGCCTTGTTATTTCAATATTGCAGCTCTGATTACTGACTGTCTGTTACAATGCACAGTACACACTAAATCTTTTCTCCTCAAAATATGCCTTAAGATGTTCACTTTTGTACTAACTGGATCAAAGTTTGATAACTGAACATTGTGTTTTGTTAGGAAATGCATGCCTGGGGAAGAGGAGCTGCCTAATGGATCATGGCTCTGATGTTCACAGGGCATACTTTATTTCTAGCATTAACGATGTTTGCTGTCTTCACTTTTGAAGAATCTGTAAGCAATTACTCTGATTGGGTGACTTTCGTAGAAAATGTAGATCAATATGAAAAACAGCAACTTGAAGGTCTTAGTGCTGAGCAGAAACTGAAAAAAACAGTTCTTCATCCAAGCTTGTATTTCAGTGCTGAAGATGTTGAGGCACTGAGGCAGAAGGCTCATACAAGCCATTTGCATCTATTTAGAGCCATCAGAAGTGCGGTGATGGTTATGCTATCGAACCCTTTATACTACTTACCTCCACCCAAGCATGTTGATTTTGCTGCAAAGTGGAATGAGATTTATGGTAACAATCTGCCACCTCTAGCATTTTATTGTTTGCTGTGCCCCGAAGATAAAGCTGCGTTTGATTTTGCTCTAGAGTATATGGATAGAATGGCTGGCTACAAAAACTGGTTGGTTGAGAATGCACCTGGAGACGAAGTGCCACTTGGTCACTCCCTAACAGGATTTGCCACTGCTTTTGACTTCTTGTATAATTCACTGGAAGATGAGAGAAGGCAAAAATACCTGGAGAAGATATGGTCTGTAAGTGAGGAAATGTATGAGTACTCAAAGGTTCGTTCCTGGGGAAAGCAGCTTCTCCATAATCACCAAGCAACCAACATGCTTGCTTTGCTTATTGGGGCTTTAGTTGCAGGGGTGGACAGAGGATCTCAGGCAAATATTTGGAAACACACTGTTGTTGATGTGATGGAAAAAACAATGTTTCTGCTCAATCATATTGTAGACGGGACTCTCGATGAAGGAGTAGCTTATGGGAGTTACACAGCCAAGTCGGTAACGCAATATGTTTTCCTGGCCCAGCGCCACTTCGGTATTAACAATTTGGAGAATAACTGGCTCAAAATGCACTTTTGGTTTTACTACGCCACCCTGTTACCAGGCTTTCAGAGGACAGTGGGCATAGCGGATTCTAATTACAACTGGTTTTATGGTCCTGAGAGCCAACTGGTTTTCTTGGATAAGTTTATTATGAAGAATGGAGCTGGCAACTGGCTGGCACAGCAGATTAGAAAACACAGACCCAAGGATGGGCCAATGGTGCCGTCCACGGCACAGAGGTGGAGCACACTACACACTGAATTTATATGGTACACTGCTGAAATCACTCCTCAGCCGCCTCCTGACTATGGTATGGCTAAAATGCATGTGTTTCCGAACTGGGGAGTTGTTACTTATGGGGCTGGACTGCCAAATAGTCAGACAAACACCTTTGTGTCCTTTAAGTCTGGAAAACTTGGTGGACGTGCTGTCTATGATATTGTTCACTTTCAACCGTATTCCTGGATTGATGGGTGGAGAAGTTTCAATCCGGGACACGAACATCCTGATCAGAACTCTTTCACTTTTGCTCCCAATGGACAGGTGTTTGTATCTGAGGCTCTTTATGGACCTAAACTGAGCCATCTGAACAATGTTTTGGTCTTTTCTCCATCTCCTACGAGCCAGTGCAACCAGCCTTGGGAGGGACAGCTAGGTGAGTGTGCCCAGTGGCTGAAGTGGATTGGTGATGAGGTTGGAGACTCAGCTGGAGAAATTATAACAGCTTCCCAGGCTGGAGACATGATGTTCGTGAGTGGTGAGGCAGTATCTGCTTACACATCAGCAATGAAACTGAAAAGTGTGTATCGCATTTTGCTGCTCTTAAATTCTCAAACATTGTTAGTAGTAGACCATATCGAGAAGGAAGAAGACTCTCCTGTTAATTCTGTCAGTGCCTTTTTTCATAATCTTGACATTGATTTTAAATACATACCCTATAAATTTAAGAACAGATACAATGGAGCTATGATGGATGTGTGGGATGCCCACTACAAGATGTTTTGGTTTGATCATCATGGGAGTAGTCCTGTTGCTAGGATACAGGAGGCAGAACAAGCTGCTGAATTCAAAAAGCGATGGACTCAGTTTGTAAATGTTACCTTTCCAATGAAAAACACACTTACAAGGATTGCTTACCTTTTCTATGGCCCATATGTCAATGTTTCTGACTGTAGACTCATAGATAATGCTAAATATGGATTTCAGATTTCACTCAGTGTCAACAACACTGAAAATACCATCTCTGTTGTGACTGAATATCAGAATTTAAAGACAAGGTTTGATTACTTAGGATTCGGTGGTTTTGCAAAAGTAGTTCATGAAAACAAAGTGACTAAGTTTGGTCTAGGTACTGAATCCATGAAAAAACAGATAAAAAATAGTAGGGTAGCTTTCCCATTTGGATTCAAAGTGAGCATAATTGCAGGGTTAATTTTGGGTGTTAGTTTGGTCATACTGGGTTTTCAGTGGCGGTTTTATGTATCCTTCGGTAAAATGTTGCGTTGGATCCTGATACTGGTTGTCACATTGTGGCTTATTGAGTTGGTGGATGTGTGGAGCATGTGTACTCAGCCTATCTGTGCAAAGTGGAGCAGTGACATGACAAGGCTGGAACATGATAAAGGCAATAAAGCCAAACAATTAGAAGGAAACCCTGATGTTTTGCCAGATGTTATCATTACTTCACTTCCTGCTTCTGGTGCAGAAATTTTAAAACAGCTGTTTTTCAATAGCAGTGACTTCTTATACATCAGGATACCTACACCCTATCTCGAAATTCCTGAGACTGAATTTGAAATTGATTCCTTTGTAGATCCATGTGAATGGAAGGTTTCTGATGTCCAGAATGGTCATTTTCATCGTATCCAGGGGTGGCTCCAGTCTCTGGTTCAAGACACAAAGTTACATTTACAAAACATTCATTTATATGAAGCCAGCAAAAGTAAAATTGCTCAGCATTCTACCATAAGCAAAGACAAAAAGAAACGAACCAAAAAGAGAGAATCTTTGTCAGAGCAAAGAAGCAGGGCAAGAGGGAGTCAAGATAAAGATGCTGAATATATTAGGGAACTGAGAAGACATCTCGTCTATTATCCTAATGCACGACCTGTACTTAGCTTAAGTAGTGGGAGCTGGACATTAAAGCTTCCCTTCTTTCAGGAAATCCTAGGACTGTCAATGAGAGCATTATATGTAGTGAGGGACCCACGGGCGTGGATCTATTCAATGTTGTACAAAAATAAGCCAAGCCTTTACTCCTTGAAAAACGTTCCACAACACTTGGCTGCAATGTTTAAAGGGCAGAATGGTAAAGGAAAATGCAGTTTAAATGAAGGCTATGCCTTTGAATATGAATCATTAAGAAAAGAACTCTCAAATTCTAATTCAAACGCTGTTTCTGTGTTGTCCTATCTATGGCTAGCAAACACAGCAGCAGCATTGAGAATAAATGGGGACTTGCTGCCAACAAATTATCACCTGGTCAAGTTTGAAGATATTGTGAGCTTTCCTCAGAAGACGGCTGAAACAATTTTTGCCTTTCTTGGTATTCCTCTTCCCCCTGCTAGTTTAAACCAAATATTATTTGCCACCTCCACCAGTCTTTTCTATCTTCCTTATGAAGGGGAAATTTCACCAAGTAGCATTCATGCCTGGAAACAGAACATGCCCAATGAAGAAATTAGACAGATTGAAGATATCTGTTGTTCTCTAATGGACCACTTAGGATACCCAAAGTTTATAGAATAAATGCTGCTGGTCAGCAGGAATTTGCACTAATGATCTCTGACTCCCAATTTGTGAAAAAATATTAGAGAAGTTTGTTTATTCTTGTAAAATGTGTATAGTCTGCTACTTTCAGAGAGATTATTTTAAGAAAAAAGATAGTTGTTCTTGCGACTGTGGTTTTGGTTTGTTGTGTGTGTGTTTGTTTGTTGGTCTTGTTTTTTTTAAAAAAAAAAAAAATCCCCCCCAAAAAACAAAAAAACCCAAACAAAACAACAAAACCTAAAACCACTTTCAACTACTTTTGCTGCCTTTAAAAAAAGGGTGTGTGAATCTTTGCAGAACTACCAGCTGGGGACTCTCTAGCTCAGGGGATTAGTAATAGAATATGGAGATTTTCACCTCCAGTTCACCAGTTTGACTCCAGCCCAAGTGGTTAGTTCCTGAAAGTACTTACCATCTGATGACTGTATGACAGCTTTTATGAAATTAAACTGGTTAAACTGGCCCTGTTCCCAATGGTGATAATTAGCTCCTTTGGACAGGTTTACTGATGCATTCTTTCTGTTGTCTCACTGGTCAATATGGTGGTGCAAAATAAACATAAGCTGATATTTAAGGCTGTTCAGCATCCCTTCAGCAGGAGGAAACAGAACATTTGAGTGAATCTAGTTCCTTATTTACAGTCTCAGCAGACAGGCCTAGGACTGGAATGGACATGGATACTGAATATCGTTATAGGACATGGTTCCTTCAGCTCAGAGGTGTGGCACTTGTACTGTGTTTTGTGCTTTGACAAAAG
Source organism: Falco punctatus (assembly GCF_963210335.1). NCBI lineage: Eukaryota > Metazoa > Chordata > Aves > Falconiformes > Falconidae > Falco > Falco punctatus. The sequence goes on along the minus strand of NC_137582.1, from coordinate 65,189,915 downwards.
AAAAGACTTAATTCTCCATGCCTGACAATATGGTACGCTTTGTGAACCTGAAGTAAACTATCCAGAGAAAAAGAAATGGGACTAAATCTCAGAAACCAACCAGATCTCCCAAACAAGCAGTTAAATTTGGAGATTTTGTGTAGCTTTGACCTGCCTCAACCTAACTTAATTTTGAAGTTTGTTAACATCTTGGCTCCTTGAGCTGCTTTACCCTGTACCTCCTGCCTAAGAGGTTCTGCAAGCATTTTCTCTTTCTGTAGTGAGACTTTTCCATCCTTCTTTGTTGTAACACATTTCTCTGCTGATTTTGTGCATAGTTATCACTGAGACTGGTGCAAATATTTGGTGTCATTGTCAGTGGCTTATTGTTGATGTCTGCATAAAATGGCAATCTGAGATTCAGAAGATCTTAAATAAATCTCCAGGTCTGTGTTGCTGAGGGGTGTTTTGCTTTTCTGTACAATGAATTTCTGAAGGACAGCCATTGCTAACCTCAGGTCTTCTTTCAGAGAGGAGAGAAATCTGAAAATCACCTGTGATCAGCAACCCAACATTTGGGTGATGTTTCCCCACAGTAAACCGTTTCCAAAGTTGTCTTGATTTTTATCACGATTGGTGTTTAACATGGTACTGTAATATGGTATTGGTTTGGAAACAGATAGGCTTGATAGAATAGATGTGTCTTTGTCATAGCTTATTTTCTTCCTGAGTCACACTCTTTCTTTGTGCATGCCCAATAAATATATATATATATATATATATATATATATGCATATATATATTCACATTTCCCAATTTAACTTGCTCAGCATTCTTTGGAAATGAATGCATATTATAAATGTCTGCAGATGTGTAGATCAGTTCACAAAGACACATCTGTTTCCTTTACCATCTGGTTTTTATTACAAATGGAATTGTCTTGAAATATGCTTCAGATGGTTTGTGGGAGCTGGGATCAGAGTTTCGGCTTATTATATTGAAATATGCACGTAATTACTGTTTATTTGGGTGGTTCACATTTGACAATGTCATAGGTGCAGTGACTTTCTCTGTACAGATTACAGGTACCTTTGCTGATTTTTAATATAAAGGAGTTCCTGTCTTTCCTTCCAATCTTACTATTACGTCCCTGTCTTACTCTGCTGTCTTGTCCCTCCCATATGTACATTTCACATCCTTTGGAGCACATTGTGATATCTCATTATGACCTAGATAAAAACAACTCTTTCTTGGCCACTCATTAGTACAGGGATCCTCAAACTTTTTAAACAGGGGGCTGGCGTGCGGATGAAGTGGCAGGCAGTCATCTGCGGCTGCTTGTTTCCCCCCCCCCCCCCCTCCAACCACCGGCGGGGGGGTGTCTGTAAATACCGGGGGCCGGATTGAGGACCCTGGGGGCTGTATCCGGCCTGCGGGCCGTAGTTTGAGGACCCCTGCATTAGTATGTCAAAATAGGCCTCTAGCATGATAAAGCTATTAATATTTTGTGGTCTCACGAATCATAACTTAGCTGTCATTTACCAGCAGTAGTTGTTTTTTCCCCCTTCAGTCTTGGATTTCACCCCTGGCTAGGTGGAATGCCCTGTTAAGAGGAATATTAAACAAGTTAAGATACACTGACATGTTAGTGAAACTTTGGTTTCCAAGTATCATTCCCTCAAATTGGCTTCTCTCTGAAGCCATTTTTGATCATATGTTAAAAATAAAAAGGTATTAATGTCTGTACAGTCTGTACTTGACAGAATAATTTTCAGCATTTGCCTTCTATTTCCAGGATTTACGTTCTAGAATCAGAGCAAATAAAAAGGCTTTTCTCTGTCAGATGTTTTAGGGTAGCTGAAGGTAAAAATTAAGACTGACTGTGTATTTGTGGAAGTAGAAAGAGAACTTTGAATCCAAATCCATTCTTGAAAGTACCATATGGAATGCCACAATAGCCTATAAAACAACTTTTGTTTGATTTTGAGGAGTTAAGATGGACAGAATTGTCTGTCTGGAGCGTTATCTCTGCTGCTTTTGGTTATCCCATGCACTTACATTTATAATAGCATCGTTGCTGTCATTATATGTGCAAGATCTAGGAGCCATTTCTTTTCTGCACTGTACCTTCCAGGTTCAAAGAATGCATATTACTCAGATTTTGTTGCAATGTGTGTTCCTTATGCAGATGCAAAAAGGTAGAAGAGAACTCTGCTTTATTTTTAGATCTTGTTTTGAGGGCAAATACATTATAATCATTATGCTAAAAATACGTAGAAGGAAAAGCTGTGTCTTTTCCTAGTAGGAATGGCTAATATATGGCAAGTCTTCAATTTACAATCGAATAGTTGTTTTGTTGAGTTTTAAATGATAAGCTACATGACCACTTGACCAAGGTTAGTACCAAATGAGGTAGCCCATCTGTGGAGCTGAATGACATGTGTTGAGATTGTGGCCCTCTACCTGTATGAACAGCAACTCAAGACACAGCAGAAAGCTGAATAAACATGCATATAGTTGATGAGAATGCCCACTAAAAACTGCAGATCTGGGACTTCGCAGAATAAATTTCAGTGGCACTATCCATAACATGACAGTTGTGGTATTAAGAAGCCTGTGGAGGCCTGGTGATAAAATAAATAAATAAATAAATAAATAAATAAAAAACCAGAACCAGCTTGCTTTCTCTATTAAACGATAAATTCCAATTTTATGTCTGTGTTGATCCTAAGTCAAATTGGTCATTAAATAGATCTTTTTCTTTGTCTTATGCAAGTGATCTTACTGAGGCTGTGGTGTCTCTGTGTATAAAGAATATGAGTGCAATGTTATAATATGAAATGATTTTGTGGGTGTGCAGAACTATCCTCAAAATTCTATTCTATCACAGGCATCCAGAGGAAAAATGATCACTACATAGACACAGATATTAACCTCCCATTTTCTCCCTATATTAATGTTTAAGACTGTCAGTAAAATTTGAGAATTGTTAGATCTTTTTGAAAAACATGTCTGTTTAGGTACATTGTATTGAAAAGTGTTCTGGGCACTTTCAGTTACACTCATCTGAAAACTAGTCTCAGTACTACTTCTTAATTTTGCTTCCTTTTTCTCCCTGTGTTAAATGTTGATCATTATTTATATTATGTCGTAATTTGGCCTGTCCAATTCTGAGACAGCTAAGATTTTGAGGTATTGTAAAAAGGTAGGCTTTATTTAAATGTGTCTATTTCTGAATCATATTTAGAAGCCTAAGAAAAATAAATGCCAAGGAAAGCATTTCAGTTATTTACTTTGTACTAAGTGACGTTGGCCCTGGGGAGATGCACATGGGTCTTGGCATTCAGAGTTCTATCAAATCACATGAATCTAGTCTCTCAGTGTGCCTAAATGCCTCTATTGCTCCCAGTAGGCTTTTCCCAAGAGCGATGTTTGTGGAGATGAGCTGCAGTATCATGGTCATATTGGTTCCTTTCACCCTCTTAGCATGCAGTTGGCACGCAGTCCTCATGGGATTTATGTTTGAACAGTTAATTTGCCAGGTCCAGAGTTGAATTTCTGTACAAGAGCCTCAATTATATGTAAAATATACGGCACAATTCATCTGACAATGTAATACTATTCTGATAGTGTTAGAATGCAAATCAAACAAAAATGCACTTCAGGTTTTATAAAGTTATTGGTAACTGATTTGTAAAGCTGCAGTCATGGGATTATTACTTTTTTTAACCATAAAAACGGTTTCACTTGCTGTTGAAACTTCATGATGTGACTGCTAGGGGAGTCCTCACTATGCCTTGACAGTCAATTATTTCCATTGTTAGTCTCAGAGGCACTATTTATTTGATGAACATGAACATATGTAATCTGGAATTAATACTGCATTTGCTGAAAACATTTGAAATGCACAGTTCAAGATTAAGGATAAAAATACATTACCTCAGTATTTCTATAAGTTCCAAAAATTATCCCCTTTGAGAGTGTGTGAAAGGAGTGGTTTAGGTCAGGTCACTTAAAAAATTACTACCAAAGGGTCTGAGCGAAAAAGGTTTAATATGAATTTGTAGAATTGTGACTGCACAAGATTTGATGGCAAGGTTCACTCTATTACGTACTATATGGAATAAATGCACAGAGATAAATCAAATTACAATTGAGTCAGAGTAGAGTTGGAAAAACTTTATAAAGATCAAAGGCATAAGAGCGTAAAGGAGATCCTCCCACTGAGTCCGAGGTTTGGAGTGGACCCCCTTGCTTTCTAAACTCTTGCAGAGTTTAGGTGTGGCTAGATCCAGTTTTAGGCTCAGACTTGGTCAACAGTTTATGGTTAATGGAAGAGATACAGAGAGTGGGGTAAAGAATAAAGGAGACCCTTCTACTGAATCACAAGGTTCAGAGTAAATGCTGGTGCTTTCTGAGCTCTTACAGAGTCTACATGTGGCTAGGTCCAATCTTAGTCTCAGATTTGGACAACGCTTTGTATCTGAAGGGGGGAGAGAATGTTCATAATTCAAAATTATCCATAGGATTTTAGCAGCAAATAAAATACTAAATAAAATTTGTTCAAATCACAAAAATATCCTAACTACTTCAAGCTTACAATGCATGTCATAACAAAGGTATGCCTGTTAAAAGTTCCTTTTGAATTCAGTGAAATAGTTACATCTAATGCCTTTTGCATTCCTCAGCAGGTGAAGTTGAACCTCGAGGAGCAGGGGTATCAGCCCAAGTCTCTTCAGCTTCCCACAGTGGTCCCCCTCGTATCACAAACTTGGTGGTTTGCGAGCTCTGAGCAATGTCCCACTCAGAGGGAGGTGCTGGTTGCAGCTCGTTTGTCCAGGAGAGCTCAAAAGGGTCTCACTTTGGACTGCTGTTAATAAGGTTGTGAGATTATTGGCTTTAGTCATCTGCATATTTCCATCCTGGCCACAATCTGAGTCTGTAATTTTTTCAAAAATTCCAAGAACAATGATATCATTCCACTTGGGTTATCACTCAGGCTACAATCTGGGCAGCATTCCGGGGTTGTTAGAGAATAACTGGTTGTCTCCATTCTTGTTCCCTGCTTTGACCAGTTAATGGGAGTTCCAGACAGTGCCGTTCTCTGCCTTGGCTGAGTAAGGGTCCTGGTACGGTCAAGGGGGGTTCAGCCATCCGGCTCATTACTGAAGGCACTGAGGCCTAGTTGGCAGCTTCTGGGGTTGTCAAAGGGGGAGAGGTGCACCACCACAGCGTGGACCGTATGTTGGATTCCATATGTTGGAATATTTTATAATTAGAAGCTGTGATATATAGAGAGATATATAGGTGACTTGGAAGTAATTTATCAAAATTACTTCTTTTTACTTGCTCATCAAATTATTTTTTTCAAGAGGATAAGTACAGGTTCTTAAAATGCTTCTATGATCAGGGCATCATAAGCCTGCCTTCCTTCCTCTGGACTCCCTTTTAGCTTTGGTTCACACTAAAACCTTTGTTTAAATCTCATCATGACTGCGGTGTTTTCCAAGTGAGGAGTCTGTCTGGAGACTGTTATAGTCTCAAATTCCATTTTATTGTATTTCAGTGTGGAATATCATGGACTGAGTCACAGATCAAATCCCTAAATTGTTAGCTGTTCAGATTGGGTCATAAGTGGAATGATACCTTGCTGACCTCCGTGAATGTTGCAGTATTGATTTAAACAAGGCCGAAATAATATCTTCTACTGTTATCAAACTATTATAATCTACTTAGGCTGAATATTCCAAACCAGCAGAACTTACAGGAAGTAAATACCTCAAGTGATCATGAAAGATTACTGTTCTTGTTATTTGATAAATAAAGGAAATGTATTTTATAAATGTAAAAAATACAAATTGCTCTGTAACCCTAATCAAAGCTACCTGCAGGCTGTCGTGATAAATTTATAAACTCATAAAAAGAGGTATAGAAACAAATGGATATTCCAAATTATGTACAAAGCATAGTTTCAAATGTCAGGACTTTGATTTTCTTTAGTCAGGAGAAACTTGCTGATACGTGATCTACACTATTCACATAAAGGATGTGAATCGGTAATGTTGTGCTGTCTCTGAAAATATTTAATAATGGGAAAGTGCTGTTTCGCATTACCAAAATGTTACTGTTTTAAATTAAACGATACATCTTTTGAGCTGACAATATGCTGAGAGTTATATGTAATGTAGGAGAAAAAAAGACAGTCTGATTTCATTCTTACCTAACAATAATTTCTGAAAGGTTCTTTTATGCTGGTATAAGCTCAATATTTAGTTTACTATCTTACTAAGAAACATATTGTGGTGTTTAAGAACATGACCTGAATTAATCAATCTCACATTAGGTAATTTAACTTTCACAGCTAAATAAGGAGCCTTGTCACTCTAGAATCAATGGAAATTGAGTGTTGCCTTCAAAGGTAAATCAGACATTGCTTACCTCTTTGCAGATCCTTGAAAGCTGGGAGTGACTAGATTCTTTCTTTAGGCCCACTGAAAGGCCTCAAGTGGGGTGAATTTGGTTTTAAATGTGTATGGCCTTACATCTAAGTCGATTTTTGTGTCTGAGCAGTTCTAGTGCATACAGTGTCCATACAAAATTTTGTGAGACATCCTGCATAAAATAAAAATATTGTTAGTAAAATAATACTTTTGTGTTATCCCCCCCTTTTTTTTTTCTCCTTAAATTATTTCACCACTTAGGATATTAAAAAACTTTGTGATATGGTCAAGTGTATGTATTTAAATTTTTAAAATATTGCTGGTTTTGTTTGTTTTCAATGTGGAAGCCACTGTTATCTTTCAGAAAATATTGAAAGCAAGACCTGATTCTGTCTGCCCTTGGATGCCCAGTAAGTATGTTTGGTGTTAAGTAGAAGATCACAAAAGAGCTATATTCTTAGAACAAAAAGGGTGATTCCTGCTTAGTTCTCGGGAACTGGACAACTGGTGCAATCCATAATTTTGAAGTCTTATAGTCTATAAACAGTGTAGCTATATGCAATCTGTGTATTTAGAATAGTGCCTGTTCTAATTCCTGAACTATATGCAGGGATTTTTTTGGAGACTGAATTTGGCCCAGAGACCATTCTAACGATTTAACAGTGTAGGTGAGCAAGTTTCAGCCACCATGAATGTTCTCATGTGTGTTTAATTATTTTTTTAAAAGACACATAATCAAGTTAACTAGAATAACTGTAGCTGTCTGGATCTCTCTTACTGAATGTGGGCTGGTGCAGGCAGCGTCTTACCAGATCCAGAGGCACAGGTAGTTCAGCATCCTTATTGCTGCAAATGTCTAAAACCCACTGCAGGTTCATCTGAACTGTAGCTAGTTTCCTGCAGCAGTTTTGCAAATTTAACTAACTCATTTTGTAGTTCATGTAATTTGGCAGAAGGTGCTTGGGATATACCTTAACCATAGGAGAAAGAATAAGACCTGATTCTCTCTCTCTTGTGAAAGTTGTAAATCTTGTGAAATGTTCTAAAGCAAAGTTTTGCGTGTTTTTTAGTCTTGCCATTATATTTACCTGTGAAATAGCTTTACTGTTTGTTTTTTTTATTGGAAGGTGTTAGCCCTGTGCCTTCTCTGTTAGTGGCTGCTGAACTATTTTGCAATTGATGAGTGGTATGTGCATATCCTTTGTAACTCATCCTAGGTCATGTCACTGTACTTTTACAAGTATTATTTTTTTAACCTTCTGAATCTTGAACCCAACTTTGGCCTTTGAAAATTACATGGAAAACACCTATTATAGGAGCAGCAAGGTGTGGTGTAAACAAATGTTGCTGTCTCTTGCAAATTCTTTGACAATATTTATCTCCAGCTATTTTCTTAAAGGTTTTTCCAAAGCGAATAAATCCAATGTACAACCAAAAATCCAATGTAATACCAAGAGCATGATAAAAGCAGGCTGTCAGAGATAAAAAATACACACTTGTTTCTGTGAAAGTCATTAATACTTTCAGTCTTCATTGCTTTTCTAACAGAGGAGTTTCTTCCATTTTCTATGGGCTTTTTGTAGATGATTTATGTTTCCGTCCTACAGCTTGCCTAAAAATATATTTTTTCCGATGTTTTCCAAATCTTAGTTTGAAAATTTTTTATATATATTTTCTTGAACTTTCTGCTGTGTTCTAGTCTTTTCTTTTCATAAATTGCATCCTACATGCCACTTGATTTCAAGACACATAATCTCAGAGCTGGTAAGGACTGTGATAGGTACACAGAAATGAACTGAGAAACAAGAGAAACAAAATGTTATGCTGCTGAAGAGAACAGACTTGAAAGCGTGTGTTGGAATATTTAGGTCTTAATGAGCTGCCATATCACGCACTGTGAATGCCTGAATAATAGACTTTATTATGCACTTTAACTGATCAGCTGAACGTTGTCTGTTTCGAATTACCATAAAAGTACCGACAGAAAGATAAGTTAAAAGGTACTTTTGTTTGGTTGTATTTTGATTTTATTTTTTTTCTTCAAAGCAGTTCTATTCTTTTGTACTCCCAAGCTGTGTTAATTTGTAACTAGATAGCTATTACCTAGTGTAGCTGTATAACAACATCCTGTACAACAAAGGATGCTTTTCAATGAGAGGGTGCAGCTTCACCTGCTGGGTATAGATTCACTATCGATGGTTTCTCAACTGCCAGCATCCGCTGGTGACACATTTGAAATAAAAGATTATTTCTGTAATAAAGAGTTGTTTCATGTTAAAGAATGGACTGCACTGTTGCTGAACAAAATAGAGGGGATGTGAAAATACCCATATTAACAGACAATCAGAATACTATCAGTTAGTCATGATTCAGCCAGCATAATAAAAGATCTTTAAAAGTATGAGTGTAGCTTTCCTCCATTTCTCAACCTAATCAGTAATCTTTATGACCCTCTTTATTTGCAGGCTAGATTAAGATGAGTTTTCTTCCATTTGCTGAAAGAAAAGAGCAAGTCTAAGTGAAGATATCCTAGCTTGGTTATATACTAGGACTTTTTTAAACTGCTGTCACTGGAATGTATGTTTGTACCTCTAAATTACTCCAGGCTGCATTTGCAATGATCCCTTTGACTTTAGTGTATAGGAATTTACCTATCTGTATTGCATCTTTCTTTGATAATAGCCACGCCTTAGTACCTTTATCACATGAAGTGAATAGAATGATTAGTAAAGAGCCAGGGTAGGCAATAAACTAAGAGCTCTAATATTCACTGTTCACAGATTGATGAAAGTGCTTGCCATCAATCTGCTTTGACTGCTTTCGTTCAGTTGGCTGTGCATAGCAACAGACTGATAGCATCCTTTCCAGAATCTCCCTTGAAAAGTTTACAACTTAAGGGTACTTTTAAAAAGCTTATCTACATATCTTTGCTTTACTGTCTTTTAAATTAATCTAGGTGCAATTTTATTTTTCATTTAATGGTGCAAGGAAATCAAAAGGAAAAAAAAAAGTTAGACAATTCCTTTTAAAGATAATATAAATAAATAAATAATTTATAAAATAAAGACATTCAGATGCTATTAAAGTTTCAGGAAAAAAATCCATGGGGTCAATCTAGCAGAAGTTCCATTAAGTCTGTTATTAAATTATTACTATTCATGTTCTATAAGGTATCCTGCAAAACAGGTACAAATGTGACCAATTTGCTTTTGTTGGAATTCTGAAACAGAATCACCGAGACACCTAAACAACTTCTAACTGAAAGCAGATGTAAAAAACTCATGAAAAGGTGGTCTTACCCATATTTAGATACTTTGCAGTTACTCTTGTACTTACTGGCTTTTATTTCACATTACCAATGAAGATTCAGTAACTCAATTTTGGGTTTAGATTTTGTTACTGTTACAGGTTTATTATTAGTAGTAAGTGTGAGAGCACCAGGAAAAATGGTCCATAACTTTAAAGATCGCATTGTCTAAACAGTAAATAACTGTTAACATCTGTATTTTAGAGATTAAAAGTCCAACAGCCTTCATAACTGTTAGAGATAATTCTACAGATGTAATGAAAACTGAATCTAAATAATTAAAATATCAGTCCGCTTTTATGAATCATGTGCAGCTTATCCTTAAACATAGTCATTTGCAATATAGGGTCATAGGGTCATTTAGGTTCAGATCATCAAGTCCAACGATTAACCAAGCACTGCCAAGTCCACCACTAAACCTTGTCCCTAAGAAACACAACTATGTGGTTTTTAAACTTCCAGGGATGGTGACTCAGCCACCTCCCCCTGGGCAGCCTGTTCCAATGCTTGACCACCCTTTCAGTGAAGAATTTTTTTCCTAATATCCAATCAAAACCTCCCCTGGCACATATCGAGGCCATTTCCTCTTATTGCCTGCTACATGGGAGAAGAGACTGATGCCCACCTTGCTACAACCTCCTTTGAGGTAGTTGCAGAGAGCAATCAGGTCCTCCCTGAGCCTGCTTTTCTCCAGGCTAAACAGCCGCAGTTCCCTCAGCTGCTCCTCACAAGACTTGTGCTCCAGACCCTTCACCAGCTTCATTGCCCTTCTCTGGACACACTCCAGCACCTCAGTGTCTTTCTGGTAGTGAGGATATTCTCAGCCTTTTGGCCAAGATCAAGTGTAGTGTAGTGTAGTATGTACGTTGTGCGTGCATATCATCAAATTCATAAAATCCTGCTAACTTTGGGAGAGAGTAAAAATGCTGGAAAACAAGCCATGTCTGTGCTGTGGAACCAAGTCTTACACAGAAAATGTATGCAGTGAAGTGCACAGAGATTTAAATGTGAGGAAGGCTTTTGGCAAATACATTGAATTTGGTCTGAATTTTTAACTTAAAACAGACTGTGATGTATGAAGCTTACTGGAAAATGTTTGTAAAGATGTATTTGTTTATCAAGACTGAATGTGATTAATTGTTTCATTACTCTTTCCTTCTTTTGCATTAAAAATAGAAATACTTTCAGGTGTTTTGTGAAGGAACTATCAACATTTCTTAAAGTCACAAATTAGAAAAAGTAGTCAGAATATAACTGTTTGCAAGCTACAAGAAACACTTAAAAATGTCTTCATATACCAACAAAAATAAGCATAAGAATTTTACCTTATTTTCTTTACAACAACTTTGTTGATATAGTTGTATCATTTATGGTGAAATTACACACATTTTTTTTTAAAAAAAAAAGAAATAAACCCCCATACCTTCATCAAAGCAAATACAAATAGTTTATAATTATAATTATGATTATGAATAGCTCCTAACTGGAATTCTATGGTAGACCAATCTTATGCTGCACCCTTTGTGATTTCAATTGTGACAAGAGTGTCCAACAACTTAATAGGTTTCTTGCTCTAAGCAAAATCTGTTCATAGCACTTAAAACACTGCCAAACACATCAAGACAAATTAATTTTAAAATATTTAATCATATTTTATTCCTGCAGATCTTATTTGTGAGTGAAGGTTAATGTTCTACTTTCATTTTGATAGAAAAATGAACTCATCGAAGTAAATTCACTTATAAATTAGCTTACCTGTACCCCTCTAAAATTTGTGGTCAGAGAGATTTCTAATAGGGCTACTCCTCCTTTCTTCTTTCAGTGAAGTTTAAATGTGGTTATTTGGCCAGAGAGTATTGAATTTAAGTGAACGGGAGTTAAACTAGTTTAAATGTCTTTGTCATATAACCTGTACTGGTTACATCACTTTTGACTTTGAGTTACAAATGTACTTCTCCAAAAGGAAATCCTCAGTGATATCTCAGATCTATCTCATTGTAATCCTGTTAGAAAGAAACATTTCCTGGGTGATGGACATTCTAGAGATCCTGCAGAAAGAATCGTATGTAGCATAACTTCTGGACTCAAGAGTACTCCTTGTGTTTTGCATTCAGTACCAACAAAGAATATATGTTAGTTTAACAACAATGGACCATTCAATTCATACTGCAAAATGATTGTAAAAGGGGCCTAAGTTCTTTACCGGGGAGACCAGTATATCAAAAATAGATGCTTTTCGTATCAAAGTGAGAACTCTGACTCTCAGAGAATGAATATCAAATTAGATGACTTCTAAACCTGTTCTTATATGGTCGTCTTGTTAGGATGAAGTGATAGGATGTTCTCTGATGTCTCGACACCAACACAAAAGCTGTCTTAAGAAGAAAAATAGTGTTTTAATCAGTACATAGTAATATATAGCAGGCTTTCCTAATAACTACTTTTCTTGCCTGAATGTATATAGAATCACATTTTACTGGGGTATATATTTCTAATGGAGGTCAGTATTTGCTAGCACTACGAAAACATGATGATATGCTAGCTCATATTATGCATTGACAGAAGAAGTAGTCAACACAGGGTAGACTATAGCCTAGAGGTTTTAATTGGCTGCATTTTTAGTATTGCCAAAAAATGCACTGTGAATATATTACTTTTATTGTGCTCAAAGAACATACTTCAAGCTGTGAAAAAGAGTGATCCCTCTTTTCATTGGAACACTTAGCAGAGCTTTTTTGTGCTATGTCTTTCCCTGCTGCCAGCAGAGCAAAAGGGATGTAGCTGGAGGAGAAAATACATGTCCACACAATGTGATGAACCTCAGGAGTGTCACCTTTGCTGTGCAGCCACAAACATCTAGGGCATGAATAAAATCTTGGAAATATCTTACTTGTGAGCACCCTACACACTCGGAAATGAGAAGACATTTTAAAGATAACCCTTAAAATTACTTCTAGTCTCATGACAGATGAGTTAATTACACAACTTCCATGACTTTCACTGATGCTCTTAGAAGACTGAATGTGACCAGGTGTGGGTTACAGTCACGTTACAGAAAAGGTAGTTTTCTGGAATGTAAGGAACACTGTTTCAGCTCATCAGTCCATAGGTATATGGCACAGCACAACTCCAAAGCAGATAAGTTGACAAAACAGGCTTCCACACAGCTTCTAGTGCTGGTTCAGATTGATAGCTGGGGTAGGAGTCAGCACAAAGGCTAGGCACTGATGAAGATACTGATCAAAACACATGTCATTATGTGGCCTCATTCAGGTCTCTTAAAAAGGATATTGGCTCCACTCCCTTAACTTCCTGTGTTGGTGAAAGATGTCGCCGTTGTAGCCCGTAACATGTTGCTTCTGAACTAGTGAAATATGCCAGTGTACGTACACAAGTTATGGCCTGTGCAAGGCTAAGTTCAGGGCTTATGCTGACAGTGGGGTGAGAGGTGGGAAGTATGTAGTGTGAATGAAAAGGCAGGAGCAGCTTGAGATAAACAACATGAAAGAAAAAGGATGAGATATGAATAATTTGTAGAGGGCTGGAGGTTCCGGCCATCAGTAAGGAGGCAAAGGTGTGACATGTTAACAAGCATCTTGCTGTAATGCTTGTAATGATACCACTCCTCTAAGTTAGCTGCTGTGCAATGTGGCTGTCATTTCAGGTTTCTGTGAAGGAGAATAGTGTGAGTGGTTCTGGGAAAAAGCCTCATTTAATTTTATAATTAAGCACTTCTTACAAAAATGAAAGTGACTAGCATCATATGTTGTTTATTTAATGACAAATTAGATCTCAGAATGTAAAATCTCAAAAATTAGGTTTTGTTTTATTTTGTTTTTCTTTTTAATCATGGATTTCCATTAGGAATAGTGAATAAACTGTACACCTCCATGAACTACTAAAAGTAATATGGAAGAGTGAGGGAGATGAGAACTTTGCTAATTCCAAGTAATTCAAATGAAATAGTTTAAAACTGGGATGCTATTTGCAAACTCTGTAGATATCCTGCCTCAGTGTTACGATATCAGATTTTAGTAAAATAATTTTATGTACCAAAGTCCTACTACGTCTCATCACTTGTATCTTTTGTTTTCAATTTTGTCATCTAAATTCTGTGTATTGGGGTATTTAGTTATTTTCTGTGAATAAACACTGAGCAGCTATATATATGTATCCTCAAAACCCAGAAGCACCTTCTCATTTTAGAAGGGGCTCCAAAAGCAAGCAGTGCCTGATGCTCTACCACTGTATATTAACATAGTATCACTGAAAATAACGAAGCTGAGCAGAGCTACAACAGTGGATGGTAGAAGAAGAAACGCCAGTGTGGGACAGACTTCAACTTGATGACAGGATGGCATAACATCTGAAAGGTGAGCCAGAAGATAGCTACTGTAAAACAAAATGTATGCAATGCATTATGTTCCACCCCACAAATCCTCCCTCCTGCTTTCCTTCTGTAGTTGAAAAAGGAGCACTGTCCACAGCCCCATTACCCATTACAACCGGGAAAACTGAACTTTTTAACAATTTAGCCTCTTTTGTTTTCTGTGTTTTGGTTTCTGTTCATTCAGATAAATAAATAAAAGCTCTCATTAGTGTTATGTAATCAGCCTACAATCAGAAACAGAAAGGGAAGATACTGACTGCCACTTGAACTACATAGTGCTTTGTTCTACCATAAGACAGTATGGTAGTCCCTGTTCTGACAATAAATAAAGGATCTTTATCTAAAAGCTGTGCAATAACTAGCTGTGTGCCTATTTCTGTGCTTTGGCTACCTGAATAGTGAAAAACCTATTGATAACAAACCGGATCACAGAGGTTTAAAAGATTGAAAGATAGACCAAGTGGTTGCTAAGCTTTAGATTTACAGCTGTCTTTGAAGACCTGACTGAAATCATAATGACAAGGGATTTTTACTCAGCATGCCTGCTATGTTTTTTTGAGAAATCAGGTATCTTAGACAATGTCTGTGCCTATGTGCTGGACCACCTAGTAGTATACTCCTGGGGCTGGTTTCTATTCAGGGAACTTTTATGTAAGCTCTGGATCTACATATCCAGGTTTATGTCATGGCTACCTCCAGCACCCCAATCCTGGAACTGGGTACAGGGTCACAGATCTGATAATGCAGTCAGATCCTGAAAAGACTTGCCAACAGTGGAGTTATTTTGTTTTACAGAGCACAATAACAAAGGGTGATGCCTGCACTGCTTTCAAATGGTGAAACCATAAAGTGCCAGCAGTTTCGTCTCAGTTTCATGTAAAGATTCAGAATTTAAGCTCAGAATTAAAACCAATATCCTCCAATTTGAAACTCATGCAATTGAAATTGAAATAAAAGTTTCAATTGGACATCATTGAAGTTGATTGTCACTCCAAATGTTAGAAAGTAAAGGCAAGGTGGTTCGACAAGTAGTAGCACTTCGTTGTTTTTACCAATTGGTTGGTTTCCTTCATTCTTTTAAAGTGCATGACAGTCCTCGGCTGTCTTTTCTGCTGCATGAACACACTATACTGTTTGTGTTTCTGTACAGGCCAGATGAACAGAAGATCCAGTTGTGTAAGATCAGCAATGAGATTAGAACTTATTTAGAAAACATCATATAAAGACCAGCCAAGTAAATCAAACAGGCAAAAATCATGTGAACAAAAATGTCCTGGACTGGATTTGCAATGACCTTTCAAGCCAGATAAAAGAAGGGATTAACTGGCCTAACCTTCAGGTGGAACTGCAAAGCATATACCTGCATAAAACAGCATGCCTTTTGCATATGTGGAAAAAATATACTCCTTAGCAAGGGCTGAGATGTTCTCCAAGAGGCACCCTTTCTATACTCTCTTGAATCTGTAGCCATGACAGCTGTAATGCTTCACTGTTTTCCTGTCACAGGCTTTCTTTATGACAGAGGCAGCTGATAAAGAGCATTCTGAACTGCATCGTCAGAGATAAAGGTCCTAAGTGAAATTTCCTTATTCTTAGCAAGTTTTCTGTGGCAGGTGTTGCAGAAATTACAATACAGCACAATTACAGGTGTTCTGCTGTTCTGCCCAAATTTGATACTGGCTTTTTAGAAGTCAGTCCCCAGAGACTCAATGAATAAGTGATTTTTAAAGTCAGTAGAGTTTCACTCTGGCTCTTAAAGCTGATGTATGCCTGTTTTAATGTACATGAGCCAGTTTATAGCTCTCTTGCCTCCAGCTTTCTGCAGCTAAAGTTGGGCCACCAGCAAGAGGGGTGGGTGTGAAAAAAACACTCTTGAGAGCCCTACAGTTATAAACTCTATCCCATTTGATAAACAGAGCAGAGATTACAGGTGTGAGGGACACGGATCTTAGCCCATTTTTCCTCAAGCACATACCCTAACACAGATGAGTTAGGGCTGGACATTTTGGAGCGCCACAGCTACCACATTTCCACTGGCATCTCTCCTCCAAATTGATAGCTTGGAGAAGGGAAAAAAAGAAGAAAAAGAAGAGTACAGGAGAAATACTCAATTTTCTATCAGTGACTTTTTCAGAATGAAATTACCTCATCAGGACATGAGTTAGGAAGAAGTAAGATTTCAAGTAGCATGAACATATGAGTTTGTTTAAGCACATCATGTAACTTGATGAAGACAAAATAAGTTTTCCACTGAATATAAAGGAAGGGCCAGTTTAAGATTATAAGAAGATAAAAAGGGTTGCACATGGTCAGAGCAAAGGACCATTCAGTTCAGTGTGGTGTTTCCAGTAGTTGCCATATGTGAACACTTCGGGAAGAGTAAAGAACTGGGTAAAAATAGTATTCTTTCTCTGATGGCTTTCTCAGCCTCAGGACTGAGCTAGATGTATTTAGCAAATCTAAGTAGATTTGTTTTCCATTAATTTTTTTCAGTCTTCCCTTGAGCCCGTGTAAAATTTAGAATCTATTATGTCCTCTGGCAAGGAGTTCAACAAGGCTGTTATTCCTTATTTTAAGTGCCATCTTTTACCATTTGTTTTCACCCTAGCTCCTGTCATCTCTTTTCCAAGCTGAAAAAGTCCTTGTTTACTTAGCCATTCTTTGCTTGAAAGCATTCCACTCCTGTAATCATCTTTGCTTCCCTTATCTGATTTTTTTTGTTATCTTTCCTAGGGAGACAACAGCTGCACAAAATGTTGAAGATGTGGGCAAACACAAAATTAGATGGTAACATTCTGACTCCAAGTTAGTTTGCCTTTGGTGGTGAAGTGGAAGTTGCCTAATCACATTTTACAGATACTTGCCTTTCCCTGCAAATGTAACTAGTTCTGTTTTGTACCTTGATTCTCAGAGAGTTTTTGAAGTTTGCATCTTAAGCACAGAGGTGTTATAAATAAATTACAATCATATTAACTGAGTGTTTACAAGTCATAGCAAAAACCTTCAGACACTGCTCTACAAAGCAAGGCCTCTGTTTACAAAGAGTGGCCAAATAGACACTCCAGTGAAATTTAAGCAACATCAAGTTTATTTTTTTCTTAGGATTGAAACTTGCTACTACTTTTCAACTTTGTCACAGAGAAGAATGGGTGAATTTTCAGGACAAAAGAGTGAATGAATAGCTAATAAGCTGATACAAATACTAACTGAGCAAGCTGTCTATTCTGAAAATTAATGCAACTAGGGCTTCAAAGTCAGTTGTATACTTCTGAAACCTTTACCCAGCTTGTTTATCTGCACAAGATGTTGCTTGTTACATCTGAAAGTAGAATCAGTCCTGGATTTTGGATGACATTGCACAAAAAAAGAAAAGGGATGAGAATAGTTAATTAACTCTTTAATGTCTGTTATCTTGCTTCAGGAATATAAGAAACACAGTGTACTGCAGAGGTTTGCATTCCCTGTATCTCTTTTTCTCTCTTTATATAAAAGTTTCTCACAAGTATATAGGTAAAATATACCCAATGTTAACATACTTTGTCTATGCAAATATGTCTTTCTCTGAATATTCTTTGTGAAGGAACATCTTCTGCTTAGAAAACAGTGCTGGAGCTCTCAGTGCTGTTTCCTGCATGACCATCCAATATAATCTTCCTATATTAAGAAGTAAAGAAATGTCTAGTTTATGAATACAGAACTGTATACCTGTCCATAGAAAGAAGATCATACAATGGAGAGAATATGCTCCCTAAAAGTTGCTTTGTGACTAGGTAGACCTTGGTGGAGAACTGGCAAGATTCACTTTTTAAAGTTATCTAAGTAAAACTTTTATCAGTGTTACTAAGTTGTTTGGTTTAGATGTTTAAGTCCTGTTCCCAAAGAAAATGGCTCAATGAATGTACTTTGTTCTGTTAAATAATTAAATTAGATGTCTAATCCACTTTCTTGGGCTTTGTCCAGCCTAGTCACATGTACTCTTGGTATATACAAGAGAGACTTTTGATTAGGAGAGGGTTCCAGAAATCTCTGACCTGTATGATACAATGAAAGGCAGATCCTTGAGTAACCAATTTACTCACACTGGCTTGAAGTTCTGTTATGTATCTGACAAGGCAATACAATATGAGCCCCTCAGTTTTTCCTTCACATCAAACTCATCAAACACTCTAGAGCACAAGCAGGATATGCAGCTGCCCAATTTACAAATCCACAACAGTCTATTTATATTTGGCAAACTTCAACCTTAAATGAAGGTACTGAACTCAAAAAAGCCATAGCATTCATCTGTGAGATGGCTATCAAAATGATACGGTGGCTAGGGCCATGCTTTGACTGGTAGTCATATAAGCATTCTCACCCTGAGTTTTTAACATAGCAGACTCTCACATCACATTTACTGTTGCTGCATCTATGGCTTTGACCACAGTGACAGATTACATCTGCTGCTAACTGCATGTGTGAAAATATAGCTGAGTTCCTGCTCAAAAAGAAGTGAGAGATTTTGTTTCAAGTCTCCACAGAGCATTTTTCAGATTGCAGACTGTGGTAAAGGGGATGCTATCTTCAATGTAAGGAACAAAGTAGCAAAGAACTTGCTGTTTCTAGAAGATAGAGGTTCTTGGCTGCTACCAAGAGGATCTGGGAGGTCTTCAGTCAGGGCAGAGGGGAAATACTGAAAAAGCCAGAAGAAAGTGTGGGACTGGAAGAAACAAAAGAGGCAGGAAAGGGTACTGTGTAGGTAGGATTCTCCTGGTAAGCTCTGTAAGTGACTGCTTTATGTCTGGCACTGACCAGCTTTTCTCCCCCATCAGTCTGAGAACTAAAGATGACAGATTTCTACTGTGCAACTGCAATGAATGGAGGATGTATCCATATATCAGAAAGGGGTATATATGACTCTCAATTTAGACCTTCCAGCATGAAAGTTTGGGCTAAGATTGACTACCTTAAGTGTCTTTTCCACAATATGTTAGAAAGCATATTTCCAGAGTACAAAACAGCAATAAGCTGGCCATTTCCCAGAGCGTATGAGTTTTCTCTCTAAAAGAGAGTGGGAATGCATAGGTTTGCTTTGGATATTGAAGGAAAAGCTGTTACCTCCAGAGGTGATTGAAGCAGTGTAATTGGTTTGGGAGAAATTGACTTAGAATAAATGGATGGACAGAGTGAGAAATCTCATAGATGAAGGTTTTAGAGAAGGAATGGGAGCACTTAGAGGTGAAGGTAAAGTGAGGCTGCCAGTGAAGGCAAAGGCAGCATCCCGTCTGACCTTTCGTTCACTGGTACTGTGATGTCCTTTCAGTGATGTATTCTTTCTATTTGGTAGAGCTGCCCCCACTCTATGGTGCCCTCTTGTCTTGCTCCAGCCTTCCCTATTGTTCTCTGTAGTAATTTGCTATCCCAGTGAGGAAACCAAAGAACCATGGGATCCAGTGCTATCCACACTGAAGTAAGTGTAAAGAGCATAGTGGGTGCTTCTGGATGTATCATCTATATGTAGAGGAATGAAGGTGGTTAATTAGCATTGATAATATGATAATAGAGCTGTGGGCTGGCTTCAGGGGTGCTGGGTTGGCTGATGTAGACAAAGTGCAGCTGTGGCTGGTTCTGTTAAGAGGTTGGGCAGCCAATGAAGAGGGAACAGCCTAGGAAGAGAGGAGGAAGAAGCAGAGAGTGTGTGCCCTGCATGAGGAGAGACTAGGAGAGGGCAGCAGATGGACTGTCATGAAGGTTATGTTGGTATGTGATGGTAAAAGACCTTGTTGAAGCTGGCTAGTTTTGAGAGTGCTGTGACACATATAGGTAGTGTTCTCTGTAATTTCCAGCATCCTATTTATAAAGGTGCTGGGTTTTCCCTTATGTTAGGCTTGTTGTACTTTAAACTTTAATTGCAAGCTCTTTAAAAGTGGAGGCTACAGTAGATGCCTAATTTTCATTGCTAATTCTAGATAGTACTATAACAACTTGTGGTTATCTACTAATGTCCAGTTATAGTGATTTGTTTAGTGACCTGAAATGCAACATTAGGAAAAAGTATAAACATTTTTACTTTATGCTAATATTTGTGAAATATTAACAATAATCTTACAGCTGAGAATTGCTTTCTTCTATGCTTCATTTTATGACTGTCCTTATTTTGTTCATTTCAGAAAATTAAAATTCCTAAGAAGTTTCATGTGTTATTTTTAGGTCTGAAACAGTTGTCATCCTAAACTGGGTAGAAAAAAAAAAAAAAAAGGAAAGAAAGAAATGTAATGTCTTGCTCTGAGCCAATTTCCTACCTTTTTTTTTTTTTTTTTTTTCTTTTTTAACTTATGCATATTCAAAGCAAGCTAGAAGTTAACATTTCCTTGTGGTAAAGTAGCTACTGCTTTTTAACATTATTTGCCATAGTATTCAAGCATACCCCCTTTTCTGGTGATTTCACTGTGCTGAATTAAGCAAGAGTGTGTGTCCCTCCTTTATGGACTAACTGGTGGGTGGAAACAAGCTTTAAAAAAAATTAACAGCAGAAATATGTGCGCTTGCAAAATGTATTCAAGGATACTTGCATATGCAAGTGCATGATAACTTCCTGACTTACTAATATTGCAAAGATAGTGTTACATTTTGGAGATGCTGTTAAAAATCCTTCTGGAAAATATGATCCTAAGTGTTTAAAGAAAAAAAATTATTTAGGTAACATTCATTTCTGAACTGAATCACTTTAAGGAAAGTGCGTTACAGCACACAGTATGTACAGAGAAACGCCACACTAGTTTGATTTGAATAACTAAATCAGTGTTTCTCAACTGGCAATGCTTTTTGATTTAAATGAACCTCTTCTCCCATTTACAACCACAAAAGACATGGAATGGTCACTACCCCGTGATGTATTTGTGTGAAAGGCATTCATTTTCAGTGTTGTGAGGATCATGCCTCCTTGACTGGGCCCAAAGACTTAGAGTTAAAAGATTTTAATCTGTTCCTCCTAGGAACATGAATTCAGCTACTGACAGAGTTCAGATCTGTCTGATTTTATATGCAACATCAGGGTGATTTGGGTAGGAAAAGAAAAACAGTGCTGGGAAAGCTTTTTTGTACATTCTTAATGGGGAAAATAAGTGTTTGCTTATCTGCTTTGTTTAATTGAGTTGGGATTATAATTGTTCAAGTTTTCATTCCTGACTGCTTTTGTAATGGGAACAGTGGTTGCAGTGTGTTTAATCTTCCTGGGCTTTGCTAGATGCTTTAGTCTACCTTTTATGAAGGATTTACATTTTATATTTGCCCATCCTATTATTTTTATAAGAAACAAAAAGGTCCCAAAATAAGCCCATCAAGCAAGGTTATGAACAGTTAAAAGGAAAAGATTTTTGTTACATTAAGGATTTGTAAACTGAGTATGGCAAGGTTGGCAAGGGAAGTCAGGAAAGTATTTATACTCTGAAAAGGTAGCTACTATGGTTTAATAGTAGATGGCATGCAGAAAAGAACCAGTCTAAAAGTTTGAGATGCTTTCATTTTATTTTTCCTTTTTCTGTGGTTTCTGCTGGGGAATAAAAGAGAGCAAAAGTATAAAAAGATCTTTAAAGGTAACAAAACGTATGACAGGGAAAATGGGAATAGTTTAATTTAAACCACTGTTTAATAGACCTAAAGGATTTAACTTGGCTTGTGACCTTCTAATACAAGCGGTTTCTCGCACAGGCTTTCTATTATGGATAATAAATGTGTCAGACAAATAAGTGCATCTGGTATTTAGATATAAAGGTAAATTTTAGAAACATAGCTAAATAATTTATTTATTTACCCTTATTAATTGTATCTCCTTTCCTGTCTATCTGTACAAAAATGTACATACACTATTAAAGATAAAGGGAGAGTACAGAGTTAAAAGAAAATCCCCTCTGGTCATAAACTAACCTGTAGCACTGGGGAAATAGGAGGAAATGTTACCTGAGGAAAAATTATTCCATAAATAGCTAATACATAGTGTTGCATCTTCTACCAAAACAGTTTGGCTGTTACTGGAAACAGACACTGCACTAGGTGGGCAGAACACTTAGGGGTTCCATAGTGTCTGTTGCAGTGTTTATTTTATGTTTTTAAAGACATTTGGTATTTCTCTTTCCAGGGTTTGATATTTCCCACATTTATGGATTTTTCAAAGATTCTAGGAAAAAAATATTGTATTGAGCGAGCTATTTACTTCAAAAATATCTTACTATGCTTCTTGGGAAGGGAGGAAAAGAATAGTCTTTGATACATTTTGACCTGGAGATTGGGAAATTCACCTGAAAAAAACCTAGTGTAACCTAGAAGGAAAAGACAAGTTTGACACTTGTGAAAAGTTAAAATATTACTAAATGTAACTAAAACGTAGGTAATGAGACTATGTTAAAGGTTCTTGTAATGAATCGGTAAGTAGGAGATAAGTGGTGTATTTGGGGAGTAGAACCAGATTTTGATGACACTATAATTGTAAAAAAATAAATTGGTCAAAATACAGACTTTGTGGTAAATTCAATACTGAATTGACCACATTTCACACATTCATATTGAATTTGTCTAGTTGTTTCAGTCGATTTCTCCACTTTATTTGTTCTCTCATCTCAAAAACACTCATGAGAAAACAATTTTTACTTTATGCAAACTATTTAAAAACAGTTCAATCTCATTTTATGAAGAGTTAAAAGAAATTAGAGTGACTTCTTTAGTAAAATAAATTTTTAGAAATGTACATCTCAGTAAGTTTCCGGGGGCAAATTAACTGCAGCATTCATTGGAGTTACATCATGGTGAAGGAAGTTCTTATTACCTTAAACAAATTATTCTGTCCAGCTATGTATTAATGATATAGTGGTGCAAAGTAAATAAGCATATATAATGAATTAAATTTAATGGAAAGCCAATATATTATCATGGCTTAAAATTTTTGTTATTCAAATTCATCAAGCAAGCAAGGTGGGAAATGACAAGTGTGGCTTTTAGTGAGCACTAGAATTAAAAGCTTTACAAGCTTCAAAATGTATTTGGAAGTTAACTAAGTTTAAGAAAAATCAGATTTTTATTTTCTTCACTTTTTAATTAACATATGATAAAAAATTATTTTGACAAAGTAAGTATTAGATTTATGTTTTCTTATGCCTGAACACAGCATTGTTGCATGGAATAATTTGAATCTAACTGAAGCATGAGCCATGCAAGTTGTATTTGGTAAGTTATTGATTATTTCCTTTAAAAAAATATTTAAAATAAAATATGTATCACTGACTTTCACAGATCATTAACTAAGTTTTAGTTTATCCAAATTTCCCTTGAGGTGAAAGTCATTTTTAAACCTTACATTAGTCGATCAAATTCACCTTAATATTCAGATCATCTATTTTACAGGTTTCCCTTGGAGCTGTTTGTCAGGAGCTTTAAAGTCCCTCAAAAAGCTTTGTGCGTCATGATGAACTTCATATATCAATTGCCATTTTTTTTTTTTCTTTGCCTTTTTTCCTTCAACAGTCTTTCTCTCCTACTTTTATATATACTTCCTTGTCCTTTGTGACATGATTCCTGAAGACTGTTTTTAAAATGTTGGTGATCACTGTGCATCATGAAGATGAGAACCTTTACCTATGTTTTTCAAGTATGAGATTATGAAACATTGTGAGAAAATGCTACCCTGTCCTTTTATTTGCTACCGGCAAATCTCATGATCACTTCCACAAACTATCTCCACAGATCCCAGAGCATCTAGGACCTTTGGAGCCAACAGCGTTACACAGATTTACACTAACTGTAAGGGTAAAATTATACTATTTTTAATCAATTAATAAGCAGATCTGAAGAATGGATCTTGCCCATTTTCCCCCGCAAAATGAAATTGAGTAAATCTTACGCTATATGTTAAACCTAACTCATTTTGAACCTATATACACTATCAAAAAAATATTTATAAACTGTTTTCCTACCTTTCTACTTTTTGTAATGGATCAGGGTACAGAAACATCAAGGACATACAGGAACTTGTTCTACTTGCTGGCTTGGGAACAATTCACATTAGTTACTGTATACTTCATCTCCTCTTACTGTTTGGTGTGGAAATTAACTCTCCTATACACACAGTGCTGTGGAAAACATAGTCTACTTTTTTAATAGCTTGTAGATCAAAAATCTCAACTCTGGTAAATGTGTTCCAATAAAAGCTCTGTTTTGTTATGCTGGGCAGCAAATCCTTATTATAGAACCATCTTCATTATTCATTGGCATTTTCCTAACTTAGTTTCATCCAAGTAATGTTAATGTTTGATGATGGAAAATGAAGGCCAATAAGCTGTACAGTGTATGTGGTTTGTAAAATGAATTGGCCTTTTGGGAAAAGAAGAGCTGCAACTTTGGTGGTAACAATTATGTTTTAATGGCCCAAGACAGAAATAAAATGTTGAAATGGGAAATCAATGTGAAAGCTTAATAGGAAAATTGTGAAAATTTTAGAATCTGAGTGTATAAGAATAATTGTAATATATCAGATTATCTATTTATGAATGACTAGTTACATAGGAGCTAAGAGTTATAAATAAGACTATAGTATGCCATTTTCCTAACATTGCATACTGGTTAAAAATCTTTTTACTAAAAATATGCATTATGTGAGTTCTACTTCTTTTTTTGCTCAGGTTCCGTTTTCTTCATTGCTTAAGGTAATACTCAAACACAGAACAATTCATGAATCAAAGATCACTCCAGTTGCTGGTTTAGTGATAGACAGATAATGATAGACGATATAGAGATGAAGAAATATTAGTTGGATCTGTAAGCTTCAGAGTGATTTATGATTTTATATTAGATGTGATACTTTTGTTGTCAGTTTGCAGAAGTTGTCAAAGCAAGAAAACAAAAATCGACAGAGAGTGGGTTCTTAAAATAAACACCTTAAAGAACATCTGCAGATCCATACTGTGATAATACTTGAAAAATTATATATAAAAATCACCAGTGGTCAGTGCTGGCTAGTGTCACTTTACTAATTTTTCAATTCGTTATGCTGCTGTTCATTTGAGTTAAAGAGAATCAATGATGGCTGGCAGCAGTTAGCAATAGTGTAGACAGAGATGTAATATGCTGCATAACCTTTATTAATAAAGGCTTCTATAAAATCCAAAATGGTATTAAAAATTCCCAGCCAACTCGCTGCCATAGGAATTAAATTCATCCTTTTTTGGGTTTATTTCATCTGCTAAAATTTTTCATGGTCTATTATCTGCATGCATATTTCCCTCTGCAGTGTGTGCATATGCCACATGCAGGATAGAAGCTCTGATCTTAAGCAGTTGTAAGCTTCCAGTTGTTGAGTAGCAAATCTTTGGATTGAAGGAATGTGTAGCAGATGCTTTCTGCACATCCGACTTTATATTAGTGCTGGAAAGACTTGAGTGTGTATCAGAATGGGCAAAAAATTATTTATTTTTGTGTCAGAGAGACCCCATCCCAACTTGGGGTGAAGCTTATGTACTCAATTTTGCACAAGCACGTTTTCAGGGAAGGTAAGGTAAGTCCCTACAGAATTTTAGGGCTGTAAAAAAAGGAGAGATTTTAAGACTTTCTGGGCAGTGCATGGGGAAAGATAAACATTTTCAAAGGCCCATGTCAGGGAGCTGTCAGAGGCCAACATTTGCTCATTTTCCAGTTAGACATGGATTAGGTGATGGAAAGTGCTGAGATGAGGAGCTGGTTTTAAAACTCGGATCTCAGAATTTCCCAGGCATTCCCTTGAAATCTTCAGCCTGAGATACTATCTCACTAATAGGTATCTATTAGGCTGTCTGAAAAGCAATGTTTTCAAAAGATTTGAGGCAGTTGCTTTTTTGGGCGGATGTGGGTTGTTGTTTTTTTTTTTTTTTTTTGGTGTGTGTGTTTTGGGTTGTTTTTTTGGTTTTTTGTTTTGGTTTTTTTTTTGGTTCACTGTGTGACTGCAGTCCCTAATTAGCACTTTCAGGCAGAGTGATTCTGTTCACAGCATACAGGTGGCTAAATTCTGCTTAAATCCCTTTAGACACATAAACTGGGATGGGGTACAGCAAAATTTGGGGTGGACATTTATCTTTAATGCTTGAAGCACCCCCTCTCCCTTCTTAAAGGAAAGCTGTAACAGTAAGTCAAAGTCCCACATCCCTGTCTTTGATTGGTTTTCTATTTCTTGTGGAGTCCTGAGAAAAAAAGCAGTGACTGGTGTTTTCTACCAATAAGGAGGGTATGGGCAGTTTAAGGATTCTGTGTTAGTGATTTATATTTAATTTCATGAGCTGACAATTCTGTTTATTTGAAAGAATAAAGAAACATGGTGTTAACTTTGCAGTAAACTGGGAACTGCTGCTGAAAATTGCCAGTGGAGCAGTGGTCAGCTCAGTAATTCAGAAAGCAGCTGTTCTCGGTTTTCCAACAGCCAGATTGGTGTTACTTTTGTGGGCAATTATCTGTCCAAATCAATTCTTATTTTGCATATAGTTCACCAAAAAAGAGACATAAATGGAGACAGCAGAATACCTGCCCAGTAGGTGGAAAATAGTAAAAAAACCCAGAACATCGATATATTCAGCATTGTGTTTAATAGGAAGCTGTTACTATTGATTTTTATTTTTTATTTATTCACCATCCCTTAAAAAGGTTTGCATTTTTATAATGCTTTTTTGTCAGTATGTTTCAGCCAACTGCTTCTGTCTGTGTAATAGTCTCAGTGCTAACACTCATCAAAGTATACCAGTTGTTTCACAGTGCACAACTTAATGAAATGTGACTTAGATAATTTTTAGCAATTTAAGCATCCAGCAAAGTGTCATCCAAGGGTGCTGGTGGCAGACATGCAGGTGGAAGACTGAACACACCTGACTAAACTCCTCAAGAGGAGGGCTGGGGCCACCCTCCCTCATGGAGTGTGAAGTGCTGGCTCTTGCAGCCACCTGTATGCTAGGCCACTTAGGTCGAACCAAAACACCTGATTTTCAGATGTATGGGGGGGGGGTTAGGTTTTATCTCCTAAGTAAAGGCTAAATGATAGCAATCCATCACATTTCATGTGCCCAGCTCTGCCTCCATCTCTCCTTCAGAATAGCGTCCATCATCATAGTCTCTCTGATTATCTCCTGTGGCTTTGGAAGGAAAGCTTGAAAGCTGATTGATTTTTTTATTATTATTTTGTTGTTGTTGTTGTTGGGTGGTGGTGTTGTGTTAAATCATAAGGCAGAATCTTCAGTACCATTTTTTTTTATTTCACTGGAAGTTATGTTGGTCTTGTAATAATTCTTTCTGCCAGCCTTCCCTCAGAACAGCTGCAGAGTACTTAGTTTAATATTTAAGGGAGGACAGGAGATGCATTGCTTCTTGTCTTACTTTATTTTGTCTTTGGTGATTTTATTTTGCTGTACACTTACCACAGTAGTTCAGGAGCCCTTAAGAAACAATACTACTCTTCATTCCTTAAACACTGAAGAAGTTATCACTGTTGTGACCGGGTGGGTTTGCATTGTCATGTGAGTTGACTGTTAATGGACCGACTGTTCATTTCTATCGGCTTCACAAACAACCTGATCAGCTCATTACTGAGCTTAACTAAAGTGCTTCTCTTTCACTCTGCAAGAAAAGTACTTCTGAAGCAAGCAGATGGGCACTTGAGTGCCTTCACTATCAATGTGTACTGTGTACTGCACTTTAGATCGCTGGCTGGCAGTGATCCTAGCCTCTTCCCTTCCTGAGATCCTATACTGCTACGATTCAGCTTCATGGCTGCCCAGATTTCACATGTTCATTAAATAATGCAAGACTAAGGGAGACACACATATTCGCGCAGACACAGAACCTTAAAAAAAGAAGAAAGTTCTTACAGGAATTTATTTTTTAATGCTATTGAAGAAAGGAAGACTAAAAGTAAAACACTTTTTGTAGAAAAAAGTTAAAGGTAAATTGAATATTTTTGTTACTTTTTCGCTGCTTTCTAGGTCAGCATCTCATACAGAAGACTAATCCCTTATGACAGGTAAATACATTTTGCCGTCTTAATTGTTTGAGATAAAAATAAATCTAGTTTTATCTTCAAAACAAGTTTCTTGTAGCACTATGACTGCTATCATGTTATCTTTTTACTATTCTCTTCAAATTGTCCCTCATCCAATAGAATTTCAGTATTCTTTTCTCAATTAAAAAACAAACAAACCACACAGAACTGTATGAATCCCTACACCCCCACACCCTGATTTAAAGAACGAAGTCAAAATTTCTTAGTGACTAAGTATCCTTTATTGGCAGCGCTGGATGCACGGGGGATCCTTCTGCCGTGCATGTCCAAAGTAACTACCTTATATTTATACCGTAAAACAATGACTATTCAATTAACGCCTGTACATAGTCATTACCTAAACCCGCCTACTCTCGCTTCGTACGTTAATTAGCTTATCAGTCTTTTGTGCTTGCGCAAATTCTTCCAAGAATTGTGGGCAGAGGTCCTCGGAATGTGGGCGGTGGTCTTTGGGAGGAAGGCCGTAGGTCTTCCTCAAGGTGTACTTCTCACCTTTTGCCAGAAAATGCTGAGCTGGCTGTTTTCAATCAGCTCTTGCTATCTGTCTTTCCTCCTTGGGTGTTAAGATGCCGACAGATAACAGGACGTCCACAGCCTCGCAAGATGTTGGCAGACACACAATACACAGGGGATGGATGTCAACAGCCTCACAAGGTGTCGGGGGATAACAGGATAGCATTACAATATGTTGACAAACAACACACATTGAGGATGTCATTATTCTATGCCACAGTGAATTCATACAATATCACCCCCACACACACACACACCCCCTTGCAGGAAAAATCTAAACAACACAACACTATCTATTATTTTACATAAAATATATGCAGGTCAGAAGACAATCATAATCTGTGGATTCAAGTCGAGAATTTTTACATTGTTGCTCTGGTGTTTATTATGCTTCCATTCATTAATGAGGAGTAGTTGTATTTCAGTATCAGCAACATATGTTTTAGACAAATAGTGTTTAAAATACTTTAACAGTAACACTGGTTTTGTTCATCAAGGAAGGTCAAAGGCTCAGAGTTTGCATTTTGGTGTATGTAAGCAAACAGTACAAACAAGAGAAAAAGAGATCATGTGCTCTATCTCCTGGTTTGGAACATTTCCCATTGAAAGCCGATTCATATCAAGCATAGGGAAGAACTTGTAGCTAAACACTTTATGAAATAGGAAGAAGCAAGCTGAGAGTTTATGACAGGATAAGGTGCATGACTTAAGCTGGTAAATCTTGGCTTTTCACAGTAATGATTTAGGTAAAAAAGTAGTTAAAAAAGATAGGACTGTTAGGAGAACTGTCTTTTATGCTCTACCTTTCCTGTTGAACAGGTCAAGGATGGTTTTGTAGGCCTTCTGTACATGAGGAAATCCCATTTTGACAGAAGCAAAATATTTTCAGAAATGTCAATTTGCTAACATTTAAGACAAGGAAAGGATATCCTGCTCAAGTGTAAATGGAACTGTTGGAACATTTTGGAATGGAATGTTTTATTTTTCAGTAGAGAAATTCTTAGAATTAATGCTATGCAGTTGAAAACAAAATGATTTTATAACCTCATGTTTCTGTTAACTTCGGAGTGCTGTCTCCATAATTTATTTTTTTTTAATGAATAACTTTTTTCTTCATTCTATTTAATGGATTTTCTATCAGAATGAAAAACCTGGTTTCAAGCCCTTATTGAATGTTGTTATAGTTACAGTGATACAATGTCCCTCATGTGGGTTTACTTTCATGGGTTTTAAGTGCCTTTTATTGATTCAGTTAATGTTACATTCTAGCATGTGTAAACCCCACCCCACCCCCTGCCCCTGTTGAGACCTTAAAAGGAATCTCTGCTATTAGTTGTTTATTACTGTGTATGAAGAATGCCATATGAATCATTCTTGATGAGATTCTGTTTTGTAATGATCTAGTGAGACAGTGGTGAATCTACTACTCACAATTTATTACAGGATTTTTATTATATTTACCAAATGTTGCCATTTTGTTTGGTTTGCTACAAGTAAGTAGGAAATACAAGAGCTGTAGGGAAATACTCTGGGTCAAACACAGCTGTGACATCTTTGTGTAGCCCATCATCCTGGCCTGAAAAATAGAGCTTGATCTTATGAATTCTTTTTCAGAGAAACCCTAATGATAGCTCTTTAGAGCAACTTTATTAGGTTTCATCATCCGAGGCCCAATCCAAATCTCCTAGAATTCAACAGTATTTATGTGGGCTTCCATGGACTTTGGATCAGGAGGTGGAAAGGAGCTCCCAGTCTCATTACCAGTGAGAGCTAGTGGAGTTCATTTCAAAAGGCAAAGCAGATATTGATCTGCTGTGTGAAACTCTATTACATGGTCTTCTAAACACTTGGACTAAGCCCTGGAATTGTTGTACAAAGTTCTGGCTTAATATGCAAGTCACGTTGGCTGACCAAGTGTAAGCCTAACAATCCCCTGAAATTTTATATCCTACAGATTCTGGCTAACCTCCTTAACCTTGTTTCATGCCTAGCTACTCAAGAAATATTTTGGTGGTGTGTGTTTGTTTGGCAATGGATTCTGCTAGTTGTTAATGTGGACGGTTCGTATGTGTTAACCCAGACAAAGCACAATTTCAGGATCATTCTGAAGTGGCTCCAGTACAAACACCTTGTCCCCTTGACTCCTCCAGTAGTGTATGCGAGAATGTAATTTTGCCAGCCTGAAGTTAAGAAGTGGAAGCTATAGACTGAACCTGAGGTTCTTTTGGCATAGGAAGCGGGGAGAAATGGCCAAGCTTCCTAGAGTACAAGGGGAAATTGGAGGACACTGGCTTTGCTGCTCCTGGTGCCCTGGGAAGGATACCTGAGGATAAGGGTGCTGGCTCAGCAGCTAGCTGGGTGTGCTGGCTTGAAGGTGGGGGAACAGTTGCCCTGGGACACAGCCTAATACCACCCCAGCCTCAGCAGGGGCAGCAGCAGACCTGTTTCCCCAGTGTTTGCTGCAAATACAGATGACGTTTGCACCATGGCTATTGCTGTTCTCTCATCTGTTGTCTGAAGCAGCCACCCACGGGTTTTGTGCCTAAAGCTCACTCTCCTTTTCTGGTATTAATTCCCCTTTTTGTTTTCTTTTGCTTTAAATGACATATTCAATGCTGATTTATGTCCTCGCAAAATCAGTTGCAAAGACACATGGCTTTTTAAAGGCTTTAAAAATACATTCAGGGGATTGATTGTGACAATTCAACCTCTCCTCCTATGCTAACTTTTTAGTTACACTGTTGGACATAGAAAAAAGAATTTAAAAAAATATCAGTCTGGTTCAGAGATCTTAAAGTCCATCAACAATTCCAGAGGCGTTTAAGTCAAGAAAATCTGTGAAGGTCACTGTGAAGATTGGCAAGAAGCATTCTCAAAACAAACATTTTAAGAAGAATCGGTGTCAATTTAATCCACAATAATGAGGGCAGTAACATAAGCACAATTAAGTAATGGTGTTAAGTGTGAAAGCTTCTTAGCACTTTGTTCCTTAATAATGTTTATTTTTTTTCAGTAGCAGTTTCCTTATTATACAGAATAACATCTGTAAAGTATGGAAAGTAAAAAGTACTGAACATTAAAATTCTAAGACTCTTAATTTGTAAAAGACTGGCGTTTCCTTGTAGTTTTCTTGTTAGAGTAATTCCTAAATAACTTTGAAATTCATATATCCTTGAAATCATTGGCTTTTATTTATGTACACATTAGTGTCCATGAAAAAAGTTCCAGCATAATAAAATATATCCTAGGACTTTCATTTCTCTCAGTGATATATGGTCAATTTCTAGAGCAGTCTTTTGTCTTTTCTGTAGAGAGAAGCCTGCAGTAATGATGCGGGATTTTCCTGCATTTAAAATAGTAAAAGAAAAGTACTGTGTAGCCAGTATATTTCAGTAATTCTGATTTTTTTCAATCAGATGTTCAAAATTATCATTGTAAAATGGGTTTCAGGAAGGTGTAGGAAAATTATTTTCCCCCCACTCATTGTATATGGAAGAACTAGAAGAGTACAACCTACCAAGATTGATTTTTGCAGTCTGTGATGCAGTAATTCAGTAAAATTGAAATCTGATGTTTGTTGATTTAAGATTAGCAGTAGTCAGTCACAGGGAGAAAACAATGCATTATACACTTTTCTGATTTATGTTCATAATCCCTATAAAATGTCAGATTGAAGGTGACAAAGAGCAGATCTGCTGTGCAGGAATGTAACAAGAGAAACCTTTGCCATGTGACCTACAAATAGTTGCAGAACATCATTTTTGCTGACAGCTGAGCAGTGATGTTGTTTTCATGCTGGTAAATCTGAACACACTAAATGAATTTTGGTGACATTTACTGCTCAGATCCCAGCTTTTCTTCTTCCAGTCACATGCATAATACTCTTTTACCTATTCCCCGTTCCATGGCAACATACAGTGTAGATGCAATGAAGTGTGCTATTTGGGCAACTTCTTTCAGACTGACTCCCACAAGAATAGCTGCCATACAGCTTGTGGTTCATTGCTTAGCTACAACATAAAATACACAATGTACATGGCCAGAAGAAGAAAGAAATTAGATAAATCAAACACAACTAGCTTATAACTTTTTCACACACACACACCCTTTTTTTTCCAGTTGTTAAAGGCAAACAGCTAAATGACAACTAAGCTGCCTCTGAAATATGAATTTACACTGACATCAACTAAGTACTGTCACTAAACTGTTGCAGGTTATACAGGTCTTATGATCTGCTGGATATTAAAATGTTTTGAAGGCGGGATAGAGCACTTCTCAGCAAGTCTGTTCTTTACTTAGTCCTACCTTTCTGTTTGCCTAATGTGGAAAATTTTCCTTTCTTATATTTCTTCTTTCCAAAAAAAGACTGGTGTGCTTTTGGATTCTTCTAGCTCGTTTACTTAGTCCTTTTTACACTTAGTATGTTTTGGATAGGCAACATATTTTCAACAACATTATATATTTGAATGTGTACATTTAACCCCCAGTATCTAGTAGATGTTGAAAACATGAGGTTACTCTTAAAGGGAACAGATGAATAAATTATCTGTAACCATGACAAATAACGTTGCCACAAAACCTCATTCAGCCAATTGCTTTCCAAGTCTCTGTGTTCTACTGAATATCTACAGTTTGGGTTCTTCTTCCCAGCATGCATGGGGAAATCTCTCCCAAATCCTGAGTATTAGTTCTGTGTCAGTTTAGCAAACCAGCATAAATTGAAATGCTGTCTTTGCAGTGTCCTTAAGGTGCTTTTCAGCAGTAGGCCTGAAAATTTAGGAGAACTTGTTCACAAAATGGCTTTTCAGAAATAGGAGAAAAATATATCGGAGATTATTGTATAAACTCAAAGAGAAAAATCTGCTTTTATTTTTTCATTTTTAACTGTTCAGTCTGATGGTTAGAAGTAAAAAAGAGAAATCCTATGTTCTAAAAACAACTATGAGAAATACAGCAAAAAGGGAGAGTGGAAATAACTGCTGATAAAGCCAAATGCAGTAAGTCAGATCTGTGGCATATTTATCAGTACTGGAATCTTCCACCAGTATCCCAGGAAATTACCGGTACTGTGCAGTCTCCTAGGCTTCGTCTCATTCAGCGTGGATGGATTTCTTAAGGCATGAATGATTAGACTTTTCTGCCTTTTTCCACAGGTTGCTATGCACTTGACAAAGGTCAGCTCTTGTGTGGTAAGTGCAGTTTCTTTATAAATATCCTTGGCAAATTTCATGATGTTTCTTGTGAGTGGATAAGTCAGTGAGATTACACCCACCCACCCACCCACCCCAACAAATAGAGGACAGGATCATACAGTGTGACACAGTTGTTTGGACACATTTTTCATGCACACGGAGCTGGCAAGAAACAGAGTGAGCATAACTGTTTGAGCATTATTATTTGAGCATATTTGAGCAATATTGAGTATTGACCGCTAATAAATGGACATACTCTATCGAGTAGTATGGTGTACCAGTTTGAGTGTTGCAGTGCTTTAATGTGCTTGTGACCGTCATCTCATGTCAAAGTGGAGCAGAAAAGGTGGATGACCATGCTTCTGAGAATGACCAACTTTCTGAGGTTTTTTCTGCGGTACTAACAAGCCTACTAATAGATACATTTGCTCTAGTGTTAAGGAGAGTGATTAATCTTTGTGCTGAATTGCTATGGCATGCCTCTGCCTTTAATTTGCACACACTTTGAGAGTCAGTCCTAAAGAATAGTGTTAGTGATCATTCAGGGATACATTTGGCATACAAGTTGTACCAAGGGTTAAGGACTTCTGCTAAGTGGGCCTCGAGAGGTATGAGATTGGCAGAAGTAACTACTTCTGTCTGAAATTCCATGGCTTGTGCAGCCAGCAAAAATCAAAAACTTGTCTTATGACTGACAGAGAAGAAATACCAAGTCTTATACAGGATGAGAAAGGGTAGACACCATCTGCTGCTCTATGGAGTGGGATTATAAAATGTGTCAGTCATGCCATTGCTGAGAAAAGCAGAGAAAATGCTGCATGTTCCTGCATCTGTTATCACAGGTAAAATTTCCAGGGTACAAAACATGCCTGATACAGTGCAGGGAATGGTTCTGTGGGCCTCGGCACTCCTGCAGGTTCAAGCTCTAGATTCCAGGAATAGTCTCAGTCCTGATGGAGGAGGAAACATCCAGAGAATCACAAGGGAGATCTGGTATTTACTTTAGTTCTTGTCAGTAGAGGAAAGATAAAATATTTCTAGTCTAAGACTTTTTTTTTTCCTATGTGGTGTCATATTCATATTACTAAAGAAATGGCTTCATGTAGAAAGAATTTGAAAGCTCTCTGACTTAAAATTTTTACAGATATTGAAACACAGTTGTTCATCCTATATCTGTTCATAAGGGCAGATGTTCAAAATCCATGGCATTCAGGTTCTCAAGAGATCTGCATTCAATGCAGGTATCAGTGTTGTTGGAGGCACGCTCTCGGTGAAAGGCAGTCTGGCCAAGGTCAGAGGCCAGAAGGTCAGATTGGCAATGGGCAACTGTTACATGTGCAGAGAGTAAGGCAGGTTAAAGGGGCTGGGCTGTCCAGTACAAAGGTCCATGGGATGCCCAGGTGAATCCTCATGGTCTTTCTAGAAAAGGATAAGGCCTGGACCAGTGATGGTGTGCTGTTGGGAAAATATTGGAATAACTGAAAGGTGTTTATAATAACAAATCTGGTTTCCTACTGCAGTTTAGAGTCCTTTGAGGGATGCAGTTTGGAGTACTGATGAAGGATGCTTTGTGCATATCTTGTTACCTTGTGTTCAAGCCTCCTACTGCATAGATTTCTTTAAACAGGAGTTGATGATTAAATTTTTGAGTTACCAGAAATACCATTTTACTGATCACTGTGAAGAATATGGGTTCTCTTCTTCCCTTAGCTCTTAGTGAATGACAAAAATTCATGAGAAGTCAAAGAAGTGATATTATTTCATATTTGACTGTGAATGAGAATCTAGTTCATGCTGTAAGTTTGTAAGTTTTGGAATGCTAAAAGAAGAAAAGGGCAAAAATTTAACTGTGTTTTTCCTGTTCAACATTTTAATTTTATGTTCTTCCACAAGTATAGCATAGCCAAACCAGAGAGCATTTCTCTGAGAAATCACAGTTCCTGATAGTATTTATAGAACATCTATAATTTTGTAAAGATTTAATTACATGTGAACCCATGGCAAGAGCACTGCTGATCAGATTCTGGCTCTGCACTGACGTTTACACTGATGGATCGTATCTAGGCTCAGAAACGTTGCAGTCCATTTTTCACTAATGTAAGTCACAGACAGACCCACAATCATCTGATTCATTGAACAGTGGGTAACAAAGGTATGTTTAGGAATAATGTAAGGAATTTGATTGCCCTTCTCCTGGCCCTGCCTTTGCCCTTTAAGTACTTGGCTTTATTTAGTTGCAAAACTAGTAATACTGTTCTGTATGTCTGCTCTTTCTAGAAAAGCAGTTTCTATAGAAAAACACACAGAGAATCTTTCAGCAGATAGATATGGAAAAGATAATTTTATCTCAAGTCAGTTAATGTGAATCTATGTAGGTTTCTGTATTAATTTTAGAACAGAAGTACATAAAACCGAAAACATATTTTTGAGGTATGAATAAGAAAGAAACTCCTGTTCTCACTCCTAAGGAGGCAAAAGGTGAAAACTACTTGGGAAAACCAACAAAAACAACAAAAACCCCCAAAGAACACAAAACCTCTACCCAAAATAAAAGCTTTTTTTATTTTTTAATATGATATATATGCATACACATTATGCATATCTATATTGCATGTATTATATATTACATATGCTTTTAAGAAAAAAAAAAAAGTTGTAAAACTGCTAGGAGAATTTGGCAAATACATAGTTATTCATTCACAAATTACCAGGAAATTTCTGATTCTGGCATCATTTTTTTCAAAAAGAAAGGAGTCTGCCTTTCAGAAACCCAAAAGCACAGCTGGTCAAAAAAAATATCTTTCCTTTCACTAGGAAATGAACCATAATTTGAATGGCATTCACTGGAAGGGCATAAATATGGAAAGCTATGTTATCATTTCTTTGACAATCCATATTTTGAGAAGCATAATTTTCTTCAGTGACTTTTATCTGAATATGAAAGGATATTGTATTGAAAAAAGGAATCTGAAAATACTCCTTTGAACAGATTTAATTGGACTTTATTAGGTTTCAAAGAGTATTTAGTTATTTTTAATAATATGCAGGGAAATCTTTACATTGTATTGCTTAGATAAATAGATATTTAGAGAAAGAATATACAAATCATTTATATTAAAAGTAACTTTTAAGAAGTTTTGATAACCACTGCAGAAAGGAAAGCTAGGGGAACAGGAATTCTGGAATAAAAATTGATGCTAATTTTAAAGAACACCAGTTTTGGAGGATTTGATTACTTTCTTCAGTGAATTACAAAGAATAAGTAATATTAGTTTTCTCTCTGGGAGGGAAAAATACAACTGACAGTGGAAAATTCATGGAAAAAAAAGAGCAGAAACCACAAAATAATTTATTCCCTATATTTTATATTTTATTGAAGATTTGCCTACTAATAATGCTGATGTTGATGATCACATGGATAAACACCATGATCTCTCAGCTGCATTCTCTAATTCTTTGAAAAAATATTAGGACCTGATTAACAAAACCCCAATTATTCTAAGTAATTTTCTACTAGCACAAAGGACAAATTTAACATTTGTTTTTCGAACAGCGTTTATTTTAACTTGACTGTGATTGGTAAAAGGACCTCCAAGCTTCTGGTGTATATTGTAGAGCATATATGGGACTGATGAATCCTAATCTATATAGTAAATCTTCATAAAAGTTCATTTTAAAACCTGAAGGGAAAAAGAAAACACAAAAATTATTCATAATTGGATGAAAGTTGAAAGCAGTTACATGCTGTTAAAAACAGAGCTCTGATACAACTACTGAAACTATTTAATAAAGGCAAAACCTGTAGTTTTGTAATCCTATAACCCTTATAGGTTTTGTAACACTGGTAGTCACTTGGTATAAAACAGATCTACTATTCCCATTGACAGACATTTTATTATACGTGTATAAAGTTCTATCTTCAAATGTACCCAAACTGTTTGGAAGATCAAGCCCTACATCTTCAATCTCCTGTTGAGAAAGAATAGAAAGAAAGAGTGAGTGACATACTTCTAAGATTAATTTATATAGACCATAAATATAAGCCTAGTGGTCTGACCCTTAAATTAATACTTGCATTTGGTTGCAAGGCATTTTTCTTCTACAGCATAGTAAGAAACCATTTATCTTAACTTTCTTGCTAAGTCTGGCTGTTTCTATCCTTATGATAAAATGAGATTCTAACTGCATTTGATCTTGTTTCGCTTTGAAAATTTAAGGGGAAAAGTATTATGGAAAATGATTTTAAAAAAAAAAAAATACTGTGCCTATTCAGTGGTTTAAACGTTTCTCATAATGATTAAAGATATTAATCTTCCCTTCTTTTAACTGTTCTGCAAGATTTCAATTTTAGTGACTGTTTTTCAAAGAGCAAACAAAAGTTTCCCACTCTTTTACCCAACTGAGTGAAAAGAAGAATGACTTTTACAAAAGAGATATAGATGACAGCTGAGTACAGTACCAAAGAAAGCATGCTGGCTGTTTGCTTGACTTCAAAAGCCTGTCTATTAAAATCTCAAAAATCAATGATAAAAGGCTCTTGCAAGATAAAATACTGATACCAAGATGCAGGCATAGCATTTATATATAGATATTATGAAAATAGGAAGCCATCAGCTCATACATTGCTTTATTATAATATTGAATATTGATTATATAAATATTGTATTGTGACATTAATAAAAATAAAATACACTTATTACATTAAATTTCTATTTGTAGAAATGCAGTGTATTGTAAGTTTGATATTGTTAGGGACTGAATTATGCAGAATGGCTCTATTTTATAATCTACAATTACATTATGTAGGCTCACTGACTGCTGTACTTGATGGGAAACTCCAGCACTGCTCCTGTGTGGGCATATTCACTACTGGAGTTTTCTGGGTTCAGCACTGTCCTTCTGATGCATGCTAATTCTCAAAAGCATCCTTCCTAAACACTTGCAGAATTAATTATATTCTGCATATTGTAAATTGTTTATTATATCTTCTGTACTACTATGGCAGTACAAACTAAAGAGAACTGAAAGCATGGATATAATCTGTCATCTGCTGTATATGATCAGCTGGGGCAAGGCTTAATACTACAATTTATACTATAACATTATGCCATTATAAGAATATATTTTTATATATCATCTAAAATATATAAAACCAGGGAGATTATAGAGCATTTAGAGGGTATATATATAAAAAGAATGTGTGTGAATATGTGCATACACATATACACATGCGTTTATTTATAACATATAGCTGCTCAAGTCAAGTTTGGGGCTCATTGTTCTCAGGATTGAATATATTTCCAGTAAAATACAATTACTCCAACAAATTTGTTTGCTATATGAAATGATTAGACATACAGTCAAAGGAAAGGAAACAGGCACTGCAGCAGATTGTCTTGCTCAGGTAATGGGTGATTAGTGTTCACTTTCATAGCCGTCAGACCATTAGTATGTACATTATACAGTAAGGCTTCTGCCCCAGGCATGGCAAGAAGGAAAAAATCCAAGGTCGTGAAGGTCAGTGTTTAAAACCTGATTTTTTTCTTTAGGAATTTTATGAATGAATACAATCTACTTCCATTAGTATTATTCATGAAAAAGAAATTGGAAGTTGAGTAAAGAAATAGCAAGCCATAAGCTAAAAACTAAATACAGAGATCAGTCCACTGGAAGCAGACATTTAAAGTTCAGGTAAGCAGCAAAGGAGAATAATAACAGTTAGTATCACAGTGATCCTTTAAACAGTCCTCATTGGGAAACTTCATTGTTCTATAAGGAACATTTTCCTTCCCAGATAATATAAAGAATCATTTAAATTTTCTATGCTTTTGCTGTCACTATACTCTCTCCTTTGAATATCCTTGCTAGGTGTTGCTAAATTGCCTTTTGTATGCTTAGGTATCATTTATAAT
The DNA here is from genome assembly GCF_963210335.1 of Falco punctatus. Lineage (NCBI taxonomy): Eukaryota > Metazoa > Chordata > Aves > Falconiformes > Falconidae > Falco > Falco punctatus. The sequence goes on along the minus strand of NC_137582.1, from coordinate 65,150,141 downwards.
AGACAAGAAACCCTTTAATGCTGTTGTATTTTATTCTATAAAATCATCATAAAGTGTTAAAAAAATGAAATATTTTCTACTTTTTTTCTGGAAATTATATTTCTTGCATTACCAGGAATACATGTAATGGTGGTATGCTATGGTTTCCTCTCTTGATTTACTAAGTGTTATGTCACACTGTGACATTGTACGGTGCTCTGATCACCTGCTGAATTACAGCTTTTTTTCGTGAATGGCTGCAGGTTCAAATATCAGAAGGAATCTACTGTGTGTTTCACCTGAGCCCTGTAAACGTATTAAAATACTTTTGTAATGCAGAGCTGTTAGTGTATGTCAGATTTAGTTTATTATTATGTTGCCCAAAGCTTTTGTGTCCTTTCTGCTGATTCAGAGTCTTATTTTGGGGAATGTTATTAATACATATTAAAAATAATACTTTAGACAAATTTAGATACAGCATACCAAACCAAATGTTAAAATGACAACCCCCTCCCCAATAAGTTCAATACAGTTTGATATTTTATTATATATTAGAGCGTTAAAAATATATTGGTTGTTTCAAAGACACGTTTCGTTTTGTAAGATAGAAATGGCTTAAATATATGGTAGAATATGATGGATTTAGTGTTCATTAAACTGAACTAATTGCATAGAGTATTTAGTAAAACAAGAAAATCTCTCAGAACATTCATCACTCTACTGTTCCTCAATAAAAGTTGTGGAATGATTCAAAGTAGGCATTTAATCTCTGTAGGACACCATAATTGGAGCTGTCAGATATAAAGTATTGTTTTCTCCCTGTTCTTCACAGTTTGTTTCCAAGAATGAGCTGAAATTGTCAAAACTGTCATTTTCAACTCTCTACCTTTCTAGACCATTTCATTTGCAGAAACAAAACTATTAGTAACATTTTTATTTGTTGAGAAACAATAAAGTCAATTAAGTAAATTGAAGGATTATGTTCATTTCACTAGGTAGATTCTTATGCCAGAAATAGCTTAAATGCATAACTGGGACTTTCTAAGAAATAACTAGTTAGCATCACCACACAAACTAGCCCTCCATATCTAAGTCGGAAGCTTTACTAGATTATGGATGGTCAAATTCAGATTTATTTATTCAGAGATACGAGTATTCACAAGTGGCTCCCAAGACAGGAGGTGAGGAATTCCTGGGACATGGGTTTGTACACTGTGCACAAGTTGTCATTGCCATCTGATGCACACAAAACTGCCTGATATTGATAAATTAACATGCTAAGACACTGATACTACTTTCTATGAAAGTCCAAATCAGTGCTAGGATGCTTGGAAGTTGTCCCATTTCTCATGATGCAGAGTTTAGTTATCCCCTGAGCATACTTCAGAGGTTGGAGAAGCTGCTCCCAGCTTCCTTTGATGTTTATTATAAGCACAAGGTCCACCTGGAATCATGAACACATGCTCTGAGGAGAATGAAAAGCTGCTATCAACAAGACTTGGAATTGAAACTTTACATTGACAATTGACTCCCTTCAAATACCTATCATTCCTGCAAGGTGGTGCACATTTCTTCTGTTTGGCCCAGATAAAACATTATTTTCAGTCATTTCCCAGTTATTTGAGATAGGAAAGAAAATTGAGAAGATTTTCTAAAAGAAGAGAAAAATTAGTGGGGGGATTGTGCCCTTCAACAGATGTACTCAGGGTGTGCAACTTTGGAAATTAAGGCACCATGAGAACAGCAAGTTCACAGCAGTACTGAAGTACTCATATGTATGCAGTCTGTCTTAAAATGTAATTATACCCAAAATTCCATTTTTGTGGAAGTCCCAAGCCAGAGACATGCGTCATGTAGGTGACCAAAATCAACAGCATTACCCCAAAACTAGAGTTTGATTTTTATCACATTGACTTATGAAACCTTCAAAGATGTAGCAGTCTTCCTGCAGATGAAGGTTATTGATAGTAGATAACAAGGCTTCAGAGGAAATGAATGCATATATTTTCCTCTTTCAGTAACTGCCTATCGTATGGAGATAATTGTTTAGAACCACCTCCAATTACCAATAAACTAAATAAAAGCTTCAAATAGAAATATTTTATGCCCTAAAATAAATTAATTGCTTACAATGGGCAGTATCAGCAAGCCGACTGTGATTTTTATATTGATTCTCTTAAAGCTTTTTATGGCTAATAAGCTGAGACTGATAAGTACAAGGATTATTATTCATATAACTAATAATGATTTAGAGAGTCTTCATCCATAATTACATTCATGGTTAACCCCCCCAAGCGCTATTGAACAAAATTCTGAAGGCTGTATTTGAGCAACATCATATTGACTTAAACCTCAGTTGCATCTCTTTGTCCAAGGTCGGTTTTAGTGCTGTAGTGTTTTAGACTTGTATTACTGATTTATTTTCTGTTGTTTTTTGCATAATGTTGCACTGTTACTGTGTTTATACAAAACAAAACCAGCTATAACAAGAAAGCCCCGACCAAAGCTGTGTATGGCTAAAGCTGTATAAATTAGGATAGGTTCTGAAACAAAAAGTCCATAAGAAAGACTTATATCTCCTGTGTGTCTGAGAATATAGCATGAAGTGACCTCTTTGCTCTCTAAAGGAGTACATCTAAACCACAAATAAATTTAAATTGAATAAAATGGTTTCCAGGCTAACTAAATACACACCAAAAATAGATGAATGCTTGAAACAGTGTCCTGATTTAACCCCAGTAGGAACTAATTACCACACAGTGGCTCATCCCCCCACCTCCCACCCCACCCAGAGGGGTGGGGAAGAGATTCAGGAAAAAAGTAAAGCTTGCGGGCTGAGATAAGAACAATATAATAATAACAACAACGACAACTGTAATTGTAATGGAAAGAGAGAGAAAGAGAGAGGAATAACACCCCAAAGGAGAGGAAAAAAAAAACAACCCAACCCAAAACCCAAACAAAAAACAAAAGGAAAAAACCCCAAAGCAGCGATACACAATGCTCACCACCTATTGACCGATGCCCAGCCAGTCCTCGAGCAGTGATTGGCAGGCCCAGACCAACTGCCCCCAGTTTATACACTCAGCATGATGCCATATGGTATGGAATATCCCTTTGGCTAGTTTGAGTCACCTGTCCTGGCTCTGTCCCTTCCCAATTTTCTGTGCCACTCCAGCCCTCTCGCTGGCAGGGCCCAAGGAACTGAAGTGCTTGACTTAATATAAATGTCACCCAGTATCAGACAAAACCATCAGTGTGCTGTCAACATTGTTCTCATACTAAACCCAAACCACAGCACTGTACTAGCTACTGAGAAGACAATTAGCTCTATCCCAGCTGAATCCAGGACAAACACGGAATTATCTTGGTATCTGAGAAGCAATTGCACGGTCTGCAATGGACTTCCAGTATTACATTGAGTAAGGCCTCTCTCTTATCACTTTTGCCATAACATGGAGGAGGATATAGCTCTTCTGCCTAATGAGACTAACAAATAGTATTATGAAATACGTAATTCTCAAATATTAAGGTGTGGTGTTTTGACCTTGGTTGGACACCAGGTGCCTTACCAAGCTGCTCTATCACTCCCCTCCTCAGCAGTACAGACTGGGAGAAAATAAGATGGAAAAAAACCCCTTGTGGGTCAAGTTTAATGAAACAATATCAAAAGTCATGTGCACAGAAACAAAGGGAATAAAAAGATTTTCTTTCCATAAAAATAGAAAGATTTTTTCCCCATCTTTTCTTTTTCTTCCCATCTACAGGCAGTGTTCGGCCACTTCCTGGGAAGCAGGGCTTCAGCATGCGTAGCAGTTGCCTGGATTATTAAAATGATTAAAAAATAATTTTAAAAAGGAATTCAAAGTATCTTCAATATCTTCTGTGAATGTGAGGGTTAAATAAAAATATGTAGTAGCTATGCATAGGGACATTTTATAGAGATAAAGTGTAATAAAACCTCTTGTAAAATGTCCTATAATTTATAAAATTAGGTGGTTAGTGAAGAAAGTTACATTTGTGCTACTTCCAAAAGCAGTCCAGAGAACCTCATGGAACAGATCTGTTTAAATATCTTACAGATGACTGCTCTAACTATGCTCAGGTAAGTCTGGTACACATAAACTTATTTGAATATTTTTCTATTAACACTTGTTTAAATCAAAGCATCATTTGACCCAAGCTATTTATTGTTTGCTATTGAACACACAAAGGGACCAGAATTGTCTATATAAATTAATCAATGCTTTTACTTTAGACAAATTACTTGTTTAATATTGCCTTCTCTAACAAGAATGTGCAAGAAGTGGTTTACAGCAGAGAAACAACTGAAACCAACAATAAATAAAGAAAAAAATCACACACACACAGAGAATAATGTTATTGGCAAGAAAATATATTGATCACACAGACAGGCAGGCACATGTCTGGATAGTGGTTTGATACCAGTGTGCTAAGAATGGTAACAGATTTTCCATGAAATAGAAAAGAAAAAATCAGTATTTTTCAAAGGGACAAAATATGCAAACGTAGCTACTAGTGCAGTACCATCATGTCTTTAACTGTATTGTCTTTGTCTCTCTGTGTTTCCTACTTTGGGAACCTCAAGTGACATCATGTCTGGCAAAAATCAGCAATGAATAATGTATGTTCTTTCCCTTGAAGAATCCAATGCTGAAATATTAATTAGTTTTCTGTGTTAGTCCTAGATATCTTTTCCTCAGCAAAACCTTTACAGAACGAGGCAAAAGATTTGTCCCCCACCTCCCTAAAACTCTAAACAGAAGAGGCAGTAAATGGCATCAACATATTTTGAACATAAAAAACTCTAAGCAAAAGCATATGATTAAGTCCAAGTATAATTTCACCCTGCAAATACTTGCTGGTCTGTGGGACTTTTATGCAGGAAGAAGGTTCATTTCTCAACTAATTTCAGTGATACTGTTTTGAATGGGAAAAAGCTTTCATGCAGGCTCCGTTTCTATTAATTGCAAGTTGCATACAATTTGAACGCTAAATGTTCATATGCCTTCTCATCTTTTTCCATGACACACATGATGCAAGCTACTAGAAAAAATAATTAATCTGTTATATTAATTCATATTAAAATAGAACTAGTCAATACTTTAAAATTGTATCAGCATCAGATTCTGAAATGCAAAAGACTTTGACAGAAATTAAAACCTATACAAGCAGTATGTGTAAATTATGGGGTTTTGCCATAAATAAGACTTAAAACACTATGTTGATAATTTGTTTCTGGATGTTTCCTTTCAGATATTAAAACTGGTAAATTAGAATGGATTGATTCCTGAGATGCCAAATTCTCAGTGAAGGCAAGGAAAAAACAAACAAAATATTAATCTTGTACTAATTTCCTGATCTCTATTCTGCAGTCAACAGGAAAATCTAAGAGGTGACAGTGTTAATTTTTCATTTTTAAAATTATTATTATTTTGTTTATGAACTGAGGATCAAGTCTGACATGAAACTATATGGTTTTTGATTGTTTCATATATTGAATTGCTTAATTGCTAATGAGTCTGAATGAATTTACTGACATGATTCTAAACTGCTGGGTGCTTTTGAATAGGTATTGTATGAATACACTAGAATTATATAAATATGTGAAAATGCAGTAGTGCAAGAAGTATTGTTTTAAAATACAAGGATTTAAAATCCTGTAGGACCAGATCTTCAGCTTCAGAAGAGCTACAGCTTTTTAAAGCTGCTAGTAAAACTAAACTGTTTGCTTTTTCAAACATGCCTTTAAATCTCCATGAAGATTGCATTTCATGCATATTTGATTTCCACTATTTTAATTTTCTTAGGCAAGAAAACATTGCCGTACTTTTTTGACATGTTTTGATCTAACTTTACACTTATGCAGGGGATTTGCAGGGGGGGTAACCCATAACGTCATAATTGAACACTAAGAATAGGATGCACTTTCAAAACCAGTGCATATGCGCTTGGCAGGTTGCTGAAACAGGGAAATATCACCTCTGTAATTTGCAGTTAGTGCCATTCAGTACCACGCTGCTAAACTACAGTTCTGCACTTTCATATCCTGATTCAGTTAGATCTCTAACAAATAATGAAAAGAAAAGGAAGAAAGAAAGAAAGAAAGAAAGAAAGAAAGAAAGGAAGGAAGAAAGAAAGAAAGAAAGAAAAAAGAATTAGAGGTGGTGTTTTTTGTTTTTTTTTTTAACTATTAATCCTTTGTATTCTTTATGGCAATAAGAAAAATATATTTACACACAGTCATGTTAAAGGTGTGTCTTAAACCAACAACTAGTACAAATGCAATGATAAGGCTGACAGATAATCCTCTCACTATTTGGCTTATTTAATAATTAATGGAAAATTGAGAAAAAAAAGCAAAACAAAACAAAACAGAAAGTATTTTCCATTCATGCTTTTCAGTGTTTAGTCTAGCAAAACATTTAGTCAGAAATGTGTTCCTGCAGTCAAAGACCTGCAGCTAAACTCCTGTTGGTATATTCAATTGGGTTAGGATATCAGAATACCAGAACAGATTTCCTTGGATTTCCATGTAAAGGGATAGATTATGTCCAAAGATGTGGTTTTAATTTGTTCTCTCCCTTTCAGTGGCTAAATTTTGTTAACCAGTTCAAGAACAGAATAAAAATTTTACTGCTCGCCTTTGGCTTTTGGGCGGTTCAGTATGCTGTTTTTACCTGATCTAAAAATTACAAACTGAATTTCTTGGAATTTGGGTGGGTTTGGGGTGGGAATGTTTTGGAGAGTTTTTTGTTTGTTTGTTTGGTTGGTTGGTTAGTTTGCTTTTGAGGGATTTGGGGTTGTTTGGTTTTGGTAACTCTAATGGAGGAAACTATCTTTTTTTCTTCGTTTTTTTCACTCAGCGTGCTGAAAATTTCAGTCAGTATTTTAACCTGTACATCTCTGTTAATGGTGAATCACACACAATAATTGTTCACTACAGATTTTGAAGAAGGCCTTAGTTGGCACACAAAAATGTTGTAAAACTCTTTATATAGCTTATGAACATAACCTCAGTGACTCTAGAAGGGGCCTGAGTAGCATCCACAGAGCTACTTGAAAGGAGAGTCATGGGCTTCACTCTCTAAATAACTAAATATACTTGTAAATGAAATTAATAGCTAATATTATTGAACTGTACAAACCAGTTATGGGCATGCTATCAGTTAATACACAGCTGCATTTCCCGCCACCCCCTCACACACCCCCCCCTTAAACACCCAGTGGAATCATGTAATTAGACTATTTCTTCATAAGGTGTCTGAAACCACTTTAAAGGTAAAAAGGTTCATAAGAACAAGAAAAGGAAAACAAAACCCAGAAGACTGAGGAGTCAACAGAGGAAAAGTAGCCACAAAATAACATATAAAAAATATTGTTCAGTTCAGTCCTCAGATAATAAGAGAAGGAGTAAATCATCTTTATTATACACTGCAGTAGGTGATCTGGCCATCATCATGCTTGGAGATGTCAGAGCTGATTCCAAATTGTTCTATTTCACTAGTACCTGGACTGTGTGTGTCCTTAGTTGTTGAGTCCCTCTTCCTCTTGTTATCTGGGCAAATATGTTCTTTTGTTCCTTTGTGGGTTTTTTTGGTTTTTTTTTGTTTGTTTGTTTGGTTTTTTTTTTTTTTTTGCTTTGCTTTGTTTTTGTTTCCTTTTCTTTTTTTCATTTGGCTACATCCAGCCTTTATGGTAATTCTTTTTTTTTTAACATATTTTTTAAAGTTAATTTATTTTTGTCCTGAGGCATTTTTACTGCTCTACAGAGCTTTGAACTGCTGTTATACAAACATATTAATATAGCTAAGTCATAGCTCACACTGGTCAACAGGGAGAAAACTACAAAGCATTGACTTCCAGAATTAGATGCTGTCATGATTAAAGTAGCTGGACACATTTTATCTGAAGTTTTTATAAGATGACAGATAGACCTTTTTTCATTCCATAGGCATTTTTCTTTAGAAGCAATAATTTCAGTGGGGGAAAGCCTAAAAAAGGAGAAAAAAGACAAATGAAAAGCCGACAAGCAAGAAAGACTCAGACCTGAGAACAGTACAGATAAAATGCTAACAGACTTTCTTTCCCTTTTGGGTTTGCAGACTGTTGTTCTGCATAAGGAATATACTGTTTAGAGCCTATTGGAAATAACACGTTAGATATCAGGGTCTATATTAATCCATAGCTCCCTCCTCCTAGACAGGAGGCCCTATATAAGATGTAGACAGATCATCTGAAGTTTCTGAAGTACACAGTAGATGTAAAATATCCTGAAATGTTATATTATACAATACTAAATCAAGTATTTTCACATTAAATACCATTCTCAAATACTTAGAAATTACCTCTAATTTGAAAGAGACATGAAAGAGGAATGCCAGAGGTTAGTTGAATGTGCAAGAGATTCTGACTGACCAAAACAGGTTAAAGAATACAGAAGAGAAATACAAAGGTAAGCAACTAATGAAACTTCAAAGTTAAGGAGCAACATTGCTACTTTTTTTTTTTTTTTTTTTTTTTTTTTTTGGATGATGATGATGGGGAGTGAATTTTCCCTCTTTGGCTGATCAGAATGGAGATCCATTTGTGGGAAATGTTTATGTTATATATATACACATACAGTGTGGATCCCTCTGATAGCCAGGCTTAAACACACAATGCTCCCAGAAGCTGGTCCTGGACCTTCACTCTGCCCAGTCACTTCCCACACAGACACTCAAACACTGACGCATCTTAGTCGACCCGCAGACCCCACAGTCTCTCTGGCAGTTGTACAAGACTCCTCTAATCCAGTAGCCAAGTCATCCAAATAACTTTCTCTGGGATAAGCATACACATACCACAGGCCACTTACCCCTCTACTTAAATGATCTTGCTTGGTATTTGGTAGTAATTGCCCACTGACATCCCTGTCCACACTCACTGCAGTTACTGCAGCACAGAAACATGGGCACCTAGAACCTGTGGTCTGGCTCTGTACACAGACATGCATGCCAAATAGAGACCCCAGCCATGAAAGTAGTCAGACATGGAGTATAATGAGAAGACAGGACAGACTCTGCTGACCAGGTACACAGTGTTGCTGGACAAGCTTATAAACCAGCAACCTGTTCATATACAACCATAATCTTTTATCCCCTTAGCCATCTGTTTTCCCTTGTGTGTTCCTCCCCAGAACACTATTTCTGGTTTTGGTTCCTCCCTTAAGCATCCCATAGTAAGTCTTGTGCAATCCCAAAATGCTCTTCCTTTGCTCCTCATAATGAGTCCCATATTCCTTAGGCAGTAAACCCTCCCTCTGTAATGTGGTCCAGAAAGCCTCTCTTTTTGACTGACAGCACTGTATCTCACCCCAGTCTGATCACTTTCTGGGGGGGACTGGGGCCAGGGTTCTGTTTCTTTGAGCAGGTTATTGAGGTTCCCCAACCTGAGCTCTTTCACATGTGTCCGGAGAAAAGCTTTTCATCACATAACCTAAACGTTTATATATCAGTTTTGGACAGAAAGAAGCTACAATATGGAGATCCCATTGCTCAAAACCATTTGTTTTTCTTCTGAGCTTGCAGTCCTACCTGTTATGAGCTTATCATATATAAAATCAAAGCAAGTCTTTCTGCAACTGTAATGCAGCAAACTGAATGTTAGCTGTAGGAAAAATATGGCTAAAAAGGAAAGGAAAAGGAAAAAGGAAAAGGAATGAAGGAAAAATTAAAGGGAAAGGGGGAAGGGGAGGGGAGGGAAAGAAAGGGAAAGGGGAAGGGAAGGGAAAGAGAAGGGAAAGGGAATAAAATGAAATAAAATAAAACAAAATAAAAAAATAAAAAGAAAAAGAAAAGAAGAAAAGAGATGCATTCTTCTTCATAGAGATAAAAAATACAGTATTTGTACTGCAACAATATCCTGGTATCCCAGATAGGATTAAGAGCACTTACTAAAGATATAGACACGGCAGATGTCAAGAAATTTGTTCTCTGTAAAAGTGGATAGGGTTGTACAGAACTGTAACCAAGCTCTTCAATATATTCTTGTATATTCTTCTCACTGCTTGATTTAGCATGATCTGCAGAGGGGAGGAAATTAATTACTTTCTCACAAGGGAAGGCTCCAGGGTTTTTATTGTTTTGGGGAGAGGCAGTAGGGTAGAGCTCAGTGCAAAAAAATTAAGCTGCTTGAAAAGATTCAGTCTTTAAGCCAACAGATTCTATTACTTGAAATGGAGGTGAGAAAGAAGCCACAGCAGAAACCACTTCATTCTTGCCAATACCCCATTAGACCTTTGGAATAACTTGTTCTCAGTTTGGCTTCTCGTCCGTTACAGAGGATGCACTTTGGGTACTTTTGTTGCTTTACAATTGCCGTATGGAGATAAAAATGTTTGGATTTCTCCCACAGAATTCCATGTGGTGAGGGAAGAAGTTATTAGCTCCCCTTTCTAAAATGATTGCCTATTTGAAGCCATTTAGAAGCTATAGGCATTTTGTTTAAATTCTATGCAGCATATTCTGCCTTTAGCAAGAAACTGTAAGGGTTATCATTATTACCTATATATATTAGTTTGCCTGACAGTTATAACACTTGTTGCTTTAAGACTTTCACTATAATTGAAAATAAAAGTCTGTCTTGTTCATATGTGTTTGAGGTAGCAATGGTAATGCTTGTAAGCCAAGCTAAGTGAACTGTGGCAAACAAATAAATATTTAGGAACTAGGAAAAGGTCAGGGGTCAGTAAATTAAAAAAACAAAAAGAAAGAAAAAGGAATCCTTTCATAGTTCCTCTGCACTAATTTAACAATTATTTAAATGTCCTCTGGCAGCATTTGTAACAATCGTATAATGACTTTCCCATATTTAAACCATGGTAATTAAAATGTGCAAAGAGTATTTCTTCTTCCTGCTGCAATATAATGTTTTCACTTGACTGAAGCTGAACTGCAATTTGGCCTTTATGTTGTAAGGAAAAAAAACCAGGACTGCTGGGAGCAAATGGATCAATTAAACAATGTTCTTTTGTAATGAGGGTTACATCATTCTGCCAATGCTAAAAATCTGTAGCTGAATCTGTCACTAATGATATATGCCATCTTCTTAGCCCCATGGTGCTAACCTATCAGGAAGCAAATATCAGGCTTAGCTTTCTATTGATCCTTGCATGTTCTGTTTCACAAGTCAGTAAAAAATGCAGCTCATTATAAAATACTAACTTTAAGATGAGAGGCTACTGGAGGCTGAAAACGGCAATACAAATATTGGGATGAAAATGTTATTTGTGAATACTTCTCCTTCCTCTAAACTGTTTTCCCATTTTGCATCTTGCCTTTTAGACAGCAGTATTGTTGTATGAAATCACAACCAAGCTCCCAGGGTGTGGCACTAGGGCAAACACCAGTTTTGGTGATAGCAGGCATATGAAGCACTATAGCGCAAGATGTCAGTGATCAGTTCTGCATATATAACTCCGAAAAAAAGGAGAGCTTGCATGAGTTGTGGGGTTTGTTATAGCCTTATATACCTAGACAGGAGGCAGGTCCATCTGTGCTGTTAGTTGTGGTTGTGAGGTTTGGGCTGGCCACCTAAACACTGGGACCTGGAAGGCATACAAGGAACAGTGGTAAATGTAGGAACCTAATCACAGTGAGAACAGAGCACACTGAGCTGACTGCTCCATAGGATCGTCCAAGGAGGATGATCAAGGAGGATGGAGTGAAACCCACCAGGAGGGATCAGAAGGGAAACTCTCTCCCTGTAATACCCTGCAGACTAAAGGGGGTTGTGGCATAAAGGGCTACAGGGATGCAGGGGGAAGAGCATTTTGGGTCTTTGCAAAGTGTATTGTGGGGTGCTTTATAAGGGGATTGTGGCAATGTGTGAGACAGTGTAAACTGTTTAGAGAAAGGACCGTAGGGAGGAATAAAGATGGATCAGGAAGGAACAAGCATAGGTAAATAGAAGGAAAAGGGGATAAAAGAGGCTGGTCAAGTGTAAGCAGGAGTTGGTCAGTATGTTTATGGTCAGTATGCCTTATCACTGCAGTCTATCCTATGTTCTTATAAAATCCTACTTTCAAATACAGTTTGTGTGGATGTGCTCTGAGTTCCTACTGTGTATGTGTGGGTACCAGTGATCTTTGAACTGGACTAGCATGATAAGAGGACTTGGTGCCAGCAACTAGAGGAGGACCACTAGCCTCAGCGGACTGAAAGTGCAAGTGCAGCAATAGAGGGAGACCAGGCATTATCTATACTGTGTAGGCTGAGCATCTAAAACCAGGTACAGGACAGATTCATGTGTTGTGAGTGCACATGTTCCACTAGCAGACTGTGACCCTGATTAGCTGGAGAGAAGGAAAAGCATGCGGCTGTTGGTGCTGCTCATGCTTGCACAAGTGTTGTGTGTCTGTGTGGGTACCGGGAAGGGCATTGTTGTCTGGTCACTGGAATTTTAAGTTACATATTCAGTAGTAAGAGTACACTTTATACACACACACACATATATTTTCTATATACACACATATATATTATTGCTACATAAAATTATATATTAATTATATGTATCTATAAAAATGCTTTTTTAGCACCAGGGAAGGTTTAGATTGCATATTAGGAAAAGAATTCTTCACTGAAAGGGTTGTCAAACATTGGAACAGGCTGTCCAGGGAAGCAGTTGAGTCACCATCCCTAGAGGTATTTAAAAGATGTGTAGATGTGGCACTTGTGGAGATGGTTTAGTGGTGAATTTGGCAGTGTTAGCTTTACAGTAAGACTTGAGGATCTTAAAGGCCTTTTCCAACCTAAATGGTTCTATGATTCTTTAATTCTATAGGTAATGTACTGTTGTGGAATAATCCTGGTGGGATCTCACAGTCACTTGCTCGCTCCCCCGGAGTGGGATAGGGCAGAGAACTGAAGGGATAAAAGCAAAAAAAACCCCATAGGCTGAGATAAAAACAGTTTAAAAGAGAAGAGGAAGAGAAGAGAGGAGAAGAGAGAGGAGAGGAGAGGAGAGGAGAGGAGAGGAGAGGAGAGGAGAGGAGAGGAGAGGAGAGGAGAGGAGAGGAGAGGAGAGGAGAGGAGAGGAGAGAAAAAATAAAAAAAAAAAAAAAGAGGAAATGAAAAGAAAAAGAAAAAAGAAAAGAAAAAAGAAAAGAAAATAAAACCCCCCCAAACCCATCACTGAAAAACAAGAGTATTTCAGTTGGAAGAGGCCTACAATGATCATGTTGTCCAAACTACCTTACCAGTTCAGGGCTGACCAAAAGTTAAATCATATTATTAAGGGCATTGTCCAAACGCCTCTTAAACACTGACAGGCTGGGGCATCAACCACCTCTCTAGGAACCCTGTTCCAGTGTTTGGCCACCCTCTTGGTACATAAATGCTTCCTAATGTTCAATCTAACCCTGCCCTGGTGCAGCTTTGAACTGTTCTGACATGTCCTATTACTGGATCCCAGGGAGAAGAGCACCTCCTTCTCCAATTCTTGTCTTCAGGATGCTGTAGAGAGCAATGAGGTCACCCCTCAGCCTGCTTTCCTCCTAACTAAACAAGCCCAAAGTCCTTAGTTCTTCACAAACTGTTCCAGCATAGGTCCCTTCCACAGGCTGTAGTCCTTCAGGAACAGGCTGCTCCAGTGTGAGTCCCCCATGAGGTCACAAGTCCTGCCAGCAAATCTGCTCCAGATTGGGCTCCTCTCTCCATGGGTCCTTGCAAGAGCCTGCTATAGAATGGACTTCCCACAGGGTCACAGGCTTCTTTGTGTGCACCCACCTGCTCGGGTGTGGGGCCTGCTGTGGGGTGCAGGTAGATATCTCCACTGTTAACCTTTATGGGCTGCAGGGGGACAGCCTGCCTCACCATGGTCTTCACCTCCAGCTGCAGGAGAACCTCTCTCTGGTGTCTGGAGCCCCTCCTCCCCGCTTTCTGCACTGACCTGGGTGTCTGCAGAGTTGTTGCTCTCACATATTCTCACTCCTTTCTTCTCTGGCTGCAGTTTTGTTGCACAGATTTTACCCCTCATTTCTTAAATATATTATCCCAGAGGCGCTACCACCATCGCTGGTGGGCTCAGTCTTGGCCAGCGGCAGCTCCATCTTGGAGCCAGCTGGCATTTGTTCCATGGGACATAGGGAAAGCTTCTAGTGGCTCTACACAGAAGCCACCCCTGTAGCCCCACCAACTACCAAAACCTTGTTGTGCAAACCCAATACACCCTCTCAGGATGATGTAGGGAGCAATGAGAGTACCCCTCAGCCTCCTTTACTACAGACTAGACAAACGCAAAGACCCATGTTGCTCCTCATAAGATATTCCTTCCAGCCCTTTCGCCAGCTCTGTTGCCCTCCTCTGAACACATTCAAGATCTTCATATCCTTCTGAAATTGTGGGGCCCAGAACTGCACATGGTATTCAAGGTGAAGCCACACTAATGCTGAATATAGAGGGATAATCACCTCTTTTGGCTGGTCAAGAAATAAAAAGTCAAGCAAAGCTGCAAAAGCAAAGAAAAGCTAAATAAGAAATTCATTCACTACTTCCCATGTAGTGAAGTGGCAGGCAGATGTACTTCCTGGAAAGCAAGTCCTCAGCCTACATAATGTTTACTTGGAAAGACAAATGAAACTGGAAAACTAAAACTTGAGGACTTGTTCCACACAAGCCTTTGATCTGTACTTTCTCCACAAATGCCTTTATGCCCTCACTTACCTATTGTCTTGCCCTTCAGGACGATTTTGCTGAGTGCAAAAGGCTGCACTCAGGATTCCCAATAGATTTAATGAAGTGCAGTTATTTTGAATTTAAGAAAGTGACAGCACACCTAAGGACCAAGGGGTATGCTTCCCTCTTGCTGGGTAAATGCTATCATAGTGAATTTTGGTAAAGCATAAGCACCCTTTCCTGAGTATTTCTCTATTGTTCAGGTCCAGATTATCCAAACACTTAAAACCCAATGAAATAAAATTGGAGATACCAGGCTTTTTAAAAATCTGTTTTCCTACAAGCCATCATTAAAAAAAATTACAGAATGTTACCCCTAGATTTTAAGTTGAATACAACCTATTTTGCAGCCTCTCCACTAACTAAACTTTGCCATGCAAACCCACTGCAATGTTACATTCAAATTTTGTTTATGGGTAAAGAAAGCTCTATAAGTGAATACAAGAATTTATTGCTATTATAACATACCATAAGAGTCTAATTATTATTAGTCCAAGTGAGTTTCTTATAGGAAAAGAAAGAATAATACTGTGGTTTAATTCAGCTATATGCACATTTCACTCCTACCCCATTTCTTGCAGTTATGCTCACCCTTCCTCTGCTCCTCTGGGTCCTGAGGTCAGTGGCTTCACCCTGGTGCTGGTGGTGGGCACCAGTGTTAGCAGTGAATTGTCATCATCTGAGACTTTTGCCAGGAGGAATGTGATGTTCATGTTGATGTTTTCTTATTCCTCACTCTGGGTTCCACTTTGGATCATTTTTATATGTTTGGTTAACATGCATTTATACTTTTTTCTTTCTTTATTGGTCTCAGCTCTATATTACATCCAAATTTACTATATATGGTCACCTTTACTTTTGTTAGATACAATTTCTTAATTTTCTTTGTTAACTCTAAACCCATTGTTTTCAAGCTCCAGGTCTGCCTGTCTGAGTATTTGTCAGTTGTTCGCAGCTGTGGGGTCTCCAGTGCCAGAAATGCAAATCTGCATAGTTATTGTAATTTATAATTAGAAGAAAGTAAATGGAACACAATAGAATTGGTATTAAAAAATGGGGAAGGCAAGAGAAAATTTAGTTCTTTGCTTATATAGGTAGTTAACAAAAAAAAAAAAAAAAAAAAAAGGAAGGAAAGAAAGAGGGGGGGAGGAAGGAAAGGAAGGAAGGAAGGAAGAAAAGCAGGAGGCAAGAAATAAATAAGGAAGATGGGAAGGAAACTAACTTGAAATTCAAGCCAAACCCTAAGTGTTTCTAAAGCTTAAGGGATTATTTTCCTTTTGGCATCCCTTCAGATTTCAGTTTTGCAAGACCTACAGACTCCATTGGTGAACAGATTTCTTTAAGAATTTCTGAAGATCTGTTAATAGCATCAGTATTTTTTTAGTTGGCTGAGTAAGTCTTACAAATCATCAGTGAAATGTGAATCAGGTTTTTAAAATGTTATGTTCTGTGATTTATGTGCATCTTTATGTTTTTAGGAGGGCTTCTTACCCATAACAGAAGAAAAGGCCTCAAAGTTTTTCCTTCCTCTTAGGGTTTTAGGTAGAAAATATATTCAGGAAAATACAATGCTATGTACATATGATATATTCATGTTAAATTTGCCCTTGGGACTTAAAATCATTAGCACTTCCATATTATTATAATTTCAATGTGTGCAATCATAACAATGTATTAATGTTGTTTGTTTTCAAATATTTGTTCATCCTTTTCTGAGATAAGCAACTAACTCTAACTGTAGAGAACTTATGAATTAAACAAGGCTGGACTGGATCAGACTTTGAATAGAAAGCCACTGCAGTTTTCTGTGATGGGAAACAACCCTGAGGTGCTTTATGAACTAGCATCATGATACAACAGTGACAGAAATTTACATTATAAATTTACAAATATTAAATAGCATTTATTTCCCTATGCCATATAGAATATAGTAATGATATTATTAACTATTATTATATTGAAATCACATCTAATAATTTATAATTTATTACAATATTTTATATTTGAATTTTTATTTTTATAAGTATGATTTTATTTCTTGCATGGAAGTCACACGAATTTAAATCTCTCTCTTTCTTATTGGCATGAAAAATACATCCTTACAGCATTTTTTTTTGGAATTGTCTTTGCTTGAGGCTGTGCCTGAAACTTACAAAGACTATCAAAGGAAAATGGTGACTGAGATTCAAAATGAACTGAGCTGGAGGGATACAGCATTCTTTTTAAAGTTCAGTTTAGATCTTTAAGTCAAGGAGTTTTAAAAAAAAATCAATCAGTTTCAGTCATGTCTAACGTATGAAACGGCATTTGAGTGTTGCTGGTGTGTTTATTTTTAGCTTTCTACTGGAGTTGCAAAGAGTCTGTAAAAGAGGAGTGCAAGAAAAAGCTGTTACAGTCCAACAGCAACCTGAAATAATTTTAAGGTTAAAGTGGAATAAAATATTTTTCTTCTCTTTTTTGGAAGGAAGTAATCTTTTAGGACACAAAATATTTTGCTTGCTGTATAGCTACTCAAAGAGATAATCCATAAAGTTTAACAAAATACTAATTTAATAATTCTAAGCATTATTTGGAAGTTAAAAGTATTAATTTCTTACATGATAAGAGAGAGTAAAAATGGTGAAACAGAATTTTCTAGCTTTGGGTTATGGAATCAAACACAGGAGTTTTAGTATATTTACATTCTGCTTGCGCAAAAATGTTACTCTTTCCATCACACTTTTAAGATTTTGTATCTCCTCTGTTGTGTCACTGCCTGGTTTACAGTGCAGGAACAACTCCTTATTTCCATTTCAGGTATCTGTCTTTGTTAGCTACAACCAAAGATGGTGGAATTGCCCAGCTATCTAGCTGGTCTATATTCTGGGTTGGCATTATACACTGCTATAAGAAGAGAATCACTTATACCTAGTCATATTTGCACAGGTTCCAATTCATATCCCATCTCCTCCAGAACCTCATTCAGAGGTCAGACTATATCACAAGTCCTTTCCTTTGCACACCCCTGTGAACTCACAAAAAACTGGGACACCTTCTTGTCAACATCTTGCTGGTTTACCTCCACTAACTATCCTTTGGATAAGGGAGAAAGAAGTCAGTGGATGACCTCGAGGCATATACAGTTGTGGTTACATCAGTCCTTCAGGCAAAGACAATATTCCATTGCTTTTAGCTCACCTTCTAAGTCTTATTTCTGTTTAGTGTTTCTCTACTTTTTCCTGCTTTTTGCTGACTAGTTTGGATGCTTATGACTTACTTTCCCAACCAGGGGTATTTTTTTTTATTTGTTTTTCATATCCTTTTATTTGGTTGTTTATGCTCTTTTCTCAAATCACAGACAGCTTTTAATATATAATGACAGACACGAAATGGAGACAAGAATGGAGATTAATGTGGGTGCTGGTGCCTGTCTCAAGGGAGAATGAAGCAAATGTTTGTAGGAGACAATTAAAAAACAATCTTCTCCCAGAAACATTTACCTGAATTCCCATTGCATTGTACTACTTAACTCGTTAACACTTGAATTAAGGTGAAGTTAGAATATTTTTGATTCATGTAGCCTCTGTGAAAAGTAAAAAAAGTTTAGCATACTGTTTTGAGTGACAGCACAAAAAGTGACCAGACCCAGGCCTGGTGTCTCAAACTTCTTTTACTCCGTGTGAGGAACCTTGTTACTGTGGAAGCTGAGAGGGACTTGATTTTGCTGCATTTCATTTCTTTATGAACATGTGGGTTACTCAAGCTAGGTTTTTCTGAGTTAGTTGCTATAGCTTTGTTGCACTGCTGATATAATTTTGGGACTCAGTGGGCTTTGTTGCTAAATTTCCTGAACAACCTTTGGGACTAGGCTGACTCTTCTTTGATCAGTACTGTTATATCTGAGTCTGTTAACACCATCACAGTATCACAGTACCTGGACCATTTAGATTATTAGTACTTCTCTTACATGTTGTAAACCCCATAACATGTAGTGGGTTTGCATGGCAATATTTTGGTAGCAGGGTAGGGTACAGGGGTGGCTTCTGTAAGAAGATGCTAGAAGCTTCTTTTATGTCCAATGGAGGCAGTGCCAGCTGGCTCCAAGATGGACCCACTGCTGGCCAAGGCTGAGCCCATCAGCAATGGTAGTACTGCCTCTGTGATAAAGTATTTAAGAAGGCAAAAAAACCTGTGCAACAAAATTGCAGCAGAGGAGTGAGAATATGTGAGAGCAACATCCCTGCAGACACCCAGATTGGTGCAGACGGAGGGGCAGGGGGGCTCCAGGTGCTGGAGCAGAGATTCCCCTGCAGCCTGTGGTGAAGCCCACAGTGAAGAAGGCTTGGCCCCCAGCCCATTGAGGTCCACGGTGGAGCAGATAACCACCTGCAGCCCGTGGAGGACCCCATGTGGGAGAAGGTGGATCCCCTAAGGAGGCTGTGACCCTGTGGGAGGCCAAAACTGGAGCAGGTTTACTGGCAGGACTTGTGACCTTGTGGTGGATCAATGCTGGAGTAGCCTGTTCCTGAAGGACTGCAGCCCATGGAAGAGATCAATGCTGGAGCAGTTCATGAAGAACTGCAGCCTGCAGGAAAGAATCACTTTGGAGAAACTCATGGAGGACTGTCTCCCATGGGAGGAACCTGATGCTGGAGCAGGGGAAGACTGTGAGGAGGAAGGAGCAGCAGAGACATGTGATGAACTGACCGCAAACCCCATTCCCTGTCACCCTGTACCACTCAGTAGGAGGAGGCAGAGAAATTGGGAGTGAATTTGAGTCTCGGAAGAAGGAAGGGGTTGAGGGAATGAAGTTTTGAATTGTAGTTCTTATTATCCTGCTCTGATTTGAATGGTAATAAATTAAACTAATTTCCCCAAGTCAAGTCTGTTTTGCCTGTGATGGTAACTGCTAAGGATCTCCCTGTCTTTGCCCTTAACCCATGAGCCTTTTGTTCTATTTTATCTCCCCTGTCCGGTTGAGGAGGGGAGTGATAGAGAAGCTTTAGTGGGCACCTGGTATCCAGCCAGGGTCAACCCACTACATCCTTGAACAGACACTGTGGAGGTAAACTCTACCACTGCTTTATGGACCTAGCACTGGTGTTTTCATTCTAGTTGCTTTGTACTGTAGTCAGTTTATTGGGAGAGGGAGTTAGATCAATGGAAAAGAAAGAAAAGTAGTTCTAAAACCCCCATATATATATGTGTGTGTTTTTCTAAATTAACGGTACATTTGTAAAACATATTCAAGTGTCACAAAAAGGAAGAAAATACTATGTTAAAGCAATAGCAATAAAGTAATTGGAAGAAACTAAACAGCAACATGCCATCATTCAGATTATATCACTGTATCCTACCTATATATACTACCCCCTCCAATGTCTACAAACACCTTAGAATATGTCTGAAACATAATTGCATAGTGGTATTATATTATGCTATTGTATATGGTATGTATCACTTCATGTCAGAAAAAAATTGCCATCTGTATGGAAAAGGTTGCATATTGAGCCTTTCTAACTTTATTAAGTTGTTAAAATTTGAAGACTATGTGTGGTGGTTTGTTTTTCTATTTTTGTCTTGAAAAATAATTTTGTGAAGCTTAGATTTTGGGTTCTGCTAGTGCCAAAAGCCCTCTGAGAATTGATCTGTTGTGCTTTGCCTCAAAGGAATTTTTCATGGCACTCACTAGAAAGCTGACGTACTTTCGTCAATTTTTGTGCTATTTTTTAGAAACAGCTGCTCCAAAAAACATCAGTAGATTTACATTAAATGCTTTGCTTTCTGGATCCAGCCAACACAAGAAAGAATCATCCCTGCCAATCTACTGAGTTATTGCCTGTGATAATATGTATTTTCTAGAAACAGCATCTGTGCCACTGTCTTCTAGGAATACTGAAGTGATGGAAAAGAATTGGAGACTTTTCTTTCAAGAATTCCACAAAAGAAACTTTTTCTCTATAGCTAAACCCATATGTCTCATTGTGCATTTACTTATTTCATGTACCTGATGCAAAGAAAAGAAGAAAATCTGCCAGTTTGTTCAGTAAAGGACACAGTTCTTCAGGGTGTTGAGTGCCAGCTGAAAGCAGAGACAAACACACATAGTCTAGTTGGGAAGTCAGCAAAGGTTTGACCATGCTTAGCATTTATGAATGAAAATTAAGGTTTTTTCCAGTGGCAGGCTGGGAAGAAATCCTTTATTTCCACTCTGACCTGTCACTCTGAAAATAAACATCATTAAAAATCCAAGTTGAAACCTTGTCCCCATGTGTATTGAGAGGGTGAGTCAGAAAAGGTGGTATAATGCTGTGTTGCTGTTATTCTGAGGATGGGCATAGGTTTACATTGATGAAGATGTTTGACTAAAGCTTTTAATGTCCTTTCAGACATATTGCTGAATAACCCCTGGACAGTTCTTATTGCAGTATCTTTGCAGGGGTTGCACTTGGCTGCTGTATGCCTTAGAGAGATAAAATATTCTGCCCTCACAGTTCAGTTGATGGATTTCTACCCTAATATTAAATCCGGGCTGATGACTTGAACATTCTGCTGAGTTACTGCTTATATCCCCCTTAGGCCCCTTATTTTTTTATAAGCTTCAGTGGAGGTATCACAGCAAGGAATTCATCGCATGCAATTCAAATGTGGGAGTCTACTAAGTGTAATGTTTGAAGTTCAGTGTGAGCAACATGTGGCATTTAAAAATATGCTAAATAAGGCATAGCCCGCTAACTTACTGTTCAGGCCCATGGGCTACCCCCCATTTAGAGATATCCTACCTCCCACAGGTCCAGTAATGCAACACATTGCTCTCTAATTTAAAGAATGTCAAAAAGATTAAGTGCTACCAAAACCTATGAAGATAATTAATGCATAGTTGTTAGCATGCTAGCTAGACTTACTCCTGTGTAATTTTTAGCAAGTTTTATCAGTAATTGATATAACTTTCATTTGCACTTCTCATTTAAACTAATACTTCTCAGCTGGCAGAGGAATGAACAAACAGTCATAGAGCTTTAAGAAATTGTAAAAATTGCCTAAGTGGTGTAATTACAGTATGAATTTCTTTGCCCATTTGTTACATTGTATTTGAGTTCAGCATGGTGTAAGTTCAATCAAAGATCATTCAGACATTAATGAAGGAATTCCAGAGCAACCTCTGGCTTCGGCAGGAGTCTCAGCTCTGTTGTGGGCTCTAGGAGGTGATTCCTTTGCTAAAAGCATTTGTTAATAATGTGGAAAAAGCTTTCCAGAAGGAACTGAGTCACCTGCTTCTCTCCTGGGAAACGGGCTGTGCAGGCACACTGGGATTGCTGCAGCTTTCTTCCACGTTTCAGCTATTACAGGCAGAGCTTTCACAGGCACTATGATCTCAGGAACCTGTGAAGAGGACACAACATACAGATTTAAGTTTCAATGTGATCTGTGTAATCAGAAAGGCCTGCAAGTCCATAAAGTCCTTTAACTTCTTTGATACTTGTGCAATATAATCCCTCACCTTGGCTAGGAGGAAGCTGGTAAGAGCTCTGAGAATTCATATTCCCCATTTGTTTGTTTGTTTATTTCTTTGTGTTGGTTTGCTTTTCCTGCTGACCTTTAGAACTCTTAAGTTAGAGATGTCTTTTTGGTTTTTATGCTGTAGAAGGTAAAGACTCAGCTGAAACATACCAAGTTATAAACAAATAGATTTCTATCTGAGAAAGCAGCAGAATTCAGCAAATTTGGTTTAAATAAAACTGTACAGCAAAACCAGAACCCCACTACTACACTGGAAGACTCTCCTCTCCTCTCCTCCTCTCCTCTCCTCTCCTCTCCTCTCCTCTCCTCTCCTCTCCTCTCCTCTCCTCTCCTCTCCTCTCCTCTCCTCTCCTCTCCTCTCCTCTCCTCTCCTCTCCTCTCCTCTCCTCTCCTCTCCTCTCCTCTCCTCTCCTCTCCTCTCCTCTCCTCTCCTCTCCTCTCCTCTCCTCTCCTCTCCTCTCCTCTCCTCTCCTCTCCTCTCCTCTCCTCTCCTCTCCTCTCCTCTCCTCTCCTCTCCTCTCCTCTCCTCTCCTCTCCTCTCCTCTCCTCTGTCTCCTCTCCTCTCCTCTCCTCTCCTCTCCTCTCCTCTCCTCTCCTCTCCTCTCCTCTCCTCTCCTCTCCTCTCCTCTCCTCTCCTCTCCTCTCCTCTCCTCTCCTCTCCTCTCCTCTCCTCTCCTCTCCCCTTCCCCTTCCCCTTCCCCTTCCCCTTCCCCTTCCCCTTCCCCTTCCCCTTCCCCTTCCCCTTCCCCTTCCCCTTCCCCTTCCCCTTCCCCTTCCCCTTCCCCTTCCCCTTCCCCTTCCCCTTCCCCTTCCCCTTCCCCTTCCCCTTCCCCTTCCCCTTCCCCTTCCCCTTTCTTTATTTGTTTGGTAGTACATTAAATAGTAGCACAATGAAGAAAAAAAAAAATCTATTCCCTATTGTTTCCCATGTTATACGTATAATAAAGACTTTAGAAATTGAATGATATTTTGAATATATGAAAACTTCCTGTATTTAATTTTCTGGATTTTGCCTCACTTCTTGTCATAAACATTCTTGGTGCTTTTAATGAGACAGTCTCTGTCCCATACCTGATGTGCCATATGTGCTTGTCTGCAGGCCTTTTAATTTACAGTGAAGTAGCCTGATAATGAAACAGCTTTCAACATTGTTTCTGTTTCCTTAATAATGCATCAGGGTATTGCTATTGCATTTGTCAAAAAAAGCCCCAAACTCTAGTACTAAACTTGCTGCCAAACAAGAACTCAGAATAAGGATTTGAAAACTTAAACATGTATGTATTATATCCCCTGAATATAGGGGTGTCTTAAGTTAGTAGGATATAAACAAATTTTAAGACACTTTTTATTTTTAATTTTCTTTAATTTAAGTTTCTTTAATTTTCTTTCATTATTGCATTTCATCTGTATACTGCTTAAGAACAATTATTTTTTCTTTGTTTTCTTTACAGTGTCATCCTATAAAGTGTCCTTTTTCCCCTTTTATCTACCTGATTTCTCCTTCTTGTTTATGTTAGTGAAAACCTAACTTCAATAGATTTCCTTCAGGCTTATCCTGATGTGAAGGAAAGTAGTCTCATTTCCCTTGCAGAAATACTAATTATTCAAAACTTCAGAGATTTTGCTACTCTGCGTATCAACGTTGAACAAATGGTAGGTTGTTCTGTTTCATGGCTTTGAAAGGTACCATTCTATTTTAGTTATTATACTTGAGACATTTAATTCAAGGCAGTGATTACAGAGGGATCAAGTGTCTCCTCTTAATTAAGGCTTCAATAAGTGTTCCGTTACTAGCCTGTTTTTAATCTTCTGTTTCTCTGCTTTTTTTTTTTTTTTTTTTTTTTTACCTCTAGGGATTCTTTTTGTCTTAATTATTTTTTCAGATGATCTTTCAAAGTGTATCCTGAAAATATGAATAAAATTGATCAAGTTGTTCTCCAGGGAGTAATCTAAAATTGCTCTTTTAAAATGGATTCCAGCCAGGGTAATTCTTTTACCCTCTAAGCACTACTGATAATATTTTTTTTTTAGGGAAAAATAAAAATGACAATTTATCTTTATACTCAGTTTGTCCAGATATCTGTACTTTGTTTAGTATAAAACCATACAAACAATTTACTTTTCACATGGCTCAGTTCATGTGAAATGTGCTAGCTAAAGGCAGTAAGAGAGGAAGGGGAGAAGAGACATCCATAAGGAGGGTTAAATTGCTTATGTTTGTAGAAACAGAGATGATTTATTTTCCCAAGAGGCTTAATTCCTGTCCCACAGATGTTACAGAGGCTTCTATTTTCTTGAGATGTAAACTCATGCAATGTTAAAAACTTTAACCGATGGCAATGTTTCAATAAACTCATCAGTCCCAGTTCTGGTGAGAAATCAGAGGCTGGTCAGTCAGAAGGTGGAATTCAGCACTGGCCTATGCTGAGCACATGTTGGATTTGCACATCTGAAACAAAGTGCAGAGACGGATCCTCAGTTTACTGACAGGCCTGTGCTGGTTAAGATGACTGGCCAGTGAGAACAGTATTTAGCCCACATTGTGTCCAATAACTCTCTTATTGCATGTTTTTAACTCTCCAACACTTTTATCTACTTCATTTGCTACATTCCTACATTTCTGATCCTGATATTTTTTCTTAGAGGGCAAAGAGAAGGATAAAGAGGATAAAGAACACAGACTTAAAATGCTCAGAGGTAGATTCAGTTGGAGTTCCTTCCTGCAGATGTATGAACTGCATTGAGGAGAAAGGAATTAATTTGTACTGCGACTTTTTTAACTTCATTGTTCAAACATCAGCTGCTTTCAGAAGCAACTGCTTTCAAAATGCCTTCTCGATTGAAGAGTGGATATGTTGCTATATTTTTGACTTTGAAAAATGTGCCTATTGCATTTATGTGCTTGAAGATTCACATTTGTTAGTTGGTGGGCTTTTGCATTATAAATTGTGTTTGGTTTTTCTTTCTACCGCATGAAATGACTGGGATCAAGCTAACTACAGGAAACTACAGAAATTTCGAGGAGTTTGAGAATAATTTAGAAGTGCTTTCACCAAGCTTTACAGCCGTTTTAGGAGAACTGGAAGAACTGAGGCCTTATTCAGAAACACTATAGTTGTACAAAAAAAATCTACATTTAATAGTGTTTGCTTCTTCAAGTCTTGAAAGTTTTTGGCATTATGGTCTTTATATGGCATTTGTATTATGGTCTTGTATTTGCTTGACGTTCTTGGAATTTTAAAGAGAACACGATAGCAAAAGATTAAGTTATTGATTTCTCTGATCTGCTGGTCCTAAACTTGTTGACATTTGAAGGAGCATAGGGCTTCATATATATTTGATTGCTGCGGTTGAGCAGTAGGACACTGCACGGGATGTGTGAACTCTTATTTCAGTGCCATGTTGGCAAATGATCCCTTGTGCCAAGCTGATGGCCTAGAAAGAAGCTTATTCTCTTAAGTGCATAAACAGGAAATAGCTATTTGTAAGGCGATAAGCAAAACACCGTTTGCTTTTTATTGACATTTGTCTTCCTGGAGCATCTTTCACTAAAAGCCATTCCTTCTGTTCCTTCTTTTTCTTCTATTGATGAATCAAATTACACTTAGTGCTGTGAATAGAAATGCAATGCTATTAACACCCTATGGTGTTAACCTTTATTTTAATGAAATATTAATTCCAAAAGAAATAGGCAGCCAGCTGTTAAGAGTAGGGGCTGGCATGTATAAGTTAGTTTGCTTGAAATTAAGGGGATAAGAAGAGTGCTGAACATGGCAGCCTTCAACCATTCCTTCCATTATGGGTATTAAAGTGGGTTTAGATATTAAATGATTCTTAGGGAGCCTTTTGGAAGACAACTTAATTATTCTCTCTACATTAATTGTCTTCAAATATTAAGTTTTCTTTGAGACTAAGCTCTTCAGGACAAGGACCAAGCCTTCATGTATTCCTTTACAGAGGCCAGCAGAGTCCTGAGTATTTTTCAGCCTGAACACTTTCATAAAGTGAACATTAATTAAAACTGGTATATAATCTTCCTTTTCTCTTTCCAACAGTCTGGCAATTTGGGGTTTTAATGATCAAACCATTATATTGCTAATTCTTTTAACTAGAAAAAAAACCCAACCCTGTATCTTCTGCTGTTGCAGATGGTGTTGAATAGCCTGTTACTATTATTTGCCAAAACTGTGATCAATTAATGTGCAATTGAATACAGGTAGGAAAATGGTAGGGAAGTAGAGATGTGTATGTGTATGAGACAAGAAAAGAACAGTCGTGAAGATAAGATGGAAGAAAGTAGAAAGAGTAGATTTGGAGATAAACTTCAGAGACTGTTTGCAAAAATAAAGATACTGTGTAAGTTTACACACTTGTTCACTCTTGTTGTGTCCTTTGAAAAATAAAGTACTTCAGTATATCGACCCATGTTTTGACATAACGGCATTATTTTGTACTTGAACTATGGTAAAGGCAAGTATGTTTTGTGCTGTAGGTGCTGAGGAAACCTGCAACCTAATGCCTTCAAAAGAATATAATCAACACTGGCAGCAAGAAAGCTAATTGATCTGGGGATGAATCTTAAAGGAATTATGATTAGGATTATAAAATGTCATTGCCTATGGTACTACAGGACTCTATTAATTACTGACAAGCAAAATAGTTCCATGTGAATGCCAAGTTTGCTGTACTCTTTTTTTCTACATATAGGATATCAGCAAATTTTCAAACCCCATATTGGAAAGCTGTCAGAACAGAGTTCAAAACTACTTGGTTATACACACAGAAATTTTATTCTTTGAAATTATTTGTGTAATCAACACAAAAAGGATACTTTGCAAATAAGAATATTGCAATGTGCTGAATAGAAACAAATGGAAAACAGTGACTTGCTGCTTTATATGCTGTGTTACATTTTGCTTTTCTTTGTAATGGGTGTTTGGTTGTTAAGTGCCAGTTTTGTTATCTTTGTAGTGGGGGAGACGGGGGGCTAACCCAAACAAACCCCAAGATACATTGAAGAATTTAAGTTTTGCACAATACAATGGAAACTGTCTTGGGAATTCCCAGTATTTGGGAATAGTTTCCCATGCAGTCTAACTAGCATGGTTTTGCCTCAAAGACAGTGCTGGATACTGGATTATTCTCTACATTTAATACACGATGAACCCATCAGTGATAACCATTCCTGACTTGAAGATTTTAACAAATCTAGCGAATTCTTTTGGCTACAGTAGATATTTAAGGCTTCATTTGACTGTATAATAATCCTGTGACCATAATAATACAGGTTTTCTAATACTGTGACTATTGTGTTCAGCAGGGGGTTATTGCGTAGGAACTGTAGAAATCCTGTAGTGACTGTAATGGGTCAGTGAATATTGGCGCCTGCCATACAAGTGTGAGAAGCTCAGATTAAACCCATAAAACCACTCCTTCTTGTGCATTTATACTGGGCCTGTAGATAGAGGGAGACCACTATGTTCCGTTCTGAATGCACCTTCTAATAATAGTGACTGAATATTATGGAGGATTGATGTTTCTGCATCAGATGTTGAACAAGCATAGGCTTTCCTCGATTTTCACAATACACAGTACCTTTGGGAGAGGGAGAGAGTCAAAGAACATTTTTATTTACCTATTATTAGCATCAAGATATTTTTAAGCATTCAGAATTTCCAGAATCTGGTACAGCTGGTCTGTATGGAGTCTGAAAGTATTTGTAAGCAGCAAATTTGATATGTTGGAAACACAGTGTAAAAGTATATTTAAATCACACTGGTCATCTGAGAATATTAAATCAGTTATAAACCAATAGTTTAGACTTCAGCATCTCTTTGAGGTCTTTACATTTTAAGATCTCACCATCGTGTTATGGGTTTTCTTTTTCCCAAGGGGAAAAAACCAACTTTTAAACATCAGAAGTGGACATGGTATCTCCCTAAAGTGATTTATTGTATAATATGCACACACCTAGATAGTTGATAGAAATTCATTAATTTTTAATATCTGCAAATACAGCATAAAATTTTCTTAGTTTTTCTATATTGTTTCAAGAAAAATTGTTTTAATGTGACAAAACACCATGCAATTGATGAATAATTACAGTGTACTGAAGACAGATAATTTGTTATAAAAGGTAAAAGTATTTCATAGAGCCTAAGACATACTATTTCCAGATTCCATACTGATGAAGTTTGAAATGTCACTCATTTCATTAAGATTATGGTGTTGTTCAAATAGTTTTTCTCCTTGAGGGTAGGTTTAATTGAATATTACACTTCCACTATGCAACAAATTATTTAACTCTCTACAAAACAAAAATAAAAAGATACATTCATAGTGTTTTATCTCTTCTTACAGTATTATGTATGAAAGCTACATTCACAATTAGGTGTCGGGTTTGGGGTGGATTTTGGGGGTTTGCTTTTTCGTTGTTGTTTTGGGGTTGTTTAGTTGGGTTTTGTTTTGGTTTGGTTTTTGTTTGTTTGGGGTTTTGTGGGGGGTTTTTTTGGTACAGCTTGTCTTGCAATAGGAACATATCAAAAAAGGGCATAGTTCCTATTTCCAAATTATTACCTTAGCTAACCTCAGATTTCACAGAATCACAGAATTGCCTAGGATGGAAGAGACCTCTTCAGATAATCTAGTCCAACCCCCTTGCTCAGGTAGCATGAACTAGTGCAGGATGTCCAGAACTAAGGCCAGTCAGGTTTGGAATATCTCCACAGATGGAGACTGTACAACCTCCCTGGATAACCTGCTCCAGTATTTAACCATTCGCATAGTAAAAGGGTGTTTTGTTGTGTTCAAATGGAATCTCATGTGTTTCAGTTTTTGCTCCTTGCCTTTTGTTCTGTCACTGGATGCTGCTGAGAAGACTTTGGCTCTTTCATCTTTATTCCATCCTCTCAGATGTTTATACAAACTGATGAGATTCCTCCCCTTAATCTCTCCAGGCTGAACAGTCCCAGCTCTCAGCCTCTCCTCACATGAAAGATGTTCCCTTAACCATAGTTATGGCTCTCTGCTGGACTCATTCCAGTAAATCCATATCTTTCTTGCACTGCAGAGCCCAGAACTGAACACAACCCTCCAAGTGTGGCCTCATCAGTGCTGAGTAGATCACCTCCCTTGACTTACTGGCAACACTCTTGTTAATGCAGCCCAGGATACTGTTGGCTGCCTTTGCCGTGAAGGTGTTTTGTTGGCTCAGGATCAGCTTGTTGTCCACCAGGGCCCCAAGGTCCTTCTCCACAGGGGTGTTTTCCAGCAAGTTGCCCCCTACTGTGTATTGGTGCCTGGCATTATTTCTCCCCAGATGCAGGACTTTGCAGTTCACTTCTTGAATTTCATAGGGTTCCTGGAAGCCTGGTTCTCCAGCCTGTCTAGGTCTTCTTTGATGGTAGTACAGCCCTCTGGTTTATCAATGACTCCTCACAGTTTTGTGTCACCCATGAAATTGCTGAGGGTACACTCTGTCCTCAGGTTATCAATAAAGATGTTAAACATTATTGGCCCATAAGCTCCTGGAGTACACCACTGTGATTGACCTCTAACCAGAACGTTTGGTGCTGTCTCATCTCATTGTAGAAGGCTGTTAGGTTACTTAAGCATGTTTTCCCCCTCATAAATCCATGCTTATCAATCACGTTCTTGTCCTTTATGTGTTTGGACATGGTTTCCAGGAGATTTCTCTCTACCACCTTCCCAGGGGATGAGGTGAGACTGACCAGCCTGTAGTTCTCCAGATCTTTCTTCTTGTCCTTTTTGAACATAGAGGTGATATTTGCTTTCCTCCAGTCCTTAGGAACTTCTTCCTGTTGTCATGACCTTTCAAAGATAATCTAGAGTGACCTTGCAATAACACCAGGCAGCTCCCTCAGCACTCACGGGTGTAACCCATCATGGACTTATGTATGTGCAGGTCTCCTTGATCTGGTGGTTCCTAACCAAGGGTAAGTCTTCCTTAATCTAGACATTCCCTCTAGTCTTAGGTATTTGAAAGTCTCAAAGGCTGGTCTTACTGTTAGTGACTCAGGCAAAGTAGACATTGAGTATCTCGTCATTTTCTTTGTCATTTTTCATTTGGTCCCCTGCCCCACTCAGCAGCATGACCACATTTTCCCTGGAAGTCTCTTTGCTGCTCATGTACAGTAGAATAATTTCTTATTGCCCTTCACATCCCTTCCAAAATTCAACTCCATTCCAGCCTTGGATTTCTTAAACCTATTCCTGCACAATCAGACAACTCTATAGTCACTCTGGGCCATCTGCCCTTGCTTCCACTTCTTGCATACTTCCACTTTATGTCTTAGTTCAGTTTGGAGCAACTTGTTCATCCATGAAGACATCCTCCTGATTTTTGGCTTGATTTCCTATTTGTTGGGAGAAGTCTTTCTTGTACTTGGAGGAGGTGAGCCATGAATATCAACAAGCATATTTGGACCTGTCTTCCCTCCAGGAATGTATCTCACAGGATGCTTCCAAACAGATCTCTGAAAAGGGTCAAGTGTGCTCTCTTGAAATCCAGTGTTGTGTCCTGCTTTTTGCCATGCTTCCTTCTCCCTGGACCCTGAACTCCACCTTCTCATGGTCACTGCAGCCAAGCACGTCGCTAGTTTCCACATCCCCAACCAGTTCTTCCTTTTTTGTAAGCGTGATGTTCCTTGTTGGCTCCTTGATCACCTACGCCAGAAAGTAGTTAATAATGCACTCTAGATCTCAGTGTCATTGAACACTAGTTTATCTTTTTTTTTGCTATGTCTTACTTTTATATTAATGTATGCAAATACCTGATAAAATACCTCTTACTAAAATAATACTGATAAATATAGTTGCCAGACTTTTTTTGCTACATTGAAACAGTTTCAATATATTCAGTAAACTGTTATCAATCTATTTTACTTATTTAAAAGCTCAAATATAACAGAAAATTATTCTGGATTAGAGTGAAAAAGTCCAAACCATAGTTTCCAAATTATAAATGTTTAGGTAGAAATAGTAAGACAGTTGAGGCAATGTGGTTGATGCCAGCACTTTAGTAATATCAGGTCTTGGCCTCCGATTTGTAAGCTGTACAAAATTACAGTCCAAGGCTTACCTCCTGATGAAGACAGAGGTATTGCTTTGGGTTTTTCGAAGGCTGTGTTAGTGCTTTTGTTGTTTTTCATAGGTTTGACAAGCATTTACGGTGTGTGAACTGATGCAAGTGTTGCCTCTCCATCAGCTGAGCAGAAATCAGTACAAATGATTACCAGCAGTGGTTTTCCAGCAGATCCACCTTAGCTGGGGAAAATGTCTGGTGAAGATACAGAGCAAAAGAAAAGTTATTCTTCCATGAACGGCTGCCAGAGCAGAGACACTTCATTTTCAGTATCAGCTTCTCACTTTAAGGTTCCAATTATGCTGGGTTTTAGGACAACCATATAAAGGGATGATTCAGAACTTTTCCAACTAAGGGGCTTTGAGAAGGCATGTTACTTGCAGGTCCCTAGAGTTTTAACACACTGCATGTCTTTTTTTTATTCCTCCTCAATTTTTAAGAGAAGACATCATAAGGAACCTTCATCCCTCTCCACCTGTATTTTTTTGTTCTCCCACATACACTCAAAGTTGTTGTGTAGGACCTCTGACATAAATTAGACAAGTGTCTGTCATTCTGTTTTTATGCCTACATCTTCTTTAAACTTGACCTGTGTTTACATTTCCTGCACATATCTGGTGATGAATGATATTTGCTGACCTGATGAGACTTCAAGTAAAGTGCTTTTTCTTTCATTTTCAGGCTCTCTTCTAATCTGTGTTTACATTTCCTGCACATATCTGGTGATGAATGATATTTGCTGACCTGATGAGACTTCAAGTAAAGTGCTTTTTCTTTCATTTTCAGGCTCTCTTCTAATATTTTGTTTCCTTTATAGACAAATAAAATCAAAGGTTGCCATATTTTAAATACCAGCAATGAAAGCCCACAGATTCTCCTTGAACAATTGCAGTGTGTTTTTCTCTTTGTGATAAAAAACCCCTGCAAATATTTTCCAAAGGCTATTCTTTTCTTTGTTGGCTTTTCAAACTGCAAATTTTATTTAAAAAAAATACTGTTCCACTGGGAAAAAAAAAAGTTACATTAACAAAGAACATAAAATGGTTTTATTAATGGTTCTATTAAGTTCTTTTTAATATTAGTGAGATTACAATGGTGTAATATATAGCCCTTAATTTTTATTAAAGCCTACTCTCAGAAAAAAATATGCAAAACCAAACCTCAGCCCTTTTGTATATATATTCCTATGTTATTTTTCACCTAAACCAAACAAAAATATTGTATCTGGTTTGAAATCAGAAATTCATACAGAAAAATCACATCTTAAGGATGTGATCTTAAGAGGACAGGGCCAGGCTCTTTTCAGTGGTGCCCAGTGACAGGACAAGGGGCAACAGGCACAAACTGCCACACAAAAAGTTCCTTCTGAATATGAAAAAGAACTTTACCTTGAGGGTGACATAGCACTGCAACAGGCTGCCCAAAGAGGTTTTGGAGTCTACTTCTCTGGAGACATTCAAAACCCACCTGGACACAATCCTGTGCAACCTGCTGTAGGTAGGCCTGCTTTAGCTGAGGGTTGGACTAGATGATCTCCAGAGGTCCCTCCAAAGCCTGAACATTCCATGATTCTGTGACCTTATTGTTGAAGTACTTGTATTCCCGTGGGTTAGGGCACAATGCACCAAGGACTAGTATTTCACTTTCTGGAAAAGCAAGGACAATGACAATAAGTACATTGTGTTTGTGGCTAAAGTTTTTAACACCAGAAAGATTACACAGAAATGGTATCTACAAAGTGCAATGTCTTAGTCACAGTTTATGAGACACTCCTTGGTGAAGGTTTCATGTCGTGACTCATCTGATGTTAGAAGTAGCTTTTCCTATACTGGAAGCTAGCAGTCAGTATTTTAGCTATCTTACTGGGTGTTAGAATCTTTTATGTGTTAGTTTTTGCATTCAGTTTCTTATCTAAGATTTGCCTTTATGAAGGTGAGGTATCATTCGTTGAAATTAAATGTACTAGAGATATGAGTATTTACAACTCTAAGTATTTCTAATGATTTTTCTTTGATTTATATACCTCATCACTTCCTCCCGTCCTCTCCACCACACCAACATATAGCTATAAAGCCATCAGTAGAAAGCTATTGAATATGAAGGTTAAATTAATAATTTATATGTTAGAAACATTTTAAAATAATTATTAACTCCACAGGTTGCATTTGTGATATAAGAAATTGCTATGTATCTCTTGATAGTTCTGGAAGGAAATCCTAAAAAGGTTTGTAAACACAAGCCACTATCTCAGCATACCATCAAAGCTGAAGCAAGCATACTGCAGGATGTGAAAATACAGTGTGTAATTCCACTGGATGACAAGCTTTAGGGTTCTGGCATATAGATAACTTTCTAAGTCACCTTTAGCTAAAATATAAACACATTAGTTGTGGTTACTAGGTTAAATGTTGATGAACTTTGCTTAAGAGAGAGTTCAGTTAGTTTCTGCAGAGATACATTACTCTTTTACCTCTCTTTTTGATCCA
This sequence comes from Falco punctatus, assembly GCF_963210335.1. Classification (NCBI taxonomy): domain Eukaryota; kingdom Metazoa; phylum Chordata; class Aves; order Falconiformes; family Falconidae; genus Falco; species Falco punctatus. The sequence continues at coordinate 65,116,338 of NC_137582.1, read as the reverse complement.
GAAAAAAGTAGGACAAGGGATGTTCTGGTGGTTAATGATAAGAGATAATATCTTGGGAAGGAAATTTACTTTAAAGCTTATAACACCAACAGTAAGCAATAAAACTTTAACTCTGCTTTTTCAAGCTCAGCTGAAGATAAATTAGGGGCTCAATTTATAAACATTATCCAAACAAAATAAAAGATAAAATGTCATGGACACACATCACTGTTTGAGCAGTTAATATTTATCACCTTTTTTCCAGGGGAACTTGTCCTGTTTGATAACTATTAGCAATTGTTTCATACAACAAACATTCTACAGATATCAAAAAAAAGTATTCTTAATTTGATTTCATTCCACAGGATGGTTTAAACTAGAGAGGTTATGTTGATAGAAAGAGATTTCTCTTTAAAACTGAGGGGGAAATCAGATAAGCACATAAGCTTTCCGAGAATGCCTTTTATCAAAAAACCTAGAGGACACCATGAAATAGCTTTTCATTAATATTGTATCTATCAAGTGACATTTAAATGACAGGAGGATGTTCTGTATGAGGTTCTTCTACATACTTTCATATCGTCATTAGAAATAGATCATCCTTCAAAATTAATAGTGTAGCTATACATAGCCAGTACTTTAAATGCGCAGCTACTTGGACTCAGTCAGAACTGTGACTTAAGAACAGAAGTACAGCAGAAAAGGAAGGTTCTTTAAAGATTCTTCACTTCATTAGCTAATATTTGTTCATGCAGATTTACTGACATCTTAAAAAAATTAACCAATGATAGTAATTGCACATTTTAGATGTTGGATGTGTATTGCAATTATTACTTATGCCCGCAGTGTCTTCCAATCAGTGTTTTATCACAGAAAATAGTTACTTCTCACTTTGTCTCACAAAAACAACTGAAGAACTTATTTAGAAGAATGTGCAGTTGTAAACTGTGTGAAGATATCTGTGAAATGGAGGTAGAATGACTATGAGAAAAGAGATCCCATTTTTGTCTGGGTGACAAACAGCCAGTGTGTTACAGTTCAAGTAACAAGATTTTGGGTCTTAGATTGTAACTTTTTGGTTTGGAGAAACCTAATAATATCTGAAAAACTGACCAGTGTATCTGTACCACAAGTTTCGTTCAGCATGATTTTGGCCCTATTAGCATGTCAGTTAACTGATAGCACACTAATTCATCTCTGCTATCTCATTAGAAAAAAAGAATAAAAATCACTGATTTTTTTTTCCAGGAACGTGAAATAACAGTTAACACCATTTTTTGCTGTTATTATACATCAGTTGGACATGCAGACTGTCTGTTCACTGACCTGAACAAAAACATTGGTTTTATAAAATAAGATTCTAAAAGAAGATCATGATGAGCAATAAAAGCATGACTAACAGCCTTGCAGAGTCACTTACTTTCAGTGGCTGATTTCCAAATTTTCACATATGGGAGGGTAACATATGTTGCCTAGAAGCCATTTAACTCTTTTCCAAGTCTTTAGATGCTGGTTGCATGGAAGAACCTTGTGATTTTCTACAGCTGGTGCTGCAACTGTGGAGGTAATAATACTAGAAATGTTAATGTTCTCTGCCAAACAGTCATTTCCTGGAAAAACAGGTGATATTTCTTCATTTTCTCCCTAAGGAATAAAATAAGCAACATATATCCCTAATGATGAAGGTCACAAAACCTCCAAGTTCCATACCATATCTTAAAAATGGAGCTATATTTCAGACTAGATCTTTAGCTCACATAAAATAGTGAATCCACACATTTCAGTGCTATGTTTACTTGCTATGTTTACTTACCTGAGCTGAAAAATCAATTGTGTTTAAGCAGATAGAAACAAAAAATTGTTCTCTCTCCTTCAGCACATTTAACAGTCAGCAATGGTGGACAGGATCAAACACATCAACAGCACCTGTAAATGCTAAATAGTTAAGTGATCTGGACAAGAATCCAAGGCTATGAGCTCACAACTTTTGTTAATTCGCAGTGGACAGACTATCAGAAATGAAGAATGCTGGATATCGCAGAACAAGGAAGAAGGAAGAAAATATTACTTGTGAAAAATGGTGAACTTAGAATATTGCTGGTGATACTTGCTGAAAGCAGAGTGTGTATTCACTTGAGTTCTAGAGTGTTCTCTCTGTGGTCTACTAGACAAAACTACTACAACTGCAGCAACTGTAGAACTGTTTCCTTTTTGAATGATTTATGTTTAGAGGGATACACAAATTCTTTAGTATGTTCTTTGCCAAATGAATTATCTGAAAAAACACAATGACCTCACTGAAGTACTGAGCAATTTTTCTGTCTGAAGTAACATTGAAGCATTGGATACAATATTAACATTAAACAGCATGCAGTCAAAAACTACAAGGGCAAAAGAGATTTTCGTAAAGTCAAAACAACAAAAAAAAATATATATTAAATCTTATTTTAATATGAAACATTTAATAATAGAATGCATTCATGTAATATAATAGTATAATAATACTTAATATTATAACATTTTAATGTGGTAATATTTTAATATATATATTTTAAGTTGTACTCCCGCAGTATTGGTCCTTTATGAGTGCCCTTGGCACTGCTCAGAGGTGCTTCACTTTTATACAACATGTGGAAAGATTAGGTGCCCTGGCTCAAAGGCATGGCGTCAATTTTGAGAATAAGATGACTAAAAGTTTTCCACTCTGTGTATATAAAGACAGAAATTGCCCCTTTATTGTGCCCTTATATTTGTGTAATCTTGTATCAATGAAAATACATTGTCATAAAATAGTCTCAGCATAATGTTTTACTCTAAATATCTTTTGGGTGATAAGGTAGCAAGAATATCTTTTGAATTACCACTGACTATAGCATTATATTTTAGTGCATATCCTTTATGAATATAAAGAGCAGACAGTAACAAGCTCTCAGTGCCCAATTCTTAAATATCTTTTCAGCCTCAGGAGAAAATATGTGTCATTCTGTCAACAATAATACTGAAAACCTAATCCATTTTGCCAAACAACAAAAAATATCTTTCAAAAAGAAATGGAGTAGATTTGCCAATGGTGCTTTATTTCTTTTCATACATCTGGATAAGACAATTAAATTTAATTTTTGTTTTCCAAATATTTAAAGAGTTAGCATGGGGGATTGCTCCCTGAGGATCATTCAGACTATTTATATAAGATAACTAATTCAAAGTGAAAGTTCTCTGCATGTGCAGGGAACCTTGTAAATCATAATATTTAGTGAGAAAAAGGGATAATAATACTTGTTTTCTCATTTCCTTTGAGCCTTTTTTTCCTGTCTTAACTGCGGACTCCCAGGGTATTTTTTTTCTTATGCTATATTTTTGAAGCACCTAGTGCACTAGGGCCAGAGTTCCATTTGATCTAAACATTTCTATGATGAAAAGAATAATTAACATAATATAAAAAGTAAGATATGTCACTATATTAATGAACTACATATAGTAGTCTCTGCTGTTGCGTATAGTGACACTGCCTTGGAACATTTGCTCCCTTCTCCTTGTTGTCCATTGTAATCTCTTAGCTCCACATCAGCTTTCTCCTGATGCGCTGAAGTGATATTCTTGAGGAAGTAAATGTCAGAGATGAGCAGGGAGCTCTGTAAGGAAGTTTGTTCTGCTCTCATGGAGGTGTCTATCTCACACTGTTCTTCACCTTGTTTTGGTTGAAACAAGGGCCGTGTTTATTGTTCTATTTACCTGCTTATGTCAAGCTGTTTACCTACCTGTGTCAAGACAGAAGCTGGAGTATCTGGGAAAATCTGGTAAATAACAGATGATAATCACAGCCTTCCTACTCAGTTGTATGAGAGCTGTTAGAAACTAGCACAAAGTCAAAGCATTTAGCATAAAAACAGTGTTCAAGTCATGAAACCCTACTCAAACAAGGAAGGTCTTTGCAGGTGTGTCTCAGTAGGAGGTGGTGTTGAAGGTTGATGCCTGAGCTTCCATTCCTTCTCCAAGTCTGAATTTCACTGAAACAGAGCATGAAGAAAAATTCCTCCCATACTAGTCTTGGTTAGAAGACAACAGAAACACTCCTAACTCTAGTCAAATTTAGCTGCGGCATAATGGAAGGACTGAGGATCAAGCTTAGGGCAGTGCTGGAAGTGACAGTGTTCTCTGCCTGCTTTACTATCGCTGAAGCATGCAGTGAGAAAATAAAGGGCTGCTTTTCACCTTTATGATACCTATGGTAAATAAACATTATGATTACTTTTCTTTCTCTAAAGGCCAATGGAAGGGGGAGGAAACAGGAAAGAGGACAGTGGAAAGGGGAGAACAAAACCTCCATCCTATAAAATGAAAGAAGTGCAAAAGAAACAAGATCCAGAGCAATCTTCAGTTAAAAGGGAATTCTGCAGGAAATAATCTTGCAGCATTGTTACAACAGCATAGGAAATCTCAGTGGGAAAATCTCTTAGGGAAGGTATAAATTCAAACAACTGATTTTGCTTACACTATCATACCACTGTTACTGACTAATAACCCCTACAATGGAAGAAGTCTCAGAGGCAATGGGCAAGGGTGACATGCCCATGAAGGTCAGGAAATAAGGTAGGATGTGACAGACCACAGCTGCTGCAGAGAGATTTACTTTATCTCAACACATGGTGGACCTAAGAGTGGTCTTTGTTTTAGTCAGCTATGTCTGTTGGGTGGATCAGCTGACTACATCACAGCTGTGTGAATCATTTGGTGGTGTAAATGTTTTAATTAATTCATTTAAAGACTTTGAATGTGTCACTGAGTTAGCCGCACCAGCATGGGGGACGTGTATACATTGCTTAGCCCAACACAGATTATAAAAAACAAACAACTAGCAAAAGAATTCTGAATAAAATGATGGGCTTGAGCTGGCTTTAACCCAGGTATTCATGCCCAGCAACTGGGGATGCCCAGTGTCATGATGGTAAGCATATTATAGAGACTGGTAATGGAGATAAAATTGGTATTATGATTGAACTGTGTATTGCAATCACTATATTTTTGCTGAGTGTAACTTGCATTTGTATTGTGTTTTCAATATATTTTGTATCATTCTGCTAAATCAGGAATCCCCTGTAACATCAAATATCTTCAGAAAAGTAAATGTTATTAAAAGTTACATCCTCCACATATGGAATATCTAAAAGAATCTGGTCAGAGAGTATTGTACTCTGACAACCACATATTCACAAACAGCAAGATGTATGTGTTATCATAGTTTGGCCAGTCATTAGATACCAAAATGCTTCTATACAACTAGTCCGTCCAGGATTCCTTGTGACAATATTGAGGACAAGGGACATCACATGTTGAGTCCTAGTCATATTTCCAGGTCTCTTCTTCATTTGCTTACCATGTACTGGATTTGGATGTGTCTTAGTACAGTGTAGGAGCTGGCAGCAATCAGTCTTTTCTTACACTCTATGAATTACCAAGATTTCTCTCTCAACCCGAGTATCCTGAGAAACAGCACAGAGGTATGTGATAGGATCCTGATGACCTGTTAGATTATTCTCATGGCCTTTCTCTTGGTGGTTGTCCACCCCACCCCACCCCTACCCCACCCCAGCCCTTCAGATGCTTTTACACCCATGTATTTGCATGTCTTCTTCATTCATATAAATCTTACCATTTCTCTTAAGGGTATCTATATAGCTAATGATTTTGTCATGGTTCTGTAGATGACATTTAGTTTTCCTTGTTTTCCAGTGCATAGTATGGACAGCATGGTGAATATTTGACTGTCATTATGTGTGTATTTTGTGGCCTGCTTTATCTTCATGGGATCCTGAAATAGCTCTTCTGACTCTTCTAGTTGAATTGCATTGCATATAATAAAATTAAGGAGTCTATGAGGAAAATACCATGAATATCATCACCTAAACTTTAAGAATAAATTTACCATCAGAGCAAAATTGGTTGCCATTTGGTTTTGGTTTATTAGGGGTTTTTAAACTATAATTTCAGACAGAATTTCTTTGTTTTGCTTTTGGAAACTATTGTAATTCAGAAAATAAGATTGCAAAAATTGAACAATGTAGAAGAAATGAAGGCTTTTATTTAGCCAATGATTTGTTAACCTTTTCTAGATCTGTGAAAGCAGATATCAAATGTTTTGGGGTTTTTTTTGGTGTGTATATATATATATATGTGGTGTGTATATATATATGTATATATAGGTAAAAGTAGATGTCAAATACATAGAACTTCACTTAAACATATGTCAAATAGATAGAAGAATTGCTTCTAGGGAGCACCAAAGTAAAACATAATGAATCTCTGAGAAGTGTGTTTGAAACTCAATCTTTGCTTAAAGGCATTTCTGTAATTTTCACTAGTTTACATTAAACTGTGCTTAGGAAGATTATAATTGAGACGTTTAAGGAAGTCTGTTCTACTTTACATTGGGACATATTTAAAGGAAGTCTGTTCTATTCTACTGTATAATGTTCTGTATCCCTGTAACGTAACACCTCTTTGAGACCAATACATATTACTTAATATGCAATGAGAGAAGTATGATCAACGAGAACGATGAAGAAACAGAGCCTAGAGGGCAGCAAGAGGAGCAGGATATGAGTGCACACTATTTTCTGTGTTCAGATGATCCTCTTGACTTTCAAGGCATGCCCTCTTTCCCCACCTGTCCTTTCCTTCCCAAGAGAAGGAAACAACAACACGAAGGTATAATGTGCACTTGCTAGCTCATCAACCTCAAAAAACCTGGCATTGTCTGTACTACAGAAGCCATTTTCCACGGCTTTTAAGCATGGTCAGAAAGGCTGCTGTAGTTAGGCATGAGCAGAATATATAAAATATAGGTAAATAAATGTATATGTTCTTTATTGTATTTTTGTTACAAACTCTGTATTGATTTCAATACAGTTTAGCTGAGTATACTGAATTTCAGCTGTCTTTATGAAATATAAGGTAGACAATCAGCTTTCTTCTTAGTGCATGAATGTTGTGCATAACATAGAAGATACTGCATTAAAAGTTCAATAGACAGTTCCAGTAGCTTAGAAACATACGTGCTGCTTAAAATGCATTTATAGTTTAAGTAGTGCTTGTTTTGACAGTGCCAAATTTCTTATGTGCAAAGACCTTTGCAGACAGTTGGAAGTAACAAATAGTTTGAGGAAAAGTGGGGAAGGAAACACACAAAAGCTTTCTTTATTGTCCTGTATGTTTTCTTTTGTTGAAATAATTTTACCGGTTTTTACCACTTGCTGTAAGCAAAGCTGAAAAGAGGAGTAATCTGTAGAAAAATCAGAACCTCTAGCAAAAAAGATACTGTTTATTACTCTGCTTTTCAGCCTAGGGATTATATTTGATACAGTGTTTGCTCTTCTAGACAGCTTGTTTATTCAACAAACAAATTCTGATGCATTCTTGTTTTCTTTAGTTATAGTTTAGAAATGCAAAGACTTTCAAAGTAATTCCTTGTGAATCTTTAAGTCTAGACTAATTGGCTTCACATATATGAACAGTCATCTGTAGTGAATGTTTTGAATTTAGTAAGCTAATTTTCTGATACCTAGCTATTCGTGGAAACATTACATATAACCAAAATATGGAACTTCTTGGACTGGCCTTTTGCAAAGACAAACAGTTTCTGTGTGCACACACTTTTAATCTAATGTGTCTTATTAGAGTTCCTGATACAATTTGAATAAAAAAAATCTTATGAATCCACTATTCTTTTCACATCAACAATGCACAAAGCAAACTAATAATTCCATGATATTTTTATGCATCGATGAAACATCTGTTATTTCCGATTAATTTTACAGTAAAATAGAAACACCTTCCTGTTTTTCTTTTTAGAATAATGCATAAAAGCAGTGCTAAAAATGGCAGGCATTCATCATGCCATTTCAATATTCAGCTGTTAGGTTTTTTTCTACCTCATGGATGATTCTGGCATTGGATCTGATGCCATCCTTATTGAAATCAATAGGACCTTTATTATTGACTTCTGTAAAACAGGAGTAGGCTTGTGGTAGGCTGAGTGGCTTGAGTAGTGAAGAAAAATAGCTTTGTATATCCCCAGCAGAATAAACTCCACTTTGGAATGGAGTTTCAGTGCACAGTGACTAGACTATTTTACTAAAGATGTGGCTTTTGCCAAAGATAGTTCAGCTACAACAATAACCAGGACTATACTTGGCTTTCCTAAATGTGTGCAAGGAGACTGTTTATAATTTTTACCTTGTTTAATTTTGTTTTCTTTGCTCAGTGTTTGTATATTTGGCAAGAGCTCAAGGGTTTGCTTAGTTTTCCATTAGAATCCCAAAGACCATATTCTTTGCTTGTTCAAGGCATGACCATTACTCCACTACCACTGCCGCCTCCTACATGTAATTTGCTGACCTTACTCTCTGTAAATATCTTCTGTCTGACCTAATGTAATCCTGAAACTTTTGTCTAATTATACCAGGCTGAGAGATCAATGCTACTCGGTGGGAGGATTACACAGGCTGAATGTAATGTTCACTGTGAAATTAATTGCAGTGATGACATAATTGCCACAAAATCCCTATCACTGGGAATTAGCACCAGGATTGTTCTATGTTGTTTTGGCAGTTGAAGCAAATTGAATGTGAAATGTTGTTCTTTATTTTCACTGTCCTGGTTATTTTTCGTGATCTGAGAGTGGAATGTTACCAACACCAACATGGTAAGTAGAACATCAACAGCCAACTCAATTCAATATTCTGAACTTTGTGGCAAATCTGGTAAAAATGTGGGTTGCCTACCTGCAAATGGGGACATGCCCCCTAGAATTCTCTTCCCTCAGCTGGCTACACACTAATATACCACCTGAGCTGCAGATCTATGGTAGCTAGATTAGAATATTTCAGTACTCAAGACCACTGCTATCTTGAGAATTACCAGGAACCCTAAACCTCGTTTTGATCCTGAAGCTTGATGGATGCTTTGCGTCAGGGCCCTGAGGGCACTACAAGATTTTACTGGCCCTGACGACCTGCCCCTGGAGCCTTCTCCTACACCTCTCCATGGGTCCAGGAGCCCCATTATAACTCCCTTTGGGGGCCTTAATCCCTTTCTGAGCTATGCTTTATGTGTGACTGCCTCCTGGCCTGTTTCCCAGATGGACACTTTATGCCTATGGGGCAGTCTTGCCTCTGGACCCACCTCCTCCTGTTCCTTATTTTGCCCCCTGAAGGGATCCTGGACCGAGTTCACCACTGGATGTGTCTGGGGCTGTTGATGGTCCTTGTCATCAGTGCCCTGCTTGTGTTCAGGACTGCGCCTGGGTCAATGAGTGTGCTGCCTGCTCTGGGGTCACCTCTGGTTTGTCTCCCTTCATGAAGTAACCCCATTCTTGCTGCTGTCTAACACCTTGAATGTACACCTAAATATATGTGACATGCTCACCACTCTTAGTACTCTGGATTTGGTTTCCTACTTTTGAATTATTTGTACATGAAAAAGTCCTTGAATAAAATATGAATGCAATCTTGGAAACAGGGATTGGTGTGCAGCAACAGTTCATTCCACGTAACTGCTTTAACTCCTAAGTTTACAATGTACTCTTCTACTTGTCCTCTTATTTCTTGACTATTTTTTTTTTCAATGACTCTTAATTCTTTCTGCATATCACAGCTTCAGCTGAAAAAGCTTTTAAGTAAATAAGCTGCAGTTTCCTGGTTAAGGCACCCACTTTAAAAACTGTATCTTTAAATTCCTTTAGTCTGAGAAGACTTCTAGTTTGTGAGCTGTTATTTATAAGTGATACACACCAACTTTCTATAGAAAGTCCTGGTTTTTTCTTTGCTAGGAAAAATATGTTTAATACTGGAAGATGGTGCAGGGATGCCCACCCCAAGTAGAAGAGGGTACCCAGCTAATTCTGCCTGCAGGAAGGGTGCAGTCAGTGTTTACTCCTGGCCTGCTGCAGGCAGATTCAGGCAGAACATATCTGACTTTAGATGATATCTGCTTATTCTGCTGATTGTTTTGCACCACCATTTTAAGAAGCTTAGTTCTTCCTGTGACACAGCGGTGGGTTCTTGGGGCTAAATCAGGAATCTGTTTTCTATGTTTGATGTTAGGATCCAGACTTTGATAGCACTGAAGTTTTATTGTTGTTGTTTTAATCTCCTGTAGCCTGGAAAGATTTTAAAACTGAAATTTAAATTAACATAATCTGTGACTAATGGAAAAACTAGTTTGTTAATAAGGCAATCAGAGTTTTAAAAAAATTATATGTCAAAGACCCCAAGCTCCCTAAAGCTAAAGAGGTTCGGGAAACCATGTAAGCAGTCAAGCACACAAAAAGACTGGAAAATTCCAGCTCTAATGAATTTAACTATCAAAAAAACCATTTATTCAGCATGTTGGTGCTTGGGATAAAGCTTTCCTATTTCTGTTGGACTTGCAATTATCTGTAGAACAAACCTGGGCACTGTGGAGTGTTCACTGCCATCTTGATTACATGTATTTAAATATTTTTAAAATTATATTAAATACTAACCATCCTGTATAATTAGAAAGCTTCTGTCTATGTTGAAATAAAGAGCAAAGAATTACTGAACGTTTTGGCAGGATGTAAGCTTTGGAGTTTTAGCTAATAAATACTTCAGTTGGACAAAGTGGAATTTCTCCAAAGAAAAAAGACAAAGTGATGAGTAGAAGTAATACTAATTTCTAAAGAAATTAATGAAAAAAGAAAGTAAACCATGTTTCAGGCCTATCAGTGCCTCTTCAAGTAAGAAAGAGAATTTACTAATTAGTTAGTTCCTGTTCAGATAAGAAAAAAAAATGGGATGGTTCCTACAGCACTCACTAAGACTCAACCCATGTGTCTGGCATCGTCGAGTACTGAGAATACAGGTAGCTATAGGTCTGCTACTTATTTTTGGGAAAGGTAAGAATTTCTTATTTCAAAACATTAATTTTTCAGCCTGATGCAAAATGGAGGAAACGCTGATATCAGAAATATTTTTCCAAAGAGGAAATCTTTTTCCTGTCCAACTTTCCTATTAGGATCAAACACAGACAGAATTTTGTAAATCCCAAATTCTTCTTAACCTTAGCCAAGTTTCCACTCAGGAAATGGCAGGGAATACATCAAAAGCTCCAGTGAAGCAGTGTGTCCAACAACTTGGGAGGGAGCAAATCAGTTTGTTTAAACTAAAAAAATGTAGTTTTAAAAATTAATGATACTTTATGTTAATATCTTATTTCTGGTGGACCTTAATTTCATAATATTTTTAACACTTTATTTATTAATTGTAGTGTATCTCAGTTTGCTCATCTCAAATGGATTTTAAAGTTCAAATTAAAAGACCTATATTGTCTACAAAAATAATTCTAACAAGTTGCTGTGTTGCATAGCTACAAAATATTAAGCAAATATACTGCCTGAGGAAATTACCCACCTCATAGTGTATTTTATTTTCCCTTGAAGGAAGATATGAACTCAAAAAGAAAAGAAAAATACTTTTTAATGTTTATTTCAGGAACTCATTTATGCTTCCTATTAAGAAAATGACATTGCCAAGGAGCCTTTATCTATGATTTATGAAACTTCAAAACATCTTAAAACTTCAATTACTTGAGGTTAAATATTTTTTTCACCTAAGTTCTTAGGAATATGTTTGTACTAAGTTTCTTTGCTCTTAAAAGAAGAAATCAGTAAAAATCTTGATGAATAACAGTTTTGTATTCCTAATTCCTCATTTTGGAAGATTAATTGGAAGGGACAGGGTTGTGCAAACTATTGAATGATGTTTCCTCAAAAGGTATAATAGTTTCACCCATTATTGACATCCAGATTGAGGTTGAAATGAGAACCTCAGGATCTCTGTTCCTAACAGGAATGAATGCACTGTTGTTACAGATCTTGCTTAATGGTACTTAAATGTTTCTTTCTATTCTCTGGCATGAACTTCTCAATTTTTTGTAATAAATAACCTTGCTGTAGTCTTTAGTTAGTTGTGTGTGTGTGTGTGATTGTTTTTTGTTTTTCTTTTTCTTTGTTTGGATTTTTATTTGCATTAGTCTTCATACGAGCCTGGTCCTTTCCCTGTATATACCTATCCATGTACCATCCTTGGCATACTCTTGTGTTTATGTTAACTTTGAAAATATGACTCCCAGAATATGAAGTCTTCTGCAGTACTTTGGTCTGTAGGATGCGTACTGATACAGGTGGGCCAAGACAGAGGAACTGCTTGACACACGAATAGAGGCATAGCTGGAGGGGACACATGCCAACAACTTCAAATCCCAATTGCAAAGCCACATTAGAGCTGTCAGAGCAGGAGTTAATTCAAGGTAGTGTTGTGTTTATCTAAGGCTGAGAACTGCTGAATGTAGACAATCAATCATCAGTTACAAGATCTTTAGTACGGAAATTGTAAACTGTCTCCTTTTCATCTTTAAGGGTCACGAATGCCTTTCTCATCAGTTAGCAGAACAGCTTGCTTTGTAGTTAAAATGTGGTCCTACTTTTGGCCTGCTAGCACAAATTAAAATAACAGAAATATTTGAAAAGTATTTGCAAGGATACTTCTTATAATTTTGCAATAAGGATTAACTTCGCTTCCTCGCCTCAAGTAGAGCACCTGTCAGTAGGAATAACTGCTTTGAGGACACAAAGGTGTTCAAAAGGGGAGGTCAAATCCTCCTACTGTCAGGGACTAAAATGGCACTGCAAAGTTAGGACTTCTTTACCAGTAATTCTGGGTATAAGATCTAATCCCAGCAGCACTTACAGAAATAGGACTTCTAATTATTATATAACAAATAAGATATTGGAATTAGGGCCAGAGCTTACTGCTACAGAAATACCAGTAACAGCATCCTTTTAGAAAAAAAAACCAAACAAGCTTTAGTTAAATAGAGTTAGAAAAACCTTAAAAAGTTGAGCACTAAGCAACTTTGTACTAGATGGGGTGAGGTATGCATCTTCCAATGTGATCTAAAAAACTATAATTTAGGAAAAAAAATGTTTTGGAAGTATTTGAACTACTGAAGTAATATTTATAACAGAATAACACATTCTGTACGCTGGAGTCCTCCCTAACTTCATTGAATATCTCTGTAGGTCATCTAGGTCTCTCTTAATCCTGCTAAAATGCATTAAATTTTATCTTGCATGCCCTAAACACAGGTGTGATTTCTTGCCCTCAAAATCCATGCTTTCCCCAGTTACTTAATTATACCAAAATTTCTTTCGTTCCTTCCAACACTACATTATTAATGAGACAAACCTTCATCCCATAGCCTTACCTTCTGTCCTCCACATAACAATACCTCTGCCTTCAGTTGGCCCGCTGGGTGCTGTATGCTGCATTTCCTGGTCAGAATTACATACAGCTGATTAGACTTGCAAGTTGTGAGGCAACTGAGGCAGCCAGGATCAGATCTCTTTGCTTCCTTTACTGGTTTTATTAAATACCAGTCTACCAGTTGTAAACTCTTTCAAGGTCTGTGATCTCCACCCTTTTGATAAATTTAGTTGGAATTTTCTGGAGGTTTGAAACTTATTTATAGTATGAGAGACTGAGGTATTGACAGTCAAATTGCTGATACTTGTTTCATTAGGAAATCAAGTTGAAGACAGTTATATTTGTTTGAATATTGCATGTACACAAATGAATCTAGTAGGTTTTTTGTTTACTTCCTAAGTCTTTGCAGTACTTTCCACTATTTACATTTTTCTCTTGAGAACTAATATGTGTGTGCATGTGTATTGATAAATATGTATATAAATATTGTTTGTGGTTGCTTGGCTACTGATACCTAATAAAGCCATATTATCTCATTTCTGATTCAATCATTTATGCAGCATTTTCTTAATCATGTACTTCTGAACACGGAGAACTCAAGGGAAGGTCAATGTAACCAATAAACTTAAGTGAATCTAATGCTGAATTCAGAGATGATTAGCAATTTTAAACCACCTCTGGGCTCAGTACTTGAAGTAATCATGTTATAGATTTTTTTCCCTAGGATTTTCTATTATGCTGGTGGATTAAAGAAAAAAAGTAATGCAATAAATCATTTGTAGAATCATATTTTATAAGCTGACTCAATGTCTACTTGGTGATGTGATGTTTCCCCTTTTGCTTAATGTTCATATTGTAGTGCAGTTCCTGTACATGTGCATTTACAGACATTTTATTTTTTTTAATTAATTTGAAATTTGTCTTTTTACTGAAATATACTTAACCAGAAATTCTGTTTGTGTTAGAATGAGCCAGTCTTGTTGCAAGCCAAGTATGAACATGAGAGTCTGAACTCACTTAGGTGTAGGTACATAATTATTTATATACCTGCAGGCAAGTCATTTGATTAAAAAGAAAAAAAATTAAACTGTTTGAACATGAATTCTTAAGAATAAAGTAATTACGCTTGTGTAATAAGACCTTGATTATTGCTATTAGTAGTAATGTAATTGGAAGCAAGTAGATAAATCAGTTTTGTGAATAAATGATGTGACAGCTTCTTCATGCTGTGGTGTCCCACCTGCAGATAAATGAAATTGTGTCATTTTTTTGTACAACATTTTTTCCAGTACATAGACTCTCAACTATAGAAGAGATTTGTGCTTTCTGAGCAATATGGACACAGAGTGAAACTATCACAAATTTTAAAGGAATAACAATCTTAAGGTGTTGCAGGAAAAACTGAAAGTTACCTGTCCAGATACAAATGCAATAACCTCAAGGGCAGAAGGGTGTTGGGAAAGGAGCAGTCTTGACTTTTAGAGGAAAGAAAAGAAGATTCCTTTAAGGATCTCCTCTAACCTCAGATGGGTGAAGTAGCTTCGGAGAAAGGAAAGTCAATGATACACTAATATGTTAGTGCGGGGCAGGGAAAAAAAAAAAAAAATCCCTCATCATCCTGGCTGTGCAGCCTGAGGCTGTTCCTATGCCCAGGTCGGTGTTATAAGTAATAGCCAAATCCAAGGACGTGGTAAGTGTCTCTCGTTTAAATTTGGTTAGTAAAGAAAGTAAAGTCAGCCAGAGTCCAGATTAGTGACCAGGAAACGTTTGACAATGCTGGTAGGAGACAGCACATCTCATAGCAATGGCCTGTGAGGAAAGAAGCAGGCTGGCAATCTTTCCTGATATTCATGTCGTTTGCTTGCAGTGTTGACAAATGAACACTGTAGAAGGAGGAACTATGGTCAGACCTGAAAGGAATTATTCTTATTTTGTGTTAGAACTGTTGTAATCACATTAAAATAAAACTTTTAATTTCTCATTTCCTCCCCTCCCTACCCTCACCAATCCCTCTGAATTTGTGGTACAATAGGAATTCAGACTTCTGTGTGCTTCCCAGCCTAAAAAAGGGTAGTCAGACCAGAATCTCTTGTGTCATATTACCAATGGATGAACTGTCATAGGAATTACAAAGGATGCTGTGTCTTGTTTTAATTTTATCTGTAGTAGTCACTTTCTGGTGATAAACTTCTATTATATTTGGAACTTCCCACCAAAACAGTATTCAGAAATATGTGGAAATTTGACTTTTTAAGTACTTTGCATGAAAGAAACAAAGATGTATGAATGCAATGTCCTGGCTGCTTTAGTCTTCAGGATTGTTAAAAATTATTTTTCAGCTCTGTCCAGACAAAGCACTTGCCAAATAAGTAATTTCCCAATGCACTAGCTACCTCCCTGATATCACTTTTGTTTTGTAGAGCTGTACTAAGTAGGTCAGTATCACTAATCTCTTCTTTCACACACTGGAATAAACCTCGACTATTTACTGCTGTAATAGGAGCTGTCTGGATGAAAACCTATTCCTGGCTTAAGCAGATTCTTAGGCATAAGCTCCACTCCCAATGACCATTTTGGAGGACAGTTGTGCACCTTTGCTTCAGGCTGTTTGGGAGCAGGATAACTAGTAAGATTTTAGTAGAAATTCCCTTTGATAAATTGACTTCTAAATTTTTTCTCATGTGTTTATACTGCAGCTTAAGTTCTATTACTGTTGGGCTGACCTCTATCAGTTCGGAGAGGATCCAGGTTTCAAACTCATAGATCATCCTGACTGATGATCTTAAGTGTAATAAAGGCCAATCATTTGAATTGGATAATGGCTCATTTTGGTTTCTTAGTATATAACTCTCTTCAAAACATTTTTATAAAATGATCTACATTCCCTTATTGCACAAAAATAACTTATAGATATGCAAAGTGGAAATTACTCTTTTTTTCCCATGTTAGAAAACTTACATTAAACTTATTAAAAAATCTTATTTTGAAATGTTTACATGTCCATTTGACTAAAAAAAAAAATATTACAGTTACTGTTAAATCAGTTCAATTCTAGTTAAACATGTTCTGGTTAAACTGAAAATTTTCTATAAAACCTGGATTTTAGGGTACAGTTGTATAAATTGTATTAATTTTATTGTAGCAATTCAATTGTTTACCTTGTAGCAGCATTTTGAAATAGTAAATATACAGTTTGGTTTTGCTTGTTTTCTTTTGAGTGGAGAGGGAAACTAAAGAAAAGTGGAATGATGTGAAATTCAAATTTGCATAGCAATATGTTATTTAGATATTGTTCATAAAACATGATGTTAACAAATAAATTCATCTGCAATAGCATGAAAGGTAATGCTTTTGGTCTCAGTCAATACATTGTTCAGTCTACAGAAAAATCTACATACATAACTTGACAGTTTTATTCACCCTGCATATTTTGAAGGTACTTCAGTCTCCACTAGGGAAAATTGAATGTCATAGCTGATGTTCTGATACACTTCTGAACTAAGCTCCCAGAAAGTTTTATTTAGTGTATGTATCTACACACAAAAGGGAATAAGCTACTTCCAGTGCCATCTTACTTGTCCTGCCTTTGCTTTGGAGCCACAGGAAGCACAGAGTGGAGTGGTGAGAATCCACACAGGCAGGCATCATCTGTGTCACCACACACTGGGGATGCAGTGCTTAGATACAGCAGGCTTTTATCCAGTGGAAAATCGGTGACAGGTATTTCCGTGCCTGGTAATTTGTAGTCATATAAGAACAGATCTGACTTCCTAAGCCTGAAATTTCCCAGCAGCAAGGTGATGTTCTGGTTCCAGCTGCTCTGCTGTACTGGCTGTACACAGCTGCTTGCCTTTTAGGGGACAGTGCAGAGCGGCATGTCAGCGTTGTCATGGGGTGTCAGGAAACGTGCTCACAAAGTGTTTGTTGTTGCTGATCTGCAAGCTCCTAACTCTCTTACCAATGGAGAGAGAGCTCAGTCTTGAGCTGCTTGCAGCATATGCTGCAGGAAAAAAGCCAGAATGGAGTAGGGTATTGGTTTAGGGTTGGTTGATGGTGAAGATCAAAATAGAACTGGATGCAGTGTGTTAGAGGGTAGTGTTAGTTTGGCCATTCAGTACAGGGATAAGTAGAAGTGGGAAAAGGCAGAAGATGTTGTTTGGGACTTCCATGTGGAAGGGTTGGACCAATGCCGGTCAGTCTCAGTGCTGAACAGCCATGTGGGCTAGCACATAGCCTGTTTTTCTGACTGAGCACTCAGCTGCTGCTGTTGGTAAATCATATTAAGGATCTCTCCTCTTGAACACCCAAACTGGGGGGAGAAATCTTCTGAGTTTTAAAGTTCTTGGTTTTGGCTTCCCTTAAAGAACTGTGACTTAGCAAACCCTTTTTTGGTCTCTCATTACAGATGCACAACTTCCATGGGAGACACATCCACAATTATCATGTTCTTGTTAACAATAAAACCAGGAAGAATTATTTTTTTTAAATATTTTGAAGTAAAAACAGTTGTGTAACTTTTCGTGGAGACCTATACTACTAAACTAATTGCATTTGCCTTTGATTTTTATCACTGTAAGTTTCATTGAAATAACTTTATTTATTATCCCGCTCATTTAAGTAATGCTTTGTCTTTGCCATTCTTGCAGCAGAGATAATATACAGAATTAGTCCATGCAGCTCATCTACTTGTCTGTTCTCAGATATGTTTAGTATTTGAGGGTTGGTTTTTCCTCACCTAATAGCCAATAGTGCTACACATTAATTACCTTCTGTGTGAAGAAATTTATCCTGAACTCCTTTGCTGACCAGTCTTTTCTTAACTTTGTTTCATGCCCTTTGTTTTTCAGCTCATTAGTCTGTCAAATAATATCAGGGCATTTGCCCTCTATATGCCCTTCAATTCTGAGTCTCTTAATCATTGTGTGCTGCTAATTACTTCTACCCTAATTAATGTACACCTTACATAATCTGCTTTCAGAACTCTTGCCCCATATTACTATCTCAATTGCTCACTGAGTCCATGTTTGCTCTTACCATCTGGTTTATCAGATTGTGTCAGGTATCCTGACTAATCACCTCTGGTGAGGCCCATATAGCCTTCATTAAAAACTCAAGCTCTGGGCACAGATATCACAAATGTGTGACCAAAACCTATGTCCTGCCACAAGTTCAACGTACACAGCAGGTGTCATCCACTTCTCAGCCCTTTACGTTCATATTAAATGTATGCTGTCTGTACTTCCTAATAAACTTTTAAATGCATAAGCATCAAATATACAGACAGATACTTCCAGAATATTGTAAAGTAGAAAGCCCTAATGAAAAAACATGTTCCATGATATTATTCAAGACTTTGAATTCAACTAATATGAAATTATTCCTCAGAAGTGGATTTTTTTTACTACTGAGACTGGAGAAAATGGACAGATACTGCTATGTGCAGGGAATTAGATAAAAACGGCATACCAAGAGCTAATTGCTAGATTGGTGTACTGGGCCTGGCTAGGATAGAGTTAATTTTCTTTGTAGGAGCTCATATGGTGCTGTGTTTTAGATTTTTGTCCAAAACAGTACTGATAACATGCTAATGTCCTAGCTTTTGTTGAACAGTGTTTGAACAGCATCAAGGGCACCTTGTTTCTCAGTCTGCCTCTCCCTGCAATGAATGGACTACAGGGTGTGCAATGGGCTGGGAGGGATACAGCCAGGCAGTTGTCCTGAGCTAACTAAAGAAATATTCCATACCATATAACTTCATGCTCAGCAATACAAGGGAAAAGAGATGGTTTTAGGAGGGTTGGTCATCTTTTGTTCAGGAACTGTCTGAGCATTAGTCTACCCACGGGAGGTAGCGAGTGATTGCCTTTGTGTGCTCATTTTGGCTGGGATAGAGTTTCTTTTCTTCACAGTAGCTAGTGTGAGACTGTGTTTTGAAATTGTGCTGGAAACAATGTTGATAATCCAGGGTTGGTTTTGTTGTTGCTGAGCAGTGCTTACCTAGAACTAAGGCCTTTTCTGTTCCTTACCCCACCCCACCAGTGAGCAGGCTGGGGGAGCACAAGAAGCTGGCAGGGGACACAGCTGGGACAGCTGGCCCCAACTGACCAAAGGGATATTCCGCACCATATGATGGCATGGTCAGCTATAAAGGCTGGGGGGAAGAAGAAGGAAGGGGGAGGGATGTTTGGAATGATGGCATTTGTCTTCTCAAGTAACCGTTACAAGTGATTGGAGCCCTGCTTCCCTGGGGATGGCTCATGATGCTCATGAGAAAATAACACAGAGATAGGTCTCATCAAGGTGTATTTGGCAAGTTAATATGTGACGGTTCATTTTTGATTCTAACAGTTTGTCATTGAATGAGAGGCTAGAGGAGAACATATTGGAGAGGAACTGTAATTTTTTTGCAGTAGTTTTCAGTGAAAGTCTTCCTTTCATCCCAAGATGTGAGAAATAATTCACTAACATATTCCATTTCATGACTTATTGTTCAGATACTATTGTCACCTCTGGCTGAAGTTGTCATACTAAGGAGAACATTATATGCCAACTGTGTGAAATAGGCTGCAGTTTTCTAATGTTTTTTTTTTTTTTTTCCTTTTTTTCCATTTCTATTTTTTGGGGGGATGTGGAAAATGAATACTATCAAGTTATATGTATTTTTCTTGTAACCTGATGCTTCATAAGTTTATAACTTGAAACATTACTAGATGTTTTCTGCATTAAGTAGCAAAATTTTGCTGCCACAAGAGAATAATTTATGACTTGGAAAGACAAAGAGTTCTGAGAGCCAAGCCAACTCTCTCAAAACTGTTCATTTCCTCAAAAGTAAAAGAATACTATTTCAATAATGGATGTAAACCAGAAAAAAGGCAGTACAGATCAAATTTAGGTTTGTGCAAGGGTGGGGAAAAAGGCATAAAATATAGTTAAACTCACAAAAATTGAATATATGGTCTGACACTCTAATTGGAAGGAAAACTCTGGAAATGAGCAGATGGTGCCATTAACTAAATCAATTATGGGGCCATACTGATGTAATAAGGATTGTGTTGCCATGAATCATCTCACTAGTACCTATGTCCCACACTTTTGATGGTGTGTGTTAATGACTTGGCAAAAACACTTGCAATTTTTAGTTTTTTTCTAAGTACTGAGCCAGGGAAGAGTAAAATTTGATTCAGTTCTGGAGGACTGAAACATAAGCTTTTTTTAATTGCAAGCTTTTCAGAACACGAGGTGTAAACACACATAATCTATAAAGCAGCCAGGACTCTTCAGTGATTCAAAGCCAATAAACAGATGTCAACAATTTGAATGTATGCACTTAAGCCAATACTAAGCTTCCACTAATATGTGAAAAATATTTTGCAAGTATTCACTTTATTTCTGTTCTTAATGGAACTTCATCCTGCTGAATACAACATGTCATAATTTCAAATTAACAAAAAGGTGAAGGAAGGTGTGAAATCCGTAACAGAGAAGGTAATGTAATCAGAACAACTAGATTATTTGCACAGTAATAACAAAAAGCAAGAAAGTTCCAAGTTTATATTCCTGTTTTTCTTCTTTTTTGGCCCAGTATAGGCTTGTAGTAGACCCACAGGTGTTCAGAGACCTTCGCACATATTTTGTTCATAAAAAGGACTCATAAAGGTTCATAAAACCCAATGCTTCCATGAGAAAAAGAATGAGTAGTAGATGTATTAAACTTTTAAAAGAAGCCAGAAGAATTTTCAGCTTGATCATATCCACTAATGTGGATAAACTGAAGAACTGCTTGAAGAAGGTGGAGGAAGTAAGAGAAAGCACTTCAGTTGCTCAATATTCCTCAGAGATTCTGTAGATGCTAAAGGTAAATTTTAAAGCATCAGAGATTTTATATGTCTAAACTTTACTTTTGTGAATAGACCCTTAATTTTATTTGTAGTTTGGATAGAGTTTTTAAATATTTGAAGACTCCACAGAGCACTTTCTAAATGTGCATGATAGTGGAGTTTATAGCTTGAAATTGCAACAACAATAGTGAAATGAGATTTTTTTTTTTTTTTTTTTAGTTTTGTGTGAAAATATTGCACAACAATTTAACCTACACCAAATTAATGATGGTATTTACCTCAGAGTATCCTTTAACTGTAAAGGCTGACTTTTTATTGTGGTACCATATCACTTTATCAGTCAAAAGACTCCAGTGGTTTTAGCTTCTTTTCAGATAGCGCTGTATTGTACATAAAATATTCATGGTACACATAGTCCTTGAAAAGCAAAACAGAACCAAACTATCTATCTCTCTGTGCAGTTGCAATCATTAAGATGTGGAAAAGCAATTCATCCATCAGAAAATATTAACAAGTAATGGTAGAAAAAGAAATGTCAGCTGCACCACATGCCCTATAAATGTCATTTGTAAAACAGAGTTTTTTTTCTTCCGGAGGCTGTAGTCTAAATCGCTTACTTGACTTCTGAGGAAATGGAAAATATTTGTAATGTGGCAAATTATCTTAAAAAGCATCAAATCTTATTTTCCTTTAGTTTTTTATTGAAAAGTACTCATCCACCATGGGAAAAGGACTTGTATTATTTTGAAGCTGTATACATGCAGAAAAATATAGTAATAATACGTAAAAATATGAATGTTTCAATTAAAAGGGCACCTTACTTGCTGAAATATCATATTTTTATAAAATTCTCAAGCCATTTCAAGCCCCCTTAAAAGTTTTCTTTCCTGTAAATCCTTATCATTGCAGCAAGGCCCCCAACATTTTGGATTTTTAAAGGTATTCTAAATCAAATCTTGCACATTTCAAGCAACAGAACGATAATGTATTTGTTTAAAAACATCTGTTTTGCCATGTTGTTGTTATGTTTAGACTGTTCCAGATTACTTAGATTAGGTTTAGATTTTATTATCTGGCTTATATCAGAACAGCTGTTAACTGTGTCACAGGAATTCACAACTGGATGGTCTGATCTGCTATATCATATGCTGTAGTAGTGCTATTCAAAATATATTATCAAAATCTTGTGATAGATTATTGTAATAAGTAAGTTCGCATTAGCGTAACAATGTAAGCTTCCAAGTAGGTGTTTTCATAACACTTGTGTTAATATTATATCATCCTGAAGACTCTTATTTTTAGATAATCTAACTTCCCCAGTGGAGGTCATCTCTGTCCCTGGTGTCATAGAGACTTCTTTCCTAGGTCTCTGTGCTAAAGAGGAACAAGGCACCAGTTCTTCATTCATCTTGGGGATGGTTCAGATGGTCTTTACAGTTAATTGGGGACTGGAAGGTGTTTCTGTTTTATGGGGGGACTTTCCACAAATAATGGCATTCTGAAGACAAAAGAGAGATTGATGATCTTTGAGAATGAAGGTGGTGTAATTCAAGCTGGACTCCATGTTTATATCTCATCTTTTAAAATGCTTCCAAGCCTCTGCTCTGGAGGAGGCTGGTAAATATGAGCACAGAGCACAGCAAGGGCAATAGGAACTGGAAATTCCATGGAACTAAATTGGGCTATTCCAAATTTCAGAAGAAAATTTGTGAATATTTATGTCTAGCTTCAAGTGAAAAAATAATGCTTTCTGTGGAAATAATTAACTCCCCCCAAATCATTTAGTTACAAAAATGTAGTTTTGAACACAACTTTTTTATTTTTAATGGGAAAAAAGTCAATGTATCTTTGTACATCAGCCTTTCTTTTTCCTACAGAAAGCGTAGCTAGTTTGTACACAAAAGCAAGACTAAGCATACCTGCGATTTGCACTGTGTAATGTTCTGAGACCTTAAGCAAACTCTGATCTTGAAAGCAATTTGTTGCAGTTCATAGCTCTGTGTGGACCAATTTGTCTTGTTGGTCAAAATTACCTTGGAAACTCATACACTGCATGGCAACCTGCAGGATGACCTTCTCCCAGACTACCCCACCATATCATTTTATTGGAGGAAAGTAGAAGGAGTGGACAGTTTGAGATTCTGCCTGCCTGCTGCTAAATAACACTATTCTAGGTGAGGGGGAGTTAAAAAAAAAAAAAAAAAAAAAAAAAAAAAAAAGGAAGATATGCAGGAGAGTGAACATGAAAGGCAAAAAAAAACCCAGGAGGACAAATTTCATGTTCTGTTTCCCTTGCATGTGGAAAGATCACGACTTTTTCAAGAACTCTTTTACAAATTAAAAGAAGGGGTGACAGCAAGGCAAAGAGAGCTTAAAGATGTCTCCTTCCAGCAACTCATGCTACTATGAAACTACTATGTAGCTTCAAGCTACAAGCCCCTATGAAGAAAATTAACTCTATACCCGCCAAACCCAGTACAGGGTATTATTAAATTTGAATAAGATTATCATTGTGAACAGTAGTGGCTTCTGTTTGGTGGCCAAGGACCCTTAGTCTGCCAATGTAAGTAGTTTACAGAAACATATTACCGTGGTTTAAATTATATATACTCAATAAGAAGAGTGTGGTACACCACAATAAATTTTGAAGGTTGGCAATAGCCCATGTTTTCACAAGACAGGATATGTGTGTGTATGTGTGCATGTTATAGGAAAATTTTAATTTCCAAGTTGTTAGAAAATGTTATATTCAGGGTATGCTGTGGAATTTTCTTGACACATTTGTCATCTTTAGGGTCACAAATTTTTATCAAAGACATCACACTGTGTGGAAGCAGATTTTACTTCAATTGGCAGTTTTCAGATGTATTATAACTTATACTGTGCAACTATTCCAGATTGAGGTGCATCAAGGCCTTTAGTTTAGTTGGAGACTGAAGCTTCAGGACAATATTTCTTCATTATACTCCTTAAAAACTCTAATACTTTCCTAAAACCTGCAGGACAAATTTTAAGAGGAAATCTGTCCCCCCAGAAAAGCTTTTTTAGAGGAGGAGTTGTATTTTTTCATGAGTTTGTAAAATGCCTAACACAATGAAGATGTTGATTCTGACTTGAAACTGAAACCAACTGTGACACTGAGGTACAATTTCAATGTTGGATTTTCCTTCCTCTACTTTCTTCGAGGAAGCTGATGTTACATTTTTCTGTGGTATAGATCACTGTTGAGGGCAGAAAATAAAGCTTCCAAAAGATGAAGCAGCAGAACTCAAAGAATTTTATCTTTTCATCCTGGCTAAAATTGGTGGAGTCAACAGGGCTATAAAAGATTACAGCTGCTAAGGTTCTATGATAAACAGCTTGTAGGAACTTACAGAGATAAATTCACATCTTCAAAACAGAGTTCACTTTTTACTGTGGGTGAGGTGCAAAGGAAAAGAAGGCAACTCTCAAACTGTCCCTGTAAGCCATTTCCCAAGGAAAATAAAAGTGCTTCAATACCCCAAAAGACTAGTAAGAAGTAAAGAAGTCATACTAAAAGTAGGAAGGAATTTCAGGCCAACAACAAAAAGATTCTTAATCACATCCTGGTTTAAAAAGTAAAATATTAAATTATTTTAGGCAAAAGCCTAAATTAGAAAAGTTGAAAATGCCATCTAGTTAGAAGGTTGTTGGTCTGATGTTCAGTTGGTCTCATATAGATTGACAATGAATGATTGCATATTAACAAAGGTTGAATTCAACTGAATGCAGAACTGCTGAGTGGATTACTCATAAATAGCAAGACTGACAGAAGTTAAAGTTTAACTAAAAGTTTTGGTGGGTCATGAACAGAAGATCAAGAAACATGTGGCCTAAAATAAACTCTAGATCATTATTATTCCTTTATCCATCACTTATACCAAATTAATTCCTCTTTATCCTATCCCTGTCTGCTGTTTATTCATAAAGAAAGGATGAAGCAGAAGGTAAAAATCTCCCAAGAAATCAGTAAAGCTAAAGCCTCTTGTGTAAATTCATGTGAAAGCCAACAAAATAATTTTTAAATATTAAAGCTTCAGCGAAGGAAAAAAAGACATGTTGAAGTTCAGATTGGTATATTAAAAGTACTTCTGCTTATACATTGTGGTGTCTGCTCTTGAGCTTTTTTCAAATTGCAATAAAGAACAGATCAAACAGAATGACTCAGTAACTCCTCATGTCTCACAAGCTACTGGATTTTTCAGATACTAGTTATTAATATATGTTCTTGCTCATCTGCTAATTCTCCAGACATCTGTTAGTTTTCAAATTTTCGTAATTGAATCCACAATTATGTTTAATCTTATTTTAAAGGCTCACAAAACCATTTCTTTTCCATTCTCCAAGATTTTGTCAATTATGTGTAGGGTCAGCATCAAGTTGTTACTGAAAATCATAAGAAGGAAAACTCTCCAAATCAAATGATAGTTTAGAAAGCCGACATTAATTTATTGCAGTGCTGAGTGCATGGGGGATTTTTCCTTGTAATGTGTACACCAAGTTGGTCAGGGGTACACATTATATAGAGTACCTCCATATTCATAGTACATTACATATTCATTTTCATTCACGCGCAGGACTGGTTACAAATTTCTCGCTTCTCATGCAAATTAGCACGCAACCTCAGATAGCACTGCTAAAGTTTTTTACCAACTACATACACATGCTCCCCAGGCAGGGTTTTGCCCTCTTTCAGAGGGGCTATTTGAGCCGGAGATCGCGATCTCCCACTGCCACAATTACCTTTGTCCTGCTTTCAACAAATTTTCTGAGGACTGCAACACCTTATCAGCTTGTCTCCTCTTGCGGACAGAACTTTCTCACCTGGAAGCTTCTTTCTGCATAATTTACATAATGGTGTCTTATCAGTATCTGTTCTTTGTTTCCCAAGATTAACTCCCTTGATTAGAAGTCCTTTAATTTATCAGTTTTGACGACTTGAGATGGTGGGTGCTTGAGAGGGTGAGTCATTAATGTCTTGAAAGGGTGGGTCAGCTTGCCTTAAATTTTGTGCACATTCTTGTTTAACTAAATCAGAGTTCAGTAATTTGGGAATTTAGGCAACAAAGTGGAAGTCCAAATTTGGGATAAAGATGTAAGACGCACTAAATCAGTAAAGGGTTTTAATAGGATAATAGAATCAATAAAAATTGAATAGTCTGGAGAAACAATAGATGAATTTACAGATGAATGGTAAACAGAATAGAAAGGCAAGGTCTGATACTTAAGAGCTAAGGATGAGTTGAAAGAGGATCTAATCAGTTTTGCAGTAACAGATTTAATATATTGCAGGTACCAACAGTGTGGTATATCCCTGGTTTTAACACCACAGAGGAAAACAGAACATACCAGACAATGCAGTACTACATCTTTTGCCATTTAATTATTTTTCTTTCTTATAAATATTATTTAAAATTGCTGTGTGGGGCCAAAAGTAATAGGTCTTACTTTGGTTTTGAACACTGGCAAGGGGAGAATGGGAAGTTTTGATTTCATCTTTTAATTTTATCTTTTTCTTTCTATTGTCTGGGAAAATAAGTTGTTCCCAGAGCCCAAATGACAGCCATCGTGTGAGTTTACATAAAACAAGGCAGTAGAGCTAGAAGTGACAAGGACATTTAGTCATAAAAAGCTTTTGTTTTCATAAGAAAAGCCCTTGATTCGGTTAAGCCTGGTCTATTTTGCATTAAATTCAGTATTGTCTACTATCAAAACATCTTAGAATATGAACTGATGTTTGGAGACAGAACAGTGGAAATAAAAGTCCAGGTGCACTCTGGGATCAATGTTAATTTTTCAAAGCCTTTAATTTCCCCTTTTTTATGCTTTTCCTTCACAGTGAATTTTGTTTCCTTTCAGGACACATGATAATGAAAACGACTTATTTATTTTCACCCAATGATCATGATTGCCACTAGTAGAATTATCTTTGAAAACATCATTCTTTTATCCTCCTGCTTTCATCTTTTTGGAAGCATTAATCTTCAATGGAGGAAGGAAAGCAGTATCTCAAGTCAGATCTACTTTTCCACACTATTCAGCTAGCATAACTATTTTGAACAAAATCCGCTGAATAAATTTGTAATGCCTCCTCAAAAGTAGTCTATAATAAATACATAATTATGACAGCAAGCAGCAACATAGTCAAACCTTTCTTTTTATTTTTCAAAACTGGGTAACAGCATTGTGTATTATTTCTGTGCTCAGGATTCTGATCTTGACAAAACAAAGAGCTGGAGAAGACTGCAGAAATAAATTGCCTGGCAAAAACATTTAGTGTGACTTCTAAGTTCAATGTATGAGAAGTATTTGGTCGATAAATAAAATTAAAAGCTCCCTGATGATCACAGTGATTTGGCTTTGCTGTGGTATGACTGTCTGCATTATAGCTATGATTGAAGAAACATATTTTAGACTTAGTTATCTATTAGCAGCCTGGCCCTGTGTAAATTTGTGACAGCCTTCATGTAATTGAAATAGTTTTTTTTCTTTTTCTTTCTTTTTTTTTTAATCTATAGTTAATTTATTTCTTAATAAACAATACTATTCCTCTGGAAAGACCTGTTTATTTAACTGAGTCAGTAATGTCAGAAAATATTTTTCACTTAAAGTAACTGCAATGCAAAATTTCTGCAAAACAACTCTTATTTCTAGCTTGCAGTTGCTCTAGGGTTATGAACTTTAATTATGGATTTGAAAAGGGAATAAATTCCTTGGATCCTAGGTTCAATATGTTGAGCAATAATTGTACAGTGTTTTCAACATGTGGCATTCAACCAAAACCTTCACTTGCAGACAAAAAAGATATTGTTTCTTTGAACCCAGAGGTTTGGCTATAGCTGTGAAAATGCTTCTGATCCAAAACAAACTAGATAATGCAACATGTGTCAGAGACTACTTGTATTCATCATTTGCATGATGAAAAGTAGGAAGACATAAAGGAAGAAGCTAACTACCTGACCTTATGTTACAACTGGAGAAGTATTCTCAAAATGTATACAAAATTAGCAGAAACTCAGTGGTATTTTCTTTTTAAGAAAAACGGAATCTTAATATGTAAATGAAAGATTATGACTTCTGGTCAGTGATGCAATGGCTACACATTTAAAGATCTTAGGGCAGCAGTTACAAAGCTCCTCAACATACACTGAATTTTGACACTCTTCAGAGTTGTCCTGATTGAGCACTGTGAAGGCATGATGTTGCTACTAATAGGCAGAGTATTCTGGAGGAATCAGAGAGGCTTGAAATACTTTTTTTGTTGTTCTTCCCCCTGACATCCCCACCACCCTGATAAGCAATATAACGAATTAAAAACATACTGATATCTCGTTAGAGAAAATCCAAAATTCCTCATTTAAGTAATTTCTTGGTAAATTCCCACATCATAGCTGTATGCCGCAATGGTGCAAATAAAACATGATTCAGTGATATGTAATCTGTTTTGACAAAAAATGATTTTTTGCCTTTGCATGTACATGGAAGTAGATATTTAAGGTCCTTTCCAACCGAAACCATTCTGTTTCTGTGCATCTGGCCTCAGAAAGAACTTAAATTTTTAGTTTAAAATGAATTTGTATTAATTCGCAGTAGATTTCTCTCAATGTTTTCATTTTTATTTATGTATTAATACAAATTTTATTACACATTTTTGACTGAAAACTCCTAGGGATATTACAGGTCCTTGATATAAACCTATTTTCTAACCCGAGTGTATTCTCCAAGTATTCTTGAGGCAAATCAAATTATTTATAGACACACCCCTCTCCCCACTCATTCCTCCCAAATTTTTATTTAAGAGGGTTTCTAAGTGCTCTGGAATGGGAAAATTATGTTTTTGAGATGGTCTTATCACAGTAGCATAATAAAAGCAGAATAATTAGCATGTGCAGTCTGTAAGAGAGCTGGCTAATAAGATTGGACAGTCTTTTCCACAACACAGAATTTTCCTTATGTTCCAACATGCATAGTTACAGTATTACTTATGTTGTGCTGCTCATTATTAACAGTATTGTTGGCTTGATTGCACAGAGCTCGTAGCAGGGGTTATGACACTTAATCAGAATCCAGGACTCTGTGTTATTGAGGACTACAGACCTACAATCATTTTAGAAATTTTTACAAAAAGTTTTTTTCTGAAGAGGGATTTTTATATATTCCTGCAAACGGAAGGATTTTTAGCTGGAGGAATTGACTCTCACTTAATCTTCTTTCTGAATACCATCAGCTATTTAAAAAGAGCTAATACACTGCCATACCCACAAATGTCAACAGCAAAGGCAAGCATTTATTTCCATTTTTTTAGATCACATGCTAATACACTTCATGGCGTTGATTTATTTAGAAAGGGAGCTAGAACTTCTCATCTACAGTATTCTTATTTTTTTGTCACACCACAAGCAAAACAATTCCTTTGCTGTCTGTCATCCTTTGTCTGAAAAACAACAAGAAAATGTCTGCACTGTCACCTTTATCTAAATGGGAGCAAATAATTCTCTTGTCTTTTCTTCTGAGCTAAGAGAAGGGGAATAAGTGGAAACCTTTAGGGACTTTTGTTGTTGTTTAGTAGAAGCCAATATGTGAGGGGATAGACAGGTGGATGGTTTGTAAGGTCAGTTTACAGTGACCTCTTTTTATATGATATCTAACTCTAAAGACTTATTACAAACAGCTTTTTCTCAAGTCTTGACACAGTCGTTTTGTTGTGAAGATACAGGAGGCTTTACTTTTAGTGCATCCATTATAAGAAAACATAACAAAGGCACATACCAAAGGAAATAATCTTTTCTCTAGAAACCATTAATTTTTGATCCTGTCACGTGACATTTGGTTTTGTGATACAATATGTAATTTCTTCCAGTGTCTGATTCAGTCTTAAAAGGCAACCTGCCTCATTTACTTTTCTTTTGCTCTTTTCTGTTGCTCTTTTCTGTTGCTCTTTTCTTTCTTTAAAAAAGACAGTCATGTTAATCTAGTTGTAATTCAGGGACAGAGAGAGTCCAGTTCATTTCAAGCTTTTAAGGAGTGGAATTAGAAATCTGGGTCCCATCCTGTAAATAACAATCATCACAAAAAAATATATATTGGTTATTTTTTTCTACTGCTGTTATGACTACTAAAGAATGACTACTGTGTGACAAAAATTGTACTGTATGGACTTACATTAACATTGGCCTAGTATAAATTGAATACATTAATAGCCTATGAATTTTGAATTCACAATAGCATCTCAATGACATTGACAACAAGCTGTGGAGTGCAGTTGACACGCTGGAGGGAAGGGATGCCAGCCAGAGAGACCTTGACAGGCTGGGCCCTTGTGGACCTCAAGCGGTTCAAAAAAGCCAAGTGCAAAGTCCTGCACATGGGTCAGGGCAATCCAAAGCACAAATACAGGCTGGGCAGAGAATGGATTGAGAGCAGCCCTAAGGAGACAAACTTGGTATGTTGATGGATGAAAAACTCAGCATGGCCAGGCAATGTGCTCTTGCAGCCCAGAAAGCCAACCATATCCTGGGCTTCATCAAAAGGAGCATGGCCAGCAGGTGTGGGGAGGTGATTCTCCCCCTCTGCTCCACTCCTGTGAGACCCCATGTGGAGTACTCTTCATGGACCTGTTGGAGTGAATCCAGAGGTGGGCCACAAAGATCATCAGACATCTCTCTGATGAAGACAGGCTGAGAGTGTTGGAATTGTTCAGTCTGGAGAACAGAAGCCCCCGGAGAGACCTTAAAGCAGCCTTCCAGTACCTAAAGGGGGCCTACATGAAAGTTGAAGAGGGACTTTATACAAGGGCATGTAATGATAGTACAAAGGATAATGGTTTTAAGCTAAAAGAGAAGAGATTTATATCGGTTATTAGGAAGAGATTTTTCACTGTGAGGTCGCCAGAGAAGTTGTGGATGCCCCACCCCTGGAAGTGTTCAAGGACAGGTTGGATGGGGCTTTCAGCAACCTGTTGTAGTGGAAGGTGTCCCTGCCCATGGCAGGGGGATTGGAACTAGATAATCTTTAAAGTCCCTTCAAACCCAAATCATTCTATGATTTTATGGTTCTATGATTCTATGATCTCTGTGGTCAACAAAGGTAAAACAAGTTAGATGGTGATCTGAAGCAATAATACACCATGTGATAATTTTTATAGTTAATAATCTTTACTTAAAGACTATGAAAAAACCCCAAACTCATAAATGGACAGGCAAAGGAAATATTGTGAAGATACCCCTGCTGCTGCAACTGATACTTGAGCTAGAAATATCCACAGTGCCTGTGTTTTTACAATCTGTCTTGACCCTGAAGACACTAATTTGGAAATACATCAGTAAAAGAAAGATGACTCACATGTGAACTCTGCCTCTACATATAATGGAATTAAAATTGCCTGAAATGCCGTCTAAGAAATCAAAAGTTTCATAGGTTGTTAACATTAAAACACCACTTTGTGTAGAAAGCTAGTAAACAAGGATATACCTAATTAAGGAACATTTTCTTCTAGATATGGGAAGAGATATATCAGTACAGTTACAAATTTGGATTCTTGTGTTAATAAAATAGAGGACAGTTACAGGAAAACATTTAAAGAAATTACATATATATGTGATGCTACATATAGAGACCAAATTAACATTTCTGGGGCAAGATGGTCCAAAAGACAGAAAAATTCCAGTACTTCTGCTAATTCACATTTCTTGTTTTGGAACAACGATTTTCACGTATGTTCTGGTTTGGATATTTTCTTAAATAGGAGATGAAGCTAGTATTTCCTTTTCGCTTTCTGCTTTCCCCTACTTCTCTAACACCACCCTATTCACTTGTTATCTCTTCCAGTCTACAAGCAAGTCATGAATTCTTTTCCATTTCACTGAACTGCTGAATCCTTCAGTGCCTTGGTAGGTATGGAGTCAGCCAAAGACCGTGTTAGCTAGCATCATTACTTATACTGGGAATATGAGGTCATTATTCTGTCGAACAACATCTCTACAAATAGCAGAACCTTATTTTAGTGGGATGTAGTTAGGCTTAGCTGGCCAGTACTCTGCAGAAAAGTTTGACTTCATCTATGAAAGGTGAAAGCTTGTGCAAAACCAACATGTCAGTTAAAACCAGATGTGGTCAGTTAGTCAGTTAGTCATCAAGATTCTTTTTTTCCTAGCCATTTTTTTTTTTTTCTTAACACTCCTATACATTATTTTTACATGCCAAAGTAGAAAATGGAAATTAACCTTTCCTGAAATTTAAGAAAGTGCCTGAAAATTAAACGGTGCCTTCAAGTTCCTATATATTAGGACTGGCTGAAATTTTTTGAAATTGGGAACTGTTCACACATTTTCAGAGATGGTAATTTTGTTAGCAAATGTATTAAGCATTCCAGGTTCATATTTACGGATTCATACAGGTCTCAGCTAAGGAATCTCCTTTAACTTGAAAGCTCAAAACTAAGCACATGCATGAATGCCATGTTGAAAGAGGACTTAAATCTGTTTTGAACATATTTGAAATCTCATATAATTCTAATATTAAAATTACATTTGTATTTACTGCAGATTTCAGGAAGAGATTGTTCTATAGAAATACTATCATAATATTACGTTACTTGAAATTGAAAGCAGAAAAGTAAATTGATTTTAAGTGTTATGCAAGAGGAATTAGATACATAAGTCTTATTGCTATTAGGCCTTTGCTTGCTCCTTCTGAAGTACATCCACCTGAATATTTCACTAAGTCTTTTTATTTATCCATATTCATATATTCTCAAGACTTTTCAACAGTTTTCAAATTGGAATGTTAACTTTCCATACTACAAAGAAAAACAAGTCAAGGTGATGTAGCAAATTATAAAGTTATTTTCAATCAGGGAAAAAAAATATGTTACTTTTCTTTAAAGCAGTCATTACAAAAATCTATCACATAAATATGCTGAAGGTATGAAACCACATGACACAATAAAATTGGTTACTCTGTTTTGTCAATTAAAGTTAGTCTCCTCATCCTTCCGCATTACCCACCAAGTACACCCAGGGCCTTGAGTGAAGGCAATCCCTCAAATGGGTTTGCCTTTTGCCGTGGGAGAAGCAATCCACACAGCTTCCCCAGCCACTTCCCTATGTGCCCTACAGGAACCTTACCTCCTCCCACAGCATGTAGAGGTTTTGTTTGGGCAGGACCAGGATGGGTAGCAGATCCTCTGGTGTTAACCAGCCAAGCTAAATTTGTATCCCAATGCTTCCATGCCCCATTGTCCAGTACTCGCAATATAGTCTAACAGTCAATTATATCTCTCAGTCTTTCCAGAGGCTTGTGGATAATAGGACATGTGATCCACCCATTCAGTGCCATGTTTCTTTGCCCAGGAGTTTAGAAGGTTGTTTAAAAAATGAGTGCCACTGTCTGATTAAATTATTCCTGGATTACCATGTTGCCACAAAATTTGCCTTTCAAGGCCTAAGATGGTGTTTTGGGCAGTGGCATGGTTTACAGGGTATGTTTCTAGCCACCCAGTGGTTGCTTCCACCATGGTGAGTGTATAGCGCTTGCCTCGGTGTGTTTGTGGCAGTGGTACAATATAGTCAATTTGCCAGACCTCACCGTAACAAAAACCCAGCCACCACCCTGTAGTCCAGGGAGATTTTACTTGTGTGGCTCAATTGATCGCAGTGTATGTTTCACGTTCATGAGTGACCTGTGTGATGGTGTCCGTAGTCAAGTCCACCCCTCTGATCATGAGCCCATCTGTATGTTGCATCTCTTCCTAGATGTCCTGACGTTTCATGGGCCCATCAAGCTGCAAATAGCTCACCCTTATGCTCCTAGTCCAGGTCCACCTGAGCTACTTCAGTTCTGGCAACCTTGTCTGCCTGTTCATTGTGTCAATATTCAGTGGTATGGCTTTTGGGCATATGAGCATCTGCATGACATATCTTTAGAGCCATGTTTTTTTATCTGGGCAGCAATATCCTGCCACAATGCAGCAGCCCAGATGGGTTTGCCCCTGTGCTGCCAACTGGTCTTCTTCCACTGTTGCAGCCACCCTGATATGGCATTAGTCACCATTCAGGAGTCACTACAGAGAGAAAATACTGGCTACTTTTCTCATTCAGCAGTGTCTAGGGCTAGCTGGATGGCTTTCACTTTTGCAAAGTTACTTGACTTCCTTTCTTCTTTAGTGGCATCAATGACTTGTCATGTGGGACTTCAGACAGCAACTTTCCCCTTCCAATGGTTTCCTACCACATGATCCATCAGTAAACAAAACATAATGCCTTTGAGTCAGCTGTCCTGGCTATGTCCCCTCCCAGTGTCACCAAAATTTGGAATATGAAACTCCTTAACACCAATGTAGCACTAAGAAGCAAGCATTCTTTACTGCAGTGCTGGATGCATGGGGGATCAGTCTACCTAACGTGCATAGTTTCCTTCCCTCAGGTAGCACTTTTTATGCAGTACATGTATATATAGTTAACAAATTTCCTTGAAAAGATGTACATATTCATGAGATTACCCAAACCTAATTGTAATATTTGCCTCTCCACACCCACATGTGCCCAATTATCTAGAGCAGGGATCTTCAGTGGTCTTGAGGGTCTGCAAATTCGCCCACTCCTCTGTTCGGCTGGCTAGAGTTCTCCTTTGTAGTCCTCATACATGGTCTTAAGCCAGGTCATCTTGGTCTATTACTCTTTCTTGCCCTGAAATCACTGGCCTTGGGTCAGTTTTCCTTCATCCTCCAGGGTTACCCCTTTGTTAGAACCTGAATTGCTTACAAGTATACCAAGATTAGTTTCAAAAGAACAGAATACCTTACCACTAACTGTTTGAACCTTAGATGCATGACTACTTTTACGTTCTTAAGATTAATACTTAACTCTTCTGCAACACCAAGGCCTTTCCCACACCCAGCCTACTGGGGCAGGGGAGAAGGTTGGAAAGGCACCCTATTGCTGTGCGAGCACTGCTCAGCAGCAGACAAAATACTGGTGTGTTATCACCATCTTTCTTATTACAAATACATGCATAACACTATGAAGGCTGCTATGGGGCTCAGCCAGACCCAGTGCATGGATTTACACATCACTGACTTCTTGACATTGTGCTGGTTTCGACTAGGATAGAGTTAATTTTCTCCATAGTAGCTAGTAGGAGACTGTGTTTTGAATTTGTGCTGGAAACAATGTTGATAATCCAGGTTTGGTTTTGTTGTTGCTGAGCAGTGCTTACCTAGAACTAAGGCCTTTTCTGTTTCTCACCCCACCCCACCAGTGAGCAGGCTGGGGGGGCACAAGAAGCGGGGAGGGGACACAGCTGGGACAGCTGGCCCCAACTGACCAAAGGGATATTCCGCACCATATGATGGCATGGTCAGCTCTAAAGGCTGGGGTGGAATGATGGCGTTTGTCTTCTCAAGTAACCGTTACAAGTGATTGGAGCCCTGCTCCCCTGGGGGTGACTAAACACCTGCCTGCCCATCCGAAGCAGTGAATGAATTCCTTGTTTAGCTTTCTCGTGTGCACAGCTTTTGCTTTACCTATTAAACTGTCTTTGTTTCAACCCACGACTTTTCTCACTTTCCCTTTTGTGATTCTCTTCTTCATTCCATTAGAGGGAGTGAATGAGCGGCTTTGTGGTGCAGAGCGTTCAGCTGGGCTTAAACCATGGCAGACATTATAAACTGCCTAACAGTAGTAATCATACTGATTTTACGATGGTATCACTTTCAGAAAAAGGAACATGTTTGATTTTTAGTTTAAAAAATAAAAAAGAGACAACTTGACTTAGTTGCATTCCCAGTGGGTATTATATTAGGACACTTTTGAAATTAAGCACACCCAGGCAGTTATTTTATAAAAGCTCTTAAATAGCCTTTATAACCTTACTCCAGTGTTGGTCATTTACTTGATTTAATAATGACATAACCCAGTAACCGTCTTTCTAGTTTAAATGTATTGAGGCTTCATCTACAAAAATGTAACCTTTATTATGACCAATACTTTAATCTAAAGTCTAATTTGTTTACCTGTTCTTTATGCATAATGTACATTATTATGCTTAATGATATAGCAAGAGAACATTAAAAATCCTTGCTAAAATACTGAAATGATTTAATCCAGTTTTACATTGTTTGCATCACTAAACTTCCATTGAATTAAATTTGGGAACTGCAAAAAAATGTCTCTAAAGTTTTTCAAATGTCTATAAAATACAGTGGGGCAGAGATCCTCATTTTACATTAGAGTTGCTATACTACAGTCTAGATAATAATTGGACCTTACTAGTAGATTTGAATTTTAATTATTCTGTTAAGACTAGCCTACCTACCAGTTTCGGTTGCTGATAGTGTACTGATAGAATCTCTCTCCTGCATTTTAAAAATCAGAATTTCAAAGGGGAGTGTCACTCCATAGTAAACTACTTGTAACAGAGTCATCAGACTTTAATTTAATATTTCTTTCTATAATCTATTTTAGTATTTCTTTACAATTTCTTTATATATTTCAAACTTTCACAATTTATTTACACAGTAAATAGTAAAATTGTGCCTTTGACTGGAGATGCTAGATACCACAGGGAACCTATTTTTTCACTAATCCAGCTGGATGGCCTATTTCTTACTGTGCCCAAGAATTTGGACATTATATTTGGGAAAATTTCAGTAACTAAATCTGAAAATCTTAGAGCTTGCTTATGCTCAAAAATCAATTGTTTTCCTGCATCATAAACATAGGAGTTAAAAGACTGGTTTCTCTGTAAAGGTCAGAAGACTGAAAAAGGAATTTAAAAACAGTTCTTCAGAACCAAAAATTAAAGTTTTTTTCTGCCCAACCATTTTTAGAATTATATTTAAAAAACCATTTGAATCACAAATTGAAACATAAGTTATTAAATACCAATGTAATTTAAATTATATACTCAATATAAATAAATGCAAATGTATAAAATAAAATTTTGCTACTCTTTTAAAATATTCATTTATATTCTCCAGCCTTGATGCCAGTGTTTTATACTTTGTCTTACCTTCTCTTGTTTTTTTTATTAAATATTACACTTAGACCTTAAAAATGTAATGGATGACTATCTCTGTCAAGACTTTGTTAGACTTGATTTGAGGATTTGTACAAATTAGCATACATGTTTTTACATATCCATGTACTTTTTTTGTCATTCATTCCGGGGGGGGGGAGAGGAGCATAATTTTAAGTTCAATATTTCTTTCCTCTAGTTCACTGTGTGGCTATGGAGCTCATTGTGTTATAACGAAGGAAGGCGTGACAAACATTAGGATAGTCAAGGCTGATGACATAAGAAGGATTTTTTTTTTTGGTGGTAGAATTGGCTTGTTCCAGTTTAATTTGTGTGTGAAACGACTCCCTGAGCTAAGAAAGTTTCTGTCTGAGAAAGTGCATCATCTGCTAGAGATCTGCTGAGGGAGGGGAGAAACATTTTATCTCTAATCACCAGCACTACTTGCAGTGTCTGGATTTTTTCTAAACGAAAAAAAAAAAAAAAAAGCATGTTTCCTTTTGCACAGCTGTTAGCCAGGTCTGACTACAATATAGATTACTGCAGTCTCCTTGTTGAAGACTACAAGCTTCTGTAAATGGAAATAACTTACTCACTTTGCTAGTTTGTCAGCTAGTTAATTCTCGGTCTAATATAATCTCAAATTTTGTCAAGATATCACCACTGTTATTTCCCCAATCTTTATCAATACTGAATCACTACTCACTAAACCAGCAAATTCTGTCAGGCTCAAAGTGACTGCTTTGCCTAAAAATGTCACTTTAACCTGTCAGTAAGTGACAAGAGAGTCAGAAAAAATCTTAACAATAGATATTATATTTTTTGTCACTATTTCAAGAATATTGATAGAAGGTGAAAGTAAACGACACTATGTTGTCAAATTTCCTATTTATTATTCTGGCAGTATTAATTTCAAGATCAAGTAATTTTTAAAAAATGCAAGGTTTAAAATAGATATGTATTACAAAGAAATTGTAGAATTAAATATTTCTACATAGTCTGAATGCCTTCACATTAAGTAGCTAAAGGTAAAATGAAAGGATTCTTTTGACTGTCTTCCAATTAAGCACACAAGTTTTCAGGAAGCTCATGAATGTGTATATTAATTAATAAATTTATACTAATGTGTTACCTACTTAACACTGACTTGTGTATAAATACTTCATGCACTCTGAGGCTAAGGAGGCAGTATCGAAAGCAGTGGCGTTGCTAGTGGATTAATGAGTTACACCATCCTTGCTAACTGGTTGTGCATGAACTGTCAGTCTCCTGACATGCAGTAAGTAGTCCCAGCCAAAGCTTACAGCTGCTAAGTAATAGTATCTTATGTCATTTGCCTGCAGTTATCTGTCCATGCTTTTCATACAAGTGTTTTATGTCCCTTGAGAAGCATTCTTCATGGAATCAAGGCTGTCCGGACAATGTCAGCATGTTATTATGCTGGGGCAGGAATAACATACTAGCAGTACAGTTGGTGAAGGAACTTCATCTTAAAGCAAATTTGTATAAAGTTAGAAGTTCAGAGAAAATTATGCAACAGCTGTATTCATGTTGTGGAGAAAAAAAAAAAAATCTGACATGCAAACATATTGGTGTAAACAAGTAGGAGGACTGAAGAGGGAATGGTTGAGTTTTTCATGAATTAGCAGGCTCTAAGGGCAGCTTAATAGGATCCAAGTGGAATAATTTTACTGGAGGTTATAAACAGGAATATGGAAAGGAAAAATATATAACAAGGCCAATTAACTGTGGTGCCAGGTTACTATACCTGATTAATTTGGATGAGTGAAGTGACCACTATTGAAGATTGCTTCATGGAGATAAAAAGATTGAAATAAATGAACACAAATTAAACCAGCTGATAGCCTTCTGCCCCACTGAGCTAATACATTTCGAAACTGTTTAGACAACCTGCAAATAAGTAAATCTCCAAAACTTTTCTGAGTCTATTAAAAAAATAATAATGAGTCTTTCCAGTCAAAGAAACTTCTCTTTGCCTCAGCTACACTGGAAATGTACACATACACACTGCAGGCTGCCTCGCTAGTCATGATAGTAATTATAGAACTTTTAAGTTTGACTGAAGTAAATATAATGCCATTTGTTCTTCCTTGGGATGTCTGACTCCTTGGTCTGCAAATGCCCTTTTTTGACCTTAGAACTTTAAACAAAGTTGGCACTCTCATTACTGCATTAAAATATGCCTGCATTATTTTTTAATAATGTTGTTGCAATCCTTCAGGAAAGCTGGATCTTTTGTCTGGCTCCCCCACAAGATAATAAAGATCTGTTAAATATATATGGAATCATTCCAGCTAACATTTTATATCAACTCTGGACAATTTCCTATAACAAGGACACATAGTAATTCCAAGTGAGGGCTATGAAAATCAATGTTAATGAGCCTTCCAGTAACCATAAATCTTCTTATAAGTAAGTAAACTAAAAAAAAAAAAAAAAAGTAAAAAAAAAGTAATATACATTAAATAGAATCTTTTGTATCCTCTGATGTATAAATATGATTTACCACAGTATTTTTAGGGGAATTATCATTGTGCTTAGAACCAGTGAGCATCCAGGCCAATCTGTACATTTGCACACTATGCACACACTCCTCCTCCATTCCTCTTTCTCCATGTCTGCATAAAGCACCATGCTCTGCTCCCATAGCAACTGCTATTGTTTGAGACCATATCTCTATGCATTCAAAAGGCACCTTGATTTATATGAGCTTTTCAGAGTAACCAGTAGAAAAATCATTTTTTATATTTTAAATTCCATTGACACAGAAGAATCAAACAAAGCTTTTGGGACTGTAAGCAAAGGAGCCTGTGCCAGGCAGAGAGGGTTTGTGCCTTCTGTCTTGATCCAAACCTAGCAGTAACACACTGAAGCCAGTATCAGAGAAAGAAGCAGCATTTGTAAGGCTGCAAATTTATCAGTGTTAACCGAGGAGTAACTAGCAAATTTTGCCAAACTGAGATTGATAATGGGAAGGAGCTTCAATATTTGAAATAATAGACAGATTTCAGGCTATTTGTCTATTATTTCCACATAATTTCTTATCGCCTATCTCTTTCAAAGTATTTCTTCCTATTTTAGTGCCAGCCTGCATTATTGAAGTCTTGAAAGTAGACTCTGTGTGTTCACAGATTTGACTGAATGTAATAACAATTTTCAATCATCTCAAAGTGGGGATGAACAGTAAATGGTAGAAAGTCTATTGATTTCTATGTGTTGATGAAAAAAAAATTACTGGCTCTGAGAAAGGGAATTTGCAAATTTTATTTTTATTTTTCCTTTCTGTCACTTGTAATTTTCCTGACTCTGCACCCAAGACAGGCACAGGTACATTTGTCTTGCACATAATGGAGACTAGAACTTGTGATGAACTGAAATTATTTCTGACAGATGGTCATACATGTCTTCATTCTCACTATTGTGCCAAACCTGACAGGCCCAGCAATAGTCAGCAGGCAAATTTAAGCTGGAAATGAAAGAAAGACAGCAAAAATGCATGGAATATATTTCATTTTTGCCATAATCTTCTCAGAATTTGTTACTCTATATATCACCAACCTTTTTTTGCTCAGAATTTAAACAATATATATCCCCTACATAAAATCTTCAGAATAATTTCTATTAGTATTAGTATTTATTTTAATATTAGTATTTATTGAAAACTTCTGTTTACTTTTTTTGCAGTTGTTGATTTGTGGGTCCTTAGAAATGATTTCTAAAATTGCTGTGTCATTATAGGTTCTAACTTCACTGAGGTCCATTGACCTTGCAGCATGAAATTCAATTTGAACTGCTAGACTTGCGGTTCCAGTGTCTACAAAGAATTTGAGCCAATTTAATAGAATTAAAGTGTAGATCAAAATGAATAAGATACATCAATATTAGCCACCATTAAGCCAATTTAAGGGCATCTACACAAGGGATTTCACTAGTTTAAATCAATTTAAGAACTGATTTAACTAAATTGTTACAAATTCTTTTGTATGCAGGGGACAAGTTATGTGAGATTTATATTGGGAATCTCTAAGCACTTACTTACAACACTAGGGATTTCAAATGTTATTGGTGTAAACAGGTGCCCTCTAAGAATTACTATCAAGATCAGCACTACTGTATGATGTCTGGGGGATGGGCACAGGTACAGATACAGGAGAAACTGGATAACACTAGTATCATTACTGTGTATGTGTATCTGTTGATATGTATAATCAAGGCAAGATACACAGATCTGGAATTACAGTGTCTGGCAAAACTACCAGATTCAAGAAAGGATTATAAAGCTGTTATGATGCAATTGACGGTGTATAGGAAGTTGAAGATATCACACAGATAAATTTTTTGGTTGTTGTTGAATTACTGAAGTACAGGATTTTCACAGGTATGTTAACAGTGCAGCTCAGACCTCTGTGACAAAAAAAGTGACAAAAAGAATTCAGCATCTGTACAGCATCTGTTCGGTCCTTGCCTTTCTACCAGGAATACTAGGCAGAGTGTCAATTAATGTCACTTTTGACCATGCTTACTCAGCCTTTAGACAGCTATTCTCTAGGACCTAAATGCTCCTTCCTTCTGTAACACCCAGTTACAAAGTAGTATTCTGTCATTAAACTAGACAAGGTCTGAACTGATGTTTGGGTTTCAGTTCAACTACTGCTCCTAAGGGAGGACTGACTGATGTTAGTCACCATCTGTGCATGCTTAGCAGTCACCATCATGGAAAGCTGTGAAAAACTGGCACACACATATCTCTGTGTATGTTTGTACACGTGACTTTGTGTATAATGTACCCTGGTACTTACCAGACCTCTAACTTTCATAATTTTTTTGTTGTTTTTTTTTTTTTTTTTTCTTCTCTAGCAAAACTGTTGCAGAGGTGTCACTGTGTGCAATAATTTTTCATCATTGACCTTATGTGTTCACATTCATTTTCAACATTGAACTGTATTTAAGGAAACATGAAAAATTAAGACATGGGTATTTCAAAAACTGTCATAAAAGTGAAGACAGATGTCTGAAATGCAAAGATTTGTCACAGAACATTAAAGAACTCCCTAGAAATTCTCTAACTCCTTAGAAATCTTTAACTGTAATCCATTGTGGTGACGCAAGTTGAGGCGGACTGAAAAGAAACACTATGTTTGCATGGCTGGGTTCAGACAAAATGGCCTTTATTGTTTATACAAACTATTTATATATCTTAGACAGTGCAGGTGTCGGACCCTGGTAGGTTTTTATGTCCTTCTTCTTGCTTGCTATTTGCTGTTGCTGTAGGTGCCCATATGCTGTGGTTCTAAGTTCCGATTCTTCACATCCTGTTTACATACCTGACAATTTGTAGCTGTCTTAAAGGTACCTGGCTGTCTTTGAAGTCAAGTTACTTATCTGCAGACCTGCTGCAGACCCAAACAATCCATTGGTTATAGTAAAGAACTGAAATGTAATCTATTCTTATTAAGATTAAGGGAGCCACAGCTTCCTTAATGTTCTAAACCTAAACAACTATTTTATCAAGCGAACTTTCATTTTTAAAAGTGCAATTTCAAGTGTATGGGCTGCAGGTGCCCCGGTGCTGGAGGCGGGGGCTGCGGGGCAGCCTCTGAGGAGAGGTCGGGGCAGCCCTGAGCCGGGCACAGCCAGTTCCAGCCAGCTCCAGCGTGCCCAGCACAGGACCCAGCTGGGTTGCGCAGCCACTGTGCTGCTGCCTCTGGGAAAAAAATATTTAAGACAGGGTAAAAACTACCAAGCAGCAGTGAAAGGAGTGAGGAAAAAATGTGAGAGGAAACAGCCCTTCAGACACCTAGATGAGAGAAGAAAGATGAGGAGGAGGTGCTGCAGGTGTATCCAGGTGTTCTGCTGGAGCAGGGGTTGCCCTGCAGCCCCTGGAGAGACCATACGGGAATGGGTTTATCCTGAGAGACTGCAGTCTTTGCAGAGAAGCCATGCTGGAAAAGTGAGAGGAGGAAGAGTAGCAAAGAGGAGCTGTTATGAACTGACCACAGCTCCTCATTCCCCACCCTCCATTGGAGGCAGGGGTGTCAGGAGGAGCCAGGGATGAAGGGGTGAAGTTGAGCATGTGAAGAAGATTGGTGATGGGGAATCTATTTTGAATTTTGTCCTTGTTTCTCACCTTATGAATACATTTTAATCAGCAATAAATTAAATTAATTTTTGCCAAGTAGAGTCTGTTTTAACAGTAATTGGTAAGTGATCTCCATGTCTTTATCTCTTTACTTTGTCCCACTGTCCTACTGAGAAGGGTGAGTGAGAGAGCAGCTGGATGTGTGTTAGGCAGCCAGCCCAGGTAAACTCATCATGTTGGGGTGAATTATAATAACATGGAATAGGTATGTCCTAGAAAGACAAAACTGTGGTAACTTCTCTTTCAACAGAGGTTATGGAATTTCATCGTGGTTATGAAGAAAACATCAATACTTTAAAATGTTCCGTTGTGGCTTGGCTTACATTGATCGTCAGGAGAGAATAAAAGTATGACTGGTCTTCTGGTCCTTGTTTTGGCTGGGATAGAGTTAATTTTCTTTCCAGCAACTGGTCCAGTGCTGTGTTTTGGATTTAGTATGAAAATAATGTTGATAACACACTGATGTTTTGGTTGTACCTGGGTAATGTTTATACTAAGTCAAGGACTTTTCTATTTCTCAGTCCCTGCCAGCAAGAGGGCTGGAGGGGCACAAGAAATTGGTAGCAGACACAGCCAGGGAAGCTAACACGGACTAGCCAAAGGGTTATTCCATATCATAGAACATCATGCTTGTTATATAAACTGGGGGCAGTTGTCCAGGGTTTTGCTATCACTGCTTGGGGACTGGTTGGGCATCAGTCACTGGGCGGTGAAAACTTGTACTGTGCATCACTTATTGCCTTTTTTTTTTTTTTTTTTTTGCCTTTTT
This sequence comes from Falco punctatus, assembly GCF_963210335.1. Classification (NCBI taxonomy): domain Eukaryota; kingdom Metazoa; phylum Chordata; class Aves; order Falconiformes; family Falconidae; genus Falco; species Falco punctatus. The sequence goes on along the minus strand of NC_137582.1, from coordinate 65,072,274 downwards.
GGATTTTATTCCTCTCTCCCCGTCTCTTCTCTCCTTTTCATTACAATTGTTTCGTTGTTATTATTATTATATTTAATTTTATTTCAATAATTAAATTGTTCTTATCTCATCCCACAAGTGTTACCTTTTTCCCAATTCTCCTCCCCATCCCATCAGGGGAGCGCAGAAAGTGAGCGAGTGGCTGTGTCGTTCTTAGTTGTTGGCTGGGGTTAAACCATGGCATCTTCATACCTGCCACTGCAGAAAAAAATGGGAACAGGTTTTTCACTTATATATAACTGTTGACAAGCTGTGATGATGAGAGTGTAGAGTTTTGATCATGTGCTGTCACTGTTGTATCCACTGCAGTAATTTAAATGAATGAGCATGAAGGAAGGGAGAAAATTAGGTTCTGAAACATACATAGACACACATACCTCCCTGCCCCCCCAAATGGTTTTAAAAATCTTTTTGTAGCAGATGTCTAGATTAGAAACAAATCCCCAAGAAATGCATGATTACTTCCTTTAGTGACAATAAATTTGACCCAATTTGTGCATTTTATTTATTTATTTCATTACTTTTAGATTGATTTGGTTTATGTTGTGATTAGGTACAAAACTACCTGACACTTTATTCAGCATAATTATATTGAGTTGACAGGAAAAAAAATGAACACAATAAAATACCTTCTCAATTTCTCTTTTTACTCAGCTACATCTTGTCACAATGTAGCAACTCTGACAAATAAAAAGTTTTACATGTTTTGGTTTGGGGGTTTTGTTTTGTTTGGTTTGCTTTATTTGTAATACTTAGACTTTCCATCATGTAGAGAAATAAAAGTTTGGTGGAACACTATGGAAATGAATGTAAACATGAGCTAATGCAAGGTGATTCAGATTTTATCATTTGCTTGATAGTAGTATCAAAGTCGGAGGATAACCCAGATATTGAGGAATTAAGAAAGATGATGAAAACAATAAACTTGAAAAAGCATTGGTATGGAAAGATTGGGATTGTTTGCTTTAGAAATCAGGTAAACAAGACAGGAAATAGGAAAGAGTTCTTCTGTGTCAGGAAGAGGTCAACACTGAATTTAATTATAAGGCAGGAAATTTAAAACCAGTGAAAGGATTGCTTATAATTAAACAACAGTATTCACTGGAGTAAAAATACTTGAGTCCAAGAGCTTAACATGGCAATAGGCTCATCTCCTAGATCACATAGGTCAGTCCTACAAAGCTGTAGGTGAAACCTGCTCTGCTTCAGAAACTAGGCAAGACTTTGGCTCACCACTATTTGTGCTGTGAAAAACGACTACCGAGTCTTACTACTGTGCAACTTTCACATGTTGTATTGATAATTTTTTTATTTTCATTATACTGTCTTCAAGGTTATCCAAGTGTTCAGTATAAAATACTGCTCACCCTCTCTATTGATTGTATCTTAAAAAAAATTATCTGAATTCTTAACCACATTCCAACTTGTTTTACCAAGGTTGTTAAGGAAATGTTAAATGCAATCAGTCCCAAGATGTTCCTTACAATTTTCACAATTATCCTGTTTGCAGTTCAATATTCTTCTTTTAAGTATGGCTGTTGTCATTCCATCTTTAACCAATTTTTTTAAAGTTTATAATGCTTGTACTAACTTCAGTCTTTATGTATAACTTCAATCTTTATGACAAATAAAATTTTTCAATACAACATCGTATCAAATTACCTAAAATATAAAGATTTATTATATTTTCTGTAGTGCTTTATTAGTTTGGTTTTTTTCATGGCAGATCTTTAAAAAAACAGATTTTTTTATCACATTACTTTCTTAGTAAATTGTTCCACTTAATTTTCCTCTTTATTTGCAGAATTTTTCAATAGAAGTTCTCAAATCCTGACTTTGCTGAAAGCCATTCTTTCTTTTCTAGAAAGGAATACTACATTTCCTTTCTCCTAATGAGATAATTATATCCTACTGTTAAAAATTGCCATGACTCATGCTTTCATAGATCAATTATTGACAACTTTGTGCTTTTAATTGTCTAGTTCTTTTACTATGAACACATCTCACTCCTTTGCAACTTCTTTTCTAGTATGAGCCTCCATTTCTGTGCATTAATATTTATTTTTTTTCTAAAGGACCAATGTAAGCATCACTGTTATTCAAAAAAATACGAAGGAAAAATATAGATATAATTGTTTTGAGAAATGCCTAGATTGTATCTAATACTTTCCCTTCAAAAAAATTGCCTTTTTCCTTTCATGTTTTTATTCATTTTTATTCAATGTATATGATTGAAGAAACAGTTCCTATTTGGTTTTAAATCCTATGCAACACTGAATCCAGACTACCCTTTGGGAACAGTTACTGACCACTAATACCAGCTTTCTTTCTCAGTCCTCTTTGTTTGTTTGGGTTTTTTTATTTTATGTTCAAGTGCTTTTTAGACTTAATGTATTTTCTGAGACACTTATTTACCTTTCAGGTCTGAAGTATTTTACTGTAAGAGATACATGTTCCAGATAAACTTTTACACCTTTTGTTGAAAAAAAAATAAAAATAATACAAGTCCCAACATTCCAGTCCAGCCGTCTTGATAGTTTATTTCACTTACAAGTATTTAGTTTGAATAAAAAAAAATAATTATGAGACAACTTGTGTCTATCTCACATTATTTCCTTTTCACCCAAGCCAGTATTATTTCCCTAGTAAAGAATTTTTGCTGTATTGATGGTACTTGTCCAAACCAAGTGAAAATATCACCCACTCTTAATTCATTGATACTCTGTAAAGAAATCTGATGGATGTTTTATTCCAAAGTTATCTATCTAATCCTTGCCATAATTAAATTAACATAAAAGAAGCTTTAGAAAATTACTTATCAACATCTCTCTCAAGAACATAGGAACTATCTGAATTAATTTCTGAAAGGGATCTGAAAACTCCATGCTTCAGAGTATAGCAACGTTTTGCTGTCATACCCAGACACCAATATATTGTGTGTTATGAATGCTCTCAGGCCTGCAATGAGCATCAGCTTGGCGGTACTGGGATACTCAATCTATGCCTCCAGTGTTCCCTTACACAGGGACAGCTTCCATCCCATCCTGCATCCACTCCAGCCCTCCAGACCACAGAAGCACATCAACTTTTATTGTCTAGCCAGAGCACCAGGTCTGAATTATTGCCCTGCTCCAGCAGCACTGAACAAGCACAAGGCTGCTTGATAGGAACCCTTGTGTTGTCCCACTCAGAGGATTTCCACACTTTACTGTCCCTTTTCCTGCCACTCGACCCTGTTTTTTGCCACTCTTGTACCTCCCTTTCTCTGCCCCAGCCTTTTCCCGGGTAAACAACTTGGCCCTAATCATTTTTTCTCTGTCAGTCCTCATTCTGCCACACTTATACCCAAATTTGCCATTTTTTATACTTTTGCCATTTTTTATTCTTTTACCAAGGTAATCTTGCCCTTATATGGTATTAGTGGTGAGTATCCAGTGATCCTCTCTAATTACCTGTGAGGCTTTGCTCCTATAGCCACCTGGGAGACGCCACCATTTGTTGGGTACTGTCCCTACCTATTGGCCAATGTTCACACTGTTGGCTGTTAGGTTCAGCAATTCCTCATGACAAGTCCAGAGGTTTTCATATCCCATTCTGATAGCATAACCACAGGCCAGTGACCTGGTCATCTGCCTACAGCCTGCAGTGTTGAGAACATCTTGTTCCATAAAATGGCTAGAATGGCATTTCTGAACCTTTTACTGATATACTGATGCAGGCTGTCAATAAGGGTTTTTTTAACTGCATATGTGATCCAGCATGTTAATCTCATCCAACACACGAATGAACAAGGCACAATTAGATAACAAAGAAGAAATAAAATAGTTATTTTGTATTTTTTAAAGTGGACTCCTCTTCTTGAATGTCACACAGTATGATTTCTTATCACTAGCACTGCATTATCATATTTCATTTTACAGAATATAGAAAAAGTCATCTACTTTTTAAAATCCATGTACTTAAATGCTGGAATATTCACACTTAGTAGTGATAACAGTATCTGTGACTTGAAAAATATTGTCTTCAAAACAGAGCAGCATTTGGAGAACTCAGTGAAGTGGTCGGAGACATTCTGATAAGTTTCTAGTTTTATTTGAACTACTGTTAAAACTTTAAACACAATCTAGGAGAAAGCAATTATTTAATACAATACACTCTTTTACAATTTACTACACTTTATTATAATTTAAAGTGTAATCATCTGAAGTATGTTTTAATATTAGGGCTTCAAGAAAAAAAAACAACATTATGTACAATTTTGTTTGTTATCAAGATTTTTTGATTTTATGCAGAACAAAATGTCTCATATTATTAGTAAGAGCATATAAACTGTATACTGCTAACAAACTGTTGCAGGTCTAGTATGTAAAATAAAAATTAAAAGAATATAACAGTGGTCCCTAGAGTTCCTCTCAAAGAAAATGTCTTTGGCATTGTCAGTCTGAAAACTTACATTTTTTATTATCTTTTCACCTAGTTGATATTAAACAGATATTGCACCACACATTACACATTCAAATTATTAGAAAGTACTTCTGTTTTGTTAGCCTTTTCCCCGAAGATGCTATCTGTTAAGAGTTCAACCTGATAAATCAATGAACTTTAGCAGTGAATCTAGGCAATCAAGGATATGTCTTTTTAATAACTTGTCAGTGTATTGGCTTGAATCAAAAACAGTCTGCTGTCACCAACTGGTTTGTACTTACGTGTTGCAAAGGACTTCACATGTACTAAAAGTCCTGATTAGAGTTTGTACAGAAAAGAGTCACATGAAAGAACAGGCCTGCACGTGCTGGCAGAGGGGGATGCAAATCGCATCTCTCTGAACTTGAAGATGCCATTGCAACTTTGTACAGGTTCACCTAAGAGACACGCAAGGGGCATTCGCCTTTTCTTGAGAATTTAACAGGGAAAGAGCAGATGGAAAGAGCAGCCTTCATTTCAGGAAAGACTGAATTATGTCAGTTATTAAGGAATGAGAATCTTTCCCCAACTTCATATTCCCATGTTCTTTTTCAGAGAAGTGTTTGGTTTATGCTCCCTTATTTGAGACATGAAGATCTCTCCACTATTCCTTTGACTTAAAATTTATTTTAACAGATAAAGTAATTAATCATTCAGTCCTAGTATTCTTGAAATCACTTACACTGTCAAGATTTTTTCTACAGAAGTTTATTTGGTGTTTAGTTTTCTTCACACTTTAACTCATTGACTTATATTAATATGTTCTAAATAGCCTTGATATTAATATTGGTTATACATATGTGTGGACTTTTATGTGTGCCTGGAATACTGTCTATCCTATCTGAAACAAGAACAAAGCAAATTATACCTTCATGAATATTTCCTTACTGTTTTTCTTCATTGTTGTTCTGGAAAGCACATTCCAGTCATCAAGCAAAATTAATCCTGATTTACATGGGCATGACAGTAAAAACATGGCCCACAGCTGTACACGACAGACCTAATCCTTTCCAGTATGCCTGAAACTTTAAAACAATTTTACCCTTTTTGATGTTATTTATGAGCTCAGTTATTGAGTTCTTAACAAAATGTGCACAAATAATGGCAAATGTTTAAGTTAACTTCAGCCACTAAAATGAGTTTACCAAGTTCCATGAGTGTAATAAGGCTATTACAGAAACATCTACACTGACAAAAACATTACAATCCTCACATGGCATTTTGATTAGGAAAAAGGGATGTCCCTAAATAGAACTCTTACATCTTTTCAATAAAAATTCCTATTGTAAACATGTAGCTAAAAAGATCAACAAAATATATTTTTCAAATAAGATTTTGCTTTTTCCATAAGGACAATCGAAATTATTTAATAAATAATGAAAAAACCCTGAGATGCTAAGAGAGCTTGCACTTTAGTTTTCTTACTGTTTTACAAGGAATAATTACAAACTCCATTTCACAAAGTATAATGACATAAATAATTAAAAAATGCTAAAATATGATGAAAATTGACAGTTTAAGACCAGTTTTTTTGTAGAAAAGGTTCCAATTTTGATTGTGATGAGGAGAAAAATTCCAATATTATGTGGAATGAGAAAAGGAAATATTGAAGTCTGTTGTAATACTCTATTTCAGTATATAATTTCTATTTTGAACACTTTATCATAGCAGTAGAGGTAAATGTCGATGGAAAGATTATTTCAAGCTGGATCCACTCCTGAAGTTAAATAGATTTCTAACTACTCTGTACCTCATTAAGCTATTGTAACAAAAATCTTTTCTGTCACCATACAAGGAAAATCTGAATACAAACATCTGAAAAGCAACTCAGTGCTGTAAAGCTGAAGTCACAGATTTTCAAGTGACCTATGTGCCTTCAGATTGCTTTGAAAGTCAGTGAAACTTAAACTTGCAGTAACTGGGAGATTATACATACATTTGTGTGGGAAGGTAGGGGTGGTGGTTCTGTACAGCACAATTAGTTTCTATTCCTTTCTATGAGGATAAAGATTTCAGAAGTGGAAGCTAACATTGGTAAACTAGATGTCTGGTTGCATTTCAGGCATTTAAGTAGTGTAAATTCAGTGTTTAAAAAATGAGTGTTATACTCCTAAATATCACTTAAACATTTTATCTTCTTTGACCGAGATAAGTTAGCAGAGAACTACAAATTTAGCTCAAGTTCAGCCCATAGCTGCTTATTGTAATCACAACAGAGGCTTCTTCTCAGCTACTACAATCACTTTCATAGGTTATTTCTACATACATTATTGCAGACAATACAAAAAAATCATCTATTCATTGTAGAGGAATGAAGGCAGTGGGTTGATTAGCCTTGATAACATGCAGCTGTGGCCTTGCCTCAGCGGCAGTGGGTTGATTGACATGGATGATGTGCAGCTGTAGCTCGTTCCTGCTGACTGGTTAAATAGCCCTGAGGATTGTGGGAGAGGGGATTGTATGGAGGAGGAGCAGTGTGGTCTGATCTCTGGAGGAAAAAGAAACAGCATGGACAGTAAAATCTGACTGAGGGTAAAAGGCTTGTTGTAGCCTGCTAGTTTGTTTGTGCTGCAACAATTTTTCTGTTGGACTCCACTATGGTTTGTGTCATGTTAGTTTATCTTTTAAATTTTGCTTCTGGAATTTTATTTCCCACCAAATCTCTGACTATAACTATAAATTTTACCAATGTGCTACTTGCATTGTTTCAAGAATTAAGTCGAGAAAAAGTCATACTCTGCTATTTTAAATGTTGGGGGGTTTAAGTCAAAACAATGTCAAATTTTGATATGCATTTTTAGTATCATAGGTTTTTCTCTTCACAACATCTTCTCTTGAAAAAGCTGGAGCCAGACTATTTCTACTATTATTCACTCTTCTATCATACATATTTGTAATACATTGACTTTGGGTTTTTAGCTGTCCTTCAACACAGTTATTTTATTTATTTTAGTGGAGTTTTTCCACCTTATAAAGATTCTTTAAATTTATACTTGAATAGAAAGGTTCAAAGGCCTTATCGTACAACTCTTGTGACATGTATTCTGAAATGAGCCACCTAGGAGTGTCTTTGAAACTAATGTTTTGATGTGTCATTCATTTTCTTCCATATTTATTTGTAATTGCTTGGAGATCACTGTATTTTGACTTATTCTACTTTCTCATAAATACATGTTATGCCTGTAGAATCTATTGTTATTACTGAACAGATAGAATAAAGTGAACAGACTAAGTCATGGCTATTTTAAGGACAAAAAAATAACAACAAAGTGTTTAGTGTCAACATTTCAATGGTTATTAATGTTTCATGTTGTACAGTAGTTGGATAACAAGTATATTGACTTTCTTTCATTTTACTTTGAATTCAGACTCTGCAGAGACTTTTGGCAGATCTGTTTTATCTAAGTATCAGTATTCCAATAAAAAGGAGTCTCACCATCATCTCTTCTTGACCAACATACTCATGTGGGAGCCAGGCACTTAAAAAGCTAAATCTGTTCATTTTCCACTGTAAGAGACAGATACTGCATGGTCAACTGCAGTTATCTTGAAAAAATAAATCAATTTTTATGAAAAAAAAGATTTCACCATTCATATTTCCACTTGACATTAATAATGAGAACAGCAGCATCTTCTCAGCAAGATGTGAATAACCCACTGATTGGGGAATTCCAGCTGGAAAGTGGAAGACCCAGGTTCAAGTCTCTGGTGCATATTTTACATAAACCAAGGAATTTAAAATCTAGGCATACATGTCCTACTTTCTAAATGAGTGCTCTCACTGATTTCTCAGTTGTTTTTGTGGTCTTTACTAGTTTTACTAAAAGCTTCATCCTGGATCTGATGAAGATCTGATGAATTTCATTAGCAATTTTCTCCTAAAAGACAACAGTGTTGATCCTAAGTTTTCCATCAGCTCTGCTATTTACACTGTATGTCCAAGAGCCAAGTCTTAGAAATTAATAACCTACAGTAAGTGAATGTATTATAAATTCCAGTTACAGCTATTATCCTCAGGGTGTCATTTCTGAATAAACTACTTTATTAATAAACATTATTAAGGGTGTTTTCAAGTTGACAAACATTTTAAATGGACAGCAGAATTTTCTTCTGTGTTTTAAAATAACACAGAAATTTCAGATTTAGTAGGCTGGGATCTTTCATTCTGAAGGATCCACACTTCAATCCAGACACACAGTAATTTTTCTTTTTTTCTCAAAACCAATCTGATTATATAGATTTAAATGTACATTATCAGTTTCCTCTAACTAATCCACTCAGCTCATCTCAGGTGCTAGAAATTGTTTTTGCTCATTGACCACATGATCTCAAAGTGATGAAGTTCCAACACTGAATAACTGTTTTACTGGTCTTTTCTCCCCTTGCTATCATTTTACAGCATTCTGCATAATGGATGATAAATCTCTCACCAGCTGAAACGGTAATAGAAGTTGATTTTTCTTGCAGATAGGCATTAAGATTACACTGTTCTTCTGTGTCCCATCATCTGGGATAATAATAGCATTTTTTGAAATACCAGCCACAGTTTTTACTCTTCACAAGATGTCCATGCACTAAGTTTACACAGTAGAGTTAGTAGAAATTTATTTTTAAATTATGTAAGATATATATGTATTTGTTTCCAAAGGTAAAAGTAACCATGCATAATTTACCTTTCCAAAGGTATGTAAATACAGCAGATTCTGGATTAGTGTTTTCTTGGTGTTCTTTCTTATACTTCATATTATATATCAAAAAAAACCCTTTTCTGAAGATGTGAGAAATTAAATACTGGCATTGAATGATACTCTGTGAACTTAGTTATAATCTTCCCTACAAGGATTTAAAATTTTGTTTACATTATTACCAATGAAACTATTTTAGAATTATTTCACTCCAGCTTATTTTCGTTATATAAGATGCTTAACTCTGTATTTATTAGACAAAACACTGAATGCTTGTTGTTTATACTGCTAAGAATGGAGTTTCTTAGCTTTGCACTATAAAGAAGGTGCCTTAATGTGGTGGAAGCCATTTAAAGTTTCTCTTTATTTTTCATTTTGTGAAGGGGTACTAGTATAGAAAGTGTGTTATTTAAACAACAAAAGAATTTTACAGTACCTGTGGTATACCTGTGATTTGCCTTCATGAACCAATTGTAAGTGTGTTAGCACCCCTGTTACATTTGAAATGGACTGGCTTTGATTTCAGTTGGAGGGATTTCCTGGCCCAAAAGAACATTTTCCATCAGACAGAATAGTATATCTTGGAGAGCAGGTCTTCTGTGTAGGAGGCTAGAGTGAATCAGAGAATAAAAGAGCCCCTGCTTTTATCAAATTTCTGGAGATGTCCAGGTGTAATTAAAATAATCACTCCACATCCTCTACACTGTCCTTTTAATAATATAGAACATAGAGTATAAGTTTGAATTCTGTATGAAGACCTCTGGTCTGCTTCTTAGTTATTCTATTAGCCATTTTCTAGGTTTTTATTGCATTAATGTAATTACAGAAATGTATTTACTTTCAACATAATTAAAATAACCTGGCATTGCACGTTTCCAGTGTGGATAAAATTTAGTGATTGTATCTATATTTATGCACAAAAGCCTCAGAACTATCGTAATCTTTTTTCTTTCTCTCTCCCCCACCCCCCAAAATGTTCTAAGCACTGTACTGAACTCAGTAAAAATCATGTCTGTTTTTTATAATTAGGTCACTTTCACTTGTGTGTCTGGATATGGATTTAAATACCTATATTTATGAAAATCCTTTTGAAACTGTTGGCCTTTGGCATCCATTCTCCATTTAACTGGTCATGTATTTCTTTTTGAAAGCTGTAAGATGAAGGATCTGGTCAATTTTCTGACATTTAAAATTTGCTGATTCCTAGACCCATTAGGATAAACAATCACCAGCACTTCTTTTTCACTCTAACTTTGAAGCTTAAGTAGACTCAGAATATTCAGTAATTTTTAATATATTTTAATTCAAACTGCTGCACTGAAATGAGTATTTGGTATTTTCTGAGCTTCCAGGATTAAAGAGAAACTATTTTATTTGCAGGAACATGAGCTGTATATTTTTACAATGATCTATTATTATTATGCAGCATCATTAAAACATGATGGATTCCATAACCATGTTAGCTGATATGTTTACAATGTGTATAACCTGTCTACAGTGCCAGAATACAGTTTTTCTGAGAGTTGTATTTGAACTGATGTTATTAATCATAATTAAATTTTCTCGTGCATTTGCATTGTCTGCAGTAAGAAATGCCCAGTTATTTTGCCTCTGGTGTTTTCTGAACTGCCTAGTAAAGCTGAATTCTCTGTGAGTCCCCTTAGATTATGAAAGAGTAAATATCTCATACTTGGCTTCAGGAAAACATCACTACCACCTGGTGTGTTGTGGGTTCCTCAGGGACTTTTTGTAGAGCTCTGTGGATGCCTTGGGAGCTGGGTCAGACCGAACAAAAAAACTCCTGAACACATTGTTTCTTAGCCCACTCTGTAGTCCTTTTCCCTGTACAAACTCCAACTCTTTGACAAGGAAAAGAAAATGGCTGGTTATGCCAGTGTAATAATTACTACTTATGAAAATAATTAGCTTTTCCCCTTGACCTTCTTTACTATGGGTAGTAATTTTTTATATGAAAATATTTTTTCCTTTTATCCCCAATAAATAAATAAAATCACATATTTTTTTAAAAGGTTTGCTACTCATCATGAAAATCTTTAACTGAAAAACTGGGCTAGTCTTTCATGGAAAATGTGGGGTTTTTTTCACTTGGGATGAAGATGTAACTTGTTTCCTTTCTGTCCTCTTATTCTAGCTGTGTTTATTAACTGAACTATATTTTTTAAATGGTCTATGATATCAGACTGACCAAATTTGCTAAGAATTTATAATTTGTTTCTTTTAAATTTAAGCTTTTGAGCAAACAAAATTTTGGTATTTACTTTGTTTCTAGTTTCTTCCACTTCAGCTATACAGCTTGCTCTTCCTTATAATAGTAGATTTTATTAGGTGTACAAACCCATCAACATTTAGATTTATGTTATAATTGGTACTACTGACTTTATAAAGTAATGAACAATGAATGCCAATTTCCCCAGCAAATTCAGGATAAACTGTTCACATTTGAATTTATATAAAATACTGGAATAAACAAAGGTCTTTCCATTGTGTTTGTTGTATTTGTTAACCGCAGAAATGTTTTTCAGTTCATGGCTTTAAAAAGTACTCAACACAGTCTACTGGATTGATACCATTAGACACCTTCCTGTTTTTAAAATTCACGCCTCCAAACAACTTCATGATTGTACAGATGAAAAACTATTCTTTGATCCTAGTCAAGCTGAACCGAGTTTTTATACAAATGACAGGTGATTTATTGTATCAACTCAATAAAGTACTAAGCTTTAAGAAGTAACATTTATTAACTGTTCTTTTAAAATAACACTTGGCTCTTTCATTACCACTCCCAAAGCATGGGAAAAGCCAGGTTCTTTGGCTTTAAACCATGCAGACAATACATGCAATTATCCATGTGGTTTCTTCAGAGCCAAGCATTCTTGCTGTATGTAAAGCTACATAGCATCTGGAAATGTGATTGTTGTTTCAGTTTGGAATGTGTTCACTGAGTGGGCATTGAAAAGATTAAATTTTTCTTCATGTAAATAGATGAGAATGGGTTAAGGAAGCCAGCGTAAGAATACTGTGCATGTCCGTGTGTGTCTGTGCGCGTGTGTGTTTGTGCATGTGTGTGTGTGTGTGTGTGTGTGAACATGCATTTAGCTGGGGAGGAAGCAGGTTTCTAAAGGTAATCCAGAAAGCAAGGAGTGTTTTTCCTTGGTTTAGCTATACAGGGTCATCAAGTTCTAGTAGAAATAAGACAAATGTTATAACAATTTAAGGATATCTTGAACTGGCTTCATTAAGATATAGCAAAAGGATTTTAAACTGTCACAGTCAACACTCATGCAGTGTGATAACTCATTTAAGGATGCTGATTATTTTTTCTTTTCTTAATAACCGAGAATGTTGTATGTTTGCCATAACACTTCTTAAAGTCACTATCATACACACAAATTCTATAGCTTCAGTGTGATTTGCAGAAGCAGTGGAAATGGCTGCTGTCAGCTTCAGAACAGATGAGGAACAAAATCTGTCACGAACCTTGAGAACTTAATATATCACTAAAGACAGTTAATTTAGCAGCCATGACCCATGTAGGCAACAGAATTAATAGCAAGTCTGTTCAGCAATGATGTTCTCCCTGCTGTGCCATTGGGAGTGTAAGTCAATATTCTGATTTCAGCAGTTTCCTGTGCAGCCTGCTCTGGCTCTGCTCTCCCATCACATACCTCTCTTTGTTTCATGGTAACCAACTACCTTGTTTCTTAACTGATTATGTGTTTATTTTTATCAAGGCATATTCCAAATCTGTGGAATGTGTTGACTGAACTGAGTTTTGGGTATACAATTTGAAATAGGTGTAGGAATGATTTCAAATTCTTTTAGTGTATTCCCTCATACTCCATTTAGAATGTACTAGATTTTCTCCTGACATCATCTGTCCTTTTACGTGAGGTAAAATTAAGAAAACAGTTGGCAAGTGTTTTTGTCACAGGTGTATAGTGACTGTATAATAGTAAGACTACTTTTGCAATATTTCTAGGTTTATTTTCCAAGCTCTTGCAGTGTTTTTTCTGCCAAGAGATCCCTTTGCAATACTGCTGAAATGAACTTACCAAATATACAGCTGGATAAAACAGCAGGAAAAACAAATGTAATACAAAAACCAGCAAGTTTCTATCCAGACTACCTCAAAGAACAGTTTTCTTGGCAGAGTGAAATTGTCTTATCCTGAAAGTAGTTTTATCTGTGTTGATCAATACCTAATCACTTTCAGGTGTCTAAAATGTAAATACTAATAGGGGTTTAAAACACTAAACAACATATTTCTAAAGTACTTGCCTGTTTCAGATGTCCTGTTATAATGTACTTGTAAACAGTGATGTTTCAAAAAATGTCAGGAGTTTTTGTAATTTAGAACAGAATTTTAAGGTTATGTTCCAAACTACTAGAATTTCTAGTTTGAAAACAATAATTGTAGCAAGACTTTTTCAGTTGCAGAAATAACATTTTCCCTTATGTAAAGTATGCAAGAAAAAAACCCAGCTCATCCTTAACTTACATATTAAATAGAAACAAGATAATTAAATCTCTTTAAGTGCATGCCTTCAGTCTTTAGTTGCTTCAGTGCAAGTATGTGTTCAAACACTCTTATTTCAGAACTAGAGTTACATACTGATTTAATTTTGGTGATCCTCCCTTTCCCTCCCTTTCTTTCCGTGTTTTTTTTAAAACTTTTTAAAATAAAATCAGCCAGTTTTACTTTTGGTCAAAGACTGCCATGCTGGGTGTTAGCTCTGCAGCTTTATACAGGTGCTCTGAGAACTTGGTCCACCAAAGAGCTCTGTATGCAATGCAGGTACCCCCAGGAACCACAGCTGTATTTTTGTAGTACCGTAGTCACAGGCTTGAAAACGAGCTAAGTTAGATATATAGGGAGAAGGTTAGATGAGCTTGGTATAACTTGAATATGATAAATAGCAAAACGTAGGCAAGATTTCAGGCATGCAAGCCCTCTGTCAGAACTGAAATGGAAACAACATAAGCTAAGTCCAAGATGAGAACAGTTGCTCTGTATGTAACTAGAAATATGTCAGTAAGATCATCTGAGGAAAAAAAGAGACTTTGGGCACCTGTGGAGTAGTATAAGCATTATTAGCAGAAATAGAGCTGATAGTTTTTCTCCTAAGGGAAGGCTAAAGATGAAACTTAGATCTTCTGTAACACAGAAGGATTAACTAGCAATGGAGGAAGGAAGGGTCAGAAGAGAGAAATATTGCAAAGTATTAAATAAATCTCTGTGGAGATTTTGAAGCACCAGGACTGGCAGCACAAAATGAGGGATAGTTCTGTGGGAAATGTTCTCCTGCTGGTAGCTGTCGCTCTCCCTTTGCCAGTGCATGTGGTTGTTGAGCATGTTTGCCAACCTGCAAGACAGAGGGTGGATGGTGAGCTCTCTGAGGGCTCTGGAGATGCTCGAGGTGGCAGCAAGTAAAGGCAGAAACACTGCCAATGTGGGATGTTCAGAGCATCCGAGCCCCTCAGAGTGTTCAAGACTTTGGTGTTAAAAAAGAAGCCTTTTACCTTTTAGAATTCAGGAAGTTAGGAGAGGATTCTGAAGATTATATCTTCCAATACAGGTATTTGAATTTTCTTCAAATCCTTAGTGAATTTGAGCCACAGTAATCTTTCTTTGTTTTTCTTGCTTTTGAATCTCAAAGTACAGATCTGTCAAACATTTAAAATCAATGTGAAAACTTTGTTGTCAAAAGTGCATTTAATTCTAGCCAAAAATTCAGTATTAAAAAAAATAATATTAACTTTGGGAAGCATAATCATAAGAAAATACAACCTGTCATGGACATATACTGATAGGAAAGAAAACATCAGAGAAAAAGAATCCTATGTTAGGTATCATCATACTCCTAAACGAATGTAGTTGTGTTATTGTGACCCTTGTATACTATTACTTCATCTGTTCTTTGTTCTTTAACACAGCTGGTTACATAAACACTTCAGTGCAGAATGGACTGTTTTCTGTATTACACACTGCATTTGGTGAAATATTTTGTTATTCTGTTTCCAAGTCTTGCTGTCACATTTTCATAAACTTTAAATAACAATTATTTTACCAGATATATTTTACCAGATACCCTAGTTTTGTGGGGTTTTTCCCCCACTCCCCTATGTACTTTGGATTTAAATGTTTCATACCTTTGAGAATTGAGAACATCTCCTTTATTTTACCTCTATAACATTGGTTTTTTCCATGTTCCAATTTTAATTTTTCTCTCTCTCCCCAAATTTTCTTACGTTTTTCTTGCTTTTGTTATCTTCCAGTCAAACACTTTTTTTTTTCTGACCTATTTACTTACCTAGTCTCCCATTTCTTTTCTCTGATATTGTATACTTCTTCCCTTTTCCTAAATAGTTTTTTCAAACATCAGAATTCTACATCTTGTCACAGGACATGATCATGATGGAAGAAAGGCATGATCCCTAATTGCTAATATAGTGAAATGGGTGAGAAGAAAAGATGATGAAAATGCTAGCTAAAAAAATGAAGAAGTAATTCTAAGAATGTGAAGACGAAACAGAACACATTTCTGCTTCTCCTGAAGTCATCGTACCTACTAGTGCTTAGAAAAGAAAGCTTAGGAAAGTTTTGGATAAGGAGTACAATAAGATGTGAGTATTCTGAGAACATGCACATTATGACTTGGATGAAAAGGAAGCAAAATGGAAGAATTCGCTTGGAAAAAGAAGCATAAGGAAAAATCATTTGGAAACACAACAGAAAATTATATTCGCTAGCCTTACTAAAGGCTTAAATAACCTTCCAGTTATTACTTGCCTTTTACTTTACAGTTCAAAGAAACCATTGCCTTTCCAGGTGATGTCTAGGTGTTTTTTTTTTCTTTTAAATCTGTACATCAGTTCAAAAAAAACAGATGACTGAAAATTTATGACTCTAAATAGTCAATGCACTACAGTGAATGAATGCATATGTGTGTTTTTAACAAAGTTGTGGACACAGGTGTTATAGCTAACATTTTCAAAGGCTTCTAGAATAAGGTAGGTTCTTAAGTTTATTTTTTAAATGTATCAGTTGTGTTGTTGGTTTTTTTTTTCTAAATTTATTCCTTCCATAAGGTATTGATTCCATTTTGCTAATTGTAACTTTGACAAAAGGTCCTAGCTTAATCTGTTGGAGTCTAGGTATCCACTAACTACATCTACTTTCCTTAAAGAGCATGTGCTAAAACACTGGTTTGTGAAAGAACTAGAAAATGCATATGTTTCATATACCCTTACCTACACTGGCATTGCTTTATGAAATATATTTATAATTGGTATCCTGATACTGTGTTCAACATATATATATATTTGTGATCTTATCAGAGCTCTTTTGGTTTTAAAATGCCTCTTGAAAAATATAGAGTACATATGTCCATTTACAAGTTGGGTCAGTTGAACTAAAAGCCTTCTGCCTTTAGTAAGCTTTCAAAATCATCTCTATCCAGCATTACTGATATTTCTTTGTTTTATCACTTCCACAGTGGCCAAAAGTTGCCATACTGCCAGTATGGAAGTCATGTGCAACACAAGGATCACCTTAGTATAGCTCTAGGGTTGAAAGATGACAAGAAAAGGAGAAAAGGCCTCAAAAAAGGGAAGCTAATAAATGACGTTTGTGGCTTGGGGAGCTTGTACACTCACCTGAGATTTTTATTTAGTTAACTACTTAATCAGAGCTTTTGGTTGAATAGATGCAAAAATGTCTTGAGAACCATTGCTAAAAAAGTTCTGCTTAACTGAATAACAGCAGCAAAAATTATTGATAACTGCTAGTTAGTAGTTGTAAGGAAATGACTCTGCTACCTTAAATTTAGCAAAGCTATGGGGAGGGCATGAGTTTTTTTAAATTCTCTTCATAGTGAGAAGAGAATCTTAGGTTTATGAGGTCTGACAAGATCTTCAAAATCAAAATGACGGACACAAATCAAAGGACATGTATGAAGTTACTATGGACAAGCTTATAAATTTTTACAATGCTTGTACATGTAATCAAGTACAGAAAAAAAGTCTCTGCTTCCAGATAAGAAAGGGGCAAAACTGTCACTGATTTTAGTCTGAAGAAAGATTCATCAGTTTTGTAGTGCACCAGCTGGAAAGACAATGTCTTTAATCATATGTGCAAATCAGAGCATTACTCCTGCACCATATACCATCAGGATATTTCTGCCAGTTCTAGAACTGAACATTAAATAATTCTGTGCATGACTCAGAGAATCTGTATATTTGTTTATATATACATACACACACACTTATATATATAATCTTACTATTAATATGATGTTATATTAATGTATTAATTCATATTGCATGCAGTTGTCTCTTATTTTGGTAGTTGTTTACAACATTTTCCAAAGCTCTCAGTTTTGTGAAAGTAAGGTTGCATTTTCTTTAAGAAAATGTTACAATAATGTTGAAGGACTAGTAGAATGATTTACTCATGATTACATACTAAGTCAATGGTAGAAGAAGAAATTAGATCAGTTTCTGCTTTAAATATTTTGTATTCCACCTTGGAATGCCCTCAATTTAACTATATCTTGTTTAGTTGGACATTATTTTTGTAGCTTCCCTTCCTCCCCTAGCCCTTCACATTAAAGAGAAAGGAAAATCATGAGAAGAATGATCGAAGAGATAGCCTAGGGGGACATTTGGTAATTTTGCACCTATGAGGGAAAAAAGTGAATGCTATTTCTCTTACAGGAGAGAACTTCTCAGTATTTAACACTAGGCTATTGATCATTGCTGTCTTACTGCTGAACTGTTCCTTTTTAATCCCATTTGGCTGTTATTATATATGAAATATATATATGGTTATGTATTTGAAGGGGTTTTTTGTCAGCAACACATACTCCAAGCATTTCTATGTACTTCAACAAAAAGACTACAGGAGTTATGTAATTGACACTTGATAATGTATCTGTAGCATACATGGAATGGAATTATCCTGTGCATTAAAAAAAATTCATTTTGCTCTCTATGTGTGAGAGACGATCTCTCAAAGAAAGAAAACCATTAAGGCAGAACAATAGGAGGATACTCAATGGTATTTGTTAATCTATGGGTCTTTATATCACATAGCAAATAAATATCTTCAAAACTGTGTAGCATTGGGTGTCTGTCCAAAAGAATTCACTATTAGACAGGCAAAATTACACTGAAAGAGAGGAAAAAAGTGAAGATTTGGCAATTGTAACCTGTATGACTAACGGGAATTTCAGTGCTTTCCTGGGGGGATATATAAAGGTCAGTCAACATTTATTGCTAATAGGGAGGCATGTAGAGAAAGGAATTTTATTTCCACAACTTTGAAATTTTGTATTGTTCTAATTGGGAGCAAAAATAAACAATTTGATGCTTCTTCAGAAGGTGGGCCGTGAGACTGACATGGGGACTGTAAGGTTTGGACTTCTTTGGAAGGAACAGCTCTTGTGGTGTCTTGCCCTGAAGCAGAGTGGCTTGGGAGTCCTGGAGTGCTTTCCCCCTGAACAGCAAGCTATCCTCACCCAGGCTACAATAAAAATTATGTTCCTCAGTACTGTGCCCAGTGAAGAGCTATACAGAGATTCAGGCAATATTATATTGTCTCAAGAATGATTCAGATTATCTATTTATTACGTAGAGAGACCTGGAATTTAGATGAACTAGGTTGTTTCCAAACTTGTTTTGGTAGACCAGAGCTATAATGGATGAAAGCTACAAGATGTAAATGGAGAGTGAATAGGAAATACCTAGGAAATGAAGATCCATCTGCTGCTTTATTCTCCACAAAGCTCTACAGAATATAGAGTGATCTTTCCTGTAAAGATATTTGGGAAACCTACCCCATTTTTCCTGTGGGGTAAACATTCACAGAAAGAGTTTTCTAGAATATTGTATAGGTATATAGAGAATAATTATTACATTTTGAATTGCTTCAAATAACTTTTGAACACTTTTCACATATATATTTTAAACTATTTGGACCTTCCTTTTAAATTCTATCAATAAATTTTCAAATATACCAGCAATAAAGAAATTGAAGATATTGAGAAGAAATAATGTCCAAAAGCTTTCAGAAATACATTTAATTTTTGGTTTGTTTTTTTTTTTATTATTATTATTTTTTTTCAGAAGCCATAATTTGCTTAAATTTTAACTACTTCTCAGTTTCTTTTTTCCCTTATGAACAATCCTTCCAAATTTATTTTGTTCAGAGCTTCCCGGCAGACTTTTCTCTGGTTTTCTCCATCTTGAGAGGATGTGCTTTATCTAACAATCCAACATGTAATTGTATCTGTTTTCCGGTCTCTTGTGCCAAGGTTGAGAAGTGTCTACCTCTCCTCTTTTTTTTTTCTATTACTGTTCTCTTTTCTGATGAAAATCAGGAGAATTTTAACACGCTAGGAAATCAAGGCATTTGTTAGTAGGTTTTGAAAGTTAAGAATAATCTGGACCTCCTAGTAAATGTGCATGAAAGAACAAGAGAGCTCTAGAGTAAAATACCTAAAAAGTTTACTTGTCACTGTCTGCAAGTTTAAAAGACTTCTAAACTCTAACATCCCTGAGATCCTGATTCAGTTGCCTAAACATAGGTGTCTGATACCATTTGAGGCAATTTATCATTATGATAAATACACAGAACTGGCAGAGATGTCATAAAACCTTTGAGGACCCCTAATGGTCTCCTGTAGAAAAGCCACCCAGGATACTAGGGACATTCCATGTGGTGCTTGGCCAGTAGAACAACTAAGGAAAGGTCATAAGGAATACAATCACTGGAGCCCATGCAGTTGTTCACATTGTCCTGAAGTAGTGGTTCATTAACAGAATAGCCCTCCTGACTCCGTATTTAGTGTTGACTTGATGTTAACAGTTTATAATTCCAAATTAATTTTACACATGTAGACACCCACCTGCATTCATCTGAATGTAGGTGTCAATCTGTGGCTGATTCCCTCCCTAGATTATCATCACACAGGGCTTTCAGGAACAGGATAAAACTGAGGAGTTGCCCCAGATGATAGAAGACCACAGATGGCAGATGAAAAATGTCACTTTGGAGCTGAAACTTCAAACCAGTCTTGGTAGGATGAAGAGACACTCTAAAGCAAGCTTTTAAGACCATGTGGAATTTGAAGTGACAGCAGAAATAGGCAAAGAATAAATGAACAAGGTGAGAACAGAATATTAGAGTATTCTGTCTTTAGAAAGGGGAGGTATGCAAAATAAGTGGAGGAAAGAAATTGCTGTTGTTAATAAGCTTATATATACAATATTTATACATAGATATATGCATATCATACAGGTATATAATGTTGTTCATAGGAGACAGAAAGACATAAAAAACTGTGTCTATATACAGTGTATCATATGTAGAGAAATATAGAATGGACAGTATTGAAAATGCCCAAAATGTAATCACTTTTGTTATATGACTTAATATACCATGCTGATGAAGAAACCACTGCTTCCTGTTCTGGTTTATTATTTCAACCATTTGAAGCAGCTGATTCAAATACCATTGCATGATGTGCTGAGCTTCTGAACTTGGCAGCTATAAGCTTTCATTCTTTGCCTTTCACACTCATAAATACATACTGCAAGAATGTGTAGGAAGATTTCCCATGACTTACAGCAAATACGTTATATGAGTACTGTAAAGAATATATGACTATACCTTTCAATCTGTCTCTGCCTATCATAGACCTTCTCCTAAAAAATTAATTTTTGAAGACTTAAATAGAACCATACAGCTGAAGTTTGACCATAAATAATCTGTGCTTTTCCAGCTTTTTCAATCTATTATACCTAGTGAAGTCCTAGGGAAAGACAGTCTCTGTGACATATAGGAAGTTCATAAAACCCCTTTCTTTCATGATGAACAAAAAGTACTTGCTTTTTGTCCAAGCTCTTCCCTAATAACATGTAACATCAGAAGATTCTATTTGAACTTTCAGAATCCATTTTTAGTTATAGATTAAGAGACAAAAAGAGAAGTAACCTTTAAAACAGGTAAGAACCAAATGATAAGGACAATTCCCAGAGATGAAAAATGACAAATGACAAAAATACAAAAATTATGTATTATCCCTCAGAATTAATCACAAAGCACCTCAGACTCCAGAAGATATTTGTAATAAAATGAGAAACATTTCCAAAGAGATAAGCAGCTCTAGTTTGCACTGAAAGTGTCTCTGGGACTAGATATAAGCAGAATGCACCAGTTCACAAGTGCAGATTTGTTGCAGCAAGATCTCCACTCCATGTGAAATTTATACACAATGATCATTTTTAATCTTTCTGTTCCAGCTGTTGGTCAGAGTCATTTGCTTATCTCTTTCCATTTCTACATGACTTATGGCAGTGCAGAACTGTTACGGTATATTGTCAAAAAGATCTTAGATGTTAATTTGTGAATGATTCACCTTTGAAAATTAAATCTTTAGAATACAGCTGGTCAGAAACTGATAACTTTGTTTTTTAAATTATGGTTTTGTTCTTTTTAGATTGTAATTGCAATTTTATAATATAAATTAACCGGCTGAATTTAAAGAATTGATATATAACAAAAGGTTTCTTTTTGAGCTCCTTAAGTTAGCACAGAAATGCTTCTAAATGTTCACTGATGATATTACACAGATATGTGTGGTTTTGTAGATGCATATCAATAAAACCAACCCTACTCCTACTGATTGCATACAACAAAGAAGTAGTCTATATTCCATCCTCAACCATCTACATTCCTCCCCAGGGCTCATTTTAGACACAGAACAGTTTGGACACAGTAATTACTATATTCTATGCACAGAGGAAGCAATTAGAATAGCTCAGTATATGCCCTTTATTACTAAATTTCACTTTACATGGGAAAAAACAAACAAGAAAATAAACAAATGTTATCACGAATCCTTCAAATCTTGACATAATTTTGACTGAGTCTGATGGAAACTATGTGGTGTCATTTAATGACCCTTTTATCTCTTAGCCCTGCTTCTTCAGTGGAAGCAACACTAAAAGACCTTCAGGGAATTTCATGTAGACAGAGCTCTGTGCTGTAGGTAGGAATATTTGTTTCTCTTGTCAAACAATTATGCATTTTTTCTACCAGGAACGCATTTAGAATAGAGAAATAGTAAAAGGTGTTTGCTTAAATAAAATACCTTATATTGGTATGTGTATGTTGGCTAAGAAGACTCAAGGTGTACACAATCACTTTTAACTTACAAAAATGCCTGACTTGCAAGACTTTACACTCCATTTATTAACAGAAATTTAAAGATAAAGAATGTATATTGAAACACTGTCATTCTTTAAAGCATCTAATATACAGAATTCTACTGTAATTTAGCTGTTTGGAGATTATTTTTGTGTTGCTTTATAGCTCTGTTTACATGAAAGAAGAATACAGTGGGGTTTTTTCCATTTTCTTTCTAGAATAGAATCAAATCAGAAGAGTTTCATTGTTCATCAAAAGTTTTCTGATGTTAGGACCAGTGAGAAAAAAAGTGCAGTAAAAATGCATTATACATAACAATAATAATGTGATTCACTGAAAATTCTGTACAAAATGCACCTGTGAAAAATACAGATGCATGCATAATTTTTTTTTCATTATGATGAAAAATGCTGTCAGTCACTAGGATTTTACACTCAGTCCCTCAAGGACTCGCTCAGCTGGCTAGGCAACATTACTGGTGTTAAATTGGTAAAAAAAATATATGCTAAAATTGTCTTCAGTCCAAAAGTTTCATTCCAAAATCCGAAGATTTGGTTGACAAATGTTTCTATAGGCTTTTTAAAATTATACAAGTCACACAAAATTGTCTTTTCCTGTATGGATAGTTAATTCTGGGAGAAATTTAGCCATCCATTGAAACCCAGAAGGGCCACTGAGATTAAAGATTGGTAGGGAAAACCAATGGAAATTGGAGATGTGCTTTTTTTGCCCCAGCCAAGGAGAACAAACAGTGAAAGCTTGTTTGTTATTGAATACAGGGAGGAAGGGAAAAAGGAAAATTATCAATACTGGAGAATAACCCATGTCTGAGTCTTTCTGAGAAAGGCTAGCACATTTAGAGAGACTGTGAAGAACAAAATTATTTTGATGTTAATGGACGCCTTGAGTAGAATCAAAAGCTCCTTGATTTAGCCTGAAGATATGTTGTCAGTACATAATGTAGAGGACAAAAAGATATTTTGGCAACCACTTCAGACATCTTATTAATAGTATGTAAATAATTTCCTTTTAATCCTAATAATTTTGTTGAAAATTATGTTTGATGCCTTTTCAAGAGGTTAGAACTCTGTTTTTAAGGTCTGAGTATATAAAACCAAAGTCTTTTAGACTGGGATCAAAGTTGTTCTGAACCCACTTACAGGCAGCAACAACTTCTGAGAAAATAAGTTTTCTGAAGTGTAAGGTGTAAATGCTAATATGATTTGAGTAAGAAAGGAGCACACAGTAGGTCAAGGACAAGACATGAGTTAGGGGTTTTTTAAGAGATTTTCCAGCATTGTTATGAATGAGGATGTGACTGAGAGGTCCACAGCCATCTTAGGCTACCTGTTCTGGTAGGTCAAGAGATGTATTTATGTAAGATTGGAGTGATAACAAGATGTGAACAGATGCACAGATTTGGTATTCCAGCACAAGACTAATTGATGTCAGGTAGACAAGTAGTAGTAAGGGAGACTGCTGAATCAAATCGAGATGTGGACTACTGGGTTTTTATTCAGGTTAGGCTGCTTACTTATTAGGTAAGGGGAAAAGAAAGAATATATGTCAATTTAGTGTGATTCCAAAGGTATGTCTTGCAATCCTATAGAAAAGCCTTTTGAGTCCCTCATTCCTTTCTGTGTTTTTCTAAAGAAGGAAAGCTACTCTGTGTTTGGTTTTATTCGGCTTTTTTTATATTTATGCTTGAAATCAGAAAAGCCTGTGCATTTCTATTTTGCTTAAAAGTTACTGTATCCTGATGCAAGTGCTAATCTTTTGTTGTGGACCAAATATATAGCGAAAAAGATCAAAATACTTTGAGGAAATAATTTGTGTAGGAAATTACTTCCAGTACTTCTAAATCAAAAATCATCAAGGCCCCTGCAAGAGGAATTTCAAGGATGCTTGAAATTTTCAGAGAACACATTTCTTTTACAGTTTACCACTGTGCTTCTGGTACAGATGGCAATCAAATGCTTAATGTTGTACAAAGAGGTAAAGGTAAATGCCTTCTATTGGAACTAAATCTGTATATTCATACTTGTAGGAAAAAGGTTTGTAAGGTTTTACATAATTCAGACCTTCAAAGGACAGAGATAAAATTGCTTTCTTCTTCTCCAAATGATCTTTCCCTTTAATGTTCCTATGTACCTGTTTTACAAAATTTTACATCATTTTAAGAAAACTCTCAAACAAACTCCCTGGTGAAAAATGTTATATCTTTTTAACAGTTTTATTTTTCCTTCATTCAGAAAGCTGGCATTAAGCTGATTCATATAGTACCTCAGATTAATTGAACTACACATCCACATGTTTTACACTATGAACAGACGGAGATCAGCCAGGAGAAATCAGTGGTCTCCTACTATTACTATATATTAGACTATACATAACATTATAGAAGAAACCTTTCCTTTTTCAAAAGCTAGGCTTAGAACAAATGGCCTAGTAAGCCCTACAAAATTTAACCTTATCATGTATTTCTTGAAACAACAGTGCACTAAGAAATAAAATTTCAACCAACAGCTATGTTTTGCTAAAAAAAAAAAACCAAATCACCATAAAAAACATAAAACATTATTTTATTTCTTGTTAGAATAATGGAGAGATTAACCACAAAGGTAAGAACAGTCACTGAAGTTTCAACAATGTAAAGTTTGGGAAGACATGTGTAGCAATGGTTATATGAGGTCACTCTGGTAACTAGATTAATTTACAGTTAGGAACTTGCTGTGAGGACTTCTTAGCTTAATGACTGTATAAGTGGATCAAAGGTATGACTCTTTAAGATCCAGGTGGATCCCAAGTAAACAGGAAAATAAATATTGGTCATTGGAACTGAACATAGAAATAGTTGCCTGAGGTCTTCTATAGAAATAATAAAATAAAATGTAAAAAAAATGAAATAAAAATGGATACAGTAGAATTTCCTTCTGTAACACAGTCATGAAAAGGTAGGATCAGCCTCTATACCTGAGCACTGTACTTTATGGCTTCTGTACTGCAACATACATGAGTCCCAGGTTTACATTTAACTGTTTGACATACAGTTTCCAGATTTTAGGTAAACACTGAGGTCCTAGATTCCTATTTGATTTTATCATCTACACTTCCTTTAGCCCTGAGGACAGCACCTTTAGCTTGAACCTTGCTGCTTCCTGACACTTTTGGCAAGTGTGATTGTCTTAACTTGTCCTGTGTTGTTCATGGTGCATCCTGAATTACCTTAATTTCTGCTTCCTAGCTTGCCGTCTCTCCCTCTTCGTTAGACTACATGCCACCTAATTTAAGAAGAGGAATGCAGACATTATTCTAGAGTGCAGGAAGCACTGCAGGTTCTGGAATGGGATTTCTGAGTGGGACCAAATTGGGTTTGAGTATGGTTCTCAGGGTCTCTGGAGTGGTACCTCCTCTGACTCATGTGAGTGCTGTGAGGACAAACAACCCAGATATATTCTCAGGTGTTTGTTAGGATGGTAATGAGATCATATAAGTGATGACAAATAAACAGATGGTGAAAGTGCATCTTGCTCATTTCATTTTGGGGAGGGAGCAGCAGGTTGTTACTGCTCCAGGGCAATAGCCAGCAGAGAATGGCTGCAGTTCTACTATGCCATTAAATAGTCTCATAAAGGAGCAAAAAGAGGTCATTTTAGCTGAGAATAAGCTACATGTCTTAAAGGCTAGATTTAAAAATAATTACTAAGACAAATATTGAGAACAATCAATAAATCAGTTTAAGGTCTTGAATTTTCTGTTTAAAACAATTGTGTGGTGAAGTAAACTACCTCCTCAAAGAGCTTTCTTGCACAGGACTGGAAATTTTCTTTTCACATTTTCTTGCATGCAGTGTTGCTTACAGGAACTGAGTTAAAGTCTGGCAGTTTTGCTTCTTCGGTGATTATGTGAAAGAAAATAAGAGTTCCAGTATAAACAATCTCATATATAAAAGACTGAATTAAAAAAATCCCCAAGCAATTTTGAAATTAATTCATTTGCTGTGTTAAAGACTTGTTCTTAATTTGTAGATGAGAATTTTCAGTAATACTAGAGCAACATGGAGAGCTAATAAGAGAAGTGAGATGAATTGAGTGCTCTCAGAAAAACTCATCCAAACCCCATTGAACTCAATATAAATCTTTCCACTGACTCCAGTGGGCTCAAAAGGAGGCCTGTGTTTTAAAGAGAGGTAGATAAATGAGCAATTCTTCTGATACTTAGAGTTTCTAAGCCATTCAGAAGATCATATTTTCATTTAACAGAAAAAGAGAGGAGAGATTTTTTGGTTTTTTTTGTTTTTTTTTTTTTTTTTTTTTTTTTTTGTTGTTGTTGTTGTTTTTTTCTCCTTTTCTTTTCTTTCCATGTATTAAATTGGCCCTATATTAAAGTTTACAGAGATCACATGATATATGTGAGGAAGAAGTAAAGGATACAAAGAACCCTGATCTTCCTTACCTTTCCTCTTGTCATTAAATCACTGCAGTTCAGTGTGGGAGTGCCAAGGTCTGAGTGAATCAAACTCCATGGGTGGCAGGTGACTGCACCCCTGTGCCTGACAGTCAACTTTTATAGTACCGCCTGTGGAGCTGCTTCAGCTATGAGCTTGTCTGGTATTGCTTTAAATTCTCCATCTAGTACTGGAAAAGGAGTGAGAAATGAGGGCACATGAGATGTAGAGTTTATGATAAGGTGAAAAATAGATAGACTAAGTGTTTCTGTTATGAATACAGACAGAAACATGCACATTGACAAAAGTGTTTTGTTGGTGAAATATTAAGAGACAAAGGAAAGCAAGAATCACAGCAGAAGGAAACTATTTTGTGTATGCTTGTGTGTGAAGATGGAAAGTTACAACATATATATTACTCCTGAGTAAATCCAGTTTTACAACAAAATCTGAAAGGTCTGGAAGTGACCATTTAATTCCCATTAACAGCAGAAGACTCTCTGTATGCAATAGGCAAAAGATCTTTATATGCCTTTAGTAAAACAGGGCTTCAGTTCTTCACATAGTCAAACCACTGAGTATCTCTTTGCACATCAGTGATGTGCCTGAGTGGTAAGATTCTGCTCATTGTTCTTTCTTCTAGAATTCTTATACTGATACTTCTAGCAATGTTATTTGGTTGAGGCTTCTTGACATATAAATTAAGTGTGTGTTGTGAGAAAATATTTTTCTTGTGAGAATCATCAGATGGAAATGTGATACGTTTTTACATTTATTTTTCTTTAATTAATGTAAACAGTGTACATTGGCTGAAGAAACACTGGTTTTTACTTGTGTGACACAGTTTCTTGCTGTGCATTCTGGCAAAAGAAGGAAGAAATGCCTTACTTCCATGAAGTTTTAATTAGCGATAGTTTTCAGAGGTTTGCTGCTTCTTGGTGTTTGAGCTGAGACTTTTGAAAGAAGGGGTTTTCCTGTGTCTTTGTGACATACCGTGGAGCCACTCAGGGACATACATTTTATAAATAAACAAGCTCAATAGAGCTCCATGTTACTACTTCTCTGAAAGTTGTCTCTAAAAGGCCAAAATACAAGGTACTGCTTGACAAAAGGACAATGATAGAACACACTCCACAGGTTTTTGCCAGAGCTTGAAAATTACAAAAGCAGCAGAGGTAAATAAAGAAGTTAGCTGAAGTAAAATGTCAAGGACAGACAGAAGGGGATGTACTTGATTCTAAGTAATAATAGCCACCAGGTAGTTGTGCCTTGCTATTTGTATAGTGGTTACTAGAAATGATGGATATTGAAAACTATTTACAAGAAAAACTCCATAACTCTGAGGTTGTGTTGGCTTTTTTTCTTGTGCCTATTTTTATTGATTTAGAGAGGGAGAGGAAATATTTTGTCCTTTAATCTTGTGATACTGTCACCTAATTACATCTAAGGAACATGGGTTTCCCAAGTTTTAAATTAAGTAAAACCATCTGGATTTTAACCTTAATTTATATTAAATTATTAAAATTATTCTGTTATTGTATTCTAAATACAGTCTATTTTATTGATAGCTTTTGTGGAAGAATACTGCAAAGAGTTACTCTTAGATCTTATGGGCTGTATATCATTCATGAGCTATCCCAGGACCTCACTTTGAAAGGAAATGGAAATCATACTAACTTCTGTCATTTAGAGAGCGTGTTGCTGGCTTTCACCCCTCTAAAAAATTGAAATTTATTAACTTACCAAGCAAGAACTCTGGTTCCAGATACTCATATTCTGAATTCCTCCTAGTCCTTATTAGTCCTTACTCTGGAGGAGGTAAATTGCATGCATACAGCCTCTGCTTTCTCTTTACATACTTCTGCATCTGCATCCAACTTTTGAAAAATCACACATAGATAAGCATAGAAAAGCTAAATCTTTCCTTCATGATAGCTAAGCAATAATGCAATTCACATAGAACTTAGTTTAATGAGATGAACTTTGACAGGGAAGGATGAGAAACTAAAATTTAACAAATGATTGAGAGGGTAATTTTGGAATTGGCAGTTTGGCAAACTGAAAGCATTTAACTATGACAGTGAGTTTTGCCAATTCTGATTCCACAGAAATCTGAAGACTACAGTCCTGAAAGTCCTTGAGCTTCTGCCAGCTTATTGGCACAGATGGGGTGATGAAGCATCTCAGTTTACATCTACTAAACTAGGTAGTTGGCCAGACTGGCTGCTCTGTAACGAAAAGCTTTACAGATGCACAATAGATTCTCTGGGGTTCAGGATTACAATTCAAACCAATGTGGGAGCACAAAACTAAAATATACTGGAGGCAGCCTGGAAATTTCAAAACATTAAAATTTTCCATGAGTAGCAACAACCTCTCTGACTGCTGCTCTGCTTAGGAAGGGAGGGGAGCTGACCTGGAAATTATGCAGAACAAATCTGTGTCTTTATAAGAAAATTGAAGAGTAATTTTGAATACATGGGAACTCTGGGGTAAACAAACCAAAGTGCAGGGACTAATTCTTCCTTTTCCAGGTTATATCTGTCATTTAGGTTGACAAGTAACTAACTTTTCAAAGGTCTTATTCTGATATCTATATACACTTGCTCTGTATGGACTAACATAGATTAGCTCCATCAGACTCTATAAAGGAAGGAGCTCTGGGTTCTGCAGTGAAAGCAATGCTGAAGATGTTTCAGATATAAGAAATACAAAAGAAGATGAAGGCATGGTGGCTACCTGTCAGTGAATATCTCACTAGACTTGCTAACAGAAAGTGTCATGTTTGCTCCTCAACTATCTTCTTACTTCTACTAGAAAATAACTTATATTTTAACATAGCTCTTACTTTAACAAAGCTAAAGTGTCCCTTTAATTTTTCTAAACTGTTAAATTAATTTTAAAAGCATTTCCATCTCTTGATAAAATACTAACTTTTTTTTCAAACTAAAGTTTCTTTCCTTTTACAGCTCTGTGTGGTGAATAATTCTTTAGTTAAAAGACTGGTAAATTTCCAGTTGTTGGAAGTAAACTGGAATGATTAAAACAAAATAGTTCATGTGGGCCTTTGTAGATAAAATTGCAAACCCCCAACAAGCAGATCAGAATGTTTGACTGGGGATTTCCTTTGGTTATGGTAACAAAGAATACTGCAAAATATTTCAAGAGGATATTAACAGCTGTAAACATCTTTCTTATTAAAAGGGAAATTCTGTGTAGTATGCAGAAGCTTAGAGGTTGCTGATTTTGCTGCAGAGATCTACAAATTTGTATGCTTACTATAAACAGTAGATAATAATTACTTTATTTTTCATGGCAAATCTCTTAATCTAGACAGATCTGAAAGCATTTCATATCTACTTTTTATCTTCATCTATTAAAGCCCAAAGGTTTTTAGATTTGTCAGGTTTTCTCAAATTCATAGAATCACAGAAGAGCAAGGTTGGAAAGAGTCTTAGAACTTCACTAATCCACCTTCTTGCATGAGTATATTATTTTTTATTAAAATTGATGCTGCTGCTGATTCCAGTTTGCATGTTTAAAGCTATATAAGTAGAGCCTGACACATTTTCTTTACCTGTTTAAAAACAACTTAGAAATGCTAATAATACCTGTGGAAAGAATGGGCAACTGGAATACTTTTTTTTGGTAAGGAACTAGCAGCATTGACTTTGGAAGTCTGTTTTTCTTTTAACTTTAGGTTGCCTGGGACACCTCAGAAAGTGAAGGTAGAACGTGTCTGTGCAATGGAACAGCGTCTGCTGTACATTGAGCCTGGTCTGAAATAAAAAAAAAACCCAAAAACCAAAAAAACCCAACCTAGCAGTCTTGGTTTTGTAGCACCTTCAGAAACAGTCTGTGATAAATTGCACATCCCATAAAGTTTTGAATTTATTTAGAATATCTCCCCAGGTTAAAATATTAAATTCAAGCTCTAACGTACCTTTTTTTCAGGCTACTGAAATCTTTAATCTAGGCTTAGTTCTTCCAGTCCTTGTCCTAAAACTAGTCCTTTATTTCAGCATAGAGAAAAGAGTGCCTCCTTAGGTCACCATATTAATGTACTTGAGTGGGTGAATTACCTAGTTTATTTTAAGTACTCAAGCAACCTTCTCTCTACAAACCACACACTAAAATTTCTTACACATTTAATTTTACAGTAGGATTTGTCAGCCTCAGCAGTTCTCAACTCCCACTTTACAACTTGTCAAATGATTACTGAGGCATAAAAATAATAAAAAAAATACATCCTGGAGTTTTATTTGTTGTTGAAAGGAAGCTGAAAATTAGCTTACCATGTCATTAGTAAAAAGAAAAAATATAAATGAAAATGCCAAAAAGAAATAGGAAGAGTAGTGAACACATATGTGCTAAAAAAGACTGACTACCACATATAGAGTTGCAATAATTAAAAAGGAAAACTGTACCATTTGTGACATAATGCCCATTCAAGCTGTTATATGACCTAAATGAATTATGACATTATGAATGCAAAGTTACAATTGACTATGAAAGGTCCTATTAGAGTTGGTTCAATATTTTTTTATTATGCTCTGTCATGCAAAACAGATATGACCTTACTCTCTTTCAGTATAAAAAATAAACAACTACAATTATAACTGTCTTATTCTGACTTTAAAGCGAGAATCAAGATACCTTGAGAACAACAAAACTCCAAGCACATTTATATGAATTTAACAGACTAGCAACTCAAAACAGCAACACGAGATTTTAATGCTACTGTTCTATAAGTTTCACTGCAACATAGTTATCAGTCTTTTCTAACCAACAAATGAATGAGGAGAAAGAGACTATTTCTTTCTTCCTTCACTTCTTGAGCTGGATCTTCATAGTCTGGTGTCCTAGACCTATCACCCAATGCTTTCAGTCCTGACAAACTGACCTCAGTGTACATTGCTTACATATTAGAGTTGGTAATTACATGCTAGATCAAATGTTCAAGATGCATCAGAATTTGTTACTGTAATACCTGCTTTTATGCCCACAGTTCACATGAAACAAGTGTCTTTTTTTTTTTTTTTTTTCCTTTCCTTTTTATAAGGTAGGAGAAATGAAACGGTGTAAGTGGTACTTGAGACGACATAATAGGAAGAGCAATTAATGCAGGTCACAAGAAGTATTAACTACAATGAAAATACTTAAAAATAATATGAATAAAATAATTTACTTTAGAAATTATATGGCCGATCAGTTACTGGGAAGAACAGTTCACAAAAAACAGTCACTGCAAATAACTTACTGTCTATGGGAAGGAAGTGACGTTTTACTTTCTCCCATACAGATCCTTTTCTAAGTTTCCTCTCACAACCACCCTAAATAATCCCATTTTCTCTGAGAAGTGAAGCAGCTATGACAAATCTCACTGATACAGCTACTGGATATCATCTCTGAAGATTACTCTGGGATCTGCCTGGCTGATCAGGCAGGTCTGCAATGGGCTGTTCAGCACTAGAACACTTTAGTTCTCAAGGTTTTAACCTCTGTGGATATCGAAGTATTTTAAACAATAAACTGATACAAAAATGGAAGCAGCACAGTTGGGACTTTTTTCAGAGAACGTCTTCTGTGTCTGACAATGGACTTTTGTTCTACTACACCTGCAGTGTGACTTGGACCTTCATCAGCAATCACAGAAACCTCAAAGAAGGAAAATCTCAAAATGGATTATCTGGTGTCTGACAGGGTACAATGATGAGTTACGTTTCTGGGTGTTCCAGGATCCATGACCTGTCTCTCGTGTATGCTTTTATTTGAGCTCAGAGAGGATTCTTCCTCTCACTGATGGCAATAATAAAGTCTCTCTCCTCTCTTCAGCTGCCCAGTTTCAGAAACTGTGTCAAAACCCAGAAACTTTGAAATCTGTCTTCTGTATGTCAGTGGATTAATATTAAATGTTATTATTTAATAATATTATTATACCAAATTAATATAAAACAAATTAATACCTTTGATATCCCTGTCTTTCTTAAAATTTAGTTACATCTGTCACATCGTTAAACATTAGGGGCAAGCAGAATTAGAATGGAGACAAGCCTGTCCATAGTAAGTATGGCCACATAAATTCGAGAAACCTGGGTTAAAAGTATGTATTTAGTAGAAGTGTTTAGTAGAATACAGAGCAGTTGAGTCTATGGCTGCATACACACATGGGAAGCAGTGCCATAAAAAACATAGGATCGTTGGCAAGCAAAGTAGCATGTTTGTTATTAAGATAGGAAGAAATCTATACTGAGTCTAAAGGCCCTAGGGGAGAAAACCGTCTTTTGAAATTGTCTGTATAAACTCATGCTATAGCAAGAAAAGCTGGACAGACATTATGGCACCATCTTATCAAGTGGTTGCCAAGGTAACCCTGAATGAATGTGCAAGAACAGGACAGCTCATCACTTTTCGAGGATGTGTGGAGCACACAGAGGGACTATCACTGCTTAGAGGTCACAGTGTAAGACAGTTTGCTGGTTATATTGCAGTAATATTAAGTTATATTGGAGATAATTATAAACCCCCAATTATTGCAGGTACTAAGTTGTGTTGGAATAAATCTAACAGGCACAATCCCTTCCATTAGTAATTTTTAATTTTGTCCTTACATTTGGGATGTAAAATTAAATTAAATAAAACAAAATCAATTTATACATATACATTTTCCTGAAATGTAAATTTCTTGTTTTCAGAGATAAAAGTATGAATTACTGTTCATCGTTCTCACACAAGATTTTAAAGAAATATACAATTCTTCACCACTTATTTGGTTCTAAATCTGTGCAAACTTTGAGGAATTAATTCTGATATTTTTCATTTGAAGTACATCAAAACCATTAGTATTTTAAGCTAGTTTAAGTTCCTATTCTGAGATACAAAAATTAGTATTAAGTATGGTGATATAGTAAAAAATACATCAATATTTTGTAGAAATATTGTGTAAGGCTTTTGAATAAACATGACATATATTTAATGAATATGTATCAAGGCTTTTGAGCCATACGTCATGTTTTTCTATGAATTCTGCCACAGTGTTACTGGACATGCCCAAATCATAAAGTAGGATAATGTACCCAGTTTAAATGAACACATTAACAGAGCTGTGAACTCATCTTGAAACCCTGAACTCTTTCTGGTTTTCTTTTTTTTTTTTTAATGTTTTGTTTGTTTGTTTTGTTTTTGTACTTATCTAACTCTATTTCATAATTTTCCAATAACAAAATGTAACCAAACTACTTAGTCAAAAAATGTATATCTGGCATGACACATACATACTTACAATGTTAAAATTATGAAAAAAAACAACCATAATCTTGAACTGAAGTCTGGTTAGATACAATCAATTATGTTAGCAGGGTTGTATTTACACACTGCTACACACAAGGTATGCACTACTAAAGAAATAAGCTTTTTTTGTTCTGAGCCCTCCACTTTGCCTCATATGATTTTGTTTTCAGAGCTGGCTTGCACTGAAATGGCTCTGAGACTAGACAACATGAGATCAGGTCTCCCTGAAAAAGTTTAAGTAGGCCTGTTCTGCTTTAATATTTTTGGCAAGACCTAAAGACCAAATGTTGGATTTACAAGACTTGTGCTAAGAAAAGATATGAGGAAAAAAATTATCCTTTCACTATGGGAATACCACATTGCTTCAGGGCCTCCTGTGTCTGTGTACCTTTTTCTGTGGTACTTGCTGCACCTGAGATGAGCAGAGGCACTTGACCTGGAGCCTGTATCATACCCAAGAAGCAGTAGCTGGGCATGCTCTGCAAGAGGTCCATGGCTCTTTACCTGCCTTTCAACTCAGCCTGAACTTCATGCTCTTCAGAAGAGAGAGGGAAAAATGTCATTTCAGCCAATTGTTGGAGGGAGATGCAGTTAGGCTTTTCATCAGAATAACAGGAAAAACAGAAGGGACGTGGGGAGGAGACGCAGGTTACATTGAATAGTACTATTGCATTTCATTAAGCTGGGCTTGACATTGTGCTTGTAACTCTAGAAAATCATTCAGCATTTATCTTATGCTGATCTACTGCTTGGAAGTGCTAGCTTTTGGAAGGATAAACTAAGAACTGAGAAAGAGGTCTATTAATATACTTCCTTTATAAATGACAAAAACCCTTTTGATTTAGTTCTGAAGATTTCTGTGAAAATATGTAAAAACAGCTGCTCATATATAAGCTTGTGAAAAGTGACTACATAACTTTGTTCCTATGGCAGGAGCTGGTCATTGCATGAATCAGTTGTGGTATTCTGCATCAAACCACTTCAGTGCTGCAGTAAAGGTATATGAATAAACTACTCATCAGCAGGGTTGCCAAAGTGGTGATAGAAAAATCTGGTGAAAATAAAGAATTCTGTAACATACACCAATGTTTTTCTTGTAAGAAAATGACTGGTTGTCATTCATTTTTGTTGTTGTTATTGAAAAAAAGAAGGATTTGGAAGCTAATACAACGATTTTTCACAATTCTTCACATCAAAATCAAACTGAGTACAAATTATTTTAATGCAGTATGTCAGGATCCTGAATCTACATTTTATCAGCAGTTTGTCACTCTTTCCCTATGTTTCTCATCTTCTTTCATTATATGCAATTATTTCTTAGATTGATGACAACTTAATTCCTATTAAACCTTTCAAGATAATACTGCATGCACACATAATTGCCTGAAATGCAGAACATTTATAGTATCAACTGATTCCAGTCATCAACATGTGAAAGCATCACAGAAAAAACATGGATCAGCTTTGGACAAATAGTTTTCCAGTCCCAGAAGAGCTCATGGAAATTATTAAACTACCTGCACCTATTGTAAATAATGATGTGTTGGTCAGCTCAAACCCCAATTCTACCTCGTTAATAAATTCCCCAGGGTAAATTAGCAAGGTATTGGGTAAATGGTCTTACTCCTTAAACTGAGGGTATGGTCACATTCACAAACAAGAACACATTGGAGGCTCATCAGGCACGTGTAGGTTTTGGTTTGGTTTTTTTCCAGTTACTTTCCGTTAGACAAATTAAAATAGAATCAAGAAAGTAGTTAAAGAGCAGACCATATCAACTTCTCCAAAAAATCTGCTAAAGCAAGTGAAAGAGGGCCTCTGACTGAAAGCAGAATTTGAGCTAAATCAAATCCCACATTCTCACACTGATGATGACAGTAGGTTTGGCAGACATTAGTTTCTGGTGGATTCAGGAATTATTTCACAAGACTTCAAAGAAATATATAGAAGAATTGTGGGAGAATGTGAGAAACTATAAATTACATCATTATCAATATAAAATCTAACCATATAACTAACTACAAAGATAAATAATATAAGCATTTTGTTCCAATTTGCACAATAATGGTAGTCATTGCAACAAGCAAATATTTTCTATGTCTTTCACTTTTAAAAAAAATTCATTATACATTCCCACCTGTGCTATTAAAAGGCACTGCAGAGGCTCTGTTTGTCAACTCTTCCAAAACAAAAACTGAAGTAGCAAGTTTTATTCTTACTCCACTGACTTCACTGCTAGTGATACTAAAAAACATAAACCACCAGCTTTTCCAGCTTGAGCAATTAGCCAGTACACGGAGCCTTTTTAATTGATTGCCAGGAAAAGAATAATTTGCTTTATGATTCCAATGTTTCATGGAAATAGGTTTGTTTGTTTAATCATCTCGCCTGTCTCCCAGTATGTTGGGAAAAAACAGGGAGGGCATCTTGCATGTTAAGATTCCCAGATTTGCCTTGCGTGTAACTGTCTTGGCCAATGGAAAATGTACTGTCTGGCTTTCTCCCAGGTCCATGCAACACACCCCACTCACTGCCTGCCTGTTGTCCTGCTGCTTTCCTCACACAGCTGCAACCACTCAAACCATGGGGATCTCATGTTTGCCTTTGGTTTTCCAGTTAGCATTTTTTCTTTCACGGCTAAGCTTCTGAATAGCCTTTGCAAGTGGCTCCTTGCTGTGGATGGTGGCAGCCCACTGTTTCAGCATTTAATTGGCACTTTAAGAGAGATTTAATTCCTCCTTCTGTTTAATCTGAATGAAGGGTGGTGAGCAAGCCTTCACTGAGATATCGCTATTTTATAAGAGACAAACTGAGTGACAACCAGTAACATAACTGAACAAAAAAATACAAAATTAATTTGAAGGATAATGAGATGAAGCAATGGAAAGCATGTATATTTGGTTTGCAATTGCACCTTCAAAATATATTTGTGTCTGCATGTGTATGTATGAGTACCTGGTAGACACACAGAAAAAATTGGCTAACAGGAGAGATTACAGGCTGAGGTGTCTAAATTTTTTACTACCTAAGGTTTCCAATTTGCAGACATACTTTGTTCGCCAACCCATTGAAATGTGCAAGAAATCTTTAATTTGTTAGATCAGAACACAAAACAAGTCAGTGTTTTTCAGGACTATGCCTGCTCAATTTCCTTTAACCTAAAATCCCCTAGCTGATGACTGGTAACAGGGTATGGTCTTAGCACTTTCTTATAGAAGATAAGAGGAAGAAAGTAACATTAACTCTAGCTTTAAATAAAAATCAGGGACTGATGTGTAGAAGACCTCTTGTTTGAAGACAGATTCTCTATGAGAACAAGGCAAAGACTACTTTGTTTTACAAGTCATTAACCCATAAGTACCCTCATATCTCTACATCATGGTTTAACCCCAGCCAGCAACTAAGTACCATGCAGCCACTTGCTCACTCCCTACCCCTCTACTCTTTGTGGGGTAGGGTGGAGAAGTGGGGAAAAGGTGAAACTTGTGGGTTGAGATGAGAGCAATTTAATAATTGTAATGAAAAAGAGTGAGAAGGAGAGAGAAATAAAACCCAAAGTGAACCTCTTCGCCAAGTGATGCACAATACAATTGCTCAGCACCTCCACACCAATTCCCAGGCAGTCCCTGAGCTGCCATTGACAAGTCCCAGTAAACCCCTCCAGCTTAAATACTGAGAATGATGTGCTATGGTATGGAATAACCCGCTGGCTAGTTTGGATCAGCTGTCCTGGTTTTGCTCCCTCCCAGCTTCTTGTGCACCTGCTCACTGGCAGAGCATGGGAAACTTCAGAAGTCTCTGATTTAGAGTAAGCACTGCTTAACAACAATTAAAATATTAGTGTGTTGTTAACATTATTTTCATACTAAATCCAAAACACAGTGTTGTACCAGCTACTAAGAAGAAATTACCTATATCCCAGCTGAAACCAGGACACTCCAGCAGGAATTTTGTGGCAAAGATAAGATACAGGAGCTTAACAGTGTATTTGTACATCTGTGTTAATCTCATAAAATACACAGAAGTCTGAAATGGTCATAATTCAAGTTAGGTTTAATTCTTGAAGAAAAGAACTGGTGACATAATCCAGAAAACACACAAGGAGAACAGTGCTAGAATTCTCTCATTGAACATTTTTAGATTAATGTATTTTTAATATTTTTAACTATATATAAATATTTTACATCTATCTAGCATATTACTATATAAAATATATTTTATATTAATTATTTTTATTATTTCCATATTTTTCTCTTTATGCTAGTCACTTTGGATATTAAAAGATATATGGTGAGTAGACACATGCAGTTCCTCCATGGCAGGTAGCTCACCCCTATAAATCCCACTGGGCTGCGCTTCTGGCTTTCCTCCTGCATGATGGCATTAGCCTTTTATGATGACCTGGGAGGCCAGGTACCCACAGGCCCATGAACTACACCTTGATGATCAGCACTTAAAGAGAAGAGAGGAAAGGTAAGTGACAGAATACTGTGGCTGCAGGTGTCAATGCTTCCCGCTCCTCGCTCCCCTTTAGACACAGAACAAAAACCTAGCCATCAGTCTCTCCTACCTGGAAATCCTATCTGGACCATACAAGGAACAGTCCTGAGCATACACCAAATCTGAATTGAAATCTCTTTTTGAGCACCTTGCCATGCCAGCCTGGCAATGTGTAGAGCTATGATCTTACCCAGAAGTGTTTTGTGGTAAAGGAGGAATATCCTACCATCCCAGAGGATCCATTCTGGTGTTGATGTGGAACATCAAGGTAGTTAAGTTCAACACAAGGTAACAGCGCACTGTAGCTTTTGAGACCTCTTATCTGCCCACCTTCCTCTGACCCTTCAGTTTATTTGAAAAGAAACATTTAGTTGAAATGTGATTGATCTATCTTTTTTTGTAGCTAAAACCCCAGAAGAGCTTTCATGTTTCAAATTTTGATCAATGCCTATTTTCACTGTCACTCAGCTGCAGATGTTTCTGAGATAAACCATTTTAATTTGATCATAATATTATCAACTGTTCACAGAAGGCATACTTAATTTAAGAGTATTTTATTAGGATTTCAGAGAGAAAAGATAAAGAATCAGTGACTTAGTAGTTAGGAAAAAATATCCCAATAAATAAGAGATGACATTTGCATCTTTCATCATAACAATATAAGAGAAACAAAATGTTGGAAAGCCACAATATTTTACTGCAGTATTATAACACTTGGAGAACAATCCTGGAAGTTCAGGTTCAGTAAAGTGTGAGCAGATATGAGACTCTCCCTCTCTCCCTTCCCAGGTCTTTCGTTCTTCAGCTGACCTGGCTGTGCAGAAGGAGCCAAATCCTGTCCCTAGGAGGTATCATTTTGTGTTGAAAACTGTGATGGAGGGTAGTCTTGGAGAAATGTAGGAAAATTCGTGTCTTTTCCAGTGTTTGGGTACACCAAATGCTTAGTTTACATGTAGTTTAAGGCATCCAGACTCTTGGACCAGTAGGCTTTAGTAGGTTTTTGATTTCCATTTTGTAGGGATTCATCCATCTCAGAAGCCTGTGACTCTTGGAGTCTGGACTAAGATAATTTTCATCAGGGAGCAACCCCAGAGCTGTAAAATATTGCTGCCCTCTCTGCCACTGAATAAAATGGGCAGAACTCTTCTTAATTCTTTGCTGGTATGCAGTGGTAAGCAGCAATGAAACATGGTACAACACCTGTTTTTTGCACAGGCTTCTAATCCCTCCATAGTTACATCTGCTTTTATTTTACCTTGTCCTACTGATCTGTTATAAGAGCTTTGCAACGAGGTAATTTACCTCTGGGGTTATGCTTGCAAATAGGAAGTTACATTTCAGGTAGTAACAGCTTAAAGGTCAGGGATGCCATAAGTGATTAGCTGGGATTTGGTTATTTTGTAGCCTGTGGTTTTAATTTTCTTGTTTCAGAGGCAAGAGGGGCCAGATAGATTGATTTGGATTTTAAGACTGTATATCTGAACACAGCAAGACTGTTTCAAGCATCGGATTTTTATGTGCAGCTATTCCTATTGTTTACATTAGCTTGTTAAAAATACAGTAGTGTTGAATAGCTTAAGTAAAATCTTACGAAACTTGAGTTCCACATGAGCTCTGTATACATAGCTATTGACAGTCTAAAAGAGGAATAGAGGTAATGCCTTGATGTAAGCCTGTGTTAGAGAGGTCTGAAATTATTTCCCTGGTCTGTCACTGATCCCTGGTGGTCTTTGACTGTCAGCTGATCTGCTGGGTTATATCTATGCCTTGATGAATTACCAGAATGGTAATGTCCCCTTCTTCAAGGCTTTTGTCACCTGCCCTGCCCTGCCCTGTTGCCTACCTACTGCATGTACATATAGATTCTTGCATGGTCTGAAGGGCACTTTAGCCAGTCTTTGAATTCATTTGCATGCTTGCAATACAGGAAGTTGGATGGTGTGGTTTTGAGGTTAGCTGTAGGGCTGATTTTAAAAAATCAGCAGACTCCCCCACTGCAAACTAGGCCCCGCAACTCTACAGCAAGATTATGTTTATTCTCCATCTCAAAGGGATCTATGAGCATAAAAACATTAATGTATGGGATGTTCAGGTATTGTAATAATGGGGAATACATATACCTTCATAAAAAGTAGTAGAAATGTAAATTTGTAAAGCAACAGGACACTGAAGAATAAGATGTACATGCAAAGTAAACAGCAACAAAAGTCCTCCATTGCGTCTTTTTTTCTTTCTTTGAAAAACAATACAGCTGATGCTATGATGATTTGTGTTGTCTATTATAGCAAATGCGTTTGAGAAATATTTAGTAAGAGCAAGCCACAAATGCATCGCCATAACTATAAATATCACCACAGTAAACAGAAAGCTCAAGTGTTGTTTAATAGCATGTCTCCAGACAGACAGCTTTCATAACTGAATAACTTTGTTTTCTTATTATTGGATTTCTGCCCAGGAAATATTAAACCACTAAAACTATTATGCTGAGTTTTGCCCAAGACAAAAAGATCATTACATATTGGTATGAAATTCATTCTCTATCCCTTGGAAATATTTTGTTTCTTAAATGAAAGAATATCATGTTAAAATGAGTATAGAAAAGCAGCATCATTGTGGATTAATTGAACAATAAGGTGGTTGATTTTTTATGATTTTATTTTGATAGTAGAAGAAGCATTTTCAATTAAATAAGTTTAAAAAAATGAGTAGCTATTTGGGTTTTGTATTAAAAATATTGATTTTTTAGAATTCCATTTACATTTAATTACAATATCTTATATTAATACTGTATTCTTTCCATATTTTATATTAATACTATATTCAGACATGAACATTTAGACTTAATAAGAAAATATTTCAACTGTGATTTGTGGAACATTATCTCTCTTAGAATGAAAGAAAGATTCAAAATGTCAAATACTGCATGGATTCCTCCCAGTAACGTCTCTGTCTTTTACTCATATTCTAACTGTAGAAGCTAAGGTTTAGCATCCACAAACAATCTATACAATATAGCCTTCAGAGTTTGAGAATGTATCTGTTTATGGGTATAATACATCTAATTAATGTTCAGCAATTTTTCTTAAGACAAATGCTGTATTCATAAGGTCAGAAAATATCTATGCTCTTTACATAAATTGTGTTCAAACAAAGAGTATGCAGTCCTAATATTAGAACTGGTGTTTACTGCAGATGGCTATCAATTAACAATACAATTAATATTGCCAAGACACTTCAAAATGGTGTCTGAATATCTGACATAAAAGCAAGACATCTCATTCTGCATGTGATTCAAATTAAATAATATTTTTAAACCTTCATAATTTTATATTAAAAATGAAGCTAAAGTACTGCCTTGATTACAGTCTGGAATCAATTTTCCTCCTGCTGATAACTGGTATTGGGAACCTTTTGTGGAGATTGGTAATGAAATCTCATTGGGGCTCCCAAGAATGAGGGCACAGAGAGATTGTTTACTGTGACTGAAGCTCGAATGATCCTACATCATAAAAAAAAAGGCAAGCAAATGTGCTTCTTGTCAGGCAGAAGGTCATAGGTGCCTCTGTAGGGGGAGAGGATGTGTGCAGTGGAGGCTTCTATCCATACACTTTTTGTAATGTTTTCTGTAAAAACCCAAATGAATAAGTAACAAAAATATTTTGTACATGAAGATTAGAAGGAAAAAACTAAGCAGAAAAAGACAGTCTCTTCTTAGACTCACTAGAACAACAGCTTAGAAAAAAACTTGAACAAGTGAGGCAATGAATTTACAGGCCATCAGAAAAAGAGTACATGAAGGGTTTTATTTCAGAACTATAATTCTTAATGGAAGCAGATGAAGTGCTTTATAGCAACCTCTCTCCAAGCTGTGAAAGATGGTAGTTTAAGCAATGTTTAAAGTACTGCCAGATAGCCATGATGAGAGTGAAGAAATCAGAGTAAGAAATGAGTAATTTAGAGGTCAGACTATAAATAGGACATGTCACAACTACTACTGTCCAGGCAGACGTAAAACTATTAGGGTAGTTTTGAATGGACATGAGATTACTCTTCAGAAATTG
Organism: Falco punctatus; assembly: GCF_963210335.1. Taxonomy (NCBI): domain Eukaryota; kingdom Metazoa; phylum Chordata; class Aves; order Falconiformes; family Falconidae; genus Falco; species Falco punctatus. Next base: position 65,029,557 of record NC_137582.1, on the reverse strand, counting down.
TATTTCTTACACAAACGAAATGCTTTGCAGCTGTTGACTGATTAGAAAAGCCATGTATTATGTTTGCGTGTTTTGGGCTTTTTGTTTGGTTGGGTTTTTTACTATTATGTAGTGCAAGATCTACAAACTAATGCACTGTTTTGCAGGGATTCTGTGTTTAAAGCATGGGCTCCCTCTGTCTGTGTATTTGAAGCTTGCATTAAAAAGGTTGGTTTGATCAAACACCATGATAGATGCTCATTATTCCTCTACCTTCTTCCTTGTGCATATTCAATATGAAAATATATACAGTTCATTACACTTCTTTCAAATAAGAAAAAGCTACATTTTTGAAACTGAAGTATATATATAATTTTGTGGTCTCTCAGGTCGCCTTCTGTGAAATGTATTTTCTTAGGTTAATGAGTTTATTTGTTAATGATCTTAGGTTTAGTATTGACAGAAACAGCGAAATGGAATAGGTGTCAATATTTTTTGACTTAATGTGTTCCTCAATGCAGGAAAAAAATAATGATTTAATGGCTTGGTTGTCTTTTCCTCTTTTGCACACAGAGGCATCACATCTAAGATTCCTCTCTTTCCTTTTTTTTTCTTTCTTTTTTTCTCCATGACTTGCAAATTTAAATGAAATATCTTTTGAAAAGTTTTCCTTTGGATGAAACTTATGTTCTTTTTGCGCAGTAGGACATCTCTCATAGAACAGACTGACCTTGGCAATTTTAAAGAAAGAGCAACTAAATGATTGCTTTTTTTTCCCTTCCCCCCCCAAATTCTGTACCTTCCTAATTGGCGCACTGTGTCCTTCCCTACTGTGCCAAGTGCAGTGAAAGGTGTATGAATATTGACCCCTTATATAGAGTTTGTGTATCATTTTATTTATGTGTCCTTCTTTAGAAGAATAAATTAAGTAATCCCTACTTACTGTAGATATCCCAAAATAGTCAGTTAAAAAGATAGGGGACAATTTCAGTGAACAAGATTTATGCATGGGCTTTATTTAGGATATTTTTTCCTTTATTGCAAGCAGTACATTTAATATATCTTAAAAAACAAACAACAAAAAAAAACCAAAAACAAACACACCACACCAAACTTCTAAATTATAGAGAAAGCATATGTTCATGAAGGAGAAGCTGCATAAAATCACCTACAATTTTGGATCTTTATAATAATTCTGAGAGAAATGTGTTAGTTTTGAAAAAGACATGAAAAAAGAGTAGGTGCTGAGTTTCTATAGGTAGTGACCATTAATCTGTAAACAGCCTTCTGTGACAAAGATAGATACTGCATGCTCATAGGGAACCAAAAGACCTGAAGGAAAAAAAAAAAAAAAAAAAAAAAAAAAGATATGGCAGATTACTTGGCAGCAGAAATAAAAAGTCACACTGCTGCCACATTCAGCTTTGGGATGTAACAATGCCTGCAACTGGATGAGAGAGAGACACGTAATACAAAGGTGGCAGTAGATGTCAGACACGTCTCTGAAACATGTTACACTATTACTGTTATCCAAAATAAAATCATCAAGTGCAAGGGACTTGTTAGAAATGGACTTTCTCCCTTGGGGAAAGGAAGGCATCAAAGTCTGAAATGAGCTGCTCCCAGGAGCTGATATATTAAGAGGATAAGGCAATGCTTCTTGTTATGCATTCCCAGCTCTCACTCATGCACATTTGAAAGATGCCTGTTCCTGACTACAAAGAGATTACAAAGATAGAGCTTTCATTTAGGTAAACTTAATATTCATGCTCAAAAACAGCCAGGTAAAAACCCTAAAGTCATTTTACTCTATTTGTCAAGGTGGGATATCTAGCAAATTTTCAACTGGTTTATTAGTATTATAGTAAAGTTTGCATCAGATCCACAGAATTTCCAGTACCCCAACAGGCACTAACCCTCAATAATATTGATATGACAGACAAATAGGTTTTTTTCCTTTTCAAATACCTTCTCATTTTCTCAGTCTTCTGTGGAGAAATTCAGTGAGCAAAAAATAAATATCAGACTCTTCTTTTAATATCTTCTCTGGGCTAGTATTGTTCAAAAATAAATGAGGGAGTGCATGTTGTGAGTAATCATACCTTCCTTGCTTCCCTAGGGACTCCTGAGAGCTAATACAGTTACCATGCAGAGGTGTTTTTCTGTATCTAAAAGCTGAAGGGAATATACCTTGGACTGATGCTGTATTCACCCTCTGAATTTTAGACTAATCTGCTACATGTATTTGTACTTACTGGTGAATTAAAAAGAAAATATGTGATCCTCATTTATGGGATTAGACAAACTGATTCCTTGAAACAGCTGAAAACAAGTTATCCTCTATTTGTTTAGTTGATTTGCAGTAGATCAACTTGCAACACTCTACAAGGGTTTTCCCTATTCCTGCTAGTTTTCTGCTGAAAGATAAACATACAGTTGAAAGCAGATGAATGTGTTTATATGTAGAAAATGAATCAAAACTAAACCTGAAAGATGCATAAAAGGCCTCCTGTAGGCCAGTGTTTTGCCATAGCTGCTCGTGTATGGCTACACAGGCTTGCTTTCCTTTTAGGCTTGCTTTCCTTTTATTAAAATCCTTTTCACTTCAGGGAGTGAATAATGCCACACAATGTCTGCACATTTCTGTTGAGATTTCATCACACATATCAATTACTAAATTGTATCAGCTTTGCATGACAGAAAGATACTGTGAATTTTATTTTGTGCTCTGGGCAGAATAAAGTTGGGGGGGTTTAACATGGCTGCAACTTGTGGGTCTTCAGTTGCTTTAACCCTAATTCCATTTTTACCTGAGAGCCATAGAGCACAGAATATCAAATTCAGGTACGGCTCAAGTTTGCCTTACAGGTCCTGCTAGGACAGTTCTGTCCTTCATAAGGGAGTAGCCCAGCTCCTCTGCACAGTGGCAGTAGCATACAACTTCTAAGCAGGACCACCAATCTCCCATGGAGCAGCAAGTGAAGATCCAGTTTGTTTTGATTTGGTTTGTTTTTTTCTCCTGCAGAAGGGGTGAATTACTGCTATAGACTAATTCTTCAGTACAGAGATATATTTAGAAAGGAAAGTGTGTGATCCTGCAGTGTGTTCTTAACCGTGCCCAGAACCGAGAGCCTTTGTGTGAGTGTTTTGTTGCTATGAGTGGTGCAAGTGTCCCTTGAAGGCTGTGCTCCAGGCGCCCTGCAGACAGACTGGTTTATGCATCAATTATTGCATCAGGTTTCATCAGGTTTTTGATAGAAAATAACTGATGCTATTAGCTGGTATGAAAGCCTGGAAGTCTAGATCTAGACTTTTAGCTGCTTACATATTACTTCAACTTTACTAGGGAAATGGTAACACAGGCTGTTCAAAAGTATTGCCAGTGCTAATCACTTGCACATCTCTATGCCAGAGCAATTGTTAGAAATCTATCAATCAGCCCTGGCATTTCATTTTAGAGTTACACATGATTTACTTAGCCATCAAAAAAAAAAAAAAAAAAAAAAAAAAAAAAAGATGCTGCAAGTAAGCTATTATATTTGAATTAGACACTTTTGGTTTTAAAGATGGTGGATGCACTGCAAGAAACGTGATTTTTTGTTGTTGTTGCCTAAGCTATTGATATAGGCTTATGTTGCTATGGGTATTTGGTTTTATTACTTTATCAAAAAATATTATCTATGTTGTGAGATTAAACAGTGCAATACACAGGAAACAAACCAGTAAGAGTGAAAACCACAGTAGAGTGACCAAAAGTAAATTTAATTAAATTAGTAGTGATGAAACAGATGGTATGTGCCTATAAAAGCCAGTCAATACTACACTGTCAAATTACTTTAAAAACTGTCTGTAAGTACTAAATTTAGTTTTTCTGGGGAAAAAAAAATCTCCAGTCTATGCATGCTTACTTAGTGGATGAATGAAACTTTGCAAATCAATAGGATGTGCAGGTATATTAAGTGAGTTTAAATCTTTACTAGGTGGAGACTGAACAGAAGTGGCCAAATGAAGCCCACTGCCAGAGAAATCTTTGTCTTTAAATTGAACAAAGTCAAATGGTGGGGGAAGGGCAGGAACATAAAGGAGAATGCTTAATTATTCTCTCCCTCAGGTTTGTCCTGGCTGCCACTCAGATAAACAACAATCTACTGTTCTGCAATCTACTGTTTCTTTTCAAAAGTAATCTTACAAAAACATGAGCATAATTCTCCACAGATGTCTGGGAAGTTATGCCAAGTGGTGAATGTGTCTCCATTTTTCCCCCATTGACATTAGTTCATGCATTTGAAGCAGGTGTATAATTTTAGAACAGCCTTATGGGAGCACAACACAGTACTGCTGGCACAACTTCATTAGCTCCAGCTGAGTTATGTCAAGGGTGGATTTTAGTACAGACTTAATTTTTCAGTTACTAACAGTCTTCATGAATTATGCAGGTGTGCACACTTTGGAAGTACATTTCCAATGTAGTTTTGATGCAAGTTTCTTTACTTTTAGCATTGAAAAGACTCTCACATTTTCAGAGCTTATGGAAAAAAAAAATCTTTCAAAGTTTGTATTTGACATATTTGACAAAAGCAGAACGTTCCTCAAGTCCATAAATTTTAAACCTGTATGTTTATTCGAATCTTGCATCATACCTTATTATTAAATAATACATACAGTAAAAAAAAAATAGGTTTTATTAAAACTTCTCTATCTTATCTTCAAATATTGCCGACAAGAAAGCACTTCACACACACCGTTGGTTTTTTGTTACTGTTAAGGCCATATATATATATATAATTACTAAGCCTATACATGTGTACAATTATACTACCTTTCATTTGCTGTTTTGTACATTTTTGTCTGAAAAGGTGTTATGTAGAAGTTTTCACATAATAACTGCTCTGCTAGAAAAAAAAAGTAGTTCTTACTTCACCAACACCAAGTGAAAGCTTATTGACAAATAAAGACATCGCACAAGTTGATTAATAACCTAAACAAGCATAGACGTTTGGGCAACAGAATTTATATGATAAAACTTCTTTTATGTAGTTCTGTTTATAAACTAATACATTTGAGTATTACTAATAAATGTGAAATGCTATTTTAAAACAACTTTGGTTTAAACAAAGATCTAATAGAAATATTGGCTGCCTACTATCTTAAGGTATGGTGGTTTTATCTTGGCTGAAGTGATTTTTATGGTATTTTATATGAGAGTTCCATGCAAAAGTATTACACTAGGAGATAACAAAATAAAATTTGGGTACTTTCAGTGTTCAAAACAGCTGTTCATCATGAAATGATCTCGATTTCTGTTGTACTGAATGTCATGGTGCCTTTTGCTGAGAAAAGGGAACGCAGTGTAGCTGTCTAGCTGTGCTCTAAATTAAGACAAACCAGAAAGACGTGTCCCTTCAGTGTGGGTGTCTCTGTGTATGTATGACTTGCCAAAACTGCCAGTCCTGATGCCATAGAACTATTTTATGAATTATCCACTCCTGATCACAAATAGTATTCGTTGCTTAATTTTCCAGTTCCAAATTTTACTTAATTCTTGCTAAAAATTTTGCTTGTATCTTCAGGAGCTTTTCAGAAGTTGCAATGAATTATATCAGACCATAACATTTAACTATGAAAAAGCAAACCCACTTTAACCCGCTGTCTTAAATGTGCTATATACATGATATTAGGGTACAATTTAATCATAATTGTTTAATTATAAGAACATTATGTTTTCTGGTAGTTGTCCACATTAAAGACCAAGAAAAAAATGACAGTATTATAGGACAGTATTTTTACAACAATTTTCTTGACATGAAGTATTTCTTCTGCATTACACTGCTGATCACATATTTCATACAGCCTTCATTCTGTACAACCAGTAGTTAAGTACAGTAGCATATAGTCATGTATATATACAGATACTCAGTGCAAATTAGTTAACTTTGATCACACAGATAAATAACTAAGATGCAAAGTATAGTTTCCAGCATTAATTGCAGCCTGTCCATATGTAGAAACCATGTGGTGGTATGTGTAACATTTATGCTCATTATATTCAAAAGTCTCAGTAAAATCAGCCTACAGTATTTAACAGCAGAGTATAAACACTACACATGTCTATAGGAAAATAGCTGTTTATAGGACCTTTTATTTAATTTGTTCCTGAGGTTTACTTAAATGTATTTGCAGAATATTAAAATGACCTCCATAGACCATGACAGTGAGGGAATAAATGAGAATTTTTTTGATTGATTAGCTGATCAAAGTACTGTAGTTTATACTCTGCATATTAACAGACATGTTATTAGGAGATGGAGAGAATTAAAGAGCTATAAATACACCAAATGAAATAAGTATGCACAGTTAAATAAAAATAGTTTTCGGAAGTCATATTCTACTGGTTTGCCACATATATTTTGTGGTTTGGTGAGAGAAGGATGCTTATTTGCTTACTTATTGCAGTGTTTGCCACTTTTGCTTTCATTTCATTCCTTCTGACTGTACTGGGTTTGGGTTTGTTTGGTTTTTTTTTGGGGGGGGGGGTGTTGTTTTTTTTTTCTACTTAGCTTGCATCTTTGCATCAGTGCCTGTAGCAGTACTCTGATACCTGATGCAGTCCATGAGCATCTTTTAACAGAATGTAAACGCATGAATAGTGTGCCACTGCTACAACTTTACACAGCTTTGGGGCCAGTTTAATGTTAAAAGTCTTCCTTTGGCCAAGTCTCAGTTCCCCTTTTGAAGAGAGTGACTCTTCTAGCAGTAGTGTCTGTGATGCTAATTAAGTGCAAAGTCAATAACTTTGATGTTTTGTTCATTATGATATAGATCTAAATTAGGGATGGTTGACTAGTTCAGAAAATATCCACCCCAATTCTCCTTTTAACAAGCACGGACTCCTTAAAGCTGTGAGATATTGGAAAGTATCATCTAGTTTTTTAATCCTTTCAATACATTCTATGTGTTTGGGAGCTGGACCTCACTTGTCATAGCGGGACACAGATGGCTGTTAAAGAAATCACACAAGCTAGTTGCACCTGGAAATTTGGCTTCTTGGTATATAGGGAGAGGATGAGAGAAAATGATAATATTTTTTTGTTATGGATTTCTAGGTCATAGAAATAATGATTTATTTTGAGAAATCTTGCTTTGAGCAGTTAGCAGAAGTTAACCTCCAAAACCTGTGAGATCAAGCCACTAAGGAACACCTACCACTAGAAATAGAACTAAAGCTAAGAGTAGCTCTTGAAGCAGTTTTACCCTCAGACAAACACAGAGAATGTTATTGGTCTGGAAATCCAGTAGAGATAGATAAGTATACTCTCCTTCCTTTTGTGTACACATTGTGCAGTATAATAGCTGTTTATTCTAAGTGTAACTGCATACAATTATCAGACTAACTTAGTTAAAACTGCAGACAGTGAGTAAATAATTTCTACAAATCCTAGGCTGGAATCCTTATATTACTGCCTCCTTTTTAAGCAGAATATGATAATTAATTTAGTGAGATCACTTGTTATTTACAACATCTGCTTATCTCCTAAGCAGAGGGGTTTTAAACAATATTGAGTTGAATAGATAATTTTATATTTAATTTTGACTTGACATGTATATTTAGTATTTGGAAAAGTAGCTGTACGTTTACCATGGTAAAACACTTTTCTGTGATGGGGCACTAACACAGGATTTCTCTTTCTTTCATATTTACTTTAACTGGCTTTTTTTTTTTTTTTTTTTTCTAAAAAAAAAGAAAAGCGAGACCATAATTCTTCTATGGTCTGTGCCTAACACAAGCTAAGATTAAACATAGTCCTTTGGAAAAATATTTATTTCAGATTTTACAAGGTCAGGTTATAGAAGCTCTTTACTAATAAAACATGGAAAGCCTGTTTTCACTTACAAGAATACATTCGTAACTCCAGACAAAGGAGAAAGAAGTACAACTTAGAACATGATCTCAATATACATTTACAAATATGAAAACTAAATCAAAGCACCTGATCAAGTCTAGATTAGTATGAAGAACAAATCCTGCTACACCAGCGGCAACTGATGATAAAAGGTGAATATTAACCAATTTGAGAACTGCACAAATATGCTTTCCTACTAACTAGGTCTTCCACACCACCTAGTGCCTAACCCTGATTATGCATTTCTTGGTGATGTACACATCCTGAAGTGTGAAATGTCAGTCAGAGCTGTAAAGGCTCATTAGCAAAGGAGCTGAGCAAATTACTTGTGGTCTGGAATATCTCTGTAATTTAAATCTTATAATGCCTACGTAGCATATGTTTGGGATTTGAAAAATATGTTAGCTAGTCTGAATGCTCTGAGCAGCAGCATGTTGCTAGTGCCCCACCCGACTAATTTATTTTGCTTGCCTTGTGTGTTACTGTCATGAAAATGCGTCATTTGGACATCCTGTTCCACCAAAATGTATACAAAATCTAATCAGTTCACAAGCATTTAACCCTTAACGCATTGCTTTTTAAATTAAAAGTCTTTTGCATGTGTTAGAGAGCTTTAAACTATAGATGGACACCATACTCACTCAGTGTTCAGTAATCAATACCACTCTGGCAGAATTGTTTTGAGCTGCTTCCTGCTCAAACTGCTGGTGCAAAACAGTAGCAAGAGCTGACAATCCTTTACTTCATCCAGAAGCTCAGCCCTAAAATCATAATTTATTTACAAAAAAAACTGAAAAAGAATATTATTTAAAGGTTAAATTTGTCTTTGCATGTTCTTTACTGATGCTTGGAGAAGCCCCTGCAAGACTTTAACACCATTGATCAGGAGGGCCAACTGGTTTTGGGCAACCAATGTCTTGATTTGTCATGATTATGCCTTCTCTGAGAATATTTAGGACAAAATGTTAGACTTGGTTCAGCTTATGCCTATTGTATAGTAAACTTTATCTTATTTTCTACAGAGTATTTGTACTTTGAGAGTGAAAATATTTTTTATCTTTGTTGCATCACAGTTATTGTGACAATTTTTCTCCACCCTAAAAGAGAAAAGTTTTCACAAGGAAGCACATTGATTCTTAAGTTATACTGTGTTATTAGGTTTTGGGTTTTTTCCACCCAGCTTGTGTCTTTTTGTACTTTATATTGCCAGAAGTTTTGAGCAATGTAAATGCTCCAAAGTTTTGCTTTTCTGTGGAAAAATAGCAAGTACTTCCATCCTTTTCTAATACTGATCTTTAGTAAAGCTAAATGCAGATCAACACCACACTGAGCAATACTTTATTCAGGAAGTGTCTCATAAGTTTTGTAGGTTACTGAATTGGGAATAACAGGAACCCATTATCCATAATTTGACCTTTTAGCTTCAGCTGAGAAGCTGTGTGCTGAATAATAATTATAAATAAAGAAACCTCAACAAAAAGGAAAAACAACCAACAGAAGACAGGGGACAGCAGGGTTGGGCTGCTTCATGAAGTAAAAAGTAAGCAAGAGCCAATGGTGACAGGGAGGCAGGGAGGACCAATGTCCTCACCAGCAAGGGTGCACTCCAACAGTGCCTGAGCAAGGAGGACAGAGAAGGACCAGTTAGAGGAGACAGGTTTAGGCAACTGGGCTGTGATGGCCCTGCAAGCCCACAGTGACAAAGGAGATCCAAGTCCAAGCTTGTAAATCACATCAGCAAGGCAAGAATCAGCAAGAGAGCAAAGTACATGGTGTAATGCAGAGAAGGGTCAAGGCTGAGGGCTGCAGAGCCTCTCGGTGTATTCAAGACCCTGACAACAAAAGTCAAATTTACGTTCCAAATCCATATTCAATTTTTCAAATTATATATGAAAAAATAGGGGGGCAAGAAGGGGAGAGGGGCAAATATTTGCTTTGGCACAGCATGTTCCACTTATGCTGAATACTTATGAAGAAATCAAGAAAGTTAATTTCCCAGAAATGTCAGTGTCATGCTACTCCTCTTTTACACAGAAGAGCAGGTGGTGCAGCATATGCATATGATGTGTGAGTTCCAACTTTCAGCTCCTTCTTCTCCTTTACGGAATTTAAGGCTACATGTCCTACCTCCTAGGCTGTTCCCTGGTATGTCATACAGAGTATCAGAAGGTATGTAACAGTGTTAGATGACCTGGAGTTGGCAGCATGGCAAAAAATTGTGTCATCTTCATCAGGTAATTTGCCCTGTTCCTCTAGACTCCCTGATTCATGAGTTTTGACCTTATTTGAGAAAAAGAATAATTTCCTGATCCTTAGAAAACCATAGCCACTTTAAAAGACTTCTTAGTGGTGATGGCCATTCCAGCTAGATCATTTTATTAATCCAAGAAGCTTTGCTATTTTCACAGGCCATGCCATTCCAGGGACATAAATAAAAGCTTCAGCTAAGAAAATAGAGCCCCTAATTTTAACTTTTAGGATAGTAGTTTCAGTGGAAAACTATACTATAAACAGACAAACTGCCTTAAAAGATATAAAAATTGTCAAAGTGTGTATTGATACTGGCATTTTTGAAATTTGCAAATTCTCTTTTGTGAGAGATTTTTTCTCTCCATCTCTGCTAATAAATGAACTTTGCACTTATCTACAGTTGGGTCCTTTAATATATCAAAACACATATCTAGTAATTTGCAGGAATCTTAATTTGTGTGTAAGTTTAACTGCTGGTCTTTGGGATCTTACTTTAAATAATAATTGTACTCCTTAAGTTATTCTTATTAATTTAGGATGGGAATGTTAGGTCTTTCATTTATTTAAGTTATTTACTACCTCTAAAGGGGAATGGGATATTTCACAAGATAAATTCATGTAAACAATTTTAATAATGGCTTTTTGGTTTAGGTGGTACATGTACATCTAACATTATTGAAAACCAAAAGAGAGAGAGATGAAAGAAGGGGACTTCTTTAAAAATCTCTTTTTGGTATCTATATGAATTTTATCATTTTTTACTTCTTTTTTAAAAAACAGATCGTCAAAGGCTAACTTAAAGATGTACAAGTTTAAAAGAATAGTCAGCAAAATAAAATGAGGTTCTCTTCCAGGAAATGTCAGCAAATAAAAAAGGTAGCATATCATCAGCCAATAGTTTTATACAGCACTCTCTGATAAAGGCAATTGAGAGTTCAGAAAAAAAAAAAAAAAAAAAAGAAAGAAACGGAAGGAAAAGAAAATGCTGTACTCATTGCTATGATTTATGTAGATGTTGCAGCATTCTACAAATACTAAATACATTTAGACATCTATTCAGTGAACATGACTTAGTAGCTTTGATTAGCTTAACCTTCCTAAATAAAGATATTTAAATCAAAATGTATGAAAAAAATAATGGCTGATTTATTACCTGCTGCTACAGATTTATTTTAGTAGAAAATCCTAATGCCATAACTATGCTATTTGGCACACACCACTAATACAATCCTTATCCTGTAATCAGTGCAATATTGACAGAAGTATCTAATATATAATGCAGTACAACATCTGACTTTTCTCTGATATATTTTATGAAGTTACTGTTTCCATGGACATGTTGCACAAGAACATGCTGTTACACAGTGTACACACTTCTCTATTAATTCAACATCTGTCACAATTTCAGACCATTGAATTTTGATGAACAATGATAAACCAGAATCTTTGATGGCTTGACAGGGAAAGAAACCCGCTTTCCCCACAATAGTTCTCCTTATTTCTGTGGTCAAATTTTTCCTTTTTCTTGGACATCAAATCATATATCTGTACTAAGTCTTAACAACATTTAACTCTTCAAGGAAGAGTGCAGATTAGTTGGTTTTTTGAGAGCACAATCCTTTTCAATTGTAAGTTTCATTTAGTTTTCTTCACATTTTTTAAATCAATGTGCATATGCATATCTCTAACAGACTACAGTTATGTCAGTAGCTTCTGGAGCTGACAATGTTTTTGATATTTCTTAGTAGGAAGGATCACTGAAATATTACTAAGATTAAAATACATTTGATTCAGAAAGTCCTTTTGAAGAAAACATGGCCAGAGATGAAATAAAGAAATGGTTCATTTTCTTCAATAATAAAATCTACTATTAATATACTGCTTTGGATGAAAATATGTCCCAGACTTTAATATGTTTCCAGTAAGAACTGCAACTGATCATGTCATATAGCATTTACCATCTATTAGTAGCAGATAATCTGGAACCACTGATGCAAACACACATTTTTAACAGTGAGAGTGGATCCCACAGGGTGTTTGCTTCCCTTTATGACTTGTTACAGCCTGATGTAACCTATCTATCCACTTGGAATCTGACTCTCTGTGTGTGCATTTACTGCAATAACAAGTCTGAAAGATGTATAAATAGGCAAAGTGATGCTAAGTGTAATTGCAGGAACAGACAAATATGGTTTCATTACTTACCCTCAGGCAGCAACTGATGTTTGCTTTTTATGTCACCTACAGATATATCTCCATCACAAATGTATGTGAAAAACAAAATAGAAATATCAAGTAGACGCTAATTTTGAAGGTATTGCAGAGAAAACCCATGAAATATTCACCTATAACATCACCAGGCATTTGTTCAGATATTTGCCAAGGTACAGTTTTCTGTCATACCTACTCCAATATAATTTTAGAGATGCTGTCCAGTCTTTTTCCCTCTGTCCTCTGTGCCATCCATCTTCAGGCAGCTTCCCTGAAGTATGAGTTGGTTCGGCTCACTGATGACAGAAATTACACTTCTCAGCATGTGGAAGGGACGAGGGGATTCATTTCCTATCAGATGAGTGAATCAGCCAACTCATCCTATGGGCTCAAGCTTTCAAGTGAAAAGATAGGAGTGTGTAGATGGTAAACAGAACCTTTTAGTAGCTGTCTGAATTCAGATGCAGTGGAAAACTCTGCTTGTTACTCTGCACTTGTGAATCTAAGAACATGTGTAAAATTATTTGGAAAATCTTCAGCAAAAATCACACAGCCAAGCAGTTTATTCATGCCCAAAAGGTTTTTTATATTTGCAAACAGAACTGCATGTGTTGTATGTACCACTTTTGTGACCCAAGTTTGAAGACTCCACTTTGGCCAGGTGACATGCAGCCCAAGCACTTATAAGAACACAGTCACAACTCAGCCATAAGGTAATAGACAGTGAGTTTGTATTTTAGCTGGCAATTGCTTCTTCTAGTTTCTTGTGCAGGTGGAGTGATGTTGTGTGTTGGTCCAGGGTTAAAGTCTACTAGTATAACATAAGAGCTGGAAGAGAGGTGGAAGAGTGTCTTGAAGCTTGCAGAAGTCTCAGCTAAAGGTGGTCAACATCTGCCTAACATTGCTGCCACCTTTTGTTCTGGCAATGACTTAAGTGGCTGCTGTGAATTCCTGCTTGTGGTGGGTTAACTTGACTGGGAATCAAACACCCAGACAGTCAATCTCTCACTCCCCCTTCTCAGCAGGACAGGGGGAGAAAATGGGATGAAAAAGTTCATGGCTCAAGATAAAGACAGGGACATCACTCACCAATTACCTTCACAGGCAAAACAGGTTCAACCTTGGGGAAATTAATTTTTGCTAATTAAAATAGACTTGAATGGTAAGAAACAAATACAAAAATCAAAACAACGCTTTCTCCCTCTCCCCTTCCCAGGCTCCACTTCACTCCTCCATTCCCATCTTCTCTACCTTCTTCCCCTTGAGTGGTGTAGGGAGATGGGGAATGTGGGTTATGGTCAGTCCATAGCAGCTCCTCTCTGCCACTTTTACTACTGGTTTTAAACATCATAAAGCACATTTCATGATACCAGATGATATCTGCAATCTACATCAGTATTTATAGTACAGCATATATCTGTGAAAATTCTAATTATAGAATCATAAATCACAGAATGGTCAGGGTTGGAAGGGACCTCTGGAGGTCAGCCAGTCCAACTCCCTGCAAAAAGCACTTTCACTTAGAGCAGGTTGCACAGAATTGCACCCAGGCAGGTTTTGAATGTCTCCAGAGAAGGAGACTCGACAACCTCTCTGGACAGCCTGTGCCAGTGCTCGGTCACCCTCAAGGTAAAAAACTTCGTCCTCACATTCGGAAGGAACTAATTCTGTTGCACTTTGTGCCTGCTGGCCCTTGTCATGTCACTAGGCGTGACTGAAAAGATCCTGGCCCCATCCTCTTGACACTCGCCCTTAAGATATTTGTAGACATTGACAAGATCCCCTCTCAGTCTTCTCCAGGCTAAACAGGCCCAGCTTTCTCAGCCTCTCCTCATGAGGGAGATGCTCCAGCCCCCTAAACATCCTTGTAGCCCTCTGCTGGGCCTTCTCCAGTGGTTCCCTGTCTCTCTTGAACTGGGGAGCCCAGCACTGAACACAGCGCTCCAGGTGCGGCCTCACCAGGGCAGAGCAGACGGGCAGGATCACCTCTCTCCACCTGATGGCATGCTCCTAATGCACCCCAGGATCCCTTTGGCCTTCTTGGCCACTAGGGCACGCTACTGGCTCATGGGCAACTTGCTGTCCACCAGCACTCCCAGGTCCTTCTCCTCAGAGCTGCCTTCCAGCAGGTCTGCCCCAGCCTGTGCTGGTGTGTGAGGCTGTTACTCCCCAGGTGAAGGACCCTACACTTGCCTTGTTGAATTTCATGAGGTTCCTCTCCACCCAGTTCTCCAGCCTGTCCAGGTCTCACTGAATGGCAGCACAGCCACCTGGTGTGTCAGCCACTCCTCCCAGGTTCGTATGGTTGAACTTCGTAAACTTGCTGAGGGCACACTCTGTCCCTTCAATCCAGATCGTTGATGGATAAGTTGAACAAGACTGGACTGACCCCTGGGGAACACCATTAGCTACAGGTCTACAGTTGGACTCTGTGACATTGATCACAACCCCCTGAGCTCTGCCATCATCCAGTTCTCAATCCACCTCACTGTCCACCCATAGCCCACACTTCCTGAGCTTACCTATGAGGATGTCATGGGAGACAGTGTCATAGACAGCATTGTGTTAACAGTAGGTTCTTCACAACAAAATCATGTGTTTCTGGGGATATCTGAAAGATATTGGACATTCTAGGAGATGGCAACATGGATGTAATAAAAAAAGATATGGATAAACAAAAATCTCTGTGTGGACATTTTGTTCTGTAACTTACATCTGAGTTGAATCTTAACTTCTGCTTCATGTTTTACTGAAGCAAAAATGTACTGACATGAATGACAAATCTGTGAATGCCAACCTGCTTGACTTGTAGGTCTGTGAAAGGGCTACCTGCTTTCTGTGGTTGTCTGGAAGTAACATGGTGGGTTGATCCTGGCTGGCAGCTCCCACCCAGTCGCTTGCTTATTGCCCTGCAGTGGGATGGGGAGAGTATCAGAAGGTTAAAAGCAAGGAAAAAACCCCTCATAGGTCAAGATAAAGATGGTTTAATCAGCGAGGGGGAAAAATAAAAAGGAAAAAGAAAAAAGTCACGCAAAAGCAATCATTCACCACCAGCAGACCAACGTCCAGCTAGTCTCTGAGCAACAACCACTTTGGAAGATTCCTTCCACCCACTCAGTTTTATTGCTAGGCATGGTGTTCTATGGCACAATATGTCTGTGGTCACCCTCCCAATGTCTTGGCCATGCTCAGCCTACTTTCTTGGGGGGCAGAGTGAGAAACAGAGGAGGCACTGAGGCTGTGCAAGCACTGCTCAGCAATAGCCAAAACATTGATTGGTATGTTATGAATAGTTTTGCTCCCAAATCCAAGTCAGTTACCAGAGGGGTGCTGTAAAGGACAATTAACTCCATCCCAGCCAAATCCAGCTCAAGTAAATTCCACCACCTGCCTCTGATGTGAGGCCAGTCTGAGAGGGACTCCATCAGTCCTCCCATCAGTTTCTTCTTCAGATGTAGTTTCTATTCAGTTTTGTGCAAGATGGGACTAATAAGGGCTTTAGCCCTGCTTGTGTAAGCATTTTGGCACTGTTGGTTTGGAATTTCAGATGTACCTAAGGAGCATAAATTGAGCTCTTGAAGCGCTCTTGAAAAAAATAATATTTTTAACCTCATTAGAGTAAAACCAAATGATAAATGAATAAGGTTAAAATACATCCATTATTCTAGAAAACTGGCATTGAAGCAGTAGATTTAAAATAAAGGGTTTGCATACATTCTGTCTATGTATTGCACTGCCTGCTGTTATGGAGAGCTGGTATAATGAGTAACAAAACGAATAACTTTCAAATATCAAGAACGTGGGTAATTTTCCATAGGTCTCTTGTTAGTAAATACATAATGGATTAAGTTTGGCTATGCTTCTTTGTGATATAATATTTTTTATAATGGGTATAATCTTTGCCTGTTGTTTCATTTCTTAGGTGTTGTTTTAGAAGGTGCTGATCTTATATTCCTTGCAGTTTATTTGCCACATATCAATCAGATAGCAATCAGTTTAACATGCCTTTCTCTATATCAGCAAGAAATGCAGTAGCTTAAATGAAAGATTTTATTGGGAAGCGGAGGGCAGAGGGATGGGGCAGACAAAGTTGTACCTGATGTAATTTTTATAGTAAACCATGGCTAAGCGTTGGCTGAACGTTAAAGAAATCACAAAATCAGAAAAGAGGCATAGAAGTTTTCTCCTTCTGAGTTATCCAGAGTCAGATAATTAAGTGAGAAATCTTCTATTAATTCTGATCCTCCAATGTATTGTAATGCTTTCAAGACATTAACTATTACTGGATTAATGGATGTTTTTGTAAGGCTTTGCTACAGAGGCATATTTTTGTTAAGCAATAGTAATAAAGAATTTCCACTGGGAATTCAGACATAGGTAGTTGGAAAGCCAATATGTACCTTTAAATAGAAAATTAAGGACAATGTAATACATTAAAATTTGCCTTTCTATTTCTCAAAGTAATATACAGGGATCTCCACCCTCTAGTATGTTATAGTTAAATGCTTTGTAATTGCAAGAGGAGCCAATGTTTCACAGAGGAGTATGTGGTTCTTCTTATTTCTAGTGTCTCTCCCCATCTTAGTATGCACTGGCTTGCTTTTGCTATTCCCTGTTTATTTACTACTTATGCTTTCCCACTGGTTCGGTTACCCATTCTGTCTCCATTATGCTTTCATTATTTGAATTCTACCCTGCAAACCCAATTTTCTGTTGCTCTGTCTCATTTTTCCCTTTTCCCTGAGTACTGACAGTTTGTAGTCAAAATTAGGAATTATGAAGTTTGCAGTGTATCTATTTCAGTTTTCCTGAATATGTGATTAATTTGATTTGACATTCAGATCAACATTTACTTCAGACACTTTCTATTCAAATGTTACTTACAATCAGCCTATTTTTTTTAAATTAGACCTAAAACCAATCTTTTCCCCAAAAATATGTTTACCATTCAGATGCAGGTGACAAATTTTATAATGCTAAGATATTTTTAGCATTTTCTTACCAATGAAGAGTCAATATGAAGTGAAAACAGCAAAAATAATTACTATGTATTATAAAATTATTAGAAAAAATACTTTAAAACACAAGAAAAATGTACTCTTTGATGCAAGTATTGTACTGGGTTTATGTGGCAAGATTTTGGTAGCAGTGGGGTTTGCAGATGTGGCATCTGTGAGAAGACACCAGAAGCTGCCCCCATGTTGGGCAAAGTTACTTCCAGCTGGCTTCAAGACAGACACCATGGCTGGACAAAGCTACATCCATGAGCAACGTTGGTAGCATCTCTGTGATAATATATTTAAGAAAGGGTAAAATCTGCTGCACAACAGTAGCTGGGAGAGAGGAGTGAGAAGATGTGAGAGAAAAAGTTCTGCAGACACCAAGGTCAATTAAGAAGGAGGGGAAGGAGATGCTCCAGGTACCAGAAGATAGTCTCCCTTGCAGCCATGCAGGGGACAAGTGAAGACCATGGTGAGTCTGGTTGTCACCCTGCAGTCTATGGAGGTCCACAGAGGAGCAGATATCTTCACTGCAGCCCATGGAGGACCCCACACCTGATCAGACTGTTCCTGAAGGATTGTGCCCCATGGAAAGGACCCATTCTGGAGCAGTTCTTGAAAAACTGGAGCCCATAGGTGAGACTCCATGCTGGAAGAGTGTGAGGAGGAAGGAGTGACAAACTGTTATGAACTGACTGCATCTCCCATTCCCCATCCCCTGGCATAGCTCAGAGGGAGGAGGTAGAAGAGTCAGGACTGAAGCTGGGTCTGGAAAGAGGGGAGGGATGGTAGAAAAGTGTTTTAAATTTTATTTCTCACTATCCTACTCTGTTACAATTAATTGGCAGCAAATTGAATTAGTTTCCCTAAGTTGAATTCGTTTTGCCTGTGACGGTAATTGGGAAATGATCTCCCTGTCCTTACCTCAACCCAGAAGCTTTAAATTGTATTTTCTCCTCCTGCCCTGTTGATGGAGGTGAAGTGATAGAGCAACTTGGTAGGCACCTGGCAGCCAGCCAAAGTCAACCCACCACAAGTACAAAAATAGAAATAAGCAATGTCTTCATCTTTAAAGAGCCTTAGAAAATTTAGAGGAGATTCTTTTTCCCTCTCTCTCTCTCAAAATCTTAAGCAAATAGCCAGGTGAAAACTTTTCTAGCTGAAACTCCTTAATGAGGATTTCTTTGTAAGAAAATAAATTAAAATGCAAAATATTGTAAGTCTTCCGATCTTCCTTCCACACAGAAATAAAAAAAACAAGCTGATTATCTAAGAAGCTTGTTTTCCTACAGTGTCTAAGCTAGGTATTTAATTTTAGATGGCATGAATACTGTTTTTCAAGTGCTCATTAATACATGAAGTTGGAACTAAGTGTCCCTGATTCTGCTCATTTCAAGACAAGAGTCAGTGGAATTTGGGAATTAATTCTTTGCATGTTATTGGAAAACTCCTTTAAATACTCAGTGGCCTAATGTATAATTTTTTGGTTTGCTTATAAGTTCTGTACAGTTACATGACTGAGCAGTAACCATATTTTTTTTTTCATAAAAAATTGTTTTATTTAAAAATTGTGCAGGCAGTGTTGGACATTAAGCCAGTGTTAGGAATTATCATAATCTGATCTCTGTGATAGCACATTGAACTGATTTCCCCACAAGCACAGACAACTATTGAATTGTGTGGTCATAATTGACTAAAATTATGTGGGAAAAAAGGCTCATACCCTCAGAGATAAGAGCATTTACTTACAGGAAAAAAAATACCCCCAAACCAAAAACTTGTTCTTAAGTCTGCAATTTTTAAATTCATAGGAACATGTTTGCTCCTGATTTTTCCTGTAGTGCTAGATTGCAAATACCTTCCTGTATTTTTTAATTCTTTTTTGAATGGCTGTTCATATATTCCTGCCAATCTAGCAAGAATTACTGTGCTTCTCAAACACAGTATTGTCCCATATTGGCTCATTCTAGAAAAAAGCATTTTTGAAACAGTGTGTTGGGAAGAATAAAAGTATTTCTGAAATTTCTGCTGTAACCTTTTGCAACAGTTTTGGTCAAGATGGAAAGAATAGTAAGGAGAGAACACTCTGAGCCAGGCCCCTTCTCTGGCTCATAGCCATTGTACACGCTAGTATCAACAACTGGTGTTACAGAAATATTGGAGGAAACATCCCTGAGAAAGGAACATGAAAAAATACTAATTCAGTGGTTTACAGAAAACTACAATAAAATTATTTTTTCACTTATTTAAAAACTTTTTTTATCCATAGGTCCAGAAACTGCTTTTATCGGAGTTAAAAAGACTCTTCCTTTTGTGGGATATATTTTGTCAAATGCCAAATAAACAACCATAATATAACACATGGCTTAATAATGTTGTCAGGTATCAGAAAAGGAACTATTCATTCCCACTGGACAGGAGTTGGAATTAACGTTCCCAGCTCATATTTCACTCAGCCAATTTCAGACTTTCAGGCTGATCCTGGAACACACATTAACACATCACAGTTTCCTCAGATTTCTTTTATTTATTTATTTTCTGTTTGTGGTTTGTTCATAAATAACTGCAATGACATTTTTCCTTCTGAGCTGTAAGTTTTACATTAGATCAGGCAATACTTTTCAGATGCATGCATAAGTTACATTGACATTTAATTTCCATTACATTTTGTCAGTATAATAAATGGTTCTGATGTTTACAGAAAACTAATCCTGAAAATTTTAATGTATATTGGAGTCAATGTCACAAGTCTTTCTCAGCAGAAGAAAATAATTTAGAAGCTTTTACTCCATGGAATTGACAAAAATGTCAGTTAGAACTCAGTGTAAATTACTGGCCAAAGCAGATGCGTACTATCCAAACATGTAAGTTAGTGGGAACAGAAAAACAAGAACATTCAGTCTTAAAAATCTATTTATTCACTCAGCTGAATATGCCATTTACTATAATTCTGTTATGGCCTTACTACATAGTTACTACCAGTTTTTCAAATCAATGTTTTCGTACATTGTTATCTGTGAAATTTTCAAAGCAAATATGTTGGATAAGCCTTCAATTCCTGCTGAGCGCACAGCCACTAATGTGACATTGCCTGGAGATAAAAACATCCTTGTTCTGCATGTTTTAGATATAGCTCTGCTTTCCTTACTTAATCCAAGGTTATTATTTTCAAGCCACAGCATGTTCTCACAAAGATCAAGCATTTTCCCAAGAAGGAATAACAACAACATACTCAGTGGAAATTAAAAAGTTAAAAGCCATATAAAGTACTGATCAAAGGAGAGAAATAGTGTCAGAGGAGGAAATTGTATTTTTTGTTTAAAAGACAGATGCTTGCACAAAGGAACAGATAATTGTGAGATACAGTTTAGAACTAGGGAAAAGTTATTTTTTCCATATAGAAAATGATTTAATTTTATTGTTGCTGTTTGCTTTTGTTTTGTTTTGCACACCAACCCCTATCCCATCTCTATCGGAAAAAGGATTTAAATGGTTTATGTTGAAATATCTCTATGCTGCAGCATGAACTTGGTGGTTAATATCTAAATATTTATATCAGTATAGTTCTGAGGTCAAAAACTTAGGATATGTTCTTAGATAAAATCTTAATTTCTTAACAATTTATTACTGTCATGGATAAGGCTAAAAATAAAATTTAAGTACATTGTTCCCTGTTTTATGCTCCTGATTTTATCCATTTTTTAACTGAGTTTAGCGACAAAAATGGGATTTTCATTCTGAATGATTCGTACTCATCAGA
Organism: Falco punctatus; assembly: GCF_963210335.1. Lineage (NCBI taxonomy): Eukaryota > Metazoa > Chordata > Aves > Falconiformes > Falconidae > Falco > Falco punctatus. The sequence goes on along the minus strand of NC_137582.1, from coordinate 65,008,456 downwards.
AGAATGAAAGATGTTAAGTTATAATTGTAGGAAGGAAAATAAATGTAAGGTCAGTGAAGTAGGATAAAGCAAGCACATGAATGGCTGAAGTTAAATAAGGAGTTTTACAGGAAGCTAGAGAGGACAGTGGAAGTGATATGGAGAAATAGTGTGAAATGGGGACGATGGATACCGACTGTGATTGTATATGTCTACTCAGGAATGTGGGAATGGTGACTAGTCATGGGTGCGGTGTCTGGTCACATAGGCACACAGCTCTGAGGAGACAACTACAGTTTTGAGGAGACGCCTGCCCCTCTTCCTCTAACAAAGGGGCTATTTAAAAGAGAATGAGAAAAGGATGAGAGACATTCAAATGCTATCTAGAGGGAGGGAGTGCTAAGTCTCCTTGCTGGAGAAGATCGGGAGGACATGAATCACCTACAAACCTGCAAGACCACCACATTCCAGGCAAAGGACTGATAAGCTAATTAACATACGAAGCGGGGTTTAGGTAACGAATATGTATAGGCGTTAATTGAATATTCATTTGTTTTATTGTATAAATGTGAGATGGTTCGTCACTTCGGGTATGCACACTTGTGGAGGAGCGATCCCCCGTGCATCTGCGCGCAATAAACATACCTACTTTATAACTTTCGAGTTATAGAGTCTAATTCCGCACGTCAGAAGATTTATTTCCAGTCTTTCTGGGATGGGGAGCTGTCCTGATCGTGGCATCCTTTAAATGTTAACACAATTGCCACTTTTTGCTTACACCACTGAATTGTAACTTCCAGTTTTTCTGCTACTGATGTTCTCGTGATGTGTTGATTATTACTTAGTTCAGAAGTCCAGATTCCTGCAGCAGCCTAGTTGGATAAAATCCAACCATGGAAATCAACAAAAGGTAATGGCTTATTTCTGAACTTGTGCACTGCTTTACCTAGAGATTTTCTGTAAGGCTTGGATAGGTCACTGAACTAATCTGCATGTTCAGCCTTCTGAGAACTTCCTCTAATAATTGATCCACTTGCAAAAGTTTGAAAATCAAACCAATGATACTACTTTAGTTTTGGATCCCTTTATCCTGATGCCAAAACGGCACAGAATAACTGCTCAGAGACGAATTTTGTCTTTAAGCAACAAAGGTGTTTATTTCATGCAACGCTGGGGAGCTAGCCGATTCGCACTGGACAAACTAGCTCCAAAGTTTTCAGTGAGAAGTTAGGTATTTTATACAGTTTTCCTGAGAGGTTACACAATATATTTGCATACATACTCATTTGATTTTGACACCTAATCATTCCATTCACAATAGGTGGGATCTAGGTGGAGTAGAACTTTCAATTTTCTTTGTTCAACGATTTTCTGACTTGATGGTCTCCTTATCTCCTTCAGGTGCCCACCTTATCTTTTCTAATTATTCAGAGTATATTCCTTTCTCAACAGAAACAGAGCATCACCCAGAGCATTGTACCAAACTCATCCTGACTAATCTTTTTATTATAAGACCTTGTTCTGTTTCAATCCATCCAAATAAGCATAGTAAATAAAGTTTAGGTGCATTTGTTGTGGGCTTAGAGCATATGCACAGACTTGCTTACTTATGATGCCTTCCATCTCTTTGATGCATCTTAAAAGCCACTCCTGCTATAAGATCAATCACTATGTACTGATCATATATGCACAGACTTAAAAACTTATCTAAAGGTCACAGCCATGCCAACAGATAAGGCATAAGTCAAAGATTCAATACTTTTTTCATAACCACTTTTCTCAATGGAAGCATTTCTAATAGTCATCATACCAATTAAAAATATATGCATCTAGTTGTGGCTTCAAAAGAGCTTTTTTGCTTGAAAAGTGTTCTCATAAGCTTTTCTTCATCTTGTTCCAAAGCACATATGTTCAAAGATATTTAACAGTTAAAAGAGTGAGGGATTGGTGGGTTTTTTTCAGGAATACTAGATAAAATATTGGAAGTACAGCAATGTATAATGTCATTAGCCCGTCTTTGCTTTGCAACATTTTGCTCTTGTGAAGTAAAAATGTTAGTAAAACATTACCATATTGATTATTTTAATTTTTACCTTTTCATCTAATTATGAAATAAAGAGATATTTTTTTTTTAATACTCCTTTCGCATTAAATGTCTTCCAAATAGCTTCCAATAACCTATGCTTGTGTAGAGCGGCAAATAATGGAATGCAGAAAAATAATTTCTGTCAGATGGCTACTGTTATCTCCTGTGTACAAGCTTATTTTTTGAAATGGTGATTTTCATCACTCTGGAATCTAATTTGAACCATTCTGAAATGAAAATTATGAGCTGTATTAGGATCTTTTTTCCTGACACTAATGCCATTATCTTTATGATCTCTCCTGCCTAACCTACAAAAACTCAGTGTTAGAAATACATTTAAATATATTACTGTATTTGAATAATTACATATTTCACTTTTTTAAAAAAGAATGGCATCAAACTCTATTATGAATCACCAAGTGTATGAAAAATTGTCCATATTTTCCTCTTTTTAATAGTTATTGAAATGATCCAATGTTAGCAGTGGTTAAACGACAGATTCCCAGGGGTGAGGCAGTATTCCTAATGGCTTATATCACAAATGTTAAATTACTTGAGATAAATTGACAAAAACGTTGATTAATGCATTTACAATACTGTGAATTCTTAATTAAGTGATATATAGGTATATGTCTGCATTTGTACTATAGCAAACTAGTTGCATTACAAAGGAAAAAATGTATGTATACATACACACAAATATGCTGTGAGGAGGAAACACATGGGGCTTCACATTTGATTTTAAAATCAAGAAGAAATTAAACCCTCTGTTGGTATTTCTTCAATGAGTAAGTACTACTCCATGCAAGCAACCTGTAAAAAATGTTCCATAACAAGAAGATAGGAAGTGAAGCAAGAGATCACATAGCTGTCAGATCACAAGTTGCCTATCTGACTCAGAAAGAGGACAAATTCCACTGGTTCTTGCAATTCCTTCAGACTCCAGTGTGTGTTTTCAGCATGCCATCTGATTTCCTTATTTTGCATCCCAAATTGTCTGTATCCTTTATCTTATAATAACACTTAGAGTAAAATTAATTAACTATATATATTGCCTTGCTCACTAGTTTCCAGTCCCATGTTTATTTCTTCCCTAAATTGCTGGGAAAGGGTCTAATTCCTAAAATATCAATTAACCACAGAATTAATCAATTAGCATACAGAAAAAGGAGACAGAGAATAGAAACTTTAAATTATGTGGAGGTAAAAAGAGTATAGGATAATATATGTAAGTTATAGCTATAAGTGGCTGCTGAGGAACAGAAACCATAAATGAACTGGAGAGAGAAAAAGGAAAAGAGCATGACAGTGAATATGCATGAAAATGGAGTAAGAGAAAAAAAAGGAAAATAGTTTGAGAGGTAGAAGAGAAAGGGTAAAGAAAGAGCCTTGTATGGTAGCTTACAGAAAGGAAAAAAAGCTGTGAAGAAAGTAATACAAAAGAGAAAAAAAAGATAACACAAGAAAGTTCTAGTAAGGATAAAATATATGTCTTGTAAGTAACGAAACAATAAGACAACAAAGAATTCAGTGCTAGTGAAAAATGGAGTAGTTAAGATAGCTGGATGTGTTTATGGATGAGATGCATTCTTTCCCAAGCTGATCTGAAGATAGACTGACATTTAATAAAAAAAGGTATGATGCAGCTCAATGATTCTCTTAAACAATTATAAAACCTGGTGCTACCATTAAAACTATTATTTTTATGCATCAGAATAAAGTCAATGTCACCTAATCAAAATAGACAGTTTCCCTTAAAGCTAAAAATAAAAACATAAACATCTACATAAAACCAGCACTAACTGGAGCACCCCACATACTTTGCTGCACTGGTGACGTGCGGAATTAGACTCTATAACTCGAAAGTTATAAAGTAGGTATGTTTATTGCGCGCAGATGCACGGGGGATCGCTCCTCCACAAGCGTGCATGCCCGAAGTGACGAACCATCTCACATTTATACAATGAAACAAATGAATATTCAATTAGCGCCTATACATATTTGTTACCTAAACCCCGCTTCGTATGTTAATTAGCTTATCAGTCCGTTTCCTGGAATGTGGTGGTCTTGCAGGTCTTGTAGGTGATTCATGTTCTTGTGACCATCTGATCTTCTTCAGCAAGGAAAGGTGATTCGTGTCCTTGTGACCATCCAATCTTCTCCAGCAAGGAGACTTAGCACTCCCTCCCTCTAGATAGCATTTGAATGTCTCTCATCTTCTCTCATTCTCTTTTAAATAGCCCCTTTGTTAGAGGAAGAAGGGCAGGCGTCTCCCCGTCTCCCCTTTGTTAGAGGAAGAAGGGCAGGCGTCTCCTCAAAACTGTAGTTGTCTCCTCAGAGCTGTGTGCCTATGTGACCAGACACCGCACCCATGACTAGTCACCATACACACATTCCTGAGCAGACATATACAATCACAATCGATGTCCATTGTCCCCATTTCACACTATTTCTCCATATCAATCCCCCCTTTTCTATCAAACTAAGTAAATTCTTTTACTTAAGCAGTCTTCCCGAATGATATAAAGCATCATACATAAGTGTTACCCTTTTAAACATTCTCCAAACCCACAAATAGAACATAATGGTTAGTATTAAGGAAATTCCTAAACTGATCAATAAGATCACAATGGGGTGTACCATAGTGTTAAGAATTCCTGTTGCAGAAGGTGACCAGCCAAAGAGAGTATCCCACCAATTATGGTTTCCATCCTGTTCTACCTTTTTTTTTTTTTTTTTTACATCATGGATCATAAGAAGAGTTTCATGTCCCTTTTCTTTGGTTTCTTCCAGTATACGTTGTAAAATCTACATGTTTTAATAGTTCTTTTATACTGCTTATATTTAGTCCTATGGGGGTAGGAATTATCATCTGTGATAGGGTAAAGTTAGATTTTAAGAATTGATGAGACACTACTGGGGCTGAGTAACTAAAATCGCATCCTGTTATAGTAGTGAAATTACAAATACAATAATTTGAATATTGTGCAGTCTCCTTTACCTCCCCATCTATGGTTATTGTGTTACACTTAGTTCTCAAACACGCACATCCCTTCCCTGCATATATAATTACTGTTTTCAAGTTTGCATTTGGTCGGGCCTCGAAATGGCATATTTTCTGATCTGTATCTAAACAAGTATCCTGAGCCATTATAGTATTGCTTTCACAGAGGAAGCCCTGCTGTTCTCGCATAATACAAGATTCTAAATCTACTGGTTTGCCACTTGTCGCCTATCTTTCTGGCCCATGTTCTATGTTCAAAAGGATATTTTCCTAGGCATATTATAAAGATGGGCTCGGTTAAGGTAAAATTGTGCCAGCATTCCCGTGAATTAAAGCACATGGTTGTATTTAGAAGGGTAAATTCCTTATCTACCTTTCTGACATTAATCAGGGTGTCTCCTGAAATCTTGGTGTCATCCTTTTCATTATATGTTTGGCACCCTACTTTTATCCTATCTCCTAATTTTCCCCATAATCGGTCGACTTTGTGTACATCCTCCCGATCCCATTGATTCCTTTGGTACACCTTATTTTCAGAAAAAAACACCATAGCTAGTTTCGTCTTTGAGTCCACCTTTCCCATTATTCCAGTGTGTTTTTTCTGGGCATGATTCCAAGGCCAGTTATCAGGCTCTTGGTTGTAGGCAAGAGAGAGGGTACAAAAAAAAACACAAATGGTTTAAACCCACTATTGATCATTTTAAGAATCTAAACGTTCCTCACATATACATATAAAATCTGTTTTGATCAAAAATATCTTTGTTTGAGTTGGGGCTTACTGATAACAAATTGGGCAAGACTGGCCACTGGCTCAGTCCCAGACTCTTTTGTTCTATATTGTTTGTTGTGGTGCCCTTCCCATATGGTGGATCCACAACCGCTCAGGTTCACTTACTTGTCACCCACATTGTTCCCATTTGTCCGAGTAAATTTAAGTTTCAGTTCTTTTTTATCTGGGGTTACTTTCCAGGAAGCTGCAGGGGCTTTCTTGATCCGGGTATGGTGAATCCAAGAATTCTGTCCCTCAACCTTGATTGTGGTGTAGGTGGTGAGTAGGACTTGAAAAGGTCCGGTCCACTGTGGTTCCAGGGTTTTATCTGCAAAACACTTAACGTATACATAGTCCCCTGGTCGTATATCGTGAACAGGTCCATCCAGACCCCTACTGCGTGTTCCCATCACATGCTTCTCAATTCTTATTAATTGTTTGTTTAGTGCCACCATATAGGAAGTCATTGTTTCTTCACCAATCTGTGAAGACGTCCCCTTTTGTACCCCATAGGGTCGTCCATACAAAATTTCAAATGGGCTAAGCCCCTCTTTTGCTCTTGGTCTAGTTCGAATTCGTGTAAGAGCTAATGGCAAAGACTGGGGCCAAGTTAGATTTGTTTCTTGGCCTAGCTTGACAATCTGTTGTTTGATTAGATGATTCATCTTTTCCACCTGGCCACTCGATTGTGGTCGGTATGGGGTATGTAATTGCCAATCTATTCCTAGATGGTGGCTGATCTGTTGCACTATTCTGGACACAAAATGTGGTCCTCTATCCGAGGACATTACCGCTGGGACTCCAAACCTAGGTATTATCTCTTGGAGCAGTATTTTGGTCACTTCCCGGGCTTTAGCAGTTCTGCACGGGAAGGCTTCTGGCCAACCTGAAAAGGTATCTGTTAGTACCAATAAATATCGATACCCCCCTTTTTTAGGAAGTTCTGAGAAATCAATCTGCCAATGTTGCCCTGGAACATTTCCTTTCCCAATTTTCCCAACTTTGGCCCCTTGGTAATCTTAGGATTAGTCTGGAGACAAAGATCACATTGTTGGGTTACTTGTCTAATAGTAGTATACAAATTTCGTGCTATTATGTTTTTAGTGAGATCCTTATATAGAGCTTCTGCCCCCCAGTGCCTTTTTCTATGTTCTTCCCGAACTACTGACCATACCATGTAGGAAGGAATCACTATTCTCCCATGTGAGATTACAGCCCACCCTTCCTCATTATATGATCCCTCTAGGTCAGAAATCAGTTTGCGATCTTCTTTAGTATAGTCTGGTTTACCTTCTAGAGATATTTGTCCATCGGGTATTAGCGCACCCTCTACCTTGATTGCTTTTCTGGCTGCCTGTTTTGCTTCCCTGTCCGCCAGTTCATTTCCTCTTTCTAATTCTGTGCTCACTTTCTGGTGTGCCTTGATGTGCATAATTGCCACCCTTTCAGGAAGCTGGACCACATTTAGGAGTTTCAAAATTTCTTCTGCATGTTTGATGATTTTTCCTTGGGAGTTTAACAGTCCCCTTTCTTTCCATATTGCTCCATGAGCACATACCACTCCAAAGGCATATTTAGAATCAGTCCAAATATTTATAGGTTTTCCCTGAGCTTTCTCCAGAGCTCGAGTAAGGGTTATGATTTCAGCCTTCTGTGCTGAAGTGTCAGCTGGTAGCGGTCCCGATTCTATCACTTCTTCAGAGGTTGTAACAGCATATCCGGAATGTCGCTTTCCATTCAGCATATAGCTGCTCCCATCCGTGAACCAATGTTCAGCTCCATTAATAGGAACATCCTTGAGATCTGTCCTACTAGAATAAGTGGCTTCGATTGTTTCTAGACAGTCATGATCGACTGATTCGCCAACATTCCCATTAAGAAATGAGGCCGGATTGACGATGTTTGTAGTCACGATCTCAACATCATCTTGTTCCACCATTATGGCCTGGTATTTTAGGAATCTCTGTGGGGAGAGCCAATGCCCCCCTTTTGTTTCAAGGACTGCAGACACTGTGTGGGATACTAAGACAGTCATTTTCTGGCCCAAGGTAAACTTCCGGGCCTCCTGGATGTTTAGGATGACAGCTGCTACTGCTCTCAGGCAACCAGGCCACCCTTTTGCAGTGGCATCCAGCTGTTTAGAGAAGTATGCCACTGCCCGTCTGTATGGTCCCAAATCTTGTGCCAGTATTCCTAATGCCATTCCCTGTTTCTCATGGGAAAATAGGAAAAATGGCTTACTCACATCAGGAAGTCCTAGTGCTGGTGCCGACATCAAGGCTTTCTTCAGTTCATGGAAAGCTCTGTCTGATTCAGCATCCCACTGAAGATCCTTCTGATTAGCTGCTATCAGGGAATATAATGGTTTAACAAGCAAGCCATAATTACATATCCAAAGCCTGCACCATCCTGTCATTCCCAGAAATGTCTGCAGTTCCTTTACAGTTCGTGGTCGGGGGGCTTGGCATATGGCTTCTTTTCGGGCCTTCCCTAGGACCCGTTGTCCGGCACTGATCTCGTACCCTAGGTATGTGACTTGTTGTAACACCACCTGTGCCTTCTTCTTAGAAACCCGATATCCTTGTAGTCCCAGAAAGTTCAGCAGGCTCACAGTCCAAATAATACAAGATTCTTCGGTTCTGGTTGCAATAAGAAGATCGTCTACATATTGTAACACTTTCCCTTCTCCTGACGGTGGTTCCCATAACTCCAAATCCTTTGCTAATTGGTTTCCAAAAATTGTGGGGCTATTTTTAAACCCCTGTGGCAACACCGTCCATGTGAGCTGGGTCTTTCGACCGCTTCTGGGATTTTCCCATTCAAAAGCAAAAATTCTTTGGCTGGCTTCATGGAGAGGGAGGCAAAAGAAGGCATCTTTTAAGTCTAAAACTGTGAACCAAGCTAGGTCAGGTATCAGGGTGGTTAGTAAGGTATAGGGGTTAGCTACTACAGGATACAGATCCTCTGTTATTTTGTTAATGGCCCTTAAATCTTGAACTATCCTATAAGACCCATCAGGTTTTTTAACTGGGAGGATAGGTGTGTTAAATTCTGACTCACATTCTTTTAGTATTTTAATTCTATGAATCGCTCTATATTTGGACGAATTCCTTCCCTATCTTCCCTTTTCAGTGGGTATTGTTTAATTCTTATCGCACCCTGTCCTTCCTTTAATTTTACTATAACAGGTGATGCATTCTTGGCACGTCCCGGTATGTCAGTTGCCCATACTCCGGGATATACCTGATCAATAATTCTGGTATCAATTTCCCTTTTTATAGGAGTACTGGCCAAAGATAGGCTCATAACCTGTATGTATTGATGATCATTTACCTCCAGAGTAACTTCCCCTTTTTTAAATTTGATTGTTGCCTCCAATTGTTCTAATAAGTCCCTACCAAGAAGGGCCTTTGGGGAATTTGGCATTCTTGTTTGTTTTCTTAGTTTGTACTTTAAAGGTTTCAGGATGTTTTCCTGGTGGCCAGCAGCTCCCACAACTGTAACAAATAATTATTTTTTTTACTGAAGTTCAACAAATAAGTTGGTTTCCTATTCACTAAAATTCCACCTCATACCCATTCCCTGCCCTAAAGGGCCCGTTACCGGTCCTGTTGTACTGCAAATGCTGCAGCAATTGGGGTGACATTGTCAGGTCCTTCTGCTCAATTGTCAGCAACAGCAATCCCCTCCTCCCCACCATCAGGAGGATTCGGGGCAGGAGATGCTCCTCCTGCTCTGCAGGTTACACAGGCCTGCCTCTGCAGCAGCATTTCTGCTTTAACTCTTTCTTACCCTGAATGCAAATCTGCTACTTGTTGCTTTAAGTCTGTGCCATTACATATCAGCCTTCGCAGGCAAACAGCAAACACCCTGCCATGCATCCAGCGTGACTCAGTCGCACCTTCGAGGGGGTACGGGGGTTTGTACAAACTCACCCCAATACTTTAACACTTTCACAAGGTCTTTGATTCTCCACCACCCCCCACCCCCCTCAGGTTTTACATACATTAGTACAAATTTTTATCTTACAACGTGTTTCATTCTGGTTGCTCCACAGAAGGAACCGCAACCTGAGCTTTTAAACACAAAAATTTCAACAAGAACATCTTTCTAGTTTAGGTCTGAGTTGTTGTTTTTTTTTTTTTTTTCTATCCTTTTCTAGAGCCATAATCAAAGATCAGGTGATGTTAATCCCTCACTCTTTCTAGTGTTAGTACCATAGGATCCCGAGGGGGTACTAATCCACAGTCCTTTTGCCACTCAGGTTTGTCCTGGAGGACGAAGAACATGTCTGTATACGATACTTCGTCCCATTTTCCCTCTCTCCTCAGAAACAACATTAATTGCAGGAGAGTGTTATAATCTAACGTTCCTCCCTCCTGAGGCCATTTCGCATCACTCCAATTTATACAAAGGCCACTACTGATTACAATATTTAATCAATTTCCTTCTATTTTCGGTACCACCATGTCCTACGATATCACTCCAATGTTTTAATATACAACCCAAGGGCGATTTTTCACAGGGCTTACTCCTTCCATTTCCCATTTTACAATTTTAATTACTTTGTTTTTCTCCGGCCGCCTTAGCCACCCAAGGTCGGAAACGCGGATAGAGCTCCTTACTCGTATTGCACTCAAACGCGTGTCTCAAGCACTCTTGCACTCACACTCAGTCAAAATAATTAAGCTATACACGGAAAATCAAAATGCGCATCTCAATCACACCATTCACACTCTCCGGGCAGCCCTCAGTCACACAAGCAGTATGTTATACGGTACCGTGCACTTATGTACAACTTTTAGGAACACTGACAGTTCACAAAGTATGCATTTCAATGAACAATTGCCAAAAAACAAACAACAAACAAAAAACCACATTTTTCCTGGTCTTAAGCAGAGTGTTAAGTTTTCCGCTATTTGCCACGGATTACCAGAATATTATTATTTTTCAACATACATTTCATAACTCCAAGTTTTGAACATGTAACGAGACAACACACAGAACAAACAAGACACAGAGCGCTATTTCAGTTGTTATATTCTAGGAATTCCCCAATTCTTAAGACAACCTAAAGGAAGTTTTTAGCTTCCCCCTTTTTTCCTACGCAAAAGTTTCCCTTTTACTTTTGCTAAGAGGTCCCTCTTGTTCCTGTGAGATTCCGCCTTATTCCGTCCCACCCCCCGCTTTCCGTCACGAGGCCTCCGGGCTTTTAGGAATGGCAGTAACCTCGGGTTTGCTCGATCTGCCCTCAAGATCGCTAGCGGCCACCCCTTGGTCAGCAAACCCCCTCCCAAGGTACCTTTCCTCCTGGGGACTACGCTGCGCGCCGGACGTCTCCGTGCGTCTCACCAGCCGCCCCGTTACTAAACATACCGTTTTATCCGTGAATCCAGGGGTTCTCTTCTGCTCCCGGGTGAACAGCTGAGAAGAGGAGGCTCCTCCGAGGAAATCTCCCGGGGCGCGCCTAGGAGCGTCCGCTCCGCAGCTGGTCCCTCAGCCGAGCAGAAATCCTCCTGGCTGGCTCGCCAAAACTGACGTGCGGAATTAGACTCTATAACTCGAAAGTTATAAAGTAGGTATGTTTATTGCGCGCAGATGCACGGGGGATCGCTCCTCCACAAGCGTGCATGCCCGAAGTGACGAACCATCTCACATTTATACAATGAAACAAATGAATATTCAATTAGCGCCTATACATATTTGTTACCTAAACCCCGCTTCGTATGTTAATTAGCTTATCAGTCCGTTTCCTGGAATGTGGTGGTCTTGCAGGTCTTGTAGGTGATTCATGTTCTTGTGACCATCTGATCTTCTTCAGCAAGGAAAGGTGATTCGTGTCCTTGTGACCATCCAATCTTCTCCAGCAAGGAGACTTAGCACTCCCTCCCTCTAGATAGCATTTGAATGTCTCTCATCTTCTCTCATTCTCTTTTAAATAGCCCCTTTGTTAGAGGAAGAAGGGCAGGCGTCTCCCCGTCTCCCCTTTGTTAGAGGAAGAGGGGCAGGCGTCTCCTCAAAACTGTAGTTGTCTCCTCAGAGCTGTGTGCCTATGTGACCAGACACCGCACCCATGACTAGTCACCATACACACATTCCTGAGCAGACATATACAATCACAATCGATGTCCATTGTCCCCATTTCACACTATTTCTCCATATCACTGGTTGTGCGGGCTGATTGCTGTGTTGGGGTTGTCCACACTGCCTGCCTGATGCCTGTGGACCCAGCAGTGGAAAAGAAGCATGGGAGGCAGGTCATACCTTAAATCAAGCTCTATAGTGAGTTCCATTGTTATTACTTTTCTCTTTAACATGTAACATTGCATTTCCTTATGTCTCTGCTTTGTATTTTAAATCCCAGGTTCATTAAAAGCATCTGCTGGCACCAATATTTAGTGCAACAGTAATTGGGAATTTAATCAAGCAACTGTTTTAATTCATTCCTCTCCACTGTACTTGATTATGGAGTATATTTCTGGGATAGATTTCCAAACGTATTTGTGTATTTGATTTCCATTAAAATAATGAAGCCTATAAAATTTAAATACCAAATAATCTTACAAATAATAATATTTTTTCATTATTTTTAATATTCAAATTTACCTTCCACCTGCATATAACCTGTTGTCTGTGTCCCATACAGGTTTTTAGATGTTGCAGAATATCTACATTGAAAAAACAAAGCAATGAAACAAAAAACCCCCCAACTATTCAAATTTTCAGTAATGAATTAAAAACAGAAGGAAAAATAGATTGGTAAAATGATACAGATGGATACATTTTTCTCGACCATATTTTGGGAAAAATTGTATCAGCAGAGTTGTACTGAAACCATATTTATTTGGATCAGATTATCAAGGTTTTAAATTATATCTTCAGTCTTCTGTTTCTTCATAATACTCCAACTATGACTTTTTCTGTAGTTGAAAATGAAACCACAATGTCAGAAAACAAAGTTGTTGAGAGTTAAGTTGGTACCTCTGTGCCAAGAAAAATATTCAATTGTTTCCTCACGGGAAATTTGCAATATCTAACTTAGGAGCCTCTCTTTTGAAGACAAGGCAGAAGATCTTCCTCATTTATTCTGTCTGAGTCATCATCCAGGTGCAGCAGATTTCTCTCAACACACACCTGTGGAAGCACTGCTACTGAATGCCATGTACTTTATTTTGTGAGCACTCCATACATTGAGCTCTTCAGTAGCAAACAATCTAGTTCCTATAAACTGATCGTAAAACCAAGAAGGAATTTCCTATTTCACACCCACAAGAACATCAAGGTTCTTTATATTTTTATGGAAACAGTCAGATCTTTTATTTGATTTTTTTTTAGTCATTCATGTATGTATGTTTCCATTTATCTTTCTCCATCTCACTCAAAGGGGTGCATCTGTTCAGAGCATCTATGGCAAAATTTGCTGGAAAAACCCAGGAAGGCAGCAGTAAGAAGTAAAGAAGATAATAAATAATTCTCTAGATTAGTAACGGTAGTCAGGCTTACTGAATGATGTTTTAGGATTTATTTTGGAAGTTAAAACTGCTGTGTGTGTGCTTTCAGTAGGTGTGAATACATCCAGTCTAAGAAGGAGTCTACAGCAGAGAAAGTTTTCTTGCTGTTCTTGACGTATGTATGAACATACAGTAGAAGAGGCCTTGTGTTTTAAGATCTTTGGCTATCTGAGAGGTGAAAGATGAGCTAGGGCAAAAAAACTCCTAATATTTCCTTGTGGCTGCAAAAATTTATTCTGAGCTCTGTGGTTTAACTCTGGCTATGAGGCAGTCTGATGCCAGGGTTCCTGAACGGCCCATCTTTGACTTGACAGTATCAAGTTTTCTATTTTTTCAATTATTTTTTAGGTAAATTGTTGAAAGTGCTAAAAAACTTTGACATAGAAAATTTTGAAAACCCAGAAAATGCTGAAATATCAGAAAATGCCAGTTCTACATTCCTAGCATCATCATAATTTATTAGGAAGCACAGCAATCAACATTTTTGTTTCATTTAACAGGACTGGGGTGAAATTTTGATGACTTTCTGAGTTTTGTCTGACAGAAAAGGGAGGAAAAAAAAAGAAGAATTTGTTCTGTGCTTAATCCTTTTCAGTCACTACAATGTCAGCTGAGACATGCAAGAAAGAATGAGATCAAGATGTTAAAAAAATACAGTATTATTAGTATGGCCAGTAGTGTCTGTCATTACCATATTAAGAATATAAGTATATAAAGCCCCCAAAGACTTCTACATCTTTTGAATTCTGTACTGTGTTCTTGAAGACAGTGGCACATTTTACTAGGGGTCCTTCACCTTATTTTTATTTCAGGAGACTCAATTAAAATTTCTAATTATCATCTTGACTGACATGACTTTGGCATCTTCAGAACAAAAAGTCTGATTAAGATAAAAAGAGAAGAAAAGGTGGTGTTTTCTTTTTTCCTCCCCCTGCCCTTTCCTGTTGCAGGATTCAAGTTCAGCAGTGAATGTTCTTGAATTTTTTTCAGGCATATAAAGTGATTATAAACAATGACCAGCAGAAAGGTCATTCATTGTGGTTTCTGCTGATTCTTATTCATACAATTGTAACTAAGGGAATCAGAGACCTGATGAGAAGTACAAAACTGTATCAAAGGACACATCTTGAAGTATTATGAATCTAATAAGCAAAGCAAGCAATCACCCTTTATGGAGAATTTCAGCTCTAGCAGGGTTTTAGTATGTGCTTGTTAATCAAATTTATTCTAAGACAACACCTTACACAGTGCAAAACACTGGGAAACTGTCCTGCTGTCAAAACCCATGAATGATGGGCTATCACTCCACATGTCAGAGCAAAGCTGAGATCCCTACCATAAAGACTGTGCCCTCTGCATCTCCATCTTCTTCTCCTGTACCTTCCCTGACTTCTTACAGTCTCGTTCCACCAAAGTCAGGGTTTTGTATGTGTGGAGTAACAGATAAAATCAATAGTTTTGACAGTAAAATCTAAGTATGATGACTGTAAGAGAGAAGACTGAAGATTTAATTTTTTCAAACACCAGGGGAGCTTTACACTGCTCTGTCTACCTATTAATCAAAGCTAAGATGTGCTGTCAAAGGCATCTTTTCACTGTTTGTTTGTTTTGTTTTGGTGAATATGAAATGGAATTAATGCAGGTGAGAGCTTGACACTGGTTCTCAGGAAGATATGAAGTTTTTAACCCATTTGCTACTGAGCTGCCTCCAACCAAAGGTTAGATGTCCTATTTAACAGCTCCTAATCCCACTCATGACTAAAAGCTTTGTGACAGTCAAGAATATTTCTGTCCCTCAGAGTGAACTAATGGTCGGTATCTAGCCATCTTGAAAGTCATTTTGTATTTGATAATGAATGAAATGCAAAGAATTACAGAACAGCCATTTCAAATCCCTTTGTTCCATTCTCTGATACAGACTTTTGAGAAAAGAAGTGCAAAAAGACAGTGAACTCAAGAGAGAGAAATTATAAAAAGCTGAAATTATTTTCCACTCTGCCACTATTTTAAACAATAAATTATTTTTTGTATGGTGATATGTTTTTTGTATAGTCAACCAAATATGTCAGTTATGTGATAGTATCTTCTGAACACTGTTAAATGATATTTAGGCATGTGAAATGAAACAGCAGTAGCAGTTTGAACCCTTGTAACTAGATGACTCAGATTAGAGTCTATTCTACTCAGATTAGAGTCTCTACAAGAGGATGGATCCCTGTTCTTATCTTTCAATTTTTCTAATGTAATTTTGTCTTCTAGTGAGTGCATATAGACTCAGAAACAGTCATCAATTATGTTTACTGGAGAATTTCTCTGTTCAGATGAAGTTTGCTATCTCAAAAGGGAACCCTCAGATTGATGTAAAGTGTTCAACTTCCTAACATTTCGGCATCTGCCTAGTGCAATTTGTTCAACTGAGTCTAGTTCACTCTATAACATTCACTGAGAATTAGGAATCTAAGGACAGTATTACTCAGTTCAAACCTCCCTTTCGTCCTATTATCCACTGAGTCCTTCATGTATTTCTTTTCTCTCTTGAGTTAATGTGGACCCAGATTTCCCACTTTCTATATGAAAGTTTTAATTACATCATTAGACATTTTATGATGTAACGCATAGCAAGGCACTCTTCAGTGTGCTAGGTTTTATTTATAGAGGATGTCTACATCTACTTTTCAAGGTTGTTCCACTTAGTATTGGATGATTAACTACCACTGTGGATGTGAGAAATTCAGGAAAGGAAAGAAAAATTCTGTGTAATCCAGCAAGTGGGATACTCGCCTGAGTGTGAAGGAGACTTTATTGCTTTAGTCTAATAATCTTTTCACCTTTATGTAGTGCATATAGCAAGGCCAGAAACTAAACACTTGTCTGCAAAATCCTTCTCATTTGGATTGAAAATACCACCTTTTCTGGAATCTTATAGCTAAGGCAATGGGAAGACTATAGTCTACATAAAAGTCCACATGAAAAGGAGAAACTGAAAAAAAAAAAATATTTCATGTATTGCAAGTGAACACACTCATTTCTGAAATCTGTATCTGAGATGGGAGAACATTTTCTAAAGCCTAACCAATTAGGCATATTTGAAAAATGCTTATCAGTTCCATCCCAGGAAATGAAAAAGAAACCCCCCAAAAAACAACAAACCAACTACGTGTAATCATGAGGCACTTACCAGTGCTGTCAAAAGGAATTGCTCTGCAGTGTCATATGGGAAGACAATGAAGACCAATGATCAGTGATGAGAGAGACTAGCTCATAGCTAGAAAAAGGAAAACTCAGCTAGGGAGAAATCAGACAGAAAAAGAGAGTGAAGCTTAGTGAAAGCATGCAATGTAAAGGATGACCATTTTGGCATGTCAGAGAGCTGAAGTAAAGCACCAGGGCAAAGGAAGACAGAACCAGCAGTGAAAGGGATCAAATGGATCATTAGCAAAGAAGCCAAGGAACAGTGCAGGATGCTGAGGGAAGGAGAGAGAGATTGAAGCTGAAATTAGAGAAGAAAGCTGAACCGTCATAGTGAGATGATTTGTGGCGATTGGATGCAGCAGCAGTTGTAAAGAAGAGAGACTTCCTGCAAGTGCTGAAAGTGAAAGGAGAACTGAGAGGGTTTGCAAGAAACGATGAGGAGTGTCCCAACACTAACAGTCTGATCTGATCTACAATAGATAGGTGCAAAGATAAGAGAATCAGATGAAATGATCCAGGTCTCCATAAATCAGAAGCTTGGATGGCAGTAAAAGTGCTGTGAACGGCTATATTTTTGTTCCCCTTTATTTTATTCTGTTTTATTCAATGGGTGGAGGAAATGTTCCAGAGAAAGGAAGAATAGAAAAATAGAAATGGTCATACAAATTACAAAGACAGCACAGAAGTGGTGGAGGTTCTGAGGAAAATAAGTGGGATGGGAATAGCAGGCATGCAGGATGGCAATAGTAAAGGAATATAATGTCAGAGAGTTGCTTGCAAAACTATGGGTGTGGGATCTGGATTTTCGCTTGTTTGAAAGGGATGGAGAACATCAAAGGAAAACAGAAAAAGGAAGCATCCTGAGTTTGCAGGGACATGAAGGTAACAGGTATAGTAACACAGCATAAGTTTACATGATATTTTTGTTCAGAATGTGGATGTGGAGAAGAACTGGGTGAGGGACAGACAAAATTACTGTGGAATAGGACTGGGAAAAAAAGTAGAACTGGAAAATGCTGTGAAAATATGACTTTTGAAATTTTATTTTTTTTATTGCTTTGGATGAAAGCTGATAGACATTACTGCAACATCTGTGAGCCAACAAAAGCTTTCGTGGAAAGAAAACAAGGGGATAGTTGAATTTTCTGTGCTTCTGAAACCAGATTATGATAGATCTCACCTACTGTGCTCACAGAAACAAAGGTAAATGGTAATTCAACAACTGAAGATGCATGAAACTTATCTTAAGGTATATCAAATCACCGCAAAATTAGTTGGAGTGTTGAATAAAGTTGCCTTAGTTGTGCCTTAGCTGAATGAAGTTTCTGGATTCTAAAGTTGTTCTGACATAATCACCAAGGTTAAAACACTTCTGGCATATGGTATTCTTCCCATGGAACATGTACCAAAGCAGCATGCACAATTGAGTAAGCTTTCAGATGTGTCCTTTAATGAAACTTAAAAGCTTTTTGTCACGGTTTGATCTACTTTCACAGATTTTACATGTGCTCAGTACTTCACAGAACGTGTGTGACAACATTCTATTCTGTAGCTGAAAGACCGATGTTTCCACTAAAAGGTATCTTCAAACACTGGAAGTACATAGACTGTATTTCTTAACTGAACACTCAAGAAAACAGATTATCATCACCTTTCAAAAGCTGGACACTTTGTTAGCAACAACCAGATGTACATGAAGTTGTCCCTACTCTGACTCTGTGCAGGGGAAGCACTAGATAAGCTCCAGAGGTCCTTTCCAGCCAAATTGTGATTCTGTGATTATCAGCCATTGCTGTGAAAGATCACATTGATTTGTTTAGAACTTGCATACTGTTTGTGGATACACCATGGTAGGATTCAATCCAGGCAGACATTTCTGTCACCCATAAATACAGGACTACTACATCACACTTCCGACTCTTTGTTATTGCTTATTAATACAAGAGAATGTCAAAAACCAGGCACCTCGCAACGGGGTTACCGAATTGTAATATAGTGATTGAGCGCCATCTTGTGGAATAAATAGAAGATTACAGCACTTCTGTCCCCGCGTCCTCCCCCCCTCCTTCAGAAAAGTGATCTTGAAAGGCATAATTTCATTCATTTCCTGCTGAAAGTTTTCCTTGTTGAAGTTTTGAGGAGATAGGGAAAAAATATTACAGCATGCCTCACAATAATAAGACGCATTATGGTATGAAGAAGAATTAAAAGTATTGGGAGATAGAGCTACAGCACATAATGGTTTGGTGAATATTTTTGTTAATACAAGAGATAACAAAAAACATTTCTACAAACTGGAGTATTCATATTTTTGAATATTCACATAACTACCAGCTTTCAGCACTCAGGACTTTAGGTCCATTAATAATTCACTTTACTGACTCTGTGAAAAAAAATATTCAGACACGTCTACCCTTATTTTCACTTTCATGTTACACTGTAGAAGATGTGCTGCACAATCTTTGTTAAAATAAGTGAATCTATTCTCAGATGCACTTACAGTCAATCATGAAGTAATCTGATTATTTTCTGTTGGAGACTGTAGTATTAAAGTTGAGGGGGAAAATATATTCATTATGTGTTTATCACATAATACTAAATATATATAAAAAAATGTTTTTTAGCCTGAAAAAGTTCCTCTTTGACTTTAAATTAAATATACCATTGAAAGAAATTCAATACAATATGCTAAATGCAGATTTTTTTAAGAATTGCATGAACCTTGCAAAGGTTGCATGAACCTTGCAAAAAAAAAAATATATCATCACTCATACATACATATATACAACAGGGAAAGGTAGACAGTATGTTTTCTGCAGCTATAAAGATGAGAACGACTGACACTGAATTTTCTTAATTGAGATATTCCAAAACAAAAGTGTTTTAAAATATTATTATTTTTTAAATCAGTCCACTAATATCTAGGCATAAAAACTGCAGACGAGCCCTTAGCAGGGTTTGAAAAGAGTCAAGTATACAACACTTTATGAGTTCTAGTGCTTTTGAAACTTCTCTTGGAATTTGTCTGTGTCTCTTTCCAGCTAAATACATTTCCAAATCTGACTTTAAAAATTATGTGCCAATTGAACTTTTAAAAAACCTCTCCCTACAATTGTAACTTCAATTTTTAGTGGTTCTTCTGAGAGTGTCTATGAGTTTCACTGAAACATAGGTTCCCAAAACTCTTATTTAGGTTCCCACTTTGTCCCTGTATACGTTACATTTCTAAAATAAAGGTTTGATTTGCAGGTCAAAGTGTATCTCTAGGGCTCAGCATCATGAAATCTTGGTACTTAGTGTAAAAGTGAAACATATATTTAGAGTCAGTTTTCTAACAGTTCCTTTTCCAGCTTATTAAGCATGAAGGGATGCTTGGTTTCGGATCCTTAGAGACTGCAATACCTGTGACAGATACGTGACCTGTGAAAAAGGAATAGCTGTAACTCCCTGGTGTACTGAAGTAAATAAAAAAAAATCCTAAGCAAACAATCTGTAACACTTTTTCTCCTTCTCTCTCTCCTTCATCTGTGTGAGTTAAGTAAAGGCTGGACTCAGTTTTGTAAATTTTTTATGGCAATAATACCAATTTCAAAAGGATTGCCAACTTTCCTGAAGATATGGGTAGAATTTGGGGCAACTGATTATGGTCCACCAATCTTTGCATATACTTCTTACGTGAATAAAGACTAATAAAACAAAAAAGACAGTGAAACTCAGGAAACAATTATCACTAAATGAACAATGACAATTTGTACCACACAAAAGTTCCCCTTCAGGAATACAGTTTTTGATCTGACAGCTGATGGGTCCCATTGACTTCATTTGGGACTGTGGACTTTCACACTATGGGGATGGGATAATGGTTGCTCATATGCGCAACCATATCTTTCATGCTTATTGGGTAAATGTAAATTCTTCTCAACATCTTTGGAACAATTTACTTCTATAACACTTTGTTATGCAAGTAGTACCACTGATGTCTTTTTGCCAAATTGCCTCATGACATTCTTTTTGTGCTGCTGAAATTGAAACATGTCTTAAAGAGATTGAAGCCTAAGGGGTCGATCAAGTTTACAGGGAAACTGGTACTTTCCTCTCCAGCTGAAGTAGAAAAACTGGTATGAAGAGGAAGAGAATTGTTTGTTTATGTAGCACAGATTTTTCTAAATACAAGTGGTTATGCAATAAGGATAATCAAGTTTAGATTGACTTTTTTTTTATATCTCTCCTTTATATAGACAGGGTTTGCCACTAAATAAAAAAAATTGCAATTCTTGTGTTTTCCCTATCCTTTCATTTACATTTTCCCAGACCTCATGAAAAACAGTAACTCATCACAGATTTTTTTCCTACTTTTTCTTTCTGTCTTTTTTTTTTTTTTTTTTTTTTTTTTAAAAAAAAAAGGAATATTAAGAAACAGGGTCATTCTAGATGAATTGCTGTGAATTGTTTTTATTCTTGACTGTTTTGTGATGTTACATAGTTTCTCATTTGATGCCCTTCAGTGCAGGGCAAATACAATACTTTAGGCTTTCATTCAATTGATCAATGTCTGAATTTTATCTAGCTGTCTTAAGAGAAGATCAGTGCATGTTTTTTTCACATCATTCCTCCTTTTTAACATACGTCTTCACATTACTAATTAGGATTTCAAAGTGATAACATAGATGGTTTTGTAATCCCAGCTTCTCTTTTTATAATACAATATCTCACAGAACTTTTAGAACATAAATTTATTTATATATAATTGGAAATTTTATAAACCATAAATGTTAAATATCATCTCTGGCAAATATAGAATTGTTTTGGATTACTCATAACTATTATGTAGGTGTGTATACAGTCTCTTTCTAATCAGGTAGAAGTTTGATTGTTAAGCTCTGGTTGTGCGATACTTCTTTGCTTCATATTTATTTATCTAGTTCTTGGGATAGGTATAGCACCAATTTTGATTTAGTTTAATATGGAATTCAGCAGCAGATTAGGAAAAATCAAATAAAATATGCCTCAGAAAAATGTTTGTGGGTCAATAATAGAAAGCAATACCTATATTGTTAATATTTTTTTCCTCAAAGCTTTCTGAATGAAATTGAATGCCACAGAAGAAATGATAAGCAAAGAATTGAGGAAAGGTCTTAAAAAGACCAAAAAAACCTCAGAAAACATAGAGAGCTTTCATGGGAATCAGCCTGACTGTACAGGAAAACACAAATTGCTATGAACTTCATGTAGAAGGCCTGTTTGCAGCATTAAAAAAATTGTATTCCTTTCCCTAGTTTTTCCTCCCCAATTCTAAATAATATTGACTGTGATTCCCTCACAGTTAAAAAAAAAAAGGTCCTAATCTTTTACTTTCAATAATAAAACCTTCAGAAAGCCGGGTGAATTCATAGAAGAAAAATAGTGCTAGATTAATCCATCAAGTTATTTATATTATTTTATTTTTATAATTAATATCAATTTATATTATTTAGCTAGTTTTACCACTGAACATATAGACTTCTGGGGTACTTTTTATTATTGAAGTAGCTGGGTGAAAGGCTTTTTTTTTTGCAGGCTTTTTTAATGACTATTAATGGGAAAACAGCTGACAATTTGTCGTCAGATTGTGAATGGATTGAGAACCTCCCCATTCCCAATACTCAAGAATCCCCTTTTGTAGCTGAAATGACATCTTTTTGTGAATATAAGCATTTTTTTCAAACGGGCATTTGTTGTTTTTTTTTTTTTTTTTTTTTGTTTTTTTTGGTTTTTTTTTTTTTTTTTGGGTTGGTTGTTTTTTTTTGTTTTGTTTTTGAGAGCTTATATAGCATGATAGTAAAGTCTTGCAAGCAGAAATTAGAGGAAAGTATTTTTCCCAAACCCCACAGTCCCAGCAGGGGGGTGGTCAGTGGGGTGATTCCAGTGTCTCTGACACCTTGCAGAACCCCTGAGGTATCTGATTGGTCTCGCTCATATTTGTGATTCAGGCAGCTCTAAGGTTTGGAGTAAACCCCCCATTTTTTCTTAAGTTAGAGGAAAAGGAATTGCAGTAAACTTCTACCTTGCTCTTTAGCACAGGGTCTGGTTTGCTTATTGGGAATATTCAGCTGTTTATACCTAATGAATTAATTGATACTTTATAAGCCTAAATCCTTAGCATTGTTCTTGCTTTTCTCATGTAGTGCATTCTAGCTTAATAATGATCTTGTGCTTATTATAAGGTGCTGAGAAGTGTTTTCAGAGTTTATTGAGTACAGACAAGAATACAGAAAGTGGTCATGTGAACCCTGCTTAATTTAGTGTGTATTACATGACTGCCTATAGAGTTGCATAGTGCCTTCCAGTCATAGTGCTCATTAAGTGTTTTTGTTTTCATATTTAAGCACAAAAATTACATAATCATAAGCAATAAGAAAAAACAAAGTAAATGTTTGATTAAACACAATCAAAACTGAATAAACCCACTTTAATTACATGCATGTTTCTTGGATATTTGCTTTGGGTCATGTGGATAAAATTTTTCATTAGCATGCACAGAGAAAACACCTCAGCGAACTGTAATATTTAACTCAATTCTAAAGTCTATACAGGTGGAAATGAGGTCACCCAGGAAAGGAGTGAGGGGAACTTTTTAGAGCATATTGGGAATACCCTTCCTATAAAATCTCTCATAAATAACTTATATTTTTGCTTTAGAACTCCTGGAGAGGATGCATTCTCTATAGTAGCAATGCTTGTCTGATTCAGATGCTGAAAAGCAAGTAATAATGGGCAAATAATGCATATGTTTGATCCCATTTGATGCTTTCTTTTTGTCCTCATGGGTTTTTTGACGTGCTTGGGTTTTTTTCTCTTTCTTTTTTTGAAGTCTGTTGAAGAATCAGAAATAAAGCAAGTTCTCTATAGAGAGTTGGTGAAAGTAACAAGCCTCCAGGGATAGGAGCAATGGGATTAATTATTTATTACAAGAGCTGGAAAGAACATGGCAAAAAATAAGATAATGTCTCAGATGGCTTAGTGAAAAGATAGATGACTTGTTTAGAGATAGGAACAAGAAACTGGATGGGTAAGACCTTAGGTTTGTGGCATACTTTCCCTTATTATTATCCTGGAGAACACCTTGGGCCACATAGTTCAATTTCTTCTCAAGTTTATCAGAGGTTAATTACTTAGATGCTACACCTAATTAT
Organism: Falco punctatus; assembly: GCF_963210335.1. Lineage (NCBI taxonomy): Eukaryota > Metazoa > Chordata > Aves > Falconiformes > Falconidae > Falco > Falco punctatus. Next base: position 64,984,743 of record NC_137582.1, on the reverse strand, counting down.
TCATCTTATATTCACATGCATACTCAGATGTGTGAAGAAGGAAGGGGAAGAGAGTCCTTCCTGTTTGTAGTGATCTGTGTACAGGAACCAACATGTTTCCTTAAATTTATCTTGAATGAGAGGGAAAACTATGTCTGAAGAACAAAAGATCAATGTACTAAAATGCTAGTGCCTTAGAGCAGAACGTGATGAACTATAATTTGTACAAGCATCCATTTGATGCTAGCTGTCCTGCCTGGACTTAAAACTGCAGATGCCTGACAAATGTGACACATCTGACACAATTCCAGCACTTAAATGATGTTAGACCCTCAATTATGTGAGCAGACTCTTTAGAGAGCTCTTTTGCAGGCTCAGTCTGCTTGAAATGAAGCAGGTGAGTTAATCCTTTCCATCCAAAACCTCTACCAGCAATGCAGCTAATACAGACTTCAGGCCTTATCAGTCTCAAGTAGGATTATCTCTTCTACTTTTAAATTAAGAGTGTCTTAGCACTTTTTTTAAGCAAATAGTTTCACAAATCAACCAGAATATAATTATCTCTAATGCCTAAAATAATCTACATTCCTGCTAGATCCCTCCTCAAAAGACCTTGAGCTGGAAATTACCTCTGGTACAAGACCAGGCACAGCAGGTTCCCTTTATGAGAAGCTCATTATCTTTCTCAGCTTGAAGCAGGGAAAGTTCCAGTCGGAGAGACCCCTCAGAGCTGGTTCCAGACTTCTGGAAGATTTATATAAAAAGTTATATTAAAGTTTCACAGGAGAACGATGCATATGCACTGACTTCTCCTGGCTGCAGTTATCTCAAATAGCAGGCACAGCTTTTCTACGCATTTTGCCTTCTGTGAGGGTGCTCAAAGTTTCACTTCTTTTCAGTTTGAGCTTTTCTTGTGTCTCTCTTCCCAGCTATGTAGCCTCATGTGACCCATTCTTTGTTGGTGGTTTTAAATTATTTTTTAATTTTTCAAATTTTTCTGATCATTACATGAAGATGTTAAAAACATGATGATTAAAAATGGTGACACAACAAATCTCAAACCTTCACAGTTCCAAAGAAAAGCTATAAATATGTTTATATGTACAGGGAAAAAAGTTAGATTTTATGCTTTTGATTCAATTTTTCAATATAATTATTCAAGTTTTTGACATTTTTATAGATTTGGGTTTTAAATTCCTGGTTTGAGTGTGGTGGGTTGACCTTGGCTGGATGCCAGGTGGCCATGAAGCTGCTCTATCACTCCCCTTCTCAGCAGAATGTGGTGGTGGTGGAGTAAATAAGATGGAAGAAAACCCTGTGGGTTAAGACGAAGGCAGTTTAATAAAGCAATAGCAAAAGTTGTGCACACAGAAGTGAAAGAAAACAAAAGATGTTATTCTCTGCTTCCCATCAGCAGGTGATGTTCAGCCACTTGGCAGGAAGCAGTGATTCAGTACGTGTAGTCATTGCTCCAGAAGAAAAATGTCATAAATAATGAATGCTACCCCGCACCCCATACCCCACCTGCCTTCCTCCTCCTCTCTCTCAGCTTTTATATCTGAGCAGACATCACATGTCATGGAATATTCCATCGGTCACTTTGGGTCAGCTGTCCTGGCTGTGTCCCCTCCCAAGCTCTTGCCCACCCCCAGCCTACTGGTGAGAGGCGGTGGGGGGTTGGAGAGGCAGCCTTGATGCCCTGTGAGCTCTGCCCAGCAGCAGTCAGGGCACTGGTGTGTTATCACCACCTTTCCAGCCATGCACAGCGCTGTGAGGGCTGCTGTGGGGCTAAGCCAGACCAATAGAATGAGAAAATTTCTAAGGAAAGTTTCAGACTTTTATGGTACTTTTATAACACACTATGAACAGAAACGTTTTTTTCTTAAATCATGAAACTTTTCATCAGTATCAACTGACTGAAAAATGTGAGTGTTATGCTAAGATTAAAAGCGTATCTGTGAACTGTATTTTCCTAAATATTGCCTTCTGAAAGATGTAGAAGGAACAGAGTAAAGAATGAAAGTGCTGTCCTACAGCCAACAGTTGGATTACAGTCAATATTACTTGCTGAATCATAAGCAACATGATATATCGGTAAAGATAGGTATTATTGCACCCATAAACAATCATTTGAAACACCATCACAGACTTCAGGTAACAATAGGAAATACATTTTTTTTAAAAAAAACAAAATCTTCTAGGGCCTTAAAACAGCTGAGAATTAAGACACTCATTAGGTGTCTTACTTAATGTAAAACCACTTATTTTCATAGTTCAAAATAATCTTTTAGGAAACATTTAATGAGACATTTTTTTAGGAACAAATTGTGCTTTTGAGACTCTGGTATGTCATATGTAATGTGCTGGGTGTGGCTTCCAGACCCGTTTTGGTTGCAAAGAACTTGGAAGTCAGTATGAATTTTACGTAAGCAAGAATGAAGTACTGGACATTATATGACATTCTAATGTATTAAGGCTGTAATGCAATCAATATGTCCCACAATAAAGATATCAATTGATTTGTGGCCACTCCCAGTAAAATCTCCTTCTGGATTAAAAACCTGCTCTGAAATATATAACAGAAGGTGATAGGATGAAATTCACCTAAAAAACATAATTATTTTCTTTGTAACTGGCTGGATAAATGAGTCATATTCAGGTCTGAAATAAATACTCTGGCAACTGTAACTCAGTATATATCATAGATTTACTTTCAATTTATACTGGCATTACTGGAAGCAGAAATATCCTGATAATTTTGTCTGGAATAACTAAGAAGTCAAATTCAGTCCATTAAGTATTTTTCTAAAGGAAATAATGTTATCCTTTTAATATAGGCTATTTATTGTTCTTACTCAAAGGTAATCATCTGTGGACTACCTCCAGTTTAAATCTTATTGTCACAACTTTAAATTTAAATTTTTATTATTGTCTTTATAATTACTAATTGAAATATAATTAGAAGGAACTGGCAATAAAATATAAATAGCAAGAATTCTTCAAAAACCTGAGAACTTTAAACACCAAAGTCTGATGTATAAAAAGGGGTGTTTTAACATTATAGAATGTGTACACATACATGTATGTATAGCTATAAATGTGCATACATATGTGTCTATATGCAAAACCACACATGTACAAATGTGACATATACAGTAAAGTTTCTTTTCAATGCAGATATTTTAAATTATTTATTATTGTATTCATGTTTGAATAACATATGAAAATAGTTTCCCTGTATAATCCAACGTACAATGGTGCCACTATATCATCTGATTAACAGCTGTTTTCATAGACTCATAGAAAGATTCAGTTTGGCCGTGAGGTCTCGAGGTCATCCTCTTGAAGCTTTGGTTCAAAGCAGGGCTGACCTTAAAGTCAGAGCAGGTTGCCCAGGACTGTGTCCAACTAAGTTTTGATAATCCCCAGGGACAGACACTCTACAACCTCTATGCAACTGCCTAACACTTAGCAACTCTCCCACAGAGCTAGAGTTTAAGACAATTAATTGAAAACAGATTGTTATAAAGGTCTTAAGAGATAGCTGAGGGATTCCAGGGGGAGTTGATGGTTTGGTTTTTTGCTTACATAATTGCACAAAATTGAAAAACACATTAATCTTGAAAATAAGGAGGATTTCTGAGAAATTAACCATGCAAATAAAATCATTTCTCATTTGAGAGTGAGATGCAAATTATTATAACATGCTGGGATCATCATCACAAACTAAAATGAATACACAAACTGTTATTAAAAACAAGTGTTAAACTGATTATAACTCAGCAGCAATATAGTCCTTTGTGATCAGAACTGAAAGAGGAAAAAACATTAAAGAACCACTATGGTAAGCTGGAAGCCAAATACTGCTCATCTTCATATTATTTTTTAATATCGGATGGTTTATATTTTAGCCATTAACTGCTCGTCATACCAAATTAGACACACAGATGTTTATCCTAGTGATGTGTAATGTCAAAAAAAAATACTTCTTTTCTTTAGTTGCTAAAATGTTGTAGTTTATTTTTACATATCCACAATATAACCTAATTAGAAAAACAACTGGTCTTTATTTTTGTTAACACGTTCTCACAAATTCTTCACAGGTGGGGAATTCATCCATGTGTTTGGAAGAAGCACCTGGCAGATTGACTAATAAATATCTTGCATATTTTTTTAAATGATACTATTTAATTAATTCTAAGACAACCTTTTAATGCCATTAAGGATAAAGTTGCAATTGTTGGGCAAAGGAAAATTTCTGGTAGGTAATTCTCAGAGCTTACCCAGCCACAGAAAAGTCTCAGACATTTAAAATGGACATTCGAGTTCAGCTGAAGAAGGAATACTTGGATATTTACTTTGTCAGATTTCTCCAGCTAGTTGGATAAGTGTTTTCAGTGATATCTACAGTCAAGATACCATGCAATGGTAAAGATAGAGCAGAAACATCTAACACATCCCAGCAATTTTGAAATTAAGCTTTCACCAAGGGTGTGGAAGATAAAGGCTTGGCCTTTTCCTGGGGTTTAAACTAGTATTACTTACTGATTAAAAAATTTTTCCAATCACAGTCAGCTTGATTGTGCTTTCTACCCTGGTTATTCAGTTAGACACTGAGCAAGTACATGACAAGTGGCTAGCCTAAGTGCTAAACTGCTGAAAAAAGATAAGAACTGCAAATCCTAATCTAAAAGAGGTTTCAGGTGCCAAGTTTAAAGCTATGGTTGATAAAAGAAAAACAATTTAAGTATCTAAATTCTAATTTGTCATACTCTCCTACTGCCTTACCACTACTTAAACAAAGTTAAGCACATTTCTATGTGACTTTAACTTCTCCTAGTCTGAGTTTTCAAATATATCTCAAATAACACATTCTCAAAACCCTAGAAACATTTATCTTCTGTTAAATTCTGCAGTGACAGAGATCAGTGTTCCTCAAACTAAACATTATAAAGGATTGTATCTAATAATGCACAGGACCAAACCTCTCACAAAGTAGAACTAAGCTGCTATCATAGAAAAAAACCCAACCAATAACAAACCCACAAACCAGTCAAGAAGTAAACACAAAACCCCTTAAGTGGGTTTAAATTACATCATAATCCATATTTTTTATTATCATCTGCTGGTAAAATATTCATCAAAGAGAAAGGTTCAATCCTAATGGTCTTCTCAAACTTCAGGGTTTTTTCATTGCCCAGGAAGAAATTTGTGGCAACACTATATAGACTGCTCCAGGTAATACTGTTCTCTTGTCCGTCTGCTACATGATTATGATGCAGTAAAATATAAGAATTAGAACAGATGGGGAAAAAAGGGCACAGATTCATAGCTTACTTGCTAGCTTATTCATCAGGCAAAGGAAATTCTTGGGTTCTGAGAGGGGTTTCTCTACTGTGAGTATTGTGCATATATATAATATTTTACATATCAAAAGAACGTTTATTTTTCTCATCACCATCTTTTCCTTCATAACAGGAGGCTCTTGGCCTTGAAATTCTCAGTCTAAAGGTTCTCTTTAAGTGGCTGAACAGAGTTTTTCTCATCCCACTGGAGTGATGATTTCTATCCTTTTCCCTGCTCCCTGGTCAGGTTGGCATTTTTTGATAAATTCACTGTGCAGTTGTTCTAGTTTATTTGCCAGATCTGAAATACTGTTCAAGGATTTTCAAGGGTATAAGAGACCATTAGATTGTCCTATTTGACCAAAAGGAAGTGGTTTCTAGAAGCAGCAATTTAAGAACAGTCTCCCCTTCTGTCCTTCCCAAGATAAGAATTTGTCTCTTCAATACAAAGTTCAAGAAAAAAGGTCAAATACATAAAAGACTGCAAGGACTCAGATGGAGGGAAGCAGAGTCTTGTGTCTTCTTTAGATGATTAGCTGCTTGACTCTGGGAAAGGTAAGGCATCTCTATTTCTACACACACACCCCACCCCATGTCCAAAACTGTTTGGGCAGAAATAGGTGTCTGTACTGAGTAGCACAACAGGATCCAGAGGTTTTCCAGTCCTGTATGTTTTCCACTAATAAAAATTAGTATCAGCATTAGAAATTTCAGGACAAATGGTAATGAAATAAAGTTGTACTCCCACTTAGTAATCTCAGAGATTCAGATAAATTGTCCTTCTAATAAGGCTTACTATTATGGCTTAAAACTTTTTAAATTAAATGCCAATGAGCAATTAAAACATCAATGTTCTTCATTGCACTGCCAGTGAAATTACTCTGAGATCAGTAACTAGCACTTTTCTGCAAAACATATAACAATAATTGCATCAGGTTTAGATTTTATTTTACCACATTGAATGTACCTTAACATGGTTTTGGGGTAACACCATTCATTGATGGACTAACTATCAACCAAACTGCGTTTTCTACATTGCTGTCAAACATTAGAGATGGTAAGCATTATGATTCACTTTTTGTTCTTTTTGGTTTTGGTGCATGTTACTGTAAATACTTTCACATTAGTAGTTCTTATTTAGTGAGTCTGTTTTGAAACATAGATCAGCTGAAAAGGAAGGCTCCACTTTTAGGCAAGTACATCTAGCACAGTACTATGCAGTTGTTGACTCAGGTTTGCAAATGCTTCAATGGCTAGAGAAATGATATGCAATTAAATAACAGCACGTGGAAACTCCAAGTGGTATGGAAATTCCATTTATGTCTAAGGACGTTCCATCAGTGACTTAAGTTGGTGTCAGGATTTCTAATATATGGTTTGCAACTGATTTTTTTTTTTTTAAACTTTGGCAAAATAGGGATGGTAAGAAGGTTAGGAAATGTGGTACTTTCTTTAGGGATGCTCTTATGGGATTACATGGTTCTATGCCCTCACTAATCATGCTACCTAGCCAGAGAAGTAGTTATAAGCTTCAGTTCATTTACATATCCTTTTCTGAAATTTGTGATTGGTGTGCCTGGGAAATAGGCCCTTGAGATCAAATTATTCTTCACTTCAGATTTTCAAACCATGTGCAACAAATTTTATTCAGTGAACATAGTAGCTTTTCCTAGTTAACATACCACTTCCAGCCAACTAAAAGAGACAGAGATTGGTATCACCCCATGAATTGCTGTTCATCTCTTTATCATACTTATTAAGGTATGACATACAACTGGAAATAATCAGGGCAAACTAGCCCAATCTCCTGCTATTCTGCAATGTCATTCACAAAATTGTTCAGATGTGTCTTGAAAGCTAGTAGATCTGTTTCTTTCAATACTCCCTTTAGGAGTTTGTTCCATACTCTGACTCTTCTAATTGTTAGAAATCTTTCAATTTCCAGTTTAAATTTATTCATTGTCAACTGCCAGCATTGTCCTTTAGCTTAAACAGCTCTTCCTTCTCCTGGGCATTTTGCTATCCTGCTCACTCCCGAGGTATATATAGACAGTAATCATTTCTGTTCCCATTATTTGTTTATTTGCATTTTTAAATGTGCTATAAATCACATGGTGTTGCTGCTGCTCCCTGATTAGATTGCTGAACTTCTTAAACGCAGCAGGGCTGCTTAAACAGGTTTGAAAATGGTTGTGTCAATATTTGGAGAACGATCCTTTAGGCAAACATCTATTTGTATGAAGTGCTTTGAGACTAAATGCTATGCAACTTATTTTATGGATTTTACTTTTAGCAGCAACTGCTTCATACATAAAGAATGGCACCTGCCATGTTGCAACAACACCTGGAATTGAAAAGCTCCTTGCAGAAACCAGCCTAACTTGGCATCTGTCTTGCTGAGACAGAAGCAAGGTGGAGTGGGAGAGGGAAAGAAAGATATAAGGTACTATTTAGCTGATGTTAAAACCCAGTCATTAGCATGATCTGCTTCAGTGCATTTTAGTAGCTTTTAATCCTTTTAACTCCTTTCTGAGCGTTTGCCCACCATAAACTTGCAGTTCATTGCTCTCTGTACAAAGTGGTACCTGTTTGATAGATGTCTAATGAAATCTTACCTAAATCTTTAAAGGAAACTATTGATTGAACAATTATACTTTGTTTATACTGAACTGTTACCTGTCCCCTCATTCAGTCCCCTTTTCCTTTATCTGGCATTCAATAGACCCTCGTTATAACTCTATTTATAAGAACTGACACATTTAGACTGTAAATCAATTTTCCATTTTCATAATATTGAAGAAATTGCTCTTCAATAGGAGTTTGCTCCCTCAAAGGACAGGTTCAGTGTAGCACTTACATTTAATTGATCTGCTAGATTTGCTGTTGAAGTACTTGCCAAGGTTGCACAGGTGAGGTAATCTGCAGTATTCTTATTGCTGAATAAGCTATTTCAGTTTAAAATTAGTGTTGAACTCTCTCACCTAGAATATGAGCAGGTATTAGATTGGTTTGTGTGACACTGAAATAATTTCCTGGTTCAACACCATGTTGAACTTGTATGTCCTAGTTGTTACTTTTTCCTTTCAGCTTTGTAAAATGACTGGGGCTAGCCACCTTCCTACAACTTAGGGACATTTATATTGATAATTAATAACTGAATATGAATACGTATCTTTGTTAATATGTTAAGAGCACTACCTGGAAGCATTTGCAGTCTTGTGACACTCTTGAAAAAAGAAAAAAATACCTTCTCAATCTATACATTTTGTAACAACGTATAGAAAAAGTCCTGGAAAATCCCTCATGAGCAAAAAGAGAAGGAAACTCATTCTTTATTGCTCTGTACTAAGCCTTCCAAGACCAAGATGTGTTCTAGGACCTAATTCTTGGGGGGTGGGGGTGGTGTATGGAGAATGAAAAGAACTTTTAAATCATATTTTATGTACCTGAAATACATTACTACACAAAGACCTTTACTAGATCATAAACCTTGTGATGACTTTCTGAACAGTGAGTATTTTCAGTCATCTGGCCAGTTTGGTTGGTGCGTACTTGCTCTGAAATGTTCTCTTCAGCAGAGCCCTAAGTAGCGCTGGAACTGGCTTATATTCTTTCCAGTCCATAACTAAACCTATCAACTTTCTTTTCAATATTTCTTTGGAAATCAACTGTTATGTGAAAAAAACAAACAAAACTCTCTCTAAATTTTTGAACATTTTAATTCTTGAACTTTTTTTTTTTTTAAATATGAATGTAAAAAATATGTCTTCTATTTCTTTCCTGTCTACATTATATAAGAGAGATGGAAATGTTTTATTAAAAATTGTTTATGCTTTTTTTTTTTTACTTCATTTTTAGACTGTGATTTTTTTGCAGCTGTAAATCATTACTTGGATCAGTGTTACTTACCATCTTTGAAACAGCAGTGCTTTAATTAAGACATCATGAAATTTCTTCATTTCCAAGAAGGGTAAGTCCAACTTGCTTAGTATTTCTTTGTGAGTTTAATCTTAGAAGCTTCGCACCTCTTTGATTGTGCTCCATTGCATTAAAGCTGGAATGAAAGGTATGAGTAAATATTGAAATGCTTAGATCTAAGAATTTCAGCTTCAGATCATTAATTTCAAAGTCCTATAAAATGTCTGTAGTCACTGCTTAGATTTTTATATGTATTACCTGTATAGCCTCTGCAAAGCATACAGTCAGAGTTCTTAAGTGTCTTAAGTGAATGGAGGTAGATGAATCAACTTAAGCTAATAAATACATTCTTAAATATAGCATTATTCAATTATTTTTAACTTGAATACTTATAAACTTGAAAAAGCTATTAAATGTGACTGAATTGTTTATATTTTTTATACATACTGGTAAGTAGTACTTAGGAGTTTTTAAGAAATTTATTTGGATCTCAAAAAAACCTACAGTCATAACTTGAATTTCTACTTGCCTTCTCTGGGATTTTTTAATTTGAATTACTTAATTCCATTTGTTAGTACTGGCTCCCTGAAAATAAACACATCAGTTCAGTACAATATTTAGACCTCTTAAATCTTAAAATTTGAAAATTAATATGACAGGGCCTGTGGATACAGAACTGTGGGATCACTCTGTTAGAGAAAATAATACAGGTGAAAAGGTCTGATGCTTACCAAATGAGAGGAAATTTCCTACATACAGTAAGTTAAACTACACTGAAAAGGAAAAAAAAAACCACCCAAGATGTATTTATTTTTACTATTTTTGTTATCCTCTTCTGGATACAGCCTTTGTTCCTATATTTCTGCTGTAAAAAGTCACTATCTAAATAGTGATGTTAGAAAACTTTCACTTTGAATTGTGATCACTTACATGATCACTGTAGATTTGTGAGAATGTTTCACAAAACAGTATACATTTTCAGAAAATGTTTCCACTTACATCAAGTCTGGTATAGCAAACAAAAGATTCATTCCCACATTTGAGTAAAGATGTTCACAAAACTGATAGAAGTGACTAATATGTGCCAGATACATTTTGAAAATTAATATTTAAATAAAAAATACATCTCAAAAATTTTAGGTAAGTCAGAGAAAGACTAGTTGAATTTCAAGACATTCCTGCCAGGAATCACAGCATACAGAGCAATCATTTGCACTTAAACAGACAAACTTGCAAATCGGGAGCGTTTCTACTACCATGAGTGCTGAAATGGAGACTCTCTTTTTTGCCTTTATGTACACAGGTGAGTAGCTGTATTGTACATGAAACAAAACAGGTTACCTATTGCCATGAAAAAAGCAGCAAAACATGTTAGATTAAAATTATAACACAAGATGAAGTTTATAGAATTCTAACCCTGAGTTAACTGTTATATGTAGTAATTTCATGTAACAGTGGTTTTCAAGAGTTAATTTCAGAAGGGATTACCCATATGGTGTGCAAATGTGTGCATTTCTGCAGTGAAACATGGGACGGTAATGGCAGGTATGAATAACAAAATGTACTAATTGCTGTAATTTAAAGATTACTGCAGTGATGCATTCTGGTGGTGGTGTTAAATTCATTTATTCATTTCAGTTGTAATTTTCCCAAGCCAACTGTAATGGGATGTAAGTGAGCCTATTAAGGAAGATTTTGGTGTGCCCAGCTGGCTAGTGCTCTTGTTCCAGGTATCAACTAAATACTGTTACTGGAATAGCAATTAATATGAAGGTTGTTGTTGAACTACAATTTCAAATTAGATTCTGACTAAATATTTTTTGTCATCTTCTGTACACCAATTAACAGGCACTGCCTTCTGAAATGAGAAGGAATTTTAAAATAGATGCAAAAGATAATTTATATGGCTGTAACTAGCAAAACCAAACCCCATCTACTATTTTGCCAGTTGAACCCAAGCTTTCTTTCACAGGCTATATATTCAGTCTCAGGGAAGTCTTAGGAATAGAGGAAAAGCCACCACCACCACCAAAAAAATTATCAATAATTTCCGAGTCCTCATCAAAATTTGTGAAACCACCATTGCCCCAGCTTCAGGACTATATCATTTGAATTAGACATAATACAGTCACTGAAAGCAAAATAATAAAAAAAAGAACAATAAAGATGAGACAGCTTAGAATATTAACTGTAATTACTGTAATATTTTTTTTTCCCTAGCAGATAAGGAGTAAAGGAAATGACCTCTGTGTTTCATAACCTCACAGAAAATAGTTCAAAAGATACATCAGGAAGTGAACTCAACCCATTCAAATGTTGGATAAACTATATCAAAGTTTCCTCACTGATGTTTGTAACTTTCCAATAGTCTCAAATAGACTAGAGGGTAGAGCTACATGCTTTTCCCTAAATTCTTTCCTAAATCCTAAATCTTACCTGTTGCAACCCTGTGTCCTTATTATATATTCTAGCTTCCATGGAGCACATGAATTTCTGTATATCAGTAATTAATATGCTAGGCTCAAACCAAACCAAACCAACCAACCAACCAACAAAAATTTTATTCACACACAGCCTAAGAACTTGCTGCAGATAGCGAAAAGTTAACACTGGTTAAGGTATACATGGTGCTGCTACAGTAATTAAAAGGAAAATTAACTAACTGAGGTTTACTAAACACAGGAACTCTGTTTGACTTAAAAAATCCCATGAGCTGGAAGTATTTGGATGATGAATGAATACTGGGGAGTAGCATTATTATCCTGTTCATATTCTTTCCTCAACAACTGCTTGTAGACAGTTTCAGAAACAGAACACTGAGTTTCATCTTGACTTGGTGTGCTCTTTCTTAAGTTCAACAGAGCTATTTTTTCCATCTTCTCTTCTTTATACTGAACAGTTCTACTGATTAAAGACAAGAGGAATGAGGAAAAAGAAACAGTGAGTTGATAAACATGGGTGCAAGAGATCCAAAGCATTAAAGATGAGGCAGATAATAACACTGAGTGAATAGGAACAAAGATTAAGAAGTGGTGGTAAGAATGGTAAGGAGAATGCTAGTCACAGAAATAAATATTTATAAATTTATAGACATGAGGATTAACTAGCACCTATCCTATCCTTCATACACTCTTCTACCCACTACAGAGACCTGGCCCTTTCCCTCATATTTACAGAGGGTATGCCGATGTGAAGACATTGCATCATTTACAAGGATAATGACTCTTCATCTACTCTTATGGTGCAATATTTCAATCTTTTGTTCTTCTGTATTTGATGAAGCCTATCATTTTATATACTGAATAGACTGGGATAGCTGGACATCAATCACTTTTTGACACTTTCTTTATGCCCCTGAGCTGAAAGGAGGACGAATAATTCTGCCTTCTATGACAAACTGATAAAAATATTTTAACTCCTCTCTTTGCAGAGCGAGCACTGCAGTTGCCTTTACCCTGGGAATATTCAGTGGTACTACTTGTTTAAGAGCTGACATCTATTCTCGGTCATGTGTACTTATTACACCTTAAATCTGAAGAAAACTTGAAACTCTCTCTCTATTGTTCAAATTTATTTTCCAAAAATGTTGTGACAGTTATCCTGTTGCCATTAGTACGTTACTGAGTGAAGAAGAAGGTAAATTATAGACATACTAAATGGAAATGACATTAATTAGAGGGGAAATGCCATGAGGTGAACCCTATAAGAAAGCATCACTTCAATAAGACCTTGATTACATCTGCCCAGTTCTATCTCATTAATTTATTAGGTTAGAAACACTAACAAATCATAGATTATTATTATGGAGAAGGTTTATCCTAAAGTTCTGGACTATATCTGCCCTTCTCTAACAGTTTAGGTACACATAGGAAAGAAACGAAGATGCACAGATGAACTGTTATCTATCTAGGGCAGGAGTCCAGAAGATGATAGCGATTTAGTTAAAAACAGGTAATTGAATTAGGGCAGGCAAGCGATTGGCCTGGGGTGATGTAGACAAGGTCTCTGGTGGCTTTAGGTAAGTCAGAGAAAGACTAGTTGAATTTCAAGACATTCCTGCCAGGAATCACAGCATACAGAGAAACTTAGACTCATTTGCACTTAAACAGACAAACTTGCAAATCGGGAGCATTTCTACCACCATGAGTGCTGAAATGGAGACTCTCTTTTTTGCCTTTATGTACACAGGTGAGTAGCTGTATTGTACATGAAACAAAACAGGTTACCTGTTGCCATGAAAAAAGCGAAGACAGTACCTCCTCTTGGTAGAAGCATATACGTGCATGTGTTCATTGTTGCCAAAGGCTGAACTCACTTTACTATCCAGGGTTTGGACACCTCAACCAGGTAGAAAAGTGTACCATTCCCTTGAGACCATGGTGCTGATCACAACTGGACTGGAAGCCTTGTCTGATGTGGGCATCCTATGCAGTGTGTATGTGTGTGCGTGTGTGAGAATAGGAAGTGCTATCCACCTGATATACCCATCCCACTTCGTAAATAAATCTTAGAATTTATGTCACAGAATGGCTTGGTCCCATCACACCTAACTTTCCCTGCAATTGAGAACTAAGAAAAAAAAATGAAAAAAGGAAGCCACTAACTTTGCAAGATAGCAACATTTTCTCATTTACCTACTTCTGATCAGTTATTGTAGTTTTCAAGTATATTCACAAAGCCTTATTGCTCCTTTTTATGTTCTGTGTTTGGGCCTCCACAACAAATGTCTGTGTTTGGGAGGAAGATCAGCTGATTTCCATTGTGATAAGAGTATTTAGGAGGGGACAATGGGAAGCAGGGAGTAGAAGTTGTGAAAGCTGTGGGTGGTAGAAGAGGGCTGGCAGGAGACAACCACACTTTAAATAAGGTGTAGTGTCTTCTGAGATTGCCATGGAAGCAAGAATATAACTGTGGGTCCTGCTTCTAAGACAGAAAAAGAAAGGTAGGAGCTAACACAGGACATCAGAGAGGTTTCTGCAGCTGCTAATCAAAAATTAAGGGCAGTAATGATGACTATTGTACCAAGAATATAACCCTCTCCCATTATCTGCTTTTGCATCTTTCCATGCTCTGTAGATAGTGATGGTTACTCCAGCTTGAGAAAGAAATGTTCGATTCCCTGAGGAGGTATGGACAGCTGCTTATTCTACCTCTTCCTAGTGGTGTTTTTTGTCATCAGTCTTATTGGGATCCTCCATTAAAGTTATACTACTAAATAAGTGACTTTGGTTTTCAAAATTCTTGTGTCCATCTGCTGCTGCTTTCCCTGCTTTCATAGGAATCTCCATAGATATAGGTGTCTTAATTGTGGATGGTCTGAATTCTAGAATAAATAATGAGATATTATATTGACAAACATAAGCTGAAGACATTTGAGATATGACAAAAAAAACCCACCGCCAAACCAGAAGACACGAGTGGAATTACTAAGGTGGTAATAGTAACTCAAGAATTTCAGAGAAAAAGTTGTTTATCTTGTCACATATAAAATACTATGTAAAAAGTGGAGTTGGAAGACAGCATCTCAGCAAAGTTGAGGATCTGTTTATACTGTGGAATTACAGACAGCTGTATCTTCATGGCTTGTTTGGTCTGCAGTGGATCTTGCTTAGATCTGCCTGCCCTGAAAGTGGTGAGCATACTCATGTTTAACTTTGTGACATGTTTAACTCACCTAAGCTATCCATTATGTCTGTTAGATCATGATTAAATTATATGTTCATGTAAATTGTGTATAATTCTGCTTACAGTCTTTGATGTAGCTAAGGCTGCCCAAATAAAAGTAGTTTAAGAGAGAATTACACACACACATGAACTCTAACAACACTTACTGTAAGATTTTCCCCATTCGCGTGAAAGGAAGCAGCCCTGAAGTGATGCAGTTTTTCTCCTTCTCGTCCAGCCCTAAAGTTATGGACAATCATACTAGCAAATAAAATTTAACAGCAGATTTTAATTTAGCCTGGAAATAGTATTAGGGACATCAGCAAAGACTTGGAAAAAAGCCAAGAAAATACGCCTCAGATTAGCACTTTTCTTATATTTAAAAGAGTTTTTTTATTCAATCATATTAATCTGCAGTATCTCAAAGCTCTGGGTTTAATTTCTTTTGAACTTCAACCATCTTCCCAGATTTCTTTAAATTCTTTTTCTAAGGCTCATTAAAGATGAAAGAAATACTTCCCTGTGCTTTCTTCAGACAATATTCAGAAATTCAAATGCTATTTTCAACATTAGGTATTAACTTTTATATCATCTCCAAAATCACAGCATGGCATTTATTCTGATTCTTTTTGTGCCATTGGTGAGATTTTAATACAAAAATATTGTTATTGCTGATGTAAATGAATTACTTGGTTAAAAAAAAAAAAAAAAAAAAGAAGTATTTATGTTCAGAAGATTATATCAGATTACAAGTTTCTTTTCTCTATGCAAAATAAAGAATGATGTGTATAATCCTGTTTTTTCTAAAGCCAGAAATGCTAACCTATGACTTTCAAATTAAACTTTACTCATGCTGTTTTTCTCAGGACGTCCTAATTCTTTCAATTCATTGAAAACACGTTTCTTTTTAAACAGTTTTTAAGAAAAGTAAACCAGCTTCAATATTATGATATTATAGTGAATTAGCACTTTTGAAGGGTTTTTTCACTTCAATTTTTAAAGATGCTTAGAAGCATTAGGTACAAACATTTTAAAAGGAAGTAGTATTAGCTTACTGATGCTGTTGTTAAAATCTGGAAAATTCTCCCTAACTTCAGTCAGAGTGAAACCAGGCCAGTGCTGAGTATCTTGGGACACCTTTCCCCACTTTCCTTACCCTTCATTTATTTCGCATAATGGATGGTTTTAGGAAATAAATACTAATTAATCATACTTTACACTGAAGCACAGAGCCGTGATGCATTTCATCAAGCAACACAGAGCGTGCTACGGTGACGACCTTGTTTAGAGGTCTGGCCTTGAATTTCAGAATAGTATAAATATATTAGGATACACTTGTCTGTTGCGTGACTCATCCAACCATTATATGGACTTCATTAAGCAGTAAGGATACTTTTAAAAGTTGATTCTCAACCCCCCCAGTAAAAGTCAGGTAAGTGCCATTGACAGAAATTGGGAAGGGATTCTTAATTGCTTACCTGTTTGGGTTTTTTCCAGGAAAAAATTAGATAAAGCTGTGCAGAAATTTGCTTCATGGGAAAGGAAATAATTTTAAACTATTTTTCCTTGATAGGGCAAAAAGCTTGTGACAAATTTTAAAAAAATGAATTTTGGAAGTATTGAAAATTTTCATTCTCTGTTTCTCCATTTATGGCTTTTTAGTCATTTTACCATGGGCTTCTATGAACACAGGAGAAACAAGTGATTTCTCACTTTCCCCAGTAGCTGCTGATTGAAATTGCCACAGCTCCTGCCAGTGGCTCAGACCTGTTCAGTACAGCCCAGAGGAGACCAGCAGGGAGCAGTGCCATAAGTGGTACCCCTGTGTCACCTTCCTTCTTGCTCTTACAGGGACATACACATTTATGCACCAGTGCATGGGGATGCTGCAGAGTCCTGATGTGAGAAGTAGTTCTACAGCCCTGAGCAAGGCAGAGCAGGTTCAGTCAGATTTTCCCCAGGATGGCCACCCAAGGCACGTCAGAGGTCAGGTTGGGAAGGCAAGTTGCAAGGCAAGGGTCAGCAAGGGGGTAACATGGCACAGGGCCTCCCTACAGTGCAGTCCAGGGTGAGAGCCAGGGCAAAGGGTCTGAACCCCACTGTAGCCCCACAGGAGGAGGGACCCAGGGAAGCTGAGCCCAGACCTTTTCCTGGGTCACTGCTGCCTGGCAGCAGAGGTGGCCCTGATCTGCTGCACCGCAGCCCCTGGAGGGGAAGGGAGAGGGATGGGATGGGGGAGGCTTCAGAACTATTCGTCTCAGGGCCCTGGTAGTCTCTTTATAAGGAGTTGTGCTTAACAGAAGTGCTAGAATAAATCATTGCTTTTTCCTCTCTCAAAAATGGAGGAAGAATTCTTTCTTACAACATATTAGGTTTCCTGCAACAGTGCTAAGTTTCACCCAATACCAGTCCCTTATCTGAGTATTACACATGATCTCAGTTACACATGATCCCACTCAATCACGTATTGTTGCAAATGACTGTTAAAAGTTTGCATCACCACACAAGTATAAACATTATTTAAGCAAAACCTTAATTTTCAGTTTTCTGTATTCTCCTGTCTTCCCAGTAATGTCGGTTAGTGGTGATTCTCATCTCTGAGCTTCAAAAGAGAATCTTTTTCAGACATCACTGTTTTGAGCTCTCTGCTCATTTGCATATGTGTAGATGACATAATGGATGTAGTTAGGTAATTTGCTAAACTACCTGAGGTATAGTTCTTGATCATGTTCATTTGGACTTCTTGGCCATTATCCACTTTTTCAGATAGTTTACGGGACTATGGGTAATACAGACTATGCACCATATGTGGGAAATGGCAGTCTTTCACAAGCCGCCCCAATTCCCCAGAAGTGTTTTCTAGTTTATTATCCAAGATTAGCTCATTGCAGATACTGCATCTGGTGAATATTGCCTTGGTGATTCACTGGAGTGCTGGCTAATGTTTTGATAAGTTGAATTACTGGGGAAAATATGACAGCATAATCAGCTGTCAGATATTTCTTGTGCATCTGAATAAATCATTTGCCTGTTGATGCCAGATATATCATGAATTGTCAAGGAGAAAGATGTCTGTTTAATACAAAAGATGGAGCTCTGGGACATACAATATTGTATTAAAATTAGAGAGTGATTTTTTTTTTCACAACCACAGCCAAGAAGGAAATAATAGGAATGTTACAGCAACATTGAAATATTGGAGGTTGAAGCTGGCCGTGGTTTTTAATGAATTGTAGATTTATCGACTGCTTTTCAGATTCAAATTTGGAAAATAATTTCTGACACATCTTACCTGATAACATCAGCATTTTGAAAATGTGACAATCAGAGGTGGCAGAAACAAATTGGTTGGAAACCTTTTACAATGTAATATGAAAATAAACCTTTACAGGACAAAGGTGGTTGTATTTTTTTAATAGGAAATTCCAAAATGAAGAAAAAAAAGAGAAAAAGCAGTGATTTATTATTTGTTCACTATTGATTTTTCTTTTTCAAAAGAGGAAAGTTTACCAAATTTTAAAATATAATATTTTCCTTTCCTGTTTTTTTTTTTTTTTTTTTTTTTTTCCTAATTTATTAATAATTTAGTAAAATGATTTCTATACATTTCTAAAAATTCAGTACAGGCTGTGGAGCTTTTTTATCCTCATATGAATTCCTTTTATTTCCTCAAATTTTGCATCCTAACATTGCAAAAGTTTTACGTTTTTAGAAAAGTTTGCATGACAGAAGGGATATATGTTAGTGATGTTAATAGGCTTTCATATTCAAATGTTTAGCAGTAACTGCTTATCTTTGTATGTGAAGAATTTTTGTTGTGGCCTTAATTATTTGGTACACATAAAGGAGCTGGTCATAACAAAATTATGTGGGTTTCCTCTCTCTTTCTTTAAGTGCTTTCACACAATACTTCATTGCTGAACATTCTTTTTTCAAATCAGTCCAAATATTTGATATGCTTACATAACTATGTTATGTATATTTTCCCCATTTTTTCCCCCCTACTATTCCCTATGGTGAAAGGGTTTATTATAATCTGATGCCCCAGGACATACTCCATCTTGACTTAATAACAGGTTATCACTAAAGTCAGAGGGACATGTTATGTCAGCGCAGGTTGCCAGTAAGCTACAATCAGATGTAGAAAATGTGCAGCCACTGAAGTCCACAAACGACAGTTCTGTTCTTTCAGCGCGATAGAATTAACTACAATAAAAATAAAAATAAATACTGCCTTAGAGACAGAGAGAGAATGTTCTTAAAAGTCTAGTTCAAAGCATTGATTCCTCACCTGTTTCCATCTTCACAAACTAGGGATGAGTCACCACTTCACGCTCCATGTAGTGTAACTGTTTAGTAACATGTATTTGAACAGAGACTCAACAAACAAACTTTGCTTACTTGGAAGACATGTCACAGTGAATGTTTCTCCCCAAAAGAAAAAAGAACCAACAGATGACAAACGCTAATCGTACTATTTTAATGAATCCAGGAAAGCTGTTCAGGTATTTTAGTGGCAAGAACCTGTGCAGATGCAGATGAGGAGACAACATAATAAAAGGAAAAGCAAAAACTTGCTTCTAGAATAAAGTGTACCTCTCCTGGACCGCAGCCTCAGCAGTGCCATGTGTTGTCTGCTGACACAAGAAACAAGGACGACAAGAGAGACTGGAAGGTTAGCAAGGTCCTTCCCAGTTACCTTGACACGTGTAGTTTGGTGAACTGGGGGCTGCAGCTCACAGAAAAGCCAGACCCTCTTGCCCCTTACAGTACCTGAGAGCAGGAAGAGTTCACGTCCCTTTGCTTGGTCACCCCTCTCTGGGTCTCCTGAAGAAATCAGTAATCTGGGGAAAAAAAAAAATATTCAAACTGCCATTAGGTTTCTAATCCGTGTGCCGCTAGATGTCCCTGTAAAACAAACTTTGGGGAGCGCTTGGGGAGCAGCGCGTTAGCCAGGGCAGGGCATGTGAGGACACCAGCAACATTGGGTTCAGCGGAACTTGGCCATTTTTTTTTTAGGTAATAATTGCAGTAACTAGAAACAACACCGAAGATTATCCACCCTGCACCAAACGTTATTATTCATTGACACGAATGTAAGGTCTGTGGCGTGTAACTGACAGTCAGTATCATTTAATTGCTCACGTAGTGTCTTCCCCCACAAGGGTAAAAAGGTTGCATTGAAATCAGCCTGTAATTCCTGGCTATCCTACTTGTTCATCCAATAAACTTGAAATGCCCTTGGTGCTCTGTATGGAAAGACAGATTTACAGCAACAGTTGCAGCTGTTTAAGAAAATAACCATGGCACTATTTTAATTAAAGCAAACATTTGCATATACTGGTTTGAATACAAGAAAATAATTATTTTTAAAGATTTGAAACAGTACATTTATACTGAAAAGCACCATTTCTAAATTACACTCACTTAGAGCCAAAAAGACCTTTTCCTTTGATAAATTAGGATTTTTTGAGGATTAGAAATATGTCAAATGTTTGCAAAATAATTTGGACAGTAGTGTGCTGCAGGGATACTTGTGTTTGAACAGCACTAGAAAGCTGTGCAGCAATTATTTTGTTGTCTCCTGGAGGAACTAAACTTGGCAAGAAAATCATTACATATTAGATGTCTGCTTGTTGCGGATATAATTTTGTTTGTTTTCTTGAAGAAAGCATTTAGGTTTGGCTTTTCCCTTTCAACATCAGAATATTGCTTTGAACACCACGATTCCTGTGGTTTCCTGCTTCAGAAATCCAGCTTCAGGAAAAAAGGCAGGTCACATCCATAGGTAATTTAAAAATATGGCTTCTTTCACTAAAAATCAGAGTTAATTTTGTTTGGAAGAACAGCATCTATTAGAGCAAAGTTTTAGTGTACATTCTTTTCAGATATGACTGTGTTTGTCTGCTGCTGGGGGGGGGGGGGGGGGGGGCGCAGGGGGTGACTTCCCCCACACACACACACTTACCCCAGAGATGTATTGATCCTCTGTCAGTAGCTTTTTAATAGATACTAGAAATATCATATAAATTAATTTTGATGATTTCTAAAGTATCTCCCACAAAGCACATACCACAAAACCTGACTTGAATAATCTAGCAAGAGTAATTTGCAAACAGACATTTGCTGTGTATGAGTTATTTCTATACTCATTTGTTTGAGTGTTAAAAGAACTATTCAAATAATTGTGCAGCTTATTTCTTCATGCAGTCATTTTCAATGATGTTAAGGTCAACTAGTTTCACAGGAGTTGATAAATATAGAAACAGAAATATTCATCAACACTTCTTGTTACTGTGCAAACGTTTCCCTTTGTGTACATCATGAATCTGTAAAGATTCAGGAAAACAAAGGCCAGAACAACACTAAATAATGGAGTAAATATACATGTGTGTCAATGGGTATATATAACATCAATAGAAACAATGCCAAGAAATGTTCCAGTCACTTGATACACTATACAGTTATTTGCATGCTCTGGGCATGAATTTGGTGAGGGACACCTAATGCTACCAAAAACAGTGGTTTAGCTGTCCAGCTGACCTTTGTGCCAGGGAAGCAGAACAGATATGTTTGATCATATTTTATGGACAAACTTAGTTCAGAACACTTCAGAGATTTCTTAGGAGTATGGTAGTGCCAGGAAATTCATCACCTTAGCTGAATGCATTTACTTAAAGCTTTGAAGATGTCTAATCAAACTGTTTCCATTTTTCTATAATCTTACCTATGAATTAAGGGGCATTTCAGCATTTTGAAAATCTTGCAATTCTTTGTACTGAAACAGTGGAGTAAAATGCT
The DNA here is from genome assembly GCF_963210335.1 of Falco punctatus. Taxonomy (NCBI): domain Eukaryota; kingdom Metazoa; phylum Chordata; class Aves; order Falconiformes; family Falconidae; genus Falco; species Falco punctatus. The sequence goes on along the minus strand of NC_137582.1, from coordinate 64,963,036 downwards.
TCTAAATGTTTACTTCCTTACCTCCCCCCCCCCCACCCCCACCCCACCCCCAGTAGTTTTGTTTATTTGGAAGTATCCTGGGGATCATTTGTGTATTACTGTAATATTAAAAAAAAATAATAAATCTGTTCTCATCAGCTCTGGTTAAGGCTATCTGATAAGACTTAAAAGTTTGAATCATATTCCATTCATAGTGAAAACAACTGAAGAGTAAAATAACTACGATTAAGGTCATAACAACTGAAAGAGATGTCTCTTTTACAGAAATAAATCATTACTGCTTCTTGGATTTCATGTGGTACACTGTTTCAGCTCAGTCAGCTGTTGCAACTCTTTATTTCAGCCTGTTTGATTAATGAAGTTGCAAGTGATCAAACACCGTTTGCTGTTTCCCCTACTGTGGAAAATCATACTGTAGATATCAAACACTTTTCCCTTCAAACAGAATTTGTGAAGGATCCAGAAGTATCTGGATGTAGAACAACCCTTCCCCTAGCCCTTTCTTATTTTAAATAGGAGTTACAATGATTAGATTTACTCTGACCCTGCCTTCTTTCCTTTTTATTACATACTCTTGGGTGTCTGTTGGGTGTTGGGTTTTTTTGGGGGTGGTAGGATGGGGATATTTTGAGGTTTTTGTCTTCATTTTGGGTTGGTTTGTTGGTTCTGGTTTGTTTGTGGTTTTTTTTTTTTTTTTTTTTTTTTTGGTGTGTGTCCCCCCCTCTGATAAGTATTCATTGGAAACACTCTCTTTTCTTTTCAGTGCTAGGAAGACACTAGAAAGATTTCATCAAAGCCTTTTTGAGTTTGAATCCTGAAAGTAACCCACAGACTCTCAAATTATGGAGAACACACTGAGGAAGCATTACTATAAGTTTGTTCTGTCTTAATTTCTTCCCTAGACAATCACTATCAGCAGTTGGTGAAGAGTGCACATACAGCTAGAGAGACCTTGCACAGTTTTTCCTATATAATGCATGATATTTTGTTTTTGTTCAGAGCATGCTTTTTCCACAGATCTCATCTATCAGAAAGATTTATAGTTAAGAGTAACTATCATGATTTTCTTATTTAACTTTTTGTTGAACACTGAACTTCTATGGACCATGTACACAGGAGCTCAGATTTGAACTAGGTGTGAAGATACACCTACTGTTTTCCTTAGAACTGCAGTGGGAAAGCAGACCAAGCTATTGATTACTTGAAGGAAAACAATCCACAGTAAACGTGTGAGAGAGAGTGTGTGAACCGGGAAAAAAATTTAAGGGAACTATTATCCATTAATAACATTCTTTGCCCAGTTTTAGAAGAAATTAATAGCTTTGTTCTAGTAAGGAACACTGTTGCTAGACTGTCAAGCTGTCTGCTCAGTTTTGTTCTAAAGAAAGTTATACACAAGTATCAACAGTGCTATATTTATAGCTAATCCACAATGCACTGTTTCTATGAAGCTTATTCTAGTCCCTGCATCCTCTGTGAGCAGCAGGAATGCAGATAGATCAAATAAACCCATGACTTTGGGTTAGGATCCCCACTGACATGTGTTCCACTGACTCAAGCAGTCAAATATGTGACAGCAACAGTGTATTAGGCAGGAGTGACTGAGAGTAAAAAACAGCTGACTCTTCCTTATTCTTTTTCTCAAACAACAGAAGCCATGTTTCAAGAATATATTCAGATTTATATAATAATATATTTGTCAGACAATTCTTCCTTATCATTCCTGAAGGACCTAGCATTTGGCAATTTTTCTTATGGCTTTTGCCATTTCTATTTCTTCTATTATATTTTTTTGACTGATTTTAATGTTCTATTGGACAAAATAGGGAATGTACTGGAGCTGTACTAGAGAAATGCAAGAGCCAATAATCTTCAAAGCAAAATACTCTCAGGCTTTAAAAAGATGTTTAGGTTGAACTCTATGTTTCAGAATATCTTAGGTAAGTCTCAGAAAGAAAAATTTTAAGTAAAACCATCATGGAATTAGATTAAGAATCAATTTACTGCTGCTGTCAGATGGTCATTTCTGTAGGGGAACACAGTAACTACTCAGTTGAGTACAGCAGCACTAAGCAGATCAGGAAGTAAATATATATAGATGAAACATAAGAATGAATTTTATAGTGGTAAAGCATAATTTTCCACCCCAGAACTGGCCAGTAATTAGGTACTAATACTGCTAATTTTATGAAAGTGCCTGGAGATGCTTAATACCAAAATGATGAAGACATTAATTTTCCATCTCATACAGAATGTGTCACTTCCAGTAGCACAGCAGAAGGTGATTGATGATTACTTGCTAAATAGAAATATCCCCACATGCTGAATCTCCAGTGTCACTTCTTATAGGTTCCACAATTACTCTAAGAGACAACCACCTCTTCCCTATGGAAGAGAAAGATACTTCTTGACCTGATTGAACATCAGATATTTAAGAAAGAAGTTAAAAGGTGTCATAAACAATTTCTGTCTCTCTTTACTTCCATTCTGGCTATCAAGGGAACAAGAAAGTCTAAAATAGCTTTAACTGGGGTCACAGGTCACTATAGCAGTGACCGTAGCAGTAGGAATGGAAGCTTTAGAAAGACTCTTCTGTTATTTTAAAATTCAAGTCTCTCTAATGACATATTGCTATAAAAGAAAGGCTTTAGTAAAGGCATAGCACTATATGAAAATCGTTGCAGGGAGTGGGAACTCAAACACACTAAACCAGGAAAAGGCCCAGAAACAGAAAAAAAATCCTCTCCTTTCTCAAACACCTCATTCTACAGAGTGACTCATATTCACGTTTAATTTTAAAAAGAAGCATAAAAAATAGGGAATGTAAGTCCTTCTCTTTGAATAGTTCAGCTCATCATGAAGTTCAGCCTTGTGACCTCTGGCAGCTCTTGAGGTTACAACTAGTTCCTGATGAACTGTACCAGCAAATGCAATCATAGCTCCTTTTCTTCAGTTTCATCTTCTAATTTTGATATTTTACCTTACAACAGGACAGAATGTTAAGGGACACCCCTCTAGAGATGGTTATGTCAACAGTATGTCACACACTTTTTAGTGATTTTTGCATTGAATGTGCATGGAGTGCTCAGCTGGGCAAGAAACATCTGAAAACATTAATTTCTTTTTCTTACCTTTTTTGACAGACAGTGATGGTAAAACTATTACAAAAAGGTATTACAAAAGTGGTTCATGACAGATAATTGCTTATAAAAATACAGATGTGGGAAGTCAGAAATTTCAGAACTCTCAAGGTTTGATGTTCCAGGGAGTTTTACTTTCCTGAATGGGAAACTTCTGTGGACATCACCTTAAAAAAGAACGTTAAAGGTCTCTAAACTTTCCCTGTCAAAGCATATGAAGCCCTTGGATTGCTGGCAGGAATTGGGAAACCCAAAGTTTTAAGGGTTTTCTTATGTGTTTTTCTTCACTGTTTTCAAATCCGTCATTCCAAATAGTCAGAGACCTTTGCTAATCCTCCCGCACACTGATATACGCATCTGATGAATCACAACATATTGCTTTTTTCTTTATTGAGAACTGAGACAGAGAGGGAGAAGGAGAGAGATATAATTTATTAGTGTTTTACTGGGTTATGAGGCAAAGAGAAATGTCTCTTACCAGTTCCTAGCTATCCATTTGCATGCCTAAGACATCTAAAAAACTTATGTGTTCTGTATTTTCTAAAGACCCAAAGTATTTACATGTCTTTAGGGGTCACTCTTTAACTACCTCAGTTTCTATTAATCTAGCTCATGTGTTTTCAGTTGTCATTTCAGGCTGTTTTGTAGACTAACAAAAATGTAGACCAACAAAGGCAGTTATGACTGTCTCAGAACCATTTACTTCTGCATGCAACTTCTCTAATTTATTATTGCTTTATTTGCAGAAATATCTTAGGAAGCCTGAATTGAGGTATCTCTATCCTTGATTATGGCAAAATTACATTCTTGTTTTCCTTAAACCCTCTGTGGCTAAATAAAGTTATCATTTCAATGCATACTTTAAAAAGTTCTGCTTCTCTAAAAGATTCTTTCTGTCAGATTTTCTTCCTTCCTTTTCTATAGATTATTCTACAATATCCTCATGGTGACAGGAAAATAATGATATATTACACTGCTATGTAATCAGCATGGTGTTTCTCCAGCAATATATTATATCAAATCATCAACATAGTAGCATTACAGCAGTATCACTTTGACAATGATTTAAACTAACATATCATCAGTGCTACTGTACATCACTTCAGAGACAGAGTATGTTAATGCATCATCAGATTGATGTTGCTGTAGCTAGAAGTATTAGCATAATGCAGGAGTGATGCAAGTACAATAGGTAAGTTTTCTACTGCTGCTGTAATATTCAGTATTAGCATAATGCAGGGGTGATGGAAGTATGGTAAGACCATTTTTCCTCTTAATCATTTTTCCTATTAATTTATCTGTAGAAAGTCCATATGCATTCATTTTACACATGAAGGTCAGATTGTGCTGCTCTGGTGCTTATAACTAATTTAATTAGGACAATCAAACCTGGCATTTGCTTTGCTTAAGTGAATGAAAATTTTGCTGTTGACTTAAAAGGAGCAAGATAAAATTTTAGTTGAGAAACACTGTCTTGCTCATTATAAGAAACTGTGATGTTGAAAGTCTAACCTAATGCATTAGCTGGAAATTCAAGCAAGTGTCTTCTGCTACTAGTGGTTTTCCTATATTATTATGTGTTTATGATGTAGTGCAACAGCAAACTGACTGAGTGATCTTCTGTCAGATGCTTCTCACAAAGAAGTATTTCTTTTATATTGTGTCTGTTTTCTTTTTGTTGATTAAAAGCTTTGTGTTGCGAATTATATATCAGTAGTGTTAATAAATACCTAGCATACCAGAATTGTAATCTGGGTTCTATAGCTTTCTAAATAATACTTGATTAGTCTTTAATAAAGATTTAATGAAGTGATCAATAATAATGATAATAATAATCCTTTTTTGTATGTTTTGTTCTTTACAGAACTAAATTATCTTTATTATAAAGTATTCTTCTAAAGCAGTTTCAGTAATTTTGCCTATTGCAACAGCAGAGATATTCATAAAAATTCTGCATCTCACTATTTTAAGTTGAAGAAAGTAGATTACACATACATAGAAATATACCTTTTTTTTTTTATTTTTATGGAGAAAAGCATCCTTTCTTCATGCTCCTGAGAGAGGGTTGCAGAAGTGATGCTGCTTCTCAAAGAAATAGTAGGAGAGAGGAACTGAGGTAGCAGAATACTATGGTTCTGCCATAGTCAAGGAGGAGGTAGAGCCACAGTTTGAGGGGACAGGACTGAAAGAAATATGCCTAAGATAGAGGGGAGAAAGAAGCATCTGTTGGCCTAAAAAAAAAGAGCAAAGTGCTAGAAAGGAGATGACTGGAAGCTACAGCAGCAATGAGACCAAAAGTGTTAATCAGCAGCAGGATAAAAGAAGGGGATTAATACCAGGGTTTGGCCAACAACCAAAATAACAAAAGTTTCTACCTCTCCCAGAACTCAGTTTGGACGCCTGAAAAGTCTTGACCTCCTTAATCTCCTTATTGCTCTGGCGTGGAAGACAAGGGGCATTTGGCAAGGCAGAAAGGTCCTGGATTTATTTCTAGCCCGAGTATGCTGTTGCTGACTGTATGTTTGTGTCCCTATGCTGGGAAAGTCATGACCCATGTCTTCTCACAGCTGGTGACTGAGACCAACTGGGCTCTGATACTGTTACTTAGCTTGAAATGCAAGGCAGCCATACAAAGTGACAATGTGGTGATTTTGAGGAAAGGTGCTAAGAAAAATTAGCCCTCAGCTTTTTTTACTGTAAGATAAAGTTGGCTGCATTATTTCCAAGCCATAAATTACTTTTTTTCAATTCATTCAAGCCTGTGTCAAAACCTCAGTTTTGTTTACACCATAGTTCACTAAATTCAACTACATTTGCAGAATACAATTTAGGTTTTTTGTAAACCCTTTATGTGTAAGATTTAATGCTTGACATTTATAAAAAAGCTTGAGTAACTTAAACCCATTTATATAGCACAACATACTCTGGAGAGTCCCGGTATTTCTACAAAGCAGGGGACAATAGAATAGAGACATAAATTTGTTCCTAACTACTATATTTACATGCTGCATTAAAAAATTCTACCACATGACCTTACTCAAAGAGTTCTCTTCACATTTTAGATCTGGCACTGTGTCAATGTGCTATTAGCATTCTGTTGCCAAATGTCATTAATGTGTTGTGAAGTTGGAAGCACTAGGTGCGTCAGTCCATACTGAGATATCAATAGTTATAATTCACAAAAACCTAGAGATGGATTTGTGTGACTTAAAAACCTTTGAAAAGGTTAACCTGAGTGTTCTCTTTATGGAAATTATAGCAGAAAATTTTAATTGGATATATTTAAAATACCAGTAGATAGGACTGAGATAATTTTCCGTGGTTCATAAGGAATTCACTGAACACGGAAGAACTTTCTGTATGTTCCTCTTCTACTGGCAAGATGAAAGTCCCTGGCACCTTTTGTCTCTGCTGCTTTGAGATTTAGGATGTGAGGACAGATTCTGTGGAAAGGAATTACAGGGCAAAGGCAGGTAGGGCAGAGGTCCCAGATAAACGTGATTCATAACAGGCCTCTGTGAGTCAGTACATCAGCTTCTTACATGATAAATACTGCACATGTCGCCCAGTATATTCACCTTCCTATAGCTGTGCAGAAAACACATTTTAGAGCAACTTTTCAACAGGCTGGTAGCAGATCTGCACTGAAAATCAGTTCCCAGGAATCCATTAGCATTCCAAGTCACTGAGCAGCAGGGCAATTCTCAGCCTCCCCGTGAAACACATCACAAGTGATTTAATGTTAACACTAAGAGGCTTTGTTGTGGCTAAGCAGTTCCATGAGTGCTGTGTCACCTACCTCACTGCCCCCAGATGATTTAAACAAGGGTCCTCTGTCTAGTCTTTAACAAAGCAGTCCTGCTTGTGATTTGACCTGCTAAATGATCATGCTCAGCCTTCTGGTTTTGCTGTAGACAAGCAAGCTACAGGATTTTGCATTTTACCTCTTGCTCACCCAGTCTTCTCTCCAAGGTCTGACTAGACTCGACTCCAATGCCTGGCTCCTGTGACTATAGCAGTGAGATGACAATGACATTTACATAAGAAAATCAGAAGTAGGAGTCTGAGCTCATGGGAGACTGTATGTGGTTACAAAGGGTAGTGATAAAGCCACAGTCCCAGGATATTCATTACTACTTTTTTCTCTTTTGCTGCAACAATACAAGAGTTTCAAAAATATTGAAACAATCTCTTATTCCTCGCAGTATGGGACCTTGCAAATATTTTTCAAGAAGACAATGAAGCACTGAGTATCATCTTTTGATTCTGTACATCACAGACTGTGAGGAAAACTAGCATAACCATTAAATACTAGCAGACATTAGCAGCACCCAAGTCAAATGACAGGTCTGAGCAGCCTTCATCGAAACAAGGTCTGTATTAGTGGGTGTTCGTTCTCCTCACTCAAATTGTTGCAAGCTGGCACTCATTGTTTCTCAGAACACAAAGGCTCAGGAAGGCTTCTATTGCAATCTGACAGGCACCTTATTCTTTCCTAACAGAAAGAGAGTAGGTGGTGGTGTGATAAAAGCAAATTACATGGATGCCTATTATATCAGGCATCAAACTCTAATGATCAGAAGCTGCCCAGAGAAAGGCAGTATCTAAGCTTTCTTTAGAAATGATGAAAGTTTTAATCAATGTCATTACAAAAAAGCTTGGTAGTTTATCCTAAAATTAGTGAAAAATTACCTGTTTTAAAACAGATAACATTCAGACAACCGACCATTCATTCCAGTCGTTAGCTGGACATCACCCCACCAGCAGCAGACTAAGCATCTGGACTGCAGTGCAGACTCACTTCATTCCTAAACTGTAATCCACTCCTCTGGTGTCACTCCCACCATGACTCCTGGGACACCCTAATCCACCTAGTCAGAGACATTTCAGAGTAAATATTCTCTCCTCAAAGACATATAAAGATGGATAAAGAATGTCTTACTAGTCAGAATTCTTGCAGTAGTTAAGCTGAACTTGATGATGTGGATAAATTAGGTGTGAATCCTTCAAAGTGAAATACCCAGTCACGGCTTAAAGATGCCTCATGAAGGGTGATTCATCACCCTTGATATGTTGTTCCTGTGGTTAAGGTTGCTATTAACAAAAAGTGAGATTATTGTTCCAGCATCAGCTTTCACATCTTAACCATAGAAGTTACTTCACCTTTTAAGTTAAACTCATATTTTTCCATATACACAGTTAGAAACATTTGATTAATTTCACATTCATCAACCCCATTGATCAATGCAACTGAAAGTCCTCTTGTCAGCTCATAACAAGAACAAAGGATGCTTTGACATGCCAGAACTTCAGAATGCCTCTTCATTTCAAGTTGCATTTCCAGACAAATTTTAGATAGAACAAGGAAGAAGTAGTAAGGAAACACTGTTGGGATTTCAGTAAGATGACTCCTAACCATGCTTAGGTGTTGAAATACAGTATGTCTGCTCTCATTTAAAATGAAAAGTTTAGATTTAATTCTTCCTTTACCTTCTAACAATCCTGTAGGGTTCTGTATGAACAGGTAGCTTCCACAATCTTAATTTATTAAGGATGGTTCTCTGTCTGTGTTGATTAATAAACCTCATGCTGACAAGAAAGGCTGCTGTGACTCAAAGTGGTTACAGGGAAGTTTTTTAAGAACTTTTCTCATATGCCTAATTTTGTAGTTATCATTGTCTTGTCTTCTGCCATTTTCAGCCAATCTGCTGTAGCCAACTCACTCAGTGAAAGGGTGCATCTTAATTTGTCAAAAGCAATTAAAGTAATTCACCACACTGGAAAATGCATGCAGCCTGCATACAACTGAAGAACATCCTGTAGGTGAGGAGATTCTATTATGCTTTCAATTATGATTTTGAATTATATGTATTCACTGTTTGCAGTACATTCAAAGAAATTTACAGAGCCTTTGAAAATTTAATATTCAGGCTGGTTGGACTTCTGACAAACTTTACTTATGCTCCCCACCTGATGGCATCAACAATATGAACAATAAAACTGCAACTGGTCAACTGCGGAGCTTTATGAATCATGGTGCTTTTGTTTCCTATTTTATTTCCTTTGGCTGTGGTGGAATATTTGGTTTTGTTTGGATTTGTTTTTGCTCTGCTTATCCATAACTAATGCAAGTTCATTGATATTTCCTTTAGCCTGCAGCCTACATCCATTGAATCACAGAGTTCTGCTGCAGACAGCAGATGAAGAACTATCTAGTAAACAAAACTCCAATCCAACAAATTCCTGAACAAAACCTTACGTTCCAACACCTGAGACATACCTCATAATATGCTTAAATTACTCTGTAATTGAATTGGAGAAACCCTGTAAAACGTAGAAAACTTTGGACTGTCATCAAATCCAGTAGGTCCAGTACTATAGAAATAAGGGTTCTTATCTGACCAGGAAGACAACACTGGTCTTTCTGGATTATGCCTGGTCTCTCTCAGGTCACTCCTTTTCATTTGATTATCAATAAATATAATTTATATTTTCCAGTTCTTAGGCTGAGTTTTGTTTTGGGTCATCTTGCTTTGTAATCAGAGCTTTTTAGTAGATATTGACTGGAACAAATACCTGTGTTACTTCCCTCTAGAAGCTGTGAACAGCTGTGCATACAACCGAACAGGCCCAAGCAATGTTTTTTTTTTTTTTTTTTTTTTTTAACTGTTGGAATTGAAGCAATTAGAGAGAATAGATAACTGTCATGTATACTGTAAACTTATCCCCAGACCTATCATCCTGTAACCTGTGAAGATGTAACTTCATTAGAAACCATCAGCAGATCTCTCTGTGCCACTCTGGTTCCTTTTTCAGTCCTCCTCCCTCTTGTTAAAATTGCAACATCTCCTTTGGAATACTAATTCTCTGTGTAAAGGATTTCTTCTATAGCAGGCATAGCAAATATCTGTTGACACACCAATTCTCTATTGTTTGTCTTTTTCTTTCCACTTTCTTTTTCCCTGATGATCATATTAAACAATGTTTAGTTTCTCTAAGAAATACAAGTCTAAACATGAGTCTGGATTTTTTTTTTTGCTCTTCCATAGGCAAAAAAGAAATTATTTCCTTGTACTAATGTATCATTCATTTATATTTGTTTAGTCTGAGCAAGAATTCCAACATACTACTAAGATAACAGAAAACACCTCACTGGCTTTAAAGTCTGTTTATTTAATCTTAAGAGAAACTTTCAGATGTATGAAAGAGCATGATTTCATAGGAAATATATCTGGGATAATTTTTCTGTGTTATCTTTTCTTATTCTGACCTTCAGGAAGTTTATGTTATTAAGGTTTTGATATTAAGCTAACATTGATTTTATCATTAAGAAAGGACAATTACTTAAAATTAATAATACTTCTGTCTTTTGTAGGAAACTGAGGGAATGAGAGTACTGAAATTTAAATAAATGATACAATTTCCTTCTAAAGGTCCATAGTGTTGATTTTTTTCATGCTAAGGCTAAAAATATTTCAAATACTTTTACATTCTTGATAGGGTTTACATCAGAATGAAAATGTATGGAACTAGCATTTTCCACTTTGTTAATCAAAGTTGTCATTTATGTCTTTGACCATTTAGAAGAAATTTGATTTCGGGTTCATGACTGGATAAACAATTAAATCAAGTGAAGGATATGAAGATAAGACAGCAGATATATTTTAATGAAAGAGTCCTAGAATAATTGGATATGAGATTTCTAACTTTTGTACACAGGTTTGCCTATCATGATAAAAATAATATGAATATTTATAAAGATATAGAAGTGAAAAGGAACAGTTCAGTCTCTTTCAATGGCTAGAAACTATGCAGTTTTCAAATACTTTCAAAAAAATCTACAGAACATCTACATTACATACTGAAGACTGCAAAATTCTTCCTGGTAACCTGTAATGAATATTAAACTTGTAATAAAACCCCCAAGCTGCAATTGTAACATGCCGCAGCCATGTTCCGCATTCTACACTTACAAGACATTTCTTAAGTACCTAAAGTATTTACATCTTATTTTCTGCACTGATTTTGATTGATACTGCACCAAAACCTCTTTTGTTACAGCACTCTCCAGGTTATCAAGCTGCAACAAGGTCTTTTACCATCTCATACCAGCATACTCTTCATACAGTCCCTCTACTGACTTCTCATCACCTCATCCAGGGCATGTGTTCTCACTCCTCTTCCTTCTTCCTCTCTCTTCTTCCTTAGCTGCTCTCTCTTCATTGGCTCTCAACCCCTTAACAGAACCAGCCACAGCTGCACCTTTTCTACATCAGCCAGCCCCCCACCCCTGAAGCCAGCCCACAGCTGTATATTATCAATGCTAATTAACCCAGCTTCATTCCTCTACACTCTTTCAAATTTATTTCATGTTGAGATGATGTAGGTTCCAGCATAGATGGATAAGAAGGGACCATACTTTAATGTAGTTCCTGGTTTTTAGTAAGTGTTATTACGTTTCATAGCTTAGAAGGATGTACAGAAATTCAGGTCAACCTTACAACTGTTTGCATCTTTGTTATGCTTTAGCTCAACGAGTATTTAAACATCTGCTTAAGATTGTATATTGTATTCTTATTCTAATCATAGTTATAGAAGGTAATTATAATCATATATATCATCTTATTCACTGTTTTGTTCTGTATGAGTATGTATTAAAAAAATAAAAGTTTTAATCACTTTGAATGGCTTTTCATATTTTTGGCATTTTATGGTCACTAGGAATTTAAGTCTACATTTAGCTATTCGTTGAAAACTGATGGTTTCATTTCACTTACATAAATCTATTTTTGACAAAAATAAATGATCATGCCTTTATTTAGGAGAAGTCTTACTGATAGTGAATATCAGTCTTTCTACTGATCTGATGTTTTCTTTATAGCAAGTTATCCAATTGTCAAAAAACCAAGGCTGAACACAATTCTTTATAGCTTGGTTCCAGCAATTTAACAAAAGCAAATCCTCACATCCCACTAGTATACTTTTAATAAAGCCATAGGGATTGATTAACTAAAGAAATAACTTTTTCAAAACATGTGGCATTGATTTTGTGAAAATTAGACATGATATTACAAGAGGAACCAACAGGAATTCCAGAAAGGACTATGGAACTTGCAAAACTATGCATTGTTTATTCAAATAAGAGATACAATTGATACATTTTAGATTTATTTTTTCTTTTAATCTCCATGGAAAAAAAGAACTTTTCAGATTTGATGCTGGTCAAACCACAAATTATTTTGGTATTTTTTTCTCTTTTTTTCTTAAGATATTTAACATTCTCTCATACTTTTCCTATAACATAATCAACCAATAGTTTTTGCAAAGTTATAGATTTTGAAAAAGCTAAATAAAAAATACAATTTATCTTATTAATTACATTTGTGAGAAGTTCTTAGTGTTTAAAAATTTCCATATATTTTGTTTTATTTTTAAACTGAAAAGAATCTGATGAGTAGTGATTACATTTTTTATCTCCTTACCATGTTTTTTTTGCTAACATCTCCACACTCAGATTTACATAAATCAATAAAGTGCATCAATAGATGCACTTCTAGAACCTGAGATTGTTTTGTCTTTGCAGGCAGAAGTGATAGGGCACGAAAGAAGTGGTGAAGCACTGCTCACAGAAGTCAAACACATCAACAAGAAAGAAAAGGAAGTCTGTCTCTGTGATGCATATAACCCTTTTTGGTTAAGGTTGCACCACCTGTAGTTGCATTGTCATGTCTCAAAAAATATACATCTTAATTTCATGTTTTTCTAACCTTAGTTGCCTAAATACTGATAGACGTGACATGCTGCCTACATTGATTGCAACGGCAAATGCTCATCTTCTTGAAGGATATTCTCTGTGAAGACTAGAAATCATGTTTATCTCACTCATCTATCACTAAGTGTTTTATTTTTTTCACAGTTTGTGTGTTACTAAACTTGACTTTGGTTAGATTTATTCTCAAGTGGTTGCAAAGAATAAATTGCAAGCAGTTAGCCTTTCTCCCAAAAGATATTATCTAGCAGTATTCTTCATGGCTCTATCTAGCATATTGCCTTATTTATAAGACGGGCTGCTGGAGATCAGTTAGGAAACTTGATTGTACAGTATTTAGAACATTGTTGACACCCAGCTGTCTGTCTGCGCATGATCTGACCTAACAGTTTGATTTTGAGTCTGAAATCACTTCTATGAAAATAATCTGCCATTTCTTCCAAAGGCCATACCTATCTGTAAAAAATAAACCGCTGAAAAGTTGCACATGGAAGATGATCACAAGAAAATTTCTTCCATAAAAGTACAGTAACTGTTCTGTTTATCTTAGGAAATTACACCAGAAGTATAATTGCAAACAGGACACACCCCCTCCCCCCCCCCCCCCAAACCTAACAAAACACAAAACCCAATAAGGGCTTAATTGATACTGAACCAAAAATATCTTTTAATATTTTTTTTTAATGCTGAAATGGTGTAAGATCTATTATACCATGAATCTGAAAATAATTTTACATTGTTTTTTTCAGTAACTGATATAAGCATGAGTGTCAGAGGAAATGGTTATCATTTGTTGAGATTGATAGTGCTGCACATTGAAGAGAAAGCTGCTATCTGATCCGTGGCAAACAGTTTCTAGAAGCATTAAATTTTGTCTTCCTGCTTCTGTCTTATCATTGCGTTTGTGATCAGCAGTGATTTTTGATAATATAAATGAAGACTGAAATCCAAAGCAAGTGAAGTAGACATTTTTGATATCTAACCTCCAGCATATTTACTGTTCTGTGGACATCTGCTATGATTAACATTTTCCTGGCTAATAAAAACATTAGCTGTTTCAAATAGGCAGTTACTAGTTGTGGAGATTAGTGGAAGATAATCTTTCACTCGCATGAGTAAAACCTTTGCTCTGACCTGATAAGTTATATATTTGTCACAGATAATAGTATTTAGGATCCATGCAGGAATCTGGTTGGCCTGAATTTTTAATTCCCTTGTATCTCAATTGAGCAGAAGATTCCATTGAAAAAAAGATAAATTCTTTCTCCAGTCGCTGCACAGAGTGTGCAATGATTCACACATGGACTCATTAATGAATGACATACTTTAAAGTGTTCTTTAGTCCTCTGCCATGACAGTTATCATTTTGAGTTATGGTTCTCAGGTACCGGGGGGTGGCAAGTGGAAGCCTCTGCCAGGAAGTGAATCTACAGAGTCTTGAAAACTAGTGAAGCTTCCCTGCACAGGCACATCATCTGGAAAAGTTAAGATGTTCATAATTTATCTACTGTGAAGTGGAATGAAAACATATTTATTATCCTTAATATGATTTTGTAATTTTTTTCCCTAAACATTTGCACAATGCTCTGCAGCTATGAAGGGATTGTGAGGAGACCGGCCTTTTGTCATTACTGCTTTGTCTGTGCCCACAATCACCCATCAGAAAGTTGATTCAGGACCTCACTTGTTTAGTCAGGCAAGCCTGTCTGCTGCCTTTGATGATTCCACGGGATAGTAAAATCATAAACCTATCATTTGAGATAAGGACTTGAAAAATATATTTTCATTACCTTTCAGATATTTCAGCTCCAAGTGATCCTAATTAATTACCTTGGACTAAAAGACACAGCACATGTTAAAGAGTTTTATTAGATTGGATAGCTTCTTGAGTAGTAGGCTTTGAAATAGCTGTATGTCAGATACCCCAGGTAAACTAGCAAAGCTCTGTTATACTATTGCACTAGTCAGACTCACAGTTACCAATCATTTATAAGCACTAATGAACCAAGCCTTCAATAAAGGTGCAGTTGTGGCAGTTCAGCTCTGATCCATAAAAGACTTTCCTTCTTCAGAAAAGGATTTAGGAAGTGCACCTAAAGTATATTTCTCTTGTCTGTAAATCTTAAAGCTCTAAGTCAAGAGAGTATGGTAATTTATGGCTCTGTTCTGTAATTCTGTAAATAGTAGATAGGATTTACAGCAAATCTTGGAAGTGAGTATGGACTTAGATATAGAAAGCCAAATATAACCATTGCTGCTGTCTAGAGCATCACCAAGCTCAGAGCTATGGAGCTGACTCTAGAATTTGAGCTGTTACTCATTAATGTATTGTCCCCTCTGCTGATTCTGCCTATGGTAATAAATTATTCATAATGACACAAGTTTGTACTGTAGGCTGTCTGCAAGGATTTTGGCAGAGGCACTTTCTGAAGTATGCAGTAAATTATACTCCTCCCCACTTCCCAGTTCGTGACAGGTGGAAAAGGAAGATATTATTTTACTTCCGTAATATACTATTAATAAAAAAAAAAAAATAATTAAACATTTCTTCTGGTTTAGCTCTGTTGTCTAGTTTCACACAGAATTTTTTTTAACAGATATTTTCATTGTATATGGTAGTTTTGCACATAAACAGCCTTCAAACAACTTCCAGAAGGGAGAAAATGATTATTTCAGGGTGTATCAAATACAGATCATTTAAAGAACACTCTTTTGGATCCTTTCTGTAGAAGAGTGCCAAAAGAGCATCATAGTGTCATAAAGCATTGGTGGGACTATGATTAGGGTCAATGACACTCAGTTATATCTGTTCTGATGGAAATCATGAGGGGGATACAACCTCTGCTGAGCTGAAGTTTGAAGTTCCTTGATTTAGAAGCTATCGGCTTTCCCCTCCACTTTGCTATGGGTGTCCCAATATCTGACTCACTCTGTTACACCAGTGAGCAGGCCTGGGGTGCACAAGAAGATTGGAGGGGACACAGCCAGGACAGCTGACCTGAGATGACCAAAGGGGTATGCCTTATGACATGACTTCATGCTCAGCAATCAAAGATGTGGGAAAGGAGAAAGGAAGAATGCTCATGGTTACAGTGTTTATCTTCCCAAGTAACCATTACGTATGATGGAGCCTCGCTTTCCAAGAATGGTGAAATGTTTGCCTGCCGATGGGAAGTAGTGAATGAATTCCCTGGTTTTCTTTGCTTGTGTGTGCAGCTTTTGCTTTACCTATTAAATAGTCTTTATCTCAATGCATGAATTTTCAGGTTTTGCTATTCTGACTCTCACCCCACGGAGGAGAGAGTAAGCCAAAAGCTGGGTAGGGGCTTACCATGTCAGGGTTTTGTTTATTTGTTTGTTTTTTAATTCATTTGCATAAGGTGCTCTACAGAGTTTTCATTAATTAGTTTTTTCCTTTCATCTTCAAGTAATGAAAATACGTATTCTCACACAGCATCACTACAAACCTTTCTGATGTTAGCACTCAGCCAGGTACTGCATGGAACACACAGAGAGGTTCAGCCACTCTCAGGCATTAATTTACAGGTGACAATGCACTGAATTACAGAAACAACAGATCAAACACCATCAGTGGATCAGCTGTAACTTGTGCAAGATTCCTGCTGCTTCTGGTAACGCTGTCTCATACAACAAAGTTTTATGAGAGATCTGCATGAAAACCTTTTGACTTATTAATAATGGATAAAGTGATTCTCACTGAGAGTGTCCCTGAGGGTGATTGACATAAACATGGAAGAAAGTGGTGCTTTGTGAAAATTTTAAGCAGGCTTTATTACTTGAAACATAATGCAATATTTTATTTAGGTCCTATATTAGGATATCACACAAAACCAAAGTAAAATTTCCTCCATCTGCCTAAGTCCATCACACTTATGACAATTTCCAGAAGAAAATATATTTATCTATACACATACTGTAATTTCTTTAGCTTTATATAAAAATACCTTTTTTTCTTTTTGCCCAAGACTGAAAGTATTCTTCCGTAAGTGACAAACTAGTCAGATAGCATTTGACTAATTCATATATAAAAATATGCTTTTACAAAGTCATGCTTTATGCTAGTCTTACAACTCTCAGTTAACCTAGCCTTAATGAAGCCTGGAAAGAAGAAATAAACACAGTAAAGACAGTGTTATATATTGAGCTATAGCCTGACTGCCCTACTCTGTGAAACAAGAACTTTGATTTTCTAAATCTCCACAGTAAATTACACCTTCTTTTTCCATAATTGCATATGCAATAAAACCAAACACATCACAAACACACACATGCCTCCCAAAAACCCTCACATCAGAACACTAAGGCAAAAATCTATTTTCATGCTGTGTTCATGGTTCAGAGGAGAGGGGTAATCTACCAAAATTGCTTTTGTATCCAGATTAAGTAATGGTTCTAGCTTGGGCTCCTAACTACTGTCTCTCTCCAGTGACTATGCATCAGCACTCCAGCACCTGTGCTAGGCATCTGAAGTTGACATGAATCCCTTTTTGAACCCATTTACTTTCTTCCTGGAAATGCACTCCTTGAGTGCATCTCCCACGTGTTAGCTCCCTCTGCCATTGTATCACTTTCATATTTTAGCTTTCGAAGGAGCACTATACACAAAGTGGTACTTAATAGTAAGTAGATAAGTTGAAATGACTTCTAGCAGTCCTGGCAAAAAATCATAGTGAAATCCTGGACTTTTTAAAATAGTAAATTCTGTGCTGCCTGTTGTTGATCTCATTTGATCTTTGTAAAATCCGTGGCTGGTTTGTGGCCTAGCCAGCAAGGAGAGAGGGAAGAGATAGGTGTAATCCTCCTGGACGTTCAATAGAATTTGGTATCAGAACAGTGGTACTCCTGTTTCTTTAATAAAAAAATACATAGAGGGAATATCACCTATTTTGCTTCATGTCTTATTTATGCTGGGATATGAGCCAGTGCAGAGGAGGGCCATGAAGATGACCAGAGGGCTGGATCACCTTTCCTATGAAGACAGGCTGAGGGAATTAGGGTTGTTCAGCCTGGAGGGGAGAAACTCTGCGGAGACCTTATAGCGGCATCCCATTACCTGAAGGAAGGTGAGGACAGGTTTTTTTACAAAAGCCTGTAGCAATAGGACAAGGGGAAATGTTTTTAAGCTGAAAGTATGGATTTAGATCAGATATTAGGAAGAAATTCTTCACTATGAGGGTGGCAAGACACTGGACCAGGTTACCCAAAAAAGCTGTAGATGCCCCATCCCTAGAAGTGTTCAAGGCCAGGCTGGATGGGGCTTTGAGCAACCTGGTGTAGTGGAAGGTGTCCCTGCCCATGGCAGAGGGGTTGGAACTGGATGATCTTTAAGGTCCCTTCCAACCCAAACCAATCTATAACTCTATGTACATCTGCTTGGAATAGCTGTTCCATTATGCACCGATAAAACAATTCTGAATTGCTAGCTATATGATTACTGAGATTTAACAGTTATTACTTCTTCTCAAAGGTCTTGAATGTGTACTGTGTACCTTTGACATTCTGCTTTGAGCAACCCTGACAAAGAAGCTGCTGACACATCATGATAGCGTGCAAGCCATGGAAGGTAATTCATCACTCCACATGATGATCAGCAGGAGTGGATAGATGATGTACAAAGTACAAATAAAAAGATATAAAAAAATCAAAAAATTAGTTTGATTTTAGGAGAAAAGTCAGATTTGTTTTTATCATTCACTGGAAACAGAATGCCTGTCATGGTGAAGGTCTAAATAAATGAGTTTTATATGTGATTCGTACTTTATTTTGCAGAAAAACCTGTCTATTCAGATAGCCAGTCTGTTACTGATAAATACTTGACCTTGCATCCTTTCCCTGTCCCAGAGCATGTAATTTCTCTTCAGACAAATCTTTCCTCAAATTCAAACTCCACTGCTGCCTTCCTGCAACTAAGAGCTCAGAAGAGTTGATCAGCAAGTTACATCAGAGTTGTGCTTTTGGGGTAATTTCACTTCCATTGTCTCAATGCAGGTTATTCGACAGAAATTGCTTGCACATTCTTTATCATGCCATTTCTGCTACAGCGTACAGCCTTCACAGCTTCAGTAGGAGGACTTTGAAGGCAAAGAAAAGATACATGCATTGGACTTTTTTTTCAATAAAGTTTTTGGTAATAAGAAAATTTCAACCTACTTTGGACTTTGATTGGACTTTGTAATCTCATAGCTTAAACACTCATTTTCTTGCTGCCTAGCTGAGTTTTTTTAATCAAAAGTACTGTGAAACAAGAAAGCTAAAAAGTGTGGAATTTTCAGCTACCATATGTGCTGTGTTTATAATTTTAAAATATATCATCTGCATAAACTGTGGTTTTGGTTGGATTTGCATTTTTATTGCGTCCTTTTTAGTACTGACACACACACAAAAAATCTTAATTTGAAAAGATTTAAAGTTTTTATCAACATTGAAAAGATTAAATCTTTAGAACTTTTACTTTTTGAAGTATATGATTTTACTGCAGTCTTGTCTTTTTTGTTAGAATTCTAAATTGGTTTGCCAATTAACATTCTATTTACCTTCTATTTAAGTCTATTGATGTCATTGGGCATTCAGTGAGGTAATGCCAGAATATCCCAGATGGGTAAGGTAAAAAATATAGACATCTTAGGCAGGAACCAGGTAGAAAATATTCAAAATCAGAGTAATTCCAATATAGTTAAGCTTTACCTCTTAAAACTCCCAGCCTCTTTTTTTCCCCCATACTTTGCCATCTTTATTCATGGGATACTGAGGAGGAAAAGAAAAATTAGGAGTCCTTCAGCCTTTTTGTTTCTCTGTTTTGCACTGTTTTTTCAGTGTCTTCTGCACTGAACTGCAGCCTTGTATCAGTGTTCACTAGGATAACACAGTCTGAATTCCTAATTTGAGGCATGTTTCGGAAGCTAGGTTTGCAGAAGTTGCAACTCTTGCCTATGAACCTTCATGTTAATCTGGTCTTTATTAAAAAGAAAACTAAAACAGAGGGTACAGTTGTTGAGTAATTAATAAAGCGATACAAGGTGACTTATCTATATTAATTCTACATGTTCTTGAAAAATGCCTGGAACACTTATCTGAATATAGCATTGAAACTATAAGAATTACAGTTTCATATATTTCATAAGGGAACATAACTCATAATAGAAAGATCTTTTCAAAGTTATAAAGACTTTTAATACTTCCATTGTAACAAATGGTAAAAGCCAAACAGGCGTAACAGTAAGAACAACAACAACAACAAAGTGAACCACTAATTTAACCTTTTTTATTTGAGAAGGGGGAAAAAATAAAAGTATACAAAGAAATTGACAAATGTATCTGTCTGGCACATTCAAGCGTGTAAGTAGTATGAATACATTCAACCTACTCCCTTTCCAAAATTATAGTTTTTATAAGAGGACTTCATATTGTATGTCTTTATCATACACTTTAGATATTTAAATTGAAAATGTAGGATTTAAATAAATTAAGACTTGGAGTCTACAAACATTGTTTCCATACACTGATATTATTGTTCTACAAGCAGTTATTTTCTCTGAGCAAAGAGTTAAAGGGAAATGAATGTAATTACTTATGAAGTACTGAAATCAGCAAATCAGCAGATCAGGTGTTTTGTTCCTTTTGTTTTAATTTAATTTTGATTATTTTCAGAAATATTGGATTTCCAGATGTCTGGCTTCTGATGCTTAATTTTTCTTTATTAGAAAAAAAATAATTAAGATTTATAGAATCATATTCTGGAGAATGAGACATGAATGCATTCAGTGAGAAGAAATATATTCACTTTAAATATGGTATAAGTATCAACTTCTGTCACTACAACGGTTACTTAAATTAAGCTTAATATGTATCTTTCATTAAATGCTGGAGAGAGAATCTATAAACCAGAGTTTATGCACAGGAGAGTAAAGACTGAGGCTTCTTAATTTGCTAGGTCTTAACTCCATAAGAGTGCTTGTGTTTTGCTCATTACTGTATTACTGAATGAGGTTTAAAACCTACTGAGACAAGGTTTTAGCTGCCATTATACATGATTCCTTGCTTGATAAGGTCAGCTAATATGCCTCTTCATAGCTTTGCCAATTTAAACATAACACATGCTGATTGTGATATCTTTGACAGGCTCAGCAGACGGGGATGCAAGCATTTCATAGAACTGTTTCTGTCCCACCATTCCCAACTCATATGGGAAGAATCTCAGTGCTATTCCTGTTAAATTAGTCAGAATTAATGTCAGTATGCTTGGTTTGAGTACCAAAGCATGGAATGCACATCTAAGAACATGAGATTCCCAAATATTTCTACTGTATCTGTGGCTTGTTTTCCACATGAGACCAGGCACTAATATGGAAATCTATGAGAACTGGTGTAAAACACAATATTTTAATATTTGTTCTCTATTTATTCATGGATTATAGAATTAAGCCTTTAAAAGAGAAAAGCATGGGAAATTTTGGGGTGGAAGGGTTTTCTCAGCAGTCTGAGTTTTTTTTCTAAGATTTCATAACTCTATTTTTAACCTTAATGAATTCTATTAAACTTGTAACTGCATTAACATATTATATTTAATTCTTTTTCTGTACAATGATGCAGTTCCACCTGCTACCTTCATCACCAAAATAAACAGATTTTCAAGTTACTACAGGAACATTAAACCAATCTAGATACAGGCAAGATCAAAATGGAGTAGAGAAATCCGTGCTGTCCATCATGGCTATCTCAGTTTGTTGTTCTGCATTCCAATTTGATGACTTATTCTTCACATTTGTGTATGTACATATATATATATATATATATAATTATTCATGTATATTACACACAGACATGCACAGATCTATCATATTAATATTTTTATCTTTGATAGAAATAATGTTAGAAACTTGTTGCACAGAGTAACTAAATTCACATGAAATTAAATTATTGTTGCTGTTAAAAAATATATATATGGTAGAAAGCAGCAAAGGCAGTTCTTCCTTGAAATTTCATACTTGTTTTCAACAAGTGAAGTAATCTTAGCATGCAATATGGTCCCATCCAACACTTCCAAATACTGGTATCATATTTGTGGGTTGGTGGCTTGTTGTTTTTGTTGTTTGTTTTTTTTTTTTTTTTTTTTTTCCTTTTTAAATGCTTTCTGTATATGTCTGCACCTAGTGATTTATTTAACTTGCAATCTTCAAGAAATTTTCTTATCAAGAATGAAACACTAGAAGATGCACTCAAAACATTTAATAGAGAAATTTTAAATCTAAAATATATGTGTCATATAAGAAAAGAAAGAGCGAAGGTACATTGTGCTAAAGACAGGGACCATTTGTCTGAGGAAATAATCTAATAAAAAATAGTTATACTTTGTCCCCCATATCTCTTTCTTACACTTGTGAGGCTTTTCCCCATTTATAGTATGAGAAAATGGCAGACCAGGAATTCTTTAAAATGGGGCTAAGCTGCAATACCACTAATGATACTGAATTATGAAGTAGGTCATAAATAGTCCCATAAAAAAAACCATAGTGCCATGAAAGCACCTGAATACCTGGTGAAGGAAAAGGACTTCAGTGTTAGGAAGACAAACAGGCTCACACAGTTTATAAGAGATTTTAAAAAATTTATTTGTTTGTGTCCACTGTTACACAGATTATCATTAGGCAGATTTTATTTTTTTTAAGCCACTGCATTCTATCCTACTAAGCTTACAGAAACTAAGTCTTTTGAGAAAAAATCTTTTGAGAACTTTCTTTTTCTGAAATTAAGAATACAGAGAAGGAAAACATTTTTGCAACAGCATGGTTTTGCATATTTGGGTCTAGTGATGCTTGAACTTAGTACAAATAATACCCGATTTAGTGGCACCTCCAAGAATTTCCATTTGTAGAAGGATAGGAGCCCAAAAATGTGTCTCTGATCACAGTGAGATTATGTGACTAGAGATGAAGGGATTCAAGTATCATATCATTACTTCCTTCTGAACCGAGCTGTCCAGTTCTAGATTTCAGAGCCCATACATAGTTCCTCAGCCATTCACACTGGGTATTTAGCTAGAGCTTGCCTAATATCCTTTGATAAAATATATAGATTCATCTTCTAGAGAAAAAAAACCTTCTATCTAGCACTGTGGTGATTATGTGAGAAAATATTCAGTGAAAACTTCTTTTAAAAATGTAACACTTTCATTGAACTATGTCATGCTATGAATTTGAAATGCTTACTGCATTTTACCTATGATTTTACATTTCCTTGTGAAGCAAGACAAGGTTTAGGCAAACTAGATTTTCACTTTGGTAAAGAATTAGAATTCAAAAAGGAATTTTATCCAGATTTGAGAACTTTGGAGTATTGCCTAATGTTGACCTATTTATAACAGTTCATGGTTCATGGAGCTCCTTCCTGCTTCCCCAGGCTCTTTGTCACTAAATGGCTGACACTTTTGTCTCTGTAATTAACTTAGTTTACAATAGAACATAGAGCACCAGAGAAAGTACATAATCTTTTTCTTCCCTATGGATATAAAAAAGCAGAAGGTATTTGTGATCTAGCCCATCTGTAACCAGAAACTTGTGAAACTTTCGTGTTATTCTTGTAAATGTGTTTATTGTTTAAATAGAAGTAATTATTTTTCTTCTCCTGCTGGAAGCTTCAATTTGAGCCAAATGTCTTTAACATTCTGCTAGCAGATATAACATTTTAGAATAGTGCACATATGTTCAATTGTTTTTATAGAAGAGATGGCAGGTAGTAACAGTCAGTTGCTTAAATATGTAAATTCAGCTTCTAGAGAAAGAAAGTCTATCCAGCAGTATGTTGATTCAATTAGCAAATATTCAGTGAAAACTGTTTTTAAAAATGCAGCACTTTTTTTGCACGTATCATGCTATGATGTTGAAGTGGGTGCTTTCCCATTGTTTGGTTGACATTCTGTAGTCTCTAGAACTGTCAAAGTGTAAGTTTTGTGATCACAGTGGATCTTTCCTTTCTACTGAGTTTTGTGGAAATCACACTTGAATACAAGAGGACAGAATGCTCCAATAGGTTATACAAAATACTCTATACAGCAGAATATGTTTTCTCCTCACTGCAGGGCTAATTAATGGACTGGAAATATCCTACCTTTAATAAATAATAAGTTATATTCTATAGGAGTACCCAAATGCTTTACATAGCTCTGGGAAAGACCTGTAAATGCTTCCCTGTTGAGCCTGGAGCAGTTCCCTAGCTCTACTTTGAATTCAAACTGGGGGAAATCTGCACTTTCATTAAGAGCTCTTCTCATATCAGCTTTAAAACAAATGTTTTAAGTAACGTCTGCAAAAATTCACAATTTCAGCAGCAGTGTCACCCATCCCACAAACATACCTTATCCCTACCTCTTCAGAGTACATTGTCTTTCAATATAAACTGAATGACTTGTTCAGTTATGACCTTTCATAATTTGAACATGAAGTATTTTGTGAAGTAATTGCAACACCTGCCTGCTAAGCTTGGGCAACATCTGTGCAGACTGTCCATGGGAAAAGACAGGCTGGATCTGGTTGGGAATTTTAAAGCAGACACTCAATCATAGGTAAATAACTGAAAGACCTGCAATCTTGACAGAAGGAAAATATAAAGTCTCTTGGAGAGACAGGTAACTTTAAATGTCAGTCTTATCTATTATCAGGTTAGCACTGATTTCATTGAAACCTCTGGGTTTAGGTTTTGATTTTAATTAAGATGCGTAATTGTCCCCATATTGTATGTAAAGGCTGATGACAGTGAAATAAGAGTTGCGTATGTCTGACTTTTTATTACCTCTCTTCCTATGATTTCAAGAGTTACATTTAAACTGTTAAAATCCACTGAGGAATCTTTCAATTTATTTAAGCAAAACTAAAGTTTTCTTGGGTAAACCTTTTTATTCTTTTTTTTTTATTCTTTTCTGGATTTTATAAGATTTATCTTTTGAATATTTTTAGGTTTGGTACCTTTCAGCATAAGGACATTTGGCCTTTTGAAGGCTTTTGGTTGTCTTACTGATTTTAATGAGGAAGTCTTCTGTGCTTACAACTTGTGCTTCTTTTCAAATTGCAGTTATAGAAGAGATACGGTCTCTTAATTTTCTGGTCTTACCTAATTTATATCCATAGATCTCCCCAACTACAAAGCTGCTTCTGATATTCCTACTTCTCCTCCTCACTTTGTCAAAGGAGTAAGTCGCTGAATTTCTTGTCTTTTTGAGATATGCATAAAAATATTTTTTTAAAAAACACCAAAACCCAAGAGCTGTTAGAAGTTTTATTTAATTATTCTGGTATAAATGAAAATAATTATTAACCTCCATGTTTATTTATGAGTATATGCTACCAGTAACGTTGTCCCAGATTTTTTTCCTTTGTGTATTCACTACTTATGTGAAAACTGTCTCTTTTATTCTTTTTGTGTCTTCACAATACAAATTTGCTATATGTTTTAGACAAGAACTACCTTCCTTTTGGACATGTGTTGTTACATTTCCTATGGTTTAGTAGCAGCAAATTTCACAATGAGAACTTTTTTAGACCACTATGTAAATCTGACTTTGCCGATAATTTTTACTTCTCCCAAGTTGGTAAAAGTCATCGAGTTTTTGTCCAAAAGTCTTCAAATAGTTGTTAGATTGTGTAAAAATTTAAAGTCTCTCTAGACAGACAGCTTCAAAGATGTAAAGGTTATTACCTCCCATGATAGTTTCCCAGTAAACATAAGTAATTTCTAAAAGATTGCAGAAATTACAGTTCAGACTCTCTGGGGCTTTTCTGGCAAGGAAAATGATGATTTGGCTTTTTTTTTTTTTTCCATAGCCTTGATTATTTAAAATACTACTGAAATCAGTCGTATCTGTTCAGGTGTCTCCAACTGAAAGATTCAGTTTAACTAGTTTTAAATTAAATCTCTTCAAAATTATATTTTCTCCTTCCACCCTTACTGTTCATTTAAGATCTGTCTCATCTGTAATTTTACCTTCATAGCAAATGGAGACAAAAATTATTCCCTTCACAGGAAATTAAATTTCATGTCTTTGGAAGACTTTACATAGCATAAGAGATCCTGGACTAATATTTTTAAAAAAATCATCTCCTCCTCTTCCCTCCCTGTTTATTTCAATTGCAGAAAGACTGCTGGCACTTTGAATGCTGTATAGCTATGGGCTTCTGAAACAAGTATTGGTAAATTTCCCGTGTCTTTCATCACAGTTTGTTTCTCTGTTTTATTTTACTCTTCCCTCTTCCTTACTCTTTTCTGGTCATTATTTATTCTACTTCATTAATTCTAAAGGCTAGATTACTTCTAAACAATTATTTTTTCTTCTGAAAATTGTTGATACTATTTGTTATGGATTCCATATGGGAAGTGTAAATGGTTCTAAAATTAACAGATATTTTGTACATATATAGGTATGACAATTTACTTGTATGTACCACCTAAAAGATTAAATTAAAGTTCCTGCATGACTGTGAGCTCCTGCTGCTCTCAGGCATTCATTACAGACAACCCAGAAGGTAATGTTTGGAAGCTTCTGTGAAAGTACAGAACGATTATTTAGCTGAGTAGATTGCAATTTTCCTTTGAATTGATTAGATTTTTGCCCTGGAAGAGTTTGTTATCATTTATGTAAAAATAAAGGTTTTTTGTGTATGGAATGGAGCCTAGACTGACTGCAAGAGAGAGATAGTTCTTGTCACTGGAATGCTGAAATTTCCTCTCTGCTCTCTCTTGCTTTGTTATATACTGGATGCATCCTACTTCCTTAGCAAAAAGTGTTTTGAGGCAATAAGGGATAGATGCAAATGTAGGACTACAGAAATATAGGATTCACATTTTCTATAGTGTTGTGGTTTAACCCCAGCCAGCAGCTAAGCACCACAGAGCAGCTCACTCACCTCCCCCATCCCCTCAGTGGGATGGGGAGGAGAATCAGAAAAAAGGTAAAACCTGTGTGTTGTGATAAGAAAAAAAAATAAATAATTGAAATATTGTAATAATTATAGCAATAGTTGTTGTAATGAAAAGCAGAGAGAAAGAGAGAGGAATAAAACCCAAGGAGAGGACAAAAAGAGCACAAAACCCCCAAAACCCGAAAAACCAAACAAAAAAGACCCACTAGTGGTGCACAGTACAATTGCTCAGCACCTGCTGACCAATGCCAAGGTCCGATGACCGATGCTGACCAGACAGTCCCCAAGCAGCCATTGACTGGCCCCAGTCAAGTTCCCCTGGTTTATATACTGTGCATGACTTTCCATGGTATGGAATATCCCTTTGGCTAGTTCAGGCCAGCTGTCCTGGCTCTGCTCCCTCCCAGGTTCTTGTGCCCCTGCTCACTGACAGAGCATGGGAAACTTGAAAGGTCCTTGATTTAAAGTAAGCAGTACTCAGCAACAACTAAAACATCAGTGTGCTATGAACATTATTCTCATACTAAATCCAAAACCACAGCACTGTACCAACTACTAAGAAGAGAAATACCTCTATCCCAGCTAAAACCAGGACATATAGAAAATACTGGGAATTTATGGCAGACCCAAAGCCCTATAAAGGGATTCTGCTGTTTGTTCAAAAGTTTGATTCAGTATTTTTACATTTAGGTCGCAGGTTCCTTATCAGTTTGTCCTCACTGAAACATATCACATTTCTTTAGTTCTCTCAGAGGAGAAGAGCTATTTTTGAAAGGGAAAGGTTTTGTTTTCCTGCCATGGATATCACTTCTGTTGGCTAGTGTGTACATGGAGGATGAAGTAATCCACCTCTTTTCTGTTTTCCCATAGACCTCTTGTGGAAGCATATGAACAGCAGTCCTGCTTTCTGTATGATCTCCAAGCAAAAGTTCTCAGAAATCCTGAAAGTCTACAATAGTATAAATTTCAAAGGAATAATAATTACAAGAGAGGGTTGAAAGTGTCAGCACTTTAATTCCAGATCTTCTTACTTGTTTTTCACTTGAAAGTATGGTGAAGTCTGTACATCTGTAAAATGTTTTGAATCCTTCAAGAATGAATGTCAGAAAAACAATTAATGAGTTTGCAATAAGTTTGAGTTTAGAAGCTGAAAGTGACATATAAATTCAAAGTACTTTTTTATCAAATCAGCAATTAAATTTCCACAAAATAGTGAAAATGAAAAATGATAATAAAATATTAGATGGTATAACTGAACCCAACATATAAATACAAAAATAAATATCTTAGAAAAAAGTGGCTTAATTTTCTAGGAAACTGAGCATGTAAGCAGTTAGCTAAAAGCCTGTTGCCTTCATGCGGAATTATCTGGAGTGGTCGCTTATGTAACTTCCTAAATAATAACATAAAAGCCTTTTCTACTCTCTTACCTTCCAAGTTTGTAGTTTGTCATTTTCTGAGTGCAATGGGCTGCATTCTACTTTGTGACAATACAAGGGCTTTAGCTGAGTTCAGACTAAGAGGAAATTAACTAATTTGCTATATGCAGAGAGATAATAAAAAGAGACAGAGACCATAAGGGAGAAAGAGGAGATAGAGGAGGGAGGGGGGAGCGTGGAGGGAGTCTGATGGAAGAAGTATACAAAAAAGGCAAAGCAGGGGAAAGAAGAAAGATGTAGACAAGGAATTATGAAAAAAAGGAAAAAAGAAGAGAGAGAAGCAGATTTTAATGGAAATTTTAGTGAAAGAAACCCAAAGCATATCTTCTCTTAGTGTCTTTTATTACTGATGACTTTAGTCTGAATGAGTAGGGACTAAGCACAGAATTATTGTGATCTAAACACTTAATGTGTTGTCTTTACCTGGGAAAAATAAACATGTTTGCAAAAATACTGAATTGCCACTGGCAAAAAAACATATGGTTTTCTTTTTGAACAATGAAGTCTGAAATATTACATTAACTTTAGTATTTACAAAAATCCCTTGAAGCAGGCTCTGAATCCAGTGCTAAGGCTGCACCATTCTGAGTGGCTTTGCCTCTTTCTCTGGTTTCATTAACCTTATTTCATATGCATTTTGCACGATAAAACTGACAGTTTACACACATTATTGTTTCAAACTAATTTTCTGGGGTTTGCAACCTGCTCCAGGTTTGGATCTGATTTTAAAGCCCAGTCCTGCAGTTGTTGAGATTAGAGGCAAACTCCCTTCTGTGGCTGTCGGGTAGAGTACCACTCCTGTCAGGGTACCTTTCCTCATGCTCAGGGACAACATAGCTATCACATTTTAAGCTGTTGTTTAACATCACACCCACACACAAACTGAACAAAGAAACTGAGCATATGTCACAGAATTTTTGGGCTAAATGGCAATGCAAGCCAATTCATTATCCAAGTTTAAAAGGAACTTGAGTTGGCTTTTTATTTCAGTGTTGTAATTTCTCAGAACTTGAGTAAAAGGCAAGTTATAAAGACAATTTATCTAGGAGGTCATCATATTATAGCAGAGCGCAACATTTGTTCAGGTAGTTGATTTTTGCTTCTTCAGAACCATTCTGTAGAACCAGTTTATATCTTGAGCTTAACAACACCTTCTGCTGTAATGTTCACATTTAATTATAAAAAAAAAAACCCCAAACATGACTGCAGAGGTCAGGCACTATCATACCCCAGAAATTCAGACAACCAATGACAACTAAGGAAATCAAGAATCACCAGTTTGAGTGCTTGAAAAATGTATTTGTAAGGCTTTGAACATAGACCTATAATGTTATTTATTTTTAATTCTATTTTAATGAGGGATGTAATAGAAAATTCATCAGTGCTTAAAGCAACGTCTTTTTTGTTGTTTTCTACTAGCTTAACTTGACTGCTGGTGAAAAACGGTGTGGAAATTGATTGGACTAGAAATACACATGTGCATAAATAACTACTCAAAGTAAACTTAAGTTATAATGACTGAGGGAAAATAGCCACAGGCTAAAAGGATTACAACAAACTGAAATCTCTTTCTCCAAAAGTGATTATTTCAGTACAAAACCAACGCAGTTCTTGTTTGCTGGCTAGGAAACATGGATTTATAGTAACGATAGACATTAAAAAGCCCTTGGGAGATCACTAGGAACTAAACCCCACATTTCCATTGTAAAGTAAAGCAAAGAGCTTACCTTGAAATGCTGCTGATATAGAAATGGTTGGATTTCTGTGGAAATGAGAGGTACAGTTTCAGAAAAAAGCTTCCTACCTTTTCCAAGTGGTGATATGCTAAACAGTGATGTTAGGAGGCCATGATATTTTCAGAAACAGACAAGAATTAAATGCACCAGTCACTAAACTATTTGCCTGATATTTTACTAGAACTGCCTTATAAAGGACATCACTATTCCATCTGATATATGCACATTTAGGATTAAATATTTATGCAAATATCATATAAAACTACATGGTAATATGAATTACTGATCCAGCTCATTTCTATGGGGTTCACCTAGCAAGACCAGAAAGCAAATACACTTTAAACAGTGCTACATAAGCTATACATCAATACTTCAGTTTTCTGGTAGGTGAGAGATCTGGATTCTAACCGTTGCTTTGACACAGTTCTGCTACCTTCCTGGACAATCACTGGCATCCAGATTTTTGAAAGTGACCTTTAATGATTGGTCCCTCAAACACGAATTTCTGAAGAAAGGCACAATAAATGTTGAACTCAAGCTACTTATTAAAAATTGTGACTATCAGTATTTTCACACTGTTTTTTAAGCTTGAATTACTATGTCTAAACTTATCTGCAGAAAATAACAAATCCACTTATCAGAGACTAAGGGTTTTGTATAAAAGGTGCTACACATCTTCATTAATTAAATGCCAGTGATTGATAAATTATACAGCTTATTTAATAAAGCATACCTCAAAGACATCCCAACTGATGAGAAGTTAAAAGTGAAGAAAATCAGTTCAGCAGTTTTAGATATAAAGAGTAAGGAAATGTCTGCCGAAGGATGAGAAAGAAACAAGGATTTAATTACTGTCCTAACCCATTGAACACGAAGAAGTTACAAGAGGTGTGTTTAAAGTTGCCCAACTTCAGATGTCTACATTATGTAGAGACAGCTGAACCTATACTACTTATCCATGACTTTTTGATACATGGTGGAAAGGAAGAGACATCTTCCGGAGATGATTTTTGACCTCTTTTAGACAACTTGATTGGTATGAGTTGACTGAAGCTCTGTAGGTGCTACTTTCAGTGACTACAGAAACAGGTCAGGTAACTGGTTCTGTCTTTGACACTAACTTTTGTCTTTTAGATTTGTAAAGTCACCTGAGACAAAGTGTCTTTAGTTGACCTTTGGCTTTCTTCAAATATCCAAAAGACTTTTGGTTCCTTCAAGCTCCTCCTTTTAAATTTATTATTAGAAGGAACACTATCTAACTGGAATTTTTTTTTTCCCTCCTTCCAGGGCATAATGGGCAACATGTTTCTTTTAAGAGTGAATAAAGACAGAAAGATAAAGAGATGGATAGAGAGGAAAAGAAGGAAAGAGAGACATAAGGAAAAACAGAAAGAAGAAAAGACAAAAAGAAGAGCAGGAAAAAGAAGAGAAAAAAAGGAAAAAGAAAAGGAAGAGAAAGCAAAGTGAAAAAGATGGAAGGAAAAAGAAAGGAGAAAAGAAAGAAATGGTAGAAGAAGAAAAAAAAACAAAAACCAAAACTACTTAGCAGATGTATATAACTGATGTATATAACTTTAAGAAGAGCCAGGATCAGTAGTTTTTTGGACGCATTTAATGATTCTAAATTGCACAGTTGGCACAAAGATAATATTCTTAATAGACACTTTAGAAATGACAGTGATAATATGCTAGATTAGGCAATGACTATTTTCTGATCATTATTAGCTCTCCATTTAAGGTAATCACTACAAGTGACCCTCATTCCAGTGAGGACTTGGTTTGCTAAAATGAAGCATCCAGTACCAATGGCAAAACTGTCTCGTACAGCTGCTAGTGTTATCACATTCATTTGTACAGAAAAGAGAAAAAAAGAGCGTCAGATAAATTTTTATGATGCAAATTACCATAGCCTACATGTCTCTTAAGTTGATTTACACATACTGGTCAATATGTATTGCAGGTAACTGAAAGCCAATATTCACTTATTTACAAATTGGAAAATAAGCATGCTTGCTGCAGGGAGAGTAAAGCATGTCTTTGATTCTTCCTTGAACGAATAATAAAAAAAAAAGAACTAGATTATTCCAAGTGTAAGAGTACTGAGTCATATCACAGTGTCATTTGCAAAAGAATCCTGAGGCTGTGGCAGGCCAGCTTATCTTACTGTTGCCAGGTTTATTACTAGCAGAGTTTCGAAAGCTTAACACTTTTTGAAGGATTTCAGAATGTCAGACCCTGACTGACAGCTTTACTCATGACTTCCTTGCTTGTGAGTATATGACAGTTTGACAGGTATCCTTAGGGTTCATTTAATTATTTTATGCAAGTCTCCTTACTGAATAACATTAATGACCATTTTACTTTATACACACAGCAGCAGCAAACTTAAGCTGCCACATTGCATTCTATCCTAACTCCCCCACTTAATAGCTCCAGGCATTTTTGTACGTTTTCCCCTCCCTCCTCCTCTAGTCAAAAAATTAGATTTAAAATAACATATGCACACAGAAAGGTAACAGAATGAAGACTAACATTTACACAGTTTCATATGAAATTAAAATATCATCAAATATCACAAAAAATGAGAAGAAATGTATACTGATACAAAAGTGTTATTTTGGAAAAACTGTTTCAAAGGTAAATAAAAGCAGACAAGAAAACACAGCAAGGAGAGAAAATAAGAAAAGTTTTAAGTTCTGAATAGAACAATGCTATTATTAACATTATTGTTGTTATTATTGTCATTGTTACTAGGGTTTCTTCTCCAGCAGGTTGAAGTATACATCTATCTCCATAGCTGCTTTAATTTAGACGAATACTGATGAGTTTTTCTCATTATAGCAGGTATGTTCTTTTTAATACCCACATAGTCTTGCAGCAACTGCTGTTGATGTGGAATGGAAGATGTGATTTATGGAGTCATTAAGTAGCTAACATGCTCTTGAAATGTTCATTAACAATTCTGAGGTTCAGGGTATGGAAACCTTACATCCACTTTTGCTGGATAACGTAGTGACATTGTCTTTTCCAGTGAGTCACTTATCTTCTGTCTGCAAATTCCTTGCCATTTTCATTACAGCACTTCAGAAAGAAAGGCAGATTGTAGTTTAAAGACTTGAAGATGCTCAAACACTACATCACAGATCTGTCTAAACTACCATCTAGTCTGATGAGAGGGGGACATGGGCATAGTTAATATTTTAGCATTTCTTTGACCTTCCTGAAAAGAAGAACCAAATTAAAACATTCAATAAAGCAAAATTTGAAAGCAAAAGTATTCCTTGTAGTCTACAAAAATTTCTCATTGGAAAACTATTATTGAGAAGTTCATAACTTCTGCTCATCTGAAGAAATCTGATTAGGTTAATCCAGGATGACCTAATAACAACGCCTTGTTCCTCTTTGCTTAAGAACAAAGTGCTTGGTCAGGATTGGAGGTTCATCAATGACACTTTTATAAAGACAATGAAGTGCATTTTTCTGACCACACAAAGGATCCACCTTTTCCCCCTTGTCATAGGTGTGATCCAGTTCCTACATCCTACTCCACAGAATTTCTATTTCCATGAACCAGTCAGGTGGTCTGGATGCTGTGTCAAAACCGATGGAATGAACTGCTGTCTAGGAAATGTCAATGTTATGCATAAAATTCTGTATTAGCAAAGCTATTGGAAGTTCCCACAAGAAATTGGGGTGGGGTGGGGTGGAGAAGACAGCGATTTGCAGTTTTGGTAGCAAAGTAGTGCCTAGGATAATTCAGTATTAACTTTGGTTCCATCACTTATGTAACCCCAGAGAAATTGTGAAAGGCAAACTTTCACAAACAAAAAAAGTCTCATGAACTGTATGTTTGCTTGTCTCTAGAAAAGCAGTTTCAGCTGCATACTTTAAAAAATTTCAATTATTTATTAACTGTTGAACAGTTACAGCTACAAATTGGTGACAATGCTCAGCATTTCTATGACTGGGGAAATGATCAAAAGAAACAGAAAATGATAGACTGGAGAAACCCATGGCTATTTCACCCACTGTTTAAAAAGTAGTCCTATGATCAGTCAAATGACACTCACATAAATGAATAAAGCAAATGATCAAAATAAGTCCATGTACTCAAAGTTCACACATGCTGATATTGAAATCAAAATATTCACCTGGAAATTCATACCTGTAGAACAGAAAAGATGATGTCTGGTGGATTCATACACTGCTGAAAAGACATACTCTCTGTAGCTACAGGGCACATTAAACACTTCATCATTCATTTTGAATACAGTGGGGATCCTACAGAAATGGTTTCTGAGAACAAACAAAGGCTTCTGGCCAGCTGTTCAAGTTTTATAAGGTGCTATGGCTCTTCAGCACCTTTGATGAAGTTACACTGATTTCTAGCTCCTTAGAATGTGGAACTGCATTAGCACATGTGCAAGAGGACAGTGTTCATTTTGGCACTTCACAACTTGTCTGTGATTGACTTTGCAATCTTGGCAATGCCATTTTCTTATGGAATTGTGAGTGTAATGTTAAAATGAGTGTGAATTATGACTAGACTTCTGTCTCAAACTAAAGATTCCTGCTCTGACTAGTTTTCTGACTAGTATTTTTCTCGTAACAGCAATAATTACAGAAATGGCTTTCATTTCAGTGCAGAGCTATTGCTTGATGACTTCAGGTGGTAGTCCTCTATAACAATTACTTAAAATAAAATTTATATATATATATACACTATGTGACAATAGAACTTAAAAAAATAGCAAGTTTCCATATTTTAAGTACTCTCTTGGTAAATGGAGTTTGCCAGCTAACTTAATGATTTAGTAGAGATTTATATGGAGTTTCTAAATTGCTTGTAGATGTCAAGATCAATCTTTTAACATAAAAGATATACCACCTTGACCTCTGCTCTGAAAGATCATAATTTTATATGAACAGCACAGAAGGAATACAGCTTATTCTACTGTAGTTCAGATCTTTTCTCTGTTCTCAAAGAAACTTAATATTTGTTACAACAAAACGAATTTGGCTACATCTTAAAAGTAGGGTTTTGAGTGGAAGGTCAGTGAAGGTGGTTCTTCACAAAATTTCGATGAATAGTCTTTCTGGTGAAGGTATCATCAGAATGTATACAAAATGCAGCAGTGTTGATTCATTCCATTTCTCTCAGGGAAGATGACCACCAGGTATCATTAAGTTGAATGGCACTTACAACTTTGTAAAAGTTGGATCAGAAATAGATGTCAGAATTTGGGATGAAGAAAAGCATTTTTATGCCACCATTCTTGAAAGAAAGCTTCCCCCTTATTCTCTGTTCCATCCCTTGTCCTCTTGCATGGGAAAATAATAGATTATGCAGACTAGTCATTATGAACATCATACTTTCTGGGCTTCACTGACATCTGCCATCTTGTGATTATGTTGTGTGGAGGTAAAAATGTCTGCTGAACTAATGACAAATCTGTCGGTGCCTTTATCCGCTGCCCTGTTTGAAATGATTAAACTCATCGAGTGTTTGCTTAATCTATTTTCCTTTTTCATACACCACGCTTACTGCCTGGGGCAAACCCATCTAATAATTTTCAATTGAATAAACCCATAACTCATGACCCAATAAATTATTAAAAAAGCCTGCATTGCATCAGATTCATCATTCATCTTACCACAGTGGCAGAAAGCCTACAGAATTCCTTAACAGTTCTTACTGTGATAAATAGTTCTATTAAAATTTATGAATACAGTGGTATATATTAACACATATTTTGTTACTGAATTATCTGTCATACTTTTTTTTTTTTTTTTCATGCATCATGTTGCATTAATAATTTCATTGGTCTGGAAAACTCAAGAGTCAGATATCATCATATGGATATTTTGGGGTATTTTTAACTTAACCCTGAAAGCTCTCAAAAAATGTGGCAACATTGCTGCTCTGCATTGCTTTTGCTCATGTTTTCAGTCAGGTTCTGAAGAACTATTAAACTTTATGTCCATCTGAAGTGATCAATTGTAAAATAAAATTAGAACATTCTTGACACAAGATAGAAAGAATAAACAATTATTATGTAGCTGTCATAAGACTGCCTGATAACGTAGATCAGGAGATACATTTCACTATACAAATACTTTAGAAATGAGTGACTTCCAAATCTAAATTCTGTTTTTTTGGTTTTGTTTTTTTTTTTTTTTTTTTTTTCATTTGGACAATTAGATAGTGGCTACTGCATAGAGATAGCACACATTTCTCCATCTATTCTTTTCTCAGTAGAAAATCAAAGTTTTTATTAAGAAGCAAATGCAAACGGATTAAATCTTTTCGTCACTAAAATGGAGATAGAAAGCTTCTTCAACATAGAGAAACAGATGTGAAAAGGAATGGTGAGGGAAGTGGAACAAACGGGAAAATCAATGATCAGCCTGGTGATCATTTACTTATCATAGGTCTCAGCCTGAAGGAATGAAGAGTACAATTACCTAATAAAATGCATTTGTACCTGAGGATGCTAAAGCACACTGGTGAGGAGGTAATTAATCCTTTGCTATTGCTTGCACTATTTTTAGGGCATCAGCCTGGAAGTGTGTGGAGCAAATGTGAATATTTTCTTCCCCATATTCTTTTGATTTCATGAAATCCATCATTACAAGTGTAACTGCCTATAGTTCACAGTTTTCAGAGAAGATACTTTCACAGTAGATTGAGAACTAGGAAATTTGCAGGTTTTAAATAATTTTGGACTCTTATGCTCTTCAGTTTACAATAATAGTCTTGTTCTTTCCTAGAAAAAATGGACACACAGCCCTTCCTATTTTCTTTTACAAGAAGAAGCAACTCTGCTTTGGAGACAGCCTCTCTTCAACAGGGAGGGATATGAAAGCCATTGTTAATCTCGTAACCCTTCATTTGATCTGGGCTGAGAGCCAAAGTTATTTTTCACTATGACATTACATCATATAGCCCTTTAACAGCAGAACCTGCACAAGTCGGTAAAGATGAACTCCATGCTCATCAGAAAAATGCTAGAAAAGCTATCTAGCAGGTACAGATTTATCCTCTTTCTGCTTGTTTTTACAGTTATTTCTTCCTGGAAGATATTTTCACAGCATGATGAAAAGGATTTATCCCAAAGCTATTATTTAATCAGCAGCCTCAGCAAGTTTGCTGATGACAGCAAGCTGAGTGGTGTGGTCGACATGCTGGAGGGAACCAGAGGGACCTTGACAGGCTTGACTGGTGGACCAGTGGGGTTACTGGGGGTTCATGTTTGCAGCTCAGAAAGCCAACGATATTCTGGGCTGCATCAAAAGAAGTGTGGCCAGTAGGTCAAGGGAGGTGATTCTCCGCCTCTACTCAGCTCTTGTGAGACCCCACCTGCAGTACTGAGTTCAGCTCTGGGGCTCCCAACATAAGAAAGACATGGACCTGTTGGAGCACGTCCAGAGGAGGGACTCAAAGATGATCAGAGGGCTGGAGTACTGCTTCTGTGAAGACAGACTGAGAGAGTTGGGGTTGTTCAGCCTGGAGAAGAGAAGGCTCCAGGGAGACTGTAGCCTTCTAGTACATAAAGGGTGCTTATAAGAAAGATGGGGACAGACTTTTTACAAGGGGCTGTAGCAACAGGACAAGAGGTAATGGTTTCAAGCTAAAAAAGGATAGATTTATACACTGGAAGAGGCTGCCCAGTGAGGTTGTAGATGCCCCACCCCTGGAAGCGTTCAAGGCCAGGCTGGATGGGGCTTTGAGCAACCTGGTCTAGTGGAAGGTGTCCCTGCCCATTGCAGAGGGGTTGGAACTGGATGATCTTTAAGGTCCCTTCCAACCCAAAACATTCTATGATTCTATGATTTTTGTCAAGGACAACCTTAATGACAGAGCCAGACTTGATGATGGAAGGACCACATATGAACTCAGCTTTTTCAGGTGCCTGTATTTGGATGCTTACATGAGTCCCCAAAACATAATTGCACGTTCTTATGAAAGCTGCATTGCCCAGGGTCTGAGAGCCAGAGATCAATCAGTGTGGGCCAAGGAGTAATCTTTGCTGCTTCAGCACAGGTTGAAGTGAACCAAGTCATTTCTGTTCAGCTTGAACCCTCATTGTGGTTAATCTACATCCTTTTTTTAATCTACATAGTTGTAAAGACCACCCACTGGTGTTCTGCATCCTCCCAGAGGAAGGCTGCTTGTTTGCCTGTGGCCAGAAAGATTCAGCAGCTGCAGCAGCAGCATTAGGGGAGCAATCAAAATTTACAGTTTAAATATAATGGTGCATTTAAACCAGATGCCTTTTCTCAAGGGGTGTAGACAGACAAAACAACAAGGAATAATTACATGTTCATGACCGGTTGTTCTCTGAACCCAATTACCTGATCAAAAAGCAACTTTTACCTGCAGTTGCACCTCAGCAGGAGTAGCAAATTATAGTAGCAGCACAGAGGAGTTCTCCTAAAAAGTCTTGGAGGTTTAGCATTCTTCCTTGCCCTTTTCACCTCCTCCCCCCCTGAGATTACTCACATTTTTCCTCATAAACCATCAGTTATTAACTATTTCCCTCTCTATCCCCAGAAAGATCCTACTCCTTCTCTGCCAGAAAAGCACGTAGGAGAATGATAAAGCTAATACATTTATTGTTTTATTTTGTTTTAGAAAAAGCCTTATATTGTCAAAAATACTCAGAAGAGGGTATGCTGGCCACTCAGATGGCTTCTTTTATGCAAGAAGGCCACGGCTCTGCCATACATACTGTAGTCTGAATACCTGCCATTACCTCCAACCAGAATGACATCACCAGAAACCCAAGAACAACCACATTTGCTCCTCCAGGGATGATGCTGCTAACGAGAGAGCTGTCAGTTCAGCCTGGATCTCAGCTAAGTGATCATTTAAGAAACTGAAAAACTGTTCTTATGGAAAACTTCTCTGTTCAGATATCATACACAAACAATAGGGATTAACCATTTTGCTATCTCTGTCACCGTGTCTGCAAAACACTGATGCCTTGCAGTGGTAGGAAGGTAGCAGAATGAGTCTGTTGCTAAACATGTTTCTTTTAATCATGGTTCACCTTTCTTTTGCCACTTACAGATGATTGCTGCCATTCTATTGTGTGTGTTACCATTTGACTTCCCTTCAAGCTGCATGGAAAAAGGATCAGCCTTCCTTAGAGGCTCATTTGTGTAGCTTCTAGCAGCACTAAAGCTCTGGCTTGTGTGGGATTTTACAGTGCTACTGCTGTGGAAACTGGAGAAGGTTAGAAGTCTGTAGCATCCTGTGCAACCTTAGAGTCCCAGCTTAAACAAAAGTGTTGATTTTATAGGCAGGTAGAATTAGAACAAGAGCAGCAGATCACGGTTCCAACACCAGCACATATGCTGTCCTATCAAAACCAAAATCTGCATGATTTAGCTTTAAAAAGCAGAAAATGTTGGCCTTGCACTTACAATTTTCTAGTGTTAGGAGGTAGGTATAGTTTGGGGACATATATCAATAGTATGACAATTGTGGTGCGGCAAATGTATTCAGTCCATCTGATTCAGAATTTTTTCCTCAATTTTGTTTAACAAATATTTTGCAGGAAAAAAACCCCACATGCAGATTAAAAAATGAAACAGCCTTTATTTGAAGGATAACATGATCCATCTCTGGCATTAAACAGAAAAACTGGTGTAACTGCATTTTAGGCCAGATCCTAGGCTGGTATTAATTGGCAGAAATCCCTCAACTTCAGTATTTATTGATAATCTGACAGTTTTACACTCCAGGACTTGGTTTCAGCATGTGCAACAGCAATGAAATAAAATGTACCTATCTATCTGAGCTGTTGTTTCATTGAAGCATTTTCTTGTGTGCTACCAGTTTTATCTAGTTTACACAGAACTGAAAGTCTTCAAGGTTTCTGGGTTTGGAATCCTGAAATCTGTGTAAATCCCTGCACCTCATGTCTGAACACTTCTGAAGGCTTAGTGCCAGCCTGGGGTGGGAGGTGGGACAGGAACTTTGAAATACAACAATTTCAAGCTTTCTGGATCCACCTGACCATTTTATCTATGCACAAGAGAATATACAAGATGACCTGAATATATGATGTGTCTTTTTAATTAGGTGGTTGGTTGTTAATCTTAAAAAACCCAAACAACAACAACAAAAAACAGCAAAAAAGACCCAAAACCCAAACAAGCAAACAAATAAAAAACACCTCAAAAAGGTACACCCGCTCAAATAAAATCCCCCCAAAACAAACCAAAACCAACCAACCAACCAAACCCCAAACAAGCAACTCTCTATCCCTAAGAATTAAATTTTGTTGGATTTTACAGTGAAAATGTTACCAGAGAACTCTTGGGAGTTACTAAGTACTCATGGAATACTTTTGTTGGTACAAGATATTGATACGTGCTTCTGTACCCATTGATTTAGAGTTTGGGAAGATGACAGAGGCAAGCCTGAGCTGTGGAGGAGCAGAGAATTACTTCAGTTGTCCATTAAATGGTGCCATGGACAAAGTTCCACAATCTGATGCAAGCAAGAAGCTGGAACCAAGTGGGTGAGCCATATCTGTCCTCCTGAGACTTCCAACACCAGCCAAAGAAAGTCTTAGGAACAGCTTAGCATTTTTTTTCAAAGTAATGCATTCATTGATATTTTTTCATACTTTTTCTTCAAGGATTTGCTTTGTTCTTATCATTGACACCATTAATTAACTTATTCTGAGACATGTTGTCCTAAGATGTTTCCTGTAAAGCAAACATGAGTTCTCTGATAACTTCACATTTTATGAATGAGAAAGGCTGTCTGCTTAGGCATTGATTTCTATCATGGTATCTATATGTGAAATCAAAACACCAAATAATCAAGAAAAAAAAATATGTAGGCCTGGTTTCTTTTCTGAAGTACACTTCAGTGTACTTTCTTTTGGCACACTATGTCATTACTAACGATATCAAGATTGTTTTAGCAATGTAATAATGGAAGGAATAAGCTTTTATTTATCTTCATAACCTCTACTAAAGCAACTTTAATTATAGTTTGTGACACAGATATAAAGTAATTGATTGTAGAAAGGCAAGACAGAATGGCATTATGTACATTTGTAACTAATGTAATAGTGGGACAAAAAATGGCATCCTCCTTAAACTGTATTTGGAAACTCCACTACTTAAAGGTATTACCTAACAGCTGAGAATTCTTTAGGATATGGGTTTTGATAAGGGCTCATCCTGTGATTTTGTCAAGGTGTGCAAGTCCATTGTGCCCCTTAGAAATTTGAAGTCTGTTAAAAAAGCAATAAAGTGAAATTAAAAGACACGCTATCCTCTATCTGTAGCCATATTCTTGTTCATTGAGTTAAACTTGAGGGGAAATCTACAAATATACCCTTCACTTTTCAGGGAGCTGTCCAGTAACTGTATAAAGCGATTTCTCTGATATATTTACCAGAACACAATATTTTACAGAAAACTTGTAAGATCCATTCAAAGCTATCAACTAGTCAGACTTTAACCAGAGCATAGGTAAAGCAGGAGGTGTGAGCAGGATGTTTAAGACTTTAGTGATTTAAAATCTTAGTTGTGAAAAGGGAACAGCAGGCAAACTATCTTTTCTATCTGTCCCAAGACTCCAAAACATTGAAATCTGAATTACTAGCTGTAAATCTTACATCCAGACCAGACAGTTTAGGGGATAGCAGACGAATGGAAGAAATAAAGGAAAAAAAAAAAAAAAGGGAAGAAAAAAACCAAAAAAACCCACACACCACACCCCCCATCCTGAATGAAACAGAGTAGCAATATATATATATCCTGTTTAGGGAAGACAGAACTTAACAGAAGTAAAGGT
Source organism: Falco punctatus (assembly GCF_963210335.1). Classification (NCBI taxonomy): domain Eukaryota; kingdom Metazoa; phylum Chordata; class Aves; order Falconiformes; family Falconidae; genus Falco; species Falco punctatus. The sequence goes on along the minus strand of NC_137582.1, from coordinate 64,921,200 downwards.
AAAAGTGGTAGGATCCTATGACATATTAAGCATTAATAAAACGCAAACATATAGCATGAATAAAACAGAAGGCAGTTTTAAATCTCTTTAGGGAAGGCTAGTAAAGAAGAATAGTTGCAGAAGTGTTCTATAAACTCCTATATGTGACAGAAAACTGAAATATTATGAGAAATACTAATAGCCCTGAGAGTCCTTCTTATTATGGTAGACTTTAGCTTCTAAAGATACATATTCCAGAAACAGTACTAATAAAAATAGTGCTGAATGTGATAGCAGGCAAATTTAATCTCCAAATTTGCATAGATTCAAAGAAGGAGATGTCACCAGGGAAGTGAAGTTGGAGAAGCTGTGATTTAGTGGAAGCATTAGAGAAAGGATGGGGAACTGATTAAAGAAGAAACTTCAGTGTTTCTGGGATGTGTTGTGAAATGAAATAACCAAAAGGTAGAAAGATTACAGAGTTTCCCAGCAATCTGTGTTAAAGCAGAGCTTTCTTAACATTTTAGTCAGTGAGTCAGATGCATAAAATATGTGTGTGCCAATGAATTTAGTTGTTGATGATAACTATTTTGGGATAAGTGCTAAGCCAGAAATTATTTAAAACATAAAAAAGATGAGGTGAAAGTTCAGTAGTATAAAATTTAAGGTCTTGTATTTGAGTAACAAAAACTCTACTATGAGAACAGGCTATAGTTTGGGTATATTACTTCACAGAATGTCTCTACATTGTACATTTCAGTACTGGAATAAGGTACGCAATCTGGTTCAAGTATGGAAAAGAAGATATGATAACCTTTTTTTATCTTTTCTATTCAGGCAAGAAAATTGCATTGCTACTTCCTTTTAAACACAATGAAATATTCTTCATTTATCTCTTTTCTTCAGGCTGCTGGTAAACAGTTGATCTTAGGGACATGATGGCAATTCCTTTCTCCCTAGCTGGATAGTTAAGACTACATTCTACTAATGTTTCCCCATCATACTGGTAGGATTCTTACAAGTTTGCAATTTTTGGTCTTCATTGATGACTCTAGGTATGTGTTATGCCATTTTTTGTTTTGTTTTCAACTTCATTCTGTAGCAATAATGATGATGTGTAAGCCAACTACAAGCTTCATGAGGAAGAACCACCTTCTCAGTGCTATCTAATTTATGATTCCTTTTCTTAGCCTTCATTTTGGCCCAATGATTTTATATTTTTTGCAAGAACAACAAATATAGGCACCTTTTGAGTGCCATACAGACTGTACTCCTGTACATGTAAATAATTGCATACACACACACGCACACAAAGGATTTTAATCTAATTTCTGTGTTAGTGCACCCAATGGAAATTTATGGTGCAATGCCAGGTAGTAGTAAGTTAAATTACCACATTGGTTCATCAAGATGCAATATCTTAGGGCTTTTACCTTCATTAGGACAGCTATTAAAACAATACAGTGTGCAACATTAATTAATGGAACAGGGACTATAAGAGTTTTTTCTTCCTTACCCCCTCATACTTCCAAAAATGTTCAAAAGAAAAAAAGATAATAGAGAAAAGAGAGGTTGTTATCTTCAGGAAGTATATGACTCTCAGTATTCTTTATTTTTAATCTGAATAAAGATTCCTGATCCGTCTTTGTGTCCCAGTCTAGTTCCCACTGAAGTATGAGGAATATAAGTATGAAAACAGGCATGTTATCATTGGAGTTTACAGGGGTTAAAGAAGATGGGGCCAGACTCTTCTCGTTCTTATCCAGTTACAGGACAAGAGACAATGGACACAAACTTAAATACAGAAAATTCTGTTTAAACATAAGAAAAAAACACAGAAACCCCAACCTTTTCCACTGTGATGGTGGTCAAACACTGAAGCAGATTACCTAGAGAAGTTGTGGAGACCCCTGAGCAGCCTGCCTACCTGTTCTAGCAGGAAGGTTGGACTAGGTAATCTCTGGAGGTACTTTGCAGCACCAGCACTCTGTGTTCTGTGACGCTATGTTCAGGATTGTTTTTCCTTAACAGGTGAAAATTGTCAAGCTCTGCTTCTGTATGTTATGCTTTAATTGTTTTTCCCTTCCTGTTACTTCTGCTAATGAAGCATAATAGTTGGCATGAAATTCTAAAACCAAATATAAACCATGTGGCATGTGGTATTATATTTATAATTCTATTTAAAGGGATAACTGACACAATGTAAATAATCTTTATCTTATTAGCTAGTTCTTAGCAACATTTATCCACAATCCTGACAAACTGTAAGTTATAATTTGTTGTTTGGAAATAATTGCCACGTCATAAATAAGTCTGTGAGTTATTTATAACAAATATTTTACTGGAATTAAAATCCTTTATAGCTGGGAAAATGAAAAAAAAAAAAAAAAAAAGAAAAATAAATTACAATAATAATAATTGGTCTAGTTTAATAAATGTCACAGCCCAAAATTGGATAAAATAAGATTTTCAGTTGCTTTCTGAGATGCCACATAGAGCAATATTTTGACTGCATCTCATTTGCAAGCACAGACAGTCCTGAAGTGTCTCATTTTGTATGTCAACTCAGCTGATTTTCCACCCATACTTCATTACCTCTGCCATATAATGTCACTTTTATGATTTTGCTTAAAGTAATAGCTGTGGTTGAATAACAAGAGAAAATAGTGTTTTCCACAACTGCTAATTATATTTTTTTGCTTTGAAGAGAGACAGGAATATTTTACTATAATATTTAGCTCACTAACTTGTATAGAGCAATATGTATAAATTGCATGCAAGATTCTAGTCATAAATAGTAAATGCACAATATTTATTTTTATAGTTATCTTATTTTTTAAACCAAGGGAGATGTTCCTTTTCAGACTACATTAGTCTCATTTATCTCCATGATGTCCTTAATGTTGTAAGATGTTACAGCAACATTACTGGCTCCTGCAGGCCTGTATCAGCCTTAAGCTACTCAGGCGCATTATTACATTGTCAACATAATTCAGACATCTCATATAAAAAGAACCAACCCACTGGCTCCAGTCCTTTGTAAATGTATCTGCCTGATTTAATAGCTTTAAATTTATGGAGTGTTCTTTTTTTTTTTTCTTCTTTTTTTTCTTCTTTTTAGGTACACATACACTACTTGGAGAATCTTGTTTGAGACTGCTAGAAGTATTAAGAAAGGTAGCACTTAGCATAAATTCTTGCTATTGTCACATATTGTGCTCCTCTGAGAAATCACTGCACAACATCTGGATGAATAAGAAAAGTCATAAAATATTTTTGAAAAAAAATAATTATAGAAGTATTTTGAGGTGACTTACAACTGATATAATTGTTCAGGGCATTTTGATGTTTTGAGCAAAGTTACCCATTTTTCATAGGGTTTAATACCATGTAAGTTTTTTGGAATGTACAAGTTAATTTGTGTTTAAAAGGAGAAGATATTTGAAAGAAAGATAATGGAGGACAAATCTGGTTTTGAATGAGTAGCCAGAGAAAGGATGGATTCTTTCCGAAGTGTCTTCTCTGATACGACACACTTTTCAAGTAAGCCACTTTGACCCACACTCTGCAAAAATAGTACAAACATTCAGCTGTTCTGTTAGGTTTTTTATCTGTGCACCAAAGAATAAAAAGAATTAATCACCAAAGCCTAAAGACAGAAGGAAGATAATCAGTAGGACTCCTAAATGCATAAAGCTGAACCAGGTAATTTCTGAAGCAAAGCAATGTAGTTTTTCATTGGAATTCAGAGTATTCTCACTTCTCAAACCTTCTCAGTAAAGCAAATCAGATAATGCTAAACACAGAAAGCAGAATAAGTCAGCAAAACTTCAGTTCATTGTGGGAAATTGAACTAATTTTCAAATATATTATTCTCGTGAATATGTGACCTGTGCACCCGTACACTTACACAAATGCATATATCACACATAAGGTGTATGAAATGCTATTTTTACATTTTCTCCAGGGGAAAAAAAAAAAGAAAAAAAAAAAAAAAAAAAGTATTAACTTTTTGTTATCATTGTGACAGCTTTTGGAAACAAGTTATTGAGCGTAAGTCTTTTATGGATGGATGAGTATATGGATGAGTATTTGTGCATTTTGCTAAATATATGTAAAGCTACTATATAAAAGGCAGAACTGTTTACAAATTAGCTACAAGTTATATATTAAGCAGAACCGTATACAAATTAATCATATAAGTGAAGTACTTATTCACCTTCCAAAACTCATGCAATTCCAGCTACTATAATGATGAACAGATCAATCATGTAATAGAACTGAGTGGATACTCTAAATCCATCTAGCTTCAGCATCTGGACGGAAGTCAGTAAGTTAATAAATGAGCTAGTTTCAAGAGAAAACGGATGTGTCCAGAATCTGAAAAACGTTGAGAAGGTGCTAAGTGTAACTGGATAAGCAAAATATTATTAAAAAAACTGAAATATTTTCTGAGAGTTAGTAAAATTCTCTACATTTTTATGATTTCCTCATGAAATCTAGATGGAAAGTGAATGAAAAAAAAAGAAAAAGCCTGAAAATTTAGTAAATATTAATGCAAATATTTTGGTGACGTTTCTGTCCCTTGGGAACTCTGCTTATATACAGTTCTAAGTAGCTTTTTGTTTGTTGTGGTTTTCTTTTTTTTGCGGGGGAGTTGGGAGTATGAAAATAATCATTCAAAATCTCTGTAATTCCAAAATGTCTTTACTATTAATTCTGCCAACTCAGACCCTACTGAGGGTACACATACTATCATATGCTCTTTGTCTACGTTTATCAAATGCTGACACTGTTAGTATTTGTGTTAGGAATATATGAGTTTGCGAAGACTGATTTACTGAAGTCACTAAGCATTCCTTAAAACTCAGAAACATTTCACTTAAATGGAGAAGAGTATGAAGGAAGGCAGGAAGGAGGGTCAGAGGGAAAGAAGGAGAGTACAAGGAAAGAGATCACATGCAGAGGCATGGTTTTGGTTTTGTAACCTCATATCCAACTTGTGCTGATTTGTAATGACCTGTCATCTAATTGTTAATTTGTCTACTGTTTTACTACTAAACGAGAGAGTTTAAATTTTACTAATGGTCCAGTTTTTCCTAAATTTGAGTGAAGAATTTGCAGAGGGTAACTCACTTATGACGTTCCAATCTTTCATGACAGAATACCTGCAGGTGGCTGTGGAGCTCCCTGTACATCCATTTTCACTTGTAATCTAAGTTTTTGGTCAAGTTTTATTTTGTTTTGCTTTTCCTACATGGATTTTCTTTTCAAAGCCAATAACAAGAAAACAATGTCTTAACGTTGTCCATCTTGGGAGCCAAACATACCATGCAATCCAAGCTGATCCAGACTATGACGTAGCATTTACAAAGTAGGAACTATTACTTTTACTTTTAGTTTGTTTGAAGCACTGTGAAAAATTACAGCATTTTACTTAGTTTAAGTCTTCCCCCTCCCCAAACTTTTTCCAGTCATCAGTATATTACCATCCTACCTATGGCATAATGGAGAAACTAGGTTTTCTGTCTCAAGATTTGGCATAATTTGAACTATTAAATCCATTGCTAAAGTGATCTACTAAATCTAGTGATCTAGACTTAGTTGCAGTCATATAAATTCAATGTGAACTTATTTAAAAAATGTATCAGTAAAAAGTTCTGAGAAGAAGAAAAGTTATAATTCCTAAATAAGGAGAAAACCCAGTATCAGTTACAATAAGCATCTTTTCAGGCTAATAGCAGCATAACAGTTTGAACATCTTTTCTCAGTATCAGGTGTTTCAGCAAGAAATGACATTTATTTGAGAACACATGAGCCAAGGGAATGATGCTGCTAGGAATAAGAAACAAAAAAAACCAACAAACCAACTTGTTAGAAAGTATGAGTTTATTAATTCTTCAGATGAAGACAATAAAAATCTATAAGATGTTAATTTGCACTTCCTTTTCTACATTAAATAAAATGTTACCATTTAAAGGTAAGCCCTAACATAATGTCCTTTCCTTATGGATGAACTCAACAAAATCAAACCTGTGATATGGAGACAGGAACTAAACTTTGCCTTCTAAAGAAAAATTAAAAACAATCATGTACGATTGAGTGGGAAAAGAACCACCTATAAAGCAATGTAAACTGCAGCTAATGCAAACTGCAATTCATCTTGTCCTAGCCATTTTACTGGCTGACATCTCTGCAGCTGCAGAAGTAAATTCCTGTCAGGATTATGTCCCTGGCTGCTTAGCAGATCTGAAGCAACGCAGTTTTACCAGAGGGTACACGTCCATCAAAGAGGAAGGGGAAGCTCCCTTTCACTGTGAAACTGCGTAATGTAGTGCCAAAACCCTTGAACAGTAATTATTTTCATATCACCATTGCAACTTAGATGAGTGTTTCATCTTCCACTAAGAACTTTTTCCCTTACAGATAGTGATAACGGATGTACTGAAAGATTAGTAGCAAACAAGAAACAGGTGTAAAAACCCTATTCTTTGCATAGATTTTATAGCTTATATGATGTAAGGCAGACTAGAGACATAACAGCTAAAAATAAAATAGAAAAGCCCTCATATCAGTGATAGAAATATGCATGATGAAAGATTTTCTTTAGATAATGCCAAAGGAGGTCCACCTGGCACTCTGCAAGATGTTGCCTATTGCACTGACTTTTAAAACATCATTTATAATAAAAAGTTTGACCTTCACAGTTCTGCAACATAAGCTTTTTCCAAAGAAAACAAGAGAAAATCCAAATGCATGGAGAGGACGTGATAGCTTTCTTATGATACTCAAAATTCTTTATGAGATAGAAAGCATTTCTTTTTAGCAGGGAGGTTGACTGGTCATTACAACAAACTATGAGAGGATTTTTGATGCCTTCAGGTTGGTTTGGTTCCTTTCCAAAATAACTGTTTTATCCAAACACATATTAGAAGATTCAGTGGAAAAAAAATTGATCACATAATATGGTTTATGCTATGCAAGAGGCAAATTAAATTACTTAATGGTCTCTCCTGGCCTTAATATCTGAGGGCCTGTTAATGAACGACACAGAAAGATTTAAAAGTTCAGGAGAGTAATTTATCAACTATAGAGAGATAAAAAGGCATGGAGATTACTAACCTTTTGGTTATTCTGAAAGTGGCTTGACAGTTGTGCCTGATTTTCCTTGGTAGAACTTCTTTCCCATGCTGCACAATTGTGCACTGTTGTTGTGCATGGGATCTTCGAAGTTAGAACAGAAACACAAAAACATTTCAACAACAGACAGTCAGGACCCATCCTCCCATACCTTCAGATAAAAGTTTGTGTAGCCTTGATTTCAAAAGGAATCACATTTTAAGATGGGAAGTAATTAATATCTTCTGGATGAAGCTACAAGTGAGGCTCTTAGAACTGGCTGGTGAGTTGCTCTTCCCCATTAAACTTACGCACTGTTTTACATGGGTAACTATTATTTAATGTCTTCTTGCTGTTACTATACTATATGCTTCTACATTGGCCAGAACAACAATGTTCTAATGAAGTTGGAAAAATAACCTATTTACCCATTTCCTGGCTTATCTACAGGGACTTTAGATGTAGCTACTGTAGTTGTAACTATAAATCATGTTTCTAATTAGAATTTTATATAATTTTTTTAAGATCAGTACTCTTTAACATATGTTCTGACCACCCCACCCACCCCACATATTTCTTGGAAGTTAACTGTTCTATAATCAACATCTAAGCCAAATCAGATGAATTAAAAAAAAAAAAAAAAAAGGCAGACCCATTATATTAGAATTTATGCATTCTCTATTTTGTAGCTCAAAAATAGCTCCAGAAGCCGTTAACCATTAAAAAAAGTGCTTTTTTGTAGACAGTCAGTTCTTTTGAGTATGCATGGAGGACAGGGCAACTTGGTTGTTTATACTAGAAATCTAAAGTTAGTTGATGTTAGTGCCCAATTTATGTCATGTTATTTTTCACAAAACTCTAGACCAGAATCCTACCAGAAATCAGTATGTTTCAGTATATAGTTGCTTCTAACATCAGGAGAGAATTAATTTTTATTTTACCTTTTACTCTTAGAATAGAATAATGTAGATTGGAAGCCAGTTTTGGAGATCATCTAGTCCAACGCCTTACTGACAAAAGTAATGTAGCACAGGGCTGTGTCATCAACTTTTGAGTATGTCAAGGGATGGAGACCCCACAGCTTGTTTCTGCCCTTGTTCTTCTGTTTAGCCATCTTCATGGTTAAAAATAAATAAAATAAAATTAAAAAAACAAACTAGTAACTAATTTGAACAACTTCTGCAACATGTGCCTAGTTATTTTACTATGTATCATTAGGTCTGGTTCTGTCTACTCTACAACTGCCTGTTAGGTAGAAGTAGACAGCAATAAGACTGCCTTATCTCCAAACAGAAAAAAAAAAACAGAACAAAACAAAACAAAACAAACACCAAATTCGCTCAATGGCTCCCCACTAGATTCCAGTAGGCCAATGTCTTTTTTTTTTTTTTTTTTTTTTTTTTTTTTTTACCGTGGAGCTCCAAGCTGGACACAGTGCTCTGGATGGAATCTCTTGGAAGTGCAGAATGGGAGGGGAAGAGGCGTTGGCTGCCCTTGCTGGCAGCGCAGTGTGCAGTTGGCCTTCCTTGCCGTAAGGGGGCACGGCCAGATCACGTTCAACTCGTCAATGAAAACTGCAAGGTCCTTTCCTACAGCTCTGCCTTCCAGCTAGTCAGTGTCCAGCCTTTACCGTCGCCTGGGTTTATTCCATTTCAGATGCAGGACATTGTGTTTTCTTTTGATGAACTCAACGAAGTCAGCTCATTTCTCTAGCTTGCTGAGGTCCTTCTAAACAGAAGTCCTGACCTCCAGCACACTGACTGCTTGCTTTAATTTTGAAATTGCAGGAAATGCATTCTGTCCAGTCATCTATATTATTAATAAAGACGCTGGCAGTGTTGGCCCTGGTACCAACGACTGAAGACTGCCCTGAGTAACTGGCTCCACAGGCATTTTTTCACATGCGCTGTTCTTCCTCTTTTCACCAACTAGTTATAACCAAAAGCTATCAAGTTGTTCAGATACAAATTGCCCTTGTTAAATAATGCTGGTTGTCCACAGTCTTCATTCATGTACTGGGTTGTGGCTTGTTGTGTACCTTGTCGTTCATATACCAGATTGTGGCTTCACCGAGGATTTATTTCATAGCCTTTCCAGGGAAGGAGTTGAATCTGAGCAGCCTGCAGCTCCCTGGGTCCTCTTTCTTGTCTTCCTTGAAGACAGGCATGAGATTTACAAGCAGTCATCAGGAACCTCCTCAGATTGCTGTGACCTTTCATAGTTAATTGAGAGTGGCATTGCAATGACAGTTATCAGCTTCATCAACACCTTCAGATATATCCCATCTTGTCCCATGCACTTCTTTATTTGAAATTTCCTCAAATGGTGGCTAAACTTTATCATCCTCTACTGTGATTAAATGCCTCGCTCTCTCACATTCTACCACTAGCCCCAGGGACTTGAGGCCAGAACTTATCAGTAAAAACAGAGGAAAAAAACCCACATTGAATACATCAGGCTTTTCATATATTTTGTCACTAGGTATCTGTCCCCAGTGAGCATTGGGACTATATTTTCCTTATCTTTCCCTTTGCTTACAATATTATTATAGAAACCCTCAGAGTCCTTCACATCCTGTATGAGTTGCAGCTCTGAGATTTGACTTTCCTTACTCCATCCCTACATGCTCAGGCAATGACTCTGTATTCCTCCCTGCTAGCTTATCCTTCCTTTTACCTTTTGCATACCTCCTTTTTGTATTTCAGCTCAGCCAGTGGCTCCTTGTTCATCAGTGCTGGCCTTCTGCCGTGACTGTAACTCTCTGCAAGTTGAAACAGACTGTTCTTGTGCTTTAGGATGTCATTTTGAGTGTCAAGTTGTTCTCCTGGGCCTCTTTGCCCTTCAGGGCAGTCTCCTACAGGATCCTGCCAAGCAGGTCCCTCACAAGCCAATATCTGTTCTCCTCAAGTCCAGGGCTGTAATTCTACTATTTGTCTTGCTCACTTCTCTCAGGGTTTTAAACTTCACACTCAAGGTTTCTGCGGTCAAGGCTGCACTCAGCCTTCACAGCTCTGACAATTTCCTCCTAATTTGTAAGTAATAAGCAGGGGATAGTTAGTTTGTTGATTCCCTGTGTCATCATCAGACTCTAGAAATCTGAATCATGTCACCATGCTGCCCTTCCAAAAATTAGCAGTGCGGTTTAAAATCCTTGATCAGTACCAGTGCTTGTAATCATGAGGTTTTATCCAGCTGTAACAAGGTTTGTATGCTTCCTCTTCTTGATCAATCAGTCCATAACACCTACAATGTCAACAGTTTTCATCTGCTTTTTGATCCTTAGCTCTCAGTTGTGTCTTCACTTCTCTGCACACATTCAAGCCACTCCTTTGCCTAGAGTGTAACCCCTCTATCTCATCTTCCCTATCTTTCCTAAATAGCCTGAATCCAGTCATGGAAATCTCCATTCATAAAATCATAGAAGCATATAATCAATCAAGATTGAAAAACACCTTTAAGATCATCAAGACCAATCATAAACCCAGCACTGCCAAGTCCACCATTAAACCACGTCCCTAAGAACCACATTTACATGTCTTTCAAATACCTCCAGGGATGGTGACTCAACTGCTTTCCTGGGAAGCCTGTTCCAATGCTTAACAACTCCTTCAATGAAGAAATTTTTCCTAATATGCAATCTAAACCTCGCCTGGCACTATTTGAGGCCAGGGGACAGTGCTATTCTACCATCTCTTTTTAATCTCAAAAAGCTCATAGCTCTGCAACTGTGCATCGGCTTGTACTTTCTTCTTGTTTCCCAGTCTTCGTGAGTTGGCCTACAGACATTTGTCATGGTTTCTTAGTCATGAAGCTTTCACAGCAGGAGTAGAAGAACTTTGTGCATTATGCTGAGCCTTGGGGAATACTTTTGTCTCCATGTCTCATTTGGTTAGTTACCATTGTCAGATGAACATAGTTTTAAAGCTGTCCTGACTAGGTTAGCAAGCCTGTTAGCAGAAAAAGGTTTTGTCTTACTTTGCATCTTCCCGTGCCTTTTTCTCCCCAGAAGTCCTTATTTTTCAGAAATGATCCTACGTTTTTTAAAAAAACAAAATCCTGTTTCAGCACCAGGCACACATCCAGGGCTTTTCTGCAGGACCCTATTACCTCAGCTTTTTCCTTTAAAGAGCAAGATCAAGAATACCACCTGCATTCTCCTGTTCTTCATCCTCACCCCAAGGGCCTTGGTATCATTCATGATACCCTAAAGTCTCCCCAATAACATTCTTTGTCTCCATATGGATGAACAACAAGGGACAATAGCTTGCAGACTGCATGGGCCTCAGCAGTTTCTTTGGAACATTCCAGACCTGAGCTGCTCGCAAGCAACAAATATGCCAAGAAAACAAATCAGTTGTGTTTCAATCCCCTGCAGAGGTTACTCTCCAACCACCAGCAGCCACTTCTGGGGCCAATTGATGGCAGAAAAATGCTATTGCTATGTATATATATAAGTATTCACTGTTTTTAACTACAGTGATGTTCTTGACAGTGGAGACAGAATTCCTGAATAAATCAGGAGTCATGGCCCATTATTTAGAACTTAGATCTTTCAGTTTTCAGAGCTTTTTTGCTTTACTTAAGTGTCTCTTACTGTACATTTCTAAGAAGACAAACCACTCAGGAAGTAGTATTGAGCTGTGGTAACTCCTCCTTTTTCTTTGAGTTAATTGATTTCTGTTGGACAGCTGCTAGTGCTGCTAGCTCCCCTTAGTGAGCTGAATTGATTGCTGTGTCTCCTAGTAGGTAGGCACCAGATATGTTTCCACTTCACAGAAAACACTACAATAATTTTGACTCTTTTATTGGAAGTCCCTGCAGAGAGGCTATGGAATGAAAGGACTCAGAGGAAGAATTATCCTCTCATCCTGTCCTGAATCAATCATTCAGGTCAAGGAAGTAGGTTGGAAGCAGCATGGGGACTTTTTCATGCTCAGGCATATGCTGCATCTTTTCAGTGAGAGGAATAGCTTTGAGTACTTTTTTTAATTCTCTCAATAGTGACTTAAATGTTGTTGAAGGCAGCATATTGCAATGTTGTCCAGTAAAGATGTCCCAGCTGGGAAAAATATTCCTTATTGGACTATTGACCTATTCCTTCTTGTGTTTGTCCAGATTTCCGTTACAGCTTCAGCCAGAGGCAAATTATCCTCCAGATCAGCACTAGTTAAAGTGCTGGGCAAACCTTTAATCCTGTCTATATCCTCTTCCATTCTCATTCTTGAACACTCATCCACAGTTCTTGATTTCCACTAATTCCTAAACTCACGCAAAGAAATGAAATTAACGTCATGGCTAGATCCAAGGGGATCCCTTCTCTCTCTTTCTCACCTCCCTGCTTCTCTCCTTTTGCCCTCTGCCCAGTCTCTCTCTCTTGCTCACCCTCTCTTACACATTACAGTAGCATTAATCATTCATATGGCAGGCAAAAAGAGACTTCAGGCAAATGCTAACATAAGCAAGAAATCTAATATTTATATTTTGTACAACTTTTAAATTTTCTAGTCTTTAGAACTCTCAGAACAAAAAAAGTCTAGTCACTTCAGTCTTTTGTTCTCTACTCAAAAAATTAAAAACTTATGAAAGCAGAAAGTATTTAAAAATGTGGAAAGTTATCGAGTGAGGTCATAAGACCTAAGAGAAGAAAGGCTTAGATAAAACAATAGTAACTTCTCATAAAAAAAGCTAACTGAGGCAATACTGGAAAGTAGGTTGGTAAATCCAGATAGAGAAAAGTTTTGGGAGAAAGAACTCAAGATGTTTGTAATTTGTTTTTTTCCCAGTGCTCTTGAAAATTGTACTTTCAGTAGATATAGGTATATATATATGTGTGTGTGTGTATGATCTGCTACTCAGAGAAGTGAAAATTGAAGTACTTGGCTAAACTAGCCTTATCTTAAAAGTCTATCTAAAAAATGCTGAGCAGCAAATAGAAAACCAGATATCTAACCTGTGCAAATCAAAATATCTCTGTTTTGTCCATGGAATTTGGTACTTCATCTAAGGTAAGGATCTGAAATTATACTTGTTTTAAACAAACAAACCAACATACCCTTCTATTTTACCTAGAAATTAAAATACCTTAATGCAAGCATTGTCCTAACACTGAAATGAAGCAGCATGGCAAATCCTGCAATAATCAGATTGCATTTCATTTCTTACTAATACCAGGAACATTTTTAATGTATGTTTTCCTACCAATTAAGCTTGTTCTTATTTTCTCAGAGATGCTTTGGAAAACAATCTCAACGTATGTCCATAAAAATTACCTTGATTATTGTTTTATGAACAGTTTTCATTGCCTGTTTTTGGCATTCTGATAATGGTAATCCTAAATAACTTCCCATTGTTCTAGAAAGTGAAGAATACAGATTTGTATTTACTTCTTATAAATAAATAAATTTTAAGAAGCAAACAGATGGCTGTTGTGATCAGGTAAATGGATGGAGAATGAAACCCTAGCATCTTGAAAATGTTTTAATTTTTTACCTATAAACATACATATCCCCTGTAAAAGTCCTTTAAAAAGGAAAATAGGAATAGAAAAACATCCTTAATATTTGTGCAAAACAGACAAGAAGAGAAGCAAGGAAGCAATCATCCAAATACAGTATTAAAACAGCAACTTCATGTTAGGAAGTCCTAGGATTATTTCTCTGTGCCAAATCTCCTTCTGTGTTAGTGCTTTATTCATTACTAGTTTGAACTAGAAAAAGACAGTAAAAACATAAAATAAAAATCTAGGTTTTTAATATCTATAAAAAAATGTGTGATGAAACTAAATGCACATGCAGAGTCTATCCTTGATACTATATTTACAGATTCTGGGATATTTCTGTCAGTGGGAGTTTTGCTGCAGCTTGAGATGTATATGACCCATTGTACTAGACTGATAGGAGAAGCCAAAATGCTGTTTAACCACAGGAGGTTTTGCTTGTTATCTGAGATGGGACAGTGACACAGAAGCTAAAAGAGGTAGACAGGCATCAAGTCCACAAAACAAATACATTTTAAAAATAATATGCTTAGCACTTTTCTGTCATTTTGAAAATGTATGAAAATTATTTTCTACTAGGAGGTTGGTTTTCGGCTTGGGTTCTGTTGTGGTTGTTGTCATCTCCCCCTCCTACCCCAACCGCCAGCCCCAATCTCTATTTTAATATTGGGGGGGAGGGGGCAAGGTATGGCAGGTTATTGAGTGGAATAAGGAAAGAACATCTTCCTTGTGTTCTCTAACTTCTCTAACTCTGGTAGCAAGCCTACAGGAAGGTATAATTTAGTCATTCCTGTGAATACAGTAAATTCCCTGCTCTTATTTTGTGATAAGCAAAGACGTATAGATGCTAAAAATTTCATGCTATAATATTCACATGTTATAATATTATAACAAGTTAAAGGCTGCGAAGTTTTTCCAGAAAAAAATTCCCTCAGTTAAGATCTGAGAAATTGATCCAGATCAGATACTGCGTTATTTTAATTAAGGAAAGGACACAGTCAGCCAGGTATCTACAATCTAGAGCCATCAGTTAATAAGGAACAGTTCATAGTTGTCCTGTCCCTGGGCTGAGTTGAGAAACAAATAATTTGTTTGCTTGTACGAAGCTCTCAGCAGACAGACACAAGTTGCCTTTTCCACTTTGGAGCTTACCCACCCTCCATACTGTTACACAGCCAGACTTCGCTTTCCCCGTTCTCAGCTGAGTTTTACAAGGGAGGAAGGATTAGTGGGCCTGTCAGTGACATTTCCTTTTCCCTGAAATCCCAGCTGCAGAAGATCAAACCAATGAAAATACTCCTATTATTTCCTTTTCTGCCTGCCTCAGGACAGCACTCTACTTATTTTTCAGAAAATTTGAAGTATTCTGAAGAATTGTTTCTCATGAAGAAAGATAATTAAGATAGATATCAGATATCCACCAGATGTAGACCCTGGTAAGTGTCCCTGTGGTGAAAAGTTTGCTGGTAGAAAAGATTGAACAGCATCCAAAACAAGCCAGCTGCTGAAAAATGTGCATGGTCACAAAGAGAGGAAGAGCACTTGGCCAGGGTAGGTGTAGGTTACAGTAATTCACTGCCAAGAGCTGGGCCTCACAATTGAAATGTCAAGTAATTGCAGACAGCCCTGTGATGGGAAATTGTAGTAAACTTTTTTAGAAGACATATGGAAATTAAACAAATGTTAATAGATTCATCTAGCTTGGGGGAAGTCATGTTTCTTGTTTGCTATAACATTCCATCCACCTTTCTCACAGCCCTCCTCCTCTCACATTTCTGCCTCCAGGCCACTGAGTCTATGAACAAGAACAAGGTCATCACTAAAACACAATTTAGCTCTTTTGAGAGGCTGATAATTAGTGTTTACATTATTGAAATGGAGCTGGCTGAATTTTTTGTTGGACGTGTATTCTGAGTTGACTGCAACGAAACTTCATCTGTCACCTTGCTGAAAATCCATTATTCTGGGTAAGCAATGCTAGTACTCCTGCATTGTTATCAGCTAAAAGAAATCAGTGACTCCTAGTTAAAATATATTTTTAAAAAATCAACCAACCAACCAATCAACCAAACAAGCAAAAAACCAAATCCCTTTCTTGTCTTCTCTGGCTGAGAGGAGCTGTTATGGACTGACCATAACCCCCCTTTTCCCATCCTCTTTGCAACACTTGGCACAGGTCTAGGGAAGGGAGAACACCTGTGTCAGTAACTGACAGCTGATCTCCCTGTCCTTACCTCAACCCAGCAGATTTTTCATCTTATTTTCTGCCCCTGTCCTGTTGAGGAGTGGGAGTGAGAGAGTGGCCTGGTGGGCATCTGGCATCTGGCTTAAATCATTCATAACATTGTATTGTTAGATATGCACTATATATATATTAATAGGTTTAATTAACAAAATTTCCATTCCAAACTGAAAGATGCTTGAAAAAGTGTATGATGAGTTCCAGAGACTTTGCTGAGAATAGTTTTAGAACAAGAGTGTGAAAGGAAGAGGTAGAAGAGTGAAAAGCAGAAATATAAATCTGGAAAAAAATAGAGACAGGCTCCAGCACCAGCTCAAAAGCACCATGATAAGAGCCAAAGTATGACAACTGGGGGTAGCATGCTTGTGGAAGCCAGGAAAGCAAGGAAGCTGTTCTTACTTCTTTGTTTCCTCCTTTACTAGTTAGACACAGAAGCCACCTGATTTTACTGTCATGAATTCAGCTCCTAATGAGAACAATCTGCAAACCCCTCTATTTTGGCTAGTCACATAGGCCAAAAGAGAGAAAATTCACACAATAGCATAGTTACTGTTTAATATTTAATATTCTTACTTTTACACTTGGGTAGCATAAAGATTGTTTCTTATTTACAGAGTTTTTGATGCTATTTTTACATTAGGTTTTTCTTTTCCCTCAGTAACTGAATTAGGATGAGGTCAGGGCTTCCACTCCATGAATTCAGTTTCACTTTATTCCCCATGCTGCATTCCTTTTCATGAAGGAAGTTCTTTAAATCATTCCTTTCCACACAAGAGACATTTTATCCCTAGCTTTTCCTTTGAATCAGACAAGAGACAAATATATAATAATGTTGTAACTTTTCATATTGTGTTACTTTACCTTAACATCTGTTCTCTTAAAATATGCCAGTCTCAAGTTTAGAAATAAAAACTAAGTGGGAAGCCAACTAAGGCCTTCCTCATGAAGGTCAATAAGCATTCAAAGAAGGAAGCAGAGAAGCTTCAAATTCTAACTGCAGCTATTCTGAGGGGGAGAAAGACAAAAATACTCTTAGTTCTTTATTTACATCTTTATTGTATTCAGATGTGCAGAATGAGAGTTCTAGGTTAATGTTATAGCAGCTCTGTAAACATTGGGTTTCACAGAAAAAAAAAAAAAAAAGAAGAAGATGAATATAAGGAACAAGTTGCTTTTTCTATATATATTTTTTGTTTCCTTGGATCATCTTAAATATCAGTGCTTTCTGTTAGAAGCACTGAAATAAGCATGTAATTTAAAATACATACTGTACTTCAGCATGCAACAACACGGAGCACTTAATTTTTACTGAGTTATGTTTTCCCTGTATCAATTTCCCTAGAAACTTTAATTTTAACTGAATAGATATTCATACAATGCCCTCACTGAATTACAATAGAAATTCCCTTGCTAATGCCTTTCTTTTCCTCCCTTCTCCCCATTTATCAGTCACAGAGCTCTGTTCTGTTTTTACAAGAAAGAAAATATATCTCATCCTTGGAGGCTTTGCTCTTCCTGAGTCAATGATAACCAGAAGCAACTTCTACCTCTTTTCCTGCTGAAAGCATCATTTGGTGGTAACACTACGGAGATTATACTTTCATGTTGAAAAAATTGTCTTCCAGACTTGAAAATGAATTAAGTAAAACCTAGGATTTTAACACACAGGGCCATCAATCTTTCAACAAAGTATCTCTGAAGCACTAGAGACCCATGTGTACTTTGAAAAGCTAAACCTAAGACCTGAGAAAGCAGACAAATATACCTGTCAAAAGATCATCACATATATGGGCAGGAAACATTCACAGCTAATCTGATGAAATCCCAATTAAAGCATATTAGTCAAATTCCTGTACTATTCAGAAAGACACAAAATCTTACACATTCCTAGTAATAAAACATACCCAAACCCTATTCTAGCCTCTTTATGGTAATGCTGAGCCCTTAGTATTCCTCCTGTACTTTTACCTCTGCTTGCCCAAGGTTGCTGTCTTCATGCTGTGGCTGCTACTAGGCACCTCAGCCATCATTTGCCTGCCTCTGATCAGTACAAGCATCTTCAGTATTTCAATTTAATAATATTCTACTTTAGATCTAGTTTTAGTTTATTTCATGTTTCTTGTCTTTTATTTGTCTCCTGTGACCTCAGCATCACTTTTTGTGAATATTCATTTCTGAGGGAACATTTTTCCCCAGGACATATAAACAAACCTTGTGGTCTGATAGTTTTTGGAAACTGCATCACTTGGATAACCTGTGGCAGAACAAATTGGATAATAAATTATTTTATTATTTATTGAAGAAATAAAAAAATAAATTAAAGTAAATCTTATATTGTGATGCTTTCTAAAATAAATTTTTCAGAAATGTTGAATTTTTATTTTGAAAAAATTGTTTAATATAAATATTTTATTAAAATTACTTATGCATGAAAATATAATATTTGAGATTTGGGTATCTGAAAAATCAAGCAGAATAGTTCATCTAGGAGACACCCCACCCCCTACACCTCTTAGGTGTTGGCTCTGGTTTAGTGTAAAATCCTGGCCTTCATCTAAGAGTTGACAAACTTCTTTATTTCGTTGGCACCAGAGAGAGACACCCTATCAGGAAAATAGTTTCTAATTGCAGTTGTATTTATCAGTGATGTAGTTCCCTCATGTCTCATTCACTTTATTATGACTCATAAGTCATACATTGTCATGAATAATGGCTTTTTTCGTGAAAGCTCTGGAAATAGCTATTACAGGTAATCTGTCTGACAGAGCTGTGAAAATGACTAACATCCATTTTAGTTCCAGCTGAGAAAGTGGAGGGAACACTCACATGACTCATTAGAGCAGATTTAAGGTAACGTAAGCACTAGATCTTCAATATCTTCAGATCTTCAACAAAAGGTCAGCTGTACCTTAATTCTGCTTCTATGAAAGTCAGTATAAAATTTAACATTTACTTTAATCAGAGCAGAGCTAGCTGAGGATTTTTTTGGTTTGGTTCTGTTTTGTTTCGATCTGACCTATGCTGTTCAGTCAGAGATTTTATAAAAATGAAACTATGCTGCTTTTGATGTTGACAGCAATATGAAACAAATGCAAGTGTAGTGCCAGTCTTAAAAAGCATCTGTGTCCATACAGACTGATTCTGTTCCTGCTCTGTACAAGAACACTGGGAAATCAATATACAAATCAACTCTAAAATTGGGTCACTCTCCAGAGAATAAGTTGAACCTTTCTGGTTCATGTGAACCTGAGAAAGGGTGCGTGTAATCAGTGTGAAAATCTATTTTTAAGAGGGCCAAAATCTCTAGATGCATAGAAGAATAATAGACTTCTTACTGTATAAAAATAAATGTCTCCTAACATCAAAGGAAAACAGTGTTGAAGTTTACATGTGTCATCTCTCAAATGAGAGTGATTTCAATTGAGCAGACTTTGATGAAGTGTTTAAAATGTTGTGTCATTTATTAAAGTAAGAGCTTTGTTTCATAATGTTAACAAAGGCTGTGATTTGCTGAAAGGCAAAACTATGTCTAGTTAATAGAGGGGGTACTCTGAGACACTGAAATATACACATAATTATAGTATTCAAGGGCTTAGAGAAAACTTCCATGGACCTCAGTGAGTTCCAACTCAAGAACAGAAGGTGGGGATGGGGATGGCAAAGGGGCACTTAAGAAGGAGCATGTAAGGAAAAAGGATCAAAGCTTGTGACAATGTTACAGGTCAAAAGACTGAACTCCAGCACATTTAAGCAAAGAGGCCAAATCCACATATGAAATGTAAAGTGGACTGCAATACACCCAGTATTTTTTTGTATTTGTAAAATAATTATGTTCTATAGTATACTTTTTTTTTCCTCACTCATTCTGTCACCAGTAAGTCAATACAGTGGATAGTACGCAACATTAGATATGTAAACTGGAAGAAGAAATGTAATGGATGTGTGCATGGAAAGATTATTTTGAGCAGAGATTTATTGCAAAATTATTGTGAAAAGCATATTAATTCAAATTGCCAGCTGCTAACTTTAAGAAGGGGCAATGAAGAGTCAAGTTATTAGCAGATCTTTTTGTATGTAACTTACTGTAGCTAAGTGGCTCTTAATCCACTGCAAGAAAAATAGATGCCAGAACCACAGGACATTAATATCCTCTATCCCTACCTCCCTATATTCATAACCTGCATCAAACTAGAATGAGGGTTACAGCCAGAAGAAATAGATGTTTCTTTGTGCAGTATAAATAACCAAAACCTGTTTCGCTTGTCCCATAACATCTTGCTAGTTCCTTAGATTTCCTTATCAGGCTGAATCTGAAGGCACAATGCAATCAAGTGACTGATTTAGCTAATAACATCCTCTCTGTTATGATGCATCAAAGACAGATGAGATGTTTTTCAGCTACCTTCCCTGTCAACCCTCAGCTAATATGAAAGAACGCTGGGGTTTATGTTGGAGAGGTTATCAAATTCACAAGATAAATCCTGACTTTATATTTAAAGACCAATGAGAATTACAATAAAATATTCTACAGAAGAACCAATACTGAAACTTGATACTGATCTAGCAAGAGATGGTATTTCTCTAATTTGAAGGACTTTTGTTCACGAGTTTAAATGTCCTTTAACCATTAACCAACAGAAATAAATGCTCAAATAACAGATATTTTATATCAATATTTAAAGAATAGCCCTATATGGAAAACCTTTCTTTCTTCCCAAGCCCTAAAAGTGTTAGAGTATTTATGAAACTTCATGGATTAAGTAAGATGAAAACAGGCAAGTCCTCCTTTAAAGCAAGATTTTGATCTAGTTAGAGTCTTTCTCAAAATAATGAGTTTCATGTGCATATCTGCCTTGTACTTCTAGTACTCACAGAATTCTCTTTCATTGTACAGGGAGGAGGGAACATAATAGAATAAAACCAAAATTCTAACCAAATATGCTCCTCAAGCTTTACAAGGAATTAAAATCACAGTCATACTAATTTATATTTTCTTATTGAAGGAATTCATTTTTAGTGCAAACTAATACCAAGACCATAGCACTACTAACCTATACATTGTTACATATTCAACAATGCTTGTATAGCACTAATAAGTGTAGGACTGTTGCCACGTAGAGAAGAAACACTAGTAGAACTTATTGGGGCAGGCAGGACTTCCACTACATATAATAATTATTCAAACACATGCCACACTTCTCAATCTGGACCAAAGGTTTGGAAAACAGACCTTTATCAACACATTGTTAGCTATATTACTCTGTCTTCTCTCGTCTTCAGGTACTGAACTGAAAGCGATACCAAAAAAAAAACAACAAACCCAGCAAAAAGAAAACCCTCTGGACTTCATTTTGTAAGTTTGGAAGGCAGGCGTCCTTTATTGTAGTGCTGGGTGCACAGAGATTAGCACCTCACATCATGCACACCTATCTGACCAGTGTTCCTCTGTTTATTACAACAAAACATACATATTCATCATATTTACCTGAAATTTAATACATATTATAACTGATCACCCAAAATGATTTCCATATGTGTAAGGCACTTGCGTAGGCACACTTTGCTCCTGGGGGTCTTTCTTGGGGTCTTTTGAGACCTGGTGGATGACAAGTTGGTGAACTTCAGCTGAACTTTCTTGGGGAACATGCACACTGCTCTTATTCTTATATAACTTCATTAGTTCTCTGCGCTACATGGTTTTGACTGCAGTGCCCTATTACTCCACTTCTTTTGTGCATTGTTATATCCCAGGTGTCTCAGAAAGCTTGCTACATCTCCGTGAGCTTATTCAATAGCTGAGTTAATCATTGCTTTAGTTTCAGCCCCTGTTAGTGATTCTTTATATCTTAATTATATCAAAAGTAGTAAATACTGATTTTTAGTCCTCAAAGTATGTGAGAGATGTCCTCAAGATGAAGAAAATATCTCAGAAATAAAGTTGTTATTAACTATTTCCATGTATTTTCTAACAGAAATAAGATAGGTGTCAAAACAGATTTTCTCTAGCATCTACTGCATTTTATTAAAACATAGTCCCTATCTATCTTCAACACATTTAACCACTGCAAACACATGAAGGCTCCTGTACTGATACCATAAAGTTGGCCATGGAGAAAAACCCTCTAAGACTTGATTTAAAGTTTTAGAAGGCAAGCGTTTTTTATTACAGCACTGGGAGCACAGGGGAATGCTTCCTCCTAACATGCTCACCAAGTTACTCGAGGGTACACATTACATTCAGTAGACTACTTGCACATTCATAGTGTACTACATATTCATTTTCATTCACACACAGGATTGATTGGTTACAAGTTTCTCACTTCTAATGCAAACTAGTACACATCCTCAGATCATACTACTGATGTTTTTTACCAACCACATATGCTCCCCAAGCCAGGTTTGCCTTCTTTCAGGGGCACTGTTTGAGTCAGAGGTCACGATCTCCCACTACCACAATTACCTTTGTCCTACTTTCAACTGATTTTGTGGGTTGCAATGCCTTATCATCTTGTCTGTTTTGATGACTTGAGAGTCAGCTTGGTCTAAACTTTGTGCACAGATTTTTTAAAGATATAGCTAAACACTAAATCAGGATTTGGTAATTCAGGAGTTTAGGCATTTTGTCCCTTATATGACAGATCAAAAGGGTAAGACCTTTTGCTGACCCAGCAACCTTCCCTTAAGAGAATACTTTTACATAAATGTATAGGTAGTATCTATACAGTGGCATCAGTATCACTTGCATGTAATGATAGAAATCAGTGTTTAAAGACCTCTAGTTTTCTGAGGCTCAGATCTTGAGAACAGATTATATAAACACTGAAACCTTCATAGGATGAATTTGAATGGTTACTTTCTTCCCTAGTTATTCTTCCAACTGACAATGCTAAGGAAAAATTATTTCAATGTGTTCTTACTTTTCATTCTCCCTCTGAACTTTCATCCTGGGTCCTCATTGCAGTTCAACTGCCAAGTTTTGTGTCTTGCTTTTAAAAAGCCTCTGAACATTGTCCCCATTCTACGGTAATGGGGTGTTAATTTTTCAAATACAGCTTCTCAGATGCCATACTCACTGGGTATAGATTGCTTCAGGGACTCTTTGGATGTATATTCCTTTATCGAGTTAATGTCACCATTAGTTCTGATTGCCTCTTTAAGTGCCTTCTTGTGTTCTGCTCAGAGTATTACAAATTCTTATTGTTGTCTTCTTTTGGGCAATTTTACTTTAATGCTTTGTTTGTTTGCAGTCTCCCTGATTTGTACAGGAGCTTTTGCCTCAATTTTCCTTCAAAGTGGATTCCAGTTGTGTTATTAGGTGGAGTACAAAGTGGTTTTCCATCACTTCAGACAGTTTTATACTTGCTTAATGAGGTTAGAAATTCTGTTTCTGGGGATGTGACTTGCCTTATTTAGTGGGGTTTTAGTCATGCACACTATTCAATGACTTTGTTGGCTGAATCTTTTCAATTCCCTTCTGTGTATTTGGTGTTTCTTGCAATATTTTTCAGAGTTATGACCAATTGCAGCTGTTTGATTTCATGGCTGAGTTCTGCAGAATATTCTCTTATCAATAACTTCTCAAAGGCTGATGAACTTCTGTATTTGTGTATAGTATTAGGCTACAGGATTCACCAAATCCCGCATAACAAATTTTGCTTTGATGTAATTTACCTGTGCATGCATGAGTAAATGTCATTTAATGGGAATTGTACATCAGACTAGAAAGGCTGCATTTTTCCTGTTGCACTCTATTCCCTGGTTAGGAATCACTTTGCAGAGTTTAGTCTACTTATAACAAACTAGGATCCATTGTATAAAACCGTGCTTTAGACCTCTGGGTTTGTTCATCCCTGAAGAACCGAGTGAGCTGAGACTTTACAACTCCATCCTTCAAGAAGGAAAAGATAGTAATTTAAATACCTGAGTACTAGATTTTCCTCCTGGATTCATTGTTAGATGGGCAGAACTAAATTTAGCAGAATAATAAACAAACAAAGGACTATGGCAGTAGCCCCATTGCAAACATTTAAACTATTCTGATTTTGGCAAATGAATTTGTCACAGAATCTATCATATTAAGGAGGAAAACGGCCTACTCTCACTGTGAGTTTCCTCTGGCTTCCTAAAAAGGTTTGATTCATATCCCCCAGGGTGGCTGCTTCTGGCATGCCCACCACTGTTCTTCTTCCACAAAGCTCAAAGCAGCTCAGGCTGTCCTGTGACATGATTTTGGTGCTTAAAAGCTATTTATTTTTTAATCTCAGCCCAGCTAATGCATATTAGTCTTTCAAAGGTAAAAGCACAATGAGGATAATGCATGTTAGTTTTGCTTTGAGGTTAACTTCAAATATTGCACCAGGTGATGTATCATATCACCTCAGGTAAAAAGCATAGCATTTACTGCTTTTTCTGCTTTAAAGCCATGAAGCCATGAGAATTGGTAGCTGTGGAGATAAATTATTTCAGTTCTGAAATGCTTCAGTCAGAAAAGCTTCCCGTAGCCACATTTTAAAGATTATCTCCAGGGAAAAGGAATTTGTCTTAGTTTATGTTTCTTCATGGCTCATAAGCAAGTCTGAAGAGTTTTGTTTACTTTAAAGGGATGATTAGTGGAGTCCCCAATATCAGAGGCTGACTTAAAAAATAAATAGAAATAGAATATTAAATCTTTTTAAAGCATAATTTTAATTTTCATTCAACTTTGTAACTCTTTGGATGCAACTGAATCATATTTTAAAGACTTTCCCAGTGACTGTCAAACCAAGAAAGTCCCTGAGGAAAAGGCGACTGTTAAGGAGTAAATGGGATCACTGTTGTGGGCTTCTGAGTAAATCATTCAACAGACTCCCTCATGAATGGGATTATTGCATTATGGGAGGTATTTCTTGAACACAAGGCTTTGAATCCTGCACCTGAACAGATTTCACCCACTCAGATTCAGGAGTTTCGATATTAGATGTCCAAGTCAGGACAAAGCATCTTTAGTGATGTGCTAATCATTTACTCGGAGAGTAATAAGTATTTCCAGAAGATAGCTCATCTCATTGCAGAACCAGTGTCTAGGATAGGCTGGATGAATCGCCCTTCATCTGCTTTTATCTATTGGCTATTAGGGGAAATTAGATTTATCTTGATCCCTAAGAATAAAGAAATAATCTTATTATCTTAATTAATGCTATGTGATTAGTTCTGTGATCCTAGAAGAACTTTGTTATTATCTTGGTGACAAATCTGTGAACCACAACTTCAAGAAAGTAATTATGAGATTTATTAATGCATTTATCTGGGAATAAAATATTTCATGTTTAAACAACCCTTTGTAATTGTCAAAACAAGAGTATAATTGTTGTCAACACAGATCATGTCTCAATTTATGTAAGTATCATTTATGTTCTTGGGCACTCAGACTTGGAGGTATAAAATTCTGTGATTCAATGCTCTGAAATCAAGTACTGTAACTAAAAATAATTATTTCTGTGCATCAGAAGTCACTAATTGCTCAATTACCTTGCAGATTTTGAAAGTATAGACTAGGCTAGACTGCTTTTTCAATTTTCAGCCTTTTAGTCTTGCAAAATTTGGAAGACACTTCAGCAACCATCAAAAGACACTTCTAGCTTGTTCACTTTTAACAGCCAGAATATACCTAGAAGTTCATGCGTCTACACAGGGTTCTCTGACATGGTTTTGGAGATTTATGCTACCAAAACCCAACAAATTAATTCCCTGTAAAACTTTCTTGAGAGATAGGTCGTATCAACAGCAATATTCCTATTGACTTAGGAATTAGTATAATTGTAACTTACTAGAAGCTATATTTTGACATTTCTTTACCATCTCTTAATAATGATAATACTCATTGCCTTCACAAAAATCCTTAATTTAGATCTTTCTGTTTAAAGAAGAGGTGCTAAGAATAAGAATATATGTTGGCACAAACTTCCACGAAAAAAAGACGTGATCCTGTAGAAGCTTGAGTTCATTTGAAAAAAACACCCCACCTACTGAAATCTCACAGCATCATGTATGTTGGGACAGAAAATAGCAACCACTGTCTGAATTAAAATTTTGGGAGCAGTGGTGAAGAAATATGAAAACATTATAATGAGAAGAATTTACCACAGGTAATGACAGCTCATGGAAATCAAAGGTAGAACATTAAATTGGTCATACTTTCTATTGTTATTCATGTGGATGCCTTAGAAATGTTTGGTATTTTCCAGTTTTCTTCTGAGTGCAACAGGGTGAAACAAGCAATCCTACTATGAGAATTTCAAATCTGCCTATATGATGTGTATGCTGTTTTTACTTTAATGTGAATAAAAGCAGGTTGCTCAAATTCTAATGGTCTCATACCTTTAAGTGAAGACTAGACAAAATGAAAGGACTTTTTTCAAGATGTGTTTGTTCCTAGATCCTTTGCAGTTGCATTAGGATGAAAAATGTACATTGGAGATATGAAGCCAAATGAGCGGGAAGTGCTAGGCTACTAACTACTATTGATGCTGTTGCAAAAATTGAGAGGTCTTCTGTAGCATCCTCTGATCTTTTCCCTAGGATCTATATTAGGGAAAAAGCTTTCCAGTGCTCCAGAGTGAACTAGGTAGAATCAAAAACATTTTATAACTCTTGGCAGCACGTAAATATGGGCAACTACTTATCTTGCTTATGTCTACAGTTGATCCTGGCTGATAAGTAATTACGAAATCATTATTGTTGTAGAGAGGAGGAAGAAAAGACTCTTTGCAAAAGCAAGGGAGATGGAGAATAAGAAAGGCTACAGTAGCTGATGCGTATGAATACATGTATACATAATTATTTAGACCTTTTGTGAAGGTAAAAGAGAGAAAGTAGAAATTATGGAATTAAATGCCGATGGTAATAGGTAGGGTTGATAAAAAAATTCTGCAGGGACAGAGAAGTAGTGCCTTTGGCAAGGAATCAGGCAATGCTGCATGAAGAGAAATCACTGCTGTAGTTGAAGAATTCTGTAGAAATAAATAGCTCAGGGCAGATTTCACTGAATCACAGGAAAGAATATGGTGATGAATATTGACAGATAAATTGTCTGTGGTCCTCAACTAATTCAAAATCTCTTCTGTATAAGTATAAATATAAATTGTTCTTTTTCTAATTTTTTTTTGTATGCCATTGTTACCAAAATCTTGGAATGAAGAACTTATCAACACCAATGTGATGTAGATAAGCAGACACTTCTTTACTGACGGCCGGGCGTGAGAGTGAGTCTCCTCACGATCAACGCACACCAAGCTTCAAAATCATAGACCATATATAGAACCTATTCATACATATTCATTAAGTATTCATGCATAAACATAGTATTTCCCAAAAATCATTAAGATACCCTCCTCCCATATCCGATTCTGCACAGTAAAGGTTAGAAAAGTCTAGAAATGGGTCTGGGGTATGATTTGGGTAAGTGGTATATGAGTCAGTGGTCGCGATCTGCCCCTGTCGGAATTACCTTTTACTAAAGTTCACGGTTTCTTGGCAGGTAATTATGAGTTGTTTCATTCAGTTGCTCCCAGTTCCCATTAATTCTGCATTCTGAAATCTCAATACACTCAATACAAATAAATCTGTAAAATCTCAAATTTGTTACCTAAGTTCTAAACATTCCTATTCAATGATTCTAGCCCATTCTTCTGGCTTTGGTACAGGGCTGTACAGAGGATTTCATAGCAGCTTTTGCTGTGCAACTACAAGTTTCATTACAATATATTTCTTATTCCTCTATATTTCTATTAAAATGATTTTATAAAATCAAATAAAGTCAATTAATTCTAACTTATTAGCAGATCTGTAACACCATGACTATATGACTCTCCACAGAAATGTTAATGTCTTATTATATATCACATCTATTTGCAATCTATTACTCTCTTCCCAATGACTATTCTTAGAATACTTTCTAAATATCTTTTAATTAAAAGTTTTAAAATATTTCTCCTTTATCTTATGATAGCTTTGCATTTACATTTCTAGGTAAAGAGATTTTGACAATTAATTATGTATACACTATCCATGTGATTTTTTACACGGTGATTATTAATATTTTCCCGATACTTCTTAACCATTTTTATTATTTGGTTTGAATAAAAATCATATTTTTTGCTACCAGTCTTTCTCCTTTGTAATTTATTTGAAGTTTTAATCAATTTTTCTTTGTTTATTTGTGTACTGGCTAAAGTAACGTGAGTAGGAAAGATTGTTCACCATATTTACATCTCAAGTATCTCTACTTTGTTGGAGTGCTTGATTATTCCCTTAGAGAGAAATGTTAATTAGAAGTGATGGAGATTCTTGTTTGCTTTTCAGGATATATCTACTGATCAAGTATTGGACAGAATATTTTCCCGATAGTTCAAGAAGCCTCATTGTCCAGCCCACTGATCCATTTTCATAAAGCAGAAAGTTTGGTGGTATGTGCTTAGTTTACTTGATACAGAATTGTGTATAGATTATTATGGTTTATTTGATCCAAATTGTGTTATTTATACCAGTGCCTCCCAAAATGTATTCCACCCCGGTTTGTCTGGTTAGTGTTCAAACCTCCCTTGTTACTCTAGCTTGTTCTGCAATTATCATGAAGTTACATTAGATTGAAGGTATTACATCACTTGACATTTACACATATCTTTTAATATCAAGTTGATATCTTTCTCATATCAACTGTGATGCTACAGTGCCTTCCTAGACCTACTTCTTTTAAATTCATTAACAAAACAATACTGCAGGGTTTTTTTGTTTTGTTTTGTTTTGTGTTTCTTTCATCAAAACTCATTCTCCTTTTGACAGTATATCAATAGAAACAACAAAAAAAAGAGGTTCTGTGGGAGTAAGGCTGAGATAGGATAAGTTTATGAAGTGGAACCTTCTGTGAAAATGTGCACTTACCACTTTCACAGATCTTTTACTCTGGATATCTGAATATATGAAGCTGATTTCATTTTCAGGGAAAGATGACTGCAAATTTGGGACCAAAGTTGACAGAACACAAAAACTGTGTGTGGTGAAATAGCTGTTGAAAGAATCTCATTTAATTATACCGAAATTAAATTTGGATAAACTAATTAAATGTGTGATATTTTCCAGGATCTTGTTTTGTGTCTAAAGAAAGGAATAGGTATTTTTACTGTTTAAACCTAATATGGTTTTGTCATATGCATCTTTTTTAAAAACAATGAAGAAAAAATGCCTTTGCATACAGTTACTGGGAGAAGAAGTTGGCTAAGGGTAGGTAGTACAAATTTAATTTGCTAGTCGAATTCCAGAAAGAAAGCATTTTAAAGTTACCCTTACAATCTGAAATCAGCAATTACAAGCCCCACATAAGATCAAACGTAGTATATTATATAGCAGCTCTTAAATGAGGAATATAACTTCATTTTGAATTTTTTTTTTCTGTTTGGTTGTGTTGCTGTTTTTGTTTTGTTTTGTTTTGTTTTGTTTTTAATTCAAATTGCAGGTAATCCATTCCATAAATTTATATTTTTTTCCTATTTTTTAATTAAGGTAATTATTCCAAAGACACCTTGTTTTTGGACTGAATTTGCTTAGATGTTTTCTGGACATTAAACCTTTTTTTCATAGTCCACTCCAGGTTTTAAGTAAGTATCTCACTATTTGAAAGAATCCTTGGCTGTTTCTACAGACCAAAACTTCCAGTAGTTGGTAAAAATGATCCAGAATTTGTGTTCATCTTTCCCAGGTGATGAATTATCTGTTCAATCCTTTGTTATATGATAGTTATTGTGAATATAAAGTTATTTACGGATTACTGAGTCAAGACAATTGATTAGGTAAGCTTTGCTAGATGAGATTTACCGAGGTTATTTTCTTTCCTTAAGATGGGAGGGAAATGTCTGTCCAGCATGCACTAGGTTAGTGTCTCCTTCACTGCTAAGGTGCCTAAAAGGCATGAAAAACTAGTAGGAAGCTACAGGCGAATCTTTTCTTTCGGATGGCTGAGGTGAAAGCAATGTTAAATGTGTATTGATTTCTTCAGGTATGACAATGTTACCTGTGTCCTGAAGTAATTTGTTTAGATGCTTATTTTTATAAGTAAAACAGACCCTGAAGGAAGGGGTATGTCTATAAGTTCACACTTCATATTTGTATTATTGTCCTTATAATTGCTCATCATCTCATAATGACTATTCCTTATATAGGCTGATTTAGACTCTGGAAAATATCATCCGTGTTTATATTTCATGAATAAAGTCATATAGGTAATGATGCCTTCCCCAGAATAGAATGTGCTGTTTCAGTGGCGCACATTGGTAGAACAGCTTGACGGAATACAGAGAGGGAATACAGGTGCTGCCTGCTGTACTTTGTGGAGAGCTGGAAAGATTTTTGTCCCATTTGACAATGACATACATAAAATGTGTGGCAGCACAGCTTGAAAAAAGCTGGGTCATGCCCTTGCTCTGTATTTATCTCCACACAGTTCTTGAAGCCATTAGTAAAGACAGCACTGACAGAATTCCTGCTGAGCAGGCAGCTGTAGGCAGGTCCCAACACAGTGAACTGAGCTGGACATTTAACATACGGCTTAAAAGTTCTAGATATCTTTTGGCCATGTCATTGGATGCAGAAAGTGCAAAACCAGCTTTTCAGGGTGGAATGGAAAAACTCTTCCAGCAGCTGAGGAGCTGAGGAGGCTCCTGTCATGGTGGCTGTTTCCAAAGCACATCCATCACTATCACAAACGGGGATAAGCCAGGTTTAGTACTTCTTTCCTGCCTGTGACTCGTGGCATTTGACACTTCTTCATGACTCAAAAATTGATGTGCTCTTTAAAGTAGGACACACTGTACACCTCTGAGTGATAATGCATATGTGATGGATAGCCCTGTTAATTGATTGAATAGCTCAGCTGAGGAGTCACTGGAGTCAAACTTCGCATTAACCTCGCTCCAGCTCAGGAATATCAAACAGCTATCAAACCAGCAGAAGCCAGAGGTTGCCTGTTAAAAGTAAAGTTGTGGAGCATGTTGAGATCAAATCAATGATTTGCACCCTATTATGCCTTAACCTGTCTTTGCCATATCGTTTGTAAAATGTGCCGCTTCTTAACATGATTTTCTGTCACATTACCTGGCTTAGGTTTTCAGACAGACTAATAGTGAAAGTATCAATATGGATGACAAGGAGCTGTTTAATGATGAATATGCCGTATCAGGCATGACATATCGTTCATCTTACCGAAGTATTTCTGAAAGCATTAAAACTGGCATATCCATAGCTCATATTGGAGAATGCTATTTTAGAGCAAAGCTATCTCCACCTGAACCATAGATTTAAATAATATTAATTAAAATGTCTTAGGAAAGTTGTACAACCTAAACTCAAAAATGCAAGCTTTGTTTTGAAAAAATTAGGCACAGTAGCAATTCAGAGGTTATACAGATTAAAACAAAAAATAAACATCGTTTATTTTTCACATCTGTTTGTAAAAGTTATTAAAAATAGTTTGGATTTGTGTGATATTTATTCTATGTATTTCAAAATCTCATACTTGATGTAAGGAAATACAGCAATTTTACAGAGAATAAGCCTCAAGATGTGAGAGACTTGTTAAAAAAAATCAATAAAAAATTTAGAAGCAGGTTAAAAAATTCTGGCATACTAGCAATAACTTGGTAATTGGGTCAAATGTGATTATAGAAGGACATTAAAAAGTTAAATATAACTGCAGCAAGAAATTAGCTGCTGCTGTTGTAGACTGTCAATACCTTTTTAACTATTAATGCCTTTTTGTGGTAAATATTTTTTTACATTATAGTTGACAAGGAAATATGCAGACATTGCAAATACAAGTAACAGTTTTTACAGTCTGTAATTACAAAATATTCAAAATACTAATGACAAAGCTAATTTTAAAAGTCCACAGACAAAAACCGAAATGTGAATTGTAATTTAAAAAGAGATTTAAAGGTTAAACTTTTCATTAAACCATGATTTTAGACACTTTAAATGCCATTACAAGTGTCCACTGGACTTTCTATGTTATGCTGATTCTTTATGTGTATGTAATTTCTTTTCCTGTTCTTATCAACAGAATAAGTGATGTTCCCACTCAGAGTTGGTTCCCAACTACACCAGGATGAAATGCTCCAGTTTTCTAAAATATTGTTCTGCCTGTATGATATTTTGGTCTTGAGTTTTTAAATTGTGGTATGGAACCTGACTTATCCTTACTAGTGTTGTACTGATGAGTAGTAAAATCTAATTACTATCCTGTTTCAGTATAAAGAAAGAAAGAAAGAACATTCGTGCTTCATCTTTAAAAAGAATTAGTAGAATAATTTGACAGCATTCTGGAAAGTAGACTTTCCATTCCTAGTGAAAAATAACTTTGCTCATGGGTTGACTTTTCTTTGTTTGTTTGTTTTTGTTTTTTTTTTGTGTGTGATCAAAAATGCCAAAATAAAGAAATCTGACTTTCTCTAAAGAAAGGTGTTTTGAAGAAAAATCCATGATCCAGTTGCATAATCTGAAAGAAGTTAGCTAATCAGTAGCCTGAGTTTTCTCATCAAATAAGATTTGACTATATTAACCTAAGTGGACTGGAATTAAATTATGTTTAATTTCAGCTAGAAGAATAAACTCTTGTAAGCAATATCAAATAGAGTAACTTAATGATAAAAAACCTGTTCCCTCCAAAATGCACCAACTTCACTGTAGCTGCTGACAATGGATTCATCTCATTTTTGGTAGTTTTTTCTCTTAAAAGAATGCAAATAAAACCATACACATACACATTATGTATGTGGGAAAATAATCTCCAATTGCATGGAAGATTTGACTTTTATTTTGCACTGTACTTTTAGAAAAAGAAAATGGCATAGACCATGTTGCATAAAAAGAAGAATGACCAAAAATCAGTGGCAAAATGAAGAAACTATAAGCAAAATAGTTAAAAACAAAGGGGAAAAAACCACAAATGAGCACCACAAAAAAACTATGGAAGGACAAAACTGAAGTGAAGAAAAGGAAGAGCTAAATCAGAAAAGAAGAATACATCCTAGGGAAAGTGAAAATAGGAAAAAACCCCAAAATTTTAAAAGTGAAATTATGGAGTATTTAATTTAATAGTTGCTGAATTTCAACATTTGCACAATATATTTTACATTGAAGTAAATAGCAAGAAACGAAATATCTGAAAAGAGGCTCTATTTTGAAAATCCGGTGATGTTTTCAAATTAGAAGGTTTTAATTTCTAACATCATAATGTTCTCGTGGACTTCACACATTGCCAGAAAGTACAAACTTTTAGTTCAATTGTATTTTAGGCCTAAGGAAATTTCGATGTGAGATCCATGAATTCTCAACAAAAAAATTAAAAAAAATATCAACAGATCCTTATAATTTTTAGTTATAAAATATTCTGTTACAGAACACATTTAAAAATAAAAATAAAATTTATGTTTAAAAATTGAAGAATATTAATGTTACACTCAAATATATAAAGAAATCACAGACAAGGGAAACTGTTATTTTTAAAGCAAGTATTACAGATATTTTCCAGGGATTGGCACTAGGCACAGTGCAATCCTGTCAAATTACTTGGACTGAAAAAGCAACCTGTTCTTGTAAAATAAATGCATATCTAAAACATGGAAAGATAAAATGCAGGTGAAACTACACTGCTAAATGTCATACTAGTTGATGTGGAATTATATAGCTACTTTTAGAACAGCACGATGTCCGTGACCTGCAAATTCAGAGCCTTGCCAAGTGAGAAACATTACATGGTTGTTTACTGAAAAGGTTTAATATTCAAATACTATGTTATAACATTTTGTACTTGATTTCTTAACCTCATTGTCTGCTGCTGAAAATGTAGCAGAAAGGAAAGCTGCAATTTTGGAAGATCAACACTTAATGAGTGATAGTGTTACTGACATCACTGCTGTTGATTCCTGATCAAATGGTCTCATGTTTTACTTAAATCAAAAGCTGTTTCTCTGAGACTGAACTTCCTAACAGGTAACTCAGTCTATATATAATATATACAATAACAGGTAGCCTTATATCTGTACATCAGAGAAGTCTACCAAATTTCAGAGCTGCTTTGAAAGGTGTGCTTTAAGGACCGCAAAGGAGCTGCAGTCTACTTTCATTCAAGAGACAGAAACAAACTGATCTGGCAAGCCATGCTTTTCAGCACCTCATCCCACAGAAATAGCACAGTAGTGCTTTGACACAGAAAATCTATTCTCAACCACAGCGAAGAGCAAGCTACCTGGGAAGTTATCACCTCCAAAACTTGTTCATCAATACATTTTTCCAGAGGAAAAAAAAGGCCTTAATACCAGTAGACCAGAGCAAACAGCACTTGGCACTTTAGCTGTCAGTGGCAGTAAAGCAAGCCTGGGCAGAGATGAAGTCAATTCCAGATTTCTCAGAGACAGACTAGTTTCTTGAAACCCAGAGGTACATATGTAAAAGAAGAAGATGCAATTATTCAACACTGCAGGAGAAAGAAGGCCCCCATGGCATTTTTAAGGACGTGTTGCTGCCTAATAACCAGTGCAGAGAAAGACATACACCATTATTTAAATGATCTTGACCTGGAAACATGCCACATCCAGTCTGTGAGTTTCGTTCTACACTTGTAAATCCCTAATTTGGGGGGCATAAAGCTCTCTGAGGTCTCAGATATGGAACTGAAGTAGCAAATGTAATGGATTATTACACTTCTAATTAATAAAACATGAGAACAGTCTCTGTGTACATATATTTCAGCATATAAAAATCTTGCCCAACTTTGCCTGCTTCACTGTGACCTAAACCACATATGAGCAGGCATGCCTTTCAATGACATGGCCTACAAATGCACAATTTTGATTTTGTGTTTGTCTTTGATAGATATATTAGAAGGGTGGATACACCTTCATTTTTCATAAAAGTAGAAGTTAGAAAATACTAAATAGATGGCCAAAGGGAAGATAATAACAAATGCAGTAATAAAAAAATAATTTATTTTGAAATAACGATACAAAATTACATATTTATCTTCTTGCTTATATTTTTTGTATGCAGTACAAAAAACTAGAATGTTCACACAAAGTTCCCTTACCTCTTGAAGGTCTTATCACAGTCAAACTAGTTTTAGTTTACGCCATGCAATTTCTTTTCCCTTCCATTGAGAACACTTGGTAACCATTTTCTCCTAGTGAATATGTGAAAATGAGAAGATCTGATTTCATTACCTCCTGGTATGTACCTTAAATGGTTCATCTTTGAGAGAGAAAGAGAGAACCTGCTTACCTGAAACAAACACAGAGGTGTTGGCAAAGAACCACTAAAAATGCCAAAAAAAATGTTTAGCTTCACATTAGCAAAAAAAGCAAACACCATAGATCAAGAGAATAAATTTGAAGTCTACTGAGCTGTATGATGCTCATCACATTTTACATGCAATGTAAAATTCTAAGTGCTAACAAAGAATTCCCACAGATGACTGAGAATCAAGTTACAGAATCAGTAATGAGTGCAAGGAAATAATAGATTATTTTAACGATTAATTTAATTCCTCACACAAAATTTTCTGTAAACTCAAGGTCATGTTACATAAGCGTGATCTGAAATGTACACAAATAATTACTGTATGTCATGTTCTTGCATATCTGTTTATCACACTGGAGTCAATGAGGTTATGTCAGGGACAAATCAGGTCTTGAGAGTATATTCCATTTGTCAGTGCTAGGGTAAATTCCTGGTTTAGAGTATTTATATTAAGCTAAAATATATTCCATCACTCATAAACCAGTCTTGAGTACATACCCAATTTATCAGTGCTAGGGCAAGTTCTAGGATTACAGCATTTATATTGAACCTAAAATGTACCTCATCGCTCAGACTAGACATATTCTCAAGGCAGAATTCATCCCTCATAGGGTTTTATCTGCTTCAGTGGGTTTACTGACCATGACTGAATTTGGCCCAATGCTCTTATTAATTAAAATTTTAATAATCGGTTGTCTTTTAAGAGGTACAGATGAGACAGTGACCTCTTATCCTCTCAGTCTGATGTTAAATGATGTCACCTAGTCAAGCAGAATCAACTATTGTGCTTATCTGAAATCAGAATAACTTATTGGATTAAAATAACTCAAATTAATAGCTCTAATCTTATAACTCAAATTTAAATAGTCTTTCAGGTTATTTTCCAGTGCCTCATGATGTTTAAGACATGAAAAATGAAATGTCAGTATTATTTTTAATTCCAAATATATGTAAATATTTATTTTATAGGTATGCTTGTCAAAAATGACAGTAACAATGACAAGGTAACAACAATTCAGGCCATGTTCACTCAGGCTCAGCTGTTTTCTTAGCAAGGAGCAATGCAAGCAGATTAATGAATTAATTACCCCTTAAATAACTGGATTTTCTCATCTTAAGCAGTATAGCAGTTTTATAAGTTTAGAAACACTTAGAAGTCACCTTCTTGAAATGCTTTATATAGAAGAACCAATCTTAACACAGCACCACTTTTTTTTTTTTGTTCTTGTTGTTATTTGTTTGGGTTTTGCTCTCCTTTTTAGAACTTTATCAGTGTGACCTAGTAAGTGGCATCTCAGCCAGATGTAGCATCCAAGGTACTCCCTTACCTGGGTTGTGCTACATTTTCCTCACGGTTAGGGAGTCTTATTTTAGGAAAAAATGTTTCCCATAACTGCAACCACCACCCTTTACTCATTGATCAGCTCAGGTCAGCCTCTTCCTTTTCCTTCTTCTTCCCTTTACTCTAACACCCAGGTGCCCTCACCCCCAAACCAGCTTTTCCGGTCCCATTCAGCCCAGCCCTGACTCCCATCTTTCCTTCTCCCCTTCCCTACTGTTTCCTGCTCAGAAGCCCTGTAACATGCAGTTCCCACTTGTGTAATATCACCCATGGGAGTGCTTATTTGGCAATGATAGCTGAAGCTGCAGAAATGAAAAGAGAGGCTGTTGCTTGTCTGGAATATAACATAAAAGACAAAAACGTGGAGGATGATTCAGATCTGTTCCAGGAAGCTGGAAGAGGTAGCAGACCTCTGGATGTAAACCTTCAGTGCTGCTGAAGGTGAATCACTCCAAGTCTGCTGTGAATATTGGCAATATTTTACTCAGCTTCCCAGGGAAATAAGAAAAGGGATCATTCTGGATTACCCAGCTCATAATTTTTGAATGTATTTTTCAATTTTATCCAAACTTGGCAAGCATTAAAAGGTTTGGAAGTTTATTTCTTTCTTGTAAGAAGAATGGCCAGACACATAAATTGAGCCAGTTTCTTGGAGTGGCTATAGTGTGCATGTTAACACACTTAGATATTGGAGAATCTATTCATAGGAGAGGGTTTGCCTATTCTGCCACTGTGAAAAACTTCAGTCTTGTGGTTTGTTGAAGGTCTATCTTTATTAATTCTAGTTCTAACAGAAAAAAAAATATAATCTTTTCCTTTGGATATACAGCTAATGATTTTGCAAGCAACACATGGATATAATACAGAAAAGCTATACCAACATATAACAGAAAAAAAATACACAAATGAAAGCATGTAAGAGTTTGTTCTAGAGCAGGGATTTGGAAGAACCTGACACTCAGAGGTACTAGGTTGCTTCTCCTTCCTCAAAGTGAACAAGAAGAATTGCAAATTAAATGGAAGCAAGACCATTTAATAAGAAAGACTGCACTACAAATCTAAAATGGTTATTAATATATTGTCTTTCCAATACCTTAAGTTATTATTAGGGAGCAATAGAGTCTGCAGTATAAACAACATCATATACATGACAGGTAATGTGACACAGCACAACTTTCATGGATAGGTGTTTCATTTGATCCTTTCTGCAGTAAGTGTTGATATTAATGTCTTTTGTTCTGAAAATCTTGCTGCTTTCCTGGAATTTTCCAGAATTTCCTGGATCAGCCCTTGTTGGCTGAATTCAGTAGGAAAACAAGGGTATATAACAATAATTTCTCTTTATTTTAATCCCTACTTGTTAGGTATGACCTTATTAAGACAGGTTTGGGTTTTTTACATTTTATTTATTCCACCCCGCCACCCCCAAGGTGAATGGAAAGGTAAGTAAAGAATACGAGAGAAGATAGAATGCACCATGATGACAGAGAAGGTAAGAACAGCATATTTCTGGGAGAGTTCACTGGGTGTTACAAAAACTATATGGTGGGAGGCAAGCCTTACATGTTCAGAATTTAGGGGGATAGCTCAAGGATATTTTTTTCTTATGAACTATGATTGTGTTTATGTAATTTTCATTCATACATACCGTAAGTACACAGAATGTATCATAGTAGATAAGCATATTTCAGGAACGCAAACTTGAAGATAATTAAAGGTATATCTTGAAGTCACAAATATCAGAAATTAAGTTCCCATGGATTTCTCCAAAAGTAGGATTAAAGATGCATAACAAACAAGCTTTGCTTGCGGTGAATAAATAAATAGTTATAATTAAAGTTCAAGACACTGT
Organism: Falco punctatus; assembly: GCF_963210335.1. NCBI lineage: Eukaryota > Metazoa > Chordata > Aves > Falconiformes > Falconidae > Falco > Falco punctatus. Next base: position 64,882,850 of record NC_137582.1, on the reverse strand, counting down.
AATTGTTTTGATATATGAAAGCAGGGAGCAAAATAACGAAAACAAAATATGGCTCAGGAGATTTAATGAGAGGCTTCTCAGTCATCTAAGAAACTGTATTATGTAAAGGCAGGAATAAGTCAGTGAAGAAGAATCACAGACTCATTTAAAGATTATTTATAAGAAATCAAGTGTGGAACAAAAGGAAAAGGGAAAAAATATAAACACATGAAACAAAAAAAGAGGAATGCTAACTGGGGAGAGTCAGAGAGGCGTGTATGCACAGAATATTTTTTATTTAGCAGATTATCTAGCTTTCTGGTTTACAAATCTGTGAGCTCACAAGTGCAAAGTTGAAATGAAGCAACAAACTACAACCTGCATGCAACCTGGAGAAATTTCTCTGAGTTTTAAGTTAGTTGTGTTAATCATTCCCCAGTATAAGTGGGTTACTTGGGATAACCTAGCTACATTGTAATTAATAAAACACATTATATCTTCCTGTATAACTTATTTCTCATGTCACAGACCTTAAGAACCAGGATTAAAATATACTGGGTTTAGCTGGGATGGATTTGACTTTCCTTAGAGAAGCCCATATGGTTCTGTGTTTTGCATTTGTGGCTAGAACGGTGTTGGCAGCACACCAGTGTTTTGGCTATTGCTGAGAATTGCCTACACAGCATCAAGCCTGTCTCTGCAACTACCTGAAAAGAGGTTGTAGCAAGGTGGATGTCAGTCTCTTCTCTCAGATAACAAGAAAGTAAGAGGAAATGGCCTCAAATTGTTCCAGGGGAAGTTTAGATTGTTTATTAGGAAAAGTTTCTTCACTGCATTAGAACAGGCTGCCCAGGACAGTAGTGGAATCACTACCCTTGGAAGTGCTTAAAAAGCACATAGATGTAACACTTAGGGACATGGTTCGGTGATGGAATTGGCAATCCTGTGTTAATGGCTGGACTTGATGATCTTAAAGGTCTTTTCCAACCTAAATGATTCTATGATTACAACCCACCCCTGACCCTTAATGACCCATAGACTGGTGGTGGGCAAAAGGTTGGCCTGGGACACAGCCAGGACAGCTGACACCAGCTGGCCAAAGGGTTATCTTGTACCATATGACATCATGCTCAGCAATAGAAGCTGAAGAAAAGGAGGAGCATGTGGGGACATTTGTACTTATGGCATTTGTCTTCCCACATAACTGATACACTAAGGTCCCACTTTCCAAGAAGTGGATGGATATCTGCTTGCCAATGGGAAGCAGCTTTTGCTTTGCTCTGCACACAGCTTTTGCATTTCTTTTTAAACTGCCTGTGTCTTAACTCACAAGTTTCTACATCTTATTCTCTCCCACTGTTCTGTTGAGTGAGAGACCATTGGGTGGGGCTCTGGCAGTCAGACAAGGTCAACCCACCACCACAGCATTCCCACTTTGATTCATGGAGAGAGTAAAATAGGTGTATATAACAAGAAAAATAAATATTGATCAGCAACTATTTTAATAAACAAGTAAGAAAAGGATCAAAGTTAGTACTTGCAAATGCCCAAAAAAGTTCGTGACATAAATTAAACCATGAAGTATGAAAATATATACATAACTAGTTAGGTCAGATGAAATTAATTTACAAACTCTGAACTGACAACAAAAACAGACAACCAAAATGTATTCTAGAAAACAGATGGAATTAGAGTAATTAATGAACCACCAATAATTACTGTTGATTACTTCGACGGATATAAAAATGAAATGCATACATAGAACGTAATTCAGTAAAAGAGAATTACTGGTTCTGGTAAACATTTTTACATAATCCAGGAATTGTTAAGTGTCAGTAAAAACTTTAATAACTATATTATTCAGTGCTTGTGTGGTAAAAATATAATATAGTAACATATCTTAACACTCCATTTTGAGAATCCCTTTCCTGCAGGTGTTTCAAAGTTATTTATTAGAAATAAAAGTGTTCCACTCTAGTAAAAAAAGAAACTACTGGTTAGAGGTTGCAATTATTACCACCTTGTGTTAAAGATGATGTTTCTGCTCATGATTTGATATTCAATTAGTTATTTACTCAAGATGCAGTCATGAAAATTGTATCTATCAACAGCAAAATAATTGATTTGGGTTTTTCTCCCCCCCTCAAAAAAAAAAATCACAATCATCATATTTTCCACTATACTTTGAAAAGTATGAGAGATGATGGTACTTCTTAATATGTACAGTGAAATTAAAATCACTTCTGAAAAGAAAAGGAGTTGCTTCTGATAAAAACTCATGAGATTCAGTGTTTGTGGGTTAATGTAGGAGCCAGGAGCTAACATTTTATCTTGCTGGAAAACTCTGGGAGCAAAAGTAGTACAGTCACTACTCTTCATTTTAAGTTAAATATATAACCTAAGGGTAACAAGCAGGGATTACTGCTTGCCCGAGAGAAAAAAAAAACCCAAACACCCCCCCCCCTCCCCCCGCCCCCCCAAACAACGAACACGTTAAATGCTATCTTGCCTATCACAAGACAGTGCTGAAAATATCACTGCAAGCTGGAAAAGTTATGGTTCTAGCTTTGGAATTGTAAGGGGAGAGAAAAAGCCAGTTCTTGTCCTGTTCTGAAAGTACATCAGGGAGAAGTAGAAATAAACCCCCAGAAGTTTAAGTTAGTACATACAGGGAATTTGATTTCCAAAGAAAGATGTAAGAAGTTAAGTCTGAATAAATCTTAGTGGAAAACGAAAATAGGGAAACTGTATTGTCAAAGAATTCAGAATTACTAAGTATGACTGATTTTTTTCTTTATGCTTGTACAGTCTCCATTGAAGACCACTAAAGGAAGGAGAGAGGAAAAAAAGACATACCACAAAACCCCCCACAACATCTGAAAATCCCCAAAACCAAAATGCCTTCAGCCTTATTGCAATGTTTGCATTCAAACTACTCAGCATTTACAGAAAACTTGAAACTTTCTCTGTTGCTGTTAAGGCAATATGTAAATATACCATCTTAAATCTAGTCTCGCTTTCTAATGTACAGTAATTTGCATGAGATAACTTGAAAAGCAGTTTGCTCAGAAGTCTTCTCAATAAGATAGAAGTAAATTTTCATGGTGAGAAGGAAGTATTAGAATTGAATAAAGGGATCGTGATTTCTCAGTCCTGCCACCTTCATCCACAAAATGGAGTATGTGTGTCTGTGAGGGTTGTTATGTATATACGTATGTATATACAACTGTCTCTGGAAGGTTTTCTATCATATTTAATACTTTTCTGGGTGTATAAACATGAAGGTGGGGTTTGGGTTTTTTTTGTCTTGACTTTGGCTTTCCATGGAAGCCTTTCTTTTTCTGGTTTAGACTTACCAAGGTATGTTATTAAAGGGAATCATCAACACAAAACAATTGCAATGCGTCTAACTAGGTATCAACTCCAAAGAATTCCTGATTTAATGTGCCAATACTAACAAACCATTGAACACAAATGAATCATCATCACTGTCTTTCTCAAAGTTGCCAATCGATCAAAAGTACTTTGTTAACAGAATTTTCTGTGATTTTTTAAAAATAATACATAACTGTAGATACAACAAGTTTTAGGTACTCAAGTATTGTATTAAAAGTGCATTGTTCTTCATTACATATAAAAATGCAAGAAAAGAATATGATATAAGATATTATACCCTCTATATTATATGTTTATAACCTATGTCCTTTGTAATGTGTTTCCATACCTGGAAAGATGCACTGAGGATAAAAAAGGGGAGTTTTCAGCAGAGCTCCAAGGGTTAATTCCCTACAAGATTTATTAATACAGGGAATAAAATATTTTTAAAAATAAAACACTTTTTTTTTTTTTTTCCCCCTGATGAAGTAGATTGTTCAAACTAAGGCGTTTCTTCAAGGTCACAGAAGTAAAAGCTTGCTTTTTTAGAGCCTTGATCTATCTAAAGAGAAATTTCTAAGAAATTCCCTAAAGGAAATAATTACTTTGAAAAACAACCATTATTGAATATAGTTAGAGGAGTATTTCTTCAGAGTACATTGCATTTGAGATATTTTTCAATGAAATTAATTAAAGCCCTGTTCAAACCACCTTTCTTTATTTTCTAACCAAGTCATTTGCTGTCCAGCACAAAATCAAATTGAGTGTAAAACATAATCAATTTGTCTGACAGTGAAATAATGAAAACTCGTAATTAATTGAGAAACTTTAGCTTTATTTATCTTAACTAAAGGACACCATAGGCATGGTGTACTAAATTGGGTAGGTAGCACATTTCCAGAAACCTTGGCTCATAGATGAAAAAGTTGATGTTTGATTATTTGGGTTTTTTAATATCCTTAGACACTCTCTGGAAATATTTATGTCCTCTTCTTGCATCTAGGGACAGATCTATCACCATTTTTAGGCACTGTTTGGAGAGCCAGACCTCTATGCCCACATTAGGTGTAGCTTAACTACAGGCACTCAAAGGCCACCACCATGGTAGACAAGGCAATTCACATAGTTCTAAGAACATGTCTGAATAACGGAGCTTTTTCAGCCTGGACAGCTTGGGTCTGCCTAGTCAGTGTAGTACACTGTATGTGTGTGTGTAGACATATATATATATATATATATATATATATATCCATATATATATATCTCCATATATTTATGTCCATAAATATCCATATATTTATATGTCCATATGTATTTACATGTCTTTAATAGGACACAGAATTTTAATTTAAATTAATATGAATGTAATTTTAATTCACGTGCACAGATTTTAACAAAATATTAAACATTATCTAAATATATTTATTTTCATGGATTTTTAATTTAACTATATGCTGAGGATGAGCTATAGTGATTAATATAAAAACTAATAGATCAATTATTTATAAATTTGAAGACAGTAATTTCAAAACAGAGAAACTATTGGCCTCTCTAAACGTGTTGAAAGAATAAAATATTTGGCATCCAATGTAGTTTGTTTGTACTAATGTTGTATATAAATACACTCAACACATGAACAAATCCTTACAAATTCTTTCCTGAAAATAAGGTATTAACAAATGTGGACCAAATCTGGCTGCATCATAGCACTTTTATTGTGAATTGGTTTGTGCTGACATGAAACCAATATGACAGTCTTATACAACTTGAGATTTTTTTCTTGTGCACCAGAAATCTGAAAGGATTGGCTAAGATTCTTAGGTTTGTGCCTAAAAGACAGGATATATACAAGGACTTGCAGTTTAAATTCTAAAAATAAGTAAATACTAAAAGTCAAGTGGTAAGGAAGAGAAGAAGAAACAGTTTTTAAGAAATTAAAGTGTGGAATAAAATAATTCAGTGCAAACTGTTAAAATCTGAGTTTAAACACCGAAATCCACTTTGCTAAAGTAAAAAGTAGGATTGAAACAAATCTTGATCACTTTTGTGCTGTTGTGCAACAAATGCTCTAATCTCATGCTCTAAAGTTTTTGTTAGTTATATGCAGAAATACTTTCTCCTTCTAGCATGAAAGCATTTGACGTGTAGTTTCGTAAATGTTTCTAGTCTCTGAATTGCAGGATTTTGATCATGGTTAGAAGCAAGCTGATAAGGAAGGAATATTGGTGTGGCCAGTCATGGAAATAAATGTGTTGCTTTCCCTGCCCCCAGCGTGACCTTTATTTTCAGAAACACTGCTCAAGTGATAACCACCAGTGATGGTGGTAATGGATGCATCTGGTGGTGATGGCTGCATCCAACTCAAAGTGGATTCAGAGGAGATAACACAATATCCAAGGGATAATTTGAGAAACGTGACCACATAACCACAGTGCTGATGAAGGTGTTACTCAAGCCAAGTTTGGAAGAAACAAACACCTATAGCTGGTATGCAAATTGACTATGAGTCAATTATCTTAGTCCATAAATACTGGACAGCCCAGGGCCCACTGTGCTCTCCTGCACCGCAGCGGGCTGCATGTCAGGATCTCCCCTTGAGTCAGGATGCCTCTCAAGGTTATTCCTCGAGGCTGACAGATTCCCTGACTCAGCAGATTCAGTAAGTGAATTGGGAATAAGTGCACCGAAACTTTGAAATCTTAACTAAGTTGTATGAAGGATCAGCTGCACATATATAAACTTTTAGACATGAACTGTTGACCAAGGCTGAGACCAAGTCTGGATCCAGCTGCACCTAAACTCCCCTCTGACAAGGAATTTTTAAAATGCAAGGGGATCCTTTCTGAACCATTTGACCCAACAGTAGGGTCTCCCTGGCTGTTTTGTCTGACCCTGTCATCTATGCAGTAAATACTCAAGTGTACCTTGCCATTGAATCCTGATGAACCCCTGTCACATTTACCACTGAACTTATATCAATACCACTGTCTTATATCAATAAAACATATTGCTGCTTCTCTCTTTACAAGTGAAGTGCATGACTCCATCGGAAACATTCATTTGCATATTTGAGGGAAAAAAGCTGAGTGAGATGCGGAATGAGGATGGAATTTTCCCCAGTTTAAGTTGTGAGGACCCTTGTTTTTTTCCTGTGGAGCATGATATTGACCTTCCTTATAAGAGAGTTCATAATTCCCCAAGGGTTTTCTAGCAATGAGATGAAGGACTTTCCCACAATATGTAAATAATTATTAGGTATTAAAGCTTGGACTTGCAATTTAGAATCAAGAAAGAATGCCTTTGTGACAATAGCGTATTTTTTTCTTTTTTTTTTTGTCTTGGGAAAATCTGCCAAAATTTAGCTATTTAAATGTCTTTGAAAAGTCCCTGCCCATCAGATGCACTGAGAATTAACATTTTACATTTCAGCAACTGTAACCTCTTCAGAGTTATATATTTCACTCATGATAGATAAAAGAGAAAGGGATATATTTGATTCAGGGCTTCTGGAGCTGTTTGAAACACTGATGGTAAACAGGGAAGTTGTGGAGGGAGAGAGCTGCTGAAGGAACCAATCTGTTTCATTATCATAGGATGAGAATACTGGGCAGGATGGAGAAGACAACTTGGATAAGCAGCTTCAGGAAGGTTATGGGAACCTATGGAGGAACATTGGCAAGCTTTACTGGGCAAAAGGGTTAAAAGGGACAGGAGAATAGTGTGGACTTGGGGAAAAGAAACAAGGACTTGAACGGTATGAGACAATCCTGGTTGCCAGAGAACGCAGGCTGGGAATGGGAATGATATTCCGTCAAGATAAAATGGTGTTTTCAAACAATCCTGGGATAAACAGCCTGAAGTTGAATTGTTCAAAGTCAGGTTAGACGGGGCTTTGAGCAGCCTGATCTATTGAAAGATGGCCCTGCCAATGGACCTATTTAGAGGTCCCTTCCAACTCAAACCATTCTGTGCTTCTGTGATTCAATGAAATGATAAGTCTAGAATTGCTGAAGTGGGAAGAATGAACAGGGGAAGAGAAATTAAGAGGAAACACTGCTAGACAGCATCAGCCTGGAGATGAGTGACAGAGAAAAAAAAAAAAATAAAGTGAGTGAAGGGAAGTGGCTTCTACTTTTTTAAAAGTAAAATCCAGAGTTCCTGAGTCTGGCCCTTTATAATAGAAAACTCACTTACCTCAGGAATGTGTATTGGATGTCATTAGTTCCTATCACATCATTCACTGAAGATGGTATAGAGTTGTGTGATATTGTTTAATCCATTAGCTTCAAGGATCTAGAAGATCTGGAGATTGTGGCAATAGTTTTGAGAACTTAAATGAAAGAATTTCCGTATTTTCTTTTTTAAAGTTTTTCCCTAGTTAAGGGAACTAGAGCCACAGAAGCATGTGCAACTACATTTACATTTATTAAAAATATTTGTAAAGAAGAACATTTTTAAGGTTGAAACATTAAGCACTTTAAAGTTAGAAAATGTCTGCCTGTGGGTTGCCTATGCTTCATATGACCTGACCTCCCTTCCACCTTTTTTGGCAGTATGGTTTCCAATTAACCACAGTGACAGCCAGGCTCCTCTGCTTTCAAAGAAAGCTTTGGAGATATAAAAAATGAAAGCAACTATAACCTCAGTTCCATAGCACATACACTGTATATCAAAAACATTAAAGTTACTGCTACGTAGAACAATACAAAATACTACAGGTGAAACAAGGGAGAATAATTACACATGCAGAAAATGCAATTCTTTTAATTAACCACACACAACAGTCGGCAACCTCTCTCTCCTTTGCAATGCTGCTACCAGCTTTGCATACCTTATTACAGTATGAGAACACCTACCACAGCCTGGAGGGCAAGGAAAGTGGCTATGGCAGTAATGACAGAGACTGCATTGAGTTCTTAGTGCTAATTGAGGGGTATGTTCAGTAATGGATTTGCTGTACATCCATACCCAGAGATTTTGTTTCATTAAGACAGCCAGAGTATAAACCTTTTGTATCCTGATGAGAGAAAAATGTTGACGCTTATTTCAAGAAAATGCTTAATCATGCACTAATTTTGAGTATGTGGCAAAGTTCTCTGAATTTAAATGCCTGCCCTGTGGAACTGAGTCTTAATAAGAGGACAGCTGAGAATGGATGTATTTTTCCACACATTTCAAGGGCAATCAGACAACACACATAGTTCATATATAGGCAGGCTTGACAATCATTCAAAGTGATAACGTTTGCCAACACTTTCACAAAAAAAAAAAATAATTCCTCCACTCCTTACTTGTAGTGCAATTTACCTCTTTTAATTTTAGATGTATAAAATCTAGGCATTTAATGCACATGATTGAAAAAACCCTTCCTAGTCAGCAGTGAAAGATACCTCCAAGTAAAAACTGATATGAAAAAATGTATAAATGATGTCTTTACCTCTCTGGTGGCTAAAAAAGAGCCCTGATGTTTGGCCTTGGTAAGACATCAAGACTTCAGATGGCTAAAATGATGTGACATGAACCCCATCTTTGAGTGATGGACCTATACTCTACATATAGACTCTGTAAGCTGACATCAAATCTGTCAAATCTGGACTTGTAAATCTGGTACATTGATGCTCAGATTGTTTGGCATAAATTCAGCTCAGCTCGAGATTATAAACTGGGTATGCAGGATTATACAACCTGAACTTTTACCTAATAAATGTTACCAATGTGGAAAGACTTGCTGTCTGACTAAGGGTGAAATACAAACCAAATAATCATGATTAGAGTTACTGACTTTGGCCAACACCTGTAGTGATGTGCGAGTTTACAATTCCTCCTGACCACAGCTCAGTGATTTATAGCACTGCACATAGGGACATGCCAAAACTCCATCCACCTCTTCCTTCAGTTTTGTTGAATCAGAGGGAAATAGATGCAGGATATATAACTGCAAAAATTGGCTTAGCTCCTTGCAGCTTCCCTATTTGTTATTTTTTTTCTTAATTTCTTTTATTTCCTACACTACCTCATTATTACATCAGTTTGTCTCATCTTTAAAAGAACCTGATAGTTACTGCTTTGGTTGCATGAAGTTAATATCAGCAGATAATAGCACTTGACAAAACTGTGAAAATGGCTCCCTAACTAGATCCCAAAGTTAGCAGAGGGAGAAAAGGGGTATTTACAGATAAAAATGGGTAGTATGGAAATGCATGGCTGGTATCATTATTTTTTGGGGGGGTTATGTAGCTATGAGGAAAAAGAAAAAAAGAAATGTATATGCCTACCATATAAACAAATCATTCACTGAAGACAACGGCACATAGATGGTTTGAAGGATCCAGATGTTCAAATCAGTCCTTTCTGCCTCTACTGTTTCTTGTAATAACTTGAATTCATCAGTCATAATTAAATTTGAGCATCTTTTATACGAAGTAGCACTATGGAACACACAAAAAAGGAAAACTTAATTCAAGCCAATAGGTATGTGCTAAATATAGCTTTTAGATTTATTGTACTTATTCTTTCACTTTGCTATTAAATGACTATTAGAAAAAGAACAGAGTAAACCCCTGTATTCATAGAAAAGCAACAAAAAACAAAAGATGTGTATCTGCATGGATATAAATACATACTCATATTTATAACCCCCAGTTTATTAGAGACAGGACTGAATAAACATGCTGCATAAACTACTTTGCAGTTTTGGATTTTTTTTGTAAGTCAGGACTCTGGCATATTAAATACTGTACAGAGATCTGTGAAGGCATGGTAGCTTCTATTTAAAACAGTTAACAATCTTTGTTTAATATGAGAGATAGCAGACAATATACAAAGTAAGGAAGCAAGTAGAATGGAATAGTTGTGGTGATAGCCACAGAGAGACACAGAGTGGTTATCATCTGCTACTATCTAGAAAACATTTTTGGAAGAACTCATTCTTTCAAAAAATTTAGTTCAATAGTGGCAGTCGTGGGAGATGGAAAATATTAGCTCAGCATCATATTTTTATGCTAACACATATCAAAATCTTAAGAATATACATGGTTGCAATTCTGAATCTGAAGGAAATGTTTTAAATCCAAAGCCATTTCCCCTGAAATACGTATATTAAGTGAAGTTTCCTAATTAATTTCTCCCACTTTTTTTTTTTTTTATTTTTTTTTTATTCACCTAAGTTTACCTCTTCACAAAGCAATACTCTAAATTTCTTTTGATACACAACTACACAAACTCATTCAAGAATCCAGAAGATATCTATGAGTTATCTTCTGAATAAAAATTCTTTTCTGGAAACTTCTCTGAAGACAGTTTGCATTACTTCTCATCTGATTTATATGGAGTTTTACAGTAAAAGGTGTTCTTAGAGCTGATTAGACTTTACAACTGTCTCAAAAAAATTGGAATTTACAATCACAGTTCTCTGAAATCCAAGAGTTTGGGACTGAGCAACAAAGAATTACAATTTCATGTTAATATAGAAAAGGCAGGATAACACCAAATGTATAAATTTCAAATAACATATAGGCAATTACTGTGTCTCATTTAATTTATTTTGTACTACTTAATCTTTCGTTTGAACAAATAAATTTATATTCTTGTATTTCTTACCCTTAATAAAAGCCAAGTCTGTTAAGCCAGGGTTAATTAGTAGAGTTCTGTGTTTGTATAATTCTGAAAATCAGAGGCAAATGAGAAGACACCCATTTATCTTTTATCATTATTTTTTATCATATTTATTTTTATTTGAATATTTTTATGCTTCATAGTTCATTGTTGATAGATTATTGTTACCGGCCCTTATTGGCCTACCATTATACAAATTAGGAAGCGATTATTACAATGAACACCCTCCATTTTGGGAGACTGCAAAATCAAGAAGATTCAGGTCTCGATTGTAGTTCAAGCTTTCCATTTTCTGCCTTAAATAAATCTGAAATCAGAATCGTCTAATGCTTGGTGTATATTTGCAGCAGCCAAACTCCTTGCTATATTTTAACCCCGGCTGGTAATTAAGCACCACGCAGCTGCTCGCTCACTCCCCCCTCACCCCCAGGGATGGGGAGGAGAGTTGGAAAGGAATGTAAAACTTAAGGGTTAAGATAAGAAAAAAATAATAACCAAAATAGAATAAAACTGCAAGAAAATAACAACAATGACAACAGTTATAAAGGAAAGAGGGAAGAAAAGAATAAAATCCAGAGGGAAATGAAGAAACACATAGTGCACAGCACAACTGCTCACCACCCACTGACCAATGCCCAGCCAGTGCCCCAGAAATGATCTGCCCAGACCAGGTATATATACCAGGCATGCTGTCCCATGGTATGGAATACCCCTTTGGCTAGTTTGGGTCAACTGACCTGCCTGTGTCCCCTCCCCATTCCTTGTGCCCCTCCAGCCTTTTCACTGACAAGGCTTGAGGAACTATGAAGTCCCATACCAAAGCCAAAACACAGCACCGCACTGGCTCCTAAGAAGATAATTGACTCCATCCCAGCTGAAACCAGGAAACTCCTCCAAGCCATTTTTATCCACCCACAAAATTTATATAAGGCACAAGGAACAGCCAGTGCCTTTCCTGTATTCCAGATACCTACTTTCAAAAACCACTTCTGTGCGACAAAATAATTACTCTTTATGTGTTTTATGTCCAGTTCTTTCCCAGTCTTTATATTCAAGTCCCAAAAGTAAGAGAAAAGCTACATATTTGTCATCTGGGATATACTGTCGTATTATATCTCCCTAAAAGTATGTGAGTAAAATAAGAAACTTGCATAAGGGTAAGTACATGAGTCAGGATTACTCATAGTAACTGAAAAAAAAAAAATGTTCTGAAGAAAATCTGATTTTACTAAACTTATCCTGTATCTTTTTTTTTTTTTTTTAATCTGCATAAAACTGTATAAAATTTGCTAATAAGACTGCAGAAATGTTTATCAATCAGCCTGCTCACATCAATTATACTACTGTCACCTGGGGTGTACGATTTTGACAAGTGTTCTAACATCATTCTTTTTGATGGCTGCATTTTAAACTTGCATTTAGTTTGTTTGACATCCAAGTATTCTTCCAGTGCAAAATGTGTTGTAAAACTCTGAGTATGATCAAACAGTTTTAGGAGTCATTATAAAACTCAGATTTGCATCTATTAAATGTGAAGAGAATGTGGTAACAGAGGCTTACAGTGTCAAAGTATCTGATGGGTCAAAGAGGACAGAGACTAGGTAAAATGTGATAATAACAAAAATAATAATCTCAGTAGTTTAAAATAACAAGGCTATACAATACATCTAACTTAGAACACATTGCACACAGATTCTTATTTGCACAACAGGTTGTTTTTCACAGTAAAAATAATCCAAAAGTTTCCATTGCAACACTGTATTATTTCTTAAGCAAACTCCACCCCAAAACTTGGGGTGCCTTTGCATCATAATCATTCAGCTGATACAGGCAACAGATCCTAATGAGGCAGAGAAGCTGGGAAAAATTATTATGTTTCCTAAGAAACACAAATACTTTTCTAATGGCTAATTTAGATAAAGGCTGACTCACCATCAAGGAGGAACTCTGAGTACACCTATGTTTTAAGAGAAAAATGAGTGATTTTTTTTTTCCTTACATTTAATTAAAAAACAATACTAAACCTAAAAATAATATAGACTTATTAATAAATAAGACAGAGTATAAAATACATGTGTGGGTTTTAAAAATCAGAACAAGTCAAGAGAAAGATATTTTAGTGTCTCATAATTGGCTAATTATATTTGTAGAGTTGGAATTTATGGGACAGGTTTTCTTAATTGAGGCAGAACAGTCATAGTGGCTGACTTTGATGAATGTTGATTTAGAACCATAGAAGTACAGAATCATTGAGGTTGGAAAAGACCTTTGAGATCATCAGAACCACCCATTAACCCAGGACTGCCAAGTCCATCACTAAACCATGTCCGTAAGCACCACATCTACATGTTTTTTAAACACTTCCAGGGAAAGTGATTCTACAACTCCCTGGGTGTAAAAGAATGAAGCTGGGTTAATTAGCATTGATATCATACAGCTGTGGCTGGCTTCAGGGGCGGTGGGTTGGCCGATGTAGATAAGGTGCAGGTGTGGCTGGTTCTGTTAAGGGGTTGAGAGCCAATGAAAAGGGAGCAGCTAAGGAAGAAGCAGAGAGGGTAAGAAGCAAGAGAAGAGAGAATGGGCTTTGGATGAGGTGATGAGAAGTCAGTAGAGGGACTGGCATGAAGAGTATGCTGGCATGTGATGGTAAAAGACCTTGTTGCAGCTGGCTAGTTTGGAGAGTGCTGTGACACCTGGGAGCCTTTTCAATGCTTCATCATCCCTTTACTGAAGAAATGTTGCCTAATATCCCATCTAAACCTTCCCTGGTGCAACTTGAGGCCATTTTCTCTTGTCCCATTGCTTCTTGCTTGGAAAAACAGACCAACATCCACCTTGCTACAGCCTCCTTTGAGGTGGTTGTAGAAAGTTATAAAGTCCCCCCGAGCAGTTCCTTCAGCTGCTTCTCATGAGACTTGTGTTCCAGACCCTTCACCTACTTCGTTACCCTTCTCTGGACGCTCTCCAGCATCTCTACATCCCTCTTGAAGTGAGGGGCCCAAAACTGAACACAGTATTCAAGGTGCAGCCTTACGAGTGCAGAGTACATGGGGATGATCACTTCCCTTGTCCTGCTGGCCACGCTCTTTTGGATATAAGCCAGGATGCTATTGGTCTTTTTGGCCACCTGAGCATGATGCTGGCTCACATTCAGCTGGCTGTCAACCAGCATTCCCAGGTCCTTTTCCTTCAGGCAGCTTTCCAGCCACTCTTCCCCAAGCCTGTAGCATTGTGTGGGGTTGTTGTGACCCAAATGTGGGACCTGGCACTTCTTGTTGAACCTCATACAACTGGCCTCAGGCCATCAATCCAGCCTGTCCAGATCCCTCTGCAGAGCCTCCCTGCCCTCAAGCAGATCAACACTCCCACCAATTTTGTGTCATCTGCAAATTTACTGAGGGTGTGCTCAATCCCCTTATCCAGGTTGCTGATAAAGATATTAAACAGAACTGGCCCCAGTACTGAGTCCTGGAGAACACCACTTGTGACTGGCAGCCAGCCGGATGTAACTCTGTTCACCACCACTCTTTAGGCCCAGCCATTCAGCCAGTTTTTTAGCCAGCAAAGATTGATGTGTGTTCAAGTGTGTGTCATCCATGAGCAGCCAGTTTCTCTGGGAGAATGCTGTGGGATATGATATCAAAGGCTTTACTAAAGTCTAGGTAGACAACATACACAGCCTTTCCTCCACACATTCAGCAGGTCATCTTGTCACAGAAGGAGATCATATTGGTCAAGTAGGACCTGCCTTTTGTAAACCTATGCGGACTGGGTCTGTTCACCTGGTTGTCACATGCATTGCCACGTGATGGCACTCAAGATGATCTGCTCCATAACATTCCCTGGCACTGAGGTCAGTTGGACAGGCCTGTACTTCCCTGGATCCTCCTTCTGGTCCTGCTTGTAGTTGAGCATCATAGTTGCTAAATTCTAGTCAACTGGGACCTCCTCGTTTTGCCAGGACTGCTGATAAATGATTGGAAGTTGCTTAGTGAGAAATTGTACCAGCTCCCTCAATACCCTTGGGTAGATCCCATCTGGTCCCATAGACTTGTTTGTGTCTAAGTGATGTATCAGGTCTCTGACCATTTTCCCTTGGGTTATGGGGGCTTCACTCTGCTCTCCAACCCTGTCTTGCAGCTCAGGGGGCTGGGTACCTGGAGAGCAACTGGTCTTCCTATTAAAGACTGAGACAAATGAGGCATTAAGTACCTCAGCCTTTGTCACTATGTTTCCCCCTGCATCCATTAAAGGATGGACATTCTCCTTAGCCCTCCTTTAACTGCTGATGTATTGATAGAAACATTTTCTATTGTCTTTTAAGGCAGTAAACATTTCTAGTTGGGCTTTGGCCCTTCTGATTTTCTCCCTGCATAACCTCATGACAATCTTGTGGTTCTCCTTCTTCCAAAGATAATGAAATATATATTTTTTTTTTTCCTGAGTTCCAGCCAAAGCTCTCATTTAGATATTTAAAGTAAGTGTTATTCTTAACTGGAAACCATCCTCCTGTGTCAAAGCACCATATTTTAATGATTTCAGTAATTTCAACATTTTCAGCTTTTTCACCAGAATATCGGATCAGAGTGTATAGGAAATGAAAAAAAATAAGTTGTGAAAATACATGAACACAAGAGTTCCCAAAATGAGTGCATGGGCAGGGAAGGAAATATCTTGTTACAGTAGACATAATGAAGTGGGGTTTATGTATAATATATATATATACAATGAGGAAGAAAGGTCATGTTACATGACAGGGAAAGAGGAAAGCAGGGAAGGTGAAAGGGAGAGAGTAAGTGAAAGCAGAAGGGGAAGACAGAGGTGAAGAAGAAGGGAAGTACTGACAATAAACTGGTTCTTAGAATAGTAGGGTTTTTTTAAGTATTTAAGTTATTTTACTAGTTCTATTTTTGTGTTATCAACTGCTAGGAGAAGGAAGGAAATGAGGGGAGGAAAACATTCTGTGAAAGATGAATGATATAAAATTATTTTGTTTGGTTTCCAATAAGAGACTTATAATTTGGGCACTCATACTAGTGTTCCTTGAAACAAACCCAAATACCGGTGGACCAGAATAAGTGTCATTATTATATTGTGAAATGTGTTGCTTTTTACTACTTATATCATCTCCTTTTGAAACAAAATATTAGTCTTAAAGGTTAGGTCCTGTAAAGAGGACCTCAGATAAAGATTTACAGGAATGGCAATATCAGTCTGAATGTCAGCACCATTCACCTCTCTATTGATCTTGCTAATCAGATAGGTCTTGTTTGTGAGCCTAGATACCAGCAGAAAGTTTTAATCAGTTAGTGAGGAAATATACCTATGACAACAGAACAATTTCATCTTTTGTGATACACTCTAAAAAAAGGTGGTCTTGCTGGCATTGTGCTGCAAACTATACTATAATGCCAGAAACTGATGTAATATATCCAAGGGGCACCACAGTAACATGCAACATGTAAGAAGTTTTGGCCATGAGAAAGATTTTTGGTTATCTTACACAATACCATGAATAACAACAATGAATCAAGGAATCTCTAGAATAGTCTTCAAAACAGGAACACATTCTTCCTTTAATAAGGTGATATTTTAGCTCATATTATAATTTTATTTTATGAGTATACAGCTAACAATTTAAGGAAAGTGAAGTGCCAAAATATCTTGCTAGAAACTGAAGGTCAGCAACTGGGAATAAATACAAAACAAGACTTAAATAATAATTAAAATATTAATATACACAATTTTTGGAAATATAATAGAAATACTTTCTATATTTTTATAGCAGCAAAAATTATTTTAGACAAAAAAATAAACAAAGCAGCAAAAATAAGAGGGTCTTTTTAAGTTTAGCATCAGTATTTTCTACTACCAAGCAACAAAATTATTGTCAGTCAGGACAGTGTACTGCTTTGTGTTGCTGTGCTTCATTAAAGTAATTATTTTACTTCTGATAAAGCAATGTAAGGATTAAAAAAAAAAACACCCGACAAACAAACCCAGAAAAGAAAAAATTCTGATTAACACTTAAAAATGAAAAGATGACTAAATTCTCCTTATCTCCACCTTATTCAGACTTTTATTATAATTTTAAGAAGCATACCCCTTGGGATAAACATTCAATTCAAGTAATTAAAAGAATTACTGAGTTAGAGGAGGATTCTTGGGAAGATTTAGGAGACGCAGCATTTCACAATATACTCCTAACATGCTTAGGAGTATGTTGTACAACACTTGAGCAGGGCACGTGTTCACCTGGTGTATTTTCCTTGTCTGTGATATAATACCCAGACATATGATCTTCTACCTTTTTTCATATTAAACATATCTTAGGATATATTAAAGGAATAATTGCAGGAATAATCCTAAGAATCATAGGTGCAGGCATAGGCTGTCTATTAGTATCAACTCTGTACTTCACATTTTCTTTCTGAAGGTACAAAAGAGTCAGATAATTAAATGAAAACCACGGCATTCACAGAGTCACTTGATTGTATCATTAGCTGCAGAACTCAAAACATAGTCTGCCTGGTTTATACTGCTTAAATGGAATTGAAATGAATAGATGATAATGGGGAGGTGGTCTGTAAATAATACAAATATATTTGGAGAAAATTATAAGATTCTACATGCCTGCCAGGAAACAAAAATGTAAAAAATCTCATAAAAGTGTGCAATCAAGAGAGGTAGTACTTAAGTTACCCTACAGGTTGATTTCAAGAAGATTAGAGAGTCAAAACAGTCAGAGAAGATAAAAAGAACACGGTGATTAATTAAAAATAAAGCCTAAATCCTTAAGTGATAGTATTTAAAACATAATTGCTTTTTCTTTAGTTGATCAGAATGAAGTTCCTTGAAAATCTGTACATTGTGCAGACAAAATAGATTTAATCTCTTGAGTGTAAGATTGCCAATACTAATATAGTTTTTATTTTGTTTTCATTAAACTTTATGCAATATTTATTCCATCAGGTTTAAAAATTATTTTCCCTTGACATTTGTCATGGTTTAACCCCTTCTGGCAACCAACCCCCATGCAGCCGCTCGCTCACTGCCCCCACAATGGGGTGTGGGAGAGGATTGAAAGAGTAAAAGTGAGAAAACTTGTGGGTTGAGATAAAGACAGTTTAATAGGTAAAGCAAAAGCCATGCACTCAAGCAAAGCATAACAAAGAATTCATTCACTGCTTTCCATCAGCAGGCAGGTGTTCAGCCATCCCCAGGAAAACAGAGCTCCATCATACGTAACGGTTACTCAGAAAGACAAATGGCCACGATGTCAAATGACACCCCCTTCCTTCTTCCTCCCCCAGTTTATATACTCAGCATGATGCCATATGGTATGGAATACCCTTTGGCCAGTTCAGGTCACCTGTCCCAGCTGTGTCCCCACCCAATTTCCTGTGCCCCCCCAGCCCTCTCACTGGCAGGGCCCAAAGAACCAAAAAGTCCTTGACTTAGTAAAAACATCATCCAGCAACCACTAAAAACATCAGTGTGCTGTCCACGTTGTTCTCACACCAAATCCAAAATAAAATGCAGCACCGCACAAGATACTAAGAAGAAAATTAACTCTATCACAGCTGAAATCAAGAAAACACTTTATAATTTAGAATTTTTTAATTTTCCGTTGAAAGCTCTGACTTTGCACTTCAATTAGAAATTAAGAAAATACAATTTTGGACTTTTTTTTTTCCCCCAAAGGACATTCGTCTTCTAAAATTATTTAAATAAGCAGGTTTTACCCATTGTATTATTGTGAAACAAAAGGATAATCTTATATTTTGAAAAAAATATCTATTGTTAAAATTAAACATAAGAATTCAAAAGACAATGAGACAATGTTGACATAACAGTTATTAATAAACAAGTATTAAAAAAGTAGCATAATAGAAGTGAAATAGAGATTTATTATATTCATGATAATTAATTTTTATCTGTAATAATGTAAACTTTTAGAAATCAGAAGAACCAAGGTCAAGTGAAAAGCCTTCCAAAAATGTGGTAGTTCTCTGTACTGAACTTATTTGGGCAAAATTGCTGCCAACTGTCCTAATAATAATTGCTCTATATACAATACTTCTTGTCTTGTGCAGTGGGGACTGATCATATAACATAACTCCAGAAAAACATAAGAGCATAATTTACCAATTTCCAGAGAATAGTCTCCTTGAAGGGTCTTATTACAGCACTTTAAATGGTGGGATTGAAGGTGCCAGGTATTAGTGTCATTAGAGAAGATCATTCTGTGAGTCAAGAAAAGCGTATCAAAAATAAGTGAAATGGGCAGATAAAAATATATATTTGGTGAAGTGAAATAGTGAAATACTGAACAGTGAAGTAGAGGCTTAGCTTCCTATGGTCAGGAGCAGCATAGCAAGTGTGCATCCAGGCTAGATTTTAAATGTCATGTACATGTTGTGGTAGGTTATTACTGCAACTGGTCTAAGCTTTTGGCTACTGATCCACAGCACCTCAAAGAAAAAGCACTTCTCCAGTGTACAAGGCATGCAAACATCATGAAGCAGAAGCTGTAGTTCAATGGTCCCAGGACTGTGCTTTGGTGAGTTTCAACACTTGATGGGATTTCTGCCTAAATATTTCTGCCAAACTATTAGTGGAATTGAACATTACAATCTGGCCTTTTCTCTTGTTGAATAACCAATTACTACCAAGAAAGTACATCATCCTGTCTCAAGATGTGTACTAGGTGACACTTGGACATGGCTTCTTAAGGCAAATCTATTTTTTAAGGACTGTTCTGAGGAAATGTTTTAGCAATTTAATCTTAAACTAAATGTACTACATGAATAGAATCATAGAATCACAGAACAGCACAGGTTGGAAGGGACCTCAGAAAAACATCTGGTCCAAACCTTCATGGGAAAGAAAGCATAGGTGAGATTATCTATCACATTGTTCAGTCATAAACTTTGAATAAACTTTTTTTGGTACTATCTTAGTAAGCTTAAGGGAGAAGAGATCATTCATGATCTAGCCTGACCTTAGTCCAGAATCAAGGCCAAAGAACTCTTCTGTAACAATTAATTCTCCAAATTTAATAGGTATTTTGACCTAGATTATTATTATTTTGATGTTCAGCATAACATATCAACAAAAAGGTCATTATGAGTTTACAATGGTCTTGTTTTCGTCAGCACACTCAGATGAAAGTGAAGTTCTCATTGTTCAGGCTTTTCACAAGCTGCTCTTGGCAAAGGTTAGAAACAAGTCTTCAGTTTTCATTTTACTGAATTAATTGATTATCATTGACATATATTTATCTTTGCATATATGTGTGCTAAGTATTTTCCTATAAATACAATTCTACTGAGTTTATCCCATTTTTAACTATCCATAACTTCAAAATTTTCTAGCATTGTTGTATTTTTGGCTATGTCAGTACAGTTCAACTTCTCAAAATTAGCTGGACTATTTTCATTGCAAGGATCAGAAATGTAACTGAAATTAAATATACTGAGATGTAGAATGATTGACAGGGTTAGCATGAACTATTTACTCCAGGATTTTACAATAGACCCTTGTACTTTGAAATGTAAATTGTTGATCAGCTTTTACATCCAAAGCTTGACTTGATCCGATAAATGTTGTGAGACATGGGTAGAACAGACTTTGTTCAAAATGAAGTCAGGAGGTGGTTATGTCTCTCATTTAACACCTAAAGGTCTAGAAAAGGAATGAGAGAGAAACTCCCATATTCTTTCTCCTTAGAAACCTTTCTTTCTTCCACTATACATAAAGAAAGAAATAGTAACAAACAGTGTGTGTAAATAGCTTAGAAGTTTGGATCAAGAACAACACTCCAGTTCCCGGTACACTGGGATGTTACTGACACAGTTTGGTGATAGTCACCTGAGCTAACAGAAAAAGAGAAGGAAAGAGCCACTGTCACATCATAAGGATCAAATCCCATGGATGCCATCAGCCTAGGATTTGAAGGTAATACTAATAGTTGTATGGGAGCTAAACACATCAGATATTTGAAAAAAATTATTCAGTACCTACTCAGCCATAAGGTCCACTGCTGGCTACAGAAAGAGTGTCTCAGGGAAAGAACTGTTGCATGTTTCACTAAATATCTGTTACTGGCTACTATTGTCTGTTGGACTGGATAGGCCCAGGTAGGCTGATCAGACTGGGAAGAATTTGTTTTTTTTTCAAGTCTAGTTTTCGTCTGATGCAAATCACCCTTTAGTCTTTCTGACTCAGTTACGCAGTAGGCACTTGCTAACTATCCTATATTGTAGAGGACTGGACATATTAGATCAGGCAATGGATAATGAAAGTAGATAACTTGGAATCTTCCTCATGTTACATCCATAAAGTTGGATCTTACTAGGATTATCAAAGTTATGGTTAAATTGAGACAAATATTATCTTGGAAAAACATAAAACAAACAACAACAACAAAATCATGCAAATCTATTCCCCCACTGCTTTTAAAATATGAGGATATTTACTTACTTTAGAAAACTACAAAGTCTGGGCAGCTAATGTTTCTTGAAGAACCTGTCTAGAATCTCATAATTTTCAAATTTTGATGTATTGAGATAAAGGTTCTTCTGCAGAAAACCAGCAATCTGAAAGTCTTTGTGACAAATTTAGTAGGATAGGAGGGAAAAAAAATAGTTACAGTTTGATGGATTAGCATAATATTAGCCACTTGGTGCTAGTGTTAACATTAATACTGATGAAATGGGCTTCCTACTGAAATCCATGCATATGTCTATTTGGTTTGAGACAAATATTGCTATCATAGAAATGTTCACTTTGTTCTGTATTTATTTTTTAAGTCCATAGGAAAACAGGGAATGTCAGCCTAATATATTTTTTTCTTTTATTTTATTTTTTTTTCCCATCTCCTACCATGTTTTAATAAGAAGTGCTTCAAATTATGGTTAGACTATTCTAACCATTGTACTTTGCTATGTGAAGGTTAATGTTAGAAGAATATTGCGTCTTGCACAGTTAAGAAAATGTCACTTGGCATGAGACATTAGAAAATTTTCATCAACAAAGGCTAAAGGAAAGGGCCACCTCATGCCGGTGATAGATTAATCTTCCAATGCCAGGCAGAGTTCATTAGTTCTTGTGCCTTCAGGGCCTCATTCCAGGTTTGAGCTCTCACATGACAATACAAATTAGGGATACAGGAGGTTGTAATGACATATTCAGTCCTCGATGTGCACAATAGCCATGCATCTGCAGCAAGTGGCAGAACGTTTGTCAGTTTGAGGAGGCTTTATGATGCACAGAAGGCATCCTGCAGCTAAGTCATTTGGCTGAACTGACAGCTACTGGTGACTGTATTGCTATAAAGCATGTTTGATCCTTCCAGACACTGCCTCCTATTAAGATACAAGGCAGTTTTAATTTTTCATCCAAGTATTTATTAAATATACTTGGCTAAGTTCAGTGATGATTTACCTGTGCCTTTGCTGCTGCAGTTTGTTTCTTTGTTGTGTTTTTTCTTGTGTGTGGCTTGGGTTTTTTTCCTTCTTTTTTTTTTTTTTTTTTTTTTTTTTTCTCCTTGGATTAATTTGTGCTGTGAGAGTCCAGCTGTTTTTGTAGTTTCACTTAGGAGAAAAAAAAAAAAAAAAAAGACGCTTGGAGGTTTAATGGTATGTAATATACCTGTCTTCACTGGGTTTTTCAAGGTTTATGGACATATTTAATTTTAAGGATTGATAGTACAGTCATCATTTACATAAGCTATAGGAGGGGTAATTTATACAAGCAATGCTACTGATACCAGTAGTTCTTAAAATACAGGTTGAAGACATCATTGTGTTAACTGATCTTTATGATCTAGATCTTAAAAGCAAAAAATATGTTCTCAGATTGGCTAGTTTAAACAGCTGTGGAATTTTATCCCATTTGTAGAGAACTGCAATATTTTGTTCTCCAAGGATTACTCTTTTCAGGGGTGTTCATTCTTACCTATTCATTTACAGAAAAAAATCTTAAAGAGAAAAAAGTCATAGTCCAAGGCAACTTGCTTTTCAGCAGAGACAGAATTATAAAGAATTAGAAAATGTGGCTGACAGCTAACTAATAGATGGACTGTTTTCTAAACCTTCAATGCAGAACATTGATTTTGAGGTGAATATGATCCCTGCTGGTACCTATATGAATGCGTGCAAGGAAATTTATTTGGCTCAGAAATATTTAATCAACTAAATTTGCTGTTGCAAAACCCCCGAAAAAACAAATACCAAAGGTAGTCATGAGAACAAAGAAATAAAAACTGATGTTTCTTTCCCACTGCTTTCATCTGTCTTGTGTGGTGGTGCATCTTGCCCCCTCCCCGGGGCGCTCTACCAGCTCAGGAATCCCTGTTAGGGCTTAGCCTCTGTGTAATGGGCTGGGCAGTTCAGCATCTCTTGACCATACTGGAAACTCTTGCACAGGCAAGGCAGGAAACTGCACTGGCTGTACCAGGAACATCCCTTATCTGAACAACAATAACACTTGCTATCCTTGGAGGATTCCTTATTTGGACCTTTACATACCTAACAAGCCTGGGAACGCTCTTTAGTATGACTCCGAGCAGTATGGTGCCACCATCAATGGAATTGTTTTAAAAGTCCATTAGTTACCAACTCAGATTGAGGCCAGGACAGAGAATTACTGATGACTAAAGCCAGTCATCTCTGAACCTATAAACAATGGTCATAAGTGAGGCCCTTTGAGCTCTCCTGGACTGCAGTGGGCTGTGAGCAGCATCCCCCTCTGAGCGAGTTGCCTCTTAGACCTTGTGAACCCCCATGTTTGCAATAACCGGGGGAACTGCCACCGAAAGCTGACCACGGGGTCTGGGTCTGATTTTCCTGCTTCCTCAGGCTCAACCCTTTGCTTGTTGAGAAATGCGAAGGCACTCGACATGAATACTTCACTGAGGAACTTTTAACAGGTATACCTTTGTGCAGATATCTTTATAATCTATTCCTTTGTGTCTGTGTGCATGTGTGTGTGAACTGATTTAATAACTTCACAATAAGTATAGAATAAATATTATCATTTTGAATCCATAGTTAAGCCACTTTTATAATTTAAGTAAATTCTATTTGGTTTGATTAGTTGATGATTAAGTATTGCTAAAATACTATGATCATCTTAAACTGTGAATATTCTTTATATTCTTTAGACCTAAACAACTGACCTGATCCTCAGACTAGGATTGGATATAGCAACACCTAAACTCTATTAAGAGTTAGAAAGTAAGAGGGTCCATTCTGAACCTCCTGACTCAATGAGAGGTTTTCCCTTATTCCTTTATATTTCTTTAGATATAAACCATTGTCCAAGTCTGAGACTAGGACTGGGTCTAGTTGCATCTAAGTTCTGTTAAGAGTTTAGAAAGCAGGGGGTCCATTCTGAACCTCCTCACTCAATGGGAGGGTCTCCCTTAATCTTACATTTTTAGTCTCAGTGTAAACCATTCCAGCTTGATTTTAATTTTATTTCTCTTTGTGTGACTAATCTACATAGTAAGTAATAGAGTGAACCTTGCCACTGAACTTTGTGAAGTCACAGTTCCACAAGTTCCTGTTAAAACTTTTTCACTCATGCCTTTGATGGTGATTCTTTAAGCGACTTAACTTAAACCACTCATTTGTGACACCTTAAGAATAATGAAAACATCTTTAAAAGATTCTTTGTAATATGTATTCTGTCTTGGAGAAAAGTTATAGTCCCATGATCTTCTGTGCAACTGTGAAAGCTAGAAATATTTCCAAATGAAAATTGAGATTTGAAGTCCAAGACACTGGAAATAAGTATTTTAACTGAGATTATATGACATGAAGTGTAAACTTCCTAACACTGACAAACTGGGCTGTGCTAAAATAATTGTATAGAAAGGAATACATGAAATAATCAGAAGCTAGTAGTAAAAGAGTATATAGGAACCATAGAAAGTGTTATTTTATAAGAAAAATATATATTATGTACACATATTATGTCATGTCTTTCAGAGTATAAAGCATTCAGTTGCTTATAATGTCACATACCTCTTGCTCATAGTTTGTGCCTCATATTCAGTAGGAAAACATGGTCAGTTTATTTGTGGTTTAAACAATTTGTTCTTTTTCCTGAATCTTACTATTCCTTTTAAAAATACAATTTTCTAAAATCTGAATAATATCTGTGTTGCAATTGACTTTCCATACATCTCTAGGAAATCTCCTTCCAACATTGGTGAAACACTTTTTTTTTTTTTTTTTTTTTTTTTTTTTTTTTCGTGTGAGAGCAAAACAATAATCCAAGCAGAATATTCAGGCCTTTATAAAAAAAGCATACTAGGAATAGTCCTTCCCTGTGATTTGCCTAGATCTATCTTGGTATAGTCCTAACAATTCTTCTTAAAGCACTACAATTTTTACAGCTAGGCTTGTGTCACTTTTCTTTCAACCCTCAATCAAGCAACAACTATCTACCACTTGAATGTATTACATTCCTAAATTTAGCACACTCCCAACACAACTCCTTTTACTTATGGTAATTCTTTCAATTTCTTTCCAAACCAACCTCTCCTGGCCTCTTAATCGAGGCCTGGAAATGGATATATGAAACTACAGTTCATGCAGTAGCTGTATCCCATATAATCATTCCCAAGTGTTAGCCAGATTAGAACCATGCGAGCAAATAATAGTATGCAGGACAATGGCCCGGGTATTCATTTGGTTTCTTAGCTATGTTTTCAGTCTCATGACAGGTTTGATACTAGTACAGTAACAGTAAAAAAGCCACAGCCTGACCTAACAGTGCAGGGTCTTGGGACTTGTCTGGGCTTGTTTTGGCCTGAGCTGCTTTCAAGCTTGTTCAGCTGGGATAGCAGTTACCTGTAGTCAGGTTGTATTGCCAATATTTATTTTGGTGTGGGTTTGGTGTGTAGAGAGAACAAGTAGTTCTTTTGCACAGAATTGAATTGCCTACTCCAGGGTGAAATGTGATAGGGAAAAGTGCAGACACAGGATAACACCAGGAGGTACCAGTCTGTAAATGCAAATTGTAGTGGTCAAGCAATGATGGCTACTGGTGAGCAACCTTGTGAACCACATAAAACTGATTGTAGAGATGAAGAAAGAAGAAAAATGGAGTAACTGGAAAACAGTGAAAAGGCAAATCACAAAACCAGACTGTGCTAAGAAAACATAAAAATTGTTTTCAGTGCCCCAGAGACATTTTGAGTAAAAGGTGGCACCAGCAAAGTGATTTAGGAGGACTGGGAAAGACAGGCTGAGACCCATCCTCTACTGGCTCCTTCACTGCGGTTATACACAGCAGCATTTTTGAGAGGTATAACTAATGATATCTATACATTACTCTTTTATTTTCTTCTACTTTCATCAGTGTAAATTTGAAATCTGAATTTAAAATACAGAAGAAAGAAATGAAGTCAAGGTGGGGTAAGAAAAGAGCAACTTCAACCAGAAAAGTGTGGCAATGATTCTGTCAGACTAAACTCTGTGATGTCTCAAGATAGCCATGGAAAAATGTCCTAACTGCACAAATTGCTAGTTTAACAGCTTTTACTCACAGCTAATCTGGCAGGGCTTGTACAAAAGGGAACATTCAATTTTTCTCTGTAGTGTTACATATGTGCTCTGTCTTACTGGCAAGTTTCTATTTAGTCATAGAAAATTGTTAGTAGGTTTTCAATCATTCAGGTTATTTCTTGCTGAGTTGCCTTTCTCCTCATTGCCTGCATTGTTCTGACTGAGCTTGCCACAACTCATATTTGCTTGATTACAGAATCTGGGACATTCTTACTTGTCATATGAAATATACTTTCCTTCCTCTCTTATACTTTCAATGTTTTTTAAACAATTTTTTTCATACGTATAAAGATGGTAGACACAGTTCAGACCTTATTTAAATTTTTCAAAGATCAGTGCCCATTTTGGTTTCAAATCAGTTCTAATTAACTGAAATGTTGAACAACTTTTATTTCTTTTTCTGAAATGAAAAATTTAGGAGCTGATTAAAATTATCAGGATCAGGATATCCATGCAGATAAAAATGGTACTTACTTGTAATTGTCTCTTATTTATGCACAACCAGCCCAGTGAAAAGTTGCCCATTGTTTAAAGTCAGGAATATGTCATGGTTTCTGCTTCAGCTGATGAAAGAAGTAAAATTTCCTAGCTAACCTCTATATTTGCGAAGCTATATCCCCACTCACACACTTTAAAATAAATTAATTTTGGGTGTTCTATTCACAACTAGATCTGTCAATGTTTTGTGCATCACTTCTTGGCTCAGCATCCCTCAGTCCTTTATCAGTGTTACCATGACAGCATTTCCACCAGCAAGCTGTGGTTGTAAATAGGCTGCCCCTGTGATCTTTGCTAGCTATGCTGATGAGAAGCAAGACAGTTTGAAGTTTATGTTTCTTCACCCAACAATATCAAATTCCATACTACCCACATTGTCTCCTGTGGAATAGTTTATTTTCTGAAATAACAGAATTTAGTTCATTCTTCAGTTCCTGATTTAGCAGATCTCTGAACTCTCCAGCTCCTGGAATTGCCTTGCCAGTGGGAACAGGCAGGAAACTACAGGTGGCTTGGAGTTAGAGTGGGGACATCAACAAAGAACTATCTGGGACTGTTGATTATATAGAACTGGAGGCTTTATCCAGATAATTTCTCTTCAAATTCTTGCCAGACAGAAACTAACAGAAAGCAAAAGATGAGCTTCAGCAGATATGAATGCTGAGAAAGCTTTAAGACTGTGATTTTTGTAGGAGGGTACCTAATGCAGCATTTAGCCTTTTATCTTTTTGGTTTTATATCTTTGACATTCGGTGCAAGGTATAAATATCACTAGAATAACCATTTTACTAAGTAATTTCCTTTCCTTCCTTAAAAGGTGGAGAAATGGATGGCAGAAGATTTTTTCTTTGGCTGTTAATCATTGTTTCTGTGTCACTGTCAGTAACATAAAGAACAACCTTAGGGTTTACATTCAGCACTCATCTTTATGATAATATCAAGAAGGCAGGCACTAATTCCTTCACATTCTTTAAGTCAGTTGTATTTTCTTAAAAATGAGCAATATATATTTAAGAAAACATCTGTCCATAGTACTAATAGTGTTTTCAAGTGCTGAAAAACATTTTTCTTTGTCCAAACAAGAACAATATTTTCTTCTATATAAACTGCTGTAATCATAGTGACTCCATTATGACTCAGCTACAGTAGCATTTCCATAACATGTGACTTTCAGAAAAATTTCCTCCTTGACAAGTTTTATGAGACATGGGACATATAGAGGTATCATGCACTGAAGAACTCCCCGCTGAAGTACACGCATATATATTTGTATAAAGGAAATTCAATATAACATCAGAGTATATATTTTGACAAAGGGACTAAAATATGTGTTGCTCTAGGGAAAAAAGAGAAAATAGCATCTTTACCAAAACATGCATTTGGAATCCATGTATATGCATGCATGTATTGAGCAGAAAAAAATGGTCTTAAAGAAAAGAACCCAGAGTGTCTTTTGCCCTAATGATACATTTTAACATTCATTTTTTTTTTTACCTGTTTGAATTGGGAGAGAAATAAGGATTTTCCTTCTTTTTTTTTTCCACTAAAAAATCTGAGAAAGAAATATTTCTGCCACTGCAAAGACATGCTTATCTGGTAAGATACTTTATTATAAATTCAGAGAGCTCTTTTCAAAAGCCCTAGTACAATAAAAATTGAACTTTTATCTATGAAAAAGCAAGAGAGTAACCAGCAATCATGTATTATGAGCACCCAGTCTAGCAATACTGGAACTTCTATAGTTTGTACCAAAAGGTTTAGCTATACATAGGACCAGATAGTCATTACAAGAAAGATAACTGAGTCTTGTAATTCTGATATTCAAGAGAATAGAAGAGAACTGACTGTTGAGTTCTTATCAGACTGGAAGACTAAGATATAAATAGTCTACAAAAACTGTTCATATTATGGTCAGAGCATACTGGAGACTCCACATCAAATTCCTATTCCAAACTGAGATTCAAAGACAGGTTTTTTAAATTATGGATTCCCCTCTTCAGGGGAGGTGTGGGTATCAAGTGAATATTCAAACAGAATATTTTCACAGTTCATCTTGACTCTGTACCAAATGTACTAAGCAAAATGTTTTACAGTAAGTTCCTGACTGCCTCTATTTATCTTTAATTGTATATATATATATATATATATATATACAGCTAATCAGTCCATGACTGAGATATTGTCCTTAACATTGCAGAAAAAGGACTGTCACAATAATACAGCATGAAAATATATAAAGTTCCACACATTTTGTTTAGTGTCTTTTATCTCTAATGTTGCAAACACAAGGACAGCAACCTTATTCCTTAGAATAAACTAAGGTATGCCTCCACCTTTTTTTTCCTGAGAAAAATAGCAGGAATTATTCTGGTGGCTTTCTGCCATTTCAGGATTGCCCTTTCTTTGGGGAAAAATCCCACAGGCAAGGGAAAATA
The DNA here is from genome assembly GCF_963210335.1 of Falco punctatus. NCBI lineage: Eukaryota > Metazoa > Chordata > Aves > Falconiformes > Falconidae > Falco > Falco punctatus. The sequence continues at coordinate 64,853,368 of NC_137582.1, read as the reverse complement.
CTTTTATACCAGCTTTGTGTCAACAGATAAGCATAGCACTCTACAAATGTGAGATCTGGGAAACTGTATTATCTAGTGCTATTCTTTTAAGGTCATTAAAAGGAATATTTTTTACAATTGTGGCATTGTGTCAAAGATAAATTTCTAAATAAGCGTCCTGGGTTTCTTTGTTTAAACCCATTAAAAATAAAGAGATGTATCATTATTAAAAAAGAACAACTTCTAACCATTAATTTCTTGCCTTTTTTTTTTGTTTTGATGATAGACATGACAGAGGAAGACAATATTGTGACCATAGGCATATAATTTATTTTTACAAAATTTTATAATAAAATTATTATTATTATTATTATTTTATTACTGGTGAAAGGAACAAGGTTGCATTTTCCAACTTGGTTATCCCATTACAAATCAAAGTTCTTTTTAAACAAAATTATTAATCTCTTGATATTTGTATTCATAGCAGACATGCTTCCAAGTCACTGTAAAGCTATTGTTAGCTGTATGATTTAAAATGTAATAACAGGAAAACACTGGAACTTGGAGTGTGTTGTGCATGTGTTGCAGGGAAGCAAATGACATTGGGTATAGCCCTGACAGTATCACCCTCACAGTAATGAAATTGACTGATTGCTTATTGCCATGCTCACAACTGTGCATAGAATGCAATTATCTATACAAAGCTTTTGGAACTTGGAAGTGCAAGCTGAATAAACAATATTTTTTATAGGAGCAAGTCATAGAACTCACTGGCAAAAAGTTTTAGCACCCAGACTTAAAGTTCACATTCTAAGAGAAATGAGACTAAATAACTGTGCCTTGTTCTTTCTTCTAAATAACAGGAAAAAAGGCAAGGAGATGTTTCTTCAACAAAACCCACAAACATATGTCTATTCCCCACTGATTCTGCTGTAAAGAGGGGTGGGGGGGTGGGGGGGTGGAGGAAGGTTGAGAAAAAAGAAAGGTAGAAAGAAACAAACAAAAACCCACAAGATTGTCTGGGGTCTCATTTTATTCATTAAATACGTGATATAAAGGACACTGAAGTTACTGGGTGTATTTCCACTGGATTGAGGCAAGCAATGGAAACTAAATCCCACTAGAGACTTGTAAACTGTCTAACATCACCCCACCAGAATACAGATAAGCAATAATTAAATCTTTAAATCCCATATTGCTTGCAAGGAATTTAACTTGACCTGTAAGCAAAATTGATAAGAGCTCTCCTCACTCTGAGAAATTTCAAATCCAACAAATCCGATTTCTTATTCTGTTACAGTTTAATGCAAATTGTATAAACAATGTTAGATACAAAATGTTGAGTAGTGCACAGTAGGAACACTGAATCGAGTGGCTACAGGTACTGCTGCTGCTAAAAAATAAAAAAATAAACAAACTTCTATCACATCTTAAAAAAAAATAATTAAACAATATTTTGAGTATCTTGATAATGAGAAAAGCTGACAGATTTATAAGTAGAAAATAATCATTTTCCAAGTAAAAAAATTAATAATAATTGAGTTCTAGTTTTGCTGTATCTTGTTTTCCTCAGAATACTTAAAATATCTAGGTGAGTGTGGGCATGTGGGGAGTGTGGGGGTGTTGCAACTTAAAATAACTAGACAATCTGTTTATATGCACTTTATATGCACCAAATTTCCTAATATTTTCTTTCTTTTTTTCTTTCTCTGATGCATTCTCTTTCCATTGTAATAAATCAGCCAGGGTAAAAATTATTAGTTTCCTTTTTATTGTCCCAAAACATTGTATCAACCAACACAATTAGTCTATTCATAGAATTATTATGAATAGGGGAAAGCAAACGTACAAGGAAACCTACAAACAAAAACTCCAAACAAAAATCCAAGAGAATGTGAAAAATGTAAATCTGAATTTATGCATCTGGTAAACAGATGCATTGGGTCAATAGGTGTTACTGAGAGAAGAACTGGAAAAACTGTGTTATTTCAAATAGCTTTGAAATGCCTCTTTTCTCTTTGTTCAATTCTTAAATAGCTTATAGTGGTGAAAGGTCGTGCATAATCATGATGCCTCTGTAGATGTCCATCAGTCTGACAAGAGTAATTCAGTTTTGGATTTTATTCTGACATTGAATCTAAATCCTGGTTAAAACTAGGCCAAATGGGAACAAGGCTTATTTCTGTTCCTAGATATAAGAGGTTACATTGTAGGAGGAAGGAGGCAAGAATATTTTTTATTGCTGTCCCCGACTCTGGGTTACATTCATCACACAGTTTGGCCTTGTCACAGCATGTATGTGGGTAGGACATGGTATAACATGATGTGAAGAGGTGCGATAAAGGCACAAGGATAGAATATAATTACAATGAAAACTGTGAAAAGAACAATATATTTTATGCAAACACCCGTTTGCTTATGTATAGCAACTAATCAGCTAAAAGGAATTATTTTTAATTCTCCAGATCTCTTGACCATAGATAGCTGGAAGCCTGCTAAATGTTGCTCTGAATGTGCCAACAGCTGAGAACGGCCAAATGAATTGGAATTTTTCACACTTGCTAGTAGAATTTTAAATAACAGAGACCTTCAGAATTTTTTTCTTTTGTATTGTTTGTTTGATTTATTTATTTAGTTGTTTTGATAAATGCAGAATGTGGACACCTCTAGCCAGGGTGTGAAGGATTCTATTGTGCATTTTATTATGTTTGATTTTTTCCTTTTGCTTCCCCTGTAACAATATCCACAGTTTTTTGAACAGAGAAAAATATTTTTATTTTAAAAAGTAAGCTTCAAATTCGGCTTCCATATGGAGAAGATAGTTAAAACTTTATAAGCACTATTTACAAATAGCATTCTCTCATCAACATCATACATAAATGATCATTTGAATTGTATATTTAAGTGTTGTGTAATTATTTGATAATATGAAGGTTTTAAAATGTTTTGTTACACTGCCAATGAGAAAATAATAAAAAAATCTGTGTTACTTTGTTTCAATAAGAATGTTGGTTGGTTTTATTTTTCAGAAATATAGATGTTTTTACAGGGACTCTCAATTAAAAAAATATTTGTAAGTGGACAAAGTAAATTTCTCATTTTGTATAGCAAAATGCACTGGAAGAGAATACTGCTATGAAGATCATTAAAGTACTGCATTAGTAGCAGAATGCAGGTGTTTAAGGAGGATTACTGATTTAAGTGCTGTTGGCTTTGAGGGTGAAGAGAATAAGAATGAGAGCTGTTTGAATTTAGGGAAGTAAGAAAGATCACTGTGGCCCAATATTCTGTCTTGAGAGTATCAGTTCAAATAAGTTATTTGAACTACCTTTCCCATTCTGTTTTTTTTTTTTTTGTTTGGCATGGGGTTTTTTTGGTGGTTTTGTTTTTTTTTTTTCCTTATAATAATGAAAGCCAAAGGTTTCTTTACTGGAGAATATTTTTTTAATGATATCTGTGGCCAGGGGATGCAAAAAGTAAAAGGTACTAAAAATAAAAATTAATGAGCTTTTTGCGTGAAATATAATTTAATTTGCTGATTCAAGAAGTTCAGAAAAGCTTCAAGTGAATACAATTTTTGACTAAATATTCTGGAAAGTCTTTTTAAGCTTCTTACACAAAGATTCTACTATAAACTTTGCCAAATCTGAGTATGCAGTGATCTGTAAAAATATAGGCAAACTGTAATGGGAAACATACTTTTCAGCTTTTTACATTCTTTTGTGGGTATTTGATATTAATTAGAAAAAAAAAAAATAGAATACTATTTTGGAGAAGGAGATATAAAAGTTATCCTTTATCTACAGAGAAGTTTTACTACTTATATATTGCATAGATATTGTCCAGTTTAACTATTTCAATGTAAGAACTACTGGGAAACTTCAATAGTAGGAATTCTTTAATTGGATTCAGTTAAATACTTTGATGATGGCCTCCTGTTTACTTTGCATCCAAAATTGGCGCTAGAGATTTGCAACTGAGAATAGGTATAAAGAAATCCATCCAGCAACATCAGCCAGTGTAGTGCTTAGCCATCTGTTCATGTTTACTACTTGACAAATTAGATCATCATTGCCTATTTCAGGGAGAATAATCATATTTTTCTACACCTCGTGAATGTGCGCTAAGCAAATCTATATGAGTTTGTTTTGTTTTGTATTAACCTGTCTAAATCTGGGTTCCCTAGTACTGGAAGGATATTGACTAGAGCAAGCTCAGCAGAGGACAGCAAATCCAGTAGAGGGTCACCAAGATAATTAGGGGCAGAAACATAAGGTGTAGCAGGAGAGGCTACCAGCTGGGTTTGTTCATTTTGGAGAAAGCTGAGGGGATTTCACTGTTTCATCAGGAATCTAATGGGAGGATATAGAGAAGGCCAAGCTAAATTCCTCTGGGAGGTGCACAGTGAAAGGGTGAAAAGCAAGGACACAACCGCAAGAAAAAATCTAGTGGGATGTTTAAAAAAAAACCAAAACCCAAAAACCAACCAAAAAGCAACCAAACAAATCTAATGACTAATGATCTAACATTAAGTTAGATAAGAGCTGATCAGGAGGTTGTACCAGATGGACCTCTAAGGGCTCTTATAACCAAAATTATTCTGTGAAATTTATTTTTTAAAAATGAAATATAGCAATACGTACAGTACAAAGGCATCGTAGTGCTTGGGAAGTGTTCATGTCTGTTTAATAATTTATACTTTCTTTCCCCTTATACTGTTGAGACCTCCAAGTATTCCAAAATGGGCATTTTTGAGTATTTTTTTTCTCTACAGATGACACCTATGTAACTACTTTTGAACACCACAATTTGAAAACAGAGAAACCACAGCACTGCAATAACTCTTTTTCAGTTCCTAGTTCTTAAAAAGGCTGCAAATTTCATTTCTGTAAGCACTGTTCATTGTAAGCTTTGCTTCTAGAGCTAGATGATTTGTTTTGTATATTGCAATACTTGATTGTGTTTAAACTGCTAAATCAAAAACTTATTCTACTGGCAATGAATTCTGGACCTAAAAGTATACAATTTGCAGAAACATTCTGGTTTGGGCTGTTGTACAGATTATCTTGAAATTATCTCTACCATGGTACAATAATTCAAATGCACACGATGAACTTAATAAATTTTATTAAAAATAATTTGATAAAGTCTTCAAAAACAAATTTGAGGATGATTCTTGTGGAGATGTGTAAACAGAACAACCCCACATTCCAGATATATCTGGAAGTCCTTACATACTCTGGTACTACGAATACTCACTGAGAAAACCAACAATGGACTTTTAGAAATTTACAATAATTTTTGTTTTGATAGATGACTGCTCACTTTCAGTTTTATATCTGAACAACTTGAGGTCCAAGATGTATGTTAAACCACCTATTTTTAATAAGGCATTCCAAGTCATGAGTACCACGATTTAACAGGTATATTCATAGCCATGTACACAGTGTGGCTGAGACAACTTGCTTAGTTCTATGAAGTTCTGAAAACCATTTATAAAGGAGAATTTAATTAAATCACAAATGCATGATATAGGCATAATAATATCTATATCGGCAAATAATCACCATGAAAAGAAAACAAATCCTCCCTTTTTTTTTTTTTTTTTTTTTTAGATTCATGGAAAATATATGGGTTTTGCAAAATGTCCTAAAGATGCACAGATTGAGGATGCTAATGACTAAGGGAAAGTATCTCTGAAAAGGAGATCCTGTCATTAACTCCATTAAAAGAAACAAGCAATGTACCAAAAATTGTGTTAATTTTAACACTGTATCTTGTGAAAAACACTTCCAGGAGAACTGGGTCAAAAACAGTTAACTTGTAAAAGCTATGCAGAAACTAATTTATATCAGTGTGGATGAAAGATTACAGGTATAATCCCCTTAATAAATTGCAGCAGCTAATAACCAACCTTTCCAAATTTGAACAGTTATATTTGTTAAAAATTCAATATCTATCCTGTGTAGATCATTAACGTAGAAATGAAGTAGGCAAACATGACTGTAGCAAGATTTTTATGATAAAGAAATTTTCATAATTTGTAGACAGGTAAAGCAAAGGTAAGGAAGGAAAACAAAAAGGGGGGAAAAAACCCCACTTGGTCAGTACTTCTATAGAATTTCCCACTATCTCTAGATGGAAATTTAACCAGATGTCTAGATTTCATTTTTTAAGTAAACTTGCACACCCTCATTCACCAATGAGGCAAATTTATTCATTCCCTTATAGTCTTTTCCCTTCTCCCACCTGTTGGCTAAATAACTTCAAAAAGCTCTAGCTACCAACTATGCATCAACTCCTACAAGACAGTGGGTGAGAAAGTCAACACCGTAACCAAATAAACCTGATGAAAGAGGGACAGTCAACGTGAAGGTCCCTGTCTTTGGAAGTGTAGTAAAGGTATCAGTCACTGATGCAACCAAAAGCCCAGACAAAGGAAGGTAGAAAAGAAGGATTTCTGTGGACGCCCATGCAGGAGGTGGTCCCTCACTGAAGAAAACCAGTCACCAACTTACCTGTCATGCAGACTTCTGCCTTTTAAAATGAATGAGTGCACAATCAAACTTCTGAGTATCTTTTTATGCAGAAATTAAAATAATAAAGATTACTTCCACGGTAACAGGCACTGCTGAATCATCCTGGTTGTCATTTGTTATCTACATGAAAAATAAAAAGGTTTTTCTCCATTGTCCCAAGCTTCTGACATCTGAGGAGTCATCTGCTATGAATTGTAACTATTACTGATGTCAAGGGACCAAAATTCAAATGATCATTTAAAGTTGTCTGACATGAGAGAAAACATAATTGAATTCTAAAGAAGTCACGTCACATTCTGTGAAATGATTGCTGCCTGGATGGCAGCAATAATCCCCCACACAGAAAAAAAGAGCTGGCAAATGGATCAGATACATTTTTGTTTAACTATTACATTAAAAATACCTTAACAAAACCTTTCTTTTTGCCTTTTTTCTTCTTTTTTTTCCAGAGCACATTTTTTTTTTAAAGATAGGGACCAGGGAATAAGCAAGAACACATCTGTACCCTTCCTAAAATATTAAAAAAAAAAAAAAAAAGAAAAAAATCAAGAGATCATTCTTACTCATCATTTACATGGGAGGCCTCTTTAACATAACCGCTACAATCTTGGCTCACATTGCACTGTTATTAAAAAGTATGAGTCTTCAGGCCCAATAAATATGGAAAATTATACCATATTGGTTAAGGACTTTGGTGTAAACTGAGCACTGACACCCTTTGCTCTATGCTAGAACACGGTTATGCTGAACTCTTGTTGCTAATGATCTGATTGTTTATATGTAAGCCAGGCAACCACCCATACACTAATTCTGAAATTCTTAATTTGTAAATATCCAATATAATACAGGCTGGGCCATGCATTTAAATCCGTCAATAGTCAGCTCAAGAAAACCTGGAGGAAAAAGTAGGAAACTTTGATGGAAAAAATCCAAATATTCAAACATGGAGAATTTCTCAGGAATAGATTAATTTACATTAAATACAATATAAATAAGATATGTTGCATTGACTGAAAGTGTTCATATGAAATATTTAACTTGTTAACAATTTCCTTTGCTAATTAAACCTGCTCACTCCTTTGATAACAATCCTTGATGTTATTTTCTTTATCATGGACCAAAAAGGATATTTCAGGGTTAATGTAATAGAATAATTCACAAGGTTATACTTACTTTTTTAGATGGATTCAGTTATAACTGTCTGCATGACAGGATAGCTTAAAACCAGAAATTTTTGTGTCACCATCATGACTTTTTGACTGCTGTAGCTCTGGATCATTTCAGCTCAACACATCTTAGTGATGACTTCAATTAAAGTTAATACATCCTCATTATGCTTAGAATAAAAATGTCATAAACAGTTTCTGGCATACCAAGACTAAATTACTTTAAGTATTTTCTTGATCTGTAAACTAGTATCTATCTAAAGATATTAGAAAAAGATAAAAAGAAATTAATATCTAATCCAAAAATATTAGAAAAGATAAAAGGAAAAGATACTATGTTTTCTATCAAAGTTCATACAGTTACAGGGATTTTTCCTCAGGATATGAAAATACTATGACCCTGAGTCAGGAAAGGATCTGGAGAGCACATAAATCCATATGCATTCAAATGCTTGTTAGAATCTTTTTTCCAAGGAGCCATGAGCCTAAGATCAAGAAATAAGGAAATTAAATGCTAAATATAAATTTCACAGCCTGTATTTTCTGAGATGCCCAATCCAATAGACATTCTCAAAGCATTGTTGATAAGTATTGGATCAATGCTGCATTGCATAAGAAAGATTTATGTATACATGCGCAAAGAAGGAAACACACCTTTTATATAGCAGTCTATTGATTGGTTGGAAGGTGGTGTGGTTTCCACAGAAAAACTACAGAGTAACCTCAAAAGGAATATATGATGACCTACTCTCTCCTCTGCTGGTTTCTATCAGGTAAGCAAAGGGCCAAGAACCACTTCTGGAAGACTTATTTACTCACAAAATTATTATATATATATATATATATATATATATATATATATGTAACACCTCAATAGTTTTACTTAGAAAAACAAGGCAACAAAACCCCCCAATATTTATCAGATCTTTAAAACAAAGGCTGCAGGTGGTTGGGACACATTCAAGAAATTATTCAGGGGTATGGTGCATTATAGATAAGTCTTCCCCAACCTAGAGTGCTCATTTGATTGTCCCCCAGTGCTTTGCACATGGACTGTTCTAGGTGCTGTTCTGGGGCTGGGTTCAGGCCTGTGAGCAGTGACATGCCCAGAGTTCTGACAAAGTCCTGGGCTACCCTCCAAGGGGAAGTCTTGTGGACCTAACTTTGAGGCATCAGTATCTTCACTGGCTATTATTGGGGAGATGGTTTTGTCCTTTATTGAATTAAGATGCCTTCCTAAACAAGGAAAATATTAATATCTTGTGGAAGAATATGAATATTGACTCATTAATGTCATCAAAACCCTTCACAGATAAGCAAGAAAATAATACTACAGTTGTTTTCCTTGACTTATGCATGACTACTCACTTGCCTAAAATTAATCACATTCATAAATGTCTTCAGAATTGCATCTGTCTTTAATTATGACAACACAAGCAACCAAAAAGCAGTGGTTTGAGAACATGGCTCAACATAAAAATAGTCAGGTTCTTTCTAAACAAATTATTAGTGAATATGCCATAGCTTTGGAATGTATAACTCAGAGCAGTCTTCTCTTTGCACTTCACACTTCCCTGCCTTGAAATATCTATTGTGTTCAGATTTTATTAATTTCTCTCTGAGTACATGTTTAGGATTCATTTATTTGGAAGTTAATTTTGCATGTATACTTCCCAATGTATTTTAATCAAAATACAAGTCTGATAACATAAAAAGACTGTCTCCTATGTCAAACTCTCTGTAAATCAAAAAACCCCTATACAATTTTATGGAAATGATTTATGCAAAACAGCTATTTGAACCATAATAATAGTCACATGAGAAAGAAACAACAGAGAAAGAGGCCTGAGAACACATGGCAGGAACACAAATGTAATTACAATCAGCTTTTATTTGTCAGACTTAGAAATACAAAATGTGCATTCACAAAAATAAACATAAAACAATTTGTCCCAGGGTTTCACTCAATTTTATCCCATTCCTTTCAGAGGAATACATAGATATGAAGAAAAAACTAATTCAAGAAGAGAAAATATGTGGAAAACTGTGTAAAATATAAATCATTTATTTGAAACATCCAATTGCTGACCCAGTCAGATTTATTTAAAGTAAAACACCACCTTCTGCATATCCAATTAATGGTTGCCATGGCAAATAAGAGTTCCCACTGCACTGCCTTATTGCAATATGCATGGCAATTGCAAGTGTATCACTCAGAATATTTCCATAATGATATTAGCTGATCTATCCAGCATCAGACAATTAATTTTGTGAAGCATCAGGTGTTCAATATTTATCCTCATAAAAATTAAATACACACATTCACATATCACATGGAAATGGATTTCTTTATACATCACCACCCTACTTTCTCTCATTAAATATTTCCTTAGCAATTAGATTAGGATGGAGACAGATGTTTGGTAAGTTTTCCGCAAGAAATGGCCATGATCTCTACAATATTTTATTTTTTGAACAACATCTAGTTTTAAAATGTGTTCAGATAAAGAATACATTTTGTAAAAAAAAAGTGTTTCATTAATGAGCCTATACTGGCTTCTAAACATGGTCCTCAGTGAAATACAACTTAATTCTACCGGAATGTTAAGGATTTTCTGCAGGATAATGGCTGTATCAGGCAGACCTTAGCACTGCTAGATTTTGTATGCAGTGAGCACAAAGAATTTACTGCCCCCCAAAATCCCTACATGTTAATAAGGGAGCCTTCTAGGGGAAGAGTAAGGTCTAGCCTGAACTTCTTACTCTGCTTTGAACAGGGATAGCTTTAAAATCTTGTGATGCAGGGCTCCAAACTCCACCTTTGGAAATGTTTTAACAGTTTTCTTTTAAGCAACATGTGTGGTCATTTATATAATCACTATCTGACTCATGGTGCAGTCTAGCCTGGAGAGACAGCTGCCTGCAGGATACTACTCTCTTCTCTAGGCTATAATCTCATCTTTTAGTAGGACTCATTTTCTATCTCTGTGAAGGGGGGTTTTGTGATTAAATGAATGCTGAAAGTAGTCCACTCCAAAGAGACCCAAAGAATAAGAGCAACCAAGAAGCCCTCTGATTCAGGGAGGCTGGGAATCAGGGAGTTCAAAGTTATGCCCATAGAATGATTTCTGGGTTTCTGGATGGTCATAGTTTGAATCTCTCAGTGATTCTGAGAGAAGGTACTGGATTTTTAGACAATTTCTTCTCTTTGAAGTGAGATTGCTTACAACATTATGGAATCATGCTCTACCTTCAGCTTAACCTTTCAGTGAAAATGACTTTTAATAAGGAACCTTTGTCTTTGAAATTACTTCAGTTTCCAACAACTGAAGAAGGAATCTAATTAAAGGGAAAAAAAATGTAGAGTGATGTTGATAAAGAACTAAGCTTAGGAAAGAACTCTTGCTGAAGAACCAATACTGAAGATGGAGGACTGGTAAAGTTAGAGTTGGAAAAAGTATCATTATTATTAGTAGCGCTATTAATAGTAATAATATTCCTATTATTTTGGCACTTTACCTTTTGACAAATGGTAAGAAACAGCTGTCATACACATGTGTAGCAAACAGAAAACATGCAGTCTCCAAAGCCAAACTTCAGAGCTCATAATTTTTACTCCTCTGAGAATGTGTTCTTATGTTTGGTTTGGTTTGTATTTTTACTTGTTCATTGTTGTTGTTTCAGTTTTTTTGTGGGTTTGCCCCCTCTCCTTATCCACTTTTGTAGCCAGCTGGAAGTGTAGTTTTACATAAGAAAACGTGTTCATAATCTTTTTTACATATCTAAGTCCAATCCTATGGAAAAGTTGAAAGTTAGGACAGAGACCCTGAAATAATTCTCTTTGGTATGAAATACTAGTTATAATAGTAATAATTATAAAAACAGCACAATAAACTAATTAAATAATCATAATCTATTTACAGGGAAGAAACAAAGCACAAACTAAAGACAAAGCAATATGATTTTATTTTTAGATAGATTTTTTACTATACTTGGCATCTGTTAAAACCAGAACAAGCCAGCAAGCAAAACTAAGGTTCACTGCACATATTCTGATTTGTAGCACTGACCTTGAATGTAACAAAATCTGAAGCTGGCTCTAGGCAACAGAAGTAGCTGAAAAATCTGGAGTCATTCTCAGCAATTTCAACACAAAATTTTGCATTTCTTTTGTTCTAGTCTTCTGGCACATACTGTAATCAATAGCTTCATTTAGCAATATCCAGCAGTTTGATGGATCAGATTATTTTTCAAATGAATGAAACTAATTTTGCTTGCAGTAACTTCTACCACACCAGCTGTTATTGTTATCACCGCTATCATCATCATCATTATCAGCATAACTATAATTACATTTAGAAAGATAAATCAATGGAATGCAGCCGTGGAAAGATGGAGTGCCAGCACATGGGGCTGTCCTTTGTTTCTGAGTCTTAACAGTATTGCTTTATTGCAGTCTGCATTGTGGCCATTCACTGCAGCAGGCTATTTAGTGTCCTTTGATTATATTTGCTAGAATTAACAGTGATTTCTCATGTTGCTCTTATGAAAGGTGTAAATAAACCTTATGAAAGGTGTAAATGAAATTATTTTTTGATATTTTCTACATGAAGTTGAGAATTAGTTTTGATTATATTAAAAGTAGTCTTATTGAATTTGATTATTTTGTTAAAAAGGGAACACCTGCAACAGATCCTCATATTATTTCCATGTACTTTAGCTAGGTAAATACATATTAAAAGCCAAATACAGAAATAGAAAGACACTGTTCCACTGAATACTAATTGGGTACTTCTGAAATACAAGGTTCACTAATATGGTCAGCTGTCCATCTGAGTCCAGGTATCCATATAAAATGATCAAACCACACTGCCATAGGCTGAAACTTTGGAAAGGGAAAGGAAGACAGAAATGTAGTTAGTATGACATTCTGCTGTTTCTCTCACATCCAGTAACTCCATGCATATAATCAGCTGTCCCTTTCTAGCTGGGTAATGTAAGAGTAGCTTCAAAAGCAAAGCTTTATGGAAATTCACATCCCCTAACTCTTAGCTTTAAATGTCACTACAAATGTGAATTTAACAACACTTACAGTCTGTCTCCTTGATTCTCATTACTTCCACAGGAAACATGAACAGAAGTGTTAGCCACTAAAAAAAAAAGCACACAAAACATAAAATTCACTCTCTTGGATAGGCTTTCCTGTCAATGTGTGGTTTTTTGGGGGTGTTTTTTTTTTTTTTATTTATTCTGAATATTAAATGATTGGCTGAGTTACAATTGTTGCAATTCTGGAATAATATAAATAGATATCATACAGGTTTTTCAAGCTTAAAAAAAATCAGGGAAGTCACTATATTTCTGATCATACAAACTTCTGCAATAAAGGAAAATGTTTCTAAAAATTACACATCAAAAATCTCCCTGCCACTTTACTAGCAAAAAAAGCAAATCTAATATTCCATTCATATTCTAATATTTCTTAAGTATAATGGCCACAGTAGTGTCCAGTCAAAGCACCAAAACACTATGGAAGTACATGCTTGTTTTGAGACACAGAACTAAATTTCCATTCTATGACATACTAAGATTTAGTGTGCAGTCCTTCATGAGTCTGAAGATGGAATCATCTACTTGCTCCTGTTTGTACCTCAGGGATAAAAGGTTATAAAGAGGTAGGCTATCTTCTAACACTGTCATCTTCCGTTCCCGGGTTCTGATAGCTGAGACAACAGGAAAATTTAAAGAGTAAGTTGTTTTGGGTCTGGACCAATTGATGGTTTTATTCATAATCTCCAAGAGCAGGGCAGAACTTGAAGATAATCTTTTTTCATAATCAGTGGAGGTATTATTAAGTCAAAACATCTCTCATTACTTCTGTTAGGCTTCTTTTCATGTCACAACTTTGAGACTAAGTATATTTCTCACCTAGCACTCTGGAGTTCTGTAAGGTAAACTTTAGATGTAAAGTTTCAAAGTTATTTATTTATAAATTTTGATGACTATTTAATACTTGCCCATATCTCCCCTAAAAAAGGCTGAACTTAAAAAGACTTAATATTGTGATAAACTACAAACAGTTAGTTTTATCTAAACTACTTAATTTTAAATGTAAAAGTAATGGTTGTAGAAATAAAACTTCAAGTTAACCACTGACAGCTACCAATATGCAGAAAGGTTGCCAAAAGTACAATATAAGAACATTAATTAGGAAACTGAGTAGCTTTTAAACTGGTGAAGTCTTAGTTTCTACAGATTGATGAAGTCTGTCTTTTTTAACATTTAACACTGAATGTTAAACAGTAGAAATGCTGACAAAGGCTGTACACCTGATCATCATCTGAGAAACAGAAAGTGTTTCTTATTCAATACCTAGGCTTTTATTCATTAATATAAATTTAACACATAAAATCCTGAAGTGCTGAGGAAAATGAATTATATGTTTACACATTTTGTTCAAAAGGGTTTAAATTATGTAAGTAATCATTGTTAAATGTTGCACTGTTGGCCCTAGTTCTCCAGAAAATATAGATAATGAATCACCCAGCACACTTGTGCTCTTATTTTACTCACTCATAAAGAAATAGCATTAAAAGCTGTCTTAAGTCTGTTCACAGAAGGATATTGAATACAGTAATAGAGTATACTTGGATCATGAGCCATTGGAGTATGAAATCTAGAGCTATCTGTTACTAACTGTAGAGTAATAAATGAAAAATGTTGAAGGTTTTTATCATTGAATACAAGAAAGTCCTCCTTCTGCTCTTTTTAATTCCTTCCTTGCCCTTTTTTTATTATCTCATTACAGCCTTCAGGGGTTTTCCTGCTGTCAAAAAAATTAAAATATACCATTATTTATAGCATTTGGGAGTGTGGGGTGGGTGGGAAGAAAAGAAAACAAAAGAAAAATATAAAGTGACAGGAACTCCTGCACATACTAATATGTTTTCATCTTTTCCATTTAAGCCTTTTCAGACCATTCCCTAAAATCAAATTTAGCTACATAAGTTAATGCCCCACTAATATGAGGAATGTCTTCCACACTACTTTTCATACTACTACAACCTCTTTGCTGTGTGAATTATCTGGTCTTAAGAGAACTGTTTTGAGGATCCCTTTTTATTCGGTACTTAGTGAACCTTTTGTTAATAAGCTTTTAAAAATAATTTAAATATGAATTACAAATAATGCTAGTAAATCTTCTGAAAAGAACTGAAAGTTTTTTCTTTAGAAATGAATAAATAAAAAGAAAAAAAAAAAAAAAAAAAAAAAAAAGATAGAAAGGTGACTGGCCTGAGTGGATCATACATTTATTAACATCTGGATAATACCCCAAATGGGTCCACAAATTGATTTGCCAGCAATGACTCCTAAAGTAATCTGATTAAATTCAAAGAGGGAAAAAATAAAATGAATGAAAGAAGACGTGAACTATCTGTGTTTAATCTTCAGTTTCATCAGAAATCGATTAACTAGCTGACTTTGGGTCCAAAAGAATTAATTATACTCAGGCTCCAGTATAATTAACAACGCTATGGCCATCTCCCAAAATATTCATTAAAGAGTCAGGAACAATATGAAATTCAAATTAAAATTGGAAAAGAGATTAAATAGAAGTAGTCATCTCTAAAAAGAATCATACTACATCTGAGATGAAATCATTTAAGCAATACAAAATATGGAAATACATTTTGTGTTACGTTTAATTATCATTAATTCCAGCACTGCAAGCTGGCAGCTATTTTAGGCTCATTACAAAGACTAAAATGGGTTGGAATTTTAATAGAAATCAATCCTCATTGGAATAATGGGAATATGACTCAAATGTACAGGAAGTTTAGTTCTAAAATCCAAGTTTTCTTTTTAATTCTAAGTTTAACTGAGGAAATTTGCATTCTGCAGCATCTACCATTAATGTTATAAAAAACTAAGAAACAGGCACCTAGCTGGGAAAGGAAGGAGGGAGAAGAGAAGACATAACTTAAATATATGTTTTGGAATCCCTGTTTCCAAATTTCCCAAACTTAGTGTCTGTGTCATGTGGAGCTGAACAATGTTGCCATTTGTCATATTTAATGTATTTGCAGATTTATGAATGTAAAGTTTTTTTCACCCCCTGTAATTTCACCCTGCTATATCTGGTAAATTATTCTTCTGAATTTCAATACCATTTAGCCACTAAAAGCCAAGCTTTTCTTTGATTCTTTTTTTTTTTTTTAATTCAAGTATCATAAACATTTTCATTTTATCCCTTTCCTTAGAAAATAATTGCAGTAGAGCAGAAGTAACACTACATTCAAAGTAAATCACCTTGGTTATTTTTATGTCTCACAGCAGTGGTTATACAGAAGAAAATACTCAAGAACAAATCAGTTAGGAAACAAAAATTCATCTATGCATGCTATTAATTATCAAAATTAATTCTTCTATTATTTTACAATTTTATTTTTAAATTACTTTTTTCCTTGAATGCACAGAAGGTGCCTGCTCCTAATTGTTGATTCCTTATGCAGATCTCATTTTTGCTTGCTATAAACACCTTCAATAAGGCTGTATCAAAGAGCGATTAGCATTTAGAGTAAAAAAAATTGAGGTTTCTTATAGTTTGGTAGAATGTCAGCATTCTGCATGTCAGTTTTTCCCTTCTTCAGCTCTCTAGCTGGCTTGACTAAGAACTAATCCACTAGTATAATTTTGACATGCATGCAACACTGATCTTTACTTCTGTGGTGAGTTGGCCCTGACTGGATGCCAGGTGCCCACCAAAGCCCCTCTACCACTTCCCTCCTCAGCTAGACAGGGGAGAGAAAATAAAACAAAAGGCTCCTGGGTCAAAATAAGGACAAGGAGATCTCAGCAATGACTGTCACAGGCAAAACAGATTCTACTTGGGGAAAATTAAATTATTACCAAACAAATCAGAGTACGGTATAGAACAATATAACCAAGTCATAAACACCTTCCCCTCACCCCTCCCTTCTTCCCAAACTTAACTTTATTCCCAATTTTCTCTATCTCCTCCCTGTTAGCAGCTGGAGGGGATGGGGAATGAGAGTTATGGTCAATTCATCACATGTTGTTTCTGCTGTTACTTCCTCCTCAGTGGGAGGTTCCTCACACTCTGCCCCTGCTCCAAGCTGGGGTCTCTCCCATGCAAGACAGTATTCCATTAACATGTTCAATGTAAGTCCTTCCCATGGGCTACAGTTCTTTACAACTGCTCCAGCATGGGTTGTTTACCTGTGGCCCTTCTATGGGGTGCAGTCCTTCAGGAACAGGCTGCTCCAGCATGTGTCCTCTGTGGGGTCACAACTTCTGCCAGCAAACCTG
Organism: Falco punctatus; assembly: GCF_963210335.1. Lineage (NCBI taxonomy): Eukaryota > Metazoa > Chordata > Aves > Falconiformes > Falconidae > Falco > Falco punctatus. The sequence goes on along the minus strand of NC_137582.1, from coordinate 64,836,354 downwards.
CCCCAGCCTAGGCTCCTCTCTCCATGGGGCCACAAGTCCTGCCAGGACCCTGCCCCAGCGTGGGCTTCCCATGGGGTCACAGCCTACTTCAAGCTCTCACCTGATCCAGTGTGGCATCCTTCACAGGCTACAGGTGGATATCTGCTCCACCAAGTACTCATGCTGGGGAACAGCCACCTTCTCACCATGGTCTCCATCATGGGCGGCAGGGGAATCTCTGTTCTGGTGCCTAGAGCACCTCCTGACCCTCCTTCTGCACTGACCTGGGTGTCTGCACAACTCTCACTCCTCTCTTCTCTGGCTGCAACTGCTGGTGCACAGGATTCCCCTGCCCCTCACTTTGTTATCCTGGAGGCACTGCCACCGTGGCTGATGGGTATGGCCTTGGCCAGCAGTGGGTCTATCTTGGAGCCAGCTGCCGCTGCCTCCATCAGACATAGGGGAAGCTTCTAGCAGCTTCTCACAGAAGCCACTCCTGCATGCCCCCACTGCTAATACCTTGCTGTGCCAACCAAGTACAAGTTCCAAGGCCATTTTGAAAATATTCAATTTAAATTTGCCTTGCAGAAGTTTCTGACCTTTAAGAAATTTGTAAAAGATAGATCATCTATATATAAACTTAGAATACAAAATTAAAAACACTTTGAAAATGTTGCTCTTTTATAACTCTTTTCCTGTATCCTAACCCTACAATCTATGCATTTCAAGCACACAGTAGGGTAAAGGTGACAGTCAGAAGAGAGGAAGAATGGACAGCATATTTCTGCAAACTACTCTGGGTACAACATTCTGTTTCTTTCAAATAGGAGATGTTAACAGCTAGAAGAAACTAGGCAGACGGGTCACTGTAGGGTAAGCAAAGAAATATGGCTAATTATAGTGCAGAGGGCAAAGCAGTTAATCAGTCTGCAATTCACTTTGTTTCACTGAAGGTATTGTACCTTCTTAGGCAGAACTTTTGGTTTAGGAGGGGTCTTTTTTTTCATTGCAGGTCAGAGGCTCCAGAAAGAGAATTATAAAAAGTACTCCACCACGCATTTTCAAGCAAGCTCGGTTTATAAGGAACAATGAGACTAAAAGCATGATCAACAACAGGTAAGAAAATTCTCATTTGGAGACTGGTAAAAGCCAAAGGGTTGTCAGGGCATGAGGCACTCCATTAGAAAGAAACAAAGATGCAATCAGGTCCACAGCCTTGAACCTTGTAAGAACTTTTCTCACATTCTTCAATGTGGAGCTGAAAGGAAAAGGCCTGTCTACATGTTTGAGTGAAGAAAATAATTATTTTCCTACAGTCTGGTACAGTTCATACTGTGAGCTAGCCAAGCACAAATCAGTTCTGACCGAAGTGTGCATTGGGCCTGACTGAGGGTCCCTCCAGCTTTTTGGTCAGTGCAGCATTCCCAAGCCATGCAGAATAAGCCATAACATACAATCATGACATATTGGTGATTAGCCAATATTGCCTCCAGCTTGAAGCAGCTTAGAAACAGACTAAAGACTTTCTGCTGCTGACCTTAAGATTAAGGTCAGCTGTACTGAGGCTTATGAGAACACCACTGAGGCTTAGCAGCAGTGGTTGACAAGTCAGGAGGTCTTACAGACACATCCAGAGTCTTCTATAATAGAAAAACACTATGTTGGCTGCATCTACAGACATGATGAGGCTCACGGGCAGGTGCATGGACCACATAATAGGGATTGAGAGTGGGTAGGGATCCTTACTCATGCTAGTGGAAGTGCATTTTTGTCACTCATCTTATTTTGCTTACTGCTATCAATGAACAATTATTTTATGGTTGTAAATACAGTCCTCTAACTTTTTGGACTAAATCTAGCATCACGACGTCAGGTTGTGCTTATAAACAGTAAAAATCACAGGTCAAGGTGTTGGGCAATTGCACTGTTTTTAAAGTTAATATACTATAGAATATTGAGAAGCTTGTTTTTTAAGGAAATTTAATTTTATGTGCTGCATTAAAATGCTTAAACTTTGTCAATGGCACTATAATTGCAGCTCGTAGCAACCTGTTGACAACAGCTTTAAATTAGGAACAATAGGGAAGGGAGCTAACAATCCACAGAAAGTGAAAAAACAATGGATGGGGTGGAAACCATAGTGTGTATTACAAGAATAAGAGCAACTTCCAACATGACAGAGTAGGGGTGAAAGTGGCCCACCTCGAGTGTATGTACATGCAGCTGAGGAAACATGTTGGAGAACCCAGACTTGTATGTGCAGTCACAAGACTGCAACATTGCTGGGGTAACTTTGACACAGTGGGACAGTTTGCATGACTGGAGTAATGTGTTACACGCCCATTGATCAGGGTAATAAAGCGGGCAAAGTCTTCTTTAAACTAAACTAAACCTGTGGAAGTCTTTGTACTACAGGTCCCAGTTCTCACAGAGACTTGTAACCTTCCTGCCATGTCCTGGAAGGGATGGTAAGGAGGGACCCAAGTATATTGTCTGCAGGTGTCCAGGTGTTGGTAGCAGGGGGCTGCAGGGGTGGTCTCTGAGATAAGAGATCAGGGGCTACCCCATGCTGGACACAGCTGTTTCCAGCTGGCTTGAATGGCCCCACTGCAGAACACAACTGAGATCCTCAGCCAAGCTGCTGGTTGAGTCTCTGGAAAACCTATTTAAGAATGGACAAAATGCCACATGGGACAACAAGAAGAGCTTCCACCACTACATCTGCAAGAAAACAGTACACAAGGAAAATGTAAGACTGTTGCCAGATGGACATGTGATTTAGTGACTGCAGACACAGATAAGGCTGGGGTTCTCAGTTTCTTGTTTGCCCCAGTCTTCTCTTGTAAGGTCTCCCAGGCTTCTGTGATTAGTGAAAAGGTACAAGGTTGAGAACTAACAGTGGGCAAAGATTGAGTCAGGGATTGATGTAGCAAACTTGACCTACACAAGTGTGTGGGATGTGATGGGCTGCAGCAAAAGGTAATGTTCTCTTTCATCTTTGAAAGGTCTTAGCAGAGAAGAACTTAACATTCACATTGACAACTTAAAATGCAAAGATGTTGCTCCTGTCTTCAAAGTCCAGATGGATGATCTGGAGAACTACAGGCCATTTAGTCTCATTTGGTCCCTAGAAAAAAAACAAGTAGTGAGTCTTTTTGGAACACATTTCTGGGTACCTGAGAGAAGGTGACTGGAAACTGTCAGAATAGATTGATTATGCGTAAATCATGCCTGACAAGCTTGATTGCATGATAAAAGGACTAGATTTGTGGATGAGGGGAGAGCAGTAAATGTCATTTATTTCAGCTTTAGCAAGATGTTCAACACTGGAAGGGTGGACCACTGAATGGTTAAAAAACTGGTTGTGTGCCTGGCCTCCAGATGTTACAGTTAATTGGTTGTGCTCTACCTGCAGGCTGGTAACAAGGTGAGTGCTATAGGGTTGTACCCCTGGACCTGTCCTGTTCAACATCTTTATCAATTACCTATAAGAGGCAATGAGGTGCTTGCTCATAAAGTTTGCAGATGACACCAAACTAGGGGGACCAGTCAATATGTTTGAGGGCAGAGCTTCTGCTCAGGACCTAGGCAGGCTGGAAGAATAGGCCAGCAAGTACCCTACAGAAGTTGAAACCAATTTCTGCCAAGAGATTGGCAAGTTGGGAGATGCCAAGTTCTGCACCTGGGATGGAGAGACCCCTGGGAACAGCAGAGGCTGGAGACAAACAGATGGGGACCAGCTCTGTGGGAGAGGCTCTGGGGGGCCCTGTATACAGCAAGACGACCATAAACCAGTTTTGTGCCCTGACATTGAAGAAGGAAAACGGCACCTTGGGTTCTATTACCAGAAACACAGCCAGCAGATCCAGGGAAGGAGCGAACGGATTTTCCCCCTCCAGAGAGCACTTGTTAGGCCTCATCTGCAATATTGTGTCCTGTTTTCAGTCTCCTAATACAGAAAACACTTTGACAAACTGAAGTGAGTCAGTAGAGGGACCAAAGACAGTCAGAGCTGGAGCATTTGCCCTGTGAGGAGAGCCTAAGGGACTGAGTTTGATTTAGCCTGGTGAAGGGAGGACTTTGGGGGCACCAAGCAGCAGATCCCCAGTGCCTGCAGGAAAATTATGGTGAAGATGGCGGTAGTAGTCTACACAGGTTTTAAAGGAGTGTATGATAAGGAAACAAGAGACAGAGAGATTAATGGGGATGGGTGGAGGCAGAGGTGAGGGTATGGGGAGTGTGTGGGAGGGAGAGGAATCAAACTGGACATAAAGAGAGCCTGTTTCCTTAGGGGAAGGGTTTGGCAATTGAGTAGGTTGTTGAGAGAGGCTCTGCAGTTTTTGACATTGAAGATTTTCAAGAGTTGGCTGGATAAGCATGAGCAACCTGGTCTGACAGAGTTGACTCTGCTGTGAGAAGAAGGCTGGACTAGAGACCTTCTGACCTCCCTTACAGCCTGAATTATCCTATGATCCTATAACCCTAAATGCAGGAGAATATACTCAGCCAAGTTACAGGAAGATTAAGTATGAATTATAAAATAAATACAAAGACAACCATCTTTCTGTATACCTGAATTAATCTTTCTGATAGCACCAGAGCAATAGGCTTACCACTTTGTGTTTCTGGGAATACAAATGCTCTGTCTCAGCAATTACCCTGGAATGTGAATATATTGTGAGACAACACAGGTACGTAGACAAGAACTTTGTGAGATTCATCTGTGGTTCAGCACTGAGAGCAAAAGAAACTGAGATTCCCACATTGCATGTACAAGACACAGTAGGTTGAATTCCATCATTAAGAAATGCTTAGAAGAAATTTTTAGATATGATTGCATTCCTTTAGCAGACTACAAAAATTTTTGTGAGCAAGTGATTGTTACTATTCATTGATGATATTTTAACACATAGAGTAGATGTCAGGTGAAACAGCGTTTTGGGATCCAAATGAAAGTTTTATGCTTCTAAGGAAGTGTCAAGGCTGTAAATTACAGCAAAACGAGTAGTCACCAACCTCATATTGAATTGCAAGTTCAGACATTTATACTATGAAGACATTAGTATAAACAGCAATTTCCTCCACTTTGCTCCCTGTTACTGTTAGGACTTCCTCTACCTGGGAAAATAATCTGCTGACGTTTACGAGAATCTTGTAAGTTAAGCACTGCACTTTGGATGTTCAGGGGTATATTGGGTTCACATGGCAAGGTTTTGGCAGTGGGGGCATGCAGGAGTGGCTTCTGTGAGAAGCTGCTAGAAGCTTCCCCTATGTCTGATGGAGGCAGCGGCAGCTGGCTCCAAGTTGGACCCACTGCTGGCCAAGGCCATGCCCATCAGCCACGGTGGCAGTGCCTCCAGGATAACAAAGTGAGGGGCAGGGGAATCCTGTGCACCAGCAGTTGCAGCCAGAGAAGAGAGGAGTGAGAGTTGTGCAGACACCCAGGTCAGTGCAGAAGGAGGGTCAGGAGGTGCTCTAGGCACCAGAACAGAGATTCCCCTGCCGCCCATGGTGGAGACCATGGTGAGAAGGTGGCTGTTCCCCAGCATGAGTACTTGGTGGAGCAGATATCCACCTGTAGCCTGTGAAGGATGCCACACTGGATCAGGTGAGAGCTTGAAGTAGGCTGTGACCCCATGGGAAGCCCACGCTGGGGCAGGGTCCTGGCAGGACTTGTGGCCCCATGGAGAGAGGAGCCTAGGCTGGGGCAGGTTTGCTGGCAGAAGTTGTGACCCCACAGAGGACACACGCTGGAGCAGCCTGTTCCTGAAGGACTGCACCCCATGGAAGGGACCCACACTGGAGCAGTGGCAGAGTGTAAGGAGCCCTCCTCCTCAGGAGGAAGGAGCAGCAGAGACAGTGTGTGATGATTTATTGCAACCCCCATTTCCCACCCCCCTGTGCTGCTGAAGGGGGAGAAGGTAGAGAAAATCAGGAGTAAAGTTAAGCTTGGGGAGAGGAGAAGGGTGGGGGGAAGATATTTAGGATTAGGGTTTATTTATCATTATCCTACTCTGATTTGGTTGGTAAAAAATTAATATATATTTTTGCCCCCAAGTTGGGTCTGTTTTGCCTGTGACAGTCATTGCTGAGTGATCTCTCCCTGGCCTTACCTTGACCCAGGAGACTTTCAGCATATTTTCTCTCCCCTGCACAGCTGAGGATGTCAGTGACAGAGTGGCTTTGGCGGGCACCTGGCATCCAGCCAGGGTCAACCTACCAGAAGGGCACAAGAAATTACTGCATCAAGTATGTCCTCAAAAGGAAAGTATGCTCTGCTATGCTATTGTAGTGGCTTTGTGCAAGGACTTTTCCGTTCAAATCTAATGCATAATTCACTTCAACTTTTGAGAAACCTTCCTAGATTAAAGATAAAGCCTGTAACACTAAACAGTAAACCAGACCTACTGAACCTCTGGAAGGCTTTTTAAAATGCTTATTTCACAGAAATTTAATTAGATTGATTAGGATTACTGAGCTGTGCATGTGAGATTCCCCTAAAGGCCATTCTTTCTCACGAGAGATTTCTACAATAATTAAACTTTAGCAGGACACTCAACAGTAACTTTTAACGGTCACCCTTACCAACTAACTACTGGAAAAGGAAAGCAGAGGATATACACTCTGAAAGTCACGCAAGCAGAAAACACATTCTTTGAAACAAAGAGATGATGGAGGAAAAGATAAAATAGACACTGATTTTTTAAACACTGAAAATGTTGCTGAAATCTCTTGTAACAGGTATGTAAACTCTACATATATCAATTAATTATCCAGACTCTCATTCCTGGAAGACTTATTTGAATTTATTAATGAAAGTCACAAAACAAACAAATAACAACAACAACAACAACAAAAGAGCTAACCCTTTCTCCATTATGTATATGAGTTTAACTAACTTTAAAAAAAATGGATTAAATAACAAACAAAATCCTGCTCAGATGCAGAGGTCTACACATTATCAAGAAATATTTCCAAGACATTTCAAACCAACCACAGACCACAAATTTTTGAAATTATTTCTGTTTTAGGATTCACACAGGCAACTGTTTTATTCATTCAGCATTCATTTGTGCTCAGGTCTACATGGTTCTGAGAATATACAACTCTTTTCAGATACGGTGAGAAATTCAGTTCCATGTAGACTTTGTCTAACTAATTTTTTCTAAGGGTAATCTTGTTATGCATGTGTTGTGTAGAGAGTCATTAAAGTGACATAACTACCAGCCAATTAATACATTCCTGCACTACTGGTCCATATCAGTATTAATGCATGGCTTAGGTAGTAAGTCCTTCCAGTTTCCAAAGGGCATCTTTTCAAGGGAAGCCAAAATCGTGAAAACCTGGTCCCTTAGTGCACTACCAAAACTGTTGAGGTAGTTTATCAGTTTAAATTGAGAATTCCTAAACTGGAAAGATTAAGCATAACATCAGACTTTTTTGATTATATATCTATTATAAACTTACAATGCAATATACAACTTTCAGTGGTATATCCTTAATATATACTGTTGTCTTTCTCTGAAACAATTTAATTTTTTTTTGTAAGCATATATTAGAATTCAGACTATATACATTCTTTTATTATTCTAAATTTACTTTCATATAAGAAAGAATTATTTTCACTACATGAGTATTAATCAAATTAAGTAAAACTATCAAAAGAATAAGAAAAATCTTTGTAATTCTGTCAACAGCCTAAAGTAGTAAATGTAGTTGGGGAAAATATTTTCCAGTATCATACATCCTACCTAAGATACTTCAGCAGTGTACATCCCTTTTAATGCATGGCTGTGAATATATGCCACTTAATCCTTTCCATTCTCCCAACACTACATAAAAGTAGCCATGTTTTCATAGATCTGATTCTGGCTGAAGAGAAATTCAAGACAGATTTTCACTGTGGGTCAGACAGACCACTATCAGCCAGTATAGCCCAGAAAGTTCTTTTTCTAAAATTAGCTGTAATACTTCCCAAATCTTATTTAACCACAGAGTGACTGCATTGAAATGTCTTTAAGGCAACATAACATATTTTTTCAGTGGGGTGTCATTCTGATGTAGCAGAGGACTTCTGAATGTAGTAGCATACTACTTGGGGGTCTGAAACTAAATGCTTTCTTGACTGATTTTCTGTTCACCTTGAACAGAAAAACACAGTTCTGAAATTTCTTTTCAATTTTGTCTCACTACCAATAAAACACTGCAATGGTAATGTTAAAAAGTAAATCATAAGGTGGATTGAATTTAAAGAATAAATAATTATCTTTGTACATACCAAAGCACATATGACAATCAGTAAGGAAGCATGAGGGGAATATTTTCATTGTACTAGCTGTTTTTGGTTTTAGGGGAAAAGTGAATATTTATTTCTTTTTTGATAACGCATTTCTACGTTTTCATAAATAATGCATCCACAAGTTCATGCCAATATAGTAGCTATAATTCTCAGCTAAGCCAGCCACATTTGTCAAGTAGACATGAGAGCCCAGGAAGATTTCAAACAGCCTAGATAGCAGAAGCCCAGAAGAGTGTTTCACAGTGGTATAGGCAGGGTCCTATACCTGCCAAGGTCTTCAGCCTGCTGGTGAGGCTGAAAAGTTTAAGTTCTAAATGACCAAATTTCAGATTCATAGAGAAATTCATAGAGAAAACAAAATTCTGGAAGATTCTCAAGCTCTGGAGACATTGTGTTTGAAAACAAATTCACTAATTTTATTTAAATAGCCCTGAACATAGCTCAGCTGCAGTTGAACTCCCTCTCTTTCGTAGAGGTGGTTTTGTTTCTCTTGTGTTGTCTCATGACTGGATATTATTAGCTTACCAGAATAAAAACGCTGTTTTAACAAATTTTGAAAATGCAATCAAGCCAAGATAACCTGAAAATGTATGTATTTTTGTTTGCCCTATCATGCATTAACCTCTTGCATGTAGAAGGTAGTGATGATCAACATGTAAAGACTATAGTATGAACATCACAAAACCGAGTAGTCCCAGCCCCCAACACAAATGCTCCAGGGAGAGAGAAAATCAATCTTTCAAGATCCCATCTTTGCCACTGAGTCTTTTATTATGAGAAAATCAGTGAAGTAGTTGTTTCCTAATCATTTTCATTTAGCTAGGCAAGATTTTTAGTACTCTCATATCCTTCCTAAGTCATATCATCTTTATCTTAAACAGTAACTATTCTGTGCCTTTATTCTCCATGTTGTCCTTTTTTGTACTGTGAAATTAAGGGGAAGGGTATAAAAAGGAAGGCGATCAGAACTGTATTCATATTCAAGGTGTGAAGGCACCGATTAAATACTGATGAAAGAAAAATAATTACAATGGTTGATGATTAGGCAGACAGCATGAGAAGAAAATTTATGTATGGGACAAGAGTTAAAGAATATTTACATTGTGGAAATACCAAGCATTAAATGGTCTATCTTTAATGCTATGAAAAATGAAACACAGAAAAAGTTGGAAAATGTATAATATTTCTAAACTTATAATAAAATTACTTAAGCAATCTTTCCTTGTTTTAACACATCATTCCTAATGTCATTTAGATAACTTAGTTTCTTACGTGCTGTTTGGTTTAATACTTTTTCCTTTCTGTCTTCTTTCTTCTTCTAAACTGAGAAGAAATAACTAAATATTAAAATATTAAAAAAAAAAATATTAAACTTTAATCAGAAACATCCCAGAATTTGCACTTAGCATTGTAATAGTTTATATAAACATCTGGTTATTATAAAAAAGTTGGCCTCAGAGATATTTTTCCTCCAGGGTAAATCTAAGATGAATTATATGGTTAAATGTTTGCTTATATCCATGAACATTATTCAGTATTTTGAACCAGAGCACAGCCAGGTGCTATAAACTATAACCATGAGCTTGATGATGTGGAACTTGTTATTCTACAGGGCTCTGGGACAAAATGTTTCTTTCAATTGTTCTGCACCAACAAGGGTTTCAACAGAGCTCAGCATATTGTCACTCCCACTGCAATACTTATGACCAAACTTAAAAAAACGTCCAACTACTGCAGTCAAGCCTTTCAAAAATCTGGCAAATAGTAACATCCTGAAGAGCTAAAAATTACAGCTGATGACTTTGAAGTTGCTTTATTTTAGTTTACTGTTTTCAATGAAGTGAAAAAAAGTAATTTTCTCCTGTATTTTCCTTTTGTTTAGCAAAATAGGTACTTCTTTTATTGTGCCACTGTTTCTAAAAGGGAGGGATAAGTAGGAGCATACATGTGTATACATATTAAGAAGATCATCAAATCTAGAACTGCTCCACCTATAAATTCAATTATAATAACTTTTAAATGTTCTTTATGAAATAGTTAATATTATATAAACTGCAATTAATGAATACAAAAGTAAACTATTATTTCTTCAGAGAAACAGTAGAAACACTAATAGGATGGAAGCTGTTGGCACCAAGACCATCTCAGTGCACATTTCAGATAGTTAAAGGCAAGGTGTAAAGCAAGCTTTTCTGTGAAACATATTTCATTAACATTACTGTTGGAAACTATGCTGAAATATTATTCTGTTGGGCTTACATGGCAAGGTTTTGGTAGCAGAGGGGCTGCAGGGGTGGCTTCTGTGAGAAGCTGTTAGAAGCTGTCCCCATGTTGGACAGACCCAGTTCCACCTGGCTCAAAGAAGGACCTGCCGCTGGCCAAAGCTGAGCCCATCAGTGACATTGGTAGCACCTCTGAGATAATATTTTTAAGAAGGGGTAAAAACTGTTGTGCAACAGCAGTCGGGAGAGAGGAGTAAGTACGTGTGAGAAACAGTCCTGCAGACACCAAAGTCAGTGAAGAAAGAGGAGGAGGAGCCGCTTTAGGCACCAGAGCAGAGCTTCCCCTGCAGCATGTAATGAAGACAATGGTGGCACAGGTTGTCCCCCTGCAGCCTATGGAGGTCCATGGTGGAGCAGATATTCACTCTGCAGTCCATGGAGGACCCCACACTGGATCAGGTAGATGTGCCTTGAAGGAAGCTGTGATCCCATGGAGAGCCTGTGCTGGAGCAAGGTCCTGCAGGAACTGTAGCCCCATGATGAGAAGCCCATGCTGAAGCAAGTGTGCTGGCAGGACCTGTGACACCATGGGGGACCCATACTGGAACAGTCTGTTCCTGAAGGACTATACCCTATGGAAAGGACCCATTCTGAAACAGTTTGCTTAAGAATGCAGCTGTGAGAAGGACCCAGACTGGAGAAATTCATAAAGGACTGTCTCCTGTGGGTGAGACCCTATGCTGGAGCAGGGGAAGAGTGTGAGGAGGAAAAAGCAACATGATGAAGTGTCATGGACTGTTTGCAATCCCCATTCCCTATGTCCCTGAGCCAGTTGGGGGAGGAGGTCAAGAGTTGGGACTAAAGTTGAGCCCAGGAAGAAGGGAGGGTTGAAGAGGAGGTGGTTTTAGATCTATTCTTATTTCTCATTATTCTAATGTCTTATTAATTTGCAATAAATAAAAGTAATCTTCCCCAAATGAAGTCTGTTTTGACTATGACAGTAATTGGTAAATATCTCCCTGTTCTTATTTCAGCCCATGAGCTTTTTGTCATATTTTCTCCCTCTGTCCAGCCTAGAAGGGGGAGTGACAGAATGGCTTGGTGGGCACCTGGCATCCAGCCAAGACAAATCTACTACAGTTTTTAACAAAGCACTATTTTTTAAGACAATGTAACATTTTTCCTTCAGAGTTTTTTATTTTAAGATCCTTAGCCTGTTTCTTAAAAGTAAACAAAGTACATATAATTTTGCTGCCTCTGCTATCCCATCCCAAATTCCTTTAAAACTAGTTGTCTGAATTCAACTGAGCTTGGCAGAAAGGTGGAGATCTCAAAGACAAGATTAGATATATTCTATGATCAGCCTTTTAAATTACTACTTTACTTGAAGGAGAAGGGATTATCCAGTATGATAGGCAGCACCTGACTGGGGCCAGTAAGTGCAGGAAGTCAGCCCACACACTTAATGCTCTTTGGCACTGGAAGGACATTCTTCCAGTTGCCCATTCAAGGTGGGAAGTGATATGAGAGAGTTTTGGAAGTGGAGCACTGGGGAGAAAGAAAGGAGACATAAGACACATATCTATATAATAGAAGGCTTTATTAATTTGGCTGCTGCAGAAATGTTATATTCCTCTAATAATATTTGATATCATGATGTCAAATGTCAGTGACAACAAAGGACAATTTAAAAATCTGTTATCCTTAGTAAAGGACTTATTTTTCCTCATCCAATTAAAATGTTTGTATTGTTTTGAAATAAACAAGAAACACTTGTGCCAAGAAAAAATAGATACTTCACTCAAAGCCAAATATTATCTTCCATGAATAAGTAAAAGTATACAGTACTTGTATTCTTATAAGTATCATACCTCTGTTGACTCTGCTTGTACGCTTCCTATAATGTCTGTAAGTGGTGCTCATCTTACAGTAGCAACAGGACTCCTCAGAAAAAAACAAACAGGTCAGATGCTCTCTGTGTATTCAAAAAAAATGTTTAATAGACACTATCTCTCCGAGGGTAATTTTGTAATTTAATAAAGAAGAATACTGTGGAAACACATACGGTGTGAGGAAAATCTCAACCATTAAGCAACACATCTCCCCCAGAAGGAAAAACCCCACAAAATTGTAATTAAAGACATTGTAAGTATTTGCATCACAGAATTACTTTTCCAGGTTACCTGACAGCATGATCAAAAGAGCACTTGAGGGGCAGAGATATACATATAAAGTAAGCTCTTTCACTAGTACATTTTTCAATCTAATAAAACACATGCTTTCTTGCCAAAGTTCTCAACTCTGTTAGTGCATGCAAGTTTATTCAGTGACGAATGAGAAACTGTTTATGAAAGAAACATTTTAAATTGGTTTAAAATCCGTACCTAACTTGAAACAATACCCACAAAAAATCTCAAGTAAAAGTGATAAATAAATGCACATATACAGTGTTATCCCTCCAAAACTCAAGTTAAAAAAAATATATCAGTACAATGCAAAATGCATTTTCTTATGCAGTGTTAAAATTACAAAAGTCTATCCCATACAGAAAAGTACAGGCTTATTTGGATCTAACCGCTATACATCCAAGACAATGTATTGTGGTTTAGGACCAAATAGAACTCGTTATTTTCGTTACAAATGCTTCCAAGAGCTTTTTTCTGACGAGTGTTTAGCATATGAAAGGATTTGCTAAGATTTCTTACTTTGATAGTAAAATCCTGGGGGAAACACAGTGCTAGACACCCATACGTTATCCATACTGCAGGGAAAAAAAATGCATCAGTACTTGTGTCTATAGTGTTAAACTGATGTAGGTAATCCAGACTCAAGTTATGTGTTGAATATTTCTCATGAGACCTTCAGGATATAATTTCTCTATATTCTATTTGTAAACATGGGCTAATAATATTAGACTATTAGAGCCTATTTTACATATGCAGATATGTATGTGTTTATTTATACCTATCTACAGAATAAATTAAATGTATCCAAGCTCAGTATCAAGTATTAATGCTAACTGACACAGAATGGTCCACATCTCTGCCAGTAAACTGCCTTAGGTTTCAGTTTCAGGCAACTGAAGGAAAACAGACTACTGGAAATGATCTATGGACTGTCCTAATAGTTAAACTGAACCCAAGAGTTCTTTAGTAAAGACACCAGGCTGAACAGGCCAAATGCTACAAAAAGGTAATATGATACAAATGTGCTACAGATTTGTTAGTATAGATGGTCTCATTCTCACACCGATGTATCAGTATTGATACAACCCTAAGGTCCCAAGTAGTAACTTGAATTCCACACATTGAAGTAGTTTTAATGCACTTTTGGAAAATAATTAAACTGTGCATTCAGGAGACTTTTCAAGGATTTGCATGTATTATATATATATCTCCATCTGGTAAATGACCACATTTTCAGTGTTCCAGAAAAGAGAAGCATAAATTCATCCTTGCAAGTCAGGTATGCCCTACAGATTGTATGGTAGGAATTCCTCTTTCAGACTGATAATATTCTCCTTGTCAAAGAGGATACTGAAACATTTTTGAAGAACCTGGGACCTGAATTCAGGATTTTATTCATTTACCAATTATCAGCCAAAGATTTGAGAAATTTCAATATTAATATGATTTCTTCACATCCGATTTCCAAGGCACAGGAAGATCCTGAAGCACTTATTGGCAACTTTTAGAAAATGATACTGCTTTGAATAGACTTCATATCAGATGGAATTAGCTACAAAATTATTCTATAATGTTGTGTTCTGTGCTTCACAACAGAATAATTTTTAAAGATTGTATTGATTTCTATTTCCAGTTAAACATCATAAAACTTATGCTAATGCATAATTACTCAAATATCTCAACATACAAAACTTACACATGGTTATTTAAAGTTTGAAAGACAGAGATTCAAAATACATTAAGTGCCTATTAGTACTATCTACCTAAACACAAGCTTTGAAGTGTAAATAAATTTTAAAAGTCCAGCAATATATCAGAAAATTGTACTGCTCTTATCAGTTAAATTTATCTAATGACAACAGAAACAACTGCAATGTGACAGGCCTAACTTACAGCTTTCACATCATGTGTGTTCTTGGTTTGATGGAAAAGCTGCAGCGAGATGGCCTGATCAAAGGATTCTTTGTCTGAAGAAAGGAAGATTTACAGAAAGCATAAAACAATAATATAAAAGAGATGAGTTCTTACTTGTGTCTTGAATTCTTAGATGCCAATTAGAGCATAAACAAATTAGTCAAAAAAGCCTATTTATATATTATTCAGACATTCTATCATTTCACCTTCTTTCAGATATAAAAAACAATTTATTGTCTTGTACATCAGCCCAGGCTTTCCAGAGATGTATACATGTTATGCAATATATATTCCCTATTTTCAATGAATTTAGAATGCACAACATTAATGAAGGATGATTGAAAAATGTTAGTAGAACAGATATACATAAAGATGAAAGCTTAGTTAACTAAAATGTGAATTTATATTCCTATAACGTAGTATTTTTGTTATATGTACATATTTTTCTTTTTTTCTTTTCAGTTAACAATAATTTCCATTTTTTTTAAAAAAAGAAGCAAAATTTTTACTTGTAATTTTTATTCTTTAAAATAAAAAAACCACAACTATCATAAATTCACAAAAATTTGAAATAAAATTTTCCAGTTACCACTCATGGCTTGAACTTTATATCTCAGGACCACACTGAAGTTATTTCTGATACCTGTTTGTAGAGGATTTAAAATATCTGATTCTTCTGTACTTGATATTTATAGTACTAATGTAAATAAAAATAATTTAAAAAAATATCTGAACATTCCATAACAAACATTGTGATAAAAGTATAATTTCAAAGTTTAAGGATTTTTTCCTCTTTTATATACATTTTTTTCTATATATGGAATGGTAAATAATTTAGGTTGTTCAGCATATCATCAGCTAATAATTGCTTCTAGATGTATTTTGGACACTTGTTTGTTGATACCATTTTAAAAAATACTTTTTCTAGACTTTTTCCACTAAAAAAGATAAAATATTCCTATTTCTTCCTTTTCACCACAGAATTACCAGAGGTGCAAGCACTGCAGTCCCTTCTAAACTTCAGTTAGTTGCTTAAGCAGATGCACAGAAAATATTTATCTGCAAGGTCAGTCCCTTAGAGAAAAGGTATTTTGAAACCTACCACAAAAAATTAGACAGGGCCATCATCCCAGGGGTGTCTCTGTTCCCCTGAAAAGTGGGAGATCAGCTTCCAAATCCCCCTTCAATATTTTTACACAAAACAGAAGCAAAGCATTCCAGCAGCAGTCTAATTTATTTAACATAATTGTCATCTTTTCTGTGATTGCTATTTTACCTTTCCAGTGCAAATGCAGTGCTCTGATACATGCTGGTCACTGGGGGCACTCATTCACTCTGTTTTTATTGAAACTATCTAACCATACACCCCAAGTGATTTTATGTGAAACAGGACTCTGGCAGTAAGTGTGAAATAAAATACTTTGGAATAGTCATATCCTATATGAATGGTTATTTTTCTAACAAATAACTGCTGTTAGGACTTAAAAGATGTTTTAGTATCTTTGCCAACAGATATATAATGCTAAACTTTTCATTAGATTTTTTTTTTTTCATGTGGGCAAGAGAATTCAGAAAACATCAACTATTGGAACTATACTTCTTGTCATCACTGTTGCTTCTGAGTTGAAAAACAAACCTGAATACATTTTGATTTTGATGAACAAAACATTTATCTGCGCTGACAGCCATTGCTATATTCCATGCATAAGCCAATGGAATTTATCTTACATAGGCTGAGATGTTAAATATAAATATAAAGAAAATCAGGGTGTTCATAGCAGAAAGCTTGACTGATTGCTAAATACAGAGATTATCAGGCATCACCATGAAGGAACGATCCCTATTCTGAAGTCTCAGGATTATTTTTTTTCTTATATTAATAGTTTCATTCACTGTCATTTTGGGGCATCATGGAAATGATTCCATCAACATGATTTTCATGCAGTTTTGATCAAAAAAAGTATATCAAACCATGAAATTGCTGCTGACAAAATAACCTTCCATCATCTCATAACTTGTTATAATACAAGCTCAATATCCAACAAATTAAATGAGGAGATTGAAGAAACAGCAGTGTTTGGATGATACAGCTTGCTTTTTTCCCTTCTGCTTGTACAGTAAGAAACTACAGAATTAAAATTTTGCAATAAGGTCTTTCTTTTTCAGCATTAACTCTAGTAATCCAACACAAATGAATAAGGTACCTGTGTGCACTCACAAGTTCAAATCAAAGGTCTAAGATTCTTGGCAATGTATCTTTCTGGGAAAAAAAGCTGCTCTGATATGCTAATAATAAACACAATATTCATAAGATCTCTGTCACTCAGGACACTAACGTTAACACTTGCTGAATAAATTATTTTGAGCAATTTCAATTTCTGTTTATTTATTTTGCTTATTAAATTGGAAGTGTGAAAGCAAAAAATAATCATTGTGTTTATCTTTGCAAGCAAAGACAAAATCTGCACTAGTCTAAAAGGGCTCCCTGTTGCTTTAAGTTGTGTACTAAGGCAAGAATGGAACTTGTGTTGCAGAAATACTAAGTAGCAGAAATGTATAGTTCTTTTTCTGAACATTGTTTACAACTCCACAGGTTATCTAGTTATATTGAAAGAAAACGTATTAACAGAAACTGGAAGTAGCATTACTAAAATTGTCAGTGTACTCTCCTATGACAGTACTACTTAACTGCATTTTACTTCTATAGGTTACCATAGGTTTACAAAGAAATTATTTTTCCCTGGTCCTATTCTCAGTTTGGTATGACAATTCCTATTGTAAAAGTCTGCTGAGGTTGTGTATTCTGACTGACCCATGAGGGTGCAAAACTGAAAGAAGGGACTATTTACAAGTCACATCATCATAACAGGGAATTCCAGACAACAAACTGCTAGCCTACCTACATAGGAAGATGATTTTGCACGTCTGAAATGTGCAAAGCCATGGTGTGGTCAGATGAGGCAGAAGAAACACCAGAAGAGTCAGAGGTGACTAGAGTAGGCAGCTCTTCCAGTGGACTCCAGAACTGATAGGAATGGCACTTGCAAGCAAAATTTATGCGGGGTGCCTTTCTTCATCAGAGCCAAACCTTAGTCTAATAAAGTTTATCTTAGGAACTTCTAGACATTTGAGACATAAGCATAGCCAGATGGTCCTTGTGAACTGACTCAAAACATAGTGTGACATCTCTTTTTTTATTTCAGCCCTTATCTGTATGTGTCAACTCATTGGGCTGAATAGTAGCTCCAGCCCTGATCAGAATCAGAGCATTTACATCAGCTTCTTCATAGGAACTGCTGCTTAAACCAAATTTTAATGTAGCTTCATGTTGTGTGCTGCTACCAGACCTGTAATTAGGGAGAAAACGTATTTTGGACCCTAAAATTAGTTTGTATCACAGTATTTCTCATAGTCCACCTTTACAATCATCTATAGTTCCAGAACTACCTGGCTAGTATTGTCTTTAGTGTTAATTAAGAACTACCAATGAATCATAAATGCAGTCCCCATTTCATGAAGGTAGAGATGTGATTATTAGCATATTCCTGTGAGTAACACAGTAAGGATCTAATTCATCCATCCAGAAGGTGAAATATGAAAGCCTACATCCCCAAGGTATAACAGTAAGGCAGGACATTGGCTGGCTGGCTGTCCTGGTTTCAGCTGAGAGAAAGTTATTGTCTTCTTAGTAGCTGGTACAGTGCTGTGTTTTGGATTTAGTATGAGAATAACGTTGATAACACACTGATGTTTTAGTTGTCACTAAGTATTCTGTACCATAGAACCTCATGCTTACTGTATAAACCAGAAGGAGTTGACTGGGAGGGGCCATTCACTGTTCAAGGACTGGCTGGGCACCGGTCAGTAGGTGGTGAGCGGTTGTATTGTCCCTCACTTGTCTTTCTTGCATTTTATTCCTCTCTCTCTCTGCTTTACATACAATTATTGTTGGTTTTGCTGTTGTTGTTGTTATGATTGTTATTATTAAGCTTTACTTTATTTCAATTATTAAGTTGTTCTTATCTCACTTACAGGTTTTATCTTTTCTCTCCTGCATCCCACCTGGGGGAGGGAGTGGCTGTGGGGTACTTAGTTGCTGGCTGGGCTACGAGACTGTGATACTGTCATACTAGCATAAAACAATCTCATTTCTACCTCATGGGATAGAAAACCAAAACCTCTTCAAATTAAATATTCTTTTTGTTCAAACTCACCTATAGAACACAGAGTATAAAAGCATATTTTATCTGATAACTATCTTCCAAAAAAAAAAAAAAAAAATGTTCAAGCACAATCAGATTGAGAGTATGACCTAATTAAGAAGATTCCGAAGAAGCAACTACCTGCATGTGAAACCATCTGAGCAAAGAAAGATGACTCAATCTAGAACACATCTGAAATGCACATACAGTCTATTGAAAATTTTCCTTCAGGTATTAAAAAAGTAATTACTGAATAAAACTAATAGGGAATCATTAGTGGCACAAAAGACAGTCAAAGAAATAAATATTAAACTCAGCACCCAAACCTCGCCTGACTTAGAGTCATACAGTCCAGCTGACCAGCTGAAATTTTACTTGGTTTGAAGTAAAGATTGGAGATGTAGCAAATGGGTTTTTCAAAGATCTTTTAAGGCTGCAAAAATAAATCAATGCAAAAAGCTGGAACTGCTAAAGATGATGCTAGAGACCAATAGAGAATATACATGAATAAACTGCTGCTCTTATGGTGCAATCACACAAGAAGCTTCATCACCTAATTCAGCAGGAAATATCTATGCCACTAAGAAAGCACCTGTGCTGAAAAACATCTCACCTTTTGAAAGAATGCATCAACAAAATGCCAAGGAAAACCACATGTTTTTCTTACTGCAGTTTGGAAGACCTCTCTGTGTTCTATATGTTCAATACATTATTATGTCGGATTGCAGAAAATAGCTTTTCTATTAAAGTCTCAAATCCTCCCAGAGGTCTGGATTTTTAGATTCTCCAATAACAGGACATAAGTTTTGAAAATTTGCCTACACAAAAATGTGAAATATAGTGAAATATTCACATATATAGAAAGGATATAGATAATCTTGCATTAGGAAAGCCTTGAAAATTCCTCAAAGAAGCAGCTTTTTTGGGTAAACTACCTAAAAATCTGATAATCCAAACCTGCAAGAGAGGATGGTAGTGAGAAAGTAAAAAAAAAGTAGGGGTTTCGAAAAAAAGAGGAGGGAAATAATCTTGGTGTTTCCTCTATCTACTCCTTATTCCTCAGTCCCAACAAGTCTAACTTTCAGAACAAGCCAGAGTTTGTCCTGAAGCATAGAAAAGGTGGGCTTGCTAAGTACTGAAAACTTAAATGCCATACAGTAGTAGAAGATGGATTTATAACACCAATTTTAATAATAGGTTGGGGATCTAAAACCAAATAGTAAAATCTAACCAGAAAACCAACACAGTAAGGAAGCAAAGGCTAACAAAAGGATAAGGAACTAATATTTTCACTCAGAAAAGAAATTAATTTAAGGAAAATAATATTCATAGGGTGCAGAAATCCTACAGTGCATAATTGGGACTTATTAAAGGGGGAAGGTGCAAGTTGCCAAATGAAAGTGGAAATAGCAAAATATTAAACAGTTACAAGAGGACATTTTAACCAAAAATTCTGACAAACTGCCAAAGTCAGTATAATAAGCCACACACAGAATATCAGCCACAGACCTGATGTGGTTACTGGCATCCCATCTAGAAGGAACACACCAAGGTGGATATTGAGGAAACAGGACAGGAAGAAAAAGCAAAGCATCAATCTTACTGAAGGAGGCCGATTATGGGGGTGTTTATATGGCTCAGTCTCAGCCAATAGCTTGGCAAACAGTACCAGTAAAGATAAGAATGTGAGCAGAAAAAATGTGGGGGTAGATGAAACAGCCTGGAGAGTATTTGCCAAAAAAAAAAAAAAAAAAAAAGTGTAATTTGTAAGAGGAAAATGACCCACAGCCAGATTAAAGAGTGATCAGAGAATTACAGGTAATTAAAGAGATTTTTGAATCAAAGAGATCACCTTGAAAAGGAGTGTAAAAGAAACATGATTATTTGCAACAGCAAGGGAGAGAAATTATGGGGGGATGGAAGAATTTCAGCCCACCAGGTTGGGCACTGCCAGCAGCCACCCTACCAGCATCACCACCTCTGCCTGGAACAGGCAGAGCCCTGTCATGTGGGGTGCTGGGAGCAACCTGCACCCCACTCATAGGATTGTGGCACGGGGAGACTTGCACCGGGCTATGGATGTGATCGTATGGAGGCTTTCTCACCAGCACACATGTTGGGGTGTCACAGGGAGTGGTATGGGTACAGGTAAAGCCACAGCATCACATACCCTGCAGGAGGGTCTGCAGGCAGAGGAACACAGCACTCCCTGATGAGAGGGTGTACGTCTGTAACCCACATGGCCTGTGTCTGTAGAGGGTGTGTGCTGTAACTGTGTACAGCATTCGACCTTCAGGGGACTAGTTATAAAGGACTTAGGGGGTGTGCTGTAACTGTGTACAGCATTAGACCTTCAGGGGACTAGTTATAAAAGACTTAGAAATTTGTAGGCATTTATTAACATTTCATGATGTATGGTCTTGTGGTTTATCCGTTGTGCTACTGTTATTGATCCTGGATGTATAGTTCACTGTTTGCAAGTTAATTGCATGTCGTTAGCAAACCAATAAACCATTACAGATCTGATATAGTTTAAACTATATGAACTGAGCAGTTTTTCTCTGTGACAGCAGCTGTCTTCATTACCATAAGGCATTTGGAGATTATCTCAGAAAAGATTGTCTCACTAAAACACTGGAGGGTTTCTGCTGGAGTGGAGAAAATCCTCAAGGACAGAAATGAGGTTTGTAACAAAATGGCCTGTGGATATCTTGGATAGATATATAGATACAGCAAACAGCACAGTATTCATAAGCTATCTTGAAGAACTTAATCAACCAGCACTTTACTGCTGAAAAGTGTGTTTATGAAAAATTTTGTTAAAAAAAAATATATATCCCCCACAAATATTCTTTAGCATCCTTCTTTTTGTTTCTACAGAACCAGTATTACTTAGATTACTTCAGTGACAACTGTAATTATGACAGTTCTTTAAATTAATTCCTTCTTGATTGCAAGAATATCTATAATTTACAGTGTGATCTCTGCAGTTACTTATTCCAAATGGCACCATCTAATGACCTATCATGCTCCGTATGAAATGTTTTTAACCTATGGGTTTTTTTGTTTGGGTGGTTGGTTGGTTTTTTTGGGAGGGTGGTTGTTTGTTTGTTTGTTAAATAGTAGTGCGAGGAAAAGAACGCTTACATTCATTACAGGCAAGGACCTTGGAGCTGGATCCTTTTCCCCCAGGAAAGGAGAAAAAAATATATAGCAAAAAATAGATAAAGAAACCTATGATATGCATGCATTATATATGGATTTGTATTTCATATTTTCTAAAGCCAACTAGGCTTTACAATTGCTTTACAGAAGTAATTTTCTTCTGGTTGCACCCAAACCAGCTCCTGATAACTTCCTTTGAGTGCTGAGGGCAGGGCAGGGCACAGCTATGTTAAGTAAGCTATATTCAGAGCTACTGTTCCATGTAAGTAGAAATGGTCCACACAAGGAAAAAATACATCATCTCTAAAATAAAGGACTAGTCTACCATTAAGTGTGAACCAGTCAGTTTGCTTTTCTTCATAATACACAGTGGCAGGCATTTTGCTTCTTCTTGTACATTTTGTTCCATGGCAAGAAATCTAAAAATAACACTTCTCTTTCTAATAGCCACAGAGAAAAAAAAAAAAAAAAATACTTACTACCCTTATAATGAGCAATGTCTCTCTCAGCATGCTATATTTTCAATCTTCTAGTATCGAAAAGCATGATTTTTAAGTAATTTAAACTGAAAATAGACAATCTGGAAATCACTACAGGTGGAAAATGAGTCCTTACAGCAAGTGTTAGAGAAGTAAAACAGTAGTTAATAGATAAGCCAGTTTTATCTAAAGAAAGTTAAGACCTAAGGTAATAAAACTAACATGTTTTTATCACACCATCTGATGCATGACTAGTATCTTTGGTCAACTTGTGAAAATAATGGATTAGCAGCCAAAAATAGAAATAACTAAACACTGCCAAAATCAGATAGATGCTTTGACCTAAAAAAAAAAAAAAAAAAAAAAAAAAAAAAAAAATCCAAAATTGAAGCCAAAAGTTAATAAAACCAGACACATTTTAAAGTAAGACCCTAATGATTGTTTTCATTTGCCCTCTCTTTTATTCTCTTCTCAGTCTTTCAACTTATTCAAATCTGGTACTTATAAATGTTTGTTCATTCTGAACTGAACTGGTTTTGATATACTCTGTGTACCAAAAATACTCCATTCAGCTCTGATTGTTTATGTTCATATATTCTGCTATAGAAAAAGTTAGCAGGAACATTACCAAGAGTGTAGTCAATCAATTAGAATGAAATTTTACCAGAAAGTTCAGAAGGCTGAGTTGGGAAGCTAGGAACAATTTTTAGCTAAAAAAGTACTAAAAGTTCATGCTGAAACAAAGTGGGAGAAAAAAAAATCAACAAACTTTTAGTAATCTTTTATCTAACTTGACTCAGAAGGTATTTTGCTAGGAAAAATCCTCATCTAGCTAGAGAGCATGAAAGCAGTTGTACGTGGATAGAACTAAAAATCCACGTAAACCAGCAACCTGTCTCCAAAAATGGCTACAGAGAGACACATAAAGGAGGTAAAAATTATACAAGAAATGGACGAGATAGATTACATTCTTCTTGAGAACTTGCCTGTCTTCCAAGATTTGTAGCTCTGAAAACTCTTAAGCTTGTCATAATTTCTATGCAACCTTCAATGGACTCTATTTCACGAATTCATTTAATCTTCCTTGGACAGTACATGACATTTTAGCAGGTATGCTGTCTGTGGGCAAAGGATTCAAAGTGTCTAAAGAGTCTCTTGCTTTGACAGATTATGGTTGCTGACACTGCCAATGAAGTTACTAGCATTAAATTCAAATCAGATGACTATTATTTTTCAAAGCCAAACTGATTCAGAGGATAATTCACATTCACTTAGACCCACCAATTTAAGCTACATAAGCCATTACGGACAATCCCATTGACTACATTAAGGAACTTTGTTTTGCATTGAGTGGGTCTCTTTCTCAATTTAAAACTACATAGTGTTTGGGTGGACAGATTTCATCCTTAAAACAACCCTACAAACTAGGAAAATGCAAATGGTGAACTAAACCACCAAAAATTCTGGGGTTTGTCCAATCCTCATAGAAAGTGCTGATCACAATAAATGATGGGTTTACTAAGGCTTACCTGAAGTTCTTGCTATTACAATATTTCCCCTTAAAACAACAACAAATGCTTCAATGTTTTCTATTACCTCCAGCCTTTCGTTAGGCTCTTGCTATGATGTAAAAGCAACTTCTCAGGTTTTCCTTCAATTCATAACAGCTGTTAGATTTTTGTTGCCCTCATAGGTTTGCTGGCTGAGATTAGGGTAGGTGATGCCTTGCAGATGCAGTCTTCTGATTGCACAGATAGATACATTCACTCCCAAGTCCTCATTATTTCAGTCTTTATAAAAGAATCTTCTGCCACACATCTTGTTCCTTTCCTTTTCCTATTTTCTATTATTTCGTCCTTCCAAAGCATTCAAAATAAGATAATATAAATGTGACCTTTTACCAAAGTTCTCCCAATCTATCTTTGTATTTTCCAAGTCCATCTTCTTTCTTCCCTTGCAGACAGATTCAGCATAAGCCATTTGTTTCCTATGAAATTTACATATTTTTTAAAATATAAAAGTTGCTTTAGTACGGAAAAAAACCCCAACAACAACAACAACAACAACAACAACAACAAAAAAAAAAAAAACAAAAACAAAACAAAAAAAAAAAAACAAAAAAAAAAACAACCAAAACCCAAAAAGGTACTTGTATGAATGGATAGGCTCCAAGTAACAATTTCACAGCTACGTAAGAATTCACTTAACTAGTTTTACAGTGCCTGTGGCTTTTTTAAAAAAATTAACCCAGCTGTTTTGAAAATCTTGCAGTATCTTGATTATCAGAGCTGAGTAAAAGGTACTGGTAGAATTGATCTCAATCTATCCTTTAAATAAATGTTTTGATGTCTGAGCTCCAACATAGCAGATACTTCTCAAGAATGGAATCCACATCCTACTTCTGGCTCACTCCCTATGCTTCATTGCACTGAGAAAGCTCTTTTGATACATAGACTTTCTTTACTCTGCTATTCCTTCACACAGCATGTGCAAATAATTATTAGCCATGACCTCCTGACCAGCTGTACTTGACATAGGAAACTACAGGGCACGACAGACTGCAGACAGAGGTCTATTAACACATTAGCGTGTACATCCTTCATTGTAGTTTAGCATAATGGATCAACTTCCTAGGTGTACTTGCCAGCCTGGGACAATGACTTGTAGCATTATTTTGAAAGCGAAACATAAAATATTCATGATGGACTCTACCATCACAAGAGATGGCTCAGAGAATGTAACAAGACTTAAAAAAAAAAAAAAAAAAAAAAAAAAAAGTTTAATGGAAATGACAGACTCCCTGATCTTAAGGAGTAAGAAAGGTAAAAAGTGAGTCAGTGAGTCATTGCTTTCTCCTGTTGCAAAAGAAGACCGGAAGATCTCAAAACCTGCAATGAAGAAAAGATTACAGATATTCTATTGCATTTCCTAAGCATTTTCAAAAAGCAAAATCATTATGAGGCATGATGGTAAACTAACTGCTGACTTTCAAGGAGGATTATACAATCAGTTGTATATAGGAATGAAAATTTATATCTTTGTGTATTTCTGGGTTTATGTACAGTATACAGAGGTTTTCAAGATTCATTATGGAGGCCAAAATTTTGATAAGGTTTCAGTATTCTAAAGGTATTAGGCCTAATGAATTTTAGTATAGCATAATTATCCATGTGAGGCAATGATATATTTAAGATAAAATTGATAAAAGTCAGTCTTTTATATATGAGGTTGCAGAATTTCTTGCCCTTCCATTCTGTCTGGGATCCAATCGGATTCTGAAGTGATGATTTTGTCCTTTGCTTTTTTTAAAACATGGTGAGTGAAACAACCGAATGGATTCTGTTCACCCACAGTCTTTCAAAGATGCATAGGAGTTAACTTGGGAGTTTTCCCAGTAAAATGAATACCTTAGTGTAGATTTATACGAGGTCAGCTTGATTCACTTTCAGGATAATTAAATGCCACTGACGGAGAGCTTTAAAATAGCTTTTATCATAATGGGTTGCTATTTTCTGAAAACATACTATTTATCACTATTTATATTGGATATTTTTGAGGTCAGTATTAAGAAGCTGGACGTAGTCTAATTACAAATCATCTTGCATAGTCTTCTTTGCAAAATGGCAGCATTTTGCCTACTGGAATGTCTATTATTCCTTTATGGATTTAATACAGTAGCATGCTTTGTTTGTACAAGACATTGCCTGAATACGTGCTTATCTGTAATGGTAATTTGAGGTTAATAGAACCTGTATGTTAGTGCTGGTTCAACTCAGCTAGTTTCTATTACTGTTTTGAGGCAATAATTTATTCAGACAAGTAATACTCATCTCTCCCACCTGAGAGGCAGAAGCACCTCTTCAGACACTGATCCAGGGGAGTCACAATGGTTCCAAATTCAGCCGTCATAATTCAGAGGGCAGAAAGAACAAGTTAGAATTTGAAAAACTGGCATTGCAGTTGTTAATGGGAGTTTAAATTAGAATTAAAACCCAAACCAGGGCTAAATTCATAGAAATTAGGAGTTGGAGTTTAACTGGAAACAGGCAATGGGAGGGAGTGAAAGGAGGTCTTACTAAAGAGGACACAATCAGATGTGTGGCATACGCTTATCAGGACTGGAAGGGCAAAGCGAAGGATGAGATGTCATTAGTAAAAATGAAAGATAACAAGAATTTGCTCTGCAAGTGCATTCAGTGTAAGAAGAGACTGAGGAAAGGATTACTCTTGCTCAACACAGGAAATTACAAACAATGATGTCAGGAAATACAATCTACTGCTTTTTCTGTTTCAGTCCTCAGGAACAGACCAGCTGAGAGGAAAAGATTTAGAAAGCTTGTAGATTCAAGTAGTGAAGAAACAAAACCCCTCTTCTTTGTGACCTTGCTTTTTTTACATTAGAATTGCAGCCTTATGAATAGGAGGTTCAACAAATGTCTTGGCTTTTCTAAAGCTTTCAATGGAAATATATTCTGATAATCAAACA
The DNA here is from genome assembly GCF_963210335.1 of Falco punctatus. Taxonomy (NCBI): domain Eukaryota; kingdom Metazoa; phylum Chordata; class Aves; order Falconiformes; family Falconidae; genus Falco; species Falco punctatus. The sequence continues at coordinate 64,809,422 of NC_137582.1, read as the reverse complement.
TGAAATAGATGAAATGATGTGTGTGTGGAAAACTGGCTAGGAAAGATGATTCCAAAGACTAATTATCAATAATATTATTATAACGGAAGGGTTTACTGATAGAAATTTCACATGACATGGAGGATGGAGGAGAATGCATATTTTTAAATTTTCTGATTAAAAGAAAACCTGGAAGGGACTTCAGGGGCACTAGAGGACAAGATCAAAATTTAAAATAAGCCAAAATTTGTGAAATACTCATAAAAAAAAATCAATAGGGGTAATAAAAAGTGCTGTGCCTATACCGGAGCCACCAGCTGTAGAAATACAGAATGAGGAATAATGGGGTGAGTAGCACAGTGGAAGAAGGATTTTGGGGCTTTATAATGGATCACAATTTGAACAAGAGACAATAATTTCACATCCTTACCAAAGACATGCTATATTGGGATGTATTAATACCAAATCAAAATTAGGCAAGCATCAGCTTGATTACTCTGCTCAGTCTTGGCCATGGTACTTCAGTAAATGTGTAAGTCAGTGTGAGAAAGTCTAGAAGAAAGAAATGAGGTTAATCACAAGGTTTCAAATCATGACTGACCTAAGAGAAAAAGCTGAAATAATTAGGTCTGGTTTGCCTTTAGACTGAGAGTAAGCTGACAATTCTTTGAAGAATGTCCTTGCTGATCAAATGATGACAAATGGGTTTAAAATGCAGGGTAGATGCAGGTTAGTTTTAAAATATTCTTGTGGGAAGGAATCTGAAGCACTTTATTATCTATCTTTTTGACTACTTGTTCTCCAAGATTTTGCTATAGATTAATTAATTTTCTTTTATTCTGGGAAATAAATTATCTGATTTTTAAAGTCCTTTCCAGATTATATTTCTGCTTTAGTGAAGTCCTAGAACTGTAGCTTGTTGCTGAGAAGCTGGAATCAGGAACAAAGAGGGGCTGGGAAGATACAACTGCTTGTAAAAGGAGCAGCAGGCAAAGGTATCTTGTCTGTTGGGATGCCACATGGGATGACAAGTTAAAATAAAAGTAGGGAAAATGTTTTAAGAGTTACAGTATTAGTGAAACTACTATAAATAGTCAGCAACAATGAAACAACACGGAAGGGTATACGGAAAAAAAGGCAACTATCAAACAGTGATGGAAATCCAAGATTTTTTTTTTAATTTTATTTTTTTTTAATTGAGTTGGCAACACAATTCTTTCCTTTTTCTGATTAGTTTGGTTGGGTTTTTTTTCTTCTTAATAGTCTCTTCTTCTTCTACCAAAGCCAAGTCTGGTTATTCTATTAGAAATAACTGATCCACAATGTTAAGGTACAAGTAATCCAAGATACAGACATGATCACAAACTGAGAGCAGCCCAGCCCAATGTGTTACATTGATAAGATTCTACCAGAATGGCAGATTTTTAATGCAAACCAATTGTTCCTTTTCTAATTTTAGTTTTAGTATTCTCTTTTCCTCACAGTCTCATTTCAGACAGCATATTGAAAAACAATGTGGTGGGTTTGCTACTCACAATTTATTGAGTTTCATAATACTGACATGTAAATTATGGCATAGAAATAACAACCTCAGTTAGGAGATATGAGACCAAAATACCAACTTTACCACTCACAAAAATAACTGGCAAATGAAATGAAAGTCATTGTATACAAGGGTACCTGCCTCATACTGTCATGCACAACCAGAAAGTAGGCAGAAGCAGAGAGCGATAATAAATATGCTGTATTTCTTCTTGTTTGTACAAATGTCAAATTATCCTGAACATTTTTAGTAGATAACAGCACAAACTGAGATCAAGTGGGATGTTCACAATTTGTGTTGTAGGTTTGCATTAGAAAAAATACCATGAAGAATTTCTAATGATATTTTCATACTCTGCTTATTAGATCCCACAGAAGAAAAAGCTAATAACCAAATAACTTTCCTTTCCATGGTACGTTTTTTCAGTGTCAGTTCAAGGACTATGGAGATGACAGTTTAAGAAGTCTTTCTTTAACTCCACTTACAATCTTGAACAAACCCTAGATGTAACCAAACTCTTGCTTATGGATGCAGGCCTGTAGCTAAATTGTCACCTATCCATTGTTCAGCAGAAACAAAACTGAGAGATAGTGCAAGTATATCAGAATTTAATTCCATAACATTTCAAGATAAGCTCAAAGAATGAAGATTAAAATATTAGTCTTTTTTCCTGTTTTTTCAGGTATAAATTTCTAGATAATTTATATGGCCTACATTTGGTCTAAAAATGCAATGATACTTCTGACAGGTTTTTTTTCAAGAACAGGGCTCACAACTTCTTCAGAACAATATTTATTTCAGCTTTACCCACAAATAGTTGAATTTCATTCATTACAGCTAAAGTACCCCTTGGAAGAAAAAGGCATTTTGTAAAAACCAAGATAAATGAAGGGTTTTACATAAGTCAGAAAAATTAGTGTAGAACTGCATATGCAAAACCAGAAAATTATGTTTCATTCAGACATCATCCAATAGATGGTTGCATTTCCCTCTCCCCTTCTTAATGCCGAAGGCTGGACAATTACAGTTGGCAGAAATGACTGGAGGATAATTCCAAGTGTGAACTTCAAATCACATCACAATTCTAATCCTGGAGCACATTATATTGCTGCCCTCAGGAAGTTCTACATTTTCAGATATGTACATTTAAGTGAAAAAATAGCTAGTTCTCTTCAGTCTTGCTCTATTGATCTCAGTGGGCTTTATTCTTAATAAATATTTCTAAGCTTTTAGAGTAATACTACACACAAAAAAGGCAATGGGTGTGAAAGAAACTGGCTCCACTTACAGCCATCCGATTTCCTAAGAAATTATTCCACCTTGGTAAATTTCAACTTCAAAACTTAAATTAGTGCCTTTAGAACAGAACGCAGAACTGGAAACTTATTTTTTAAGGTTTTCCATAGTCCCATATTTGTAGAGTATTTTTAAATCATTCTAGAGATATTTTTTAAAAATAAGTTTTATGTTGAAGGGAAGAATATAGAACAGCTAGTAGGGAGAATAGTACTCTCTATAAAAAAACAAACAAACAAACAAACAAAGAAACAAACACACAATGCATCAGTAAAGAAAGTACTGAACCAGACATCTTCTTCCTCTGCCTTGAACAATAGCAATAGGAGGTCAGTTTTGTTTTTAAAAATAGAAATTAGAAAGATATTGTTGTTCAAACTCTAATTTCCATTTCAGAACCTTTTCCTTCCTGCAAGTCTAACAGATTTAGGAAGTACAAAGAGAAGGAAAAAGACAAATGTATCGTAATTTCCTTCTATTTGGGGGTTTAGCCTTTGCTCCTGGACCTGATTAAAAATGGCTGTGACATTTTTGACTTTGACTTAGATACTTCACACCCTGCCAGATTTCCTTTTTGGAAATGAAAAGTTCCTGTTACAACTGCATTTTCTTTTACAAACATTCATCAGTAAAGATAATTGCAGCTTCTTTTACTAAATCAGTCATCGACAAGATAAGTTGTCCTTATTTGGCTTCTCAGAGTTGAGAAAATGTTCTTTACTATTAACTCTATCTTGAACACTTACATCTTATCCTTCATGGAACATTTTTATTAGATCTGCAAGCCATTAAATGAACCTTTTAGCTTTATGAGTGTGTTAAAGCAAGCATGATATCATGATTCATGGACATTATTTTCTGATTTTATGTGTGAAAAATATAAAATATCCCAATTCATCAGCCTATGTGAATAGTTTTCTTCTTCCTTGAGTTTATCAGTTAGGAATGTCTCATCACCTAGATTAAAGTTAGGAGGTATTAATTACTACATAAATAATCTCATGTAAAATATTTAGTATTTTCCTCCAATTTCTCAAGATTTTTTCATTTTCATCTGCTCTTACTTAACATCTCCAGCTGAATATTTCTCATAAATTTGAACTTTAATATAATGGTTTTGCTAGTATAAGTTTGAGGAAAACCCTGTGAAAGGTATTCTTAGAAAGAACATCAGGCAAAATTTAATATGCAGGATAGTAACAGAGTGCAATTGTGAAATAAATTAGCACCAAACTGAAAAAAAAAAATATCTCTAAATAAACACTACTGTGTTTTGCTTATTTTGAAATCAGAGTAATTTGAATTCTCACCTGTTTCTTTAGTTTTTATATGAAGGTGGGTGGGTTTTGGTTTTGTAAGGAAGAGGATTTGACAATTGTTTTTTATATACATAACAAGCAAGGACATCCCACACCTCCAGTTTGTGAGACAAGAATGCTGCTATTGGGAATGCAAGATAATTCCCTGCTCTGTGTAGACATAGCATGAAACATTGCCTGATATCCTCCCTTCACATATCAGTACGAATTTTTCAATGAAAATGTTCACATATTAGGCTAGCAATGTTTTGTTCCAGGCATCTTTGTTTCACTTAGTATTCACTGAAGCTTAGAGGAACACTAAGAAAGACCATTTGACTAGGCCTATTTCCTTATTTCCAAAAGGAAAAAAAGAAAGCCCCATGCTGATTTGCAGCATGTCCTGCCTCAGGCTTTTGACTCCAGAGCCTCTGTCCCCTGCTTCTCATCTTCTCAGCACTGTGTAGTTCTTCATATAAGCTAGGTCTTTCTGCTTGTTTCTCAGTTTCTCAGTCTGATCTTTGAGTGTAACTGGATCACAGCCTCCCCTTCTCTCCATTCATATTTTCAGGCAAACACAAAAAAGTGGGTACAAAGGCATGGAAGAAAAAGGACTGCTTTTTGTCCTCATTTTCCAGTGAAACCTTTTAATGTCATATCACTGTGGAAGAAAATGAAATTTCACCCCTGGGAACCCACAAATGACCAGGATACCTGAAAGCAAAGGATACAAAAAAGGAGGGGGAAGGGTCTCTGTTGCTTTTCTCACTAATAAATTTCCTGCAGAAACCAAGCTATTAATAACATTTATATATTTATTTTAAGTGTCATGCCTCAAAGTCTGATCACAGAGGGGAGTCCCTGGACAGCAGAATTGTATATGCACACATATAATTGCTAGGTTAAAATGAGAGATTAGAGGTGAGTATTTCAAATAGGAAATCACAAGATAACTGCAACTGCAGTACAATTGCTACTAGAAAGTTATTTTGACTTTCCAGGCAAAAGAGAAGATTACTTTCTACAGGTATATAAAATAGCAGATCTCTTCCTTCCAGGATCCAAGGTTTGTCTGGTTCACTATCATCGCATCAAAAATACTGTCCAAACTACTGTGAGAAAGAACGTATAAAGTCATCGACCTTTAGAGAAAACAGAAGGGATGTTCGTTCACTGGAACAATCTAATTGCTTGAAAAAGCTGTGGTACTTTGGAGAAGCATTAAAACTCTGTTAGAAAGGATACCATGTAGAGTACATTCATTCCAATTAACATTAACTAGCTCAAAGCACACTACAAGTCAGTACAGAAAGGTAAGAAATACATGAAACAACAGGAGGAAGAAAGGAATAAGAGAAAAAAAAAAAAGTAAGTAAGAGATTAAAAATGCAAGCTAAATTAAAAAAAAAAAACACCACAAAACCACCAACAACAATCCACAATGCAAATAAAAAAATTCAAAACATTTGTTTCATTCTGCTGTAAAAAGACTTTTTTTTTCTTTTAATGAGAATGAGAGAAACTCCAGGACTACTTGGAGCTTTAACATAAAGGAAAGAGAGAAAAATGAAGGGTGACCTTCTAAATGCTGATATAATCTGGAGGCTTGCAATTTGACATCATGCTTTAGGAAAGAGTTCTTTAATATTAGCACCAAATATTAATCTGAAATTTAGCTTTAAAATCATCTTTGTTGAAGGTTGATACTACTCCTTCTGTGGCCTTTTCATCAAATTTCTGAGTATCCTGCCAAGCTTGTGGGATTTCTTGGACTATGACACTGAGCAAGTCAAATCATTACTGCATGCTTCCGTTTCTCATTTCAGATATGGCAGCCTCTTCCCTGTCTTGGAAATGAGTTAACTGCTGCTGGGTGAAATGCTACAATAAAACAAAAGTAGTACTTAACTGGCACCCCACTTCAGAAGAGCATTATTCCTGCATCAGAATGAACTTCCTCCAGAAAGGCTTGGGTGAGGAAGGCTCAGTCAGCAAAAAGACCAACTATCAAAGGTTATTTCTAAAATGTATGAAAAAAAACTTTCTTTCCCGATCCTTGCCTCTTCTTATGTAGCAATATCTTCATATGTGCTTTGATTTTCTCTTCTGCAGTTGCTGAAGTACAGTTCTGTAGAGCTGTAGTGTTTTCTTGAATAAAAATTTCCCATAGTATCCAACCCAAGGCACTGATTACTAGTGTAAAGGTGAAATTTATAGTATGCCAGAATGGTAATATTTCAGAAAAAAAAAAATATCTTCTTAGTAAATAACTTCATTGTGACACTCATATCCCAAGCACAAATTTGACAGGAAATTAGTCTCTTCATACTTGCAAAACCCCACACTGAAACTATTCATGAAATTACACTAATAACAAACTCAGAAGGATATAAAAGTAGTTTCCATGATCACTAGGTAGCATGGTGACACCCAATCCTAGACTACAAAAGAGAAAGAAAAAAAAAGAAAAAAAGAAGAAAAAAAGAAGAAAAAAGACACCATTGATCAGGGTCTGTCACCAGACTTTTACCAGAAAGAAGCATGAACACAGAAGGTAAATCTCTATTACAAGGCAAAGGTATCAAGATATTCAGTAGCAATTGTTTGCTGAAGGTGACTGAGTCCCTGTCGCTAGAATTTATAAACTAAGAAACATTGAATTCCACACAAAGATACTCCAAAATAGGTCCAATACAGAAAGGAAAGGTCTTATGACAGAAATCTTGAAGGCTGACAGAATTTGGATAAAAACTATAGTATTTTTTACAGGAGAGGAATGAATGAAATGTGATACTCATCAGTTCAAGCATCACTGAAAATATGTTGCCTCTTTCTTGATTTAGGATGAGGTGAATTATGGTGGCGTTCCTCATATCTTTAGTCAATATGCTTTTTTGAAGGAAGTCACTCCATTACAGCTTCAGTCAGAAACAATTCAAAATTATTTTATTTTTCAGAATTAAAATCAGTCTTTGAAAATCAGCTTCCCCTTGTATCTTCTTAATATGTGTACTCAAGCTTCTTAAAAGACCTGAGCTAAAGCTGGCTACTTACAACTGCATTTTAAGAGCTAACTTCTAAAAATATCTTTAATAAATAATGTGTGTTTTAATAGAAGATTCATTAAGACTGACATAACAAAACATAGTAACAATTGTATTTCAATATAGTCAATAATTTTGGAGGGGTTTTTTTGGTTTTGGTTTTGTTTTTACCAGCATGTAGCATTACTTTTAGAAAAGCACACAAAAGAAAAGAAAAATGATGGTGGTGAAGGGACCCAAAACTTCTTTAATGTAATCAGGGGAAATATTTTTTTTTGTTTTGTTTTGCTTCAGAGACCTTTTAAAACATTGACTTTTTGTTTCTTTCTGACATAGTCATCAGTAGAAGGATGTTGGCATGACTGTAAAGGAATACATTTCACATATAAACATCTTTATGCCTTTATTAGTGTGAAGGTGCCTAAAGGACCACCCCTGACAGAAAAAAAAAAAAAAAAAAAAAAAAAAAAAGGTGTAAAAGAAATGCTGTAATTTGCAATGGGTAGGGAGATACCATGGGAAGAGAAGGAAGAAATGCAGCACACCAGGTTGGGCATTGCCTGCATCCCTCCCACTGGCAACACCATCTCCACCTGTGATAGGCAGAATTCCTTCCCATGGGATGGGTGCTGGGGAAAGCCAGTGCCCTACTGTTTGCATGTGTTTATTAATAACCTCTGGTCTCATGGTTTATCTGTTGTACTACTGGTATTGATTCTGCATGCATAGTTCACTGACTCTCAATTAATAAAGTGCCATTACTAAATCAATACTGTTTCAGTTGTGATTTTGTTTAAACTATGTAAATGGAGTAGTTTACCCTTAACAACAATTAATTGTTTACTTTTGATTTGTGGTTTTCTATATTATGTCCAGGGGTTCCAGTCAGAGATACCACTTTGCGGGATATTAAAAAAAAAAAAAAAAAAAAAAAAAAAAAAAAAAAAAAAAAGTGGAATAAACATGATTGTTGTTTTTCAAGTGTTTAAGAGTTTCAGGATTTCTAAAATTACTTTGTAATTTTATGGACATTATGGACATTAATGTGATCTATGGATGCAAAAGAAAACATTCATGTCTTTGCTCTTTTGATGTTACTCAGATCATTAAGTATGCTTGATCTTATCTTCCATTTTTCACTTTACCAATATTTTAAACATTTTAGAATTTCATAAATATTTTTCAGAATGGTTTGTACACAAAATTTAAATTCTTTACTAACTCTATTGAAACTCAATGAAAACCTCAGAACCTGGCTTGACTTTCATGTTGCATTTAGAACTTATATTATCATAGGCATTACCTTAAGGCTACATTAGCAATGCATTGTCAAAGCTTTTTAACTGAAAGAATAAGTTTAATCAAGAGACTAGGCTAGCCAAGACTTATACATACATGTTTAAGTATGAGCTGCAAGACTGCAACTTCATTCTACAGAAGCATATTTTTGTGTAACAGAACAGTTATGGGGAGAAACATGTTTCACACATTTCCTAGGATAACAAAATGTAGCCATGAAAAGGTGTACTACTATTTAACACAACGTAATTTATTATTTCTTCTCTGTGTTTTAATATATTAGGTTTGCACTAAGAAGCTCTGATCAAGATTACTCCATTTTGCCTAACACATTAAAAGCACACTGCTAATACAATGTCTGCCTCCAGGAGTCTGTAATTTCATTTCTCAGGTCTAAGCAGTCAATGTCTTTAAGAAAAAAATATTTAAAGCTCTTCTGCAATCATAATTCAGAAATATTTTACCCTACCACACATACATTACTGTTACTATTATCAGTGGATATTTCTTGAACTCCTTTCCTCCCAAATCAAGACTACTAAAGGTAAGCAAACTTATTTACATGCAATAATAGCCAAACACTATATTATTTATTATTCAATTATTATTTCAAAGGCTTAAATTACAAGCACATTCATTCTTTAGTCTGGACATATCTCCTATAAATTACACATCACAGATTGCAACAGTTGATCTTAAATATGTATCTTATCTTGCACCTTCCTGCCTAGCTTTTATGCCTATGAAATTATAATGCTGGTACTGCTTCACCACTTTCTAGAAAATGATAGCATCTGTCCTCCAGGTTACATTCATTGCAGAGCAATGACATAAGAAGCATCCCTAAACTGTTAGCACTCAGTTTGTTCTCAGTCGGTTCATTCAAATGTGTTTTCGTTGACTGCGATCAACAGCTCCCCCCCCCCCCCCCCCCAGTTTGATCAGCTTCACCTCTACATTTGATTTCATAGGGATTTGTTTTACCTGCATAAAAACAAGAACAAGAGTAATCAGGTATCAAAAACAGAACTTCCTCTGTGGTCATGTTACCTAAACTCCCCAGTTACCAAACTCTGAATTAGTTAAACAAGAACGGGCACAAACCTCAAGTCATTAATGCTCAAGTACCCACCATCTCAAGTCGTCAAAACTGATGACTAAAAGAACTTCTATATCCAGACAGTCAGTCTTGGGAAACAAAGAACAGATAATGTTAAGACACCGTTATGTATATTATGCAGAAATAAGTCTCCAAGTGAAAAAAAATCTGGCTGCTAGAAGGAGACAAGCTGATGAGGTGTTGCAATCACTAATTTGCACTACAAGCGACAAACTTGTAACCAATCCTGTGCATGAGGGAAAATGAATATGTAATGTATTATGAATATGCAAGTACTTTACTGTACATAATGTGTACCCTTGAGCAGCTTGATGTGCATGTTAGGAGGAAAGATCCTTCATGCACCCAGATCTGCAATAAACCAACATTGGCTTTCTAAATTATCATTTGGTTTAGAGAGTTTTCCTGGTTACGATTTTCCATAACAGAGGGAGTGGCAGAGACGGGCTGCTGTGGTCTGAGTGAGGTGAGGCCTCCATTCCTGTTCCCCAGATCAGAGGCAGGAAGAGATAGAAGAGTCAGAAATGGAGGATTTATGTTTACCCTGGGAAGAAGGGCATTGGGGAAAGGAGTTTTAGGTTTTGCCTTTGTCTCTCACAATCCTACTCTATTTTAAATAGACAATAACTTAAATTATTAATCTCCAAATCGAGTCTGCTTTTCCTGTGACTGTGGTTAGTAAGTGATCTCCCTGTCTTTATATACACCCATAAATTTTCTGTCTTATTTTCTTCAGCTGTCTTGTTTAGGGGAGTGAGGTGGTGGTGGTGGAGTTACTGGGTGGGAATTTGTCAGCCAGCCAACCCTTAACCCACCACATATTCTTATGTCCTTTGAATTAGAAGACAAAATACACTCACATAATTTTGTGTAGATTTAGAAGCTGTCCTTTCACACAGATCCTCGAAAGAATATGAAAAGAAATCTCTGTAAATTTTATCTTGCATTCAACAGAAAAAAAAGGTGGGTATATATTGTGGTTGAAATATTTTGACAAACACTGAATTTTACCACTGTTAGCTAATCTATTAAAATATTATATATTTTTTCTAATGTGTATAGATCACTTATATATTTAGTGTGATACAGAGTATTATTTGTATGAAACTTATCCACATGTGACCTTCACAAGTCAGAAGAAAGGACAGGAAGAAAAACTGAGGAGAGGGCATGAGTCTAGTTTAAGAGATGGAAACAAGCATCATGACAGTGACTCCATGAACAAACAACGGATTCAGAAGTTCAAAAAAAGCTAAAGGCTTTTCCACTGCACAGTTGCTATCTCAGAAAAACAAAACTTTTTCCACCTTAACAGAAAACATGAAGCAAATGCCTGTATGATTTTATTTACTTCACAATATTTAGTATAATATTTTGGACAATGTAGTGATGAATAACATATGGATTTCAAGTTAATGTTGCAAAACAATGTGAATTAGCTTCCAGGGCACTGAGGCAGAAGGTGAGATTCTGTTCAACAGCAGAAATGGGTATTAACTTAACATGAATAAAGGGAAGTATTCATTCAAAACCTAAATGATAAGCCAAAATCAATAGTAAAATGTATCCACATGTTTTCCTCATTGTGGATTGACTATAAAATGGTATAAGTGTAAGCTGTTGGCCCTCAACACAAATAAACTTCATTTTAGAAACTTAAAATAAATACAGCAAATAAAGGTATTGAAAAGAAAATTTTCAGTGATGAGTGCAGCTCTTACATGGCCATTTCAAAAAAGTGTTAGACCAGCTGCATGTTGAATTACAAAATCTGAAACAAAAGCTGAGCAACTCATATCCAGATATACATGAACAGATAAACTGAAAAAACTGTGAGACAAGAGTAACTACATATTGAAAAATACAGTTTGCATTCCTGGATAACATTGCAGATGAGTAAAGTACCAATGAAATGGGTTTATTTCCTCTGTCTCTATTATGATAACTAATTTTTATCAATTCACTTTCTAGAAATGGTGATACCAGAACATTTTATAGAATTTTTCAGTCTTTCAGTTAGCTGGTACTATTATGTGTGCCTTAAATTTAAAATATATTTTTGTGATATTGGAGTCAGTGGTACTACAGAGCTTTCATAGAACTGTAAATAGCTTTATAGATCAGTTGCTTGGTGAAATATTTTAGGTTTTAAATCTTGCAATTTTATAGATTGCTGAAGCAAATATGGGCTAAAGCTGTTTAGAATGGAAAAAAAGACTGTGATTCATACAATTTGGGTTTTTATGGACAGGGGATAAATATGTAAGGTAGATATCCTGGGGTACTTTCACAGTAAATGAAAAGGAACACAAGCATACATAAAAGCAGCCTTAAATGTCTTGTTCACACTTAACTGTTTAGCCAATTTTTAGATGTCTAAATTAGATGGGATAAAGCCTACCCAAAATGAATCCAAAGAATATAGTCTAAAAAATAGGAATTCAGATCAAGACAGAGCTTAAAATACTGCAAAATTAGATGGGAAAGAATATTAAATACTAAATAAATTGTGTTAAACAGTAGAAACCAGTCACTAGGAAGAAGTAATGTAAATAGACTGAATCAGTGATGGGATTACTATACACAATTCTTTCATCAAAAGTCAGTAACAGCATTCACAGTATGATAATGGTGGTAGAAGCTAGAAACTAAATACTAATGACCTGCATACCTAATCTTTGACCTCTTCTGCCACACAAGCCAAAGTTCATATTTATGTACTCTATTGCCATGTGTTTTCTGTGGTCAGATAGATGTTACTTTGATATTGTACAGTACAGTATAAGCTTTCATCTGTTCTGTATAATCAGAGGTATCCCTAATGATGTATTTACATAAAACATATTTCTAGCCTAATTTCAATACTGAAGTCAAGCAAAACTCTCAGAGAATCCATGCAAAACCTTAGAAGTTATATTTGCTGATGATGGTAATGAATGTTTTATAATATAAAATTTGGATTTTTTTGATTGTCTGGCTTTTCAAAATTGAAATGAATATGTATATGCATTTCTATTTCATGCTGTGCTGTTCTAGCCTAATTGCGTTTCTACTTTGACTTGACTGCTATCTCTGCAGCACTTCATAAAAAAAGGTATGTGTATATAGATACATATATATGAATAATTTTCATACCCTAAATTTTAGAAAAAAAAAAGGGAAATGTATTTTTGTCCTCTGCTACCCACAATTAAAAGAAAACAACCAACCAAACCAAACCAAACCTACAAACCAACAAAAATTAATGGCCTGCATGAAACAAAATATCAGCATTTAATAATTTATAAAAAAATATTTTATTTATAACATAAATACATTTATTTATAACTCTATAGAAAGTTCATGAACAAAGCATGAAAAACAGAGCTTGTTAAGAAATCAGGAAACAGCATATTTATTAGTGATAGAAATGTAAAGGTAGATGATAGATAGATTGGTAGATAGAGGATAGGTGATGCATTCAGTAGTTCAGTAGTTCTAAAGAACTCTTTATTCCTTCAGAAAAGGTATATATTTAAAAGATGTAAAAAAATTCAAAGCAATTATTAGTATCATATCAAGTTTTTATGGTTACAAAGCTCTTTTGGAACAAAACCCAATAACCTAAAGTTTATGCATCTCAATCTTAGAATGACTAAAAAGTACTGTCTCACACAGGTGAGACAAAAGAATGAGGAATATTGTTAAACCTTGAAAAAACAACCCTGGATGCCAAACAGTCAAGACTACAAAAGAGAATTTAAAAAACCCCACAAAAACCAACCAAACAAAAACCACTGAAATATTTCTAATGAACGTTACTCTTTCCTTCTCTTATTTGGTGATGTTATCATGCTTCAAAACAGAACAATTTCTGATTGGTTTATAGGAAAATTCCAGTAGAAAATTAATTGTGTTAAGTAAATTTGAATAAATTATTTCAAAGATTTCCCATTTAAAAATAATTTAAATTGTTTATCTCCCCTAGTGAATGAATTTAACTATGTGTAATCACACAAATGTTACTGCAATTTGTAAGTTTATTTTTTCCTTCTTTGCTAGAATGATGAGTTTAAAATAGAGCAATTCAGTATGTGTATAAAACACCTGATTTAAAATTCATTATTGCAGAAATTTATAGAAATAATTATTTGGTTAGCATTCAAAAAATGCAGCAGTTTTAACTTCATGTGTGAAAATCCAGTAAAGTACTGGTTATAACTCTTCAAATGTATAAATCCCTTAGACGAGGGGTCCTCAAACTACAGCCCACAGATACAGCCCCCCAAAATCCTCGATCCGGCCCCCGGTATTTACAGACTCGCCCCACCCCGCCCCCGCCCCCCGCGCCGGGTTGTTGGGGGAAACCAAGCAGCCGCAGATGGCTGCCTGCCACTTCATTCGCGTGCAGGCCCCCTGGTTAAAAAGTTTGAGGACCCCTGGCTTAGACCATCAATAAGCCAGAATCTGTGCAACAGGTTTTCTTCCAATGGAAAATAGTCATTGTTTTAAAACTTTTCTCATTCCAGAGGAATAATGTAAGACTGCTAATGAAGCAAACAGTTGTTTCTTTTCTACCCTGCTACTTTTCTTCTGAAAGGGATGTCAAAGAAGTTGACTCAGAAATAATAAGAAAAGTTTAAGTATTGAGGACTGAGCTTTTTAAAATTTCTTTGAGGATAGAGCAGAAGAATTTAAATCATGAAGATGTAACAGATATTGCCCTCTCCATCATAAAGCTGTAAAAGTTAATTGAAGTAAAAAGAGCCAAGGTAGCTACAGAATGAAAGTGGTTTGCTGTACCTTCAGTATCTATCTTGAGTACAGTTAATATATTTATATTTTACAGTGACACAAAGCATAGACTATAAATATACACACACATATGTGTTTGCAATAGGCTTCATATATATGTAATATAAGGTGATTTTGATGCAGCAAAGCCTACAGTCATCTATATATATATTACTGTTATGGTACAAAAATAACTTGGTACATTAACACACCAATGATTCATCAGATGTCAAGGGTCTACTGTTTCCTTTGACAAATTATGAGGAAACAGGTATTTCCAAGATGACCATGAATTAAACTGATACACTGAAAAAGAGAAGGACAAAAAATAGTAACAGATAAAAAGTGTTATCATTTTTATTTCAAAGAGCATTAGTATTGAAAATGCAAACTAAGTTGTATTTAGTTTAATAATGTAGCTTTAATTTGAGACACATATTTCAGACAGTGGTGTTTGTAGAAACATTTTAAATCACTTTTGAGATTTAAAGAGTAGTCAGCCTAGAGAAACAGTCAATGCTATCAGAATGAAAATATCTTTCTTATTACAAGCACAACTCAATACTAATCATTAGATACACTATTTTACCTGACGCAAAATTCCCTGATGCAGCGACTTCAGTGAGATGAGGCTTTTGTGTCTATTTTCACAAATACTTATAAAACTCCATTGTTCACTAGGCACATTCCCTTTGTATGATTTGAAATAGGCATTATTAACATGATTGACATATATGTACTGGGTAAGAAAAACTATTGCATTGTACTTAATTCATAGAACAAACCCAAAGAAATTCTTTTTATCTCAGTAACTCTGCAAAAATAACTTTTCTTGCACACATGCATATCCAGTGATTCAAAACCAGAAATAACTAAGTGGTAGATACAATTATATGACCAAACAGTACCTTAATCAAATTATTCAGTAAAGATTCACAATTAAGAAATATTTTAATCATTATCATCACTATTAAAGTATCTACAAAGCTAAATCATGAGCAGAACTCTTTTGTATTAGTTATTATGCATTCCTCTCACCTGTCCTTAGCCATCTAAAAGTTAAGTATGCTAATAGCAACTTTTAAAGCAGCTCACTCTTTCCTACCTCATCATGTTAGATACTTTTAATTTGTTAGGATACACCATCTTCTTCCTCCAGTTACTACATCAGAAGCCCAGGTGACTACAGCAGACTAGATACTACATGGTTAAATATTGATGAATGAATGCTACCTCAAAATACACTCTTTTCTCTGGAGAGTTTATATGTAAGTAAATCATATCAATAAAGTCCTACTGCAGAGTAGCCACAGTAGTCGCTATGCCATACTTGTGATGATGGTATTATGGAAATAGCAACCACATACAACCAGCTAGAGATTTCCTTCCAAAGTCATCTGCAAACCAGATGGGAACTACCAGTGAATGCAGGGTTCAGGGTAGGAAAGGGGTCCTGTGCTACTGGAGTCCTTTTAATCCAGCTGCATCTGCATTTTTGGACCCTCAGAGAACAGGGGTCTAACATATGGACACCTCACAACAGCTGTGCAGCCAGAAACTTAGATTAACAGTAATTGCTACTTTTTTCATCTCAGTGTTATACTTTAAGTTTAGCTACAAAATTGTTTGACCCTACAAACACTTGAGGAACACACATATTTTTGCACTCATCTGATTTAAACCTCTCTGGTTCTTCTCAAAATATCTGAATGCTCTGATTGTGTTGAATAAATTACTGATTTAGGTGCTAAATTTGAAAACTAGACTTCAAAATGCAATTGCATAACAGATATAAACATATCAAAAAAGGAACTCCACATCTACTGATATGCATAAACAGATGAAGCTAAGCTACACAGTTGATATTTGAGCTACTGAAGCTTGTGGAAAACAGATTCAGTTCACAAATAATTGCTGTAGCACTATACAGTAAATAAACAAAAATTCATTTCATGGTATTTCAGTTTTTATGGTATTTTTCAAGACACAGTCTGTAGATTGCTATTACTTCTACTATAAAATTGTAATATTACAGTGGTGTGATAGTGTGGATCTAGCTAAAGGTCTGCCAGTTTTTCCATCATAAACCTCTATTTTAAAGGGCTGGGAAATCCACTATAAAATCTTCAGACAAGCATGTTGTAAACATCTTACAGAAACACATATCTATAATTTTCAAAGGTAAACCTAAGAAAAGAAATAAAAGTGAGACAAAAGAACAATGACCTGGATTTATTAGGAAACACATTTTGTTGGAGTAACATTAAAAGCCTGGAAACTTGTAGTTAAACTCATGCTACAAATAAATGCTCGAAAATCAAAATATTTTTTGTGTCTCTGTGGTACAATGTAGGAATCAGATCAAGTCTGTAGCAGCAACACTGGTTATCTAACAAACCTTTAAGGATAAAGATGATCCAAAAATGCTTCTCACCTACCTTTTAACTCTTCCATCTTTTAACTTTTCCATCAGAAAAGGCATGTTCTGTTGATTTTTTCCACAGTATTTTTATGAATTATCATAATTTTCTCCATCTAGTCCTTCCACACTCTTTGCTCTTGTACACCTACAGCAAGATAGAGATAAAATAAATAAATATTAAAATGATAGATTTAGCAGTAATGAGATCAGAAAACAAAAACCTTTAAGGAATTCTGAAACTAATTTTTTTTTAGATGGAATTCTGAATATTATTCTGTTAAAATTATTTTCAAGCATCAAACCTAAGCTTTTTTATTGAGACAAAGAAAAGACAAAGGACTGGTTTAAAAGCCTTCCTGACACAAGCTGCTTTAAAAATAAAGGAAGTATTGAAAATATTTTTTTTCTAGCTATATTGTTAATATATTGTGGGATTTCATAATACACAAGGACACAGAGGCTTGTACGTGCAGCATGGCAAGTTCTCAGAGAGCAAAGCTCCATTTTGGATAAAAATTAAGTACTTCTTATATCATAGAGACATAACAGAGCATAGGACACCATCAATTTGAGCAGCCAATAGATGCTGTTAATTTCCATTTTTCACCTGTAACAGTCAATAGGTAATTATGATTTCTATTCAAATCAGATTTTTTTCTCAGATTGTTTCCACCTTCTCAGACAATCAGCTACTGTTACAGTCCTTTGTTTTTTATTCTTATCTATGGTAACTCAAGATGTCTCTGGTTTCTCAGAACCCCAGCTGTACTTCAAGAATAACAGCTTCACTTTTCAGGGATGTTTTTGGTTCCCAGGGTAACATTTCCCAGGATGGCAGGCATTTTCTTTGTCAGTGTTTTTTAGCAGACATTTATTTTTGTTGTTCAGTAATTTTCCACTTCTAACCAGCCCACCTTTATGCTGCTCACATCACTTATTAACCCATTCAAATCACTAATACAGTGAAAAGGTGAATCTCCAGAAAGAAGGTGAGAAAATCCTAGGCTATATCTGATATACTGCCAGACTGCCTATAGGTCTGAAGAAGTGTTTAAAAAAAAATGTACAAGGACATATTTAGCTGTTTCTTGATGATGAACAATCAGTAAATATTATAACCCCCATATTTCTGTATACAATACTCCTTAAAAAAAACCAAAAAGCAACAAACAAATGACCAACTCTAAAGGCAACAGGAGACAATATGAAAAAAATTTCTTGTTCTTCTTGATGACTTTCAAATATACTTGTGAATTAATGTTTTCTTAGAAAAATTTAGGTTTTCTTTCTTATTATTAGCCAAAGCCACAGTGCGTAAAATGTAAAAGAGAAAATTTTCCACAACAGTGTCTGTAACTGTTATTTGATAATTTTACTTCACTTTTAGAGAAAAAAACCCTACAAACTCTTAAATGTAGTCTTCATAACATGGGCACACTGTTTAGCACAGTAATCCAGACTAATCTATAAAACAATACTGTGGTTTCTAAAACACAACTGATAGCTGTAGTCTAGTGATAGCTGTTTTCACGAAGCCTCTGCAGTAAGTGTGACTCTGGTGGGCTTGTAAGGGGGGAAGTACAAGAGAAAACAGGAGAAAAGAGTACTTTACTACTGAGCTGATCTTTAATTTTCATAACAATTTCTATTGTTTGCAAGAAAGAGCTGGTGATGATTGAGACAGTACATAAAATCAGGCCTGACCTGACTGGTTATTAAAAGGGTACTTGACTCCTGGCAATGTACAAGCTGCAAAGAACAACAAACTTTTTCATCTGACTGGTTCCAGTAAATTCAAAACAACACTGCATATTTTTGTATGCAGGTATATAACTACTTTTGTATAGGAAAAGTATTTTAATAAACTAATGGATTATTGACACGGACACCTCTATCTTGCATAGATTACCTCTATAATGATTTGTATTGTCTTATTCAGTGGAGTGTTATAGGCAGGCATTAAAATTAAGGCTGCACACCTGGGAAGAAGCATTTGTTAGGCATTATATAGAGAAGAGAGAAAAGCAGAAGTGGCATTGGAGAGTGGAACTTAAGGACTCTAACTTTCACCTGGATAAGCAAGTGAAAAACTGAAGGTGGATTTCATTTGTAGACACCTTCACTGTCGTAACAAACTACAAGTATAACCTTGGGAAACGACAACTCAATGCAAAGTATCAAAATACATCAAGGACAGTATATATTTTGATCTTAAGAAAATATTTTTTTTTTTTTAATAAAGAACAAAGTCAAACTGTTTTCATCATTTTGTCTTTTATGCTTATTACAAGACATGAGAGTATTTGATTTCAACACTGGAAAGTTCTTTTGAAAATGAAGCAAACGCTTACAAATGGGATAAGATCTGTGTATTGTCATGACATTTAAGTTTTAAGAAATCAGATTATTTCGATGAAACCCCAAAATTACATGAGAATTCCAGACAATTGCTGCTGAATATATCATCATGTTGAGAAATACAATTTTCCCTGAGAACACAGCTCACTGCCTCTGTAGCAAGATTAGGTGTTAAACCAAAATGGGCAATGCCACACTGAGATCTTAGTTTGCAAAATTTGCATTCTTCTTTAGTTCCTACTTTAAAAAGTTCTCTTTATTTGATTAATGTACATAAGCACTTTCTTGTCAGTTGCACTATAAACAAGGTTTAATAATAGTAAGACAAATCAGAGAAATTTTGACTTTGAAGGAAGCAATTGCACCTGCAAGCAACCATGCTTTCTATTTGTGAAGACATTTCAACCCAAAGACTTTAAAGACATGTGAAAACATTCATTAATTCAGCCTCACAGACCTGAGAAATATATCTTGAAAGTAAATTTCAGATACCACTGTCAGAAGTTCTACACTAATAAGAGCTTTGTCATGGTGGATTCAAGCTATGTACTCCCCTATGGCTGCAGAGAAAAGTGAAGAGTAAATGAACAGACACTGACTTTGCTACTTGGGAGTATTCAGGAGATCGTACAACTGAACATCGAGAGAGATCACATGATGAGTTAGTGCCAGAATAAAACCAGAAAAGTGGGAAGTTCAAGACATGACTAAGCTGGAAATTCCTAAAGTGAAGTTTGTAGTAAATTTGATATTTGTGCTACTGTTTATGAATGTGTGAAATTACTTGTGTCAAATAAGAGCAATACCAGGATATTTTTTTTTTAAAAAAATCTTCTATATATTACTATCCAGTCTCAACTAGGTGCTTAGTAATTTTAAAGATACACAGGAAGGCCATTCAGAACTTAAGAATATCTCTTTATATTTGTACTTTTCCACTGTTTTGCCTACCAATTTTTACTAACTTATTTCTAAGATTTTTATAAAAGTATGGCTATGATTTGTTATTGATTTAACCTTCTTTTTAGTCACTGTCCTATCTTGTATTGCACTAGAGTTCTATCACTATTGGATGCAATTGTCTGTAGGGCACAAATACAAAATACAAAGTTGAAAGAATCACCCTGTACTATGAAATAGAACATGAAGCAGGCACACTGATTCATGGAAAAAAATATTTGGCTTATTAAATGAAATGAATGTGATTATTAAACTTAATATACCTGAAATCATATTCATGCATATCTAGAAAAGATTTTAAGACAATATCACAGACAAAGGAAATATTTTAAGCATGAATCAGAGCAAATATCCTCATAAACAAAACCAACAAATAGCACAAGAAAATGTTCTTATGGACATATTACAAAGAATTTGAGTCCTTCCTTGGAGGCCTATCCTCACTATGATTACTTTGAAGGACAAGAAAAAAACCAAAACACATTGTTTTAGGTAGCTAGGAATTTCCTTCATAATCATAGTCTTAAAAGTAAAGGTGAGATTTTTCAGCAATTGTTTTTTTCTTTTTCTGAAGATGAAAGACCTAATCAGACATGCATGAGAAACATGTAACTTGATCTTAAGAAATGCTATGACAGTCTCCCCTCTATCTACAAGCTTTGGGTAGAATTTGGATTCTGCAAATTGTGATTCTTCCCAGGGATCTCTCCAGTTACACTGTGACTGTTTTTCACTTAAGTTGGGCAATGTTAACAGGCATGGTTACAGAATTCATTTGATGCAGATGTGTGTTTGCACAGCATATGTGCATGAAAACCATCCACCTGTTCATTAACAGAAGATTTAAATATGTTTTGATACTTATTTTCAGCTTAACAAGTTAATTGAGCACACAATACTGATACTGTGCCAGGGTGGTCTGAATGAAATTCTGAACACGTGATATCACTCTTGATCTTGCCAACAGTGTCAACAGTATTTATTAATGATCCAGTGATAGCCTTGACACCCAAACAACTACTGAACAAAAATGGAAATGCAATTATGCCTGAGAAATGTCCTTAAAATGTAAGATTTCTGACAAGATGGTAGTTTTCTCACACAGCCATGGTGTGCCCGGCTTGAACTAGTCTTCTGGAGCTACACAGGTGTTTCTTTTCTTCATACTAAGTTCTTTTTTTTCTTTTTTTTTTTTTCTCTCTCTTTTTTTTTTTAATGAGCTGTGTAGTTATGTAAATACATTTAAATTGTTAATTTGCAAATAATGCATATTTTTTTTACAATTAAGGCCATTTCCACATATCACTTCTTCCTGTAATGACTAACAGCAATTGGCTACCGATTTATTTCATGCATATCTCAGTGTTTCTCTTTATGGTGTCAGGAACTGAAGGAAAAAGATACAGTTTAGTTTGGACTGTTAGCACACACTGAAAATGGTTTGCATATTACTAAAATCTTGACTACTTCTGCTAAGTACAGCTGCCATGCTGGGTGGATGAACCTGTGTTCATCTGGTTAAGCCAAAATCCTTCACTGTGAGAAGGTTCATTCGTATTTGCTTTTTCAAGCTGTTCCCTGAACTGGAGGATTGCAGAGAATCTGTATTTTTTTCAGCTGTAGCTTGAAAAGGAAGTGTCCTCAACTTGTACTTTGAGGTTTTCCTATCAGAAGCTTTATACAAATTGACTGCTGGAGGTTGTGTCACAGGAATGACGGGTTCAAAGTCCGTGACTGAAAAAATGTACAAGAGCACTAAAACATATCTCTGCAATTTCTCTCAGCACAGGTCAGAAGAGTGAAAGCAAATTAAATACAGATTCACTTACCATCACATACACAAAGTAATTTTAATAATAGCCTTTCCTTCCCGCAGAAATTTCCTCAAAGCCATGAGACGATAATGTTCTAATGTAATGTCTCTATTTATTTCTAATTACCTATTTCTCTCCCCCTTTGGAAGCTGTCAGTTATATGTGTCTTACTGTGCCATTTCTTATAACAATTTCCTACTAATGTCACTATTTAGCAGTGACCTTAGAATGAATAAAGGACATTCTCTAGTCAAATGCAGAATTTGTACTTTACAGACAGGTCTTCTGACCTGCTACTTAGATATGAAACAGTTACAGCAATAGCTGTTTTGAAAAGTTTACCAAACTATTATCTGTTGTTGTGGTGTCCTGTGCCTAGTGGCCAAACCCTGATGCCTTGGAGGAGGAAACTGTATAGTGCATTTTACTTGTTATCAGTAATGAGCCCAGATATTGAGTGAAGGGAAAAATGAGGCAGTATTTCTTGACAACTTCACAGTAACCTTCCAAAACCATTTTTAGTATGAAAATCGTTACTTGATTGGTCTGGACTGAGAGGACCTTCAGCACTTCAAACATATTCTGGCAGTTAACATCATGGGTACAATATATCCAAGACCAAATGAAGTAATTCCTGTTTAGCACTCCTGTTTAGTCCTACCAGATCTTCCTCTGTGTACAAAATGCCAAATGTCTACTCCTGTTGCAGAAGGCTCTGAGAAATTTTCTCATACCTTCAGTGCCACATAAGGAAATACAATCTCATCATGCTTCACTCCCCAGTAACACTGAGAATATTCCGGTCAACAGAAAGCTCTTTGGCAATTACTTCTGTCCACCCTGCTTGTCTGGACACTTAAGGACATGAATACAAAGCCCCTGTTCAGGTTAAATAAAGTGAGGGAGAGAAAGCAGTGTAGTGTTTGTGCTGCTGCCTGGCACCTCAATGAGCTCGTTATTCAACGTGGCTTTGTGAGAACTTGGCAAGAGGCTTAAATCCGTCTCTGTCCTGCCTTTCTCTCCACTTCCATCACCAGGCTGTAAAAGGAGAGCCTACCTTTCAGTCATTTTGTGATGGCAGATGTCTGTGTCTCCTTTACAGGGATAAGTTTTGTGCCCCTTTCCTCTTCTCCTGATACTGGGCATTACACAGAAGAGTATAGCTATGTCTTGTTTATTCCTTCCAGTCAGGTATTTATGCACATTGATAAGATTCCCTCCTTAGACTTCTTTTCTCCAAGTTAAAAAGTCCTGGGTCTTTCAGCTTCTCCTCATATGACAAATACTTCAAGCTTTCAGTCATCTTTGTGGCCCTTTGCCAGACTGACTTCAGTAGGAAGGATAACCTCCCTCAGCCTCCTGATTACACTTGTCCTAATGCAGCCCAGAGTACTGATGGCTGCCTTTCCCAGAAGGGCACATTGCTGGCTCACAGTCAGCTTGTCATCCATCAGGGTGGGCTTTTTCTGCCAATGAGAAAATCCCTTGAGAGCAGTCTGGGTATGTTTCAGATGGACCCTGTTCTAAGGAATTTTTCATGTTTGACTTCTTTGGAACAGGGACTTTAATGTGTATTTTCCAGGTCGTGGATTTCCTAACCACGTACTATTGGTTATTTTAGGTTGAGTTTACTTGTGTAAATAATTATGATTTTCTTCATCCTACAAGACTGCTTTAATCACTGAATTACCAATTATTTCCGAGTCTTTTGGCATTGATCACCAATGGTATTAGGCAAGTACTTCAGGGTACTGAGGGAGCTGGCAGAGGAGCTTGCCAAGCCACCCTCCATCATTTATCAACAGTCCTGGCAAACTGGAGAGGTCCCAGGAGACTGGAGGTTACCCAGTGTGACACCCATCTACAACAAGGGCAGAAAGGAAGATCTGGAGAAGTACAGGCCTGTCAGCCTGACCTTGGTGCCGGGGAAGACTGTGGAGCAGGTCATGCTGACTGCCATCACACAGCACCTGCAGGACAACGGAGGGATCAGGCCCAGCCAGCAGGGGTTTAGGAAAGGCAGGTGCTACTAGACGAACTTAATCTCCTTCCTTCTATAACAAGATGACCTGCCTAGTGGATGAGGGAAAGACTGTGGATGTTGTCTACCTGACCATAGTAAAGCCTTTGACACCATCTCCCACAGCATTCTCCTGGAGAAACTGGCTGTTCATGTCTTGGACAGGTGTACTCTGTGCTGTGTCAAAATCTGTCTGGGCAGCTGAGCCCAAAGGGCGGTAGTAAATGGAGTTACATCCAGCTGGCAGCCAGTCACAAGTGGTGTTCCCCAGGGCTCAGTACTGGGGCAAATTCTGTTTAATATCTTTAGTGACAATCTCGATGAGGGGACTGAGTGCACCCTCAGTAAGTTTGCAGATGACACCAAATTGGTGGGAGTGTTGATCTGCTTGAGGGCAGGGAGGCTCTGCAGAGGGATCTGGACAGGCTGGAACAACAGGCCAAGACCAATGAGGTTCAATAAGAAGTGTGGGGTCTTGCACTTGGGTCACAACAACCCCAAACAATGCTACCAGCTTGGGGAAGAGTGGCTGGAAAGCTTCCTGGAGGAAAAGGACCTGGGAATGCTGGTTGACAGCCCGCTGAACGTGAGCCAGCATCATGCCCAGGTAGCCAAGAAGGCCAACAGCATCCTGGCTTGTATCAGAAAGAGTGTGGCCAGCAGGACAAGGGAAGTGATTGTCCCCCTGTACTTGACACTTGTGAGTCTGCACCATCCCTGGAGGTGTTTAAAAATTGCGTAGATGTGGTGCTTAGTGACATGGTTTAGTGATGGACTTGGTAGTCCTGGGCTAATGATTGGACCTGATGATCTCAAAGGTCTTTTCCAACCTAAACGGTTCTATGATTCTGTTATATTTCTTAGTATGCCTTTTGAATTAAGACTGTTCTAAGAAACTACATAGAGTCAATGCACTGTTGTAATAGTGAATATCAATGAAAGAAGGAATGGTGGTCTAACTGCAGCTCTCTTTAAACTTGTATAACATTCAGTCATGAGAAAAAAAAAAAAAACACAACAGGAAAAAACAAAAGAATCATAAGTATTGGGTCAGTTTCTAGCAAGTACTTCAAGGACTGTGAGCTCTGAGTGTGCTAGACCTCTGCAAGTTCATATTAACTGCTCAAGGCTACACACATAATTCCAGTTCAGGGAGCACTGAGAATTCTGTGCTATGTTAACCTGTGAGATACTTTGTCATTTATGAGCCAGAATTTCCTCTGCATGCCATCTTTCTGATGTCATCCTTCTGACAATAAAAAGTGGTAGGAAAATATCTGTATGCTTTATGGCCAGTTTAGAATCCATCATACAGATTTAGTATACATAAACAGTTACCCTTCTGTGTACAGTGAAATGATTCAGGTAAAGATGTCTGTCTTTACTGAAAAATTATTTGGGAATAAAAAAAACACTTTGATTTTGTATGAGAAATAACATTTCCAAACATTTTTGTATGGAACTGCTTTCTTAGGAGTAAATTAATTAACCAGCTTAACTCAGAATATTTTGAAATGTTTCACATTCACCTTTCTAATTGTACATGTGTGAAAAGTCAAACCCAGGTATTGGACCATCAATACTATGTGTTTTATTATATAACCACAAACCCTTATGCCACCTTTAAACCTTCTTGATCTAAAAAAAGGAAACAGAGCAGGTAATTGCATCAAACTGAACCATATGAATCTTTTGCAATTAGTGGTTTTGTTATAGCTTGCAATAGGCTTTGATGTTGTTTTCTTCTCAGAATGTGAAAGGTATAAAGAAGCATATATATCACCTTACTATAAGATGATATTTTTAGGTTCCTATCTTTTAGAAATTTGCATATATACCATTATCCATCAAGATGTCCCACTTAATAAGTCAGCATGAAACATGTTACACACTTTTAATTCTTCAGTGAATGGCAAGAAAGAAAGAAAGGAGAAAACAAATTACCTTTTTTAAATATAAAAAAGCAGAACATTTACATTCTTTAAATAACTGTTTTGAAGTTGTCTAAAATAAGAAACAGATATACAAAATCATGTCTTTATAAAGAAGTCCATGTGTGATGTTCCTTAAAAAAGATGCAATTATTTCTTCCTATCACAGGATCACTGTGATCAATAAGATTAAAAGAAATAGAAGATTAAAAGAAATGCATACGTATAGTTCAGGGTTCATCTTGAAAAATTGTGACCTGTCAGAAAGCTAGTGTATCATATTCATAATAACACAGTTTATATCTCTTTAGAGATATGCCTTTCAGATAGCTTTGGGAAACAAAAGACTTAATCTGTGGTACATAGTGAAGGAAAATATCAGAAATTAAAAATCTGCTGTTCAATTGATTGCTAGCAGCCGCTCTTTGTGTATCTCTAGTGATTACTAACTTGAACTTCCCAGCTTTGCTCACTGCAAATAGATGTATGTTCCCAGGATTGAATAATGTCAAAAGTATAGGTCAAAAGCATCACCTTAGAGTGAATGTGAAAACTTATAGTATATACTCTGGAAAATTAGCATGACTTTGCATTTGAGATTAGAATGTTATCTGTTAGAAAAAACAAACACACAAAAAAACCCACAACAAAACCACAAACCTAACAAACCTTTCAGTAAACAGGAACCACGAGGCACTTCTGTTTTGAAAAGATAACTTGAACAAATCTAGAATGAGTGTATAAGAGGTAAACAAAACATATAATTTCTTAATGTGGCCTTTGAGTGAAGACTAATCTAGGAAGCCACGCTACAGTCGCTGCTTAAGTGGTAGGTGAACAGCAATGAAAAGAGGAATGGTGAACAGCAGCTATAAATCTGTTAAGAAAGGAAGGGAGTGGTACCTATTTGTTATGGTTTCATTATGGTGTCAGTGAGATATTCACAGAAATATTAACTCAGTCACAGATTTACCTAATAGGTCACATCTAGTTGTTAGAATACATCATGGGAGCAACCTTCCCTACTGGAGTGTTTGTAATCTTCTGTGAGAGTAGCCTAGCCTTGTGGATCAGATAAAAACATACGCTAAATTGTTTTGTTAACAAGATAATACTATCAAAACTGATAACTGATATCATAACCGATTTCAAAATTGTGGAATAAGAACTAATATGTTTCTATAATAGCCCTGTTTATTTATAAAGCCCTTGGATGATCAGGAAGAGAAAATGGAGCTGGTGCAATATAAAGTTCAATCACACTTGGAAAGGCAATAAATGGAAACATACATAATAGCTGACTGTGCTGTATTTATTCTTACAATTCTTTTGGTAACTATTTGGACATTTTTTATAAAAAATCAGGGTTTAATGATAATGCCTTATGATTTTAAATTAACTTTCAGAAATGGGGATCAGTCTTGTGTTCCTTCTAAGTTTCACTGATGAAAGTGCATAAATAGGCATCATTACTGGGCAAAACATGCAACATTAAAGGTAAAAATTGCTTCATTATGCCAGTGTGCTATATTTATTTACATATCAGAGTTTCAAGATTTTACATCTCCAACTGCAAGACCTGCCTTCAGATGACCTAGAAGAAAATTAGGACTGAGATATAAAAGCACCTGAATACAGCTTGATTTTCTACATTTGAGATGTCTTTTCCTCTGAGGTACATGGTATTATGGAAGCTAATTTCTGAATCTGTTACCAGGATTCACTGTGCCCCATATAATTTCTTCTCTTTGATTCCATCAACACTATTTCTGGAATACACGGAAACTTCTAAGCAATGGCAACTTTTGGAGATGAGTTGTCTGGCCTACACTGGATAATTCTGGCTGAAATTGATGACTATTCTGAAGGAATGAAGACTTTCAGCAGTAGCCATACAATCTCACCATTACTTGGTTTTCATTTGCTGTGGAAAGGAGTGATTTTCTTCTCAGCTACAAATCACCTGTATGACATTTTTGCCCTGAAAATGAGTTCCTCTTCTGAAAAAAAGGGGGGAAACTTTTCTGGACCATTCATCATCAGAAGACTTCCTGTATTGTAGAAACACAACACCCCTTCAGGAGTCACTGACTGCTTTCAAAATTGTCATTTTGAAATTAGATGTCGGCATTTTAATGAAAGAGGTAAGCTTTTCCATCTTGCTGGACCTGCAAGACAAAAACACCATTCTATATTTGTGTGCTGTTTTTTATATAAGTACAAATATTTATTTTTAATGTTTAAACTCCAGACAGTTAGAAATGATGAATCAGAGCCATCTGGGTCAGGGACTACTACATCATTACTAATCAGGATTTCTAGAATATGGTCAAATGCTAAAAAATAAAGATTTCATATTGGTGTGTGTTTTTTCAAGTTTAGATATATTTATTTATTTATTTATTTTCCTTCTTGGAGATGTCACATGCGTATCGTATTAAAAACATTATTTGTGCCTTGCTGATAAAGTGACCAACTGCACTGACTAATTGAGACATAGCAAACTTTATTTTGTCTTTTTATGTCATTCTTCCTTATGCTAGAGTGTAGATTCTCACATTCACATATCCACAACATTTCATATTTCATTAATTATAACATTTCTTAAGGTGGGATCAGTAGCAGTAATTGTTTGGTTACTAATAATGTCAGAATAAAAATAAATGCTTCCACACCCATTAATTTGTCTTAACTTTACAACTAACTTTTATGCTTATATGTTATTTTTCCTTTATTTATTCTTTTTTTTTTCTTTTTTCTTGAATTTGGATATAAATTTTGTGAGCATCCAAAGGCTTGACAACATGAGATGGCATTTTCAGACACAATCTCGGTTATTAACATATCCATCATCTTTGTCATCAGTTCACCATCAACATTTTTTCTGCAGTAATTGGTCCAAGGAACTATATAGACATTTTACCAGTTGACTGTTTTTTAAGGTAGTAGGGGGGGTTTGTTTGTTTGTCTGCTTGGGTTTTATATTTACTGTATAAATTAACCTGAGGTGGATTCACCTCAGGTATATAGAATTCAGCATGGAAGATAAATTCTTAATTTATCACTGGGACTTCCAAAGAACTTATTCTTTTTGAGTAATAATTGTTATATTTATCCATTCTTTGTATATGTTCTGTCTTTTGCCCTAAACATTTCTTTACCTAGTTCTGAGTTATCGATTTATACCTGACTTTGCATATCTTCTAAACTCTCAGGAATATATTGCACATCCATGAATCATTATATACTTGATTTATAAAAATGGAATTTTCAAATTCAAGATAAGATGCTCCTAATAATATGTCTCATGCTTTATCTCATAATTTTCAAAGTATACATATGTATCTGGAATTTATCATTAAAATAATTAAATGACATTTAACTATAACAGATGTTGGGGGGAAAGTTTAATGGTTTTGAAGTACATTACTAAAAACTAAGATATATTTCTTTTTAGAAAAACAAAAGGTAAACACAACAATTCAAGTAAACACAGAGAATTTTCTGATAAATTTCCCTTTAGCAATATGTTGTGACAGGAAGGTGCATTGAAAGTGTCTCAATAGGTGGATGCTTTTTTTTTTTTTTTTTTTTTTTTTAATTATCTAACATTAAGATCTTAAACTAAATTAATTCCTAGGGTCCTTCTACCAAACAGAAAGAGAGAACATGTAGGGGAAGACTTTCTTATCTTAAGGCAAGGGAGAGAGAAGATGAATCATCAGCTAAAAATTCTAGTTCCTCACTATTAACTACAATGGAAGCAGATACCTGCTGTCACTAAATGCTCAAGTTTTACACTGTTAAGTTTAAGGGAATTGAATGTCATAGAAAACGTCTTGCAAATCCTAAACTAGCATGTCTCAGTTCTTCTAAGTGTTGTGCAAATATACCATATGAATGACTGTCTAGGTTTACAGCATCCAGTGACTGTGTTTTTTGCAATGCTGTTCTCTCATCTGTACTGATACTTGTTTCACAGGAAAAGAAAAAATGCTTCACTGAAAAAGACTGAAGATAAACCCCTATAGAAGCTGCAGGTAAAATTAGCTGTTTCAAGTTATCTTGTGCTCACTCCTAGCTGGCTACAACTTCTGTCTCCAAAGACACTTGTAAAAGTACTTGGGAGTGTCTACAGTAGTAGCAATTTTACATTCCAAATCAAATATATAAGACACCATACAGTTATAATTAACACCAGATTTAGCTGTAATAATCTATTACTGGTCTGATAATATCTTATTAAAAAACCAAACCAAAACAAAACAAACAAACAAAAAAAACCACAAAACCAGAACATGGGACAAAATAAGAGGAACAATGGGTTATAGGGAATACCACATTTGTGTGTTGAAAACCTTTGAAATTTGAATGGCTTCTATACCAGTAAATTTCATGGGCAAAGTAGAGTAAAAGGCAACCCACAGGGGATCTGTATACTGAAGTTTCTTTGAAAACTAACAAGATTATAGTTTTTACCCAACCCGATCATTTTACATGCTTGCTTGCTCACTTGCTCACTCACACCTTAACAGTGTGAAACATAGACTTAACTGTTCTTGAGATTTCTTGTCTCTTGAGTAGCGTTGTTATCTATTTTTCTAGACTTAAAAATCTCTACACCTTGATCTTTTTTTCTTCCCTTATGACTATACTCACAATGTCAGATTAATTTTGAGATGAGACCACACTGACAGAATGACAAGCCTTTCCAGTCCCTTTGCAGGGCTAAGTTCTTAACCTCTTTGTAGGTAGTAATACTGACCTATTTTTGCTTCTGAAACCTCTAAAAGTTAAAAGACAGCTTTTCTCCTGAATGTGAACCAGTTTTATACTGAGAACAGTGCTTTTTAACAAGTGTTCTCATTCTTCATAGAACCAGCCAGTTAAAGAACAATAAGAAAATAATTATGTCTTATTACAATTTTCATAGCTAAAATGTCATTCATGAACAGAAGTCTGAGAAAATCACAAATAAGGAAAAAAGAAATTTACATGAAGTGTTTTGAATATGAAAATATTAAGACTGTTTGGAGCAATGACTTAGATTAAATCCTACTTTATCCAGCAAGCTCACTGAACTTTGAGACATACCTGTTTTACAGAAGTATAATCTGATTAGTCCTGTATGACATTAGGCATATGTTAACAATTTTAATAATTTTTCAATTAGTTCTCATTTTAATGTAGATGCTTGTATTTATTTTAGTTCTGGAAAGAAAATCAGGCAGTAGATTATCCCTATTTTTTTTTTCCTTTGGCAAAAGGTAATAAAAATACCTTAATCCATTCTTCCTTTATGAGTAGCACTGATTTCAAAGAGGAATCCATATGGATGTAAGAATCAGCCCTGGCAGCTCCCTTGGCGTAAGAAGAACTCCCAGGGGTTTGGCTGCCTGAGCTCAGGGCCTTTGCAACACTGGAGAGAACAAATTTTTCTGTTAAATAACAAATTTTCAAAAGAATTGAGTTCTGTTAAAACTGAAATATATTTCTGAATTTGTAAGATATTGAAAAGAAGTAGAAAAAATTAGGAAGGATAATACCAAAGCAATTCTTCATTTCTAAATCTAATAGTTTTGTTTTGCAGGTGGCCTTCTTTCTTCTTTAGCCACACTTTTTTACTTAAGAGTTGAGACAACTTTAAAGAAAAAAAAGTTACAACAAAAGGATTAAAAAAACCTAAACCTAAAATAAAATGTCTTGTGTTTCAAGTTGAATAAAAAGTTTCAGATTGCAGTAACAACTTTGAAGTCTTTCTACAGAATTATGTCTTCTGAAGAGAACAAACTGAGTTTCTGATCTTTTTATTTGGCCATAATCAGAGGAGCCCTGCTCTGGCATTCTGTTGCCTGAACCTGTTCTCCAGACATCTCACTTACCCATATGAGAAAATTACCTGCTCTGATCAAAGCTTTTTCCATAACAAAAGGGAATTCCCAATCACACTGAGAATCTCCCAAGCACTGATGATCCAGTTCTTAAAATAAGTTAGGACTCTGTCAGAAGATATTTGTAGCTGACTCTGATATTTCTCCTGGTTGACAACCTAGCTATATTAAACCCCTTTGCTTACCACTTCTCCCAGTAATCTGTGTCCTTCAACACCATATGATATTTTGTGAGTGTTAGAAGAGAATTATTTGTGCTAAAAATGTAGCTGACCTGCAAAACCATCCTCACACTTGGAAGCCTACTTAAAACATGAGTTATGTTCTGTTCTCTTGCTCTGCCCAAAAAACTACATTAAAAAAAAAAATGCTGTAGGATAGAGCTGTTTTGTAAAAGAAAAGAAGGATATAAAGCTCTGTATAATATATTAAGTATATTTTTAAAATGTTGATTTCAATTTGCAAATTAAATTAATTCAGGCTACCCGTAATATATGTATGAATTTACTTTTCAATTACACTTTCTTTGTCTCTTCTATATGACTAGATACTATCTCTTGTAACTTTTACAGTAACAAGTGATATACTGCAGTCTGTTACACTTAAGATTTCCTCTGAAAGTTAAGGGAAGACATCTTCAAATTTTATGAATAAATCAGTTTCTTCCAATTTTTCTTAATCTATTTCACCTTAAATCAACAGAAATTCAGGGCTTAAAAATAAGAACTTGCATGCAGAAATCTATGGGATAGATCAGTGATCACTTTTCTCTGTGTTATATGTCACTTTTGCCATCTCTGAGATGAAAAATGAGTAATCTCTGGTGTATAGTTATTTTTAACTAACTATTCAAACAGGCCTTTTAGTTAAATACCCAGCTGTACCCAGTTTTTAATTAATTTATGCAGGCTTTATGATCTGGGTCACAACAGTGTCATTGAACACTCAGACTCCATTTGCAATCAATCTAGATTAAGTTTTCCATTGCAATAATTGACCTTTTATTTCTGTACTGGCTAAATAAGTCTAAGGATCTCCACATTCTTATCATCTTACAACTGGGAAATATTTTAAAAGCAAGCGACCAGTATTTTTTTTTTTCATTCTGATATCCCATTTTTGTTTTCTGGAAATCCAACAGTGATACTGGCTGAAAATAGAGAATATAATAATTTATTGCCTTTTTGCCAATATCACTTGATAGGAAGTTGGTATTCCAGATGGATCATATACCACTTAGTCCTGTACGCTTTCCTAAATAAAAGCTAACACTGTGAATTGCTACAGACCCCCAAAAGGTACACATTATTTCATATTTTTCTGTTCCTTAAACAACAAAAAAATTCATGTCTTACAGTGGTTTTCTTTAATATAACAGTGTAAGTACTTGTCTTCATGTGTTCATTTATTTCAGTGAGAAAGAAAACTTTTAGCTTTCCTACTGTTGCCCTTGATGTCAATTTACAAAACAAACTAGTAGAAAATTCAGGGATTTGGCACATGTATTTGAAGTTGAAATTTAGCCTAAGCTGCGTTAATGTGAACAATACAGAGAAATATACAATAATACAGAGCAGGAACATAAACCTAGGATTTGTTAGTATGTAATATTGCAGGCATGATGAACTTCAAAACTGTCAAAAATAGGACCTTTCTTTTGTGAAGAAAAATAAAAGGAAAAGAGTGCACTTGTGAAATTTGGTTATATTCTGAATTAATTGCAACGTGAAAATCCCATAAGCTTACATGCAATAAAAAGCAAAACTAAAAATAAGTACACAGATAGAGTACAAGTCTGAAAACTTCATGTGAGAAGCAATAGGTTCAAGTTCCCACTCAAAATCCGGCAGATTCTTGACTCTTTCCTATTTACTGCAGACCAGCACCCTTACTGCTGGGACAGTCCCACAACTCTCCAGCTTAAGTTAAAATATTATAACCTTCTCTCCTTCCTCTAGAGGAAACCCATTGAAATGCCTATTTGATCTAGCACTGATGAACCCCTGGAAACTTCAGAACTTTTGGAAAAAAACATAATAGCCAGAGTGGTGAAATTTTAGTGATTCATCAGAAGGTAAAGGAAGGAAGTGTCACAGTGGGATAACTGGAGAGTAACCTAATTAGAACATGCAAAGGCAACGGACGTCAAACTGAAAATTGAAAATATTCCTGTATACACTGTATAAATGAGCCATGAAATTCACCATCAAAGTCTGTAGGTTAGATCAAAGCTTGATGGGACACAAAGAAAGACTAGATACTTAAAATGAAACACCATAATTTCCTTTGGCTAAAACAAATATTTGGCTAAAACAAATAAAACAAATAAAAATAAACCAAAACTGATAAATAGTGCATTCCGTAATATGCCAGGTGAGAAGAAAAAAGTGTGATTATATGGAAATACCACTGCTTAAGAATTGCTTTACCACATGGTTTTTGTACCACAACAGAAGGCAACTACCCTATTTCTAGTAATTTGCTTTTTATTCATAAAAACTTACACATTTTTTATAGGAGGAGGCCAATTAACAAATAAATTTGGAACCACACTGTGAAAGTAATGGGACTTCATTCGCCCTCCCTCTCCTCCCCACCGCCTCCACTAAAAATTTGCTTGGTGAAGTAAGTGATTTCAGGGGGACAACTGTGAACCTCTGAATTTTAGTTGCTATCCAAATTAGGGAATAAGGCCTGTTTCTTATATTTAACTTTTTTAAATTGAAACAAAAGTTTGATAAGCATCACTGCATTTCTTGCTTATGAATCAAGGCTTTGGGTTTACAGCTATATCAGTTTGTTGCCTGTGACCCAATACAGATCCAGAATATCTGAACTACCCAGACTAATATGATTCTACTTGGTATTTACCTTCATATATACTTAATAGTTTGAATTATGTAGTGTAGAATAATGGCTGGGGTAGTAATTAAATTTTCCAAAATGTTTTTGTCCAACAAACCTTTCTAATATTATTATTCTAAAATGTAACATCAATAGCATCCTAGAGGGTTCTGTGGTTTTTTCCACTTACCTATAGCTTTACAAGTATCTCACAGAAAACTAGGACTGTAAACTAGACTAATGCTCTCCATACTTTCTAGTTCGTAAGATTTAGAAACTTTTATTTTATTGCAGAAGATGGAAGCAGACTGGAGAGCTGAATAAAAGCGTTGCAGCTGTTTTAATATACTGTAGATAGAAAGACAGAAAAGATAAAGAAACATGTTTTTTTACCTTCCTGACCTCTCTACTCCTTCCTAAAAATATGTAAGTGACAATTTTAGGGAGAAACAGCTTCTCCATCACTTAAAGGTTCTTTGCACCACAATGCATCTTCATACCATTCTCAGTCAGAATGCCGACATTAGAGACTGACCTACGACCTTCTGTCAATATTTTTATGCTTTTGTGGAAGCCTGCCCATTATAACCTGAAAGCTGTCTTAACGTTTATTAAGTAATTTCCAGATTTATAAAGAATATGAGTTTCAGGTGTAATATTTCCAGTATATTTTCTCCTAATTCTTAGATTAGATAGAAGATTTCTTTTAAAGCTTCTGAGCAAGAATCCATACTAGAAGAATATAGGAAAATTGTGGGCAGACATTAATATTACCAAGAAAAGAAATGCCTTCAAGATATCTCCTTAAGGAAAAGGGAAATTTTATTTGATTACAAGAAAATCATTAGTAAAAATCATTTACTATCAGTAGGAAAGTTACTTCTGTAATAAGCTAAGTATTTGCTAAATCAGACAGTTGGTATGCATACATAAAGACTTGTTACTGCTTTAAAAAGACAGGTCTTAAAATTTTCACAGGATCCAACCATTGTTTCCATAAACATGAGAACCATTGAAAGAATTTTTGTAATCATTGCTGTTTCCTGATAATCTTCAAAATATTGTCAGATCTACTGTAACTCAGTTTCTTTTGTTAAAGAAATCTTAATGTGCAAAACTATATAGAAATTTCTATTTACATATACTGTATAACATACTTAGAAATAACTTCTGTCTTTCATAAATTAGCTACTTTTCTTCCGTGACTGAATGATATTTCATATAACTGATTGTGGATAGCCCGTTTTTATGTAATTACTATAAATTTGATGCAAGAAGCAAATAGACATTTCAGGTTAAAGCAAACTCCTTGCAAATTTCCACACTTGCAATAAATCGAAACTGTGCAAACTACCTAGGAAGACATAGCAAATATTTTCTACTTACTTTAAAGACTGAAAAATTCAGGAATTGAGTTTTACAACTTTCATATGCTACATACGTTAGCAACTTGTTAACAATAACTGCCTTTACAATCCCCAAGCACTCTGCATTATATAACAATGTGTAATGCAATCTTCTTGGCTATATCTGTCTTAACCCTCAGCACTGCTATCTGCATTGCACCGGCGAATTGACTTATTACACAGTCTCACCAAGCCTGAGTATTATGCCTGATACCATGTAATCTGTGCCACTCCAGACACAAAACACCACCTGCTACAGCTGCAAAAGTTCAGTTGCAGCTTCAAGAAGGAAACCAAATGCTATGGCCTTTCCCTTGGTCCATCTGTTGGTCCTATACCACATCCGCACTGCTGACTAGTCATTAGTGTCATGATAAAAAAAGTGTGTAAATGAAAATAACAATACATTCAGTTTGTGTCACTCCTAGTTCCAGCTATGTTCATCCATAGTCTCCAACACAGAGCAAACAAATAGTCCTGTGGGCAAGGAACCTTTCATTCTCCAGTGTCCACTTACAATATCCCTGCCTGAAAGTATGAAATGATCAGCACCAAACTGTCTGGAGGGAAGAATATGCTCTCTGGTAGCATTACCGGCATTCTGCAGTGCTGAAGTTAGGCAGGACTAAAGCCTGTTTAACCAACGGAACGTTATGTTCAGAGATCCTGTCTTTGTGTATCTATTAACTTCTCACTAAGCTAGAAGGAAAAATTACAGATTTTCAGCAGCTAGCTCTGTCTGTCTGTCTGTCTTATCTATTTTCACCCTCAAGCAGCCTAATGATGCAGATACCCTCAATCAAAGTTTTACCTAGCCCTGCAGCTTAATCTGGCCTTGTAGCTGGGCTCATAAGTGATTTCTTAATGAATTAACAAATACATTTCATAAATAAAATAATATCTATTTCATACCATGCTCAAAATATATTCAATATTTTATGCAGTTCCTCTTTAATATACTGCAGTCCTGCTTCTACCAGTCTAATTCAAATTGATGTTATTCAAAGGCTGACCCTGTTTTTACTATAATTTGAATGTAGTTGTAGCTAAAATTCAATCTGAAACAGAATCATACTTTATATGAATTCTATGGCTTATACCTTCTCAATTTTTTTTTTCTTAAAGAAATACATATACAGACTCTGATCCCTCTATTTCTCTTTTTCCCTTTTTTTTTTTCTTTTTTTTTTTTTTTTCTGTTCCTCCCCACAAAATATACTGTGAAAATAGAAAGGATGCATAACTGTGCAGACTTAGGAACTTAATTCCTGTTTCTCTGTAAACTTTCGAAGTTGCCAGTGGTATTTGTGATGCAGCAGGACAATTCATCACTGATAGCTGACACCTTAACACCATTACAGACATCAAGAGTAATACATATGTCTACAGCCACAAGTGCCTGTGCTGTATTACTGGCCTGCACAGGTGACCATAAAACTCTCCTGAAAGCCTTCTTAAATTTCATAACTTTCAGATGTATAAACAAGATAATTATAATTAGTTTTACTATGGGGTATTTATTTTCTTAGTGGGAAATTAACATATTTTTAGTAAAGTAAATATATGCACAGGAAGATCCACTGAACTGCTTTAAGCACGAATATATAGAAAATAATCAGGTGTTAAGAAACATCATAGTCCAAACATGAGTGTACAGTCCTATGCAATTATGCAACACCATACTTCTAAAAGCAAAGAGCATAGGATACACAATGTCAATTGACTCATACAAGTTCACAAAGCTTACGTCATGAAAATTAAAACTACAGTGAAAATCCAATCCACTTGATACCGATTTATTAAAAGTGTGTTAAATAACAACTGAAAAAAAATGGACTTTATTGATAAAATGGTTTTGCAAAAACCACTGCAAAAGGATATGTTCACAAAAGAAAGAAAGTGTGAGCGGTTATTAGTATGAGTGAGGATAACTTGGAGGTGTATGATCACTAACATGCATATTGATCTTAGTTAAAAGCCTGTTCATTATTTTCTGAACTTTCACTTACTGACATAGAGGCAAAAAGTCAAATACAAGAGCTGTGTCTAACATGCAGTCAAAAGCAGAGAGAAACATAATCTCTAAAGGTATTTTTGACAGTTTTACCCATTTCTAACTGAAAATCAGTGCAATGTACTTAAGAATGGAGCTGCTTAGATGTGCTTGAAATTAGCATGCTTCTTAATTAAAGAAATCCCTTTTATGTATGTATCACAGGTAATGGGAACCAAGAGAGTACTTACAGTAGGTTCATAAAAGGAAAATCTTATTCTATCCCAATCAATTATCAGCTGCTTTCCACCCTAAAGCTTGATGTTTTGTTCCTATTATCTTTATTCTGCAGGAGAAAACACATCTGTCCTTGTATATTTATATTAATCATTTTGGCTGAAATTTCCTAAAGAGCATAAGGGAGTTGAATTCAATCAAAGGTGGGTGTCTAATGTCTTCAAATTCTTTCAGAAACCCTATTTTTAAATGTCTAATCCTTTTGATGAATATAAATCTTGACCGACTGGTATCCTATGGCAGGAATTTTTCATAGGTTCCTTTCTTCATGCCTTTCTTCAAAAAATATAACATGTATATGTGTGTATATATATTATACACATATATTTAATTCTAGTAGAAAAGAAAGATGAAAAAGAAAATATTTCTGTGGCAAACAGAGGGAGGAAAACTATTTTGGTACCATTTCATTTTTTCCATTTATATTTGCTAATGGACAGTGTTTCTCTTATCAAGTCAAGAAAAGAAATAACAAAGAAAAGACTATAAAGGCAAAATGATGTATGCTTTGCCCCTTCTTATTAAGTTTATAGATACAAAGTTGCCATGGTGACTTCACTTTTGCATAAGGTGTGATAGATTTGAATGTAACAGAAAGTACATGACAACAGCCAAAGCAATTATCAGGTATTCAGGTGATGGAGTCTCATTTGGAAACAGTTACTGTATATAGCGCAGATACATACTTCATTTCTCCTGACAAGAACTGCTGACAGGAGCAACCCCATCCTTCGACTGACAAACTGGAATAGGGCACCATTTCCCAGCCTTAGATTAAATGACAGCACACCTTTGTAGTAAGAGCAATACAGAACACATTATTTAAGGGGTTTCACGTGGGTACATGCATCCATTTACAGGCAAAAAGAATGTGTCTTACTTTAAAACCTGAGAGCACATTGGCACTTTTCAAATTGGTATGCCAAATTAGCTTCTGTTGTGACCTTGCCTATTAGCTGCATATTAGACAAGAATCCCTTGTCACCTTGACAAGGGCTTTTGTTTCTATTATGCTGTTATTGAATCCTATATGAGTGATGGATGAGAACGATGCGTGTCTGAAAAAGCAGGGGGAATCACCCTAATGAATTATCTTCTGCATTGCAACACACCATGGATGAAACAGCTTCCCCATTCTCTATTAACTGATGTGACTGTTTCATTTCAACTACTTCTCATAGTTGTCATCACTTAGAAAGGCTGGTGTTTACAGCTCTCACAGGAAGAAATCTACCTGACAAATGGTGTTGGAGGTATGAAACTTAATGGTAACAAAGCAGAGCTGTAACAATGTGAATATCAGTAAAATACAGCCCTGGGATCCTATTAAGATTCCAGCTTTTCTTTACATTTTAATATTTCTGGTTTTGTGGTAGTTTTCCTTATGTCAAATCAGGTCACTGTAGCATCTTGTCAACAATCACAGCCTATTAGATTTAGTCAGATAGTCTAATTGCACTCATTCTCCCCAAGATTTTCTGGTCACTTTAATGCCATTTTGATACTGATGCTTATTTTGTAATATATTATGTGACTAGAGCTATAAACAAACTTGGGTTTGTTTCAGTTTGGTTTTTTTTTTTTTTTTTTTCTTTCTTTAAAATCATGTTTGTTTACAAGCAATTTATTCTGCAAACACATTTTATTTCCCGTGATCTGTCTATCTTTCCTTCCCTGTGTGTTTGCAGTCTGTTTTTCAATATGCTGTCCCTGTTTGCACATTTCCCTCTTTGTTGACAATTAACCCTGTTGTCAACAAAATGAAATAGTTCTTCTGACATAAATTATTTACAAATCTCATTTATACCCAAAATAATTACTCATGACTTGTCAACATTGTATGTGGTTTACAAAAGACAATTGTTTGAAAAATATGCTACAAAAAAGTCATTTAAAAAAATAGAACACAAATGTTTTTTAAACAGAAGGCAGCAAGGATTTGAGGAGTGGTTTGTATATTTAAGGAACAGTTGGAAATAATAAGAAAAATGAAAATACACATTAAATTATATATGCAGATAGACATTTAATGAAAATTTAGGTCTCAACAGGGTCTTGTGAGACATTGCTGAGCTAGGCTGTCTCAAGACAATGCTGGGCATCCCAGACAAAGGAAGACAAGGAAGTCATTACTTAAATTCACACCTGATATAAGAAGCCCAGCTCCACAGACTTGGATGAGACTTCATCCTTCACATTGATGGAACTTTTAGTGTACTTCTGAAGCGTTGGTCATTTTCTGGGTAAGAAGGAATGCAGTATTCAGTTCTCCTGTATGGTGAATGTGTCCTTATTGGGAAAAGTTTGATAGACAATACAAAGCAGGAATGGAATCAAGAGACCCTTACATATAATGTTTTAAAATCACACCAAGGACTACAAGTATTGGTACACCTTTTTTAAAAGATGCTAAAAATATTCTGTACTGGGAACTTTGTGCTCTCTGTGATCAGCAAGGTGATAAAAAAGACTATTCAAGCATCTTCTTCTAAATTCTGTAGAATCCATGTTCATGAGAGACATACCATAAGGACATTGTGGGTAATAACGTTGATTGCCCATGCACACTGTTCATGTTATTTTACTCTTTTTTTTTTTTTTTTTTTAAAAAAAAAAAAAAAAAAAAAAAAAAAAGTTGTTCTGCTTCTAGGTCAGTATTAATTTTTATGTTCTGAACTTGAACTGATCCCTGTCTACTTTATACCCACATGAGTCTCAGTGAAAAACTGTGTGGATAACTGTGGTGTATGCTTGAAGAACAGGAAAGTTCCTTTAGCACATTCTTTTGGAAATTATTTGTACATAAGCATCTCACCATTTTACTGGATACAGCCTACCTTGAAAACCCTCTTCTTTCAGAAACTACCTATTGAAAATCAGACATGAAAACTTTTAATATCTGACTGTCTGCTATTAATTTGTACCTG
This sequence comes from Falco punctatus, assembly GCF_963210335.1. Lineage (NCBI taxonomy): Eukaryota > Metazoa > Chordata > Aves > Falconiformes > Falconidae > Falco > Falco punctatus. The sequence continues at coordinate 64,768,207 of NC_137582.1, read as the reverse complement.
GTAGCCTGCTGAGTTGGAAATGCTTCCAAAGAATAGTCTGCAGAATCATTCATCTAACCATGACATGACATGGAAATAAGTGGCCCAGTAGGAGGAATTTTAGTGCTGAATCATTGGAAATTTGAGATTACTAGTAAGATCCAAATTTTAAAGCTTATACTTACTCAGTTGAAGAAAGAATGTAGTCATATCACAAATAAGTATAAAATTGTAATGGAGATATAAATGCCCTTAGCTGAACTATCCTTTTACATGAGAAAGAAGAAACTCATAACTCTGTCAGTACTAGATAAACTATTCCAGAAAGTGAAGATATAGTTCTGATTTGGAGAGAAAATGTAATTATGAGGAGATTCAGTAAAAATTTTGATACCTGCTGTTATGAAGGTGCTCTTACAAGATTTGCTGCTGGCTGCCAAGTACAGAAATCGCTGAAGATTTAGATTCTGTCCTGTCCTGCAGGCTACTATGAAGACATGGAAAGCAAATGGAAATTCCCTAATTGCTGGAAAGATGTGCTACTGGAATAAAAAGAGATTTCTTAGAACTTGAAAACAAAACAGCAATATTGTTTTTGTGCAATGATAGTAAGAACAACAGTGGCATGCAAATATATGTTGTGGGAAAATTAGGTCATTTTCATAAGGATTTGAACACCTTGTAACAGAGCTATTTTGGAAGCGTGTCCATTTCTGTCTTCAACTTTGTACCCTCAACTTCTTGATGAAAAATTTGTTTACCAAGCCATGTATTCTGTGAAATTTATGTAATGTTTTTTTTTTGTTAGCCACACACTGTAAAATTATATTGCAACTGTGAAAATGCCAAAAATCAAATACTCATTTCATTACAGATGAGCACTACTGAAATACTGCAATTCACATACATATTGTCTTAACATACTAAAGCATTCATTGTGAAGCCCTTCAATATTTGCACAATGCCGTCCCTAGTTAGTAAGGTTTGAAGAGCTATTATAACACAATAATAAATTATTAATAGGATAATTTGCTGTTCTCCTACCTCTGACTACTCCCTTCTCCTCCTACTGGAAACAGACAGACAGAATAACAACCTTAAAACCAGCATACAGCACAGAATGGAAAATTGACAAACCTTAAATTTTGGGGATAAAAAGCAAAAAACAGCTGAGAGAAGCTCATATTTTCACTTCACCTGAAAAAAAGTTTTGCTTTGATACTGCTAAGATCCAAAACCTTTGGTAATTATTCTTTAATTAAAGTGTATATTTTTGTTTCTAGAGATTTTAATGTGTATATTGAATTATATTTGAATTTAAACAGAGTGTTAAAAGGTGAAAATTGAGTTCCGAGTTGGAAGATCATATTTGCTCATATTTTATCTTTAACTAGACATGAATATTGGCATTTGCTTAAAGGCAGGTTTGTCCAGTTGAAGTTCATTGGTTTCAGCTTGCCTAAGCATGGGTTTCATTATGAACTAAAAGAACCAGCAGTAGACAATATCAGGGTACTGCAGGATATGAGACAAATCAGTGTATCCAGGTATTTCAGACTATATATCAGGGGTACTCAAACTTTTTAAGCAGGGGGGCCGGCACACGGAGGGGTGGGGGGGTTCTGTAAATACCAGGGGCCGGATTGAGGACCCTGGGGGTCGTATCTGGCCTGCGGGCCGTAGTTTGAGGACCCCTGCTATATATGTTCTACATATTTATTCATATATAGCATGCTTTTAATTTAAAACAAAAGAGTACTAGGAGAATTTATTAAATATCACAAGAAAAATGGCAAAACACCAAACAAACAAAAAAAACACATAACCCAAGAATGTTCTCTTAACTTTCTCTTTTCTTTTGATCAGCTGTCAGGAAAATTCACTCAGTTTTCAAAATTCATCTTGTCTGCTTTATTTATTGCTATTTCAATTATATTTTTTTTTCTTTTTTAACTGAATGAAGTTAAATCTATTGACTTCTGCAATTAAGTTTTATGAAAAATCATACATGAGTTGTTATTTGTTATTTCACAGTAATTATGAGGTCAATATGATTAGATGATGGCAGCATTATCTAAAGTATTTTTATGATACTGTAGTAAGGAAGTAGGATTTTAGACCAGAAAACATTTTCCCTGTCTTCTTTATTTTAGGCTTTCATAATATCAGCTGTGTCCAAAGAACTCTCATGCAAAGCAACCCTTAGCTGCTCAGCATTTAAACTTTTCACAAAGTATTTCAGAAGTCTGAGTTATGATAATGGACATAGCTTTGATAACCTCTTACTAAATCAGTATGTTGAGTTCAAATCAGAAAACCAGTGTTTATTTCTATCATTATAGAAATTTATTGTTTCTCAAGCTTAAGAAATAATAATGTGTCAACAAACAGTATTAGCAAAGTATTTGACTGAAAACTGTTTTAAACTGGTGTCATTCATCAAGTCTAGGTTAAAAACAACACACAGATACAGAGAAAATGCCATGAGCCACAACATATTTTTGCAAGACTAGCAAAAGAGGCAATGGGAAGATACCTTCATCTTTTTTCACAGCAGCTAATATGTATGCTAATTCACAGGAAGCCAGACCATGCCTGGTCAATTCTTACCATAAGGGACTTCATAGTAACATCAGAATTAATTTTAGTTGACTAAAGGCTGAAGTGGGACATTGCATGAGCACATACATTTGTTTTTAATATGCCTGTGCAGTGCAATTGTAGAATCAGTATTTACTGAAGCTGACAGTATAGTGCATGTGTTGACAATTTGACTTAAGCTGTTTGTGTCATGAAAACTGAAATCCTTGAACAGTAGTTGTGTTTCGAATACTCAAAATCAGTGAAGGGCAACCTTCTCTTTTGTTATACCATTCACAGGAGGAGGAAGGCAGTGAGTCAAGGAATGACAAGTTTTTCAGCCATTAACCTTTTGAGGAAATGAGTGGGCATACAGGTACAGAAATGGAGAAGAGCCTGTAAGCTAAGAGGGTAATTGAAAAGTAAACTTTTTCTTCTGAAAGTCTTCATCTCCATACCTGATCTCCCTGGACTGCACAATCTTCTTTCCCTCTGACCTTTGCAGGAACATAAGAAGAAATGCAGCAATCCAGGGAAGACATAACAATGCAGATTTGTGCTTATTTTTCTATTTCCACCCTCCTGAAGTCAGGGTCAGGCTTACACTGCAAAACATGCACAAATTTCACTCAGCCATGTCCACTACCTCAGCCCTGAGCAAATTATTTTGTGAAACACCTTCCAGCAAATGGAGAATCCTTCTCAAAAGTCAGCACTTCCCTGTTTACATTTCTTAGGGCTTTTGTATCCCATTGTTTTTCCCCCTGAATCCCATGGAACAAGAGCAAAAGTTCCAGTTAAAACAAAGAGAAACAATCAGCAACTACCAGAATTTGTTTAAAAAGGGGGGCTCCTCCTATTGTGTCAAGGAGTAACTCTTCTCAGTGAAATTTTAGGAGAAAATGCAAAGTTGTTTTTGTGGATGAGAGAAAGTTGTACGTTAATTTTAGATGTTAATTTTGTGTAAACATATTGCTGTTCTGATAAAGAAATTTAAGTATCGAAAAAAATCATCCATGTGACTGAATTGCAAACATTATCTTTTAATTTTTTTCCACATTTTATATTCATATGAATTAATTATTTTAAGCATGATCTGCAAGCTAATTCCAGAACCAAATCATTCAGGATATATGATATTAATGCATACATGTTAAAAGACATATTTAATCAATTACTTGGTGTTTTATTACACATATAAGCTTGAAAACAAAATGTTCTACAGGACCAAGCTGTTCTGATCTAACACTATAAAAAGTAATGCTAATGTAAATCTGCCTGCTTTTGGCTAGCAATACATTTTGCTACTTTTCTTTCTATTCTATTTTTTTATAAACTAAGAAATCAAATTTCAGTTGAAAAGTTCTTCATCAAGCATGAGTTATTCTGAATTTCTTTTCAGCAATATAAGGTAATATAAAGCCAATTTATTCTAGAGCAAGAAGACATAACTTTTCAGCAAAACTACTCTGCAGCAGAAAACAGAAATTTGTCTTACTACTTTTCGGATTCCAACTACTTTTTCTATTTCTCAACTACTTTTTGAAAATGCTTAATAAGGTAGATACCATGTAGGAATAGGGCATACAAAGTAAGTCCAGGTTCTTTCATTTTGTCACCTTATCTATTCAGGCCAGGAGGAGTATTCTCAGTATAGTCAGGGGCATTTTATGCAATATTTCCCCAAATTAACCGTTACAAGTATGCAAGCTTTTTATAGATTGCTAGGTGGATAGCTCCCACAGTTTCCATAAGCTGGTTGTGTGCAATTTCAAAGCAAATGTTATAGCCAAAGCAGAACTGATACACTGCTACTGTTAACACCATACCTGCTGCCACCAAAATTGCCAACACTATGCCAACTAATATGACACATTAGTGAGATTAAATTATGCTTCTATCAAGAGTACTGATAGAAATTTGGTAGAATGTTACATTTTTATAGCACAATATGCTATGATATTAATATGACCCCTATAGAGCTTTGGAAAGTCTAGTCACGACAGTAGCTAAAGCTCAGAATGTTATCTGAAAAAACAAACAAACAAATAAATAAAAAGACAATAAAGCTAAATAACAGAGGTGAAACACATACAGCAGGCTACTATATATATTTTTTGTCAACATCAAAAAAAGATTTATTAACCTCATTATCAATTTTCTGTCAATATTCCTGACATTTCAGGCTCATAAGGAGAAAAATACATACAACTTCAATTTTTACACGATATTCATCAGTGTAGAATTTTTCTTCAATCACATTAGGGACAAGACCTTATAGTAAAGAGAGCTGCTTGAACAATTTTAATTTCTAATCGCCATTTCTTCTCATTTTCTTCTCCTTTCTCTTCTGAGATAATATGTGGTATGTCACCCTGAGATTCACTTGCTTTTCTTAAGCAACAACTCCATCTCCTTCATATAAAGTTATTTTTTTTTGTTAATCTACATGTGTTTTTTGTTGTGTGTTTGCAGGTTGCTGCAATTTAACCCAGGTAGGCAGTTTAGCACCACACAGCTGCTCACTCACTCCCCCACAGTGGGATGGAGGAGAGAATCAGAAGGGTAAAAGTGAGTAAAACTGCGGGGTTTTCCCATATAGTGATGACTGAGGACAATAAATGCCATAACTAACCCTTCCTCATTCTTCCTCATAGCTTTCATTGCTGAGCACGATGTCCTGTGGTAGGGAATGTCCTTTTGGTCCACTGGGGTCAGCTGTTCCACCTGTGTTCCCTCCCAGCCTCTTCGGCAGCTCAGCCTACTCACTGGTTGGTCAATGTTAGAAGCAGAAAAGGCCTTTGCTTTAGCATTGTGTAGGCACTGTTCAGCAGTAACTAAAACATTCCTAATTTATCAACACTATTTTTGTTACAAATTCAAAACAGCACCATAGGAGCTACTATGAGAAACGTTAACTCTATACAAGCCAAAACAAGTAGGCAAGTGCAATCATATTTAAAATGAAGTGTAAAATAATAGAATTCATTTTGGTTTTACTGTCATTTTAATAGTAGATAGCAAAGTAAATGTTACACCTGTGTATGGGCAAGCATAGTAAATGATGCTAGGTTAAGCACATATCAGTTTAGTACATGTTGGGTAATCTCCTTAGCATCTAAGAAAATCTCAAAGATCTTTAGAATTTCCTATCTTAAGCATGCTATATTACATACTTTTCACCCAGAAACTACAATGGTCCCACTTACAGCCAATGCCAACCCACTTTCAAGCCCCAAGATTTAATTTTTTTTTCCTAATTCTAGCACTAGATGGCAGTAAAAGTGCAGCTCTGAACATTTCCATTCAAAGTCGATAAACCTAAGGGAACTTCGAGGCAAAAGAAAGGCTATCACTGTAAGCCATCTTGCCCTCAAAGGTTAGCCAGAAGCAGGATATGGTATATCCTGCCGAATTCCTACATAATATCAAAAAATAAATCCAATAGGTAAACAAAAACAGCATTGAAGGGGACAGAGTAATGGGAAGCTTTAAATAATTTGAAATACTGGGGAAAATTGACTTCATATGGTTTACTTAAATCTGCCAAAACAGCAGATCAGTGATCTGCAAAAGTAAGATGTAAAGGCAAGTGTCCTGCTAGTGTGCCAAAAATATTATTCATCTCCATGAAAAGCTCTAAGAAAGCAGCAGGAGAAAAGCAGTCGGTAGCAGATTTTTTATTTCATTACCAAATGGAATTGTATTAAATCTCTGAAATTAATCGTGTGATGAGTTGTATTTCATTACTTTTAAATTGATTGGGTCCACACAGTCTGTGAGAAAGCACTCTGTGAGAAAGAGGAACAAGTTTTCCACCTTCCATTTTTTTTGAGACTGGAAAATTATATCCCTTCCAACAGAATGTATAAAGCTCTCTTCTGAGGGGTTCAGCCTGACAGTACCCATTTGCAGTGTCCAGTTTGTTGCTGCAGTGCTGTAATAGTTCAATCTTTGTAATAGTCAGACTGCTTTGTAAACACCTAAATCTGTAATGGAGAGGGAGGGGAAAAAAGTGGAATTATACAAAGAAATTTATATTCAAGACCTTCCTATGGGGACAGTTGTAAATTATTTATTGGAAGTATGCCAAAGAAGGCACTGGAGTGGCATCCAATTCAAGTAAGCTTAAACTAAAGCTTTAACGGCTCTCATCTTGTTGCACATTGAATCAACAGAGTGAATTGGATTTAGAACTACAAACTAAAACTGACTCAGGCTTTTACAGCAGATTTATAATTGTTATTTTTAGTGACCTAAGTGACTGGTGCTATGCTGGGATACTTATTACAGAAAAAGGAAGCACACTTTCCATCTTCAATCCCATTCAAGGTATACCAAACCTTTTGGAAAATATTCCAAAGCCTTTAAAGCTCCAGAATGCAGATAACATCCATCTTTCTCAAAGGCTGAAAGTATGAAGAACATCTTGATATCCTTCTGACTGTAAAATAAACCTATAGATAAAAATCAGAAAGCTCAAAATCAAAATTTGGTAGGGGAGTTTGGGTTTATTTTTTGTACTGTATGTTATCTTATTGTCGTAGAAACTTCTCTCAAAAATATGTTCCTTTTTATTACTTGAGTTAAAATTTTCCTTCTTTGAACATAATGTCTAACCTTTTTTAGGATATATTTGCATATTGTAACAGTATATGGATCTGGGTTTGACGGAGGCAAACATGCATAAGATAAAGTTTTGAAGCTTGTAAGTATTGAATTATTAAGGGTCTAAACACTAGTAAATACACTGAATGTTTATGTTCTTTCTTCTGGGAAAAAAGCTACCAAACATTAGAAAATAGAAGCTGCACTATCAGCACGCTTATAAACACCTTTTCCATCTTGGTCTTACATACCATTCCTTTATGATACCAAAAATATTGCCACAAGAAAGTACTTATATTTTATACCCAACTCTCCACACACGGTTTCCTTAAGGGAATACCTTAAGTAGCCAAAGAGACAACCAACTTCCTTTTTTGTCTGTTACCAAACTGATGTATAACCTTTGGATCCTAGTGGATACACCCTCACCCGAGTCACAAAAGCAACAATATTGGTGAAAATACCTTCTTGCATCATATTCTAGGCAGGGGAATGGAACCATCCATTTCTGAGAGCAGAACTTAAGTGACCAGTCCATCATGACCAGATCACTGCCATGTATTCTGTGTGGCAAAAGTTAAGCAGATGTATGTATGATAGAACATTTCGGACAAGAAAGGCTTCAGAAAAAAGTTTATTCTGAGTCTAGAATTTTTCCCCTCTCTATTATTTAAACGTTTGAGGAGGCACTATCCCACACATATCACTGTAAAATCAAATTATTCTCACAGATCAAAGGGTTCTCATTTATGATCTGCTGCTACATAAAAGTCTTCAAGATAGTCTAATCTAAGTGATTTATGTATAATTGTGCACCTCAAACTGAAGTGATCATGAAACAGGACACAATCTTTATGGTTTGGAGCATGTGATCCATCAAGGTCCGTTATGAAACCTACTTCACTGATTGTTATTCTGCCTTAGAAGTATTTTATGTTGGACATGTGCCAATAGATTCATCAGGCAGGAAAGTTAAAAATGAGGCTTTGGACTTGATTAATCTCAGTCTTCTTTCTGCTGGACTTCATTTCGCCAAAAAAATCAGATTTGCCTTAATTATCCTCCAAAACTTTTTGCAAGCCTTCACTTCTAAACTGAGTCATTTCTGGTTTCCATGAGCTGTCACTCTCGTGCCACACAACTGTCTAGACAAACCCATATTATTTTTGGAAAAAACGTTTCATGAAATTTCAAGGGTTTAAGCTGCAGCCATGTATCCTAAAAATCAGTTTCTTTAGGCAGTGAGTGCATGAGCATTTTGTGGCATTAAGAACTCATTGAAGCTTATAGTGACAATATTATTTACTTATTTAGTCTCCTCCCCTATGTATAAAATCAAATAATTATTGTCACATAGTGGAAATATAGGCTATTTTCCAAAGAAACTCAATATTTAAAACTACTGTTTGGTTTGTTAGTTTCCCTTGTACAACTGGAATAATTATTTAAAAAAACAGAAAGAGGATAAAAAAAGAGAAAATTAGATTTCAGCTTATTATTTGTGAAACTGGGACTTTCGTCCTTGAAGTAGAATTTGTTTGCAGACGATATCTGAACTTTTCTTGGTTGCCTCTGCAGGACAGAGTGAGATAAGTATAAATGCTGAGCTTCCACTGCTAGGGCACAACTAGTAACTTTTGACTACTAAACTCAGGCTTCAAACATCTCTCAAACTAGCCATTTCCTCCTCTATCTTCTGGTTCTTAGTGGTATTTCTTCAAAACCAGAATATTCTCCCTCCATAGGTTTACATTATGGGTGTTTGCTATCTTTGACCAAATTGTCTGGAGCATTAGCATAAAGAAATCTGTAATTAGATAAGGGCACCCTTGCCCTTCCTATGCAGTAGACACTGGAGGATTTTAGTGGCACTATTCCCTATGGCGAGAAACAATTGCTGTCACAGGAGATCACTCTCCATTAAATGTAGTTTACAAAAGCAAAGTAAACACAGATGACCCAAATGACTGCCACCCTTGTGTGCTCAATAAATTACTGGCTTTACTGACTGGATTAACATAAGCCTTCAGGTACAGGGAAAAAAAAAAAGAAAAAAAAAAAAAGAAGAGTCATTGAATCTCCCTGAAAATCTTGCATTGCAGGGATTTTACATTTGAGCACAGGATGCTCTCCAAAAGTCATGTTAGGGTGATTGTAAGCATCTCTGGAGAGAAAACATTTTACTTGTTTTAGTGGAAAAGTAGTGCTATTCTTCTTCTACTAAAACTTTTATAATACATGATCTCACAGTAGAAAGGCATTCTTGATCACTAGAGTATTCTGAATAACCCCTTCAGCTTTTGCTTTTATTGTTCATCAACCCATCTTCACATAAGCCTGTGCAAAGACTATGCTAACAGTTAACGTCTACCTATAGATGACTCTTAATATGAACATTCATTATTTAGGCTAAAGAAAGTAATTTTCTTCAGTTTTGATTGGTTTTCTTTTGTTTGTTTGAGGGGCTTTTTGTGTGGGTTTTTTTTGTTTGTTTGTTTGTTTGTTTTGTTTGTTTGTCAGTTTCCTTTGGTTTGTTTTTTTTCCGGTTTTTTTTTCCCCTATTTTGTTTTTGGTTTTGTTTTTCTTGATTATTTTTTTCCAAGCTACACGGTGGCAGAAAATTGGTTGATATGCCTTTGGAATTAGGGATTTCTAATTTCAAAAATAGCATTTATACTAAGCAAAGCAGAATGAACAGCTGGTTTAATATTTCTTTGAAACTTTATATTATTCCAGAAAACTGTTACCTATTATATTTGAACCAAATAAAATATGAAATAGCAGATTAAATTTGAGCACTAAAAAATGAAAACGTTTTGAATAATGCATCTTCCACAACACAGATCTTTACATGTATTGCAGGTCTAATTTGACAGATCTATGATCTGCCATTATATGCTAAAGCTTTATTCTAAGTTTTTTTAGGGTAAGATATTTTGCAGGCTATAACAGACCAAATGACGGACATCAAATAATTTTGTGTATGTTATATCTAAAGCACTCAGACAGTGATCCATCAAGAATATAGTAAAAAAATGAGGAGGGAATACAGTCAGTGTGCTCAGATATTTCAAACTTTAGCTTACTTTTAATAGGAGTATAAGATTTTGGGGGGTTTGGGTTGTTTGGGGTTTTTTTTACATTTTGAGAAGTTGAGTTATAGCCATCAGTATAAATTTTTAAATGCCTCCAGTCTGACCGAACTGCCAAGGCCCAAATGGTCTTTAAGAATATGTAAATATATAGAAATTGCTATAATGAGTCAAGACTCTGTCTATTTATCTCATCTGCAATAGTCAGAATTGAATACATGAGAAAAAGACACTAAAATCTCTATCAAAAATCTGCCTACAGGGAAAATTTCTTTTGAATTCTTATTAGCTAGTGCCTAGCTTATATCTGAATGCATGAAGATTTATAGCCCTCACTTTTTAATCCAGACTAATGTAATTTGACTCCTACTTAACTCTTGGCCTTGCTTATGCCTTGGGGCAATACGTTCAATGGGTTTATTATGCAGTAGGTAACACTTTTTTCCCTTTTATTATTTTAAATTTATTAAATAGAAAACAAAAATGTTGTTATGAATCACCATTTCCCCTACTCCGAGACTTCCTCAGATTTTCATTAATCTGGTCACTAGATAGTTGTGCATTAACAATATTTTGTGGTCCACAACTATAAATTTCAGAATTTTCACAACTCTATGTAATGAATAATGAAATACTGTTTTCTTAAAATTCTCCTTCATTACATTTAAGGGGCTTTAATGTTGAAAAAATGACAGGTGGCAGCCAATAAAAAGAGATGCTATACCATGTTTTTTCTGTAGGGTTCTACACTCCAAGCTAAAACTGGGAATACTCCCTGCTATCCTGGTTCAGAACCTGAGAGACTAAAAGGACAAGTGAATGCCTTTATAATTAAGACCATTCCCAATCTCAACTGTAGGCTTACTTGTTAGCCTGTCTATGGGCTAAGTTAAAGAACAGAAATCTGGCATCAAAAGCATTATGCTTCCTAAAACAGCTAAGAAAAAAATTGGGCAGATTGTTCTTAGTTTAATATCTACTGACAGCATGTATATAAATCCAGATATATAATTTCTCTCTAATAATTCAAAATATTTTACAGTTCCTTTAACTTTCTGCGTAAGAAATCTAGAAAACTTCAACACTAACAAAAGATTTGGTTATGTTTCAATAGCTGGACACTCCATTACTTATCTTTGCATGAATAATGTGCATGTTTATATCACTCTCTGGTTCAAGTTGCTAGACAAGGTTCATGAGTGTTTCTTTTAAAAAAGGATGGGAGCATGTCTTTCTGCAACTGATTTAATTAAAAAAAAATAAGCAATGTGCTCCTTCCATGTATACAAAGAATAAAAATGTCATATGTTTCCCCAGTCAAGTTCAATGCAAAGTTCCACTTATCACCTTTCCAAGACAACGTCACTCGTTTTGACTTTACGACAAGTACATCTCTTTTGAACTCAGTTCTCTGCTCTCTGATATTTCAAAGAAGATAAATGCCAGTCAAACACTGCTGCTGAACACTTACTTTACCTACGGCATGTCTAGAACCAAGGCCGCTATTGTTTCAGTAGCTGCAAAGGCAATATGCAAATAATTTTATTTTGTTTAAGTGCTGAGACTTTAGGATATGCTTATGTCACAGCCAAATATAAAAACAATATGTTGTTTCTGAGTATATTCCTCTGCTGTCTTTTTTCAAATTGTTATCTTCTCCCTAAAAACTCCCTGAGCTGTTTGTACAACATATAGCAAAAAGAGGTCTTAGTGGCTGCAGTAAGAAAAACAAATAATTGATACACAAAGCAGTGAAAGATAAAACGCTAGGTCCTTGCTTCCATAGCTCCACTGCTCAATATATGGTGAGATGTAAGGTAAAGCAATGACTTAAATAAGGCTTTAATACTTTTAACTATGCACACCAATGACCTAACTGGAACATGAAAAAAGGAAGAGTAGCATCTTTCAATAATCCAAATATATGTTTCATATCCTTCCAAACCAAACTTTTAGTTTTCATTTGTTTATTTGTTTGTTCGGTTGGTTGTTTTTTCTGTTTACTTTTCCATGTTTTCAGTAGCTTCAGTATGTGTTGCATACACACACATACATGTGCATATACTTAACAGAGAGCCCGAGGTACAGTGATTGTTCAATACACTTTTTTCTGTCTTTTACCAGAAGCTGTAGCAGGTGATGCTAAAACTTGCAATACTTCCTCCCCTGTCTCTGAGGGGTATTAAGCAGATTAATTAGTTCATGTCTGTACAGCACTTTGAAAGCACTCAGTGCTATATAATTAGTCCTATATATTACTAGGATAGCCTTGAATATCTTCAGTGACTCTGCTTCACCAATTTCCCTTGGCAAATTATGTCACTCCCTAATTGACCTTGGTCTTTGAAGTATTTTCTCAATGTCTAATTTAATTTTCACATTTCCTGGATTTTGTTCATGACACAATGGTTGGCTGAAAAATTTCACCTGTTTGAAAGATAAGTTCCAAATGAGAAATACTCACAGAACAACTGATTAACCTTAGCCAGGAGGAACTTAAATAGCAATTTTAAAAGTTTGTCTTATAACAAGTATCAAAATAATCTTAAATATAGATTTTTAAAAGTAGACACAGGAAATACTGTGAATAATTTATTAAAAATCTAACAGTCTTATGAAATTAAAGTTCTACCATATTTTTACCAAACTGCTTGCAAGTTATAGAAGGTTAGCTTAGTTCCATACTTTGACATGCTTCTCAGCATTTTTTTCATCCATTCTCAATGTACTTATTAATTGTCTTACAGTGCAAGTACTTAATCACCCTCACCTCACTTGTTTGATAATTTGAGGCAATTTTTTTGGTGGAAATATCTTTATGATCCTTATATATACTGCATATACATATGCAAATAGGAATGTAAGTAATTATAGAGTCAAATAAATTTACAGTCATTTAGTATTGGATTGTGACAGATGTGACAATTTATTGGCTGAAAATTTGACTGGCAATGAAATGGGCAACCTCTGAAAGGCAGAAGAGTTGAAGAAGCAGCTCTAGACTGGCGTGCAAAATAGAGTGGAGGGAAAGATATAGCTTCCACCTTTATTTCCCATCTTGTCCTTGGTGCAAAGGTGTGCAAAAGTGTCCTCCCCTGACATTTGTGAACATGAGAAACAGCAGAAGAGTAATCACTGCTCTCTGGTCTGTTGCCAGGACGAGACATCCGACTTAGGAAGTTAACTTCCTCCATCTTCATGGTGAAGGGCTCCTGGGGCGGGCAGAGGCTGGCTGGAAGGCAGGCCTGGAGGTTTTCTGATGGACCTGCAGTCTGACAAGGCAGATGTCTCATTTGAGTATTTCCTCCTACTTGCTGACTGCTGGTCTGAATGAAAATCCTCTTCATGAGCTTTCTCTGCCTGTGAAGCCTGATACTTTCCACAGTCCTTTACTCTCTCCTCCAGATTTTGCCCTGAACATTAGTTCCTGTCAATCTTTCCTGTGTTTCTTCAGCTGACTGCTTGCTGTCAAAATCTCACTAAGAAATACAGACAAAATGAATAAATTGAGACATTAACATTTTTCCCCTATGTGAGTACTGTGCTTTCTTTTTTTCTTATTTCTCTTTGTGTTTAGGACTTTATAGTTCTTGTCCTTATAGATTTATTTCTCCATGTTTGCAATCATGCATACCACAAGAAGGGAGGAATTTCATCACTCGCCTCAGGCAAATTATAAATAGTACTGATAAAGAGTTGCCATATGGGACAACCCTCAACCGTATAGAAACATGCAGACAGAGAAATTTGATCTAACTACAATTATCAGGTACAACTCAGTACTTTTATCCAGGGAAGGCACCACAATCTTCCTGGAATTTCTGCACATACTTCTTCATTTTAATGTAGTTCTAGAAAAGGTAACAGAAAATAGTACAATCATCCTAACCCCTTGACCAGTCCTTGAAATGACCTACACCAAAAAGGAATATATTTTCAATTTCAGTTCAGCTAAAGATTTCCACTGTAACTGCAAACAATATATTGGGTCTCTCATAATACAGGCAATATGTGTTTCCAAGAAAGTAGTCTTCACAAAACTTACTGAGGTTATGGACAGAGGAAAGACCTAGACCCTTCAAACAGAGCAGCAGTTCAAATGTACCACCTGATTTCTGAACGTGAGTGCTGCTGAGATAGAAAAAGCCAGTAAAGCTGTAACTGACAATTTAATGTGTAATCAAATGTGATGGGGTGCCGTGGTTTAACCCCGGCCAGCGACCAAGCACCACGCAGCCGCTTGCTCACTCCCCCGCACCCAGAGGGATGGGGAGGAGGATTGGAAAGGAATCCAAAACTTGAGGGTTGGGATAAGAACAATTTAATTTGTAAAGCAAAAGGCACGCACGCAGCAAAGCAAAGAATTCATTCACTACTTCCCATGGGCAGGCAGGTGTTCAGCCATGCCCAGGAAAGCAGGGCTCCACCACACATAATGGTTACTGGGGAAGACAAACACCATAATGCCAAATGTCCCCACTTTCCTTCTTCCCCCAGTTTATATACTCAGCATGATGTCATATGGTATGGAATATCCCTTTGGCTAGTTCACGTCAGCTGTCCTGGCTGTGTCCCCTCCCAGTTTCTTGTGCCCCTCCAGCCCTCTTTGCTGGCAGGGCCCAAGGAACCAAAAAGTCCTTGATTTAGTATAAACATCACCTAGCAACAACTAAAAACATCAGTGTCATATCAACATTGTTCTCACATCATAACCAAAACACAGCGCTGTACTAACTACTAAGAAGAAAATGAACTCTATCCCAGCTGAAAACAGGACATGGGGCTTTTCAGAATATAGTGAGACTAAAACTGTTAGCACAAATTGAGACTCTAAATGGGAAAAATAAAAGTACAATAATATAAATTCTTTTGATGTTTTCATGAATTGCTTGATGTGTGGTCGAGTATTCAAAAATATAAGGAGCTGATTTTGGTAGGCTACAACACCCTAATCTTCTCCTTCCCTCCACCCCCCCCCACCCCCCACCACTCCCACCCACTCTGAGCTCATTTTAGGCTTTTCCTCTTCCCTTTCTTCCCTAGTGCATTTATTAAGTTGAAGTTTTGAATTATGGTCACCAGAGAATCAAACTGATTGCTGGAGGGTTGGCTCTCAGCTTGACATCTTCCAGGTAGTCCTTCCCTTCTCTGCCTCTCAATGTTCATCTTGCATTGTAGCACTGTGGCAGTTTCTTTACTGTCTTCTTGCTTCAGATATTTGAGGTTGATTGGCAAGTCATACTGAGCATTGTATTGTCTGTTTCAGACACATACACAAGTGTCTGTTTTTAAACATAGATATAAACATACTGACATGGCATCCTTAACAGTTTCTTTAGCAGAAATTGTGTTTGCTCTTACTTTAATATGTGACACAGAGGGTTTCCTTGCAGACATGATTGTTTGCAAGCTCTTTCTCCCATGCTCAATCATGGTCCCTCCTTTCCAAATATGTGTTCAGTATGATCTTAGATAGTTCAAGTTCCCAAGTTACTTCAGTAGAAAAATATTAGAGAAATATATAATTTTTCATAAATAGGTAACATCAAAATTATGACATAAGAACCAAAACTAAACATGCCTTGGATAACACCTACCTTTGAAAATCTGCAAATCTGTTCCTCTGACAACATCCTAGGAAAAAAAAAAGGGGGGGGGGGGGGCAGGGAAGAAAAAAAAAATTGGTTTTGAGTTATGCATGTATTTAATAGCTGTGGTGAACCATTACTGGAAAGATTTCAGAGAACTGTGGAAATAAGAGTCCCTGCTGGATTTCCCCAGCAGTGCAGGAATGCTCCCTGGAGTACAGTGTCTACTGCTTTCCTCAGATAGGTTTTATAGTTTTTCAAAAGGTGTCAGACTGTGGCACTAAGCTTCACCTAATTGTGTCTGTAAAATGGCAATGTGCAGCCTCTAGCTCAAAAGTTGGAAGAGACCCAGGCAGGCATATTGCTTCCAAGCAATATAATGTTTGGAAGTAGAGTCCCCTGTGATTAATGAACATGTCCAGTCTGTCTCTGCTCCTACTTCCAGGGCAGTTTGGCTGTGCCCAGGGGAATGATATATGACTTCAGGCCTACCAAGAACTATCCACTCTCAGCAGCCTTGACAGGGACAAGGTGTCATTTTCCACGCTTGCCTGAATGCCTCATCTCAGTGTCCATTTGTGTCAGGATTGATGGCTTTGTGAGTGAGTGCAAAGATCAAAGTGTTTCACAGTACTGTGTCAGTCAATTCTCAAACTTTAGCACCATTCTGAGCTGTGGATGTGCCCTTGGTGAGTGTCCCCACTAAAATAAAAGCCAAATGGAAGAATACAGAGCCCTACATTTTTCGCCATCATTCACTTTAACATTCTCTGGGGAAGAAAAAATGAGACAGATTGTCAAAAACGTCTCTGAATTCAGCAGGTATCAATAGAACAACTTAAGATGTTTAAGGATGATATAACTCTTGAAACATTAGATTATCAGGAAAGATTTGTTGCATTAGTCCTTAGACATTTAACATTTCATATACAAAATGGTAATTAACACAAAGATAGCCTTTAGTCCCATGAGAAGGTGTTGGCCTTCACATAACCAATAGCTATGCCAAGCAAAGGTTATGGTTATTTATTGCACAGCTTTCTGTCTTCAGTAAGGTTTTACTCAATAAAAATTAACAAGATTGCTTTTCCTGGTATGTATTTAGCATCTTGAAATCAATTAATTCAAAATACTTGGCAAGTTGTCTGCTCAAGACTAAAAAGGCTGTCTTACCTTAAGGTGTATGTTCTGCATTGCAGTGTGCTGGGTTTGTTTAAAGCAGTGAGTATGTTGCTTGCCCTGCAACACTGCTCAGTCAAAGAATCACTTGGGAGCTAGGAGTGGGAGAAAGGGCTAAATACTTACACCTCTATAACCCAGAATAGTTCAGCAAGCATTGGAAACCTTATTTACTAAATAGCCCTAAACAGATCACCTTTCAGCAGGTTTTAGGGCATGGTTAAACTGAGCCCATCTATTTTTAGATAAAATACACTCAGGGCAAAAATAATTTCTATCCCTTCTAATACACATCTGACTAGAGTATTGCCTGGTAGTGTGTAATACAAAACATCTCTACTAGGTCCATGGATTTTGATAGACAGCACTGTCCGAGTGTTAGTTCTCGAGCTTCTCCTTTGAGCATACTGTGCCATTTTCCACAGAGGATGGAAGTGGAAGAAGGGGAGATGAAAGGTTATTTGCTAACAAAAGTCTTCTAATATGGGCAAACAGACACTTTAATCTTCTGTTATTTGCCTGTGCTATAGTGTATCACATTTTAGTGTATCACATCTGTTGGGGTTTTCACTTATTTTCCATACAGATGTGGTATATCTTGGGATACCAACATATAAAATCCATAGATTTTGATGTTTCTCTTGTGGAGGTATCTTACTGGAGTAGCTGTGAAAATAAGTGCAAGAAGTTAATATTTGTTGCTTTAGAAGTTTCAGTTCCATTTGCTATGTGCTGACCTGTGGAAAAAACCCCAAACATCACATAATCCAAAACTTTATATTATTAAAGACTGGAGGTTAATTGGGAAATTTGTTTCCATGTATGATTGTCTTTCAGCATCAGCTGTGTTGTTAGACTTTCTGTATTTGTGCCAAGAAAGAATAACATGAACAACAAAAATTTTGGACTCTAGGCCTCATTTTTGCATTGCAGTATTTGTAGAGACATGATTAAAATAAGACCACCTTTCCAATTCCTCATAAAATTACTGAAATTGCTATTGTATTGTGGATATTTCCACAGAAAAAATGCTGATAATGCCTGAGTCCTTGCTAGTATTTATCAGCCAGTTTGGTGTGTTTTAGTTGGTTGCTACTCTTCAGAGGATAAATATCATGGAAATGTCTGGCAATTTAAAGTCAATATCTTTAATACAGCTATATATGGCATAAAATTAAACAAATTGAGCATAGAAATACATGAAATTACATCAACAGTCAGAATATTTTTAAATGCCTGTCAGTCATAGTATGCTTGGAAATGATTCAATTATTTATACTTTCGCTGATGTTTGACAAATCATATAAAATTTGCTACATTTCTAATTGCTACTTTGTCTTTTAAAATATATATTTTTTAAAATGTGATACTATGTGAGAGTGGGAGGGTCCACCGATATATTTATTCATTTTTTTCTGTTGATAAGTAATAGGAAAGAAAAGGCTTTTCTTTCCAGATATTTGTATGTAGACTATCTATTAACATCAAATCAATGTATTATACAGATTCAACTAAGAACTGAAGAATACTTAGGAAAAGATTATAAAAATGACTAAGTATTTCAGAAATCTTGTATGAGGATCCCTGTCCAGAATATGTGAGAGAACAATATGTGATGAGTTTGAAGCAGA
Organism: Falco punctatus; assembly: GCF_963210335.1. Classification (NCBI taxonomy): domain Eukaryota; kingdom Metazoa; phylum Chordata; class Aves; order Falconiformes; family Falconidae; genus Falco; species Falco punctatus. The sequence continues at coordinate 64,749,550 of NC_137582.1, read as the reverse complement.
AAGCTAGCTTTAATAGAGTTGTCCACATGTTATATTAGTTCATAGTGAATTAGGGCCTGGTTTGAAAGGTGCATGTCTGTTGGGGCCAGTGAGTTATAATCCAATTCACATTTTGTACTCTAAATTTTGCTGCAAATTTCACTATTCATAAAATGAAAAGATTTTGAAGTTCACTTCAGGTCCAACATAAAGAATGCAGAGATTCTATTGCTGATACAAGTTACCAGGCCGCAGGTATAATAAATTTGTAATTTCTGTTGCTTGCTATTTCAGAAAATAAATGAGAATTTAAGGGTTTGATAACTGCCTCTTATAAAACCCTAAAAGTACAAGAGAAAAAGAGGTAAAAAAAAAATGAAGAAAAAAAAAATTAATTTCTGACCACAGTCAATTCCTTCAGAAATTTAATATACTTATCAAAAAACCTGTTTGTTCTGTGCATAGAATTGAGCCAATTCTTGGTGCAGAATGGGGTAATTTAGTCATGCACAGCAGTATTAGACTTTTTTAATAGTACTGTAATTGTTTAGAATAAAACCATACAGTAGTCATCTAATAAGAGTTATCAATCGCCTATTTCTTTAAAAAGTAATGATAAATATTATTCATTCTTGGAAATAAAACTAAGAGTAAATTAACCTGTTTTAATTAGAAAATAGATCAAGATCTACTCAAAAGTATTAAAGGTTAGATATAAGTATTCAGCTATTTCTATTTCAATATGATATATCTGAATTCCATGCTTTTGAAAGAAATTTAGTTTTCAACATCAACAAGGAAAATATCCTGTTTATTTTAGTGTATATCTATAATTTGTACTCGAACAAAAATATATAGAATAATTACAGGTTTTATATAGATAGATAGCAACTACTCATTAATTCCCCCTTCCCCAAGTTTATAATGTAGAATTACCCACATAGAAATTGTTTTATTTTTAATAATTTATATGACATCATGCTAAAGGATAACATTCAATTACAGAGCTCTGCTCTGAATCTAAATCTAAAGGATTTAGTCTTTCACACAATCTTTCTAACAAACTTGTCTGTAGTAGCTGTCAAACCACTAGAGTACACTATAAAATATTCACACAATCTAAGATTATTCCTTTAAAAGATAGAAAAGCAAGATAAAAATCCCTAGAATAAGTTACAAATAGGTCAGTCAATTCAGACTTACTCCAATGATATGTGGACAACAAAATAAATATTCATTTCAAATTAGCCACTAATTACAAATATTACCTGCACATCACAGATACCCAGATCACTAATCTGTACACTAATTAAGTAGCAGCATCTACATACAAATTAGGATGCCTGCTGTAAGAAACAAAGAAATAAAATGTTAGCCAATTTCTGTAGCACTCAGTCAATAAATACAAAGTTATGAAAAAGGGTTTATTTGACATTTGTTTTCAGCTTCAGCATACATTGTACATGTATGGACACATGTGTTGATAAGCCTAAATATCCACAAGCCAATGGAAGTAACATTCAAATGCCTGTTTAAACAAATGTGGTATGGCTCACATCCTGTGATGCACTACTGTGGCATACAAATTAATTGGATATGGGGATACTCGGAGCTATAACATAACCAGAGCACAGGAAGGATCAACTTACCAAAAGAGTAATGCAACACACTCAGAAATGTTGGCAATTTAATTGTGTCCTTGAGGACAGTGGCATCCTCAGTTACTGAATTTTCATTGCTATGAAGTAGGAATTCCAAACTAGAGACTCAGGCATGGGCTTAGTAGGTTCTGTAGGTGCTTTCACTTAAAAATAAATAAATAAATAAAACTTAGCCTAACTAAAACATAAGGATTAATTGACTTTCAACAAAGTCCCATTACTTAATGCAAGATCAATCAATAGTAAATAAATCCAAGACCATAGCTACTCAGTGACACATCTCCCTCTCTTTCTCTAGTGGAAGCTCCCAAGTGACTAGAGGGAATAATCAGTCATGCCTTTGACTCAATCAAACTTTAATGATGGACACATCTATTATAAGACTTGAGGCAAGTGCAGCATTCCTCATGGAGCCTAGGCTATCCTTGAGAAGCAATTAATTTTCTTCAGTGACTATCACGGGGATCATCCAGAATTTGGCTGATTTAACATATTCATAACTGTGATACTTTCCTTTGCATTTCCATGAATTTCAAACTCAACACACAATTTTCTAATGGCTTCAAAAAACCCATTTCTACAGAATCTGTAGATTTGGCATAGTTTTCTTTGAATATGAACCAGTGATCATCTTTGTTGCAGCTGAAGTTTTAGGTGTCAAGCTAGATATATATGCTGTATGACCTTTTAAATCCTTTGAAGGCCGTTGTCTCCAGTTCCAGGAAATTATGTTTATGATCCAGACACATTCCTTTCTCCAAGTTATCTTGTGTGCCAACCTATCTATTCTCTATTAAGAACTATCATTGAGCCTCAATGTTTTATTCTTATTTGGGAATATATATGTGTAATGAAGCTCTACGTCAAAAAAGAATTACTTGTTTGTGTCTATGCCCTATAAGAGGAGGTGGTATTACTCTTGCTTATCCATTTTTCACAAAAAAATGTATTTACACTGAGTAAATAGGTACGCTTAGAACAAGCTAAGTATGTAACTGGGTCCCTTTGCACCTTTCTATTATCTGTAGTAGTGACGTTGTACATATGCACAGATCTGCCTAATAGCATCTGAAACTCCCATATGGGAAATTCTTTACATAGGATACAGGAGTCAATGATCTGACTCATTAAACCTGATAGGGACAGGAAAGCCTAATACTCCACCTAATGGTGATGATGAAAGCCAGCACCCACTTGGGATGGCAGAATTTCATACTTTATCTGAAAGATTAACACTGGCTTTAAATAAGTTTCAATTGTCTCTGGGAGTTGTCTTGAACCTTTACCTCAGTCTCAAGCTTTTAAGTTGAAGTTATACTGGAGAAAGACCAAGTGATACGGTGCTTTTTGCACTATTTCTCTATATTGATCTTTATAAGGTACCTTATTTCTTAAACTATGTCTTCTAATAGAAAAAAAATGTACTTTATCTTCTTAGTCTGGTGCATGCATGGCTGCTAAAGTTCCCAGTTCCCTATGTGTCAACACTCAGTGGGATTCTCCCAAAAGTCATCAAAGTTTGTTGCTCTGCTAGAAGGCATGTTTTGGAAGTTGGGAATTCATACTGCTAGTTAGGGGAAGTTAGCCAAATGGCAGTGAAAGCAGATGTCAGCTGTAGCTTCTTAGCATGCATCAAGGATGTTAGGGAGAAAACTGAGATGCTGGGGTCTGATGGGAACAGATTTCCTAAGGGAGAGTCACTGGAGCATTACTTCAGTGCATTGACAGCTACAAAACTTTCATGTCGGTCACAAAAACTGTCTCATGTAGCTTTTATATAATTCAATGGCCACAAATTTCTGCCTTCCACAGGACTATGATGCTCTCTCTAAAAATGTGCATGACTATCTCAGACCTTCTGTCAGCTCCTTTTCGCAAACTTGCCTTTTATGGTGTATCAGTTCCACATACTATGCCAGATGTTCTCCTCCCATCCTACCTTACTGTCATGGTTGTCTTGATCTGTAAATTTAATCTTGTAGGAAATTTAGAAGCTATCATACTTGAAATTTTAATGAAGTCATACTGCTCAGAAATAGCTTTAGAGACTGATTCAGTATGAAGACTAGAGTTTTCAATAATTTGGATATGTTAGAAGATTTTGTTTATATAATTTAAATTGTTTTTTAAATTTTTATATTAAACCAGTCATATTATGAAATAGTTTTTTCTACTCTTCTCTGAGCATGAATATTGATAAAAGACTTTTAAAACATTTTGTTTAGTTTAGTGTCATCCTTAGAATTTGAATGGACCAAAGACTATATGGGTTTGCATTTTTTTTAGATTTCATTAAAGATAGCCATTCCTTAGCTTGGATACCCCTTACAGCTGTTCTTTGAAGTAGCCTAAGAGTATCTATTTTTACCTAAATACAATCAAAATATTTGGAATACCTTATGCATACTTTGTGAATTATGAGACTGTAAAAATGAAATTGAAGAGTGGCCAAGACTAGCATAAATAATCCAACTCTCCCATCGAAACCTGTTATACAACCTCAGAAAAACTATATACACAAATGTTGAAAAACATTGAAATTGGGGTCAGGGTGATGAAAAACTATTATCAGTGTAACATTTTTTCTGGGGGTGAAGGAATTTGTTTCTGCACTTTCAAAACGGTTTAATATCCCTGCTGCAAGGATTTATGCACATTTATTAATAAAATGTTTAAAAAGGAATCCTGCAATTTCTTTCCTATTAATATAAAAATATATATAAAAATAGTTTTACATCTATATATACAATTGAGTGGATCCAAGAATTCTGTAAATACAGCTAAATTATTAGTCATTAATTTCAATTTTATTTTAAGTTCAGCTTTCAGTTTACTACACTGGAATTTTTTAGTACTTCATGTTTTTTCTTTACCAGTTCCCCATTTTATGTTACAAATCAAGTATTGTGAAGTAATTTATTTTTAACATTTTAATATATCATTATAATCTTTATTTTTTTAGATTTAATATACATTATGTATTACTTATTAATATGTTTTAGTTAATATAAAGTAATAACATTATCCATTTTAGTTTCTTTTCTCACTTTAACTGTCACTCCAAAAAAAAATCTCTTGACATCATCATTCAGAACAATTTTGAACAAAGTAAACAAGCAATTTTCAGGTCTTTATTTTCCTCTGTTTCTCATGAAAGGCTCTGTAGGTTTATTTTTACCAATATAGGAGTAATAGTTTAGGAAAGACATACCTAAAGAAATAGGTCTTTTTAAGCTTACTGTAAGAATGAAAGGACCCTAAGGCTCTAAACATAAAATTCTTTATTTAGGATGCTGGACACACAGACTCTTTAGCTGTCCTGTACTATCATTTATGAATTGGTGATGCTCAGTGCTTCTGAGCAGTGCTTTGTTACTTGGACTGATGGCAAATTATTTCATTGTTTGGATGAGGTGCAAGCTTTGTTGTTCATGGAATGAGTATCCAAACAGGACTTGCAAAGATGATTCTGCTTCAGTTCAGTATAGACCTAGAGAGCTTTCTTGCCTTTCTGGCTAAAACAGGTTGCAGTATATTCCAGTAAAGCTTTTGAATACAAAAAAAGCACAATTAACAGAAGTCACTTTCAACATATTCATTGTGATGTTCTCATTTGGGTCCATGTTTCTCATGGATTAATCCTTATGTTTTGGAAGATTTCCTACAATACCCAATTATGATGTCTATAGACACTGAAATTTTGACAGACACAGGAAAATAAAGGTATGTCTGTATGTACAGAATACAGAGATTTTTACAGCCATGGTAGTGGCTACCAAAGATCCTGTAGCAAACAGAATTAGATGCAAAACCTTTCTCTAAAGCTTAGTGTCTCCCAATAACTTATACATACAAGCTCCCTGACTTCCATGTTGTTTTAAATGTTTATACTCTTTCCAACCAGCAAATGCTTCAGTTATTGTGCTGACAAGACCCCAATATAAGTATAAAGATACATAGATGAGATTTTTAAAGAATTTAAGTATTTTGACTTTGCAGTTAATAGTTTGATCACTCGCTGAATGACACCTGTAAACCACTAGCATTTTCTACAGTACTTGTGCCTGTACTCCTAATTCCATTGCATTTCCCATTAAGCTTCTTGGGGCTCATTTCTCAAGAGATTTTCCTGTGTCCATCCTCTGTAGGGCAGATGGAAGGAAACTGTCAGTCCTGAGTATTTCCTCAAATCCCTTTGTTTGGAAAGAGCAACCTCGGCCTTTAGAAATAAAGCTAGTTATAAATGTCTTTGGGGAAAAATCTTTATCTATCCCACCAAAAAGTAGTAAGAAAGCACACTAAACAGAGGGATTACTAATCTGTAAATTACTATCCATGCCGAGTTTGGAATTATTTTGTATAATTTCTATTCAGTCCTTCTATCTCTGATATCTCTGGGCCCAGTATTCTTGCTCTGCTGTCAGAAGAGTGCGAACTTAGTGATAAACCAGTATTGTGCTGAGACTGATTAAAGGTGACTAATGAGATAAGGTCCCCCTTAGTCAGAGGCAGATCTTGCTATAGTTGGTATTAGGAGCGACCACTAGATAGACTGGGGTGAGCAGTAGTGGGTAAAGGTATTGAAAAGTTCCAATAGTCATCAATAGGAGACACAGATTTGAAATAATTCAGGTAATGCACATTATTTTTTATCTTCCGGATCAGAAACAGATCTATTAATGAAGTCAATTTGTTTTCAGTTATAAGACCACAAAGATAAAAGCCCAGCAGGAGATCCTCAGAAGGGCAATCAATTCTGGTCTGATTATTTCCAAATTGGCACAAGTGTCCAGCAGGGGACCAAGCAAACCTCCTCACCTCGTTCCCTCAATTTCTGAAATTGCAGCTGGGTCTCTGGGTTAGATTATGAGACAAAGACCTGAGAAACAGACAATGAAACAGACCCTTCTCATTCTAAAAATACTTACGTGTTGGTCTTGCACATTAATATTAAATTGCTACTAAACCTGGAAAATATACAGCCCTAATTGGAAAAGGAGATAAACCACAACTTTTTGTTGACTTCAGGATCACAGAGTATGAAAACTACATATAATTATTTTTAGTCAATTTCAAAAGCTATGATAAACCATGTCTGGTATTATTGAATACTAATAATTACCCTCAAATTATTCAGTAATAATATCAGTAATATATTCTACTATAACTTACACAATTCTGATGTTTTTATCTAGCGATAGATGTGCACTCTTTTAGCAGTTACTGAGGTTAAAATATGTATCTTACTTCAAAAAGAAATTTTCTTTTTGATACATTATCCGAACAATTACATTATCTAGAAGGTAGTTTAAAGGTCATCAGTTAGTGTGCTAAATTACAACAGACATTCCTCAGCATTTTTTTATGATAAAATATTTTAGAATATGTAACCATTTTCAATGATTTTACTTATATTTTCTGAATTCCTACCAAGTTGCAAAACTACAGGCACCTTCAGTTTGACTTTTCTGCAAATACTCTTTCTGGTGTTTTCTGTTGTTACTTTTTTCTGTTTGGGTTTATTTTGTTTTATTTTGTTTAATTTTGTGTAAGAAATATCTTGTGCACAGCATTTTAAAGGTTCCTTCTGTTTCATAAAAGAAAATATTCTAGTAACAACTTTTGTTATTGCTTAATTATACATTTGTTCATGTCAGAATTTTGCTGTTTTATGATAATAAGGCTATGCCCTAGAAAATGGAAAAACAATTTGGAAAACCAATGCTCAGAAATGCCAGCTGGGAAGATCCCATGGACATCATCAGTGAAGATGAGAACAGAGCATGTGGTTCAGGTTATCTATGGGAATACTGACATTTATGCAGCTGATGATTGGCTGCTTAGGTAGGTAGTTTACTTCTCCAAAACAAATGCGCAATTCTTGTTCTGTTTGTTTGCTTTTTAATGAGGAAGAATATTTCTTATTCAGGAAAGCTCTGGAGTAGTTTGTCATAACACCACCATGGAAAAAGAAATACTACCACAGTAAGAGATCTCAGAAATTCTAACAAAGAACTGTTCTCAAGAGCATCACGGATGAGCCATATGAGAAATGATGACAGATATGAAGATGAGGAATGTGGCTGAGGAAGACCAGTGCCCTTTTAGTAAGTTACTTTCAATATTTGAGCTAGACTGATGGAACAACCACTAAAGTCTCTGAGAATTTGCTGTAGTGCTGCTTAAGACAATGGACTAGATGACATGTAAGCACATAAAGAGACTTGAACTCTTCACATTCTGTGTAGAGAGCTGTGATTTTCTACAAGAGGAGGATTTTCATTATTCCTCCACTTGCCTTACTTCTACATGTTTGAATATAATTTGAAACAGTTTCAGCAATTATCAGATCCTTTTTATCCTTAAATAAGTATTTATGCATAAGCTCATACTGTGTAAAATTACATTGCCAGTCTTTTGACTTAAAGTTGAACATTTATTTGCCAACATCTGTCCAACCAAAACACTGATTCTGAGAGCTATTATGTGAGATGTAATTATAGTATAATCCATCTTAGTTAAATACAAAGTTAATTTGTGCTCAAGTTGTCACAGTTCTTTTGCATATGTAATGACCTTGCAATATAACTTTACATTACCTATCTAACCATACTTATAAAGCTAACACAGAAAATAAAATAAAAGTAATAATAATAATAATAATAATAACCCCAAAACAACCACAGCTGATTTATTTTTCATGTGCCTGGCTCTGATAGTGTCTTTTCACTGCTGTCTGCATCTTAGTTTCCTTGCTCTAGAATGAGTACTAAACTCCTTTGTAAAGTGCTCTGCAATCGTCTAAAATTTGTTCTGTAAGAGTATGATATTACAGTGCTTTATTGTTGTTTACCTAAACTGTTAAAAAATCCTGTCATGACAGAATCGAGTCTCCTGTAAGGATTGATGAAGGTGGTTAAGGGAAGATTCAATACTTGGTTCAGAGTGCATAGAAGACCAAAAGAAACTATATATTAAAGCCCTATAAAAGCAATATGTTGTAAGCATATTTAGCTGTTTGATACAAGGGTGGTGGTTTGTTTTAGGTTTGTTTTTGTGGTTTTTTCTTTTTTTTTTTTTTTTTCCTTTTAGAATTCAAGCTATAAAAATGGTTAACACTTCATGAAAAGGCAAATCAGAAAAAATGCAACAGTAATTATTAGAAGAATTGCAAGGTGGTTGCAAGGAACAAAGTGTATAAAAGATATTATGGCTGAATAAAGATGCAACATTCCTTAAAAATGCTACTAATTACTAAAAGTTTTGCCAGCTCTCACTCTGTGTCCCTGGAGATGCATGGGGGTGGTATGTTTGCTCTTACTCCGTTTAATTTCTGATTCCATTTAAATTGGATAGTTCAGAAATCCAGTCTGTCAACAATCCTCCATTATTTGGATGACTTTCCTTTTCTTGCTACAGAGAGCCAGAAAGCACACTCATAAATGAAGACTCCCTCTGTGCACAAGAAATCAAATAATTTAGAAGTTACTGTAGAAAGTAAAGATATTGCTGATGTTGAGGCACAAAAATGGGAAGTCAGGACACGGATATGAGTGCTATTTATGGTTCAGCTCACAATCCATGAGTAATGTGGAACATAGTCTCTCAGGTTTTCGGTTTCCAGATAAGCATCACAAGGATAAAAATAACAGCAAATTTTATTGAGGCTTGGGGAGATCAAATCCATGAATGTTGATAGCAGCTATGGGGTAGGTGTTAAAGGAACTAGAAAAATAGGAAGAGGTGAATAAAAAGGGAGGAACAATTTACGTGCTGCAGAGAACACCACTGCAAAGGCTCCACTTCCACATTGTTAAGCTATCCTTCAGGCCTTGGTAAAGCCTCCAGAATGGAATTCTGCAACTGAGCTTTTAAAAAGACACCTTCTTAAAAAAGGAGAAATCCAGTTTCCACTGAATTCCAGTGGAATTGAAAAATACCATCTCAAAAACTTCACTTCTTAAACAGTGAATGGATTGTTCACATGAGTCTCCCTTGGCTGCTTGAAGAGAAGCCCTAGTGAATTTCCGACATATGTAAATTCAGTACTGTTAGTACATGTTACAGCTGATGCATGTTTGTGTTGTGTTCACTTTTAAGATATGGAGTTTTAAAGGCTATAGATCTTAGTTCTGAACCATTTATCCGTCTTGAGTGTTCAGCTTGATTTGAGATGGCTGTTTCCTTATTTTGCCTTTGAGGTTCCTGATTGACATACAGACAAAGAGAGCAGATGTAGCTTCTTCAAATATGCATCCATAGGATAAAGAATTTGGTGTCACAACTGCATAGTTTTGGAGTTCTTTCCTCGTTAGTCCCAAAATGAAGGAGTGCTACAATAAACCATGATACCATTGTTTCAGCAGTCTGCAGCAGGATATTACCTGGACTATTCTGCTAATTCCACCTACCTTAGTTCAAAAAATAAAGGAGAACACAGCCTAGAGATGAAGTCAAAAGACTTGTGGATTTCAAGAATTATTTTTTTTCACTGGCATACTCCTTGAGCAATGACCTTGATTGAGTCATTTATTCTCCCTGTTCCAGATCCTCAAAGGTGCTTAGGTATGTGATTTCCATTAATTTCTATCAGACTAGTGAGGATCTGTGTGCCCCAGTCCTCTATGTGAAAAATAGAGATTCTGCTTCTGTACATCACAGAGGTCTTCTGTGTATCTTCTCAAAATATGTTCATTAATGCACTTAGTTAATCTGGTGATGATTGTTCTGCCTAAGACAAAGTGATTTAATTCACTTAATGACACATAATACTGCTGAGACCCAGAGCTGGAAATCATTTAAATGGTGGAAATATACATAGACAAGAAAAAAAGGAAAAAAAAAAAAAAAAAAAAAAAAACAAACAAACAAACAAGGAAAAAATATTTATTTCAAATTTTGAAAAAAGTTTTTCATGTCAGAAAGTGCAAGACAACTGCTAGATGGTGAAGAAAAGGCAGGGGGTTTGTCTCTTGGTGAGTTATTCCAGAACTGCTCTCTCCATAGGCTATTGCATCTTCCTGTGAAGTATCTGATATCTAATATTCACTGTTACAGCCAGAGTATCAGTCCCAACAGAATCCACTTACAATAAATGCCTTTTTTCCCCCAGACATCAAGCAGGAGTTGAAAGGATAATTGATGCACTGTTTTTTTTTTTTTTAAAAAGGAGGATATTTAAGATAGGATTTCTTAAAGAATACAGGAGAGGTAAGTGCTGAGACCTTAATGGAATTCAACAGAAATCAGATTTTTTACTTCCTTAATGTGCCTTTGGAAGTTCAGTTGTAGAAACTCTATTTTGAAGCCCTTGCTGATGCAGAATACACAGACAAATGTTCAATGTTTAAGGGTCTTAAGTGTCGTATCTATACAGGCTTATAACTTTAACTAGAATGTGTTCACCTGAGAATTGTGCCATGCATGAAAACACCAGGAGTGCAATGAAGAAGTAGATTTTATTGGTGGCACAGTGGGCTTTACTCCACTTCAAAGTGGGGGTTAATACTGAACAGTTGTTCCCAAATTCAGAGAAGTCAAGCTTGACAGTATGTGTGCTGTTTACCCTTAGCATGGGTCAATAGTCAATTTTCAACACTGCTTGGAAAATATTCAGAAGGCAATTACATGATTGCAGAAAGGTGGGAGATTACTGCAGACATCTTAGTATGACTGCTCTTTAGCTGAAGAATTGGGAGAATTTCAGGCAATGTCAGGTAGTCAGGAAATTTAAGGGCAGTAGCTAAATTACAAAAGAATTCTGCTGTTCTTGAGAGCTTGCTTTTTAGTGGAAGAAAACACTAACTGTACAATCCTGCTTTGAATTAAATACCTCAGATTTACTGAGGATTTAACACAATTTGTGTGTGTGTGTGTCTAAGAATATGGAGTTAAAAGAGTTAGAATAAGCTAGAAAATAAGCCAGTTTAATAGCTTAACATTTTCTTTAAAACATTTACTGAAAGCATGACAATGGATGCATAGACCAATATTATAGCAGCAATTCCTCAGCTAGATCTGAGTAATAATTATAGGAAACAACAGGGTTTTAAAAACATAAGCAAGAACCCTCTTTCTTAAATCATTACAATTGCTCATTCATTTAAACAGAACACTCTATATCATTTATAGGAATTCATAGCCTGGATGAAGAAGGAGTGTTAACAATGCCTTCTAACCTTTCAAGGATGGATAACCTAACTAATAGCTAAAGATGTTCCTGCAAGAATTTGCTAAGAGGACAACTCCTGAATCATACTGAAAAAGCTGTTGCTACTGTCTACTAAAATTGTATCTGGAATGCTGCTTTTTTTTTTTGTTTCAAATATACTGTTAAAGTCGTATGAGTTTCTTTCTTCAAACTAATACTGATCAGTGTTGGTGGGACAGTTAGAAGGTGATACCAAGTTTTGTAAATCTAGTGCTTTATATATAAACTTTAAAAATGCATGGAGGATTATCTCCAAATTTCAGTTAAATTAAAAATGTAAACAGAATTCATAAAGCTTTAAGGTACTGGAAGCATACAGCGATCGACTTTTTCATGAGCACTAATTTTGCAAATATATTATAGTGATGATGATTCTTCAGCTGGCTGTGAGTGAAAAAGGAGTATAGAAATGGAAGGTTATGAAAAACTAGAAAACTCAACTGTGTGGTATTATTAACTTCTTTTCATTACTATTTATTATTATTATTTTGACTTGTGGAGATTAAGGAGTAGCCTTCATTTTTGATAAATCATAAAAATATAAAATAATAGCTTCAAAGTGCTCATTTAAAAAATGAAGAATTTTAAACAAAGCATTTATATACTTCATTCTCCTTGAAGTTCTTAACTTATATAATGTAACTTCAATATTTTACAAAAATAGCTACACATCCAGGTATATTTTTTTCCCTAGGATAACTTCTTTGACAGCGAAGCAGCTCTGCAATAGCTGTTGGGTGGTGGTGGTTTTTGTGTTTTGTTTTGTTTTGTTTTTTTTTTTGCTTGCTTTAATCAATTTTCTGTAGAATGTTAGAAAAGTACAAAAGTACACCTTGTTGCTTTAAGTAAGGCATGCTTGTGATTATTCATTTATTTAACAACTTAATTTCAAATATACCTGCTTAGAGTGTGTAAGTGAATATCCAAAGGACAACTAAAGGTACCATTTAGCAAAATACTCACAGATAAATACAAAATCAGATCTATAAAGATAAATTTTATGTGAATTATATACAATAAAAGAAAGAATTATCAGAACTTTATTTCAAAATTATGAATATAATATATTATTTTTTGTGGATCTGCTATTGATACAATAAATATTAGATATAAATTCTACCGTTGTTGTCATGACTGGCTCTGCTTTCTTGTGGATTGCTGTAAAAATGTATGTTCAAAGAATATTAATTCTCTTTGGACTTGTGGTTGAGTATTATCTCCAAGTAAAGATTGCAGGAAGTGTGTGCATGCAATCTGTAAACTGAATATTTTGATAAGATTTAAAAACAGAACAGAAATTTATATTATCTAAAAATTTTATTTCATCATGCATAACTATTTAAATCATATAAAAATAATATGTAATTTGGCTTTTCAGGTCTGGGAATGCTCTTAATTTATTTATCACTGAATTTTAAATCATATCAATTTTTTAAAGCACATCATTCTTTTGAAAGTAAAAGAAAAAATAAAATGGAACTCAGTTCATCTCAAATTATTTTTTCTAAGAAACTGACATTGTTTCATTTAAAAATCTGTTTTCTAATAACAATTTTTTGTAAAATTACCTTCGAGAGCTGAAAATGGGTTTATACTACAACATAGTTTCTGCTATCCTATTGCAAAGATTTCAGCAGTAAACCAAGGACAGTAGTCACTCTGGCTGGATGAATAAATTGTCTCTATTTCAAGAAAAAGGAATCTTTTCCCACAGTTGAAGGAGACTATCCCTGTTCTGTTAGTTTCAGAAGTATCAAACCCAACTGATAACGTTATATTACCTACATGAAATATTTACTTTATCCCAATAAACTGACAGATAACTGATGTCATAATCACAGAAGAAGTAACAGTTTATAGGTTCTCTGGCCGAAAATATTGACATGGTAGAGTCCAATGTTGTGTTCCGCTTCCTGTAGCAGTTTTCATACCAGCAAGGCTATGCATAGCAGTGACAATACACATGTATCAAAACCTGAAGTCCCACAGCCTGTTCTGGAAAAGAAGCAAGTGATCCTAAAAAGAAGCCGATACTGAATCAGACTCAATATCCCATATACTTAATATAAGAAATGGAGTTACTAAACTTATGGTTGTATTCATTTTGGCTCTGCTTCAGATTAGTAAAGTCTATATTCTTAGATCTCACAAAAAAAACCCCACAAATAACAGCTTTGGCTTTCTTCTCAAGGGGAAGCTTTGCACAAGGTTAAAGCCAAGTATCTGGCAGGTGAAGCTCTTTCATGCTTCTGTTTCTTCTGTTATGACTTGCACTGGCACATATCCTAGAGTCTCAGTTCTATTAATTTGGTAGTATGTTGCCAGAAGTCTAGTCTTGCGTACTATTAGTTGTATATGCCTTTTCCATCAAGATTACAGGAAAGGAAAAAGCAAAAAAAAAACCCACCCCCAAAACAACACCTCACAACTTGCATCACAGGAAATGAGAAGTACTTTAGCATTATTTAATAAGGTTTAAAATTCACTCTGTTCATTTAAATCTCCTTTCCTTTGAATGAAGTGGAGTAGGAATCACTCTAGCTAAAGGAAAAAGTAAAAAATATCTTGATTGTTTATGTATGTCTTAGACCCTCGTTCAGCTAGACTATCACAAACTAATAGTAAGCTGTTTCAGCTCCCACACACCCAGCAGCCAAGGATTTTTACATGCTTCCAATGCAAGCAAAGAAAATAAAAAGAAACTTTTTTTCCAAATTCCCAAAAGCCTTTACTCCAAAAGGCTCCTGCTTCCAATTTGCTGCCGAAAGATTAATGTCCCCCATATGAAATCCCTTTCACAATTTTTAGACCTTGCTAACTTCAGTTACAGACTGCTTCAGCTTACTGACTCAGCCTATCTGGCACTGGAAGAATTTAATCCCATTTTACTTTCTTCTCTCTATCATCTCTATCTCTCTTCCCCAAATCCTATAAGAATCTGATCAAGATGAAACTACTGATGAATTAGATAATCTGATGTATTCTGATGCTGAGGTTAAACTCTCACATGCCCATGAGAAAGCAAAGTAACAGTTAAAGAATTTTGGAGGTAACAAAGCAGTGAAAAATTATCTACTTAAAATTAAATCCTGAGTAAAATCTTTTTTTTGCTTTATGTGGTGAAGTACTGCATATGTGATAAGTTATCAGAATGAGAGGGAGGACAAAACAGATTGATACGCAGCAATCAACACAAAATGCAGCACAGAAGCTTGAAAATGTAGTAAAAAAAGCTCTTTACTCCGTAAGTATGTCACTTTTGCTATGCACTCCTGTAGTACTGCAACTTTCATATATTTCTTTCAGAATTGTTTGAAAATTGTGGATCATGGACCAAGACAAATAAAAAATATTGCCCCAGGCCTTTAGCCTGGCCTTGTTAAGTAACCCAATATTAGGGGTACCATCATGTGACCAAAGCAGGAGGAGACTATCACGCCATGATGGGCAAATGCCCTTTCATTCATGATGGGACTCTTACTTCTAAGCATAAATTTATGGCCTTAATTTTAAAATATCTTTGGATGGGCTGGATTCTCTGATTAATAAAGATAAGCATTTTTTTTTCTGAAACGATACTGAAGACTAGGAAAGAAATTCTGGAAAACAGGAAGGAGAAAGATAACCTGAATGATATTATTAGCTGTGTCTTTAGTTCTTAATCAAATCTTATGTTAGAGTACTATTTCCTCTGACATCCACCACTAGGAATAAATATACTGAAGGTTAATTCAAGATTTTTATTCTGCTTTTTCTTTCTGCTTTCCCTTCACAAGGACATACCCTTTTGTATTGCTGTTTAGTCATATAATATAACACAATATTGTAGATTCTGGGCTCCCTAGGAGCTGTAGTTCACCCTTAGAAGTTGTTGCTTATGGTGATTACTGTAACTGGATTCCAGGACTGTTTATTTAATTACTCTTTGGTGTACTGCCACTACACAATGGACAATAATGTAGTTTGTCTTTCACTTTGCTCCATGCACCTACTGTCCCGTAACTAACAAGCTGAACTAAACTTGGAAAGAAAAAGGAGCACAATAAAATACTTCCAATTAAAAATGGATGAAATCTACGCCCCTTGAGGGAATAGCCCGAAGTACCTGTTCTTTGAAAAACAAATAAAAAAAAAAAGTTGAGTAAATCAAGCCTTATTTGAGCAGGAACTAGGGTTATTTGTAACTAGAATTAAACCCAAAACAGAATCTAAATTACATAGGTCCAAGTAGTGCAATACAAAACCTTCTTGTTCAACTATATCTCCTTTACTTTGAAGGTGCCTTGAGACATCGTTACTTGATAAAAGTTTTGTGCTTGCATAATATTCCTTTTCTATATGAGTTCAAACCTTCCCCAATCTTAGAAATGTAGCACATGCATACAATTTAAGCTTAGGCGGGACCTTAGCACTTCTCTACAGGATCCCATAAGGATATGGGTCTACTGAATATTCTCCGATCACACTAAATACATAGCAGTTATAAAAGACTCTTTGCAAAAGTATAGATGAGGTTACTCTTTTATTACAGGTCTGTTTAAGGAAGAGATGGTGGCTAGATACATCCAAAGTGTTGTATAATGCTCTGATTTTTATGCAGCAGCTTGAATATTAATGTGGTACTCAGTCCATCAGAATTCAAAACGCCATCTATTTGGGGAGAATTTGAATATGTATCTCTTATCCATTGAGACATAGAGACTTGTTGCAATGGAGTTCTTCTAATCTATCCAACAAAAACATCTCTGACTAAAATAATTTTATGTTGAAGGGAGAGCTTAAGAGTAATCCTGTATCTCTATGATTAGACTGCTCTTTGCACAGGAAAGACTTAGTAATCCATGTTTCTTTTAATGCTGAAATTTTTATATGAAATGCACAGCCAGATCTTGAAGTCCTTTTTATGATTTAGGACCTATTGAAACACACGCAACAGAAATTGCAGTGCTGATATAAAACTAGGAGGAGGAAGCATTTCCTACTGTTCAAATTCATTGAGCTAGGTCTATGGGAGTCTTTTCGTTAATGCTTCCTACTGTTACACATAATGCACTGAAAAACAGCAGATATTAGCTTAGCAAAGCTATTGTGAAGTATTGCCAATGACTAAATGGAAATATGTAAGATCTTCCCTCATAATGGCATTACACCAAGTTCTGTATTGCGTTGTTCCTTTTTTTTTTGTGACTTCCTTCAGTTTAGTGGAGCTATCCAGATAGAAATATAGGGAAAGACTTGCGTATAGTAATGCTGCCCTAAAGTGCAGGTACTATAGCTGAATACCAAGGCATTTGCAAGCAATGAGAGTCACAGAATTAAAGGTTGCTTAGTTCTTTAAGGGACAGAAAAATAAAGGAAAATTGTTTTATTGTTATTGACCTTTTTCCTCCTCCTCCCCTCAATTCTGAAATAATTTTTAAAATTTATGGATACCTTTAGAGTACCCCCAAGTCCTGCTATACTGTGAGAGATTAAAAAATTATGGAACTAATTGGTAGAATGCTCTTAATTAAAATAAGTTTCTGGCAGACTAATATAAACAAAGGTCAGAGTGCCCTGCCAGTTGTAAAGTTTTAATCAACAATGACAACAAGTGTGCCATACATAGGAATGAAAGAGCACAGAACAGATGGGTCGACAACTGAGCATTGTCTTGACCGTGCCTTATAGGACTGGATAGGAGGGGCTGACTGCTAAGACAATGTAGAAAATGCAGATATCATGCTTAAGAAAAAATGCTGCTAAAATGTCAAGAAGACTAGCTCAGACATGTCATTGTCAACATCTGCTACTGCAAATGATGCCTGGACACTTCCCAGAAGTTGCAGAGACTTCCAACTAAATATATTAAAAATTAAACTTTTTTAATCTCTTTTTTCCCCCTCCTTTTTTTCTTTTTTTCTCTACTCCCTGTGATTTACACAGATTTAGTATTTTAACAGCATTGCCTTTGATAGCTAAGATACAGACTGACCCTGTGAAGAGCTGAACACCCTTAATTCCTCTTGACAGCAAACATGTTGTTGGAAGGGGACCAGAGGTGTTACAGTTGAAGAATAAGCTACAAGCCCAGCATTTTATTTATAGCAAGGGATATAGGGTATAGATGAAACCGAGGAAGATGACAAAAACTACATGGAAAGAATAAGTAAAAATATAAATCAGCTTCCTATGAATACAGGTGTCAAGACCATGAATATAGCTGAAGCTGAATGAGAAAATATTCCCCATTGATATAGAATGCATATTCAGTATGAAATTTATGTCGAAAGATTTACACATAAATTTTCACTTGACTCTGGGGGATTTACTGAACTTTCATGGACCTAATTTCTGAAGCTACATCTTACCAAACCTTGGTGGGATTTTAATGACTTATTCCCTGAGACTCTTTTTGAGATCTTTGTCCAACTCTGAGACTAGCCTTCAGGTTATCCAATAGATTTTTGTTTCAGCAAAACTAAAAAAAAAATATTACAACACGTGATTCTGTGATAAATGTTAAAAACCCGTGAAGGAAGTTGCTAATCTTCACAGATGAGTAACATTTTACTTTGTGAATAGATTAATGAAAAATCAGTATTCAAAAGGATACTAAGACTGAGGTTTTGGGGTTGCATTTTGCATTGTGCACCAGGCTTAGATTTGGGAGGATATACAAAATAAGGCTAAAATTTTCACTCCAATCTCATTTTTTAATTCAAAATGTGTTACTGAACGAAGTAAATTTTTAAGGTAATGCTTTATGTTGATATTCTTTTATTCGCCCCTATAGTCCTTGCTTCCTATCCTTTGTAGTAAAAAATCATGATGAAAATCTCTACCCTCACCTCAGCTCTCACTAAATGGGGAGATGGCTAGAAATTGTGATCTAACTGGGAAGCCGGCGGCCATGGGAGAATATGGCATATATGAACTACAACTCCCTTGAAACACTGCAGTAGTCTGATATGAAAAAGAGCTTGTGGGGGGTTGGTCAATCAATTTCCTCTTTTAATAAAACTTTTTATAATTTTCACCAAATTATACATTTATTTTTATTAAAGCTGAAGGAAAATATACTTTTGTTTTGTTTTCTTTCCTCAACACCTTGTAAAGTGTAAAGATTTTATTTGCATGTTTTTATTTTCCCAATGCAAGTGTTTTCAACTTACTATGTATCACCTTAATTAAGATAATCACTAGGCAAAAATCGTTTACTCCTGCTCTTCAAGAATCATCTACAGCACAGAAAGCTTTCAGTTTATGCTGTGCCCAAACTAAGCTTACTTCTGTAGCCGGTGTTCTAGAGATTTTGGGATGCTTTTTTCACAATTACTCATTTGTGGTGGTTTGGCTATGGCTGCATGCCAGGTACCCTCCAAAGCCACTCTATCACTGCCCTCCTCAACCAGACAGGGGAGAGAAAATATAACAAAATGCTCATGGGTTGAGATAAAGACAGGGAGATAACTCAGCAGTTACTGTCACAGGCAAAGCAGACTTTACTTGGGGAAATTAGTTTAATTTATTACCATTCAAATAAGAAAAAACACCTTTCTACCATCCCTCCCTTCTTCCTGGGCTCAACTTCACTACTGATTTCTCTACCCCCTCCCCCCAAGTGGCACAGAGGAACAGGGAATGGGGGCTGTGGTCAGTTCATCACATGTTGCCTCTGCTGCTCCTTTCTCCTCATACTCCTCCCCTGCTCTAGCATAGGGACCTTCCCACGGGAGACAGCTCTCCATGAATTCCAATGTTAGTCCTTCCCACAGGCTGCAGTTCTTCACACACTGCTCCAGGGTGGGTCCCTTCCATGGGGTGCAGTTATTCAGGAACAGACTGCTCCACCGTAGGTCCCCCATAGGGTCACAAGTCCTGTCAGCAAATATGTGTCAGTGTGGGCTTTTCTCTTCACATAGGTCCACAGGTCCTGCCAGCAAACTTGCTTCAACACAGGCTTTTCACAGGACAGCCTCCTTCAGGCATTCACCTGCTCTGGTGTGGGGTCCTCCACAGGCTGCAGGTGGATATCTGCTCCACCATGGACCTCCATGGGCTGCAGGGGCACAACCTGCCTCACCGTGGGCTTCACACGGGCTGCAGGGGAATTTCTGCTCCAGTGCCTGGAGCCCCTCCTGCCCCTCTGTCTGTGCTGACCTCGATGTCTGCAGGGTTCCTGCATTCACATATTCTCACTCTTTTCTTGCTGGTGCAGCTTTCTTTTTTTTTTTTTTTTTTTCCTTTCCATTTTTTTTTTTCTTTCCCCTTCTTAATATGCTATCACAGGAGTGCTAACATTGCTGATTAACTCAGACATGGCCAGTGGTGGGTCCATCTTGGAGCCGGCTGGCATTGGCTCCATTGGACACGGAGGAAGCTTCTGGTATCTTCTCACAGAAGCCACCTCTGTAGCCCCGCCGCTACCAAAACCTTGCCATGCAAACCCACTACAAAATTTTTTGTTCCAGGAATAAGGTCATGGTATGTGTCTGCACCCTGGTTGGGGTAGCTCAGTCAGGAATAGACGTATGTGTTCACTTTTATTCTACAATGGATTTGTCCACATCAGAAACTAGTATTTTACACTTCTGAAAAAGTTCATACTACTTCAGCCACAGTGAAAAGAAAATCCCAGTCATAGTATTTGGGTATGGCTGAGGAAAGCCTAGGGATGATTTATTTTGTTACCAAAAGGAGGAAAACAGATTATGTCTGGACTTTAAGTATTCAGGTGATAACAATACTGTCTGTAAGAAGACCTGTCATAAAGACTTCAGTGTGAATTTATTTCCACATGAATATGTTATTCAATATACTTAGCAACTCTAAAATATCATATCAATTTAATTCCACTAAAATGGGAACTGTTGGTTGGTTTTGGTTTTGTTTTTTTTTTTTTTCCTTCTTTTTTTTCTTGTCTGTACAACTGCAATTACAGGCTATTGCTCTGGTGGAGAGATTTTTGGCAACCATGCTAAGACAGATCAATAGTATATCAAGCTCATTGTGGTGTAAACACTAATCGAGAGTGTGAACATGTTTCTTGAAAATGCTTCTTAGCAGTAATCTTGGAAGTCAGACAAAAAGTTGGCATCTGAGATATCAGATGACTACTAACGACACTAGATTTTGAAATACTTGCTAAATCATGTAATTTCCAATGGGGAAGAATAACAATTTATAATTATTAGGAAGGATATTATCAGCAAGGCAAAAATCTGATGCTCTATAAAGACATGATAGCATCAATACATGCAGAATAATATCAGCTGCCATGGAAGCCACTAGGAAATTAAAGTATTAGTTTCTTCCAGGAGACACTGCAAGCTGATGGATATGTCTCTAACATCAAATAAAAGAGGACCTGAGATATGTCCCCATCATAGAGATCAAGTGACATGTATTGACTCAAGTCCACACCGTTCAGGCTGTTCCTTTCCACCCTACAAAATTCTGGAGGATTATGGACAATGGAGGAAGCTAAACCTGGTCCACATTTTGCATGGTAAATTTGGAATAAGCTGTCTTCAGAATGATGGCTTCAAAGTGTAGAAACAAGATACTAGGAGTGAGGTACAAGGTGACTGATGCAACAGCCCCAAGTAACAGTAAACTTCAATGCAACAGCTAGCTGAACTGGTTAAAAACAGAGCCAGAGGGTAAGCTGTTCAGCACTGTGGATGACCAGGGGTTCATTGCAAGCTCAGTTCCTTTTCATTTTTTTCAGATGTATCCTACCCTTTTGCAGAGCACAAGCGCAAACACTATGTATCCCGTAGAAGCTAAACCTTAAAGACATATTTAATGTATGTGAATCTGTTGCTGACCACAGAAGCAAAAAGGCCTAAAGGATTTTTATTAGACACAACACGGGAAAAATTGAGCACAAAGAGGGCTTTTGTAGACTTTCAGACAATAAGGAACAAATTCTATTTTATAGGCTACAGTAGGCTTTGATTTTTCACCTGTAAATTTCTGATCTATGTAACTAGAAGTACAAATTCATTCCTAAGTTATTTTTATTTTGGAAGGCATAAAAGGTTAGGGATACAAGGGGAAAAGATGAATGAAGAAGCAAGGTGTTGCTAGTCTGTATTTCTAGAATATGCCATATTGTATATCTTAGCAAAAATGCTACAATATTTCAGATGAGATGTAACTCCCCCACCTATTTCCCAGCAGTCTCTAGTTTCCATATTCTTAGTTCTTCACATAGGAGAGTACTGGATAATGCAAGGAAAAGACTCTTTCACATGTATATTTTTTTTTATAGAGGAAACTTCTTAGCTGTTTTTTAGCTTAGCGCTGATTACTTTGCAGACACAGATTTATATTTGATTTATACATTTTACATTTTCTATCTTAAAATAAGAGAGGTTAGTATCAAATGATTCCCATGCAGTTATGATTAAGCAAAATTATATAAAATGCTATAAGCATTATTCAACATTCTAAAGAATTGCTGATGATAAGGATGTGTCAGCTAAAAATGTTTTTCAAGATTTTTCATAGCAGTACTGCAGGATCCTGGGGAACTATCTTTCTCTGATTTAACTGCATAAAGGTGATTGATACATCTGTCTTGAAGTACTTTCCCCACACTGCTACCTACATATTGTGACTTCATGTGACTCTTTGTTGAGAACTTAATAGCTCTTACTTCTTCCCTTAATCCCTTTGTAATGGTCATGTATCACTTAGGAACTAAAATATTTTATATTTTAGAATGTTCTCAGCTTATTAAATTATTGTATTTTAGCATTGTGAGGGAGGCATACAATTCTAGGGGGAATAGCAAAAGGTAAGAGGATTCAGTGAAAGAGAATTTGTTAGATAAATATGAATACTAAACCAGAAAAAATTAGTCTGAATGTTTGAGAAGGACCAAAAGGGAAGACAAGAATATGTTTTGGAATACATTGCAGCAGATATTGCTTAGAAATCTCAGGCTCTGGGAACCTAAACGCTGATACCTAACCAAGATCTCCAAATTGTATTGAAGAAAACAGGATTTCATCAGATATGACGATAGCATTCAGTGGAGAACAGTAAGAGTTGTTTAGGGGTTTTGTTGTGTGTATTGGTTTGTTTTTTTAATTGAATATTTGAATTGGTTCTTTGAATTGAATATTGCTTTGAATAATCAAATCACTGTAAGCAACCGTGTTTTCTGCTCAGAGGCAGACCTGTTTCCCCAGAAGAAACATTGGATCTAGCACAGACAGTAACAGAAGTGCAGAAGGTGTACAGCTTGAGTTGCACAGGATTTATTACCTCAGACTTGAATTTTCCTGTTTATACTTTCACACTGTCACCCTCTAGCACTTTCCAGTCCTGTTTTTCGGTAGACAGATGTTACAAGGGTCATGCATTTCATTTAATGGTGCTAATGTTTCTACTTTCAGAGGAGTAAATATTGGGATCCTGAAATATCTGCTCTTTCAGTCACTGTTCAGACAGCATGTTTGCTACTGTAGTTAGCAACGTCCATTGCCTTGAGTTACAAGCCACGTCTGTTTTTATTGAGGATGGGCTGTTGAGACAAAATTCAACAGCTATGATATAACATATCTAATTTCAGGCACTTACGTGAGAAAATGCTTAAGTTAAATTTGAAGTACACTCAAGGCAAATGGGAAAAATTAAGAAATATAGTCTAATATTGATCTAGGCATTGTTTAAAATTGCGCCTACTAAGTCTGAAAATACTTATTGACAAAAATGAATCTTTATCATACAGTAAGTGAAATCTTATTTCTGTTATATTTCTCTCACTGAAATCACAGCAATGAAGATACATGAGTGTAATTGAACAAAAAATATGGACAGCTGCTTGTCTGAGCACACATTAACATGTGCAATGATTAGGTGCCACACACAAATTAAATATCCTTTCTGAACCAATAAACAATATAATCTGTACTGGATTCAAACAAAACTGCAAGAAGAGAAACTTACATAAAACCCAGCTTCTCAAAAGTATAGGAGTACATATTGGTATACAACAAAATAAATCATATTAAATAACATAGTTTTTCACTGTTAAAAATGTAAAAGAAAAAGGAAGTGATTAAAAAATTTCTTTGATTGTGAATTTCACAAACTAAACACACTTAGCAAAATCCTTGTGTTTTTCTCACAAGCTCAGCAACAGTTCATCACAATTTTCTATATTTAATGTGATCTATTCATAGTCATCTCCCATGAAAATATCTTTTGCAACTAAGTAGATATGTTCAGACTGGTGATGTAAAAACCTTCCTATATGTGTACTCTCAAACATAAAGGTATGTAACTGCAATTGCTAACATACCATGCTGATTACACTTCAGCAAGAAAAAGCAGACACTAAAACAATCTCCTGCCTTCTGAAATATGTGTGACTTCAGAATTTCATTAGTTCCATCTAGGGTACTATGTTTCTCATTTAACATTGTGATCTTCAAGTAACATTTTGTACTTCTTGAGCAAGATATTTTTCTGAATGTTGGTTATCTTCTTATGAAATAATTTGCATATATATATATATGTCTCCCACCCCACCCCCTGTAGGGACATATTTGCATTTGTGAAATTTTCTCAGAACCAGGATTTTGACATTAGCAGGGTGATCTGTTAATTTCCATGTCTCGGATACAGGCTGGTTTCAGCTCTTTTCCTCTGTAATTTGTATCCATGGTGTTAAGTATAGTGCCAGTAGTGCAGCAGAAAGTGATAAGTACACTTGAAGCTTGTGCAGAATTCATGCTATAAAGATGATAAGAGCCTCCAAGGGAATAATTGCCTCACTACAGGGAGACCAAATTGTTTGGCATCTGGTCTTTGTGTTGTCCTTTCCTTTCTTGCAACTGGTTGACATCAATACACATTAACAGCAAAACTCATCAGCTGCAGAGCCAACAGTTCCATACTCATTCATGTTCTTCCTAAAGATATTAATAGCAAAGTAACTGAATGGCTTGCAAAGTACCAATGGGATATGGAGCATTTGCACTTGAGTACTCAATGTGCATTCTAGTCTAGGTTTTAGGAATGTGTTCAGAATATTTCTTCACGTAATTTCTATTATTTCATTGAACATTTATTTCAGAAGTAAATGTATTGAGATACTTTGTGCATCAGAACAACACATTATAATCCGTTAAATATATTTGAGTAACTCAAACAAACGGTTTATCAGAAAATACTAAGTTTATGAAACTGAAATCACAGAAAGTAAAATTAGAGGAGAGGAGAGGAGAGGAGAGGAGAGGAGAGGAGAGGAGAGGAGAGGAGAGGAGAGGAGAGGAGAGGAGAGGAGAGGAGAGGAGAGGAGAGGAGAGGAGAGGAGAGGAGAGGAGAGGAGAGGAGAGGGAGGGGAGGGGAGGGGAGGGGAGGGTGGGGGAGGGGAGGGGAGGAAAGAGGAATTTGTATGATCTGTTGGCTTGTCACTGACTGTGTTATTGAAAGGTATTACTATAATGGCAGCCCAATGACTGCTGCAACAAGATTATGTTCTGTATTCTTCAGAAGTCCTATTGTCCTATTTATAATTTGGCTTGATAAAGCAACCTATTTTTCAATCAAAAAGATTTATAAGTATTGTACCTATCTACATATACATATGTGTGTAGGATTGTGTGTGTTTTATGATCTCTCAATATGAAGAAAATTGTACCCACCCAAAACATATAAAAGCTTTTGAAAATCTCTTCATTTCACTGAGATTTGCCTCATTTCTACCAAAAACCCTGCTACCTCAGCTATGGGTTCCTGCAATTGTTTCATAAAAATAGACATCTACCAAGACATAAATCTCACTGAAAATAACTACTTTTAAGCACTGAATTCATGCAACAAGACAGAAACTGAAATTTAAGTCAAAGAAAATATGAAAGATATAATCCTTGCCAATTTTTCCATCATATGTCATATGAGGATGTTTATGATGTGCATCCTCAAATGTGTTTATCAATTCTGTAAACATGAAATAAGTGTCATGCTAGTGTGTGAGATGAATGTGTAAATATCCCACTGTAGTAGCAGCAGTTAAATCCCAGTGGAGTGCTGTTACTTTACCCAAAATTATAGATAGAGCTGTGGAACAGAAATCTGGAATCTTCCTCTTCCTGTAAGCACCTATTGATGCCATCTTTATGCGAAGAAAAGGAGACTGAATCGGGGTTTCATGAACAAGTGTATTTCTGACAAGATACACTTTTATTGCAACCGAAGCCAAAATTTAAGCTAATAATTTTGAAAGTATTTTCAGCTAATGATGTAATAATATGCAGTCAACTTCAGGGTAGCATATGTATTGAAAGAAAGAAAAAAAGTTTTGTCAATTTAATTTAATTATGCATTTGAATACTTAAGGTTGTAGTTTCCATGTGCATGGACTTTGAATCAACATCAAGTTCCTTCCAGTTCCCTTGCTCCATTTCTCACTTATGCCCCTCAGCATGAGCCACCAGCACCCTTGACTTCTGTCTACAAAAGAGTTGCTTTTGTAGATTATCTGTCTGCATTCAAACCCATAATGACCAAAACCAAGCCCAAGCACACTCAGATTGGATGTTGCTAGATATCTGTAAGTGTAAATGGTAAGTGTTCTGATCATTACAATATTCATCTCTATGTACTGATATATTTGTAACTAATATCTGTTGCCATTCCTCTTTAAGTAATTGCTATGTAACAGAAAACACAGAATCGGTCAACAAGGAAAGAAAGATTAAAGAGAATGGGTAAAGGAAATGAATCCAAAAGTACTAGGAATATTTTTAGATGATCTGTTCATCAGCTTTGACAGCCAGTCCTCAGTGGTAGGTAACTAAAGAAAACTCAATCAACAAAGCCTTACACCAAATACTAAGCTACAATTTCCTTCACTGACAAGGCAGTACTTGTGCATTTCACAGTAGAGTATAGGATATGAGTGATCAGTTCTGCACATCAAAGTCTGAACAAGTGACACCAACACAACTCGCAGTTTTCATTGCAGACCTTTCTGTACTTACTATAAAGCCATTTCCACTAGGCTGGCAGATGTGAGCAGCCTCATTATGCAGTTCTGAACCAGTAGCTGGTCATTTGCATAAACAAATGGTATCAGGTATGACCTTATTTCTGTAGACTTTCAAGGCCTTTGTTTTATATCTTCAATGGAGGGGTGCATGTGAAATTGCTATGGTCTTATGAACATTGACTTTCATAGAATCATAGAATCATACAATCGTATAATCATTTAGGTTGGAAAAGACCTTTGAGATCATTGAGTCCAACCATTAATGCAGAACTGCAAAGGCCATCACTAAACCATGTCCTTAAATACTGCATCTATGCATTTTTTAAATACCTCCAGGGATGGTGATTCCACCACTGTCCTGGGCAACCTCTTCCAATGCTTGACTGAACTTTCAGTGATTTTTTTTTTTTTCCTAATATCCAATCTAAACTTCCCCTGGCACAACCTGAGGCCATTTCCTCTTGTCGTATCACTTGTTATCTGGGAGAAGAGACCTACCCCCACCTGCCTATAACCTCCTTTCAGGAGTTGTAGAGAGCAATAAGGTGCCCCCTGAGCCTCCTTTTCTCCAGGCTAAGCAACTGCAGTTCCCTCAGCTGCTTCTCATAAGACTTGTGCTCCAGATCCTTCACCAACTTCATCACCCTTCTCTGGACACACTTCAGCACTTCAATGTCCCTCTTGTAGTGAGGGGCCCAAACTGAACCCAGTATTCGAACTGCGACCTCACCAGTGCCAAGTACATGGGGACAATCACTTTCCTTGCCCTGCTGGCCACACTCTTTCAGATACACGCCAGGATGCTGTTGTCTATGTTGGGCACCTGGGCATGTTGCTGGCTCATTTTCAGCCAGCTGTCAACCAGCATTTCCAGTCCCTTTCTGCTCTTCCCAAAGCCTGTAGCATTGTGTGGGGTTGTTGTGACTCAAGTGCAGGACTCAGGGCCTTGGCCCATCATTCCATCCCATCCAAATCCCTCTGCAGAGCCTTCCTGCCCTCAAACAGGTCAGCACTCCCATCCAACTCGGTGTCATCTGCAAATTTACTGAAAGTGCACTCAATCTGCTTATAGAGATCATTGATAAAGATGTTAAAGAGAACTGGCCTCGATACTGAGCCCTGGGGACCACCACTTGTGTTGTTCCAGTTGCCAGCTGGATGTAACTCCATTCACCACCACTGTTTGGGCTTGGCTGTCCAGACATCTTTTGACTCAGCACAGAGTACACTCATCCAAGCTATGAGCAGCCAGTTTTTCCAGGAGAATGCTGTGGGAGACATCTTTATTAAAAGCTTTATTAAGGTCCAAGTAGACAACATCCACAGCCTTTCCCTCATAAACCAGGCAGGTCATCTTGTCATAGAAGATGATCAGGTTCGTCAGATAGGACGTGCCTTTCCTAAACCCATGCTGGCTGGGCCTGATCTCCTGGTTGCCCTGCATATGCTGTGTGATGGTGCTCAAGATGATCTTTTCCGTAACCTTCCCTAGCACTGAGGTCACACTGACAGGCCTGTAGTTTCCCGGATCCTCCTTCTTGCCCTTCTTGTAGATGAGCATTACATTGGCTGATCTTCAGTCTTCTGAGACCTCTCCAGTTTGCCAGGACTGTTGATAAATGATGAAGAGTAGCTTGCTGAGCTCCTTCACCAGCTCCCTCAGTACCCTTGAGTAGATCCCATCTGGCCCCATAGACTTGTGCACGTCTAAGTGGAGCAGCAGGTCACCAAGCATTTCCTCCTGGACTGCTGGGACTTCATTCTTCTCCTCTTTCTCCCTGTCTTCCAGCTTAGGGGGCTGAGTACCCAGAGGGTAAGTGGTCTTGCTATTAAAGACTAAGGCAAAGAAAGCATTAACTACCTCAGCCTTTTCTTCCTCCTTTGTGCTAATGCTCCCCACCACATCCACTAAAGGATGAAGATTATCCTTGGCCTTCCTTTTGTTCTTAATGTGTTTGTAAGAACATGCTCTGTTACCTTTTACAGCAGTGGCCAGCCTGATTTCTAGTGTGGCTTTCGCCTCTCTAATCTTTGCCCTGCATAACCTTGTGACTTCCTTATAGTCCTCCTGACTTGCCTGCCCCTTATTCCAATGGTGGTAAACTCTCATTTTTTTTCCCTGAGTCATAACTAAAGCTTTCTGTCCAGCCAGGCTGGCCTTCTGCCCCATCAGCTCATCTTTGGGCACATGGGACGGCCTGATCCTGCACCTTTAAGACTTCCTTCTTGAAGAATGTCCAGCCTTCACATAGTTCTTTTTTCAAAGTCCTTGATGTGTTATTGGCATGGGTTACAATTTGGTTCTTTTCAAGTTATAACAGATCATTGCATTCAATAATATATTAATTATTACTGCCTTTGGAAAACCAGAGTAGCAACATTATTATTAGTCGCTTCCTACTATTTTAGCAATTAATTTAATCTTCTACTAAATTAAAACTCTAGTAAGTTGATTGTTGTCTATGTGCTTGAGTAGTTATTTGACAGCTTTCGAATTAGCCTAGTAATGCTGGTAAAACCCAGAACAGAGAGATCCTTGCAGGAAACACGGGAAAGGAAAACTTTGCCATGGTGAATAAATGTGAGAAGATTGTCTACTTAGATGTTCAATAATGATGCAGAATAATTGAACAGTCCTAAAAGCACATGTCCCAGACTGCAGATAACAGAGGCAGCCAACAGATGCAACAGTTTGCCTATCAGTGTCTGGAGCTTATGGACCTTCTGGGGACAAGGTCCAGGATCATCGACAAATGCTTAGAAACCACCTGAGGAACTTGAGAGGGTGCCTGATGCTTGTAGGTAATGATGAGGTAGGGGGACCTACAAGGGTGTGAGCCTGAGGAAGCTCTAGCAACTTCTAACAAGCTCAATCAGCTGCCCTCAACCCAGGGTGGCTGGGACCTTCACTGCACCTGCCCTCTACTTAGGGAGTGTCAAGTACCCTTTTAGCCAGTGCTCAGGAGAGGCCTATATAAGAGCTAGGTCCAGAGCACAGCTAGCAGGTGTAACAAGTTTGGGCAGAAGGGTGTGAGGAAGAGGTGGCTAAGTTGAATTTGTACTGTAGTAAGTGTCACATGCAGTGGTGACACACCACAGGAAAGCTTCCCTGTCAGGTGTTAGATTTAGGGAAAAGGCTTCCATGCAGATTGAGCTTCAGATAGTAGAAACATCTGCCCCTGTCACAGGCTGCCTGGGGTCTCTCTCTGGTGCTAGGAGACATGGCCCCTGTCCAGCAGGAGGTGGGGTGTCTTGGAGGAGCTGTGCCACTAAATGGAGGAGTTATGGGATGAAGCAAGCAGGCTGCCCCAGAAGATGAAAGGCAGATAGGCAGGATCTCCTCTGTTATGCAGTAGCTTGAAGATGCCTGGACCCCAACTGCAGTAGTGATATGGGGGGCGGGGGAGGGCAGGAAGTTAAAAAATAAGCTCTATCTTGAATCTTCATGCAGTTAGTCATACCTTTTCAATGTTATTTGCATCCAAATATTATTTTATCAATGTTGCTACTCTTTCCAGTAACACAAAGCATTTGACTGAAAAATTAGACACTTTTCTAAATTATTAAAAAACCTCTAGCTGTCTTTGGCCATCTCTTCTGCACTCTGTCTGAAAGTGTTCCAGGTTATTCAGCTGGGAAACATTCTGAAAGTCACCCCCTGAAGGAAATGTTTTTATCATACAGGCACCAAACATTCTGCTCCTAGCTGTTATAAAACTTACTACTTTCTGCAAATTCAAGGGATTAAGGATAAAATATTAGAGATAAGAACACTAATATTTTCTCTCTTAAAATGCAGTTTAGCTGAGTTTTTCTATTTCTGTGTACCAAAATGATACAAACATATCTGGCCTTTTCCAAGCCTCCTAAGTTCCAGCGGATTTCTTTTAATAATATTTATTCGTCTAAATATACACTTATGTTCTGTTTCACTACAAAAGCCTCTTCTTGTTGGCTTTTTGAGAACTGCACGTAAGAAGATATAATTTCACTTATGTGAAAACCCGTATTAGAATCCCACTTTTAATTCAGAATGTTGTTTTTAATAACTCAAAAGAACAAAGGCTCCAAATTTTTCATTTCAGGTAACATACATACCTATGTGGAAAAATATGTTTTTACATATACATGCGGCGAATGAAGCTTGATGCAAGCAAATGTCCATTTATTAGTGATTTTCTTACAATTATATACGTTTCTACCTTCTACATATTACACACTGATTGGTTAAATCTTAAGCGTAAAAAACACTGATTGGTTGATATTTAAGGCACACTGTTAGAACAATAGGAACTTATTAGTTTATCTTGACATAGCAATAATTTCTATTCCAAAGTTAGGGAGTTTCTTTCTACGCAGCTTTCTTGATTACATATCGGCACCATCCGTTCCCTTATCTGGCTACTTGTTTTTCTGTCCGTCTGGTTGCCTCCTCAACTGTAGCGGCTCAGGGGTCTGCAGTTAGCTTGTTCCTTTGTTCCCAGAGCTTGTGCCCTACAAGTTCTAACAAGTCTCTATTCATCAGGCTATCAGTACTTGGACTCTTGTCCTTGAAACCTTGTCCTACATATACATATAGATTTCTATAAATATACATACAATTTAGAATATATATTTGTGATGGACCTCATAGCTATAAAAATATTACTACCTAATAACATGACCTTTATACTTAGTTACTGATTTTCATTTGTTTTCACCTTGTGCAGTCATTTATAACCTTATGGACTCACAGCCATGCAGTTAAACAAGAAAATCAGCAAATGTGATCACCATGGAATAGTCATTTTATGAGATATATATGCTTGAAAACTGGGGCCATAAATAAACTATCATTAGAGAAAAAAATGTCAGTAAAGTTCTTGTATGGATTGATCACAATCTCCATATATGCAGGCATCATAGAAATCTCTGGAAAAGGATGGATTTCGTTCATTGATGTTTACCATCAAACAGAAATCTTTTAATTTGCAATTGTGTAATAAAAAATATTTTTTTCCATAGTCACAAGGTCATCTCAAATCATAGAACTGTAGAGTCATTTAGGTTGGAAAAGACCTTTTACACCATCAAGTCCAACCATTAACACAGAACTGCAAAGGCCATCACTAAACCATGTCCTTAAATACCTCATCTATGCATTTTTTAATACCCCCAGGGATGGTGATTCTACCACTGTCCTGGGAAGCCTCTTCCAATGCTTTACCACCCTTTCAGTGATTTTTTTTTTTCTAATATCCAATCTAAACTTCCCCTGGCACAACCTGAGGCCATTTCCTCTTGTCGTATCACTTGTTATCTGGGAGAAGAGACCTACCCCCACCTGCCTACAGCCCCATTTCAGGTAGCTGTTGAGAGCAGTAAGAGTCCCCTGAGCATCCTCTTTACCAGATTAAACAACCCAGTTTCTTCAGCTGCTTCTTATAAGAGCTGTTCTCTAGGCCCTTCACCAGCTTCATTTCCCTTCCCTGGACATGCTCCAACATATCTATGTCCCTTTTGAAGTGAGGGCCCAAAACTGAACACAGTATTCAAGGTGCAGCCTCACCAGTGTCTAGTATAGGGGAACAATCACTTCCTTTGTCCTCCTGGCCACACTGTTTCAGATACAAGCCAGGATGCTATTGTCCTTCTTGGCCACCTGGGGACGCTGCTGGCTCATGTTCAGCCAGCCTCAACCAGCACCCCGAGGTCCTTTTTCACCAGGCATGATCTTACGTGTTTTACTTAGTTTTTGTTTTGGTTTGTTTAAAAACAAATCACCTCATCCAAACAAAACTCCCAAAAACTTCAAAAGACATGCAGGGGAAATAAAATATATTACAGTACCCTAAAAAGTTAATGGTTTTAAATTTATCATAGCTAGTGTTTAAGACCTTGAGACTTCTGTGTACAAGACAGCAGCAAAATGAATTTACAAAATAAAAAATAGCACCCAGCATTTTCATCTCGTGTTTTTAATTTGATCTCTACTTTATTGCAGCTTCATTATCTGTAAACGTGCAAGTAAATCTAAGTGCTCCTCTGAAGCTCAAGCAATGTGTTCATATTTCATGTAAAGCAATATTTCCCCACTGAACTGTTCCTGTATTAATAATGCACAGGTTCACTAACTCATCAAGGTCTGTAGTTTTATAAGCTCAGTACCATTCAGCTTTGTTGGCTAATACAACTTCAGACATAAAGGGTTTCGTCTTGCAGCTGTCAACTGATCACTCCTTTTGCATTTTATACAGTAATAGGCTAAAAGGGAACACCCTTCTGAAAAAAGCTCACCAACCAACGGAACAGAAGTGTTGGCTTGATAGCTTTACTACAGGAACAAATAAACCAATTTCTGCATAAAAAATTATGAATTTTCCTTACCCTCCACACTTTAATATAAGAATGCCACTATGTGGATGATGATTCTAATACTACCATAACACCCCTGAATACTGTACATCATTCTTAGATGCTGGTATCTAGCTTTAAAAATACTTTCATCATACTAATTTTCCTTATGATGTTTGACAGCTGCTAGGTCCTAACCTTGGCTTTGCAAGACATTTTTTATTGGTTAAATATGTTTTAACTGGAAAAATAAAATTATTTAAGATCAATAAGCTGTATCAACTTAGTTTTAAACATATCATAAAGCAAAAAACTGTATCATCTTCATTGTAGGAGATGAAATGTGTTAAAACTATACTCTTCAGTCTTGATATATAGAGTCTGAAAACAGTGTATGTTCATAGAAATCTGGACAGGTAATTATTCTTCTGTTACCAAAAGTAATTTACTGTACTGGTCAAACCCAATGAATTTTAAAGAAAAAACAAGCCAATAATACAATTTTTTTTTTCTTGACCAATATAATGACAAGACTGAAAAAGCAATATTTCAGCAATATTTGCAGGTTTTCACTTAAATTTCTAATCTGTCTTCTAAACGTCATGATGAAATAGACCAAAAATATGAAATCTGACCTATAGTCTGTATCAAATCAGACACCTGAAAGTTAAAACATTTGTAAAAATGAATTACATTCAGAAAATGTAAATAATCTAATACAGCTCATTGTGACAGTATTTAAGGTAACAGATTTACATTACTTATAGGAGTTCCTATTTCTTTAACTATTTCTTACATGTTGCATTATAATAATATGACATATAATATATTTTTATTAATTTAATTTGTTTATCTTATTTTTTAATTTGCATATAATTAAAACACACACCCTTTTTCTTTCTTTTTTCTTTTTTTTTTCTTTCTTTTTTTTTTTAACTAGCTATCTTCCATTAATATTAAAAGTTTTCTTCCTCTCATGGTCTGGTAATTTTATTCTGAAAACACTCATGGCAAGATATATTCATTTTCATGAGAAAAATTTATTATTCCTGATAGTCACATTTTACCTGTTTCTATAACACAGTCTTTAATGTATGCATACACTGTAGATAACTTTAAAAAACCCTCACAAACTGAATATATTTGCAAAAAGCCTTTCTTTTTATATAAAACTTGACCACCTTTTATCTTAAAATATCATGCTACAAACATACAAGCACATCTGTAATGCTGGTAATTGAAATTCTGTTGAAACAGACAAGATACTCAAGTCTACACTGGAAAACTGCTCTGCACATTTGCGGTCTCTCACCTTGCAGTCACAAGTTATCAGGTGCCAGCTGTGGTATAAAGAGATTGCTGTGAATTGTTGTACTAGGCATAAGCACTTGCCATTTAGTACCAGCAGCACTGTGAAATAGACTGTGGCCCCAGATCTTCATGAGAGTCAGTTTCACATGTTTGATTGTACTATAGGAAAAGTTTGCTTTTATTCAGGTGGAGAGAAAAAAAAAAAAAAAAAAAAAAAAAGGTCTGGTATCTAATCAAGGTGCTTCATAAGTGCTGTAACTAACAAATTTTCACTCTGGAGGCTTCCTCAAGTGTTAAAACACACAGGATGGCCCTCAACCAGTAAACTTAAAACAGTGGCATCAACACCAGCCATTAGCCTGAAGTTCTAAACTTAGAAGCTAGTTTTGCCTACTTTAGATATTATAATCCATGAGTATCAGAAAACAGAATTAAATCTATTCAAAAGCAAAATGAAATAATAAATTTTCATATTTAGAAATATTGCAATTGCTATGATTCATGTGAACAATAGATCTCATAAGCAAAATATTTTTATTTTTAGATTTGAATTATACTATTGATTTTATGAACATAACAATATAAATAAATAAAAAAAAAAAATCCTAATTTTTAAAAGGAGGTTTTTAAACTTTAAGCTGTAATACTGCTGGGGGTATCACCACATATTAGTACTGTTAAAGTCAGCAAAATACAGTAGTGAAGATTAACATAAAAAGGAATAAGTGTTGAGATGATACAAGACAGATTGACAGTCAGTACTGTAACACAGCAGCAGCCTAAAATATATTCAATTTAATTGTACAGAAGTACAAAACGTACTCCCCATTTGCAGGCAAATCTATATGTCAAAATTCAGAAGTGATATTTTCAAAATACTCTTTGAGCTGGTTCTCTATGGGAAATGGTCAATGAATTTTTGGTGGGAAGGTTTTGCAATATGTCTATAATATAGAAGATTAAAATTTGCAATGTCACATTTGAGGACTCTAACAACACAGGAGAGACAGCAAGAGGAGCAAGGAGGCAGGAGTAAGAGAGGAAAGGTTTTAGAACATGATTCTGTAGAAATTTGAGGATTAATAGCTGGAAGGGATGGCTGCACTCCAAATAGTTGTCTTAACATTAAGATTTTGTGTTAAGGTACCTACTGAATTGCCCTATCATAAATATCTTTAGTTCCATCATAGAATATCTGAAGATAATAAATCTGGAGGTTTACTGTACATAAATCATCCAGGCACCACATTTTTCCCTGACGTCCATGTGATCAAGTAGTTCTGCAATTTTTCAAATATAGGGTGTTCATTTGGATTTCTCCTGAAGTCTATTGAATGTCTGCAGCACACGATCTATTTATGACATGAGGGGATACAATATCGCGTTCGTAGGACACAGGTCACCTCAGCCACTTTTAAAGCCTGTAGTCATTCCTCTGTAAAAATGCTCCAATGTATTTTAACACCACAGGAATTTAATTGTATTAATTGTTGTGTCAATGTAAAAATAATTTTACATTGACTTAGAGAACACTTATCTTTTTTGCCCAAAGAAGTCTTAAACATTCTCCTGTTAATGTTATTTCATGAAAAAATATGCATCAAGAGACTTTTCTTCCTATTCTCAATTTTATTCAATTCCTATCTCAACGTTCAGAGGCTACTGGTTAATATTGTAAAATACTAACACTAAGTCACTGTAAAAGGGACACTTCTTGCATTTGTGTACTAACTTTGTGGAACTTTTCATGAGCTTAATATTAAGTATGCAATTGAAGTGCTCTGCAACCTGAATGAAAGATAAAGTGAAATAAGCAAAAACTTCATCATAACTGATAAAACTAAATTAATGCAGGCTGCTAAAATCAAATAGAAATAAATTTCATAGACCTAGAAAGCAATAACTGATTGAATAAAAATAGTATCTTGCACTGAATATAACACTCTTCCTGAAGAGGAATGACAGGTACCTTTAAACAATCAGAATGAGTAACTTGTAAATGAATACCAATTAGAAGGTAAGAGAAGATACTGCTTCGCTTTGGGAAAGCAAGCACATTCCTCAGTGCTAGTGCCTTGGGAAATTTCTTCAAGAAAAAAATAACAAACATGCTGACAACTTCAAGTAGAAAATATAATTTATGAATTTTGTTTTGTGCATGAAAGAAAAATAAATATACAGACAGAAACAGGATGTTGTCTAATAAAATGAAGTTTTTCAAAGACACTAAGTATAGGTTAATGATAAGATTTATTTGCTTCTTTGGAATTTCCAACTCATCAAAATGCTAGAATAAAAGCAATATTTAAAGGATGAAGTATTTTTTTGTTACTTACTGAATACTTTTAGTGTTCATCTACTTCTGAGCTCCCCATGCTCCACATAGCTTTGCAGTCTTCTGTTAACAGATTTGGTAGGGTGTCAAAACTCCAGTTCATAATAAATAAGGCAGCTACTATTAATTTTCATGTAGATGCTACTGACAACCTGATAGCACTTGCTCATTTTGTGGGACCTCCAATAGTTTCTCATTCCTTCCATTAATTCATATCCCATCTAACTTGTTACCAAACCTTTCATAGCAAGGATTATTTTCTCTGCTTGCTGCTGTGCTAATATGTGAAATGAGCTAAACAGCTTTTCCAAAGAAAATTCTGCTCTGGGATTCTGTATCTTCTTTCTTGGTTTAAAATTAATGTATTAAGCTATTTCCTGCTAAGGATAAATTATTATCTTAAAATACCTGACTTAAATATTTAAAATCCTTATCAACTTCGGATGTAACACTTCTAATCTTTTGATCGTTCTTTACTGATTTTATGTTAAGCTATAACAAGATGTCCTTTCTCACATATGCTATCATTTATTTGTACTATTTCTCAGTACTTGGTAGTATATTAAGTAAAGGTACAGGAATTTATTTCTTATTTCCAAAATGTTCCTCAAAATGTTCTCTACGGTGTGCAGGTGCCCCGGTGCTGGTGGCTTCTGAGGAGAGGCCGGGGCGGCCCCGAGCTGGGCACAGCCGGTTCCAGCCGGTTCCAGCAGGCCCAGCACAGGGCACGGCTACGCCCAGCAGCCACTGTGCTGCTGCCTCTGGGAAAGCGTATGTCAGACAGGGTAAAAAATGGCATGCAGTAGTGACAGGAGTGAAGAAAAAATGCAAGAAA
This sequence comes from Falco punctatus, assembly GCF_963210335.1. Taxonomy (NCBI): domain Eukaryota; kingdom Metazoa; phylum Chordata; class Aves; order Falconiformes; family Falconidae; genus Falco; species Falco punctatus. The sequence goes on along the minus strand of NC_137582.1, from coordinate 64,711,894 downwards.
AACAGCCATGCAGACACCAAGGCCAGAGGAGGGGAGGGGCGTGCTTCAGGCATGGGAGCAGGGATTCCCCTGCAGCCTGTGAAGGACCACATACTGCAGCAGGTGAGTATTTCCTGAGGGAAACTGCAGCCTGTGGAGATTGCACACTGGAGCAGGTTTATCCTGAAGGACTGCAGCCCATGGGAAGGACCCATGCTGGAGCAAGGGAGGAGTGTGAGGAGGAAGGAGAGGCTGAGATGAAGTGTTACGGACTGACAGCAACCCCTGCTCTCAGTGTCCCAGCGCTGTTTGGGGCAGGAGGAGGTAAAGGGAGTTGGGAATGGGTGAGGAGTCGGGAGGGACAGCTGAGCCTGGGAAAAGGAAGGGAGGTGGAGGGAAGGTGCTTCAGTTTGTCTTTTGTGTGTCACCATCCAAACTTATTTTAATTGACAATAAATTAAATTAATTTTCCCAAAATCAAGTCTATTTTTTCCCCTTATGGTATGGTAATGGGTAAGTGATTTCCCTGAGGTTTTTCATCCCCCTGTCATTTGAGGAGGGGGAGTAAGAGAGTGGCTGGGTGAGCATCTGACAGCCAGCCAAGGTCAATCCACCACAATATCATAGTGTAAACATGGATAATGAAGCTTCAGATTAACCAAATATGTCTTCCCTGTAAAATAAGGCATCTGTATGGAAGCCCTCAATAAAAGGACTACCAGCTATATATGAGACTTCTTCCCATAAAATAATCTAACACATCATTAGGAATTCTTATTTGGAATGTTTTCAGAATAATAGCTGAATTCCTCCTTCTGCATGTCTGAGACTTACAGCTTAGGTAACAGTATGCAAGGAGACAAAAAAAAACACACCCAAAAAAGAACCCAAAACCAACACAAGCACAAGGCTTTTCATCTGAAAACAAATTTGTACCTTTTTTTATCTGCTGTGAGAATCTGGGTAGTAAAAGACTCCTTAATGGTTTTACAAATTTATCTACAAAGCAAATTCAGTTGGTGAAACAAAGGTGGAAAAGAAATGTTACAATATTCTCTTCAGGTATTTTATTGTTGGATATTAAACAGTAATGAATTACCAGTCACCTTTCTTATTAGCTACTTGACTTCAAAAATCATTAGAGAACATTATTTTCAGTATAATCACAGTTTATCATTCATCCCTTATATTGTGTGAAGGAATTGCGCTTCACGATGCAACAAGAAATCCTATGAACTATGCAATAAAGGACTATCTAAGCACATTTTTTTTTTTTTTTTTTTTTTTTTTTACTGCTGATACCTAGCGATTATAAAAAGGAAAAAAAAATGAACCACTGATCTATAATTTCCTTTCCTTGATTATTAGTAGCAGCTTTCTTTGTGTCATATATCTGTGTTCTCATCACCTACTATATGGAAGTTCAAGTACTTGTGTAAATAACCCCTATAGTCTGTCTGTTTGTATATTAAGGGTACAAAATGATGTGTCTGGACAGTGATTCCAAACTTGAAATATCTTCTAGGACTATTAATTGCCACAAACTTGTTTCTATTGCTAGAGGACTGCTTAAATGTCAAAAGGCAGCGTTTTTCACTTTTTCAGAGGAACACCACAGCTCTTAAATTTTTGCAAACCTATGCTATAAACAAGAACTAGAAAACAGTTAGGTATTTGGAGTCTAACCATTGTTTATTTTGATGAACAACTGAAAAGGAGACAAAAATATTTCAGCAAATTGCCACTGCTTCAGTCACCTGAAACAAAATAAGCTTTGAGACAAACCATACCACACTCACTAAGTTAACTTGTCCTATACATTGTAAATCTAAAGCACCTGACTGTGTAAAAAAACACTTTAAAAATGAAGATTGCCCCTGCATGCATGCAATCATTGAAATTCCATTTTTTTTAACAGTTTGCTTACACCAAGTAGAAATGAAACATTTAATGCCCTATAACATTGTAAGAAGGCCAAATGTCACTTAAGCCACTCTAAAAACTGGCTTAAGATTTCAGTGTCAAAATTCTCTTTTTCTCACCAGCGTTTAGCTTCTGTTGCTTATATTCCCTCCTTTTCATCTCTTTCTTTCTTTATGGCCATTCTTTTGTTTTTCCCCAATTTCTTTTGAATTCAGAAGATGTGACCTTTGAGAACTGCTGTGTCTTTTAAAAATATTGTGCTAATAAGACATGATTGGAGAAAGTTTCCATTAAGAATTCACTGCTAAAATTTTTATTTATGGTGTGATATAGCTCAAGATCAACTTTAAAAGTATTTACATTATTCTGAGATGCAAATTCCTTTAAAAAGTAAAAACCTTTTAAAAACTGAAGAAATTGTACCAGAACATGATAGCTATGTATTTGGAAATGGTACTCAGTATCAATATGAGGGTCCTTACTGTTATGTGAACTGAACTGATAAAGGAAAGAGTGACAGTGGAAGGCTGCTGTCTTACATGGGGTAACACTTAGAAAGGAATGAAAAAACAGTGAGAGATGTATTCTGCTAGAGAACCTTCTCTGGCAGAAAATTAATGCAGTATCTCATGACTTTGTAATCAATTGCAGCTGTAGGTAGGAATATACCAAATTAAAAATAGTACTTCTGCCCCTACTTTTCCTGTTTTATCTTCATATAATCTTCCCTCAATCCTTTCTGTCATTCTCTTGAACCCCTTGGTTAATAATTCTTCTTTTGTCCTGTGTCTACACTAATGCATTTTTGAATTCCTTATCAGCAAATCGCTTTCCTTTGTAATAATTCAGCCATTCTACTTCTCCCTCAGATAACATGGTACTTTTCACACTTCTTATCCACCATGCTATCATTTGCCCCACACATTCTCTGTCTCCTATGTTCTCATTCTTTACTGACTGTCCTGAAGCTTTCAGGACAGGAGGAATTAAATCAAGAAGAAACATATGTCTCATTTTTCAGGCCTGTGATCATTAGTCCATCACACGAAATAGTAGAAGTTCATTCTGGCTATGGCTGATTACTTATTTGGGGGTTTAGAGCTGTCAGAAAATAGAAACTGCATGTTCTCTCTCGACCACATGCAACTCAGCTTCAGAGTTTAGCAGTAAGTCTTTTTAATAGGTCACTCTTGAACGTATGTCAGTTATATTATTGGATTTGAAGCATGTGATGGAAGTATGGAGTGGCACTTTTTTTAATAAACAGAACTGGCAGTAAGTTGAAAAGCTGTTTAATGACACCCTGATCCAAACAGAACCAAAAAGAAGGACTGTCTGTTTCTGAAGTTCTCAGTCAGGTTATGGACATACTACTGTCTCTTTCCTCTTTCTAAACAAATAAACAACATTTTTTTAATACCTTTTTTTCTTTTTTCTTTTTTTTTTTTTTTTAATTTCCCCCTCTAAGCTAGTTTTTGGAGATTGAGGATCTGTTTATGTCAAAATTTGTAGTCAAAGTGATGTAGCATGCACAGTTCATTCCAAACACCTGAAGTCTGGCAAAATTATCAACAGCTGAAAATGGCTTCAGAACTGGAAGCATTAGCCAGCCTGCACTCTATGTGTTAGTACCTGCACCAACTATAATTACAGTTTGTAGCATATAAATTTTATATGAGGCACCACCAGGAGCTATATGACCTTCTAGACACCTTTTTTCAGATCTGGTTATTTCTATGCTCTGTCCTTCACATACCCACTAATATGACTAAGTGGTCTATTCTGAGCACTCCTGTATTAACCAGTGCCAAGATGTGTATTAAGAAAAACTATTCATAATATCAAATGCCTGTCTGAAAATTTTAGTGAATATTTTGGGCATAAAGGATTCATTTGCCTGCAACTGATGTTTTTGTATTTTTTGAATGGTTTGCTAAATTTGTAAGGCCCCAGAAGTATTCTGACACATGCCAGGGGTAATGATCTAGGAAATTTGAAAAGTGTGATACTTATTAGGCAAATGAAAAAAGATATCTCTACTCTGCGTGAGTCATTACCAAAAGGTTTGATAATATAATCAAAGCATTATTCAGTGACAGACATTTTCCAATGGACGTTTAGAAGGATGAAAATACAGGAACAAACAGACTCATCATTTTATATAGGTACTAATAAGTTTCCTACTGAAGCAACAACAGTGGAAAGAAACATACCATCTCACAATGTCACTGAAGTCATTAACACACTCATTGAAGGAAGATGTAAATGGAAAATTATATTTATGCTGAAGGAGCTGTGAGTTTCCAAGACTAAAATGGAAACTGACTTCCTACTTTGAAAATAGCCTCATTGGGGTCAACATTTTTCTCCACACCTGCTGCCAGTAGTTCAGTTGCTACCTAGTTACCTGCAATTAGCTAGCTGCAAAATAAGATAAAAAATCTCATGCAAATAATTGAATACTTTGTGAAGAATGGAAGGGTACAGGTATTACTGTATACTCGGACCCATTTCCCTAATTTTAGACAGTACTCTAGCAAACTTTTTATTAATAGTATCTAGAAGGCCAAGTGAAGGAGCACTAAAGGAAAAGATAGGAGAGGAGAAGCAGCATAACTTGTAAGGAGTAATATTTTCTTAAGACAGAGATGGAGAGGAAGAATTCCTGTAAATTTAGAAAAATAATACTTCAAACATAAGTGGAAGGAAATCTAAATGATCAATGAATCAAGTTTGGGATAATGTAATTACAGTCAATATACGCTTCTAAAAGTATTAAAACATGATAAAGGAATGTCACTAGCAGTAAGTTATATCTTTATTAATTACATGAACTTATCTTTGGATCCCATTAGAAATATTAATTTTACTTCAAGTATACCGTTTTCTGCTAGAAACTCACCTTCTGTGAGATTTCAGAATAATTCTGTAGCAAGCACATTAACATTATTGCCACACATAGATTTTGTCTTCCAGCTTCAAAAGAACATTACCTAACCAACTCTGGGGAAGAAATTTTTTTTAATAGTCATGGCTCTGTGAGCACTGTCATTGGTAGGGTTGTTGCATTGCAAAGTACTGAAGGAAAATTATATTGCTGTCTCAGAAGTAGTTATTTAGGGTGTATTTCCGGAGAGGTGTTTTATTATGGCAGGATGACAGCTTAAGAGAAAGGTAGGTATACAGAATCTAGGCATTTCTACAACTCAGTATCCTGCAAACAGATGTATTACCATGGTGCAAAAGAAATCTCTGTGTGAATATTTACCGTGAGAGGCTTGAAGTGAGGAAAGTTGAAAACTACTTTTGTGCTGCTCAAAGACTCATTCAGGCATGTAGGGGGTGATGTTTCATCTCTTCAGTTTAATAAACTGGTTCATTTTTAATTAAGCAATAAGGTATGGTAGGACATAAACTGTGTGGCAGTAATTCATAGTTAGTGTGCTGCTGCTAGCCATGAGGCTGAAGCGTAAGTCATCATCAATGCCACTAGGCATGAATTACCACCACTGAGTGTTCATTTTGGAGTGTCTTATGGCCAACTTAAAAATGTTGTTATTTTGAAAATATTTGTATTGTTAATTAAAAATGTGCACAAAACCAGTTTTGTTTTAAACCATACCCAGTTTAGTCTATTTTTTAAGGTCAATACATTTATTTAGCAAGGGAGGAAATCACGTCTCCCTGCACAAAGCCCATTTACAATGAAATAACTGGCAGTATGGGAAGGGAATAATAACTGTTGTTTTCTGTTCTGCTGTTCTAGCAGCTTCATTTCTTTTTTGAAGGCTTTGCATGCAGAATTATCACAAGTGTGAAATAAAAAAAAAAATCAGTGATTAAAAAAGAGTTTACATAAATCTTGAAAGCTGAGAATTCTTGGTACTAAGTAGGGGATCTGGTTCTTTTCCCTGTTTTGCTTCTGTAAACATCAAGTAAATCCCTTGCAGTGCAGCAGAGTAAGTCCCTTTCCTTCAGGGAGCCACTCTGTATTCAAGAGAACATTCTGTCCTAATGAGTCTAAATAGAATATAGTGTATTTCACAAAGCATTTCCCTGCTCCTTGTCTCTTCACCTATTGGAGATTTCATGGGTGTCACATAGTGGAATCACAAACTCCCACATGTGCCACACAAGCACCCACCATCCCCGCTCCCAGTTAGATCTCAGCCAGCTTTGGTTGAACAGTACTGCAGCCCCATCACTATGGGAGGAAAATTAAAATTGACATTTAATAACATAGAAGAAGGTGTAATGTCCTTTAATAGTCTTTCAGTAAAATCCTTATATTTTCTTTAAAATACGGACATGCTTTACTGAAATCAGAAATTTTATGTAGATTAATGGTGCTGATGGACAGACCGAAACATACTAACAGGAAAACCAAAATATTAAGTAAAAACTTTAAATATCTTTCATCCCTTCTTACAAGTTCTACAGTAAATACAGTTCTTTTCACCACTGTTTTCCTTTCCTTGTATCATCTTTAACATGGTTAGAACCCAATGGTAGAATTTCTGGCTTACGCTTCTTTTTGAAGAGGGGATGTTAGTACTGAGACAGGTCTTAATATAAACTAGCAACAAGTTCTGCGTATACTATCATCAAAAGTCAGTTTCTGGGATGAGAGAAAATGTATGGAATATTCTGCGTTTGGAGCACATTGCATGACTAGATTTCTTTATGCTGGTGAAAACCAATTAACAACACAATAGGATATGATACAATGCACCCACCCCATCTTGTAACAAAGTAATTATTGCATCTTTTCCAAACATTATTTCAGGATTTTCTTTTCCATATGGTATACAAAAGAAAGTCATTGGCAGTGTTGAGTTGCTGTGTCTGCCAAAAGTGCTCTTTGACAAGCAGTAATTCAAGGAGCAAATAAGTATTCATGTATGATTACCTGATTGAATGACCATGTGAAATAGGTAAATTTTATTATCATGAATAATTCATGTTTGTAAATATATTATTGCTATTAGTTTTGTATAAAGTACTATTTTTTAAATACTTAAGAATGATTGGTGTAATATTTATTAATACTGCCAAAGTAGAGAAAACAGAATAGAAGAGCAGCAATGCTACTGGGACTACCAAGGTTTCACATGGCCTGAAAGCTGCACATTGTGTTGTGCACTCTCAGGGGTTAAGTAATCTTATTTATCTTCACAGAAGACAGTAACACCTAGAAGTAGAAACTTCATTAAGGTAATAGCACTTGTGTGCTCTCTCATGTTCACCTGGGCTGGAATTGTCACTCATCACTAGAGCTCCCATTGACAGTTTGATTTGTTGACCCACTTTTAAACAAACACTGGATTTTAACTAAGCTGCAAATACACTGGACTTTTAAATGATTAAACAACCTTTTCAAGGAAGAGGAATTACATAGATGATTTTATTCTGTCTTCCAAGAAACTTTCAAAAGAACCAACAAAATTCCTGCACAGCTCATAAACAATCTAAAGCTAAATTAACTTCACATAGTCCTTAACAACCTAATAATCATTAATTACTCCCCATTTAAGTGAAACTTCAAAAACTAGAAAGCAATTGTTTTTCTTTTTCTGTTTAAACAGCTTTAATATGCAGTAGCAACAAGGATTGACACACCAACAATAGGCCTATTTTCTATTTTGTTGAGAAACAGTTGCATTTTACTGGTAAATAAGGCAAATTTATCCTCCAGTATTTTATAAATAAGACTGGCTAATAGTGGAGTTTGGACATAGAGTAACTGGAAAATTATTTTACCCAATGGTGGCCAGTGTTAAAAAAGATAACTGAAAGGTGGTATGTAGCAATGCTGACAGACACTAAGGCTCTAGTCTGGTATGTTCAGGTTTACAAGAAATACATTTTATTATGGATTAGATTGATAGGAAATTTTGTGTCAGCTTAAGAGTTTCAAATGAAGTGTTTTATTTTAAAAGGTAAACAATAATATTTTGGTTTGAGCTACAATCTAAATGTGATTTCTAAAGAGGCCTGTAAGCAGATACACAAGTAATAGCTAAATATGTTGAACATAACATCTTTTTCATCCTTTTCAGTGGAGACAATTTAGACTAGAAACTTAAGAGTTAAAGAAAAAATACAATAATTTGCAATATATATGGCTGAAGAACAGGTTAATAATGTCTAGTTCAGCCTATTACTCTAGTACAAATCTCATTCTAACTTTTTTTATCAAATTCATTTGCACGTGTCACTAACATAAATCTAGAATAGTTTTCATGAGAATATTTTTCTGCTGTTATCACACAAATCTAAGATAGTTCCATCACCTATATCTCTGTACTTCTAACTCTGTGAATTTTTAATAAGCTTGACTGGTGCCCAGGCAATTTGTTTATAGCCATAACAAGGTTTGACTTGCTTGCTTTGTTTGAGAAGCATAACAGTGTGAAGAAAAACAAACACTGATAACCAGCCTCATAATGACAGTGGCCCAAATAGATATTTGAAAATCAGACCTCTTTATTATCTATGATCATTTTATGCTTGACATAGGATAAAATGTTTATTAAAGAATATTGGAATAATCATAGCTTGTGATAGCAAGAAAAGAAAAGCGGGGAAGGAGATAAACCAAACTAAACCTTTCAGATTTCTGAAGCAGTCACGTGGATTTTAGTAAAGGTGCAGAAAGTCTAATGTGTCAGAGATGCTTCACAGACTCTTCACAGACAAATTAGCCAATGCATGAAGCACGATACACTTCTGTAAGGCTGTAGAATAGCCACATTAATGTCTCAATATTTAAAATAAAAAAATCTGCAAAATTATACACTTGCCATGGATATTGAATATTAATGACATGTAATACTGCAGTTTATTAACCTTTTACATTAGTGGTCAAGACATGAAACATGCTGAGAACAAATGCATGACAGAAGGGAAAAATGTTTCTGACGGCTATTGGGTTCCATTTGACAGTTAATAAAAACCATCAAGTCTATATTATGTTAGATTAACCAAGATCTGGATTCCACTTGACAAGTCATTATTATTAAAGGCAAGTGGAGGGTATTTTCAAATACACCCTGGAGTGATGCATGCTAAAATATGTATGGCAAACTCTTGAATGTCAAGGACGTTTTGTGCAGTGTATAATGGAAAAACTGCATGTAAAGTGCAGTTTGGGAACTATTTTATGTACCTCTGTGGACCTCAAAGCATCACAGTGAATGTTTTATTGAAAGCTGTCATATTTGGTGCTAGGACCAACTGTATTGCAAATATTTATGAACAGCCATCAGTTTGGCAGCTCAGCGCTTCTGCTAAAGAAGAGCAGCATGTGACTAAATGGCCCATCTCTACTCTTCTGCTTTCTGTTCATTTCATCAGCTGTGTTATTCTAACATGTTAATTTAGGACTGTGATTTTCACCTTAATGTTCCTGGGTTTAATTACACCAAAAGCTTTCTAATTTTGGTCTCAGTATTGTCCAAAGACACTATTTTCCAAAAGTCCAGTGGCCTTAACATTCATTTTCAAGTCTATCTCTAGGTTTTATTTTATTGACATGATGTTGGTTTTTTGTTGTTTTACCATTCCTTTTCACTACTGTTTAAAGTCAGGTTAGTATTTAGGGATATATTTCTTGGGGGAATCTAAAATTAAAGAGCAAAGACTGGGAACTGTAGTGTGATACAGAAAAAACCTGATTCAGCTTTGTAGCTGGTGTCTTTAACAGAGAATCTCCTTCATATTCAATGGAATGGTCCTGTGCTATCAAAGCAAGAGTATTACCTCAAATATGATTATGCTTATTATACTGAAAGCAAGTTTGCAACACATCAGCTCCTATGATATGCCTACCACCTCTGACTCTTTCTTTCAATATAAAGGTAATGTAATTCCTCAGTAAGTAAAATAGTAATGACAAAATAAATCCACAAAGATTATTCAACAACAATTTTTATATTTTTCATTTTCTGTTTCAACTCCAAATGTTTTTATCTTTGTCAATCTCCAAGTCACTGTGATCTACCAATGTTTCCCAGGAGATGTTAATTTTTTAAATGAACCTTTATAGTTTTGGTGGTGAATGTCATCAGTATATGCTTGGACTAAGACATACTGAAATTTAAAGAGTGGTAAGCAAAAAAAAATCATAGGTAGAAATTATCATGGATTAGTGTGCACCAGATGGCTTCTAGGATATTTTCCTGCTAGAAGGAAAAAAGGTCACAAGGCAGAGCACAGAAAAGTGCTTCCTCTGAGTGAAAAATGGAATATAGTAATGATGATTTTTCAATATATCCATAGCTAAATCTTGCTTTTATCCCACCTTTTATCATGTCTAGAGAAAGACCATGAAAAGGACATTAATATTGTTCTTTTCTGTATATGATAGTGTCGTCATACCTAAATTTAGATTATTTCCTGTAATTTGCCATGGATTCTGTAAACCTGAAATACAAACCTTATTGATCTCTGTTATCTTAATGAAAAAATCACCTTATCTTTCTAATGGGAGAATAATAATTAAAAAAAAAATCCAATTTTTTATACTCAATGTCATGGTAACAAATTACCTTACTGCACTTACTCAATTCAGTTTAGGATTTACAGAAATTGTATATATGATACCTATTATACTGATAGGAAAAAGTACCACATCGAACAGCAGCTCTTCTTGACTCAATTTATTAATTGAAATGTAATGTGGTATATAAGACAATGGAACTTATTTATTAGCTAATAGGAAATGTTGTGACTTTATAAAAATAAATGTGTTTGTGCCAATCCAACATCACCTGAAAATGCAAAGTTGTATTGTACTTCATCCAGAGTTCTCATAAAAATGGTGGAAATGTTGAAGAATAGAGTCTAGATTCTCCTACTGAGGAAGCCTTGTAGGTCTAAATTTCTATGAGTAAGGCCAGTGGAGCGGCTTTGCTCTGACAGCTCTTAAACATAACCATTTTCAGCCAGTCTGAATAACCTTTACTGAGACCTGACTTCCCTGTTTTCCAGGTCTAGGAAAGAACTGAAGGGTGTACTAGCAATGGTGGACAATCAATCTTGCATCTCTAAATTGACTTCCAATTTTTTACTAAGCAGAATTGTCTGAACCCGTGTCTAACATTGTAATTTATTAATATTCCTAGGTAAGAAATTGTTAATATTCAGATTGAGATGGCAAAAATAGTTAAGAACATGTTTGAAGAATATTTATAATTACCTCAAAGATAATCTTTATCAATCCAGAAAAATAATTGTCAAGGTTAAGACTGTAGGAACATACACACAAAGACAAACCATTTAGTCTAACACCTTATGTCCCATAATGACTCATAACAAGAATCTTAGAGAAAAAAAATGTAAAGCTGAGAGAAACTCTAGAGAGATCACTCTTCTAACATTCCTCAACTGGTTGCTTAGGAATTTTGTCAGTAATAAATTTTGTCTGGACAATTATATCTAATGTCAAGGGACCTATTCCCCACTAAGTTATTTAATCACTTTTTAAAATATTTCACAATGTCCTTCAGCAGATAGGTCTATAATTTAATTATAAACTATGTAAAACAAATATCCTTTTGTTTGTTTTAAAACCACTGATGAAATTCTCTTTTATCCTAGCTTCTTTGTTATGAGAATGTGTTAGTTTCAGCTGGGATGGAGTTAATTATCTTCTAAAGAGCTAGTGTGGTGCTGTGTTTAACTTCAATGTGAGACTTTTCAGTTCCTTAGGCCTTGCTAGCAAAAAGGCTGGAGAGGCATAAGGAATTGGGAGGGGACACATCTGGGCCAGCAGACCTAAACTAGCCAAAGGGATATTCCATACCATGGGATGTCATGGCTGGTATATATGCCTGGGGGGTTGGCCAGGATGAGCGGATCATTTCTGGGGGACTGGTTGGGCATCAGTCAGCAGTTGCATTGTGCACCATGTGTTTCTTTCTTCCTTTACCTCTGGATTTTACTCTTTTCCTCCCCCTTTCCATTATAACTGTTATTGTCATCATTATTACTGTTCTTTCATTTTTATTCTATTTCAATTATTAAATTGTTCTTACCTCAACCCCTGAGTTTTATGTTCCTTTCCAACTCTCCTCCCAGTCCCTCTGGGAGAGGGGGGAGTGAGCGAGTGGCTGCGTGATACTTAATTACCAGCGGGGGTTAAATCATGACAGAGAAATAGAAAGTAAACATTCCTTACCCGCCTTTTCCTGACAGGCATGGTTTTAGAACCTTTCAAAAATCCTCCTAGATCATAGCTTTCAAGGATAAAGAAAACTTCTCTTGTGGAAGCTATACTATATTTCCAATCATCTGTCTTGCCCTACTCTCTACCCTCCTTGTTCTACTGCATCATCTTTAATAGGTGACCAGCATTATGTATGGCTTTCAAGTGTGAGAACAATATACATTTTTAAGTGAATGAGTGGAAATTTGGCTTTGAATTCCTTCATAAAAATTTCTAACATTTTTCATGATTGTTGCTTAGCTCTCAGCAATACTTTTTTCATGGACACGTAGAGAAGCACCTAAGCATATTTCCTGGGTCTGAATAGCTGGTTTAGGCCTATCCTATTAGTCTGTGTATATAGCCAAATATTTTTTGGTTTTTTTTGTTTCTGTTTCTTTTCATTTGTTGGTGTTGATTTTTAGGTGCCATTTTATTGACCATTATCATGAGATATATTTTAATAACATTTTTATTTTTTCAGGTTTTTTGAATGATGTTAAAAATGGTATTATTCCAAATAATTTTTTTATCATAGAAAACATTTAGATGTCAGTATTCACAATTTACTCTGGATCACTTAGGAGTTTATTACATAGTTCAGGTTTCACTGCAGATCTTTTAATATTCTGGTGGGAATATGTGTTGCACATAAACACTGACTGTTTGTATACCCTGACCTTTTTTTTCTGGTCTTTGATACCTATATGTGTACAGTTATTAATTCATAAGGATCTTTCTTGTTAATTGACAGTGTTGTAATTTCTTGAAGACTTTTAAACCGGGGACCTTTAAAAGTTTTTGAAAAGTCATATATTTTGTGACTATTTCTAAATTGTTAGATTTGGAATAATTTTAGTCTTTCTTATCTGCATACTACCCAGATATCAAAGAGATATGTGCGTGAAATTGATGCCAAGACATCAAGGTGCCCTCTACATCTTCAAGATACTTTGATTTAACATAAACTAAAAAGTTCCTGATAAGTCATATTTTCAAAAGACTTACATCTTTTGTTTTTTTCAAACTGATAATTTCTAGGTGCATAATTACAAAATGTTAGTTAAAGAGATGGTTGAAATATACTGCCTTCAGTCAGAGATTAGCTGTTTTGTCAAGTGTTCTACCTGATCTTCTGGGAGTGAGTGCTTTTTGTCATGACAGTGCTCAAAACCCATGTAATTTCCCAATGCATTAATCACTTATTTCTAAAAATTCAAAACAAAAATTCATCATGTACACCAAGGCTGAAAACTTTCTGTTTTGACCTTTGCCCAATGCTAAATCAACATACCAAATTTTTTATTCCTTGTATTCAAACTCTGAGTCCTTGACATCCTTCTTCTTCTCATCTAACATGTTACACCTTAAGGTTTATAAAGTCACACAGTTGTCATAGTCATAAGGGGTTCAGTAGCCAAGAGCTCTGCACTTAAAAGAAGATATAAGAACTGGACAGGAAATTTAAGCTAAGTCTTCAATTTAATGAATAATATAAACCAAATACAGCAGTGTCTCATGACTGTCATCATCAATTACAAGTACAGTGTGAGCAGCTAGTAACCTACTCAAATAACACACAAGAATGATGTCTTGATACTGTACCAGGATTCTGGAAAATATAATGTTCTGTCTGCATACTGTACGAAGTGCCCTGTAATTTGAGGCATTCTGTCGTAAATATTGTGCAGAATACCTGTTTTTATCAAATATGCAAGCTACCTCTAGTATATACATTTGCATACAAATTTTCTAGACTTTTACTATATAAGCAGAACAAATTAGTAGACATTCATAAAGTTTTTATTCCTTGAAAAGTTTGTATTTATTATTTTCCTGTAAATTATAGGTTTACTGAATTTCCTTCTTTAGTTTCCTGCTAATACTTCAGAATAACACTTCAGCTACTACAAACTGTATCTGATTATTTCTCAATTACAGTGTCCTTTTTGGTTTTGACCCCACTATTTCTGAACCAGACACAAAGTCACATGTTTACTGTCCTGTATTTTAATATAACACCGTGTTTTTAATACATAGTTTTTCTCAGTCAGCTTTAGTGCTTTTAGAATGTATTTCATATATGCTACTCTATTTCTAATATATTTTTATTTTTTTATTTATTTATTTTTTATAAAGGACACCTTTTAAACATCTAATACCTCATTCAAAAATTAAAAATTACTCTCTAGTTCTATATTTATATATATGTAGGCATGTGGACACATGGATTATATACCTAGAATTAAACCTGATTTAATATTCTATTAATGTTACTACAGTTTTACTTACCAAGCATAAGTAGCGTCTAATCTATTTCCATTTAGGTCCAGATATCTTTTCAGGAAGACACTGTTGTCATTTCACATAATCTATCTCTTTATTTTTTAATTTCTTTTAGAAATAGAAACTACATTTCAGTGGGGAACATGTGCTTTCACATGCTCTTTTTCTTGGAAGTCACCAAAGCACCTCCATTCTTCATTTGAAATTTGTTGTCATAAATAATATTTTTGCATGGCATTTCAGAGTATGAATTCTGTCTTTTTTATCTCAGTCACTTTACACAAAAATATCAAAAGGTAGTGTCCCTGGGAAACTTGGTACAGACACAGGCAAATATTTTACTTCACTACTCTGTTTCTGGACCACCTACGAAGCAGCAAAACCGGCCATGATCTCCTAAGGTTTTTCACTGGGAAACAAAAATGTCAGCTTCCTCTATGTCCAAAATTCAGAAAATACTTATCTTTGATCTGTGACACCATATATTCACTAATTTGCAGTGTTTGCATATGGTAATATCCATTTTTTAAATCTAATTTTCTGTAATCAGATTTATCAAGGTGAGAAATCTTGCATATTAGCACAGGTTAGACTCTTGACATTAGATAAAAAGGAATATAAGATCAACAAGTGTAACACTGAAATTGTATTAAACCAACTCCCTTGTCTGTCCTTCAAACTATCCTTGCTGTGTCTTATATTTTTGATAGTCTTAGATTTGACCGAGCTGCTGTTGTGTGTACTTCTACTAAACACCTTATTTCTACAAGTTATTCATTCAGGAATGACCTTTGTAATAAAACTCTTAAGATGAGAAATGCAGGACAGGTTAAAATTACAGTGTTATTCGTAACACTTCATTTATCTTGTGCAGAGATTTTTAAGGAGCATAATAGCCCTTATGTGGTCCAGCATGATTAAGCAACACACAAAATACAGAAATATTAGAAAAAGAATGAAAGAAAAAATTTTCTTTGAGAATGATAAATTAATATTTTACTTCAATTAAATGTAAATGCAGATGTAAGTGTCTTGAACTTTATAATCATAAATAGAGTAAGAATCAAAGTAAATATAAAGGAATCAAAATATAAAGAAGTGTCAACATACGGATAACTATGAAAAGCTTTAAGGCTGAATTCTCATAGACTTTTTTCCATTCCATGCTTAAAAGAATGGCAAATGCATGGTAGAAATAAACTGATTAATTTAGCATAGTCAGTATTCTCAGGCTATTGAATAATAGCCTACTCTAAGCCTCATTAAAATTCTTTTAATGAAGGGAAAAGAGTTGCAGTTACTTCTACAATTTAAAAGACTTCATTAAAATACTTTACATGTTATGTAATTTTCTTTTTTTAAAAAATCCCTACAAGAAATAATTTCAATAAAAGCATTTTTATGTCCATATTCCATCTTCTGAGATTGAATTTTCTTAATTAGTAACCTGTCCCGAAAAATCACGAAGAGTAGCATAAGACCCGAACAGAATGTAAAAATATGAAAATATTTCTGGATCACTATGAGACTAGACACCAGATGAAACACATGAAGATCCTTGCTTTTGAACTCAGTAATGCTGATGACATTTAATCTGTGCCCTCTACAAGGCTTGAGAATTCCTCATATGCCCTCTTTCAAGCGTGACTATACGCCCAGAATAAATACAAATCATACCAATAGCTCTCTATAATGCACACTAAAAAAATGCTAGAGAGGAATGATAATACAAGATAAAAAAAAGATTTTTTTAAGACTCAAGCTATATATTAATATTTATATTTATTTTATAAACATAGCAAGATTTTTTTTGCTGGTTTTGTAAAAACAGGGGGACAAACTGTATTGCATAACTAAAGCCTGCTAAATATAGTCCTTCAGCTGAAATTGGCTGAAAATTCAAAGAATCATAACCCAGACAAGTAGCTTTTTTTCATCTTTAAATTGTTTGATTTACAATTTACTGTATGTATAGGAAAATACTTATTTAAAACTTTACACTTTATCACATGATAGGCAAAACCAAAACATAGAGGTGAACAATGGCCAATTTTCATAGATTGATTGCTCGCATTACAAGTAAGAGAAGATCTTTGACTAGATTTTGGCACATATCTACTCAGATTTTATGTATTCAATTTTGGGTTTCTGTATGTGATTTAAAGTCTCTGTCCTCAATATTGCCTGTATAAAATAAGGAAAATCTTTTAAATTTCTTCATATAAAGATGTAGAAATAAAATTAATGACTTTGTGGGATGAAGAGATAAGAGCATGCTGAATACGAAGTTACCTACCATTTGAAAATAACTTCCAGAATGTCTTCTATTTGATAGTTAGAAGACAGCCAGGGATAAGACAACCAGTGATTTTGTTTACTTTATAATTTTTCATTCTTTCCAGTTAAATGATTTCCAGATAAATTCTACCTACATTTAAAACTCAAACCAGGATCAGCTGTCTAGTTTAATCCATAGATCTGACAGTGTAAGAGAAAAAGCCTACGACTTCCAAGAGAACATTCAAAGCTTCCGGCTTCCTGCCTATGCCTTTAGATTTTTGCTCTGGCGCCGGCATTGCTGTAGATTGTTATCATTCACTTGTCAATGCAAATCATTCTCCTCATTTTGACTTGACACAAGACGTCAAGAATGAAGACGTGATAGATCAACCTTTGTTTTACACATTTGGTTATACTGTCCCACCATAAAAGCTATTACTGTTTTTTGCCAGAAATTTGCACCACCTGAAAATTTCTTGCAGTGTAACTACTGACACTTTTTAGTCACTAAGGGTGTATGCTTGGTTAATTTTGCCAGTGCAGTGAGAACTTATTGCGAGGAGATATGCTGTGTGATGGATAAGATGGGAAGTACAGAGCGAAGGAGTCTGATATCTTTGTTTCATTCAGCTCCTGCTGAGCAGAAAAGGCACTAGCACTTGTTCTGGTATCAGACGTTATAATAAGTTACATGCAAAGTAAGGTATAATACATTAGTGTTACCTGTGTTAATGCTATTAATGTAGCGTTTCTGGAAACATAAAAGAAAAGAATGTTAATTTCACAACCACTCAGAAAAGAAGTTAGTTAAACAGGTGTAATAAGATATAAAACTGCAGAGTTTCCATGAGAGTGAATGAAGCCATCCTATTTCAGAAAATCTTCTAGGCACGGTGCTAAAAGGAAATATGTTGAATGCTCCAAGAAAAGAAATGTTTGTCACTGTTAACAATATAATAAGGTATAAAAGGAGATAATTTCATATATTATTCAATTTTCATAGTATTTACATAAAAAAGGAGGAAGAGAGAAGGGAAAGACAGATAAAATTGTGCCAGCAATTAAAATGTCTCAGCCAGCTCTGAGAAAAAGACATGTTTACAGTTGAGATTTGTTGCAGCACATTCTCTTGTTCAGCAGACTGTACCAGGCTGTAAATATGGAAACAGATAACACAGCAACTAAAGAAAAGCTGCTAGCAATTTTTGACTGAATGAAAAAAATAAACATTTGGTTTGATTTTTGGTTAAAAAAAAAAAAAAAAATAATGCTGTCTTTCTGGTTCTGAAATCTGTGACCTGTGATAGCAGTTTCCAAGTGATGTCACAGACTAAAAGCAAATATGGAATTCAGCTGAACTGCACAGGATCCAAATCTAAGACATCAGACAACTGCATAGTATCAGGGATGCCTAAGTACAGTACACCAACCAATTCCAACAGTTTCTGGCAGAGTTCCTTAAGAGTACACTTTTCTGTAGCTTCCTTCTTTGGAAGAAATTATTATAACAATAGCAGTATTAAAATACTGATTCATTTAATCCTGTGAACATCTTACTATCAGTGTTTCAGCGTGTCTGATGCTGTTACCCAAATCTACCATGCTCCCCAGAAATATTGCAGCACTGGCACCTGATGGAAGCTGGACTGTTCAGTCTGACTGTGCTATACCCTGGAGTTTTATCTAACTCTGGCATGCTTGTTTCCTCCCAGTTTCCAGGCGATACACCCTTCCAGGAGTGTGAGAAGACATCTGTAGCTGGAGGACTGCATTAGGTTTCAAGGAAGGGCACAAATCTGTACTTATGTACCCTCAGGTATGTACTGTGGTCAGACCTTTGACACTGGCAGGAAATCATAGGGCCTATGGGGGAAGTAGCTTAGGCTGGAACCACCTGTTGGGATAATTGGCCTAAGATGATCGTTATTTCTGGTCTCCCACATCAGCAAAGTGGAAAGACCTAAATTCTTAACTGTCAGTGTCTTGGCCTATAGTGTTAGCCTATGCCACAGGTTTAAACAAAGTGCATGCTGTCATTACTTGTTAAAGACTTTCTAAATGTGTTTTAGTTTATTTTCAGATCCTTTGCATTCTTGAATGGTCTTCATGATTTATTTTTTTTAGTTTGAGTGGCCCCAGTGATGAATGGGTGGTCAGGAACAGAAAAGCAGGGATTCCCTAAGCTTTTCTTTTTTCAAGGAGAAAAGAATTCTTTATCCATTGTCTGTATGTGACCTGATCACAACCTGAAAAGTTAGTGAGGTGACACAGCATTTAATGTCCAAAATCGAGTACAGAATTGTAATTACTTGTAGTTGGACAATACCAGGAATGCAGCAAAGCCATTACAATTTATTAATATCTGTAAGTAACTGAAAAGAGTCATTAATGAGTTGTCCACCATGGGAATACTGGGACAGTTAGAGGGCAAACAGCAAACTTTTAATATAGATTTTGTTAATCAACCAAAAAATTGTTATTAATATATTCCATAGCCACAGGTGGATGAGTAATAATTTTTAGCCACTTGAAAATAATTAAATAAAACCAATATGGTGGTGTTGAATTTAAAAGAAAGGCAAGATTTTCAGAACTTTATTAGAGAAAGAAATGTAGCTAAAGAAAAAAAAAAAATTATCCCTCTCCAACAAAAAACTACATTTCCATTCTGATGCAGCTGAAATTGAAGTCGGTTGAAAACAGGTGGTTTTTTTGTGGCTCAGATATGTTATTTTTGTTCATGACATTTTTCCTCTTTTTCCTCTTTATTTTTCCTATTTCTTTTCTATTATTTTCTCCTTTCCTTTTTCTTGCTTCTCTTGCCTGTTGTATTTTTTTTTACTTTTCTTTTTCTTGCTTTTTCCTTTTTTCTTTTTACTTGGGGGGGTGGGGAGTGGGAAGTGGTGGTAGTAAAACCAGTGTGGCATTTTGGTGTGCCTTGGGTCCCATTGAATGTGACACTGGGAATATAGTTTTGTTTTTGGTAGCAGGAAAAATGACCTTTTCCTGATAGCATGGAATTTACAATGTATTATAAAAAAACCCCAAAACCTAACCCTGATGTACCACAAAAATATCTAGAACTATATTTTGCAAGGTAAGACAAAGACTCATAAGAGTCTCATAAGTATATATTAACAAATTTAATAGAAGCATAGGAACAATGCTTAAAATATACTAATAATTTAATAGTTAAAAGTGTTACTTTTAAATTCTAATTTATTACAACAGTATGACATTTTTAATATGTCCATATAGATGTGTGTGAACATGTACGTATACATACGTACATACACACACATATAATTAACAAAATTTAAATTCACCTCACTTTCTTCAAGGGAGAGAACATTTCTGAGCAGAAGTCAATGGAGATGGAGCAATACTTTTGGAAATAAGCAGATTTTGAAAATTATGTTGTTGCCGTTCTTTTAACAATTATATAGTCTTTTTATGACAGCCAGGATCTCCAAACCTGCATTTGTATTTATTACTTTCCTTTAAACTTTCCATATATTATTCTGTTGACTGTTTTTTGACTAGAGAAAAACTTAAAGCTGTTTTTGAAATCCAGATGGTTATGATATTACTCAACTTTATACTCCATGTTTGTTTAATTCTTCAAAGTTCTGGCTTTCCCTAATGTCTGACAAAGGAGAAAAAAACTCTGTTCTTTTGAATGCTTTATCTTAGAAGGATTCAAATCTTTATGTTTTGCCTGAGATTAGCACACACTATAAAAACTGTGTGTCTCTCTCTACTATTGTCCCTTTGGGCTTCTGCATGTGAACACTGAAATTTTGTAATGTACAAAGAATCATTTATCAGATTTAAGCACAGAGTAGCTTCCAAACGTTATTATAAAAGAAATAGGGTCACTACTGTAAACTCTAAGACCTTATTTGATTTTTCAATAGCCCTATATTTAATTTTATTGTTGAAAATTTCTTGCCCATACTTTCTGATTATTGTAAAGGATAAATGCCTGCCCTCTTGAGGTTGCATTTTTTATGATCTATTGTGCCAATTTTCCTTTTTCTTGCACGGTCATCTGAGGACTTAAATCAAGAAACAGAGTGCCACATTTTCAAGTCTTTTTTCCCCATCGATCTGAATCCTTTTTTCCCTGCAGTTAAGGAGAACTGCAGATTATCTATTGGCACTTAAAACCTCCAAAAAGCTCCCAATACATTTATTCTCATTAATGGTTACCTCTATGTTCTCATTATTAGAGATGGCCCGCTAGGGAATCCTTCCCTCCAACTGGCAAGTTCAGTGAGAAAAAATGTCATTTTTATCATTTTTATTCTAAATGCTACTCATCTTATTTATGAATAGTTCCCACAGAAGTCATTTACAAATGGTATTGCCTATAGGACATGTATCCCACTGCTGTTTTTTAGGACTCACAAATGACTTAAAGGGTTCCTATTTTTACTGCCTTTCCCAGCAATTTTCATATCAAACATTGTCAAAGTACAGGCAAAAATCTATTTAAACTTTTTGTTTCCTGCCAGCTCTACTTCAGCTCTGAGAGCTGAGCTGCAGTTCGTCTTTATTTATTAGTACTCACTAGTAATAAAATGTTAAAAGTTTTACACCACAGTCTTTTTTATAGATTTAATTGTCATGTTCATGTTTATGGATTTCAAAGTGGTACTGTGGTCTCTGTTTTTCATACAACTTATTTGTATCCTTGTATCCACATCTTTCATAGACAGATTTTATTCTACTTCTTGAACTTGAGACTGAGATAATTTAACAAACAGAAGTAAAGCAAAATAAGGAAAGGAAAGGAAAAAGTCCCAGAACCTTCTGTACTAACCCCTAATTCCAGACAAAGAAGATAAATACACTGGCTTGGATGTTCAAGGGACCACAGCTGATGGTGCCTCCCAGCCAATAAGCAGGAACACGGCCAGACTCCTAGTCAACATACAATTAGCAATAGAACATTAAGATCTCTACCTCTATCTGAAATGAGGCTTCAACTAATCAATGAGTTCTAATGTTATTGAGGTGTGAGAATGGGAGGGGCAGCCCATGTTGACTATGTTATTAGATAGGTCTTACTTTCTTCCAGAATCAGGTTCTTGAATTGGTAAAAACATTCATTGATCCAGTGAAAATAATTAAGAATAAGACAGTCTCCCCCCAAAGGTGAATGTGTTTTAAATGAATTGTGGTACCTCGTTGCCCAAAGATGGCAAAACAAAGGAAATCTGTTGATGCCTACTTGAGGAATATGACTTATTCCCAGTCTGCCACAAGCATGGATATCGCTTAGGAGTCCATTGCTCTTTAGAAAGAAAGTAAAATCCTTTCAATTCTTTCAAAAAACCTTTGGGTAAAAAAAAAAGAAAAAAAAAAAGAAAAAAAACATTGGAAATAGCTATAGACAATCTTTTCTTAACCAAGGAGATATAGCATGATATCATATGCTTTGTTTCCAAAAGGATATAATGCTAAGTTTCCTCCATGTTTTATTAAATCAGAGGCTTTGGGTTCATTTGGGGGATAATTAAAACAAAAACAAACAACCAAATGAATAAACAACAAACAACCAGAAAAACCCTTCTGTGCATTCCATATTCTTTACCTCTGCCTAGGATAAACATTTTCTGTAATCAGCCATGAGAACAGGTGGCTAGCACTCTATATTTAAAGTCTGTGGGGAAAAAAAAAACAAAAACAAAAACAACAAGAAAAACAGATCTTCACGCTCTGTAAACAATCCCTTTACCTTTTTTTCTGTCTTCTTAGGACCTTGTTTTGGTTTCTAGACAAGAATATTTTTCTTTTCTCTAAAATTAAGCCCTCACCTTCCCTGTACAACTGCTAAGTTTATCTAGTCTCTGTTGCAGTAGATTACCTCCTGACAGCAGAATTTCATTGAGCTGGCTCTGAAAGCTCCTACAGAGATATAACAGAAAACGTGTTTGACTAAAAGAGATCTCTTCCCAGGTTACCCGCTGGGGAAGGAATATGTCGTAGCTTCAGAGAGCTCTATAGGGGCCACTAAATGTTCTATAAAACCCACAACACACTTCTGCTCTGGAAGAATTTCCAGTTACAAAATCAGGGTCGAATTCAACATCAGATTTAAACTCCTAAGTGTATGTGTCTACACATAAATTCCTACATGTGCAGTAGGCATCCAAGCTCCTATTATAGTAGTTGCAGATACATTTCCCCATGTTCTGGGCAATGGACATAAGCAATCTTTTAGTGCGACTACATTGTTAAGTACCCTTCAGAGCCATTACAGAGAGGATATAAGTTCTTGTAGCCCCAGGTAACAACATGTTGACCATTTCATTAGAAGTATAATAGTTTATGCTTTTAGTTCTGGAGTTCATTGGTTCAATTTCTATTATGTCAGCCAAGGGAGCAGCTGCCATATCTGTATTAAATAATATGCTTCATGTATTTGGGATGCAAGCTAAAATTCAGCAAGATTACTGATACAACTCTGTATAATCTAACAGAAATTCAGTTTACTGAAAAGGCAATCAACTATTAACAAGCTTTCTGATTAACTGTTAGTTTAGGTATCCTAAAATTTCTGATTTGGGTATAGGAAGGGAGTATATTATATTTAATACTGAAGTATAGTGTTTATCAAATGAGAGGAGAGCAATGTAGTCTACAATAGGATGCAGAGCCAATTTCTGGGATAATTTTTACTTCTATCTTCTCTCTATACCTGTATTTCCTGGATTAACAAAGAAATACAAAACTATAATCTAGTTCTTATGACTAAAATTTATTAGGAAAGTTAAGGTTTCTAGTCACTAAGTTCCCTGTTGGAGTATTCTCAATTAAATGCAGGTAACCATTAATATTTTGAGCAATTATTGTGAGATTCATCCAGCTTTAATCAAAGAAGTCCTTACCCTATGCAAGAGGATGGTCGAGTGTAACAATTACAGCATGGTATTTTTCAAGGAAGACACAGACAGTAAGATTACCTCAAGCAGTTACAGAAACAAGTTATCTTAATGGAGCTAAAATAGCCTATGATAAAGTCAGAATATTAAACATTTAGCAAGATTTATAAAATTAAAGAAGCCCGCATGTATGCCTAATAATTATACAATGTATATTATTTGCACATATATTTACAATGTTTTGCCTATAAAATTTTTATCAATGGATGTGTTTAATATTATTTTATAATCAGCAATTAAATAAAACAATCACTTCTTGATAACAGTCTACAATGTTTCACATTAAATTCCAATTACACAGTTAGAATACCACTGCACTGTTTTATGAGACTGTAAATTTGTTCCAGAATGGATAAACTATAAGATCAAGAGACAAATAGGCCCACATGATGAAGGAATAAAAATTATTTCCTCATAAAACAGTGCAGACGAATTGCTGTCTCTACTACACTGAGAGGCTGTACCTTTTTAATAAATATATCCCTGACAATGCTGGGTCCTTTGTTTCTGGTTCCATAATAAGATGACCTACATGTGTCCTGTCACAGCTTTGGTATAAATATTGGGCAGTTACCAGGACACTGCATTTTGTATTCCTGCTTTCTGAAAAAGAGAGTCCAAGAGCCTGCACACTTGTTTGACTTTTTTTTCCTCACTAGTAGCAATTAGTTTACTAACAGATATCTTTCACTTCAAACCTGAACAAATAGCACTATATTTCGGGCATATATAAATAATGGATTCAGTTTCCTTTAGGTTAGATAATAAACAGAACCAATGCTGCTCATGACCTAGACAATTATTTTAAAATATTAAGATTGTTTATATAATACTTGTTCTACTGTTGCAATTTGGAAAAAAAACACAAAACAAAACCACCACCAACAACAACAAAAACCACAACCAAAAACCAAAGAACAAGAAAAAGGAAAAAAAGGCTTGAGAACCAGGCAGGTGGGGGTGGGGGGTGGGGGGTGGGGGGTGGTGGTGGTGGGGGGGGTGGGTGGTGGTGGTGAAGAAATACAGAAAAAGAGAGAAATCTAATCCTTCAATGTGGTATTTGCACTATGGAAAACTCTGGGATTCAGTACATACCTCTGTATTTTCTTGTTTGGCTGTTGCAGATAGTACTTTTTTGTCTATAGCAGCATTCTTAGTAAAAAATGCACCTTATTTTCAAATATTTTTATCCTCTCGTTATATCTTAAAAAGCACTGAAAGCTTTGTTTCTGCTTACATTCTGGCTTGTGTTCAACAAAAAGCATTACAAGATGCTGTATGGGTGCATTAAAAATCCGGGGGGTGGGAGTGGGGGTGGAAATGCTGCTGGATTCTGAGAGGTTACTGATTGCCATCATTCTGTATATTTAGACAGCTGAGATGTTCAAGCAAACAAAAATGTTTGTTAGGTACAAGGCTGTTTTCTAGCAGGAATAAGTAAATGAATTTTTCAGGAAAATCTATGAACAATAGTCCAGGTCACTGAAAACATTTCGAGAATTCCACTCCTTCCCATTAACTGTATAGTAGATGTGTCGGGAGTAAAATCTACATAAATAAGAAAGAGTTGGAGCTGTATTTGCAATCATAAATTCCCATTTTTTGAAGTTCATCAGCAGAAAATTTTGCATGACATTTCCTAACCTTTTTGTTTTCTGTGTTTAAAGGAGAAAATGATAGATGATGTTGTAAACACTTTAGCTGGAAACTCAGACTTAAAAAACCTGTCAAGTTAGGGCATGTAGAGTTCATAGGAGGTTCACCTTGCTCTGCATCGGCTGGTATTTTTTATCTCTAAAATCTGCAGAATGCTTTCACCAGGCATTTGAGCATATCTGCCATTAGGTAACCTTCTTCCACATGGTTCCTATTTCTGCTGTAAAGCATACAGGAATCATACCACTCACTCCTGAACTGCTCTGCAGATTCTCCTACTCCTGCTGCACCTTTCAGGTTCCACAGGGATTGAGTGAAATGCTTCTTTTAAATTTCTAACTGAAAATGCTCATTACATTTCAATCTATTCTAGGTAGAAGAAATGCAAATGCACTGTAGATCAATACTGTAAATGACATTACTAGAAAAGATACAGTCTTCAAGTATGTGATATAAACTTAAAATTCAGACTAGAAAATAAGTTGTGGCATTTTAAACTTTTTTCCAGAATTTAGGAAAAATAGTCATTTATTAAAGGGGCGCTAGTCATTTAATGGTTACTACAGAACTTAAAGAAATCGTTTATAATAAATCTATACTATTAAATGTAAACTAGATCATTTGAGATTAAAGTTCATCCTATTGAATTAAGAATTAATCATTAAATTAAAAACTAATGATTGCTGGGTATCTATTATTATGGTTTGATTAAATATCCAATATGAAACTAAATACATATATGTCAGTAATAAATACAATTGGCATTCTTAAAGATTGCAGTTTCCAAAAGCTGAAAGACTAGTGGTACCATAAATATCTCGGGGAAAATAGGAATCCAAACACAACATATTCTTTTGTCCAGGAAACCTTCATGAAATAATTCTAATGAAGTCACGGAAAACCTTGGCTAAGAAGGGAAGCCGCATCACAAGTATTACTAGATACAGTCTGAATAATGAGTTTTTTACTTTATTTCTAAGTCTGTACTTCTGCTTTACATTCTTAGAGCCAAGAATTTTAAAACTCTACCAAATACACCAAACCAAACAAAAAAGTAAAACAAATAGTAAACTTCAAAACCACAGAATTTTCTATACGTTAAGGAAGATCAAGTTAAAAATTTAAAACTTTTGAACTGTGTTTGCATTCAAGCAACTTCCTTGATGAGTTGCATATGAACTGTACTTGCAGTTGAAGAGCAAATTGGGTGCAAAAGCTCAATCTGCCAGTTTCAGATACACATGAATGAGGTTGGGTTTGCCCTTGCATCATTAGCCCTGTTTTATTTTCTTCCAGCTGTGGGTTGGAGACCACATTTATAATCACTAATATTTGACAGAAATATACTGTATTTATGTTATATGGTATAAATATCACATTTATAAAGCAGTTAGATCTCAATGAAAATTTAATTTCAGAAATATCAGCATGTCTGTCCTTGTACTGCTTACTGCATAATCTTTTGTGTTGTTTTTTCCAGAGAAAACTGCGGGGTTTTCCCTTATGTAAGTATTAAGGCAAGCAAAACTAGATACAGGCTTTTGTATTCTGCAGTTTTACAAGTGTCAGTGACATTTGACAAGCTACATTGTATGAGGTTTGAGACTGAGAGCTGTTGTGGGTTTGTGTGGCAGGGTTTTGGTAGCAGTGGGGCTACAGGGGTGGCTTCTGTGAGAAGGTGCCAGAAGTTTCCCCTGTGTCCCATGGAGCTAATGTGAGCTGACTCCAGAACAGGCCTACTGCTGGCCAAGGCTGAACCCATTAGTGATGGCGGTAGCACCTCTGGGATAACATATTGAAGAAGGGGGCAAAAAACCCCTAAGCAACAAAATTGCAGTGGAAGAGAGGGAGCGAGAGAATGTGTGAGCAACAGTCCTGCAGACACCCAGGCCAGTGAAGAAGAAGCCGGAGGAGGTGCCCCAGGCACTGGAGCAGAGATTCCCCCTGCAGACCATGGAGGTCCACACTGGAACAGATACCCACCTACATGACATGGAGGATCCCGCACTAGAGCAGGTGAATGCCCAAAGGAGGCTGTGACCTGTGGGAAGCCTGTGCTGAAACAAGTCTGTGGAGAGAAAAACCCACACTGAAATGTGTTTGCTGGCAGGACTTGTGACCCTGTGGGGGACCTACAGTGGAGCAGTCTGTTCCTGAATGACTGAAACCCATGGAAGGGACTCACCCTGGAACAGTGTGTGAAGAACTGCAGCCTGTGGGAAGGACTAATGTTGGAGAAGTTTGTGGAAAACTGTTTCCCGTAAGAGGGGGACCCGATGCTGAAGCAGGGGAAGAGTGTAAGGTGGAAGGAACAGCAGAGACAATGTTTGATGAACTGACTGCAACCCCCACTCCCTGTTCCCCTGCACTGCTGGGTGGTAGGAGGTACAGAAATAGGGAGTGAAGTTGAGCCCAGGAAGAAAGCAGGGGAGAGGGGTGTGGGGTGAGGAGGGTGTTTTTAAGTTCTATTTTTTGTTCTCATTATCATAATCTGATCTGAATGGTGATAAACTGATTTCCCCAAGTCATGTTTATTTTGTCTGTGATGGTAATTGCTGAGTGATCTCCCTGTCCTTATCTTGACTGATGAGCCTTCTGTTATACTTCCTCTCCTGTGTGCAGTTGAGGAGGAGGGTGATAGAGTGGCTTTGGTGGGCACCTGGAGTTCAGTCAGCGTCAACCCACTAGAAAAGTGTACCTTATGTTTTATGAGCAATTCATTTAAAACGAGTAATAATGAAGGGACAGTTCTCATAGTTTCCCTCATGTTTCAGTTCTCCACCGATTATGCAAGAATTATGAACTGAAGTTATATTTCTTTGAACTCAAACATGTAAATCAAGTGACCTTCTTTAAATGCTTAATACTGCCAAACTCCTGTTCCATGTTTGATTGCATATAAACCAAAAAAAAAGGGGGGGGCGGAGAACAAAAAACTACATACATCCCAACAGAAACATTAACAGATGTTTTCATTTCTCTTAATTTTCAGTGTCTATTTTCCAGCACTGTTTTATTCTGAAGTATCATTCCAGCTAAAGTGCATGGATTTCAGATGTTTTATATTATGCTCTTAATTCTTCAATTCTTACAGAGAATCAGCAATTAATTTAAAAGGCAACTCATATATAATCATAGGCCAGCCATGTTCAGATTTTATTATTTGGCTCAAATTGACTACATGTGGTCTAACTCAGGATAAATCCTCCTCAGCTTCTGTCCCCTGCCTTTCTGCAGAGACATTGTCTTCAATTCACAGTATGTATTAACTTACATTGCTTCTCTTTTCTGATGAAATAAGCTCTTTACCTCTTTCCTTCAGTTTATGATAACTATTTTCTGTATATCATTGAGAGGCCTTTGTAGGCCCACTTGCCTATTTTCTAAAGTGCTTTCCTTCCATTTCATACGATCATACTTTGATTGTTCTTTCTTACCAAAGGACTGTCCCAAACACACTGAATTCTTGTTAAGTTTGCTATTCTCCAACATACTGGAAGACAACTAGAAGGCTACATGAACTTAAAGATGGATTTAATGTAGTAGAATTTATGTAAAAGGCTACTTCCTCTCTCTATACAAAAGAAATAAATTGATTTGAATTCTAACAGTAATTAGAAAAATTGAGAACTGGAAACACTAATGCTTGAAAAAGAGGAAGGGAAGGAAGTATTTTTTTTTGTTCATTATGACACACCTCTTTAGAAATGTTTATTTAAAATTATTTGGATTTATATTCACTGTCAAGAAATAATGAGAGAGATTTTAATAACAATTTTATGCATGTAAGTATCCCTTGGTTTTTAACTGGATATTAAGCAAATACACACTTGTACATTGAGTCTTTAAATTCATATGTCAATAGGAATTCAATGTCAAGATTCATTAGAAAAGTGTATGTGAAATTATGCATAGCTAGAAGATACACAAATATTTATATACACACATACATTTTCTGTACACAGGAAGCATTGAGGCTTTTGAAGCTGATGTTGCTTTAGAGGAAGAAAAAAATTAAGTAACTTAAATAATTAATGCCTGAAAAGGCATGATTTTTTAATGCACAGAGGAAATAAGGAACAACTTATTCAACTTATTCTTACTGAAAATATTATCTTACTTAACAAGGCACTGTCAAACTGAAATATAGCCAATTTCAAAAATACATATAAAATTATTTTCAGATACTGTATATGCTAGTTAAACTCTCTTTCACCTGTTGTCATTTTAGAGTGATGATTTCCAACTATAATAATACTTCTGCCTTTACGAAACGGAGAAACAGGGGAGTCTGTATAGCAGATATTACACAAGAAGCTGAAACTGACTTTAGATACAGTGCTTTGAAATGCATAGAGTAAACACACTGAAAAAAATTAGATTATCCTCCAGTCTCCTTTCTTTATAGAAATGTGGTCTGTTTCTTGTAAGTCATAACAAAAGCAAGCACAACATTTTCAAACAGAAGTAATTTTTGAGATGATAGTATTCCTTAAGACACTGATATATCTGATTATATTATCTAGCCCAGAAAAGCAAACTGCCACTGCTTCACATTTGCAGATGAAAAATATCAACAGTGGAAAATAAGAACGGACTCAGGAATACTAATAATAAAAATCAAAACTGAAACATAACCTATTTCCCTAAGCAAGAAAACCCAGGAGGCCAAAAAATCTGTTCTGCAGCACAGAAAACTCCACTATGTACTCCACTTCCTCATCCTAGAAAAAAAATAAATAAATAAATAAAAAAAAATCAAATACAATTGAAGAAGTAATCAACCTGTTCTTCTTTCAGAAAGAGAATTAGCTGGAACTATTAAAAAATACTTTAGTATTTTAAATTACTTTTAATACCTGAAAATATTTTAGAATTTTTAAAAAATAATGTTTGTGCAGTTATGCAAACAATTCATAAAAAGCAAAACCCAATGCTTCTGTTCAAGCCTTTAATTTCCAGAACCAGATTCTATCTGTCTATGGAACTGCAATTACTTGTACAGAAAAGGTGAATTATCAGTTCTTTTAGTAGAAGTGATGTCAGCCTCATTTGTTTTCATGAAACAGAATGATCAGAAAACGTCATCCAGAACTGGAGACAAGTTTACTTTCTTTCTTACTTCACTGTTGCCTCTTAGGTGCTGAACCAATGTGGGAGAAACACTACAAAAATGAGGGATTTGTCATTTAACAGACAGACTCAAAGTTTAAGAAGCTGAGGGAAAGGAAGGAACTTCGCAATATGTGACAGCAAGTTGAACAACAGCTATGGATAACCTTGTGTGTTCCTAAAGCAGATACAAAAAAGAAGTGTGGTAATCTTTCTGGAAATATGGGAAAAAGTTACTAATAGTACAAGATGGTAAATTTACTGTGAGACAATTACACTTCTACTGGCTTCTAACACATGCAACTTGGGTGTGGGCGAGTGGATACATGAAGTGATAACACTTGTAAACCACAAGAAAATAAAATTACAGCAAATAGAATACTTTTTGCAAGATAACCTACACTGAGAGTTTCAGAATTAAGGTCAAAACCCTTACTCTCTAACAACTAATGCAGATATCTTATTCTTGGCTATGCATACAGCCTCATTTTCTACAATGTGTGATAAAATCAGGGAAAAAAAAATGAAGAAATTTGATCTTTATTTAAGGTTATCGCTTCTTCCCAGCCAGTCCCTCCCCCACCCCACCCCACCATTAACTATGTTTTAGCTACAAATGCAGTGCTTATAACATTCCTATTTAAATTATAATATAAGTTCTATTTCTGTCTCTCAGCCTTTTATCATTTAGGGAAATTATTCAATTCTTCTAAATCTCCAACAGAGAGAAAGATTAAGAGGACTAGACAGCATTACAGGTAGATAGTTGAGAGATAGTCTGTATTCCTTCAGGTAGACCTGAAGAATTTCACATTAACTGTATCAAATTACCACAGCACGCTATACTACACTTTTGGTTTATGACCACTTTTTAAAGGAGATTTAGACAGTGTTCAGTTCCATAGAACTCAAGTAATCTAGGCGGTCTGACAGGATTATTTATAAAAAATAGCAACAGCTGGGGACCAACCTATCTCGCTTTATATGTCACCACTTTCTACTGCTCTGAGTGGTGAGTAATAACCAGGGTTAGTGAAGTTGTGAATGCATTAACATCAAACAATGGAAAAGGCAAAGGGAAAGGTAAAAACATACAATAAACCCAAACAGAACAAAATGTCTTCTGTAAATTGGGAAACCAGAGCATAGCAAAATACGCTATGGCTACTTTCTCTGAACATTTTGAGAATTGCATTTTCCATGCAGAGGATTTATGACCTCAGAATCATGCTCCTTTCACCTTTGTTAGGGGACTCTGCAAAGGTTTAGTGTACATTTGGGATCATTTAAATTTTTTTTTCAGTTTGTAGCAAGAAAGGTCTTTCTGGGATTTTCATCACAGCATCTCTGCAACACTTCTTGAAATGACATATCCGTGGTCAAATCTGTGTTGCAAAATGATAAAGCCTAAACAGAAGAAGCAGTGAAATTCCAAAGTAATATCAAAAATACTGCTTAGAGCTGTCAATTGATTGTCACTGTTTTCCTGCATTTGAATTTATGGGAAACAAGATAAACTAAAACAGAATAATCTTCCATCAGATAAATATTCCCTAGGCTGGAAACAAAGAAAAAAAAATTACTGTAATGAAAACCTGAGGTAGGAATGCATATTTTACAGCGATCATATCTTTAGCTCTTGCAGAAACTTGTCAAATCAGTAAAATATTGTTATTTTGTGAACAACGCATTAATACATGTGGTCTAGTGGAGTAGGAAGGTGTCTGAGATTTTTTTTTTTTCTGTTTATTATTGGTCTCAAGGACTAACATGAGCAGACCTAGGAAAGTCATAGCAAAAACTCAGAATTGCAGGGTGACTGACAGGGTCTGGATCATTATGAAGTTTAAATCTTAATACCTGCTTTTTCTAGCAGTTTTACCATGGTTCATATGCAGACAAGAAATCTGCTGCCCTTTGAATATGACATTAAATATCACAAGAAGTAAGTTGGCATTTCATCAATTCTCTTCATATCTCTCCTGGATGTTTGGTAATAGACTGAGATCTCCACGATTACAGCGGTAGGGGAAGACAATGATCTCCAGATCTCAGTCCAGAGAGTTCTGTAATTATTTGAGCAGAGTTTGAACCACCTGCTGTGCACGGTCTTCAGGAGACATCATGAAAAACAGATGTTTTCTGAGAACTTCAGGCATTGAACAGTGATCTGTATGCTGACAGAAAGTTAAAAATAGTAGTAATTGAAGTAGAGGTTGATTTAAAGCATGTAGAGAACAAGAACTTCTTTAAAAAAAAAACAAAACCCACAAGTTAACTATGAGCATGGGATTTTATAGAATGAAGACATGAAGATTTTCTCAATTCTACTCTAACACTTTCTTAATGCAGTAGAGTATCTTACTCAAGTTGTAGATTTTAAGGGAACTAAAAGTTATATGCCCATTTCTCAAAGCTGAGATCTTTAACTGATTTAGAACACCAGTATTGAAGTACTTTTTGACTAAGATTCTTCCACCTGTGCCAGAGTAATACATCCATCTTCATGTATCGTGAGGTGTTGGCATTTTCCTTTTTATCAATGATAAACAGAGTAGAGATGTGTGTGTGTTAGCATATTTAGAAATTTAATTGTGTTGAAGTATCAGTTATTTAATATGGAAGAATTATATCTGAAAATTCTGGAGTAATGCATTTGCAGAGACATCCAGGAATTATGTCACGGTCTTCACTTTTCTGACCACTAATTCTGTTACCATTACCACAAAATAAGGCAAATTTTTCCATGTTCAAAATCAATATTGTTTGTTTTCTCTAATGTGTACAAAACAGAATTTAAGACCTCACATTGAAATTTCTTTTATTCTTTTCTGAAGGAAAACTTTCAGTTTTAGCCTGATCACACTACTATGTGAAATAACTCTGCATAGTAAAGGTAATTCAAAGATTAGGCATTTATTAAATCAGACTGAAATAAAATTGTCCATTAGTTTTTTTCTGCAGTGTTAGCTGTTACATAAGTAAAGTTTAAAACGGCTTTTTATACTTGGGATAAGATAGGAAGGAGAAAAAATATGAAGAACCTGGTAAAAGTATTGACTGTATAAGAAGCACTGCAGGAATACTAGCTTTGAATGTTATGCGTATGAGTAAACATCTACAGTGGTCAAATAGCATATCACATTAATCACGATAAAAAAAGAAAGAAACATGTTTAAAATGGTCTTTGTATGCATGTTTTGGATGTACAGATGCAGATGCTGCTGAAGCCTAACTATTTCAAATCATTTGCTACTTATTCACACATAATTACAGGTAATTTCCAAAATTGAGTAAATAAATAAAAATATCAGAATTTTAATAAGACTTGGGAATATTTCTGTAAATTTCCATGAATTTTAAGAGCCATCCAAGTGGTCACTTGGTGAGAGAACTGGGAAAGAGCAAGCCAGAATCAACAGAACATGAGAAACTCAGTAGGAGTTTCCAAAAAACCTTAACTCCGCATTAGCACAGTGTAGCAGCAGCACCTGAGTACCCTGGGATCTCTGAAGGAGAGGTCAAATAAAGGATCTGTGAGCCATTAAATCAAAGGAAAAGACAGAAAGCTTGGAGCCAAACCACTTCAGAATAAAACCATAATTACTCTCTAGACGTCATGTCTATGTCCAAGGTAACATTAGCTATGATCATAGAATCACAGAAGCATAGAATAGTGTGAGTTGGAAGGGACCTTAAAGATCATCTAGTTCCAGCCCCCCTGCCATGGGCAGGGACACCTTCCACTAGATCAGGCTGCTCAAAGCCCCATCCAGCCTGGCCCTGAGCACTTCCAGGGATGGGGCATCCGCAGGTTCTCTGGGCAACCTGGTCTAGTGTCTCACCACCCTCACAGCAAAGAATTTCTTCCTAGTATTTAATCTAATTCTCCTGTTTCAGTTTAAAGCCATTCCCCTTGTCCTATTGCTACAAGCCCTTTTAAAGCACAAAACTGCGGCAGGCTGGGAGCCACCACCAAAGCTACAATGACTATGAGCTGTTGGTTGCTCCCTAGTTTATCACTGTATTTAAACTGGCTGTAGGACCAGGTCTTACAGATAACACAGTATATGAAAGGTAAGACTGTGACAGTACTTCATATACAGTCTAGTAAAATAAATGGGACTGAAAAAAAAGAAGACTGAGAAGTTTACAAAACAGCACAAGAAAATGAGTCTTCATTGTTCACTGCACCTTTAAATACAGCATACTTCTTGCTGAAACCACACACATTTAGTATTTTAGTTGGGAAGCAGCATGCTACAATTCCTCTGTTTCTGTTTTTTTTTTTGTTTTGTTTGTTTGGTAGTTTCCCTCAGTTTAGAATAAAAGTAAATCAGGCTGAAAAAACGGGGGTTGCTCTATATGTATAGCAACAAAACCATGACAAAAAGATTGATGTCTCTATTAAAGAAATAAATGAGGGAAATCATATCTTAGTTTTGCTAAGGCTGTGCTTGCTGTTCTCTTTCTAAGTACTTCACAGTACAATTTTGGGTTTGATCTAAAAAAAAAAAAAAAACCAACAAAAAACCCACCTTCATCTGGCAGTGGAAATTTAAAGCCACAAGCAGCCAAATAGGCATTTAGCTTTGAAAATATCAAAGAAAATAGCAAAGTATTCATGTCAGCACCCAGACTCCCAACAGACTGTTGCTTCAATGAACAAAATCATTCCATGCGATTACGTGACAGCCTCCTCAAGACATTGCAGAGGATAAAACTGACTTGTGGGGTTTGTTTGTTCTTCTTTTCAGTAAATAAAACCAACAAGACACCTTCTTATATTTGTTACCACAAAGAGAGCTGCAGCATCTGTCATAATGAACAACGGGGAAGATTCTTGGTATCCATATTTTTTAAAAACTACTTGTAAATACATAAGGAAAACATCAGTGGTGCAGTTTGGAAGGTTACAGATACCCCTCCTCTTTTTCTTGCCAGTGCTTCAGTTTGCAACAGCCACTCAAATGAAATAATTGAAACCGACATTCACTTGCAGAAACATGGAGGAAAGCTCTCCAGTGAAAATCCATTAACATTTGCCTTTTACCACTTAAACTCCTCTAGAGCAATGGATGTTAACAGGTTCTGAATTGAATCTATCAAATGAGTGAAAAGAAGAAAAAAAAAAGTCTCCCAACAGAAAGTAAAAGTTATTGCAATTTTATAAATTAAAACAGTGCTGGTGGCCAGTCATAAGAAGGGAAGCAAATATAAATTAATGGGCAAGTAAGCATTCATTTGTTACTGTCAGTGTAGTCCCTCTACCCCTCAGACTGCAGGAGCCTTAGATACTGAAGATCAATGCAAGTGAGCAAAGCTGCACTGCATTCAGGGTTTACAATTTGAGGAACAGTAAAGCTGTTGGTCTGACTAGACTGCCTAGCTGAGCCCACATAGCTTGGACATGTTTATTATGAGTCACGATACTCTTTTGAACTGATTCATGACTTAAGCACCAAGGCTGGTAAGGTAAGGCAAGCAGACAACATTCAAACATATTTCTTCCTCTGCTGTGTCCCCTATTAGTCTAAGAATGGGGAATTATAGGGCATGTTAATTGGTTGTCTTATATCTGTAGAAAGCTTACATGCATGCTGTGTGTTCATACAAGTGTCTTTCAAGCATTTTGCTTTGCTCGTGAGTCAACTGAGGTGTAGCAATAAAAGCCAGGTTTCACTCTAGGCTCAAGGACTTCAATCAAAATTACTTTGAGAGATGGTAATACTAAATGTTATCTCTAAACCAAATTTAAAACACTGCAGCCTGGAGTTCTTGACTTCTTGGGTTTTCACATGAATATTTATTGTAAGTTTCTGGAAAAATCAAAACTGTAAAACATAAGGGGCAGGGAACTAGATGAGCATTTAAGGGACCTATGACCTGTGTTTATTTCTGTCTTCATGACTTGGCCTCTGTAGAAAGTCATACCACCCACCACCACCCCAATCTATCTGTTTCATCTATTTTTTCTGCAAACTTCCAAAGGCCAGAACATGCATTCCTGTGTGTATGAGCATCCTTCATTACAATAAGAGTGCTGTTATGTTGTTTTATTTACTATTATATAAACATGTTTTGAAGTACTGGTGAATAATACTGTTGTGAAATGAGAAATATATTACTCTATAGAAACAGAAAAAAATGCCTCATGGTGGCTGCTGAATAATATAAATGTGAAGTATGTATACATAACACAAATCGAAGTTTAGAAGAAACAAAACTTGCAGGTTAGAACTGGTGAAGGGTGACAGTCATCTCTCAGTATTCAGAGAAAAAAATAGCCTCAAAACATTTTTTCCAGGAAAAGTATCCAAGAAAATTTTCAATGGCAGTAAATTCACATTCCAGATTCTTTATGAGCCCTAGCCAAAGGCAGTAATTTTTAAAAGCGAACTGAACTGTAAATCTGCAATAGACTGGAGTAATCTGTAAACCCTTTTACTATGAAAGATGACAAATGTGGATAAACAAGTGTTGTAATTATCATGTCTCAAAAGACTTTCCTTGATTTTGTTAACACTAATGTCTAAAGACTGGTATTGCATGGTAAATGCTTAAATGACCAAACTGAACCTGATCTGAACCATATGATGGTTTTTGTGTTTTCCACATGCAGGTAATATGAAATGTATTCTCTGCTACCATTATAATGATTCTAAAAGCCCATAAACCCATGAAAGAACTGCTGGAATTAAATGATTGTTCTTCACTGACAATAAAACCAGAATTCTCAACTTAATCAAACCTTTTTTTTTAATCTTTCTTCTTTTTTTTCCACAGATGAGTCTTGTGGAATATCAAACGCATACGTAAACTAAACCCCAGTAAGCATTCAATATGTATTTTGTCTGGAAATAATGAATTGTAAAAATTTATGGTCACAATAATTTGTTAGATATTGAAACACTGAAGAGCATTTTTGTAAGAAAACACACCCACCCAAAGAAACATGCTTTTGTCTGCCATGAATTATAGCAATATCCAAGAATACACTGGAAACCTGAGGCTCATCTATTCTTTCCATTATTATCAACACCCATCAAATCAGAGAAGTTATTTTACTATGCAAAAATCGGTGTCTTATGAAGCAGTATTAGATCCACACAGGATTAAATGAAGTTGATGAATGCCAACAGAACTTAGAAATAATAGACACAGGGGAAAGGGTATAGTCATTTTCTCAATTAGATTTTAATTCTATGTCTTAATTGTACTGCTGGTCACCAAGGTCCATTTCTGTGCAGGGAGTTTGGAATCTTCTAGACATGAATCAGTTCTTAATGCCTACAATGACAGTGTAACTGAAGTGTCTTATTTTAGGAATAGTTACTCCTATCTCTGCATAAATCCCTATATATTTTTCTATCTTATTATCTGTCTCATTTTATCATATAATTGACAATCACAGAGCTTCCCATTGCACTTAGTATTAATAAACCACTTGACAGTGTCTGAAATAAATCAGATAAACAGACCTGAAACTAACCCGCCAAAACTTTAGACAAGGCATACAACCCACAGGTGGGGGACATGGAAAATACACTGGACTACAGAACTTGGTTTCACTTCTCAGTTGTGCCCTGACAACACCTCAGGGTAAGACTAAAGCATCTACTGTCATGGCCTTTCATCTGCATGCCCTGGAAGGAAAATAAAGGGGGGGCAATCCAGACCTAGCAGCAAACTAGCACATGGCAGGTGAGTGATGGACCTATGTCTCAGCAAATATAGAGATGCAATGCAAGAGTGAGAAATAGCCTGTAGTTAAGCTGAAGATCAGTTCTCCTTGGCAACTTTCTTTCGGTGATTGCAGAACAGCTACTGAAATCAAAGACAATAAAAAAAATAAGCTCATAAGAACAAAGTGGTAGCAACTATTATGTTGGCAAAACGAAACTGGAAACAAAGGAAAAAGGACTAACTTTCTTGTACCATCAACAGTTGGTACTGTCTTCTCATCGACTTTCGAATTTTAAAATTAGCAGAAAGCATCATACTTCATTTTTTTGACATATTCTTCTGCAGTGGAAGTGTATGAGCAACTGTAAAACCCAACCACTGTGTCAGATCCTAGTCATCTCATTTATGAAGTTTATAATAAGCTCCACAGTGTAAATGAGGAAAGGCAAGTTGCTCAAAAGAAAAAAGTTAGACTGTAAGCCTGAAAATTAGGTGCTTCAACACAATTTTTCTGATAACATCCTAGTATGATTTTAATTCTAAGATTTTAGCCTTATTATCCAAATTATTCAAGTAAGCATGTGTATTTGAGGAGTCATGGATCCCACCACCAAGTGCTGGTCTGTCCTCAACTATCACTGAAAAGGTAAAGGTGAACACAACTTCTCTGTGACCTTGTCTGCCAAGACATGTATTTGTAGTTTCCTATATAGGATTCCTCCAGAAGTTCCCAATATTAAGGACAGAACAGAAACTGAGGAATCATTCTGCCTTCTTAGCTTTGGATGTATGTGACTCCTAACCAGGGAACCGAGAGATAGTGAGGTGGTCTCCTTCTTACAGATCTCAGCTGGTGTTCTTGTTGTCACAGCAGCCACAGACAGCTTTGCTTGGACAGCACGGTGAGAGATGAACCAGACCTCTCTATGCATCAGGAAGTTTCCTTATGCCCAACACTTCTGAAGACTGAATGATGCAAATAGGGTAGTTTGTACCAGAGAAGCTATCCTATTGTGACACAAAAATATGTAGTTAGCATTTGAAGGAAAAAATTACCTCTACCAAGGTGCTGCATGGCTGGAATTGCTACCAGCAATGTATCTACAATGTCAGAGCCTCCTGGGTCTGAGATCTCAAGCCTGAATTCAAACTTGACCACTTAATGCAGCAATATCTTGAACCTGAAATGCCTGATTATTTTTATTGATTGGAAAGTTTAGGACAATAATGGTATTTCCTCGGATGCCTTCTGACAATTAATAAAGTAAGCTCCTAATTTAGACACTTATAAAGAATGTTAAAACTTACTGTACTACTCATAGTTTAAAATAGAAATTCATGTAAAACTTACAAGTAATATGTTTTCTGTCTGCCTAATATTTATTCAAAACTCTTTCCCACTGCAGCTGGGAATGCTGTTTCTAACCACCAAAGATGAGTGCAGAACACTGGGGATGTAGAACAATTGGCATTGTTAAAGGTAACAGGGAGAGCTTTCATCCAAAACATACTACGTATACCACAGATGCTCATGTAGCTCCACAGTGCTGGTAGTGATAAATGATGTACATAATGAGTGAATGCTCAGATGCAGCCACACATAGAAAAGGGAATGTAAGAGGAGTTGCTTGACAGCAAGAGACAACTGATTTTATGGAGAGAGCAGGTATGGCGTTTTTTTTCCCCCTTGCATATCTGTCTTCATACTCTCTAAACGCTGGGACTTGTTTTTGACTACCCCAGGGTGCTCTGTTTCAAGACAGAGTGTTGGTCATGTGAGCAGCAAAACCCTAATTTCCTCATATCTATAATGGGGTTGTATAGGTATAGATGGTGATCAAGAGCATTTAAAAGTGTTCTTGTAAAGGTATCCTGCACTTTTGAGAAAGCAGTGTGCACATTCAGAAGGTAGGTTTGACAACCAGAAGGGATCTCTGGTTCATTGTGTCTCATTATTACTCCATCACAATAGCTAGTATGTTCCTAGTTTTCCTCCTTTCACTTTATCTATTCAAGTATTTTCCCCAGTTTCAAATTGTCTGAGTTGTTTTAAAGTGCATCTCTGTTGTTTGAAAGGGTGTACAGGTTTTCCAAGCTAACCTGTCTCATATACTGAACTGCATAAAGAACATTTGCAACTAATTGAAAACATGCGTACACTTCACAGATGAATGCCTCTGCATTATCTTTCAATTATGAATCTTAACTGCCTCTATTCTTCAATATCTGGGTTTGAAACCACCTTCAAACCCTGGCTGAGAAGCTCAGTAGCTTGTGTAAGATCTGGAAGATGAGGAACACTGAGTTTTTGTTCTGTAATATGTCAGATCCTGTTTATGGGGAAACATTATAGTCTACACTGCCTACACACTGACTATGGCAAATATTTAATTAGAATAGGCATAATTGTCTTGGAAGCATCAGAGTGTGAAAGCAGGAATCAAAGAGTTTGCAGTATCTGTACCAGGCTCTGATCTAGCCCCAGCAAAAATAAGTAACATTTTTAAGAAAATGATAGACCTTTCCTTTGAGCTCCTTCCTTCCACAAAGGTACAAAGTCCATCTCACCACAGTATTTTTTATGATATTCTAAAGAGAATTAAGCAGTGAGAGAAAGCTTTATAGCCTCTGTAAAGGATGAAGTATTTCTATGCAAACTGCTGAAGGGTTGGGGAGGGCTGTTTGCATATTTTCCTATGGACTATGCTAAGAAATTGCAAATCTAAAAAAAAAAAAAAAACACCACCAAAAAAACAACAAAAAAATGTGATTCACAGTCTAATAATTGTTTTGCATAGCCTGAATCCAGTGTTATCCCTCCCATGGAAGCAAGCTGAGTTGCGTTTTCCCTTGCAAAAGTGGTTTTCTTTTCACACTACCTGCCTAGCCGTGCTTGGTCTTCAGTTGGACTCCTTGATTTACTTGCTTATGAAATACATACTAGCCACAAATATTAATTCTTTGCACCTCTTCAGGGATGTAAAGAAAGACCCACATTCCCCTCTATCTATTTGTTAAAGTACAGGGTGGCTCAGTTGTACCTCTTAAAGCTTAGATGTCTAGAAGCTTTAGTATATTACAACATATTTATTTGAGTATACATGGGGATAGCCAAATGAGATTAAAGAGGAAGAAAAATCTCAGGTAAGATAAGATGGCCTTTCATTAAGTTTACTTGTGGTTGTCATTCTGCTATGCAGTAACAGGTCTGGGTCACTGAAGGTCAAGTCCTAATAGGGTAAGTCAGTAAAATGAAGTCTGTTATTTTCTTAGTATAATTTGGTATATTTACAGAAGTGCACTAGTACATCTGTATCAGAGGTAGATAACAAACAACACAGAGAAGTTCTTGTTGGGTATTTTGGTTAAAATATCAATGATAACTCTCTGACAAGTAGGATTACATAAAACATTACTCAAAAAAACCCACCACTTTTCAGGCCTTTGCTACAAGTCCACCAAAACATTTCCAATGCAAAATTGTCCTTCTTCCATTCTTTCACAGCTATAACCTTGCTTGTGTTCTGCAAAAAAAGAAATGACAAAGCTGTTTATGCAGTCTGTAGGCCTTGTGTGATATCTTTCCACATATAAACAAAATAACTCATGATCATTGACCTTTTATACAGCAACAACAAATCTTAACTGATACAGTTGGCTATATTTAACTGTTAACTTCTAGTAGTCAATTTAAGCTTACCATAAAATCACACCTCTATTAGAAGTGCCTTTCTTTGTGAAAAGAAATTTTGCATATTCCCTTTCTTGATATGTATCTTATTCAGGCCTTGCTAGTTCATTCTTAATTCACATAGTCTTTGTGGAATTAATGTGACAGATTCAACAAAAAGAGCACAGAAGACCCAAATGATTTTTATTTAATAGAGCTAACTACCTTTTCCAAGGTAACTAACGAGTCAAATTGCTTAAAAGGTCTTCTTTATTGGCTTGAAATACATATTGTTTAGTCCATAAACAACACTTTCATTGTGTTATATAAAGTAATGTTTAGGGAACATTAGTTTTTGTTTGATTTTTCTAAACACTGAGTGAAAATATGTATGTATATGTGAGCATGTGTGCATAAATTGTTTAATTTTAGCAGTACTTAACTCATACTTGCACAGAGCAATACTGTTTGGACTCATGATGTTGCAGGGGAAAGAAAGGTATGGCTACCTCTCTCAATTTGCTTCATTCTTTCAAGTTTTAATTTTTAAGTCAACAATTTTCTCTAACCATCAGTCTCATTATCTACAAGCAAAACAAATATAATTAACATGGGATTTGTTTTCTTCATAAAATTAATGAAGTTTCTGTCAGAAAACACAAAAGCAAAATCATTAAGTTAAACTACAAAAGTGAGATATCAAGACTTTGAATACCCAGCATAGGTATAGGCAAGATGATAACGAATAAAGCAATTTGCACTGAGAACTATTCCTTTTGAGTTTTTCTAGATCTACCAGACTGCTGACTAGAATCCTTCTTAGATTCTGGGTTTCAGAGGTGCTCTTGGTTTTTGTGGTCTTTGCTACATGGATGAAAAAATTGTCCCATCATCATTTAATCTGTCACATGCCATTTATGAAACCCAGGGACTAGAATAATCTTGAGGATACTGATATATAACTGTTTCAGCAAAGAAAGGTTCTTTATACTCCCAGTGCCAGTGTCCTCTCCTTTTAAGTCTCAAATATGAAATGAATAACCAAGAGTGATGGCAGATGGGGTCCACACAATCATGATTATTAAAGTTGTGGAAAATCCAACTATAATTTCCTGTGAATAGATAAAAACTAACTGATTTGTCCTTTCTGTGTTTAAGGCGTTGAAAATTTTACTACTCCTTTTAAAAACTTAACGCCAAGAAACTGCAGAATATCTGATTGTAGGCAAGGAGGAAAAAGTGGAGGAAAAAGGTTGGAGAATGTGGGATTAATTTTCAATACAGTTTTCTGTATGTGAAATACAATTATCTTTATGGCAAAAAGAGCATCAAGCTGCAGTAAAATAAGGTTGATGACATGGCTTGGCTCTTGTAGAACATTTATTATCCAATTCCCCAGACTGTTGTGGCAGACTCACCAGGATCTTAAAATCAATTTACTCCTATTTCAGATAAAATTGAAAGGAAAACAGGGACAGGAAACAATAAAAATCTGTTAGAAGACGACAGATGCAATGAACAATGAGGCTGATGTGCATCTCCAGATTGTACAATTCATTTTAAGTTAATAGTATATAATAGATATTTTATCATGCCTTCAATGTTTCAGAATGTTTCTGGGTACCTTTTTATACTAAATATAACTAATATTATTTTGTATATATGTGTGTACATAAAGATATATATCCATAACAATAATAGGCTTTATAAGCTTGGGTTGCTGACCATAAGTAGAAGTTAATAAACAGGACTGACAACTGTAACTGGAAGATATGGTCAGTTCAAAGATACAAATACAGTGCTTAAGTTAGTAAAAAACTTTTAAAATTATGGATTAATTCCACATTTAGAAAATACTTTTTCTATACTTTTAGGGGATAGCTTTCATAGCAAAATAATGTATCAGTTTATTAATCTTTAGTATTTAATATTTTATTTTAATAACTGTATTAAAAATGGAGTTTTGACATGACTGTTGTGATGTAAACAAATACAAAGCCAGTATAGTTCTGCTTCAAATTTTGTTTGGATTCCCTATATTCACTATTTATTCCTTTTTAATTGTGGTTATCTGAATTCTTGGAGAAAATCCCAAACTTTGCTGAATTTAGAAATCAGTCTTTCACACCCATCCCTAATCAGTTCATTTGAACTGAATGAAGAAAGGATATGAATCCAAATTTGAAACTTCTATCTCCATGTTAGATTCATATGCTTTGGTATAGTACTTATAGCAGACATCCATAAGAATCTTCCTGTGGGCAGGCATTGCAAACAGAAAAATAACCAGATTCACTGACATGATGAGAACACTGCAGCACTGAGACACAGCCTCACCAATAGTTGCAGATCATCAAACTTCAGTCTTGACCTTCAGCTTAAAAAGAGATATGTAGTATGGCAGGAATATAATCTTATTATGGAAAGAGTATATGGTGCATGTGAATCTGCCTAAAATCAAAAGCATAGAGAACTAGAAGGTGGAATCACTTATGATGAGCCACTGCTAACATGGGTAGCTACTTTTACTTCTCACTCTTGCACAAATACCGTAATTAGCATTGCCTCAGCATAAGAACTCCCTTGAAACAATCAAA
Organism: Falco punctatus; assembly: GCF_963210335.1. Classification (NCBI taxonomy): domain Eukaryota; kingdom Metazoa; phylum Chordata; class Aves; order Falconiformes; family Falconidae; genus Falco; species Falco punctatus. Next base: position 64,667,548 of record NC_137582.1, on the reverse strand, counting down.
TTTCCTTTACAGTTAACTAAGAATGATGTTGACAAAACAGTAAAATAGTTGGAAAGTCTAGCTGGCAAATGGCAGTGTAATTGCAACACACACACCTTCCTGCTTAAGCAATAGCTCCCAGTGGTGGTCATCACAGCTGCATCTGGCTTAAGCTGGACTTTGAGAATAACAACAAAACAGCTAAGGTTCATAAATTTTGCTCAGCAGTTGAGGGCTAGTTGAGCATGTGCCAAGTGAAATACAGCTGGTATGCAAATATTACTATAAGTCAATCATCTTACTCCATAAATAGTGGACAGCCTAGAACCTGTTGAGCTCTCCTGCATGACAACAGGCTGCACATGAGGATTTCCCTTTGAGTAGGGATACCTCCTAAGGTTACTCCTCAAGGTTGAGAGATTCTTTGTCCCAACAGATTCTATAGCATGATAAACTCTGAAATCTTAGCTAAGTGATACAAAGGATAGATTGTGCACATACAATCCTCTAGATGTAAATAGTTGACTAAGTTTGAATCCAGCCTCTCCTAAACTCCTCTCTGAGAAGAAGATGAGAGCACAAGGGAGAGCTTTCTGACCCCCATGACTCGACAGGAGAGTCTCACTGACAGTTTTGTCTGACCCTGTCCTCTATGCAGTAAATAATCAAGTGTACCTTGCCATCACATCTTGTTAAACCACTGCCTCATTTACTATCAAATTCTGTCAAATTGTTGGTTTATATCAATAAACATATTGCTACTTCTCTAAGTGAAGCTCATCACTCCATTTTGCAATGAGGCAGCATTTCACCACTACTTACCAAGACTTTTTTTCTATGATGCTGCCAAACATAAGGGCTCTTTCTGAAATCTGTGCAGGTTTATCCTGCTTGTTCCCAAGCCTTGGATGTGGAGGTAAAGAAAAGGCTTTGTTCATTGTCTGGGTGCCAGGCTGCAGAGTGATTATGCCTTAAAAGAGGGGTCCTCAAACTACGTCCTGTGGGCTGGATACAGCCCCCCAGGGTCCTTAATCCGGCCCCCGGTATTTACAGAACCCTGCCCCGGGTTGAGGGGGAAACCAAGCAGCCGCAGATGACTGCCTGCCACTTCATCCATGTGCCAGCCCCCTGTTTAAAAAGTTTGAGGACCCCTCCTTAAAATGTAGTGAGGAAGCAACTAGCACTAAATGTGGTTCTCTGAGCTCACCTGCAAATCAATTCTGTGCACACCTGTCTGCAATAAGGGGCTGCCCAGAGCCTCCCACATCTTAAATCCTAATCTGGGAAGAAGAGACATCCTCAGATGAGCATGGAGGGAGAAAAACAGCTTGGTTGAGTGTGAACTGGCTACAAAGGTGCTTTATTGCACATAGGCACATTCTGGGGCAGAACTTGGGTGGATAAGCAATTGTATATAACCAGCACTTATGTATGCAGTAAAGGATCTCACATGGGGTTCGTGCCTTCATATGCCACAGCTGAATTGTTGGGCAAGCAAGGACTGGGTTGGAGTTTCAAATATTTGGTTTTGGTAAAGGACCTCTGTGTATCTGAGACAATCTAGAAGACTATGCCCATCTTATTAGGTGATACTTTTGTTGAAACCTGTATAGTAACCAAGATATGAGAGCAGGACATGTAATTATTATTTGTCTTTTTTTCACTAGATACTTTATCCAATGTTCAAGGTATCAAAAACAAGCAAGCTCAGAGATAGATACATAGGCCTCATAAGCAGAAACGGGTAGCTGTTTCCCAGGAGCCTTAATGCTGTCAAAACTAAACTGCTACCAAGCCATACAGTTTAAAGTTAATTTTGATGTCTGTGTGACCCATGTCACAGTATGTGATACAAATAACCCTGAGCTACTGTGGTTATTTCTGCTAATACTTTACTGATGCTAACTAATGGCTTGTTCAACTCAGGCTTTTTATAAAGGTAGAAAAAGAGACAGAAGAAACAGAGCAACTGTGATCAGCACTTGAGTAAGCAGAAGAGAAAGGTTTGCTTCATTGAAAACTTTGCTCAAATTTTGAATAAAGGCATAGTATGTTATAGAAATCAAAACAAAATAACTTGGATGTAGTTTTAATTTAGTGTAATTTTTCTTCTTTATTATGTGTTTTTTCTTTCTTATTTGCTTAGACTACAAAATTCTGAAATGCCAGGATATAAAGTATGGATGTGTATACCTATATCATGTAAGTGAAAGAAACAAGATAGTTTCCATAGCCAATATTCCTAAGCTTCCCATAATATAATTTCAGTTACAGAAAAGGGAGATTTTGTTTACTAAGTTTGCTGTGACATTTGAGTTCAGTTATTGCCATGGCAGAAGACAAGCCGATTAGGTCATTTGCATCATCTAAATGGAATTCTGAGTAATGTCATCATTCAGTGGGTCATTGAGAACAGAAAAGTGATTGTATCCCATCAAACCAGGCTTTATAATCAAGTAAATAATACTTGGAATGTATCATTAGTCTGTGCAGATAAAAAGTCTGATTGGCTATATCCAGCTAAGGAATATGGACTTTAAATTTGAAAAGGATACTTACCAGGGAAAAAAAAGAGAAAGCACAAAGAAGGAGGAGAAAAAACACCTCTTAAGTGAATCCAAGTTTACAGTCAAATTTCTTCACATTAGACTGATTTGAGATCATCTTTGAAAATTCTGTGATACAGCCAATAAAAAAGTATTTTTAGTAATAAATTAATTCCATATATAGGCATTATAGTTGGTTTGATCCAGTGGAGACAGTAGTGCACTGTGTACCTTTGACATATGTATGAAAATAAATAAAAAAAACCCAACACAACCACAAACACAAATAACCCAAAGCCCTCAAGCCCCCTAAATTTTGTGCAAACTGAGCGGTTTTCTCCTTATCTAACTGAATTAATTCCATAATTCTTACAGCTATAAATATTCCACTTAGTAAATAGCTCACCACGTCAATAACACACCTCAGCAGATGTCAACGATCATTTTTATAGTGGATTACATATTTTCTGAGGTAGAAATGTTCAAGTTATGTTCATATTTCAAGAGCAATAATAGGACACGCTATCCAAACCAGCTTTAAACTTACTTGTACAGAAATATTTAACTTTGGCTGCCTGAAGCTCTTGACATTCAATCAGCCCCAAATGGTTCCTGACAATCCAAACCAGAAAATGCACTTTCATTTAAAATGTATACCAGCACTGGAGATGTGTTGAAACCTTTGTGTATTAAGTTAGCCTTTGTCAACAGAACATTGCAGGGATTTACACATGTTAACAAATTACTGTCATTCAGAACGCCAACCTAACCTGAATCTCCTGAGTTATAAAATTCAGTATGATCAAAAAAATAAGTGTCAGTCTACATTTGATTATTTTGGAATCGTAATGTCCTCACTTTCAGTACAACTGACAAGAGTTTTAAGAAACAGGAGAGTGTCTTTTATTGAATAGTATATGAAGTAATCCTGAGAATAATATCGTATTTAATCTTTATACTATAAAGAACATATTCACACATCTCTGTATATCTTTCCTTAGGCCAGTGTCAAAGAGGATATGGAGTTCAATCCTGTAAGGTACTGAGTACTCTGGCTGTGATCCAGCAAAGCACTTAACTATGAGTTTAAATTTAAGTACATGGATGATGCCACCAACTTCAATGGGATTATGCTTAAAGACAAACTAACCTTAAATGCTTTGCTGGATCACAGCCACCGTGCTCAGCACTGGGTGAATGCAATGCATTTTCCTCTCTATGTTTCCAGAGAGAGTCACAAGATACATACAAAGTTCCTTTGAGGAAAGAGAGTTCATGTGATAGCCTGAACAGGTTCAGAAGGGTGAGATGCTCTATAAATCTCTGGATGCTCATGTTTGAACAAACAAACAGACAAACAGACAATACCCTTTGACTTTCCCAGGTTCAGATATTAATTGATTCATTTAACATAATGACTGAGTCTAGACAAGGGTATAGATAAAGCAGAAGAAACAAAGTGAAAGTGTAGAGACACAGGCAAACAACGTTCCCTATTTTCCTTTGCCAAATTTCGCTTTTGATTTTAACTGCAGCCTCTGTTACTTCTGTAATTGGAAAGAACAAGAAGTCTCTAAGTTTAGGAGTGTATGAATACCCTCACAGAACACATGTCAATTGAAATCAGACAATACAGTCTATATAATTAGACATAAGTGACATTCTTACAGGCCTGCTGCCATTCCAGCTGAAAACAACAGGAAAGTGAGCTTAGGAAACAAAGACTATTTCAAAAAGCAAAAGCAAGCCTGTACTTTTCAGTATTTTATATTAAGATTACTAGCTTTGTCATTTGGTATGCAAGTTTTGAACTATCCTTGGCTCCCACCAGTGTAGAGAGGACCTGGTTAAGAGCACTGGAGTCTGCTGAAGGCAGAGGAACTATACTTGTCTTTCAAAAAGCAAAGGATGTGAGAAAAGAAAACAAATTAGGTGTACACTTCCACTGCTTACGTAATCTTGATGCATTTTGCACCAATTCTTCTTTGCTTGTTAATTATTTTTAGGCCAGGTTGCCAACTCATCAGACAAACCTGAAAGCTTGTCTTCAAACAGTAGCTGTAACAACTACACAGGGTGAAAATGGTCTGTGGAACCCTGGCTTACCAGGGTGATGATATACTTGAACAAACATGTAACAGCTGCTACATGCTGAACATCTTGATGGCCCAAATGAAAACCAAGCCACATTAAGCTCCCTGTAAAAAGAAAAAGAGAAAATGTCCCCTAAAAAAGCATGCAAAAACCTAGGATTGCCTCAGCAAACTTGGCCACATGTGGCTTTCTCGAAGGCTTGAATCTTATTTAAAAATAATACGCAGTACACACAATAGGGCTCCATATTTCAAGGGAAATAATTAAAGACAGCATCACATTTTCTAGCTAACAACTCTCATTGAAGCAATGGGCAGCTCTGGCAAAAGTCTGTCACACAGTGCACCCTGCAGTACAATCAAATCAAACTGATAAAGAATTCTGTCAGAGGCTAGTGAACATGAAACACTTTTGAAATACAAAGTGCCCAAGCAGCTCAGCATGTGTACTTCCCTCCCCCTCCCCAGGTTTATCGTATTCCTACAATTCAGCTTCTCACATTTTCATCATATTCATCAGTCTATTCCTTGTTGAGAAACAATCGTATCCTAGTAATCTCTTGAAGTCATTTATATTCTTTCCTTTACTCTCATTTCCTTGAACCTTGTTCTATGGCTTTATTATTTTTTATAAGAGCCATGCTCCAATTTTCTATTTACTCCTAGATCTTTAATGCTATAAAATATTCTTTAGATTCAAAATCAGTCACCAACATGTATCAGTTCCCTTTGTAAAATGGAAAGCTTGATTTCAACGCACTTCTTGAAATCTGAAGAATGTTCTGTAGTCATTCAGGTACATTTTATGTTTTTCATCAAATATACATAACAATATTTTAAAGCAGGATGTGCTTTTTTCCACTATATTCTCATAGATCTACCTTTCTAACTGCATAATCAAGTAATTTAAAACCATAAACAGTGAACTGCCTGATAACTGCTTCCCATTGTACACAGAATTTTATCCTTCAACTTACGAAGCAAATAGAGAAGAGGCTACTAGTTGTATGCAATATAGAAACTCATTACCTAGCCTTTTGAAATGCATTTGCAGAATAACCTGTGCTCTTAATATACTAGAAATTTTTTAAAAAAGCACCTTATTTTTGTTTGACTGAAAATTTCACTTGGGTCCGATACGTGGAAAGATTTTACCCTGTTCATTGATCTAACTCAGGTAAGAGGTACTTACACTTTTCGAAGTCCAATCTCTTCCATAGCACATGTAAAATGTCTGTAGTGATGGTAACAGCTCATTTCCTAGGAGAAAAGCTTCCATCATGAAATTCATCATCAGAATTATCATTGTTTGGGAACTTCACCAAAGAGACTGAGAATTAAATACTCTCCAAAAGACAATTGATTTCTGGGATTATACATAGGTCTGGATTAAGGCATTTTGGTGAAGCTCTCCACTGGTTTCCGACTACAGCAATACCCTGCTGAGGCCCACAGCAGGTGATACAGTTTAGGGTTGATCTCCAGGTTTGTCCTTTATATAAGCTCTTGGTTTGTTTTCACAGTGATGTTAACTCAGGTTTTGAGCACTTAAGTAAACTCTGAGCAGTCACTGCATGCTGTTTGCCATTGCAGCACACAACTGAGCACTTGATTTGGAACCCAGACCATAGGTCAGCTAGCTCAAACTGAAGGTGCTCGTTAACTCTAGTGAGAAGTCTCCAGCTGTGAATATCCATCAAGTTAAGATCAAAATAAAAGTTGGAGCCTGAATTTACACTTCAGCAAAAAAAAAAAAAAAGACATTCAGAGTGCTTTTTTTCTATTTATCTTTTAAAGTCACAAGGAAGATGAACAGAAGAAATCTCACACAGGAAGCATGTTTAGGTAGAGAAAAGTATATTTCTTCTATTTTATTGGTACGTGGATATGTTTGCTACAGGCTTCTATCTGTGTCACTCTTGTCGGGTTAGGGATCTGTTACTGCAGTCTAGTTCCTCTAAACCCAGTGGCACAACTAAAATAAAACTCAGTTCTCAGGAAAACTAGCAAATGCCATTCATTTTGGAAGGCAGTGGAGGCATTTACCTTTAGGTTCTGTTGTTTGGAATTAGTGACTAAAAATAAGCACAATTCAGACTTCCTTCTGTTGGTAGGTAAGTGTTTTAAAATTTGGTGAATGGGAATTTACATAGTAAATATGTTACTTCTGTGGTCATTTAACCACATACAGTCCTAACATAAGGTCTATCTTTATATATGTACCTTAAGTGCCTGAAAATGAAGCTTTGTCTCTAAATATGTCAACAGATTTCTCAAAGGATGATTCAAGACTTAGCAAAGAACCTAAAAGCCCACCAACTTCTAAATCAGATAACCAAAGTTAAATGAGGTTAATACATGAATATTCATTTTAGCACAGCCCTGAGGACCCGGTGCAGAAACGGGGATCTTGAAATTTCTCACAGGGCCCATATTTAAGGTGATGGCCATGAATAAGGTGAAGGGATTATTTTTGACCTTGTAGAACAGACAACTGCAGAGGCAGGAGTCTCTTACAAAGCATATTGTGCCAGCAACCAATATGCTTTTGCTGAAAGATGAACTCTTTTGCTGCAAACAGAATGTAATGCAGCTGGCTGGCTATCTGTACTTTGTGATAGTATACGATTTTAATGAAGCTTTGCTGACACAAAACTGGAATAATGTAGTGCAAATCAGTCCTGTACTGAAAATGAGAGTCAACTTGTACTAACATACTTTCTCATATTATTCTCTATGCTATCCTAATGGAATAGAAAATTATTAGCTTTTCTGGACATTTATTTGCCTTGAGAAACCAAGTTCAACATACCATCTGTGTTGATACACATATCTTTTTCCTGTTAGGTTAAAAGTAATTCTAAATCTATTACTTTATATGAAATTGTTTTCTTCCCTGGTAGGGGTAACACATTGCTCTAGACTGTAGTTTCCTGGCATGTCTCATTATTTTTGTTTTCATGCAGTCCCCTTGCCTTTCATTAACATGCACATGGGCTAAGCTCATGACGCTGTCTTTGATTTCGACTCACCCTCCCCAACTCTCCTAATTTTCTTTCTTCTCTGCTTTAGTTGTGAAGTTCCTCAAAAATACTTCTTACTCCTTTCCCCTGTAGCCAAAAGAGGTCCTCTCCATTCCCTTCAGCTCTGTTGGTGCAATTGCTGGGTAGAGCTACTGGAGCTCCCTCTCAGCAAGGACCTACAAATTTTGTTTTGTGCACGCTTGGGTTTCCTTTGCTAGAGGTTTCCCACTGTGTATTTATGTGTCAAAGCAGTCTTTACACTCTCAGTCCTTCCTTGCTTTGGCTGTCTATGACCCAGTAGCACTGCTATCATCTTGTAATTTTATCTACAAAGACAAGCCATTCTGGTCTACATTTTGATACTGCATAATCTGAGGTTATGGTTGCATTAGCTCCAATTTGGAAATAGATTGGCATTCAGGCTACCTCTGAAGAAGTAGAAAGCTGTATTTCTTTGTAAATAAAAGCTCAGATACTTATGGTTTGGGGGTACACAGGAGTTGATCTCTAGCTTGATCTAAAGCCTACTGAATCGATGAAAAGACTTCCACTGGCAGCAGCTAGCTTTGTATGACGTTCCTTGTGCAG